>NC_073235.2:12505000-15005000 GCF_029281585.2 Gorilla gorilla gorilla | reverse complement strand
ATACTTGTGAACTCATATCTGCTGATTGTCCATCTATGTGCTCTTCAGTTGCTATATTGGGCATGTTGTTTCCAGAAAAGTTGCATGTCCACTCTTGCTAGAGGTTGCGGTACTTCAAGTCAGCATGTTTGAAGGAAGAAAACGGCAGCTCTTTATCCTTCTTCAAGCCATAGCATGATGTAAACTCTCAAGTTTAGTTCCCATATCTTGCTCCACTGGCCCAAGGTTCAGTTTTGAATTGGAACATCATAATGAGCGTTTGCTGTCAGGCAAACTTTATTCTCCACCTTCCTTGTTTCTCACCACCAGCAAATCCAGGTTTGGCTTACAGTTTGTTTCCTATTTTATGTATCTTTTGGAGGAGGCAGGCCAAGCTCATTGGAGATATTTCTAATACCTGTCTGTGTTTAAGCATGAGGGCAAATGAAGAGTATTCTGTTTCCATTCGTTAGGCAGCAAAATCCATTTATAATACCACACCTATTGGCTTAAATGCAGAAGACCAAGACCCCTGTGGACCATTGAGCCCTAGATGAATGACTGCACTGAAAAAGACTAATTTCTTTATTCATTTCCTTGCTTGGTCCTCTTTTTCTATGTTCCATCCTTCCATGTTCCTGTGGCTGATATTGTGGAAAACTTAACAGTACACTGTGGACTAACAGAAATCTGTTCTGCAATGATCATTATAAAGCAACGTTTCTACATTGGCCACTTTCCACTGGCCCACCTTCCATTAGAATTAGGTTTCCAAAAGTGTCAAAGCTAACTGTGCTGACAACTGTCAATACCACAGTGTCAGTTTATAGTTCACATAAACCCCATTATCTACTCAGGAAATTACAAGTTGCCTGTTTCTTCTTGAAGCAGAGAAATACTTGAACTTTTGTTTAGATTATGCTCTGCTTCAATCAAGATAGATGAAATAGCATATATAAGGGAAGAATGAAGGAAAGTGTCTAGATTTCTAATGCACCTATTTGGGAAAATTAAACTTAAATTTAATGAGAATGTCATATTGATTTCATGTACAATAATATACGTACTAATTTTAGTTTTTTCTATTTGTCTGAGTTTTTTTTTCAGTTCCATGTTGGGGAAAAAAAAACAAAAAAAAAAAAAATGAAAAGGAAGACCCGTTGAAAATTATCTAAGAGAAAGTCAATTATTTACAAGCTTCTCTAGAGATTTTTGGAATCCTCTTTCCTCTTTAATTTTCCAAACTTCTGAAGATATTAGTTTTGCAACATACATTGTGTCTTGGTAAAATAAACAGCTTAATAAAAATACATGATATATTTCTCTAAGGGATGGAATTAAATAGCATATAAGTTGAATCTATCTGATGATAAAATAAATATGTAATGCCTTTTGGAATATTAAGGAAATTAAAAAATATATTGTTTGTAGTCATCCATCACATAGTATTGAGTTAGTGAAAAAATGGGAGACCACCTCTGAATAAGTTTATGCTCTTTTAAAACAACATCCATGATACAGAATGGTCACATACAATATCTTGTCTCAAATAGTCTTCCAGTGTCAAAACTCAGAGACAGCTTTTCAGGTGTATATTTATATTCCCGTTGGACATTTGTCATAATGTCTTTGACTCAACACACAGAATTTCTTGTTACTCTCTATAAGACTAAAAGGCACAACTGAGAAAATAATATAGCTTAATTTTTTTCCCTAGGGAATTTGGTGCCTCCAACCAAGTTAACATATCTTTCAATCACCTGTGATATTGCAGAATAATGGCAACTACCATGAAAAGATGAAATACATGTGGTGCTGTAAAAACCAGAAGAGCCCAATGGCATTTTGCTCTTGCCATTCCTGAGGAGTTCATTGCCTACAGATGTAAGTGTACATTTTATCATATAGATGGAATTTCACGCAATTGAAATGTGTGATATATAACATGCAGAGGGTTTATACAAAGAAAATCATGAAAGATGCTTGAGAAACCTGAAAATTGATACATCAGGTAAGAAATAAAATGGCAAAGGAAACTAAGAAATGTAGGCCAGAATTGTTGATTGGAAGCATGGAGAATATAGTGTCACAGAAGCCAAGGAAAGTGTTAGAAGTGGTAAACTGTGTGAAATATTCTAAAACTATCAATAGAATAAGGCTGGAAACTCTAGAATGGGGATTGTCTGTATGTAGCTCATTGGTGACCTTAACCAGCAACCTTTATATGTGAGTGGTGTAAACAGAAGTCAGACTGACTGCAGAGTAAAATGGAGGTGGGCAAATAGATAGCGTGCCTATGGATGCAACAATTTCCATTGGCATTTTCAAGTGTTCTTCTTTGATTCTGTTTTATTTGTCCTGATAGCATTTATCACCACAATCAAAGAGGAGCAATCAAAAATGCTAGTGGAGACTGGGGAAATGCCTCACTGAGAAAGTGGCTTTTGAGTAAAGACCTGAAGGAAACAAGAGCGCTGTCTTGTGGGTATTGGTGAAGAGCATCTTAGATGGAGGAAAGTTTATGTACAAAGACCCTGAAGAGGGAATGTGGCTGATTTTTCTACCAACAGATAGGAAGCTAATGTGGCTGGATAGAAAGAAAAGTAAAATCAGATCAGATAGACAATGAGGTGCAGAACACGCACATTCTAGTGGACTGTGGTAGAGAATTTACCTTTTACTCTGAGACAGGAAGACACTAGAGGATTTTGAGTAGAGGAGTGACATGCAGAGACTTACCTTTTAACACAGTTACTGTGACTGAGGTGTTATGAATACTCTTGAGAGACAAGAGCGGAAGTCGGGAGCTTATTTTAAAAAATGAAGAGAGGGAACACTGGGCTGGGATCAGAGTGGTGCCTTTTGGGTTAGTGACGGGTGTTAGAATTGTGAATTTAAGATAGAGCTTACAGGACTTGCTGATGGAATAAGTGGGGCTTTTGAAGGGAAAGAGGGAGCCAAAGGTGGCTATGAAGTTCTTAGCATCAGAAATAGAAAAAATTGAATTGCCATTATTAAGAGATGGACAGTAGAGAGTAGAGCAGTTTCTGGAAAGGAATGGGAATATCTGTTAAATTGAAGATGCCTGTTAGACATCCATGTAGATATATCAACTATTGTAGATGATTACTGGACATACGGTACTGAAGTTCGGGAGGACATGTGGACTTGAGATACAAATGTAGGAATGCTCAGGTTCTAGATGATATTTAAAGCAATGAGATTAAATGGAATACCTAGGGAGTAAGTGTGGATAGAAAAGGAAAGAGGTCAGTAGTTTAGATCATAGTTATACCGAATGTAAAGACTGACACATGATTAGTAAAATAGCAAAGGAGTCTCAATATGAATAACCAGAAAGGTAGGAGGAAAGCCAGGTGATATGGTGTCTTGTGAAGGAAGTGTCTCAAAAAGGGTAAAAATCAGCTCTGTCAAATGCTACTACATTAAATAAGATAGCAACTGCAAAATGACAGAGGCTGTAGTAACATGGTCTTGAGAAGAGCAACTCCCAAGAAAATGCAAATTAAAGCCAAATGGTGTTTTTAACAAAGAACTTCTTTTGATTTTTGATTTTTAAAATCTGTCACCATCAAGCATTCCAAATATGTAAAAAACAACATATAAAACTGTGCACTGTTGATAGGAATAAAAATAAACTCCTAAGAAAACTATTCTGGATTATTTTACAAATATGAAGATGGGCATATACTATCACTCTGCAAGCCATATCTAGTTATATACTGTAAGGAAATATTTGCACTTCAAATACAGGAATGTTTGTAGTTGCCTCTGTGAATAATAGTTCCAAACTGGAAATAATCCAAATGCTCATTAAGAGTAGAATGGATAAATTAATTTGTGGCAAATTTCTACAATGAAATAACAATCAGCACACAATGAATGAAGTACAGTTATAAGAAGCAATATAGATGATTCTTAGGAACAATATTGAGGAAGAAAAGCAAATCTCATAGAAGTCTTAGAATAGTTCCTATTTAGATGTGATTAATAAACTTCACAAACTAAACAACAGAAACATTCAGGTTACAAATATATGTTGCAAAATTATAAATTAAAGCAATAAAATTGTAAACATCAAATTCATGATAGGGGTCCCTTCAAGGGAACAGAAAATTTATTGGTTTTAGGGAAGCACAATAGAAGACTTCCTAAATAGTGAGCCTATACGTATTTATTACTATCGTACCTCACATTCTCTTTATATGTTACAAATATCAGTGTGTATCTACTCAATATTTAATAAAAAATAAGTCTTTAGCAATCTGTTAAATTATATTAATAGATTGCTATTATATTAATTTATATTATGGTATAGATCAATTCCACATGTTATATAATCTCATAGTTTCATGTAGCTCTTTTTTGTCACGTTTACAAGGTTTTAATTTTACATTTATCTATGCAAATCTTTTATTACTATCTGCTACCATTTTAGGGAATACACTTCATAGAGTTTGAAATACACTTCATAAAGTATGAAATACACTTCACAGAGTATGAAATAATTCAAAGCTATGCTTCTTGTCCACCCCCTTTTATAACATTTTAGTATACTTTTAATGAATATCATTCTATGTATGTATACGTAAACGAATGAATGAAAGAAAATACTAGCTCGTAGAATGCACTCATCTTAAAATTCCTTGTTTTTGACTCTAGTATTTTAGCGCTTACTAATTAAATTGGTTGCCACATTTGAATATGATCTTCATTTTCCCATCACCTCATTGTAGTTTTAAGTTTGTGTAGAGGTTTTTATAGACCCTGCTGAGCAGAGCAATATAATATCCACCCACTGACTCACTAATGTAGCCATTCTTTGGCAAGTAAACATGATACGGTGGTTCAGATTAGGGGTGCGTGTGGTTCAGATTAGGGGTGCCTGTGATTCAGCAGAAGACCATGTAGACAATGGCCCTAATTTAGTGGATATTTTAATCCAAACAAGTAAATGAATGAGAAAAGTTCATTTAGTGTTAAGTATGACCAAAAAAAAGTAAACAAAGCAATGAGATAGAAAGAGCCTGAGAACTGAGGGGGCAGGAAGACTTCTGGGTGGTCAGAGTCCTCATATTTGAGAGGGTCTTGAATAAGAAAAAGAAAGGGGTCATGCTAAGTCCCGGAAGAACTGTAATTCACACAGAAATAATACAAAGAACTGTGGCAAATATCAGCTTGACTAATTCAAGGAACAGAAAAAGGCCACAATAGCTAGAACAGTCTTAGCGACAACAGTCAAGGGAAGGAAAGCACAAACAAAATGGATCACGTAGGTTTTATAGACGTGGTTGAATATTGGATATAAATTCCAATTACAATAAGATGCCACTGAGGAATTTTAAGTAGGAAAATGATATGTGCAGAAGGAACTATATGGGCACAAGAGGGGAAAGGAGAACTATAGTTACATATTTGGAAATGCATATCAGTTAGAATGGCAAGTACTGTTTTGTTAGGATTTACCATGACATATCATGTTGTCCCAGAAAAAATATTTCCTATGTTGGATAGTACATTTCCTTGTCTTTCTAATATCTGTTCACTTATTGGCAAAACTTTCTAAAATATTTTCCTTTCATTTTATTTTGCAAAAGATAGAGAATAATTTTCTTTAGAATGATTTAGGCATCACTCCACCTGGATCTAACAGGGTAGTTTTGTGCTAGACTTCTATCTCAATTCGACTCCAGTGTTAAGATTGTATGAATTATGTTATTTCACATTAGCATGAGACTTATGAGACAATTCTAAACCTGCTTCAAGAAATTATCCAAATGCATGATAAATCATCTTTTTTATTATCCTCACAGTTGCTGCTGGACTGTTTAGCTAGGAAAGAAGTATCAGACCCTTTTATTAGCTTGGACAAAAGTGGAAAAGCAATAAAATGCCAAGAAAAGTGCCACAGAGGGGCAATAAAGTTGTGATAAAAATGAGTTGGATTTTGTTATTCGTATCTGCTGTTTGGCATCCAGTGCTTAGAAAACAGCCAAGGGTCTTATATTATAGACAATAAATTATTCAAAACCAGTGGGTTGTAACACTTAAGCACTGAAGTCCTAAGTATTCTTTCTTCCCTCTCTTTCTCTTTGCTACTTTCTTTCTATACTCGAAACCTAGGGCTTAAACTATGTAAAATGGAATGTGAAAAGGAAAAGTAAATAAAATAGGAAGCAACTTATTTCCGCCAGAGGAGCAAAAGGCAACAAAACTGCTGTCATTAAAATCTAGAGTATTTACAAATCTCTGAAATCCAATCCAACTGAAATGCTCTAGGAACCAAACCACACACGTGTTCTTGGCAATTTTAGATATTTTGCTGTTTACATATCTACTGCAATCACAGTAAAAGTACTTGCTTTTGAGTTTCTAATATTTTAATTTTACTGTTGTAAAGAGTCTAAAATAGAAAACTTATTGGTATCAGGTCTAAAACACAAATTATATGGAAATTAACTGTGACCATAATTGTAAACCAAAGGAACCAAATGTAAATATCGTACTCAGCTGTACATCCTACAAATAACTCTTGGGTTTTACCTGGACATAATTGTTCCACTCCCACTTCAACCCATTGGCATTATTTTTTCTCTTAGGAAGGCCCCCTTTTTTTTTTTTTTTTTTTTTTGAGACGGAGCCTCGCTCTGTCGCCCAGCCTGGAGTGCAGTGGCGCGATCTTGGCTCACTGCAAGTTCCGCCTTCCGGGTTCACACCATTCTGCTGCCTCAGCCTCCCGAGTAGCCGGGACTACAGGCGCCCGCCACCACGCCCGGCTAACTTTTTGTATTTTTTGTAGAGACGGGGTTTCACCGTGTTAGCCAGGATAATCTCGATCTCCTGACCTCGTGATCCGCCCGCCTCGGCATCCCAGAGTGCTGGGATTACAGGCGTGAGCCACCCCGCCTGGCCGGGAAGGCACCTTTTAGGGACTCTGATGTAGGTGCTGTGATTGTTTCACCATTCGGAAAATGACTGATTCTAGACAATTATTTTTGGAGAAGTCCACCTGAGGTGGAAATTATCTTTCTAAAACAATTTCTCAGTTAAATTATTACTATTATTTTACAAGTTTTAATAATATCTAGTTGCCCACGTGGTATTATCTTAATGTTATATGTTATAAAAATGTCATTTCACACACCAGTGATTCTTTTAACTTCCACACTAGCCCCGCAATCAACCCTAAGTTTAATCACTTGCATTTTGCATACTTCAGAGTTTAGCTCATTTTATTTCTCTTCTAAAGCTTTTTAAGACAACATTAAGTGACCTCTTTTCTTTGAAGACTTCCATGACTTCAGACCCTAGGGGAAAATGAACTTCTCTTCCATCATTTCCCATAGCACCAATATTAGGGGAGGTGGCACTAGTGGCCATAGTCATACGCACCAAGCACAGTATCTGGGCTAGTGGTATGATAGGGTTTGGTTCTGTGTCCCCACCCAAATCTCGTCCTGTAGCTGCCATAATTCCCACATGTTGTAGGAGGGACCGGGTGGGAGATGACTGAATCATGGGGTCGGATCTTTCCCCTGCTGTTCTTGTGACAGTGAATGGGTCTCATGAGATCTGATGGTTTGAAAAACGGTAATTTCTCTGCAGAAGCCCTCTCTTTGCCTGCTGCCATCCACGTAAGATGTGACTTGCTCCTCTTTCCCTTCTGCCATGATTGTGAGGCCTCACTAGCCATGTGGAACAGTAAGTCCAATAAATCTCTTTCTTTTGTAAATTGCCCAGTCTCGGGTATGTCTTTATCAGCAGCATGAAAACAGACTAATACATGGTATCAGCCTTGTGATAGCAATCCTCAGCCCCACACTGTGTGAAGCAGATATTGTTTCTACCACCATACAGTGAAAGAAATGGACACCCAGAAAGGCAATGTGCGTTCCAAAAGTTAAAAGCTCTATTAAGCAGGGCAGCTATGATTCACCATCACTTTTGACATATTGTGCACCCTGTGCAGCTTTTTTTTTTTAATTATACTTTAAGTTTTAGGGTACATGTGCACATTGTGCAGGTTAGTTACATATGTATACATGTGCCATGCTGGTGCGCTGCACCCAGTAACTCGTCATCTAGCATTAGGTATATCTCCCAATGCTATCCCTCCCCCCTCCCCCTCCCCACCACAGTCCCCAGAGTGTGATATTCCCCTTCCTGTGTCCATGTGATCTCATTGTTCAATTCCCACCTATGAGTGAGAATATGCGGTGTTTGGTTTTTTGTTCTTGCGATAGTTTACTGAGAATGATGGTTTCCAATTTCATCCATGTCCCTACAAAGGACATGAACTCATCATTTTTTATGGCTGCATAGTATTCCATGGTGTATATGTGCCACATTTTCTTCATCCAGTCTATCATTGTTGGACATTTGGGTTGGTTCCAAGTGTCTGCTATTGTGAATAATGCTGCAATAAACATACGTGTGCATGAGTCTTTATAGCAGCATGATTTATAGTCATTTCGGTATATACCCAGTAATGGGATGGCTGGGTCAAATGGTATTTCTAGTTCTAGATCCCTGAGGAATTGCCACACTGACTTCCACAATGGTTGAACTAGTTTACAGTCCCACCAACAGTGTAAAAGTGTTCCTATTTCTCCACATCCTCTCCAGCACCTGTTGTTTCCTGACTTTTTAATGATTGCCATTCTAACTGGTGTGAGATGATATCTCATAGTGGTTTTGATTTGCATTTCTCTGATGGCCAGTGATGATGAGCATTTTTTCATGTGTTTTTTGGCTGCATAAATGTCTTCTTTTGAGAAGTGTCTGTTCATGTCCTTCACCCACTTTTTGATGGGGTTGTTTGTTTTTTTCTTGTAAATTTGTTTGAGTTCATTGTAGATTCTGGATATTAGCCCTTTGTCAGATGAGTAGGTTGTGAAAATTTTCTCCCATGTTGTAGGTTGCCTGTTCACTCTGATGGTAGTTTCTTTTGCTGTGCAGAAGCTCTTTAGTTTAATTAGATCCCATTTGTCAATTTTGTCTTTTGTTGCCATTGCTTTTGGTGTTTTGGACATGAAGTCCTTGCCCATGCCTATGTCCTGAATGGTAATGCCTAGGTTTTCTTCTACGGTTTTTATGGTTTTAGGTCTAACGTTTAAGTCTTTAATCCATCTTGAATTGATTTTTGTATAAGGTGTAAGGAAGGGATCCCATTTCAGCTTTCTACATATGGCTAGCCAGTTTTCCCAGCCCTGGGATGCAAGGCTGGTTCAATATACGCAAATCAATAAATGTAATCCAGCATATAAACAGAGCCAAAGACAAAAACCACATGATTATCTCAATAGATGCAGAAAAAGCCTTTGACAAAATTCCACAACCCTTCATGCTGAAAACTCTCAATAAATTAGGTATTGATGGGACGTATTTCAAAATAATAAGAGCTATCTATGACAAACCCACAGCCAATATCATACTGAATGGGCAAAAACTGGAAGCATTCTCTTTGAAAACTGGCACAAGACAGGGATGCCCTCTCTCACCACTCCTATTCAACATAGTGTTGGAAGTTCTGGCCAGGGCAGTCAGGCAGGAGAAGGAAATAAAGGGTATTCAATTAGGAAAAGAGGAAGTCAAATTGTCCCTGTTTGCAGACGACATGATTGTTTATCTAGAAAACCCCATCGTCTCAGCCCAAAATCTCCTTAAGCTGATAAGCAACTTCAGCAAAGTCTCAGGATACAAAATCAATGTACAAAAATCACAAGCATTCCTATACACCAACAGCAGACAAACAGAGAGCCAAATCATGAGTGAACTCCCGTGCACAATTGCTTCAAAGAGAATAAAATACCTAGGAATCCAACTTACAAGGGATGTGAAGGACCTCTTCAAGGAGAACTACAAACCACTGCTCAAGGAAATGAAAGAGGATACAAACAAATGGAAGAACATTCCATGCTCATGGGTAGGAAGAATCAATATCGTGAAAATGGCCATACTGCCCAAGGTAATTTACAGATTCAGTGCCATCCCCATCAAGCTACCAATGCCTTTCTTCACAGAATTGGAAAAAACTACTTTAAAGTTCATATGGAACCAAAAAAGAGCCCGCATCACCAAGTCAATCCTAAGCCAAAAGAACAAAGCTGGAGGCATCACACTACCTGACTTCAAACTATACTACAAGGCTACAGTAACCAAAACAGCATGGTACTGGTACCAAAACAGAGATACAGATCAATGGAACAGAACAGAGCCCTCAGAAATAACGCCGCATACCTACAACTATCTGATCTTTGACAAACCTGAGAAAAACAAGCAATGGGGAAAGGATTCCCTGTGCAGCTTTTTTATGCAGTTTCATCTGATTACGTTTTATTAAGATCATTTTTCTCCAGTCGCCTTAGTAGGCTCATTGAATGTTTATGAGTGCAAAGAAAGATATTCATATATTTACACTTGAAATATTTAAAGTTCTAAATTATCTCTCATGCCCAGACTAGGTTCAGCCCGAGGCCCTGCAGACAGCTCCACCAGCATCACCCTCATCCTTCTCAGGCTAAAGCTAAAAGTGCTACTTCTACCACCTCTCATCTCCCTCCAGCCCTGCAGCCTATGAGCCTCAAGGGTACCCATTATTGGCTGGGGCAGAGTAGAATAAAGGTGGCCTGGGCCTAGGGTGAGAACTGCCTGAACCAGGATGTGGGGCTGGGAGCCAGGTCTTTTTCCATCCTTCCAACTTCCCTTTTTAAACAGGTTTTCCAGGCAATTCTAAATGCCTCCCAAACAACTGCCACCGGGCCTGAGGGGAGGGCAGAAACAGGATGATCTTGGGAGATGGCCGGCTTAGATACCTGCACTGGGGAATTTGGGGTGGTTGGATGTAAAAGACATCGTCATCCTCTCTCTGGCCACTCTTAACACCTCCCCACTCATCTTCATTTTCCTCACCCAGTCCCCCCCATCCTACTGCTGGGGGAGGTACACTTCTGCTCTCCGGCATTTTCTTTTGGTTCAATAGGTTGCTAAGTGGTTCCATAACTTTCTCACAAGACCATCTTTTAAAGTCCTTATGTTTCAAAGCTTGTGAACTTTATAAGGCTTGGGACACAGGAGGCGAGCCCCTGGTGACCGGGTCTGGAGGTGTCACTAACTTGAGCTAGATGCGGACTATAGGGACTGGGTTTTAGTCATCTTTTTACAGCCCCTGAAAAATATTAGTGGCTGAATGATTGTTAAATAAATTTTAATGAGATAAATTATGCTTTCTATTTTAATCATCATTAACAGAGAAGTTGTTTTATCCCCAGGGACACATAGATAGCAGACTCATAATTTCAGAGACGTGTAATAGTCACTTAAAAATTCACATGCTGCTCCCTCTGACTCATAGGTCTTGTACATTGCTGTTGTATTTTGGTCATGTTCTTCCTGTTTTTCGTTTTTATTTTCTTTTGTATATTTTTGCCAACAGGAGAGTTAATTGGCATTGCTCAAATGACTTCTCCACATTACCAAAGATGTCCTGGTACTTATGCAATGTATATAGAGGTAGGCTTGATACACTTAAAAATACTACGTGTTCTTAAACATACAATTCCATAGATTGTTCGTAAAACCACTTGCTATCAAGGAATTCATTCATTTGGTGATTTTACAAATACTGAGCACCTGTTCTATGCTAACCACTGAACGTAGAGCAGTGAATAAAACACTGTTCTAATTGATGTCTATTCCCCACCCCCTTACAATCCATTCTCCTCAGAACATCAAAGACGATATCTTAAAAACATAAATCAGAGAATATTATTCCCATGTTTAAACTCTCCAATGCCTTTCTAATACATTAATCTAGGCTCTTGGCCCATACCTTCTAGGCTCTTCCTGATCTCTGGTCTCTTTTTTTTTTTTTTTTTTAAGACAGGGTCTCACTCTGTCACCCAGACTGGAGTGCAGTGGAACCATCATGGCTCACTGCAGCCTCCGCTTCCTGAGCTCAAGTGATCCTCCCACCTCAACCTCCAAGTAGCTGGGACTAAAGGGGGTCACCACCATGCCCGGCTAATGTTTGTATTTTTTGTACAGATGGGGTCTGGCCATGTTTCCCAGGCTGGTCTCAAACTCCTGGGCTCAATTGAGCCTCCTGCCTTGGTGGTAACACATCTTATGTTCTACATAGCAATCATATGTATATGAAAGTCTCTTAAAAATGATTTTGTATGAATGCCTTTTAGTCTCTTCTACGGATAACTTATTTCTAAGTTCAAACAAGGAAATCTGTGGCAGTGGTGTGGAGTTAAGCAAAAAATTGCGTTTTCTGAATCAATATATGTTGAGTTGATATTATCCCATTGAGATGAGATTAAGGACACCTTTTACCAAAAATATGCTATGACTCCACAGCCATAATTTCATGAAATGACTGTATTAGTCCATTTTCACACTGCTATAAAGAACTGCCCAAGATTGGGTAATTTATAAAGGAAAGAGGTTTAATTGACTCACAGTTGAGCATGGCTGGGGAGGCCTTGGGAAACTTACAATCATGGCGGAAAGCAAAGGGGAAGCAAAGCAACTTCTTCACAGGCGACAGGAAGTAGAATGAACCCAGGAGGAACTACCACACACTTATAAAACCGTCAGACCTTGTGAGAACTCACTCAATATCACAGTAACAGCATGGGGGAAACCACCCGTATGATTCAGTTACTTCCACCTGGTCTCTCCCTTGACATGTGGGAATTATGGAAATTACAATTCAAGGTGAGATTTTGGGTGGGGACACAGCCAAACCCTATCAATGACACTTTATATAGTTCAATGATTTCAGCTTTGTTTTTCCCATTTCAGTTACTGTGAATATGGGGTTCCTTTTATCCTTTTAGTTGAGGTGTTTTGTTGTCTTTGACTTGAGCTAGTAAATGCTTGTTTCATAATTACTTGAGGATGTGTGTGTGTGTGTGTGTGTGTGTCAATGGACATTTAAAAAATTATTTAATGTGCAACTCAATGTGTATTTGAAATGCCATTATCTAACTTCAAAAATGCAGAGAAGCCTGCTGAAGATCTCTGGTATCCACTTAATGCTATCTGTTGTGGTTTATTAAGGAGATATATCCTGAGGGAATGCAGTGGAAATACTCAAAGGCACATATGTGCTAAGATTGTAAAAGCCGCGACAGTTTTACTAGTTTCCTCGGGAGGATATTACATTTTGGAGTTAGTTGCCCTTGCTTATGTACTTTTTTTCTTTATGTTTGTAATCTTCAGCTTATAGAACGCTATTTTTTTTTCTCAAAATGCTTTGCCTATTTGTAAGGAATTAGTTACAGATAATCCATATCTTCCTATCTAATTGTGTTTCTAACCTTTTTTTCTTGGATAGTGGCCTTTATATTTTAGAGAATTGCGTAAAAAGTAAAATAATATATCTAAAAAAATCAAAATGTTTGGTAGATTATTTCTGAAAACTGATTATGCCTCAGAACTGGTGGAAAGTTTTGGGGGGGGGTTGTTTGCCTTTTTTAAAAAAACTCTATATCCTTTAAAATTTCAAGGTAAATTTTTATATTGGCTGTATTAATATGCTAGGGCTGTCAAAATGAGGTACCACAATCTGAGTTACTTATATAACAAAAATTTATTGTCTCACAGTGCTACAGGCTGGAAGTCAAAAATCAAGATGTTGGCAGGGTTGTTTCCTTCTGAGGGCTGAGGGAAGGAAGGATCTGTTCCAGACCCTTCTCCTTGTCTTGTAGATAGGCGTCTTCTCTCTGTGTCTTCTCATCTCCCTACTATGTGTCTCTGTCTCCAAATTGTCCCTTTGTATAAAGATCCAGTTATATCAGATTAGAGGTCACCCTACTAACCTCATTTAAACTTGCTAACCTCTGTAAAGACCCTATGTCCAAATAAGGTCACATTCTGAGTTACTAGGAGTTATGACAATTCAACCCACAACATTGGCTTGTTACAAAATTCTAATTTTTCACATCAACTCTTTTTAAAAATGATTAATGTGTTCATGCTATTTTGAATATATTTCAAATTAATTCATGTTTTATTTCCTACGTAGTCTCAATATGGAAATAGGAACAAAATTCCTGCTTGACACACTGATTTTTCTCTATGGTCTTGTATAGGAAGATTTTCTGAAATAAAAAGCTATCTGATGTGAGAAGCTGAGTCAGGGAGACATTAAGTTGTCCTTTTCTTTGCTCAAGTAGTTTCACCTCATTGCCCTTTATCTCTTTCTGTAGGTATTTTATTTGTTTTCATATAATGTCTTTCCTAATTACATGAGTTATAAAAATTTATTTATTAACTAAATCTCATAAAAATTTTCTTATCAGTGACAAAGTCAATGTGTGAAGATCTGACATCACATTCCTTTAAAAATCAATTCACAGGGTTATGTTTTGTCTTCTTAATCACAAACCAAGAAAAGTTCTTCAGTTTATTAGAAGGCAGAGCCATCAGCTTTAGATCTGGCAATTGGGATTTATCTCAAGTCATCTTACACTCCTTTTCAGATTTTAACTATTTTCCAGAAGAACCTAATGGAAACAATTCATTATATTGTTAATATTTTATGTATTATTTATATATCATATATTATATATTTGATATGTTATATAAAATAACATATTACATATAATATATGTTATATATGTTATTTTAACATATATATGTTATTCTAATATGTAACTTTTTTTCTGGAAGGTTCATCCTCCATCAACATTTAACATTCAATTTGTGATTTAAAAGCATTATTTCAGTCTCTATATTTTGTCCATTTAGGAATCTTCTCTGCTTTCTTTTCTTAGTTTATTCTCTTACATTTCAATATTTTTAATAAAAATACATTTTATTTGCAAATGTAAAGGATAATTACTGGTGAAAATTCATCCTACAAATAAAAGAAGAAAGAAGAAAGTTAAGATTTATTTTAAAACTACAACGCAAGGCAAATATTATAAGCATTTGGGTCAACATAATTTCAGATATTAGCTACATATCCACCTACCTGTATCTCTACCTACGTATCTACAAAAATTGTAATGGTTATGAACCCTCTTTTATAGTAACGACTAGGCTTTTTTCACTAACTATATGCCAAGAAAATGTTACATGCCAATAAGTGTACACATACATACAACACATGTACATATACTTATATATTTTTAAGAATCCATAATATGTATACGCACATATATGTAAGGATATATATGAACACAGAGACATATATTGCCTTTTTAATGACTGGATATTTTATTTTTATTATGTTAACTGAAATATGTAATAATTATGTAATAATGTATATAATAGAGTTTAATAATAAATCGTCTCTATGCCCAAAACACTCCTAAAAAATAAACTATTATTTATAATGCCCCAAATTGGGAATCCACCAAAATGTTCTTCAGCAGGTGAATGGATAAACAAACTGTGGTCACTCATAAAATGGAATATTTTTTCATGATAAAAACCAATGAGCTATCAAGTCACAAAAAGACTTGGGGGAACTGTAAATGCATATTGCTAAGTAAGAAAAGCCAATCTGTCTACACGTTGTATTATTTTAATTTTATGACATTCTAGAAAAGATAAAATTATGGAGAATATTTTAAAAATCAGAAGTTAGTAAGGGGTTGGAAGGAAAAGGGAGGGATAAATAAATGGAGCACAGATAATTTTTAGGGCAGTGAAATGTTTCTGTATAATATCATAATGATGGATGCATGTCATTGTACAGTGTGAAAACTCACACATGGTACAGAATGAAACCTAATCTAAATTGTGAACTTTAATTTATAATAATGTATCAGTATTGGCTAATCATTTGTACCAAATGTACCACATAAGGCAAGATACTAACAACAGGGAGAAACTGGAATGGAAGGGTGTAGATAAGAGGCTTTAAAGGAACTCTGTACTTTCTGCTTAATATTCTGTAAATCTAAAACTGTTCTGAAAAATAATTTGTTTTGAGACAACTTCTCAGTCTTTTGCCCTGAATCCCTTCAGTTATCCCATCCTGTGCAATCAATACATGCCAGTACAGTTTTATGTCTATAAAATTTGATTTTGTGCTATACACAATTATATCCATTTTTTCATGATTTCTAGTTTTAATATTAGTAATACCTAACATTTATTAAATACTTATGTATGAGATATTGTTCTGGATAACTTTTAGTTATTAAACCATTTGATCCTCAAAACAACATTGCATGCAGCAAAAAAAAGTTGTTTTATTATTACCAATTTCACATAAGGAAATAGAAAGAAGTGTAGATGTCATAAGAAGTTTATTCGTCCAGGTTACACTTGTTAGTTGAGATATGAACCACAGCAGTTGGGCTCTAAGGTCTATGTACTTCCCCTCCATCCTTTGGTGCCTAATATGGTGTGGTAGCAGAATTTTAGAAATTTGTCTCCACCTAAAATTACAAAAATATTTGTACATATTTTTTCTCTTGTCCTCACATCTTCCGTATTAAATTATTATTTGTAGTTTCTTAAATTTGTATATATTCTATTTCCACCTTATTTTGTCTTTATCTTTTGCTCTATAGAGAAAATCTTCCTCTATCCCATAATCTTTTTTTATTGTGTTAATTCTGCTTTTTACTCAAGACTCTCCGTTTTCCATAGCAGTCTGAGCTTAGTGTCCCTATTATATGTTTCAGTGGCGAAAACTGCACACCTATGCCATAGGACACATAATGGTGGGGTTTAATTTTCTTTTTTCCTAATGAGCATATATTTTCCTAATGCATATTTTAACTCTAAAATGTAAACTACTGAGGTCAGGATTATGCCTTACTTTTTGCGTCTACAGGGTCCAACAAAATTTCTGGGATGTAGTACTTGTTCAATAAATATGTGTTAGCAATGAATATGCCAGGGTTTACATTTCTATTTAAATAATTCTGCCTCTTTTTGACAAGTATTATGGGTTTTCTTGTTATTTGGTCATTTATTATCCCTGCCTCAATCAGATAATACCACCTGTTTATTTTAATTTTTCTTTGTAAGATAGCAACCACCAAACCATCAATATTCACTTAACTTCTTTTTTAGTTTAAATAAATGTGGCATGAAATATTATATAAAAATAATTAATCAAAGAGGGTTAAACAAACAAAAAAAATCAGACATAAACTTGTATTTAGTGGATGGTAAAAACTTACTGTTTTTAAAGAGGGAAAAAATAAATTCCAAAAGCCCTGCTTTAAAGAGAATGCTGGGTTTCCTGTTCTTCTCTGGACTTTAAGATATGTCTCTTTTATCTCATTCCAAAAGTATACACTCTGAATTTCCTAAAGAATATTGCAAATGATCTCTTCTTTAAGAAGGAAGATGAGAATCTTAATGGACACAGCTAGGTTGGTCTATTCATTATGCTTGCCTTAGAATGCTAGGCCTTGAATTAATGAGTTGAGAGATCACTTTGGACTGGTTTTAGTCAAACATGAAATCCTTAGGAAGCTAAATAAATTCTGAGCTGATTTGAGAGTCAATGACCCAGAGAAATTTTAGACCCTGTTTTCTTATGTAACAACCTTGCAATAGATGGATCGTTTAGCAAGTAGTAGCGCCAGTTATGGGTAGAACTGAAGATCTTACTACGTTCATTTAGCATGGATAGAACCTAATCCTAGTACACTAATGACTTTGACTGTAATGGAAGCCAGACATTGGCAGAGAGAGCACAGCCAAGTCATGTACAAAAGGGGCCAGGGGCATCACACACATCACCATTCACATTTGGGCCAATAAGAAAAAAATACTTAGATTGTAAGAGTTTTTTGTGCCCTAGCTCCAAGTGAGAGAACAGTGCCACCTCCTATGTTTTATTAATAGACCGCATTGCCTCATTGTAATACTATTTAACCATATAGTAGGATCCATTCTTATCAATTTAGTAAATTCATATTAAATATTTATTGCTTTAAAAATTTTTTCTTACTCTCTTTTCCTAAGTCTCAGCATTGATCCCTAAATCAATGCAGAATATATTCCAGCAGTGCTTCTCTGGACACTCAACCTAGGTTTTACTAGGTCATACCAGTATGCTGGCCTTATGGGAGAGAAAAAAAACAAGGCATTAAATATTCTTGCCCATTAGATCTAGGAGTATTAAAGCTGCTTTCCTCAGTAAGTATAAGACATGCCCAGCCCATTATGGACCATCACATATGTCAACAAGACCAAGAGATGAGGACTATATGTACATTATAGCAGGGGTGTTAGGCCATAAGTTAGTAAAAAAATCAGAGAGAAAGTAAATACTCAAAATGATTTCAGAGTTCAAATGATGGGAAGAAAATAATACAAAGTAGAATGGAAGGTGCTCTGCATGCTCAAGGAGTGTGTTTCAGGAAATGACAGTTGACGCAAAAATATGGAAAAAGAGCACCCTAGACTGTTTCTGTGAAAAGCCAATGTATGACCTATGTGATGAGGTATAGCCATGAAAAATGGAAAAATAGCTTGCTAGACAGAAGTACACTGAAGTGAGGGTGATCAACTTGTCCCAATTTACTCTGGATTTTCTTAATTTTAGCTCTCTAATTCCCATGTTCTGGGAAGCCCCTCAGTCCCAGTCAAATCTGAATGATGGACACCCTAACTGGCGGTCTAAGACCTATTAGAATATGAGGTCTACTGAAAGGTCAGTGGTCTGATGGTCAACATCCAAACTACAGCCATAGTCACTGGCAGCTTGGCTTGGATCACATAAAAAATAATTAGAGGAAAAAACCTTTCTGATTTTGAGACATTCTGGCATCTGATATTGTGGCTTTCAGTAGCGCCCAAGCCTCAGCCCAATTTATTAATAACTAATCAGTTCTTTTGCATTTCCTGAGGAGTGTTTTACTTCCAATTATGTGGTCGATTTTAGAATAAGTGTCATGTGGCACTGAGACGAATGTATATTCTGTTGATTTGGGGTGGAGAGTTCTGTAGATGTCTATTAGGTCCACTTGATCCAGAGCTGAGTTCAAGTCCTCAATATCCTTGTTAATTTTCTGTCTCATTGATCTGTCTAATATTGACACTGAGTGTTAAAGTCTCCCACTATTATTGTGTGGGAGTCTAAGTCTCTTTGTAGGCCTCTAAGAACTTGTTTTATGAATCTGAGTGCTCCTGTATTGGGTGCATATATATTAGGATAGTTAGCTCTAGTTGTTGAATTGATCACTTTACCATTATGTAATGCCCTTGTCTTTTTTGATCTTTGTTGGTTTAAAGTATGTTTTGTCAGAGACTGGGATTGCACCCCCTGCTATTTTGTTCTTTCTATCTGCTTGGTAAATTTTCCTCCATCCCTTTATTTTGAGCCTATGTGTGTCTTTGCATGTGTGATGGGTCTCCTGAATACAGCACACCAATGGGTCTTGACTCTATCCAATTTGCCAGTCTGTGTCTTTCAATTGGGGCATTTAGCCCATTTACATTTAAGGTTAATAGTGTTATGTGTGAATTTGATCCATATTTAATAAATGGTGCTGAGAAAACTGGCTAGCCATATGGAGAAAACTGAATCTGGACCCCTTCTTTACACCTTATACAAAAATTAACTCAAGATGGATTAAAGACTTAAATGTAATACCCAAAACCATAAAAACCCTAGAAGAAAACCTAGGCAATACCATTTAGGACATAGGCATGGTCAAAGACTTCATGAAGAAAATACCAAAAGCAATTGCAACAAAAGCCAAAATTGTCAAATGGGATCTAATTAAATGAAAGAGCTTCTGCACAGCAAAAGAAACTATCATCAGGGTGAACATGCAGCCTACAGAACGGGAGGAACGCTTTGCAATCTACCCAGCTAACAAAGGTCTAATATCCAGAATCTACAAGAACTTAAATTTACAAGAAAAAAAAATCAAAAAGTGGGCAAAGGATATGAACAGACACTTCTCAAAAGAAGACATTTATGCAGCCAACAAACATATGAAAGGAAGCTCAACATCACTGATCATTAGAGAAATGCAAATCAAAACCACAATGAGATACTATCTCATGCCAGTCAGAATGGCAATTATTAAAAAGTCAAGAAACAATAGATGCTGGCAAGGCTGTGGAGAAATAAGAATACTTTTACACTGTTGGTGGGAATGTAAATTAGTTCAACCATTGTGGAAGACAGTGTGGCAATTCCTCAAGGATGTAGAACCAGAAATACCATTTGACCCAGCAATCCCATTACTGGGTATATATCCAAAGGAATATAAATCATTCTATTATAAAGACACATGCACACGTATGTTTACTGCAGCACTATTTACAATAGCAAAGACATGGAACCAACCCAAATGCCCATCAATGATAGACTGCATAAAGAAAATATGGTACATATACACCATGGAATACTATGCAGCCATAAAAAGGAATGAGATCATGCTCTTTGCAGGGACATGGATGAAGCTCGAAGCCATCATCTTCAGTAAACTAACACAGGAACAGAAAACCAAACACCACGTGTTCTCACTCATAAGTGGGAATTGAACAATAAGAACACATGGACACAGGGAGGGGAACGTGACACATGGGGGCCAGTCAGGGTGTGTGGGGAAGGGGAGGCAGAGCATTAAGACAAATAGCTAATGCATGCGGGACTTAAAACCTAGATGATGCATTGATAGGTGCAGCAAACCATCATGGCACATGTATACCTATGTAACAAACCTACATGTTCTACACTTCTATCCTGGAACTTAAAAAAAATAATAATCAGCCGGGCACGGTAGCTCACACCTGTAATCCCAGCATTTTGGGAGACCAAGGCGGATGGATCATTAGGTCAGGAGATCGAGACCATCCTGGCTAACATGGTGAAACCCCTCTCTACTAAAAATACAAAAAATTAGCCAGGTGTGGTAGCGGGTGCCTGTAGTCCCAGTTACTCGGGAGCCTGAGGCAGGAGAATGGCGTGAACCCAGGAGGCAGAGCTTTCAGTGAGCCGAGATCATGCCACTGTACTCCAGCTTGGGCGACAGAGCTAGACTCTGTCTCGAAAAAAAAAAAAAACCTAATCAACTTTATAGTTAATAACCGCTTCTCTGTAGTATCATAGAAGACACTTACTGACCCACCTGTTGCCATACAAACAGCAGTCACATGTGTACAGCCATAGAAAGCATAGAAACACTGCACACAACTAACACTCATGGACAGTACAGAGACCTGAAGAGGCATGTTATGAGGCTGCCATACTTGGAAGTTGGAATTCTAAGTGGAAAGAAGATTGGAAAGATAAGTAGAATTTGAGATGCAGCTTTTAATCTAATATGATGTACTCTCAAGGCAAGTCCCACTTTTATCTCTATCCAGTTAGATCAGTGCTTGTGCTGAATGAAAGAATTAGCTTCTGACTCTGTTAGTTACCAGCTAGAACCTTAAACAAAATTTGACGTCATGACACAGAAAGGTATTTAGGGTCAGAACTTACAATAAAAGGTGGAGGGTAGAGAAGGGAACATTCATCTGGAACTTTCTATATGCTTTTATATGTTCTCCTATATATGATAGTAGTGGGCCAGGCACTGTTAAAGTAAAACTTCATGTCTTAGTCATAATAGGCAGCTCCAAACAATGGTCTTCGTTTTTGTTTTTGGCATGGAAAAATACATAGACATACAAATGTTCACTTAAGACAAAAATTAGCTCGTATATTTCAGTACATCGGAGGAAGACAGATAAAGAATTTAAGTCCAATTAAGAGAATCCTTGTATCTTCTATACATTTCTGTCTATACATTTCTAATTGTAAGGCAACTCTCTTGGCTGTTGTGTTGGTAGTAGCAATTATGTCCATCCCCATGGTCATCCAATCCCTGATGGAATTTTCCTGGTGAAATTGGATTGGTAGAATCAGCTCTTTGCATATTATTTCCAGCAGTATTTCTAGTTCTTCCATACCAGAAGTAAATGTTAATTAATTATGAGTAAGAGCTGTCTGAGAAGGTGGTGGCATAGTCTCGGAAGTAGCGGTCTCAGATGGTGGCATAGTAGTCTCGGGAGTAGTGGTCTCAGATGGTGGCACAGTAGTCTCAGGAGTATTGGTCTCAGGTGTCATGGTTTCTCCAAATTTAGTTGTGTCAAATGTTATCA
This sequence comes from Gorilla gorilla gorilla, assembly GCF_029281585.2. NCBI lineage: Eukaryota > Metazoa > Chordata > Mammalia > Primates > Hominidae > Gorilla > Gorilla gorilla. The sequence goes on along the minus strand of NC_073235.2, from coordinate 14,982,911 downwards.
GATCATTCAACATAGATACTGGGGAACCAGTAAAAGAGTCCACATCACTATAATCAAATGTTATATCCTCTAGGTGAATCATAGGAAATGCTGGTCATTGAGTATGTTCATGTGATATTATTATATAAATGCAGCATGATAGCTTGTTCCTACAAAGAAGTATGCACCTTTCAGTATCTAAACATCGTCTTCTGCAATGTCCTATATTATTCTTCCAACATTTTTGGGGTTCAAAGCTACCTGTAGAGAATAAAATATAGGTCAAATTTTTAACTCTGGCATCAACATAACTTTTCATTCATTCAAAAATTTACACTGACTGACATCTAGACTAATATGATGTCAAGTACAAAAAGCCATTGAAAGAGACAAACAGGAGAACAAAAAGTGTATATTAAAACTGTGCTATGTGCCATCAAAGAAGTTGTATGGAGAAAAGGAGAAATGTAGAAAAATAGAGGGATGGAGAGATAGAGAGCATAATGAGACTGATACGAAACCTAGAAAGAAAGGATGAAAATGAAAAGCCCAGGACCAGATGGATTCACAGCTGAATTCTACCAGATATACAAAGAAGAGCTGGTATCATTCCTACTGAAACTATTCACCCAAAATTGAGAAGGCAGGACTCAACTTTAACTTATTCTATGAGGCCAGCATCATCCTGAGACCAAAACCTAGCAGAGACACAAGAAAAAAAAAATTTCAGGCCAGTATCCTTGATGAACATCAGTGCAAAAATCCTGAACAAAATAGTAGCAAACTGAATCCAGCAGCACATCAAAAAGCTTATCCACTACGATCAAGTAGCCTTTATCCTTGGAATGCAAGGTTGGTTTGACATATGCAAATCAATAAATGTGATTGCTTATGGATAGCATTTAAAGTACAGAAATTGGTAAACCATGGTGGTTGGAATAATATGAGAAAAAAAGAGGACTAGAATTAAATTCTAGTGAGTTTCAATATTAAGAGATAAGAGATCAGATAAGAGGAAACGACTTAAAGGGACCAATAAGATAAGTCAGATCAAAACAGGAGAATAAGACTCTAGAGTCTTAAAGCAGACCCCCAGCAGAGCAGAGCTCCAGCAAAGATTTGAATATAATAGTTTAGTTGAGAGACAATTCCTCCTTAAAAAAAAATCAGTGGAGAAATGTAGAAATCAGGAGAGCAAGAAATCCAAGAAAAGGTGAGTTATAACCTGTTATTATCATGAGATCATCTATCAACTGCTGGCCAGCAGGATGGCTGTGTTCTGTTTGCTCAGAGGACAATCCCACAGGGAAGCCCAGCAGCCAGGCTGCAAACAAGCCTCAGACTCATGGATGAGCCTGGGGGACATGTTACTTTCCGTTATGTGAAATAGACACAAAAAGATAAATACTACATGTTTTCATTCATAAGCAGGAGCTAAAAAAGTTGAGTTCATAGAAGTAGACTGTAGAATAATGATTACTAGAGGCTGGGAAGGGAAAGGAGGATAGAGAGAGGTTGGTTAACAGATAGAAAATTACACCTAGATAGGAGGAAAAAGTTCCAGCATCCTATAGCAGGGGTCCCCAACCCCTGTGCAGCCAATGGATACTGGTCCATGGCCTGTTAGGAACCAGGCTGCACAGCAAAAGGTAAAAAGCAGGTGTGCAAGCATCACCACCTGAGCTCCACCTCTTGTCAGATCAGCCAAGGCATTAGAGTCTCATAGGAGCATGAACCCTATTGTGAACTGTGCATGTGAGGGATCTAGGATGTGTGTTCGTTGTGAGCCTCTAATGCCTGATGACCTGAGGTGGAACAGTTTCATCCTGAAACCATCCCCACCACCACCTTCACCTTGTCGAAAAAACTGTATTCCACAAAACTGGTCCCTGGTGCCAAAAGGGGTCCACTGTTCTATAGCACTGTAGGGTGACAGTAGTTAACAATCATTTACTGTATATTTTCAAATAGCTAGAAGAGACGATTCTGAATGTTCCCAATATAAAAAAATGACAAATGTTTGAGGTGATAGATATGCTAATTACCCTGATTTGATCATTACACATTGTATACATGTATCAAAATATCACTCTGCATCTTCTAAATATGAATAATTATTACACATCAACTAAAAGTAGAAGAAAAAATAGCATTTAGTTTTTATTAAAAAAAAAAACAAAAAACTTAAAAAAATGTTTAATTGGGCATCAGGTCCTGAAGGTGCAGTGTTACAGAAAAACCTTGAAGAATGAAAGGGTGCACAGTTACAGTAAAAACCTTGAAGAACTAACATCCATTTATGTTTTCTTCCCATAATAGCCTTGAACTGCAAATAAGTGAATTACCACAGGAAAAAAAAATATTACCAAGCCTCAAAGTTATTCTACATGAGGCTCAAAGGACCTGGACTATTTATCCAGCTTCCCCCGTAGTTGACAGATGATCCAGAGACAGCTGATAATTTTCTGGCATTTCTGGATTGCCCTGTACGGGGGTATTTCACAAGCAGTTGTTGAAAGACTGGAGATACTGACATTTGCAAGTCGGGCTGATATGCATGAAAACAGAAAATGCATAAAAGGTTATGGGGAAAGTTGTATCAGATGTGACTACATTAAGCAGGAGAGGAGACTGTTTCTTAAAGGACAGAGTGGTCATTTTGTAGTCAAATACTGCTGAGAGGTTAAAAAAAAGATGAAGGCAGGAAAATGTCCATGCTTTTAGTAGTATGAAGGTAACTTCATACTGAGGAGAGCAGCTTCCGAGTGGTATGAAAAAAGAAACCAAATTGCAGTTGGTCAAAATGTGAATGAGAGAGAAGTGAATGCAGGACCTGTAGATGAGACTCTTAAGAAGTTTAGCTCCAAAGAAAAGCAGAGAAATAAATAACTTATTAGAGAGCAATGTAAGGTTAAAGGAAAGCTTTCAGGTTTGTTTTGAAGAACGATAAATACCAAATGGTGCTTGCAAGCAATGAGAAAAGAAACAAGCAGTCTGGGCCCAGTGGCTCACACATGTAATCCCAGCACTTTGGGAGATCGAGGCGGGCAGATCACCTGAGTTCAGGAGTTCGAGACCAGCCTGGCCATGGTGAAACCCTGTCTCTACTAAAAAGTACAAAAATTAGCTGGGCAAGGTGGCGAGCACCTGTAGTCCCAGCTACTCAGGATGCTGAGGCAGGAGAATCACTTGAACCCGGGAGGCGAAGGTTGCAGTAAGCCAAGATCGTGCCACTGCATTCCAGCCTGGGCAACAAGAGCAAGACTCCATCTCAAAAAAAAAAAAAAAAAAGCAGAAAAGGAGAGATTAATATAGAATAGGGTGATGAGATGACAGAAGGGCACAGTCACAAATTCACACAGAGCAGACTGATCTTTAGATGGAGAAGACACGTTTCTCCATTTATGGCAAAGGGGACAGAGGAAATGAGTGAAAACTTCCTATTTGAATTGTTTAAATAAATGGGGCATGGGATAAGCTGAGGGGGAGAGCCATGTAGAGGAGAGGAGCAGGAAAATAAAAGACAAATAAAGGTCAGGACAAAATAGTTGTCTAAAAAAGAGGGAAGATGGCTGGGTGTGGTGGCACAAACCTGTAATCCCAGCACTTTGGGAAGCTGAGGTGGGTGGATCACAAGGTCAGGAGATCGAGACCATCCTGGCCAACCTGGTGAAAACCTGTCTCTACTAAAAATACAAAAATTAGCTGGATGTGGTGGCACATGCCTGTGATCCCAGCTCCTCGGGAGGCTGAGGCAGGAGAATCACTTGAACCAGGGAGTTGGCGGTTGCAATGAGCCGAGATTGGGCCACTGCAGTCCAGCCTGGTGACAGAGGAAGACTCTGTCTCAAAAAAAAAAAAAAAAAAAAAAAAAGAAAAAAGAAAGAAGGTTTATTTACAAGAGAAATGCAGTAGGATTTCCAAGCAGTGTGACTACTCATTTGAGGGGTGAGGATATAAATCTAAAGGGAAACTAGTGTGCTGTATTGTATGTTCATTTATCAAGCAGTAAACGGCATGATCATCTTTCTCAAGACAATTGCCCAAGGAGTACCTAGATAAGTGTATTCTAGGCAGAGGAAGCAGCTAGAGATAAGGCTCTATGGAGGAGGAAGGCTGGTATATGTGCAGAAGAGCAAGTAATTTTCTACACAACCTCATTTGAACTGAATGTGATAATATATATAAAACATATATAGATGTATGTATGTATGTATATATTAGGCTCACAATAATTTGGTTTATATTTTATCCTCTGGGGAATGTTGGCTCTAGTCCAACTTCACCAATTATTTATTCTACCTTCACTCTTCTAGAGTCATTTATTCTATCTTTGTTATTTTACTGGCTCGATTTTACTTTGTACTTCGTGGAATTTTCTATAAGTTTCAAGTCTAGACCTTCCACTTCTTTTGTGCAAGACAGACTCTAACCTTGCTTCTTCGTTCCTCACATCTACAAAGATTTATACCTTAATTTTTTTCCTCCAGCATTATCCATACTTGAAATATGTCATCTTGGCTCTCTTCTTCTACTTTGTCTTTGAATTGCCTTGTTCTGTCAATTATTCTTCAAAATTGTTTCTCACTTACATTTCTTTCTACTGCTTTTAAATTATCCCCTCCATTCTTAAATTAGGCTATAGTCACACAGTCATCAAAGTTTTGGGCCCTTGAGGTACATCTGTGAACTAAACAGACAAAAATCACATGGAGCTGACTTTCTAGCAGAGGGAGACAGATAATAAAAAGTAAATGCACTCCCTGCTAGACTGTATGGTTTACAGAGTTAAATCTAAGACCTGAAACTATGGAACTACCTGAAGAAAACCTTAGGGAAACACTTCAGGACGTTGGTCTTGGCAAAGATTTCTTGGGTAAGACCTCAAAAGCACGGGCAACCAAAGCAAAAATAGGCAATTAGGATTACATCAAACTAAAAAGCTTGTGCACAGCAAAGGAAATAATCAACAAAGTGAAGATGTAGCCCACAGAGTAGGAGAAAATATTTGCAAGCTATCCATCTGACGAGGAATTAACAACCAAAAGTATATTAATATAAGGAGCTCAAAAAACTCCATTGCAAACAAAAACAAATAATCTGATTTTAAAACAGGCAAAAGATTTGAATAGACATTTCTCAACAGAAGACATACAAACAGCCAACAGGTATACATAAAAATATGGTAAAAACATGGTAAGGATGGTAATTTTTAAATGTATATTTTACCTTAATAAAAAAGTACATTATTTTGTAGATGAAAAGGTGACAAATGGTTTGCAGAAAGAAGGGAGAATAGATTTAAGGGTAATAGAAGATTCATAAACAGGAGTTGCACAAGCCTGTGTAACAAGGTGATGATTAAACAGCTTGAAGGAGGTAAAGGAATTAGTCACACCAGTATCTGAGGCAAGTACATTCTAGGCAGAGGAAACAAACGAAGCTCTATGGGTTGAGTAAGTCTGATATGTTTGGGGAAGAGCACTGGGGCCTGTGTGGCTGTAGTGGAGTGAACAAGGACTATAATAGTAGGAGATGAGGTGAGAGAGGTCATAAGGGCCAGATCCTGCAGGGCCAGGTGAGCCACTGTATGGACTCTTGTTACCGCTCTGAGTATAGAGGGGGCCCTAGCAGAGTTTTGAGCAAAAGTACGTGATCTGACTTCCAGTGTAAGCGGATCATGCACTATGTGTCTTCACAAGATGGTAGAAGGGAAGAGCAGAAGGACAGATATCATGAGGAAGCTATGGCAATAACACAGGTGAGAGATGATGGTGACTAGAATCAGAGTGGTAGCAATGGAGGTGACAAGAATAATTGCATTCTGGATATAATTTGCAGGCAGATGTAATAGACTTCCTGATAGATATGAGTGTTGTAGGATATAGAAAAATCAAAGATAATTCCAAGAATTTGGTTTTAGCAGTGGAATGATGGCAATTGGGAAAAATTCATAATTTTTTTTTTCTAGAGTGACGACAGTCATTTTTTTCAAAGAACTTCAGTCTGGAACTATTATGTTGTTAGGACATGTGATCTTCATCACCAGTATCTCAAAATCCTAAAATTAGAAATATGACTAGCAATTGTATGTTTCTAAGTAGGGGAGCCATCTAGCCAAAACATTATCCCATGTGTGGAGTTCTTTCTAAAACATACCAGATATATAATCAGCTAGCATCAACTTAAAATATATCTATGGATAGCAGTCCACTGATAGCTTGGCTTGGTAAAAAGTTGCTTCACAAGCCATCAGGTGCTATCTCACTTGAAAACACATAATATAAAGCCCAGAGAGACTAAATAGCTAAATTTCAAAACAAAACCTATAAGAGAACACAAAAATGAAAATCTCTAAATCAAAAGAAATGAAAACTACCTCTCCAAAATAAAAGGGAAAGAGAGACATGGACAATTTGTAGAAAAGTTAAATATACATTAAGCATGTATTTGAAGTTCGACTTCCCCATTACTCACAGACATAAATAAAAGTTAAATATTTGTATATAATATTTCATTTTTAGGACTTGGCAAGTATTCAGAAATTGATAATACATGAAGCAGACAGAAAAAAGTACATCTCCAGGAATTTTATGCTGAATGATTTATGTATAAGAAAGGTTATACCAGCCATCCTTGTCTATAAAATGTAAATGCACTTATTTATGCAAAAACAATTTGGCTAAGTAATTTAAACAGTATCCATTCTATAAAATTTATACAGTCATTGGAAATACAGTTTTTGAAAATATTTAGTAAATGGGAAAATACTAATAGTATAATAGAAAATTTATAAGTAGGCTATACATTTTTATTCAAATAAGAAAACTGAGGAAGAACAATAGACCAAAAATATTTTGTCTCTTTTAACTTCTTTACAATTTTTTTACTTCTTTACAATTTCAAAATTTCCAAATTTTCAACAAATACAGCAGTTTATAATCAGAAATGAATGTAGATATTAATTCTGTAACTCACATTACATCAACATGTGAATCAAGACATAACAGATCATAGGCACAGTTATAACCATCTAATAGACATGAATAGCATCTTTCTAGGCAACATATAACACCTCCAAATTTAACAAAAGCCAAATTTCTTAGTATATAAAGATAATTAAGAAAGTTTAGAAATCTAATGGACTGGATGTTCAAACTGATTTATAACTAAAGTGTCATGAATTCAAACATCAGGACCTCATTTTCACATATTAGAATGTAAAACTGAATGTAGTAGAAAACTGAATGTAGTAGAAAAAACAAAAAGGACTGATGAGGGTGTGGGAAGCTGACACTCTTGCAACTGGTGATAGGAGAGAAGAATAGTTCAGCTTTTCTGGTAGGTGGTTTGACTGTGTGTGTGTGTGTGTCCACATGTCCAGTCATAAATGAAAAGACATACATTTGTTTACAAATTTTTCTTGCTGAATTGTTTTTGATAATTAAAGACCTATTTTTCAGCAGTAGCGGAGTAATTAATGTGAGGCAATTCATCTGCTCCTCCTCAAAGTTTTACTTATTGATTAAAAATAATGAACTAGGCTTATGTATGGATAAGATGTCTCTAATATATTGCTAGTACATTGCAGAACAATTCACATGGTGCATTTGCAATTGCATTTTTTAAAAATCTAAAAGGTATACACATGCAAATATAAATACATTTGTATTTGCTAGGATATATAAGAAATTGGTAACATTGATTCTGAAGGGGAAGACTGAAGAACTGGTATTCTTGGACAGACAAACATTTGTCTTTTCCTTAAACCCTATAAATCTATCGATTGCTTGATACATAAGTCAATTGCAAGTATTATTTTTTAATAAAAAGTTAACAATTTTCAAAAGTAGCATTATTAAATAGTGGAAACAGACTGTTCCTATTCATCTAAAATTAGAAGGTCCCCATTGGTCACTAGTCTGTCTATCCTGTCTTCACTCCACTTATTTCCACTTCTACCCCAAACATATATATTGTCTCTTCCATATGATAGTGCTACAGAATCTACAAACTGTCAATGGACTTGTTCACCGTACCTAAGAACATGAAAGTGAGGGCCTCCCTCTGAAGGTACTCTCCGGGCAAAGAAGAATTCAAGATGCTAGGAGAACTAATAGGACACAACAATGAAATAGATACAACAGAATAATCAAAATGGAAGTGAAGTGAGGCTGAACTAACATTGGATAGTTATGTAGAGAGAGAGATAGGGTGGCTCAGAGCATTAAGGAAATTCTTGTCTTTGGAGAAACGCCTCAGAGGACAGCTTGCTAGATGCCCCTAACAGAAAGATTCTCAGAGACTAGGGGCATGGAGCTGCCAAAATACGAGCATTCTGCTGCTTTGTTGGCCCAGATTTTTCCTGCAGATTCCCTCTCTTCCCATCATGATACCAGGGGAGCCCAAGGGCAACAACTCATCCTAGTCATCATCTCTGCTTTATAGGGTTCCATTACCTTTGGTCACCTGAGTTAGCAACCCACAGATAATGAAGGTCAGCATCAGGATATTCATGGCTCCTGGGAGAGAGGGAGCTCTGTGTCCTGAGGAATACAGAACACTGCACAGCAAGGAATTTAAGTGGTCACCTTTACTGGTCTATCATGGGTGATGAACCAGAGAAGGGGAAAATGCCATGCCACCCAGATCACCAGACTATTAATTTGCAACACTGAGTGTGCATGACACAATAATGTCTGCTTCTAGAAATTATTAAAGAAAGCTGAGGCCTTATGAGATAAGCTATTATCCCGTAGAACTGTAAGGTCTGATGGAAAGAAACAGCCCCAAGAGGAAGTTTTTGTTAACTTTAGATGGGCTCAATTGTCCTTCTCCTCTGTCTGTATGCAGCACTTTGTACATACCCAATGACAGCAGAATGGTGTGTAAAGATATCACTTGTGGCAGTCCAATAGCTTACAACATCCGGTATTCACCTTTTCTTCTGAGTGATCACCCCAATATGAATTCCTGTGAAACAAGAAAGACACTTTTTAACTAATAAGTTCATAAGATTCCATCAATTATGAGACAGAAGGAATTTGGAGTGAAAATAGTGAAAACAGGAAAACAGGTTTTATTGGTGCTCTTCTTTTTCCCGTTCCGCTGTCCCATCAACTCTTTTCCCTCATTCAGAAATACAAATAAGAAATGAAATATTGAGAGAGAGGAAACATTTTAAAAGGAGAGGGAGAGAGAAAGAGAGAGAGGAGAGAGACCCAATGTAACATTATGCCCCCCATCCCCACTACCAAAGGAGAAAAATATAGGAGACATTTGTGAAATTGCCCAGTAGGAGTGATCAGCATTTTATCTCCTGGAAGAGTTTGCTGAGCTGTATTTCTCCCACGTATGTTTAATACCACTAGATACCAAGGAAATCAGGAAAATTTAAAAAAAATTTTCTAAACAGCTGCACTGTTTAGAAAAAAAACTGTAGCTCACTGCCCGTGTTCATTTAATTTTACATTAACATGCTCTGGAGGCTGACTGATTTTCAGTGTGAAAATACAATATACAAACTGTTCTTGGAATTATTTTTAAACAGAACTAACATCAGAATCATCTGAATAATCAGAATCATCTATTTTGGAAAAAACCGGATTCATTAAATGACTCTTTGGCCAAAAACTGTTTGAGAACAATGTTAACATGGTAATGCTACGCTTTCTAGAATTTGACATTTTCAGCGATCAAGAATTTCTATATTTTGTAAATGGAAATACCACTGCTAACAACAAGATGCTATAAATAGAATGATGATTTGTGTTTTCAAAGTCGATATATTAGAACGATGTGAAAATAATAATAAAGGCAAGATATTTTGTGGCAAAGTTATCTCAGGGTAAACCCTGCAGCTGCAAGTGCCACCAGCGAGTATTCTGGGTGAAAATGGGAAAAGGGTTAAAAATGCAGGATGGCCAAAGCCGTCCTAAGCAAAAAGAACAAAACTAGAGGAATCACATTACCTCCCTTCAAATTATACTACAAAGCTATAGTAACCAAAACAGCATGGTACTAGTATAAAAACAGACACACAGAGCAATGGAAAAGAATAGAGAACACAGAAACAAGTCCACACATCTACAGTAAACTCATTTTTGACAAAGTTGCCAAGAACATACTTTGGGGGAAAAACAGTCTCTTTAAAAAATGGTGCTGGGAAAACTGAATATCCATATGCAGAATAATGAAACTAGACCCCTGTCTCTCACCATATACAAAACATTAAATCAAATGGATTAAAGACTTAAAGCTAAGATCTCAAACTATGAAACTACTATAAGAAACTGGGGAATCTCTCCAGGATGTTTGGGCAAAAATTTCTTGAGTAGCAACCCACAAACAAAGGCAATCAAAGCAAAACTGGACAAATGGGATCACATCAAGTTAAAAAGCTTCTGCACAGCAAAGCACACAATCAACAAAGTGAAAAGACAACCCACAGAATGGGAGAAAATATTTGCAAACGACCCTTCTGACAAGGGACTAATAACAGGAAATATAAAGAGCTCAAACAATTCTATAGGAAAAAAATCTAATGATCCAACTTAAAAATGGGCAAAGTATCTGAATAGATATTCTGAAAAGAAGACATACAAATGGCAAACAGGCAGATGAAAAGGTGCTCAAAATCACTGATCATCAGAGAAATGCAAATCAAGCTACAATGAAATATCATCTCACTCCAGTTAAAATGGCTTTTATCCAAAAGACAGGCAATAGCAAATGCTGGCAAGGACTTGAAGAAAGGGAAACCCTTGTATGCTACTGGTGTGAATGTAAGATAGTACAACCACTATGGAGAACAGTTTGGAGGTTCCTAAAAAAACTGAAAATAGAGTTACCATACAATCCAGCAATCCCACAGCTAGGTACACACTCCCCTCCAAAAGGAAATAAGAATATTGAATAGATATCTGCACACCTGTGCTTGTTGCAGCACTATTCACAATAGCCAAGATTTAGAAGCAACGTAAGTGTCGATCAACAAATGAGTGGATAAAGAAAATGTGGAACTTATACACAGTGGAGTATTATTCAGCCATAAAAAAGAAAGAGATGCTGTCACTTGCAATAACATGGATGGAACTGGAGGCCATTATGCTAAGTGAAATAAGCCAGGAACATAAAGACAAATATTGCATGTTCTCACTTATTTGTGAAATCTAAAAATCAAAACTATTGAATTCAAGGGAGATAGAGAGTAGAAGGATGGTTATCAGAGGCTGGGAAGGGTGGTGGGCGTGTGTGGGAAGGTGAGGATGGTTACTGGGTACAAAAAATAGTTAGAATGAATAAGACCTGGTATTTAATAGCATAACGAGGTGACTATAGTCAAAAATAATTTAATTGTACATTTTAAAATAATAAAAAAGTATAATTAGATTATTTGTAACACAAAGGACAAATGCTTGAGGGGATGGATACCCCATTTTCCATGATGTGGTTATTATGCATTGCATGCTTGTATCAAAACATCTCATGTACCCAACAAATATAGACACCTACTATGTACCTACAAAAGATAAAAATTTAAAAAAAATGCAGGGTGCTGTATTTTGGCAGGAGATAATACAGACTTACCCTTAGTATATTTATAGTTTTGCTGAGTTTTGTTTTGTTTTTGGAAAACAAGGAATCTCTAATGTTCTCATCTGTCAGAGATGTAGCGGTGAAGTTGGAGAAGTGAGTTTAAAAAGTAGAAGCTATAAAGGAAAACCAGGAGCTTGATTAAGAATTTTCTGTGGAGATAAGAAAAGTGACTCTCCAATTGAGAGATGCAAGATGATCTGCCAAAGTCAGAGATCATAAAGAGGTTGTCAGAAAAATGCATAGCAGCATGTGGGTGCTCTTGGGCCAGTCAAGCACCACCTACTTGAGAATACCACCAACCTGTGAGAATGACTTCCAAGGACAATGGCCACAGAGCCTTCCTTCCTTACACTAGCTCAGCCAAGTCAGAGATGGATACCCCACCTCTGTGCATCTGGTTTTGTTAGTGTACATATTCTGTACTCTGCCATGGGTAGATACTCTGCCATTGGAGTATTGGGGTAGGGTAAGGTGACATAAGGATAAGGGGAGATGGAGAGAGAAGGTATATATGGTGCTTTTTAGATTTTGTGTCACTAAGAAAATAATTATTAGTGATTTTAGTAATCTCCCTGAAAAATCAATAGAATTAACTATTTGAAAACCAATGGAAATAGAATCTCGGGACCAAGAAAAGTAGATTCAGCTATAAAATAGATTTCATGCTTGCACAGTTTGCATCAATTTTGCTATCACTGCACTTCTCTTTTTTTGAAATTTCTGTATTTTAAATAAATTTTTAAAATCTTACCACCCTTGGCCGGTCGCAGTGGCTCACACCTGTAATCCTAGCACTTTGGGAGGCTGAGGCTGGTGGATCACCTGAGGTCAGGAGTTCAAGACCAGCCTGGACAACATGGTGAAACCCTGTCTCTACTAAAAAATACAAAAATTAGCCGGGCGTGGTGGTGGGCGCCTCCAATCCCATCTACTCAGGAGGCTGAGGCAGGAGAATCGCTTGAACCGGCAGGCAAAGGTTGCAGTGAGCCAAGATTGCACCATTGCACTCCAGCCTGGGTGACAAGAGTGAAACTCCGTCTCAAAAAAAAAAAAATCTTATCACCCTTCTTCATTAGCCTGTATTGTGTATTGTTTATATTTCTCTGTGGGCTGTAATCAGATCAGAGGCAGAGGCACACGCTAAATGTTAAAAGTTGCTTTTATCCTGAGTTATATATTTATACAGATGTATCTCACCAGTGTCTTGGAAAGGACCTTCTAGATAATCTTAGATTGGATATCAAATATAGAGAATGGATATCGAATGCACAGCATAGCATAAAATCTTCACTGAGGCACAGCATACATGGTTGACCTGCCCATTTCTGTTGCTGATGTGTGGGCATCCCTGTTTAATCACAGAACTCCTTCTTACTGAGGCTGAGCCTAAGTTCAGAATCGTTTCCAGAATCCTTTCCAGGAAAGTTGGTGTCTTTATCATCTATAATCTAAGCCCAACCTCTACTTTACAGATGGAGAAACTGAGGCCGACATAAAGGTCTCAGTGTGATCCTCTAATGTGATCCAGGTTGTCAACATAAGCCGTGTCCAGAGAGACAATCTAATTCTAACTGCTCATTTTATAAAAGAGCACATTTGGTCCTCAAGAAGGAAAATGGTTTGCCCCAAAGTAAAGTAATATGCCCAAGGTCACACAGTTAAAGAGCATGAAGCAAGACTTTTTCATTCCAATGGAGAAAATTATCTGCCCATATAAGGGGGGGGGGGGGGAACCCAGAAGGAAGAAGCAATGATAACAGCAGAGAACGTCCAGAAGTTACCACAATGTTCTGAGAAAGGATCACACCAGTGACTTTTGTGCTTGTGTAGTGGTGGTAGCATTCGTAATCATGATCGTGTTCTCATCTCTAGAATGCATCTGCCCTCCAGGAAGACCATTAAGGAGCTGATATTACCAAATGTTTGAGTATAAGCTATTTGAAATCTGAAGATTGGGTGGTGTCTGAGTCTGAGACAGCTTCAGATAAAAATGTTTCTTTCTTTTGCTTTTTTAATTAAAAAATGTTTTAAATCAGTCTGGGGTTGGGGAACACTTCTTATAAATGGAACAAAGATAAGAAGGATAGAAGGCATCATTACAAATAAGGCAATATGAAAGATATTGGAATGAAATTTTTAATAGAAAAAAGGGGAAAAACTTGTACTTTAGAATTTTTATGCCCAGTGAGAATATATGTCAAATATGAATATAAAATAAAGATATTTTCAGGCAATAAAAGCAGAGAATGTTCATCACTAACATACCTTCACTGCAAGAAATGTTGATGAAAGTTCTTTTTTTTTTAACTTTTATTTTAGGTTCAGGGGATACACATGCAGGTTTGTTACATGGGTAAATTGCTTGTCACTGGGTTTGGTGTAAAAATGATTTTGTCACCCAGGTAGTGAGCATAGTACCTGATAGTTTTGGTTTGTTTGTTTGTGATGGAGTCTTGCCCAGGTAATTTTTGTATTTTTAGAAGAGACAGGGTTTTGCCATGTTGCCCAGGCTGGTCTCAAACTCTTGAGCTCAAGCAATCCTCCTGCCTGAGCCTCCCAAAATGCTGGTATTACAGGTGTGAGCCACCATGCCCAGCCTATTTCTCCTTCTTTTATGAAGCTTAGTTTTGCAGGATATGGAATTCTTCACTGAAATTTCTTTTCTTTAAGGATGCTAAAAATAGGCCCCTAATCTTGCTTGGTTTGTAAGGTTTCTGCTGAGAAGTCTGCTGTTAGTCTGATGAGCTTCCCTTCATAAGTGACCTCAGGCTTTTCTCTAGCTGCCCTTAAGATTTTTTTCTTTCACGTTGGCCTTGGAGAATCTTATGACTATGTGTCTTGGGGATAGTTATCTTGTAGTTATCTCACAGGGGTTATTTGCATTTCTTGAATTTGCATGTCAGCCTCTCTAGGGAGATTGGGGAAATTTTCATGGACTATCCTCAAATATGTTTTCCAAGTTACTTATTCTTTCTCCTCTTTCAGGAATGCCAATAAGTTGTAAGTTTGGTATCTTTACATAATCCCATATTTTTTAGAGGTTTTATTTTTAATTTTTTTCTTTAGTTATGTCTGACTGTGTTGATTCAAAGGACTGATCTTTGAGCTCTGAGATTCTTTCCTCAACTTGATCTATTCTGTTGTTAATGCTTCTGAATGTATTACAAAATTCCTATAATGAATTTGTCAACTGCAGAAGTTTCTTTTGGTTCTTCCTTAAAATGGCTATGTTATCTCTGTACTCTTGGATTGCTTTACTGGCTTCCTTGGACTGGGTTTCAACTTTCTCCTGAATGTTGTTGAGCTTCCTTACCTTCCAGATCATGAATTCTATGTCTGTCATTTCAGCCATTTCAATCTGATGAGAGCTAGTATGATTGTTTGGAGGTAAGGAGACATTCTGACTTTTTGAATTGCAAGAATGTGTGCTGATTCTTTCTCATCTAAGACAGCTGGTGTTACTTTATCTTTTTGAAGTTACTATCATTTGGTTTTGACTTTTTGTTTTATTCTTCTTCATTTTCCTTGATATTTTGACAGTGATGTATGTTGAATATAGCTGGCTTTTTTTCTGGGTGTTTTCAGAGGGCCAAGTCTCTATGCCAGGTCTTTATTTTTGACTATGTTCCTGCATTGGGTTTCACTGGTAATGTGTGCTGAAACAGTATTTGTTTGGCGGTGTAATTCAGGCTGCAATCCAGTGGGTGGTGCTTAATAGTAAAGGCCAGCAGATAGGCTCTTAGCCACACTTAGCTTAAGATTAGGTCCCGATGTGTGATGTTCCCCTTCCTGTGTCCATGTGTTCTCATTGTTCAATTCCCACCTATGAGTGAAAACATGCAGTGTTTGGTTTTTTGTCCTTGTGATGGTTTGCTGAGAATGATGGTTTCCAGCTTCATCCATGTCCCTGCAAAGGACATGAACTCATCATTTTTTATGGCTGCATACTATTCCATGGCACCAGGGCCTGTTGTGGGGTGGGGGGAGGGGGGAGGGATAGCATTAGGAGATATACCTAATGTTAAATGATGAGTTAATGGGTGCAGCACACGAACATGGCACATGTATACATATGTAACTAACCTGCACGTTGTGCACATGTACCCCAAAACTTAAAGTATATAAAAAAAAAAAAAGATTAGGTGACCAGGAGACCCGCAGCTCCCCTGGGGCCCAATGGTTCTCTGTGCTTGGCAGAGTCAGCGTGGGTTGTGAAGTATATCTGCAAATGGTCTGTTGATTCAGGATCAAGGGCAGAGGATCCTGGGCATGGCAGTGTTGCTGTGGGTGTGCAGCTGGTCTAGCACCTGCGACCTAGGGTTTCTTGCCAAGCAGATGACTGTGGAGACCACTCAGCTCAGGCTCCCTGACCAGGTTTCTTTCCAGCATTTGCCCCATAGCTGGCCCAACCAGCTAGTTTTGTCTCAAGCCTTCTGCACCCAGATCACTGGTCTGTCAGTTTTTCCCGGACACAAGGCTCCCTTAGGAAGATGTTGTGGCTGACAAACAGGTTACACCTTTCCCTCACCAGTCTAGTAGAGAGAAGCACATTGAGCTCCTGTACCAGCCCAGAAACCCATGCCTCACTTTTCTCAGTGTTCTGAGAGTGGGAGCTTCTCCCCTACTCAGGCCCTGGCCACAGATCTCAGCCCAATATTCCAACTTGTGTGTTCAAACATTTGGGAGTTGGGACCACGCCCAAGGTTTTGTTCTCTGGCCCCTCGTGGTCCAGCACCATTTGTGCCAGGGGGGACAAAGTGCTTCCAGGCCACTGGCAAAGTACTCAGGTGTAGCAGTAGAGGCTGTGCTGTGTGCACACAAGAGTGGCCAGGGTGGAGCCTCGGGATCAGTTGGATAGTGGTGTGCACAGATCAGACACACCCAGGTCCCATGAGGAAGTTAGCTCTGCTCTCTCCCTGCCCAGGAGTCAGCAAGGGCTAGAGCCACTCTGAGCAAGATGAAGAGCCTGCCTTGGTGGATGGGCACCTATGGTTGTGTTTTGCTGCAACTGTCCCACTCACAAAACCTGGGCTCTGCACAGGCTTGAGCTCTGCATCTGCCTACTCTCCAGGCAGCTCCCACTGTCAATTCAAACGTTCATGTGGGTGATGGGATCTCTTAAAGCTAGGATCCCAGAGGTCCATGGTGGGAGTGTGTCACCTGGCAGTTCCTTCACTCTCTCCTTCCTTACCACCTGTTTAGGGCCAGGATCTGGTCCTGGCACTCAGCAACTCTATAGGGTTCCAAGCTTCCTTCCTCTTCCACCTCTGGATCTGAGTCACCTCTCTATTAACTTTCAGTTTTTTCTCTTAAAAAATCTGTTCAAAGTGGGATAGTTTACTCAATATTTTGGTTTCTCTCGGTAGGAGAGGCACTTCTCCCAGCTGTGTCTGGTTGGCTGTCTTATCCCCCACTTTTGACATTTTAACAATATTAATTCTTCCAATTCATGAATGTGAAATATTTTTACATTTATTTGTGTCTCCAATTTCTTCAATGTTTTCAAAGTTTCTGTGAACAGATCTTTTATATCCTTGGTTAAATTATTTCTAAGAATTTTTTGTACCAATTGTAAATAGTTTCTCTTGATTTCTTTTTCAGATTGTTTTATTGTACTGAAATTCTGCTGATTTTTGCATATTGATTTTGTAACCTGCAACTTTACTGAATTTCTTTATTAGTTTTAACAGGTTTATTTGGTGGAATCTTTAGTGTTTTCTTTATACAAGATCATGTGTTCTGAAGCAGAGACCATTAACTTCTTCCTTTCTGATTTGGATGACCTTTCTTTCTTTCTTTTGTCTAATTGCTCTGGCTAAGACTTTCAGAACTATGTTGAAAATAAGTGGTAAGAATGAGTATTCTTGTATTATTCTTGATCTTGGAGGAAAAGCTTTCAACTTTTCACCTTTGAGTATGATATATGTGATCTTGTCATATAAAGCCTTTATTGTGTTGAGGTACATTCTATATTTATTTGTTGAGAATTTTTATCATGAAAAGATGCTGAATTTTGTTAAATGACTTTTTTGCATCTATTGAAATGATCATGTGGTTTTTGTCCTTCATTCTGTTAATGTGGTGCATTGCAGTTATTGACTTACATATGTTGAACCATCCTTGCATACCAGGGACAAGTCCCACTTGACCATAATGAATAATCTTTTTAATGTGCTGCTGAATTCAGTACACTGGTATTTTCTTGAGTATTTCTGCATTTATATTTATCAGGGATATTGGCCAGTAATTTTCTTTTCTTGTAGTATCCTTATCTCGCTTTGGTATCATGGGAATGCTGGCTTTGTAAAATGAGTTTGGAAGTATTCCCTCCTCTTCAATTTTCTGTAAGAGTTTAAGAAGAATTGATATTAGTTCTTTTTTAAGGGTCTGGGATAATCCAGTCATGAAACCATGTGATTTTCGGCCTTTCTTTGGTGGTAAACTTTTTATTACTGATTCAACCTCCTTAGTTGTTATCAATCTGTTCAAGTGTTCTGTTTCTTTATGATTCTGTCTTGATGGTTGCGTGTTTCTAGGAGCTCATTCTTTTCTTCTAGGTTATCCAATTTGTTGGTGTACAATTGTTTATTGTAGCCTCTTAAGATCTTTGTATTTCCATGGTACTAGTTGTAATGTGTCCATTTCATTTCTGATTTTATTTGAGTCTTCTCTCTTTTATCTTAGTCTGGCTAAAGGTTTGTCAATTTTACTTATCTTTTTAAAAACTTTAATACTTAATTTGTTGATCTTTTCTACTGTTCTTCTAGTGTTTATTTCATTTATTTCTGTTCTGATCTTTGTTATTTCCTTCCTTCTACTAACTTTGGGCTTAGTTTGTTCTTTTTTTAGTTCCTTGATGTGTAAAGCAGGTTTGTTATTTAGATTTCTTTTTTTTTGGATGAAGGAATTTGTTGGTATAAACTTTCTTCTTAAAACTGCTTTTGCTACACCCCATAAGTTTTGGTATGTTGGATCTCTATTTTTGTGTGTCTGTGGATAGTTTTAAATTTTCTTTATAATTTATTCTATAATGCATTAGTTGTTCAGGAGAGTGTTGTTTAATTTCTACATATATGTAATTTTCACAATATTTCTATAATCATTAACTTCTAGTTTCATACCAATGTGGTCAGAAAAAAATAGTTGATGTGATTTCAGTCTTCTTATTTGTTGAGACTTGTTTTGTGGCCTAACATATGACTTATGCTGGATAATGATTCATGAGCAGTTCAGAAAAACATGTATTCTGCTGCATTTGGATCTACTGTTCTGTCTGTTAGGTCCATTTGGCCTAAAGTGTAGTTTAACTCCATTGTTCTCTTTCTGATCTTCTGCCTGGACGATCTGTTCGTTGTTGAACATGGCATATTGACGTCCCCTACTATTATTGCATTGCCATCTATTTCTCCCTTCAGATCTATGGATATTTACTTTCTGTATCTAATTGTTCTGATGTTGTATGCATAAATATTTTCAATTGGCATGTGTTCTTGATAAATTGACCCCTTGTCGTTATATAACAACCTTCTTTGTATCTTTATGTAATTTGTGGCTTAATATCTATTTTATCTGTTGTAAGTATACCTACCCATGCTCTCTTTTGATGTCCATTTGCATGGAATATTTTTCCATCTCTTCACTTTCAACCTATGTGTGCCCTTCAAGGTGATGTGAGTCTCTTGTAGGAGATATATAGTTGGGTCTTTAAAAAAAATTCATTTAGCCACTCTATGTGATTTTATTGGATAATTTAATCCATTTACATTCAATGTAATTATTGATAGATTAGGACTACTGCTGCATTGTTAATTGTTTTCTAGTTGTTTTGTAGATCTTTCATTCCTTTCTTGCTATTTTGCTACCTTCCTTTGTAGTTTGATGATATCCATAGGGCATAATTTAAAGCCTTTTTTTTTTTTTTTTTGAGATGCAGTTTCACTCTTGTCGCCCAGGCTGGAGTGCAATGGCGCAATCTCAGCTCACTGCAACCTCCACCTCCTGGGTTCAAGCGATTCTCCTGCCTCAGCCTCCCAAATAGCTGGGAATACAGGCACCTGCCACCGTGCCCAGCTAATTTTTGTATTTTTTGGTAGAGACGGGGTTTCACCATGTTGGCCAGACTGGTCTTGGACTCCTGACCTCAGGTGATCCACCTGCCTTGGCCTCCCAAAGTGCTGGGATTTCAGGCATAAGCCACCACGCCTGGCCTAAAACCTTTTTTAAAAAGATATTTTCTGTATTTGATATAGATTTTGCTTGTGGTTACTATGAGGCTTATATAAAATACACTTATAACAGGCTATTTTAAACTGATAGCAACTTAATTCTGACCACATTAAAGACTCTATACTCTTATTCCACCCCCATTTTTTATGTTTCTGATGTCACAATTTGCATCTGTTTATATTGTGTATTCCTTAACAAATTATTGTAACTATAATTATTTTTAATAGTTTTATTTTTTAGCCTTCATACTAAGTATATGTGATTTGCATACCACCATTTCAGTATTAGAATATTTTGAATTTGGCTATGTACTTACTCTTACCAATGAGTTTTATACTTTCCTATGTTTTCATGTTAATAATTAGCATCCTGTTCTTTCAGCTTACCATTTCTTGTAAGGCAGGTCTAGTGGTGATGAACTTCCTCTGCTTTTTTTTTCTGAGAAAATCCTTATTCTCCTTCATTTCTGAAGTATAGCTTTGCCAGGCAATGCATTCTTGATTGGTATTTTTTTTTTCTTTCAGCACTTTGAATAAAAAAAATGCTACTTTTTCTTGGTCTGCAAGGTTTCTGCTGAGAAATCTAGTAATAACCTTATTTAAATCCCCTTATATTTGATATTTGATATGCTTCTTTCTTCTTGCTGGTTTCAGGAAACTTTTGTCTTTGATTTCTCTTCCCCCTTTGATTTTTGACCGTTTGATTATGTCAGCGTAGTTTGATTGAATCTGAATGGAGACCTTGGATCTTATTGTACCTGAATATTTATATCTTTTCACAGATTTGGAAAGTCTTCTGCTATTATTTTTTAAAATAAGTTTTCTTCTCCTTTATCTGTCTTCTCTTTCTTGAATCTTATAATTTGAGTATTTGCTGTTTTGATGCTGTCCCACAAATTCCATAAGCTTTCTTCATTCCTTTTCATTTTTCCCCTCTGTATATTTTTAATTAAACTATAAGTTCACAGATTCTTTCTTCTGTTTAAATAAGTCTGCTGTTGATACTCTGTATTGCATTTTCCATTTCATTCATTGTACCCTTCAGCTCAAATATTTCTTCTTTTATGGCTTCAATGTCTCTGTTGAATTTCTAATTTTATTTGATTATTATTTTCCTGATTTTTATTGCATTGTTTGTATTTTCTTGAAGTCACTCGGTTTCTTTGTCATGCCGTTCATATATCTCCATTTCTTTGTGGTCAGCTACTGGTAAATTATTGTAATCTTTTGATGGTGATATGTCTCCTTGTTTTTTTATGTTTCTTGTTTCCTTATGTGATATTTGAGCATTTAATGAAATAATCGCCCCTTGCAGATTTTATAGGCTGGATTTGCTTTGGAAAGTCCTTCCTTTGTGGGTGTGAGGCTACTTGCTGGGTGAGGTGCTACAATTCTGACAACAGTGATGGTGCAACTATGTCAGCTGAGTTCAATGTTGATGATAATTGCAAGTACCCTCAGCAGTCAATACTGTGCATATCTGCGGTGGCAACAAGAGCTGTTTTGAGCCTTCAGTGGTAATGGCTGCTCCTGGTCTCTTTCACTCCCACCAGGAAATTGTCCCTGAGGGGTTCTCTCATGGCATTGGTCTAGCTCATGGTAGCAGTGACATCATTGTCTAATAAGTGGTGCTTGTGGAGTAACTTCAGAGCTGAGGCTTGAAGCATGGACACACATGGAAGGGATAAGGCTCTGTATTCCAGAGAAGTAATAGCACTGATGCCTGGGGTGCTGGCATTCTGACTGCTGCACTGGTAATGATATGTGAGGTACAAGTGTTTGTAGTGAAGCCAGGGAACTGAGGATAGCAGCAGAGAATGTGTAGAGTTTCAATGGTTCCAGGGTCTGTAGTGATAGCCACAGTTTCGTTGCTGATATTGGTGAATTGAGAATTTTTCAATATCATTGATTTCTAAAGAACCAGCTTTTTATGTTTTTCTTGTTTTCTTGTTCTTCATTTTATTTGTTTTGCTCTTATATTTATTATTTTATTTCTTCTGCTTGCTTTGGGTTATTTTGCTCTTTTTTTCTAGTTTTGAGATAGGATCTTAGATTATTGGAATATTTCTTTTTTATTATAAGTGTTTAGTGCTATAAATTTTCTTCTAATTACCTCTTTAGCTGTAGCCCACATACTTTGGTAGAGTCTATTTTATTTTTTATTTGGTTCAAAAGTATTTTTACTTTCTTTGAGACCTCCTGTTTGTCCCATGGATTAGGTAGAAGTGTGTTTTATGATTTCCCAAGAGTTTGGAGAATTCCTGTTTATAGCGTTGTTCAGTTTTTCTGTATTCTTGCTGTGTACTACTTCTATCAACTGTTGAGAGTTGGATGTTAAAATCCTAAGTATAATTGTGGATTTTTTCTATTTCTACTTTCAATTCTGGACATTTTTATCTTGTGATTTTTGTTTTGAGATGGAGTCTTACTTTGTCACTCAGGTTGTAGTGCAGTGGCCTGATCTCAGCTCACTGCAACCTCTGCCCCACGGGTTCAAGCAGTTCTCCTGCTTCAGCCTCCCGAGTAGCTGGGACTACAGGCACGTGCTACCTCGCCTGGCTAATTTTTTGTATTTTTAGTAGAGATGGGGTTTTACCATGTTGGCCATGCTGGTCTCGAACTCCTGACCTCAGGTGATCCACCTGCCTCGGCTTCCCAAAGTGCTGGGATTATAAGCATGAGCCACCATTCCCGGCCTCAATTCTGGACATTTTTCTTCTGTGTTTTTTGCGGCTATAATTTTTGGTAATACTCATTTATGATTATTATGTCTTCCTGGTGGATTAACTTTTTAAAATCATTATGTGAGTCCTTCTGTGCCTCTAATCATGCTCTTTGCTCCAAAATTTATTTATCTTGTATTAATATAGCCACTCCTGATTTTTGTATAAAGTTTGCATGTATCTTTTTTCATCCTGTTACTTTTATTTTTTTAATCCTTTTAATTTACCTAAGTCGTTGTATTTGAAATGAGTTTTTGTAGATAATATGTTTTTGAACCATGTTTTTTTTCATTTATTTCAGTATCTTTCTTAAAATTGGTGAATTTTGGTCATACACATCTGAGGTAATTATTGTTTTTTCAGGGCTTAAACCTGCCAATTTATTATTTGTCTAGACTTAGGCTAGATTTATTTCCATTGATTTTGAGTATATCACTTTGTATAGTTTTTTTAGTGTTAGCTCTAGGTATTATAAGGTACTTATCATCGTCTACTGACATAGACATTTCAGCACTTCAAGTGAACTGTAGAACTTTTCTACAATTATGTCTCTTACCTCTCCACCTTTAAGGTACATTTATTTTAAATATTTCCTGTACACACATTGAACACCTCATTACTTGGTATTATAATTTTTGCCTCAGCCATCAAATGTTATGTAAGAAACTCATAGGAAGTATAGTATATTGTAGTAATTTTATTTTTCCCTATACTGATCTTCTGTCTGAAGGTGTAGACACCTTTGTCTTTATTATTAGCTGTCTTATGAGAGAACTTTATTTACCCATTCTTTAATGATAGATTTGTTGGCAACAAATTCTTCATTTTACTTTGTATAAGAATGTCTTTATTTTTCCTTCATTCCTGAAAGATTCTGTCACCAGATATAGAATTTACAGTTAAGCTTTTCTTTTTTTTTAAACCTTTTATTTTAAGTTCAGTGGTACAAGTGCAGGCTTGTTACATAGGTAAACTTGTGTCATGGGGGTTTGTTGTACAGATTATTTCATCACCCAGGTACTAAGCCTAGTACCCATGAGTTATTTTTCCTGATTCTCTCCCTTTTCCCACCTTCCACCCTCCGAAAGGCCCAGTGTTTGTTGTTTCCTGCTATGTGTCCAAGTTTTCTCATCACTTAGCTGCCACTTATAAATGAGAACATGCAGTATTTCGTTTTCTGTTCCTGTGTTGGCTTGGTAAGAATAATGGCTTCCGGCTCCATCCATGTCCCTGCAAAGGACATGATCTTGTTCTTTTTAATGGCTGCATAGCTTTCCATGGTGTATATGTAACACATTTTCTTTATCCAGTCTATGATTGATGAGCATTTAGATTGATTCCATGTGTTTGCTTTTGTGAATAATGCTGCAATGAACATATGCATGCATGTATCTTTACAATAGAATGATTTATATTCCTTTGGTTATATACCCAGTGATAGGATTGCTGAGTAAAATGGTATTTCTGTATTTAGGTCTTTGAGGAATCACCACACTGTCTTCCACAATGGTTGAAGGAATTTACACTCCCACCAACCAATAATAACCATTCTGACTGGTGTTAGGTGGTATCTCATTGTGGTTTTGATTTTTCATTTCTCTAATGATCAGTGATGTTGAGGTTTTTTCATATGATTGTTGGTCACGTGTATGTCTTCTTTTGAAGTGTCTGTTCATGTATTTTGCCCACTTTTTTATGGGGTTTTTTCTTGTAAATTAGTTTAAGTTCCTTATAGATGCTGAATATTAGACCTTTGTTGGATGCATAGTTTGCAAAAGTTTACTCCCATTCTATAGGTTGTCTGTTTACTCTGTTGATAGTTTCCTTTGCTGTGCAGAAGCTTTTTACTTTAGCTTAATTAGTTTAATTTAGCTTTTCAGTTTAATTAGATCCCATTTGTCCATTTTTGCTTTTGTTGCAGTTGCTTTTGGTGTTTTCATTATGAATCCTTTGCCCATGCCTATGTACTGAATGCTATTGCCTAGGTTGTCTTCCAGGGTTTTTATATTTTTTGGTTTTACTTTTAAGTCTTTTAATCCATCTTGAGTTAATATTTGTATATTAAACTGGAAGGGATCCAGTTTCAATATACTGCATATGGCTGGCCAGTTATCCCAGCACCATTTATTGAATAGGGAATCTTTTCTCCATTGCTTCTTTTCGGTCACCTTCGTTGAAGATTAGATAGTTGTAGGTGTGTGGTCTTATTTCTGGGTTCTCTATTCTGTTCCATTGGTCTATGCATCTGTTTTTGTACCATTACCATGCTGTTTTGGTTACTGTAGCCCTATAATATAGTTTTAAGTTGGGTAGCACAGTGCCTCCAGCATTGTTCTTTCTGCTTAGGATTGCCTTGGCTATTCGGGCTCTTTTTTGGTTCCATATGAATTTTAAAATAGTTTTTTTCTAGTTCTGTGAAGAATGTCAGTGGTAGTTTAATAGGAATAGCATTGAATCTATAAATTGCTTTGGACAGTATGGCCATTTTAATGACATTGATTCTAGGAAGAATCAATCCATTCTAGGAAGAATTCATGAGCATGGAATGTTTTTCCATTGGTCTTTGTCATCTCTGATTTTTTTGAGCAGTGGTTTGCAGTTCTCCCTGTAGAGATCTTTCACCTCCCTAGTTAGCTGTATGCCTAGGTATTTTATTCTTTTTGTGGCAGTTGTGAATGAGAATTCCTGATTTGGCTCTTGGCTTGACTGTTGGTGTATAGGAATGCTAGTGATTTTCACACTTTGATTTTGTATCCTGAGACTTTGCTGAAGTTGTTTATCAGCTTAAGAAGCTTTTGAGCTGAGACTATGGGGTTTTCTAGATATAGGATCATGTGATCTGCAAACAGGGATAGTTTGACTTCCTCTCTTCTCATTTGGATGCACTTTATTTTTTTCTCTTGCCTGGTTGCCCTGGCCAGAACTTCCAATACTATGTTGAATAAAAGTGATGAATGAGGACATCCTTTTCTTGTGCTGGTTTTCAAGGGGAATGCTTCATCTTTTGCCCATTCAGTATGATGTTGGCTGTGGGTTTGTCATATCTCTAATAACTTGATAAATGTTGTGCCACAATAGTTTTGGTCTATATGGTTTCAAAGGCAAAATCCACTGTCATTTAAATTGGCATTCCCCTATAAGTAATGTGTTGTTTCCCTCTGCTTGCTTTAAAATTTTTTTCTTTGTCTTTAGGTTTCAGTAGTTTATTAGGTTGTGTCTTGGCATACATTTATTTGGATTTTCCTATTTGGATTTGATCATCTTCTTGAATCTGTAGGTTTTTGTCTTTTGCCACATTTGGGACTACTTCAGCTGACATTCTTTTCAAATACTTCTTATGCCCAACCCTCTCTATCCCCTCCCCCTGGACTGGGATAATTTCAACTTTTGATATTGTTGCATGGGGTAACAGACACAGAAGGATGCTTCTTTTCTGTTCTGCATTGGAATATTTGTAGCACCTGTCCTGGATATATGCAAGACAATAAGGAAACCCAGAGAACTGAGACCCACGGAGTTCCTTAAGTCTTGAGGACTATAAGTAGTCCACTGTATTATTTCCACATTTCAGAGTATTCCTATGCTTGTTTATTGTATTATGTTCAGGATTTTTGAGAGGTAAAAGGGAGGACTTAGGAAAAATGCCCTATTTCATCTTAGTGGATCTGGAAGTCAATTTTATTTGCTTTGTTTTTGTTTTTCCTATCACACTCTTAGTGGACAGGTTCAATTTGATAACTCATTTTTTTATTTCTGTAAATTTTTCTTTCTTGTTTAAGCATTTCTTCCACTCCATTCTATCATTTTCCCCTCTTCACTCTCCTATTTAATTGATTTAGAAAGTTCTTGATCTGTTCCTCATACTTCTTAACATTTTTTCATACTTTCTATTCTATTTCCTCCTTTTTAATCTGCATTTTTTCCATCCAGCTTTTCCTAATAAGTTACTCTCTAGCTGGCTTTATTACAAAATTAACATACATATTAAAGTTTATACTTTAACAGTTAAGTTTTTAATCACTAATATCTCAATACTGGTCCTTTTCATGAGCACCTGGTTTATTTCATGGATGTACTATCATCTTATCCTTTTGAATATATTAATTACATGCCTAATTAATGAGGGAGAGAGTGGGAGCTATTGTTCTCTTATATTCTGCACTATTTTTAGTAAGAGGAAGTTAGAGATAAAGGCTGCTTAGTGATGTTACTTGGGACCTGCTCTGGGCATGTCAGCCATCCAAGCTCCACCACTGCTGCTTTTTGGAGACAGACGCTACTTTCCGTTTCTCTGTTGCAGTGTCTCATGGAAAAGGCTTGATATGCTCATTTCAAACTGCAGCATTCTACTTCAGTATTCCAGTTAATTTCCTGTTGTTGGTCCCGCAGCATCTCCTCCTCCAAACATGTGTCATCTCTGTGGATAGAGCACCTTCTCCACTTCCTACAGTTGCACTCTGTCATAATCCTCCTAGGTTTCAGAATATCTTTTCAATCTGATCTCATCAATGTTATGTTTTCAAAAACATTCTCTGCTTCAATGATATTCCTATCAAATATGTTTAAGCATGGTTTTATATTAATTTACTTGTATTTATGTTTTTTTCTGTTTGTTTTTTATAAAAAGAGACAGGTTCTCGCTATGTTGGCCAGGTGGATCTTGAACTCTTGGCCTCAAGCAATCCTCCTGCCTTGGCCAACAAAAGTGCTAGGATTACAGGCATAAGCCACTGTGCCCAGCCTGTTTTTATGTTTTCATTGTCATTTCTAGAATACTCGAGTGAAAGATAAGACTTCAGTGCATGTACAGTCCACTATTACCCGCCACCTTTTCTAGATTTTTATTAAAGAAAGTGTTTAATTTTTATATTAATGTTACACCCAGAAATCTTACAAAATTATTTTATTCTAAAATCTTCTCATTTATCTTTTGGCTCTTCAACTGCTTTATTATTTACATTTAACTCTTAATCAATCTAAAATTAATTTTGGTAAAAGGATGAAGGAAATTAAAGTGCTGAAACTGAAAGCGGGTGACTATTATAATCTTCTCTTATAAGATCAATAATACATGGAATAAAGAATCACCTAATTTTTCCAGTTTCTTCTAATTTATCATTAATGATGAAGTTTCTTTTATTTATTTTATTCTGACAGAAATAAACCTCGTTCAATTTTAAAAAATATGAAAAGACAGGCAAGCTAAAAGAAATTGAGTAACTTCCCCCAAAGTATTGTTTACACCCTAATATAGAGTATTATGTGTGTGTGTGTGTAAATAATAATGATACATTCATGTTTTTATTCTTTCAACAAGTATTTATTGAGTACCTACTTCTACCTATTCTGGTCAAGGAGCTAGAGACAAAGTAGTCATAAAAACAGAAATAGTTGATGAAGTTTAACACACAAGAAAATAAAACGTCAGATCTGTTACCTCAAGAAATATGCACAAAATAGATTCTAGATATCTAATTTTTGGTTTTAGTTTGTTCTCAAAATTGAAATGATACTCTTTCTAAAGTTATTAAGTTACATTTCTTCACTTAATAATATAACCTTTCATATAAAGGTGCCCTAAAATAATTTATAACCCCTCATATTTAACTGAAGACACTAAAGAAAATGAAAACGAAGAAAGAAAACAACACTTTTATAACTTTAAGAAAAGACCATATTTCTTTTTTTAAGTTCAGAGGTACATGTACAGGTTTGTTACATAGCTAAACTTGTGTCATGGGGGTTTGTTCAGATTATCTCATCACCCAGGTATTAAGCCTAGTACCCATCGTTTATCTTTCCTGATCCTCTATGCACGCGTATGTTCATTGCAGCACTATTCCCAATATAAAAGACAGAATCAACCTAAATGCCCATCAATGATAGATTGGAGAAAGGGCTATATTTCTAAATCACATTTGATCTATAACACATAATCTATTCACAAGTACAATAGGCTGAAACATAAAACATGAAAAATGTTGCCTTTTATAAATTAGGGGTTTATTATTCTTATATAACATAAAATCAAGGAATGCTATAATAGCTTCACAATGATATCAAGTATGAGGCAATTTCTAGTCTTTTTTTAAATACATTCCTAGACTGTGCTTTTGCTGAATGTTTGCAAGATGGCTGCATTGACTCCAACATTTTGACCATGCTTCATGCAGAAGAAAGCAGAAAGGCAAAGGCTAATGGACAGTGCCTCTTAACTACTTTTTTCCTTTCTTTTAAGGTTCTTACCAGGTGCCCCACCAAAAATATTATGCTTAGTATCATTGACCATAACTGCATCACATTTCACCACTGTGGATTTGCAAGGTTTGGAAAAGTGGTTTTACATGGACATACTGCTTCACCCAAACTGTCATTCTGACTCCACTGGAGTGGAGTGGAGTGGAGTGGAGTGGAGTGGAATGGAATGGAGAGGAGTGGAATGCAGTGGAGTGGGGTGTAACGGAAAAGAGTGGCATGGAATGGAAAGGAAGGGAATGGAATGGAATGGAGTGGAGAGGAATGGAATGTAGTGGAGTGGAATGGAGTGGATGGGAGCAGAATGGAGTGGAGTCGAATGGAGTGGAGTCCAGAGGAATGGAGGGGATTGGAATGGAATGAAGTGGAATGTAATGGAGTGGAGTTGAGTGGAATGGAGTGGTAAGGAGTAGAGTGGAGTGGAGACGAGTGGAATGGAGTGGAGTAGAGTGGAGTGGAATGGAATGGAGTGGAGTGGAATAGAGTGGAGTTTAGTGGAATGGACTGGAATGGAATGGAGTGGAGTTTAATACAGTGGAATAGAGTGGAGTGGAGTGGAAAGGAATGGAGTGGGGTGGAATGGAATTGACTGGAGAGGATTGGAAAGGAAAGGAGGGGAGCGGAGTGGAATGGAGAACACAGGAGTGGTAAGGAGTGGAGTGGTATGCAATGGAGTGGAGTGGAGTGGAATGGAGTGGAAAGGAGGGGAAATAAGTGGAGTGGAATTGAGTGGAATGGAATGGAGTGATATGGAATGCAAAGGAGTGAAATGGAATTTCATGGAATGGAGTGCAGTGGAATGGACTGGAGTGGAATCGAGTGGAGTGGAGTGGAATGGAGTGGAGTGGAATGGATTGGATGGGAATGGAGTGGAATGGAATGGAATGGATTGGAGTGGAGTGGAATGGAGTGGAGTGGAATGAAGTGAGTGGAGTGGAATGGAGTGGAGTGGAGTAGAATGGAGTGGAGAGGAATAGAATGGAGTGGACTGGAGACAAGTGGATTGGAGTGGAATAGAGTGGAATGGCATTGAGTGGAGCGGATTGGAGTGGAGTGGAGTACAGTGGAGTAGAGTGGAATGGAGAGTAGTGGAATGGAGTGTTGGGTAATGGAATGGAATCGACTGGACTTTAATGGAATGGAATGGTGTGGAGTGGAGTGGATAGGAATGGAGTGGGGTCGAATGGAATGGAATTGAATGGAGTTGAATGGAGTGCAGTGGAATGCATTGGAGTTGAATGGAGTGAAGTGGAGTGGAATGGAATGGAATGGAATTTAATGGAATGGAGAGGAATGGAATCGAACTGAAATGTGTGGCATGGAATGGAATGGAGAGGAATGGAATGCCATGGAGAGGAATGGAATTGAGTGGAATGGAGTGGAGTACAGTGGAGAGGATTGGAATGCGGTGAACTGGAATGGAGTGGAGTGGAGTGGAATGGATTGGAGTGGCATTGAAAGGAATCGAATGGATTGTAATGGAATGAAGTGGTGTGGAATGGAATGGACTGGAGTGGAATGGAACGGAATTCAATGGAGAAGACTGGAGTGAAGTGGAGTGTAGTGGAATGGAGTGGAGGGGAGTCGAGTGGAGTGGAGTGGAATATAGTGGAGTGGAAAGGAGTGGAGTGGAGTGGAATGGAATGGAATGGAGAGGAGTGGTGTGGAGTGGAGTGGAATGGAATGGAGTGGATAGCAGTGAAGTTGAGTGGAGTGGAATGGAATGGTGAGGAATAGAGTGGAATGGAGTTTAGTGGAATGGAATGGAGTGGAATGGAATGGATTCGAATGTAGTGGAGTGGAATGGAGTGGTTTAGAAAGGAGTGCAGTGGAGTGCAGTGGAATTAAAAGGAAAGGAATGGTATGGAATAGTATGAAATGCAATGGAATAGAATGGAGTGGAATGGAATGGAGCGGAGTGGAATAGAAAGGAGTGGAGTGGAGTGGAATGGAATGGAGTGGAATGGAATGGAGTGTAGTGGAGTGGAATCGAGTGGAGTGTAGTGGAAAGGAATAGAATGTTGTAGAGTGGAGAGAGGTGGAGTCGAGTGGAGTGGAGTGCAGTGGGTGGAATGGAATGGAGGGGTGTGGAGTGGAGTGGAAGGAACTGTAGTGCAATGGAGAGGACTGGAATGCAATGGAGTGGAATGGAATAGAATGGAGTGGAATTGAGTGGAGTGGAGTGAAATGGAATGGAATGGAGTGGAATGTAGTGGGAGGAGTGGAGTGGAAGGGAATGGAGTGGAGTGGAATGGAACGCAGTGGAATGGAATGGAGTGGAGTGGAATGGAATGGAGTGGAATTGAATGGAATGGAGTGGAGAGGAATGGAATGGACTGGAGTGGAAGAGAGTGGCGTGGATTGGAATGGAATGGAGTTGAGTGGAATGGAAAGGAATAGAGTGGAATGGAGGAGTGGAATGGAGAGGAGTCGAGTAGAGTGGATTGGAGTGGAGTGGAGTGGAAGTGAATGGAATAGAGTGGAGTAGATTGTTGTGGAATGGAATGGATTTGAGAGGAGTGGAATGGAATGGAATGGATTGGAATGGAGAGGAATGGAATGGAATGGAATAGAATGGAATGAAGTGGAGTGGAGTGGAGTTTAATGGAATTGAGTGGAATGGAGAGCAGGGGAATGGAACAGAGTGGATTGGAATGCAGTGGAGTGGAATGGAAGGGAATGGAATGAACTTGAGTGGAATGGAGTGGATTGGAATGGAGAGTAGTGGAGTGGAATGGAATGGAATTGAATAAAATTTAATGGAATGGAATGGAGGGGAATGGAATGGAGTCAAATGAAATGGAGTGGGCGGCAGTGGAGTGGAATAAAATGGAGTTGAGTGGAATGGAATGGACTGGAGTGGAATGGAGAGGAGTGGAGTGGAATGGAATTGGGTGGAATGGAGTGGAGATGCATGGAACAGGGAGAAATGGAGTGGAATGGATTGGAGTGGAATGGAATAGAGTGGAGTGGAACACAGTGGAGTGGAGTGGTACGGAGTACAGTGGAGTGGAATGTAGTGGAGTCAAATGGAGTGGAGTGGAATGGAATGGAGTGGAATGGAGTAGAGTAGAATGGATTGGAGAGGAATGGAATGGAGTGGAATGGAATGGAGTGGAATGGAATGGAGTGGAGTGGAGTACAGTGGAGTGGAATGGAGCGGAATGAAGTGGAGAGCAGTGGCGTGGGGTGGAATAGAAAGGATTGGAGTGAAATGGAATGGATTGGAGTGGAATGGAGTGGAGTGGACTGGAGTGGAATGGAATGGAGTCAAGTGTAGTGTAGTGGAATGGAATCAATTTGAGTGGAATGGACTGGAAAGGAATGGAGTGGACTGGACTGGAATGGAATGGTGTGGATTGGAGAAGAGTGGAGTGGAGAGGAGTGCAGAGGAAAAGAGTGTAGTGGAGTGGAATGGAGTGGAATGGAAAATAATCGAGTGGAGTGGAGTCGAATGGAGTGGAAAGGAGTGCAGTCGAATGGAGTGGAGTGTAAGGGGGTGGAGTGAAGTGGAATGAAGTCGAGTGGAGTGCAGTGTAATGGACTGGAATGGGATGGAATGGAGTGGAGTGGAATGGAATGGAATGGAATAGAATGGAATTAAGTGGAGTGGAGTGGAGTGAAATGGAATGGAATGGAATTCAGGGTAATGGAGAGCAGGGGAATGGAATGGAGTGGATTGGAATGGAATGGAGTTGAGCGGAATGGAATGGAATGGAGGGGAATGCAATGGAGTCGAATGGAATGGAATGGAGGGGAATGCAATGGAGTCGAATGGAATGGAATGGAGTCAAATGGAATGGAATCGGAGGCAGTGGAGTGGAATAAAATGGAGTGTATGGAATGGAATGGAATGAAGTCAATGGAATGGAGTGGAGTAGATTGGAGTGCAGTGGAATGGAGTGGAATGGAATGGACTGGAACGTAATGGAGTGGAATGGAGTGGAGTGGTGTGGAATGGAATCGAGTGGAGTGGAATGGAGTTGAATGGAAAGGAGTGGAATGGAATCGAGTGGAGTGGAATGGAGTTGAATGGAAAGGAGTGGAGTGGAATCGAATGGAGTGAAATTGAACGGAATGGATTGGAGAGGATTGGTGTGGAGTGTAGTGGAATGGAGACGAGAGGAGTGGAATGGAGTCGAATGCAATGAACTGGAGAGGAATGGAATGGAGTAGAGAGTAAAGGAGAGGAGTGGGGTGGAAGGGAGTGAAATGGAATGGAGTGGAGTGGAGTGGAATGGAATGGAGTGTAGTGGAATGGAGTGGAATGGAATGGAGTGCAGTTGGGTGGAAAGGAGAGGAGTGGAGTGAAATGGAATGGAATGGAATTTAATGCAATGGATTGGAATGGAATGGAAAGGAATGGAATGTAGTGGAATGGAGTGGAGTGGAATGGAATGGAGTGGAGCGGATTGGAGTGGAATGGAATGGAGTGGAGCGGATTGGAGTGGAATGGAATGGAGTGGAGTGGAATGGAAAGGAGTGGATAGGAGTGTAGTGGAGAGGAGAGGAGTGTAATGGAATGAAGTGCAATGGAGTGGTGTGGAGAGGAACGGAGTGGAGTGGAAAGGAATGGAGTGGGGTGGAACTTAACGGAGTAGAATAGAATGTAATAGATTGGAGTGGAGAGTAATGGAATGGAATGGAGTGGAATGGAATGGCGTGGAGTGGAGTGCAGTGGAATGGAGTGGAATGGAATGGAAATGGAATGGAGTGGAATGAAATGGAGTGGAATGGAGTAGAGTGGAATGAATGAGAGGGGAAAGTAATGGAGTGGAATGGAATGGAATGGAGTGGAGTGGAGTACAGTGGAGTGGAGTGGAATGAAGTGGAGTGCAATGGCATGGGGTGGAATAGAATGAAGTGTAGTGAAATGGAGTGGAGTGGAGTAGAATGCAGTGGAATGGAGTGGAACTGAGTGGAGTGTAGTGGAATGGAATGGAGTGGAGTGGAATGGAATGTAGTGAAGTGGAGTGTAGTGGAATGGAATGGAGTGGATTGGAATGGACTGCAATAAAGTGGGGTGGACCGGAATGGAATGGTGTGGATTGGAGTAGAGTGGAGTGCATTGGAGAGGACTGGAGAGGAAAAAAGTGTAGTGGAGCGGAGTGGAGTGGAATGTAAAGAAATGGAGTGGAATCAAATGTAGTGGA
Source organism: Gorilla gorilla gorilla (assembly GCF_029281585.2). NCBI lineage: Eukaryota > Metazoa > Chordata > Mammalia > Primates > Hominidae > Gorilla > Gorilla gorilla. Next base: position 14,948,978 of record NC_073235.2, on the reverse strand, counting down.
ATAGAGTGCAATGGAATGGAGTGGTGTAAAATGGAGTGGAGTGGAATGGAGTGGAGTGGAGTGCAGTGCAATGGACTGGAATGGAATGGAATGAAGTGGAGTGGAATGGAATGGAATGGAATCAAATCGAGTGGAATGGAATGGAATGGAATGGAAGGGAAGGGAAGGGAATGGAATGGAATGGAGTAGAATGGAATGAAGTGGAGTGGAGTCGAGTGGAGTGGAGTTGAGTGGAGGGGAATGGAATTCAGGGAAATGGAGAGCAGGGGAATGGAATGGAGTGGCTTGGAATGGAGTGGATTGGAGTGGAATGGAATGGAATGGAATGGAATGGAGGGGAATGGAATGGAGTCGAATGCAATGGAATCGGAGGCAGTGGAGTGGAATACAGTGGAGTGTATGGAATGGAATAGAATGGAGTGGAATGGAATGGAGTGGAATGGAGCAGATTGGAGTGCAGTGGAATGGAGTGTAATGGAATGGACTGGAGAGTTATGCAGTGGAATGGAGTGGAGTGGTGTGGAATGGACAGGAAATGTTTTCTTACACCTGTTTTCCTCCTGCTTTTCCTTGGTAGGACTTAGTTCCTTGGCATAGTTCAGTATCAATGGCAGTCATAGAGAAGTGTTACAGAAACCCAGCTTATTCCAACTTGTGAATTATTTGGCACCCAGGAACCAGGTCTTACAATCTTCAACCCACTTTTTCCTAACATGGCCCCTTTTCTGAAATGTTTATTTATATATGATGTAGGCCTGGGGAAAGGACATGGACTTTCAAAGAAAATATTCTCCAATAGATCTCTCAACTCCAGAGAACCTTCTGACTAAATCTGAAAGAATTCCACTGTGCTCTGATAACATCCTTTAATAATGAAGGAAAAGATATTTTTCCCCCAGGAGGATTTTGTAGTGGAAGAGATGGCATCATTTTTTTAAAAAATGTTGTTTATAATCTCATTTGTTTTTTCATTTGTGGGGTGTGTCTTAAATCCTAAATGGTACATCCTTTTTAAAATACTTCTAGTAATAAAATGTTTCTGAAGTTATGTTGTAAATATCATTGGACTATGTTTAATAATGTTAAGTTGATCCCACTTCCCCTGAAATTATATACATAAATGCTGAAAGTATAAATTTACATATACAACTTCATGGAACATTTTTCTTCCAAGTGTGCATTTGCTAGAATTTGCATTGAAAGGTTTTGGAAGGAGCCTGTTGGTATGAATCCTGTGTGAGCAACACTCAGATTTGTTGCATACTGAACAGCATGCTAAATCTCACTTCACAATCTTAGATTTCTCATCTACCATCTTGAGCTGAATTTAAAATGTAACTGCAGTTTATTATGTCACCTGTTCGTCAAACACTGATGCAAAGCTTAGTTTTCAGTGTGAAGAACCCATGACTAGAGAAGGGAAGAAGAAAGGGTCAAGCAGACCTCATTAAAGAGTGTATGGGCAAGAAAACACATCAGATGTCTTGATAGGTTTTTTAAAGTCCTGTTAGACTTGTCATGATTTCCAAAACACTAAATGCCATCTAGTATTTTGGACCCTCCAAAATTACAGTAGAATATTATTATGGGTCATCTTAATTGGAAATATACAGGAAAATCCTGATGATTAATGTAGACTAGTGATAGCTCTCACACATTTATATAACCTATGTTGAAAAGAAAGAAGAAAGGCAGGAAGGAAAGAAGGAAAAAGAGCGGAGAGAGAGGAACAAGAAAACACGTGGATTTGTGGAAATGAAAATTTTTAAATTACTAATTTGCAAGAATGGGTAAGAAAAGTACCGAGTATGAACATAAATGCTTTCAATTCAGTTTGTCTCTTAATCCTTCTCAGTCCGTGGCCAGTTTTGAAACTTGGTGTAACTTCCTTCCTTTATTCCTCCCTCCCTTGCTCCCTCCATCCCTTCTCGCCAGCCTCCTTCCCTTCCTCTCTCCTTGAGTTTCCTTCTTCTTTCTTGTTCCCTCCCTCCCTCTCTCTTTTTTTCCCTTAGTTTCCCCGGAAGCACATATACCAGCCATTTGAATGCTTTCTGCTCATAGGTACTGCCAAGCCCCCTCACCCAGACTGCTGACTAGATTTGGTAGAATGGAATGAGAAACATAGACTTTGTGTCTGTGGCGGCCACCTCTGATGTTGCAGATTTTTGCCGTGATTATGCACTCCAGCCGAGGGACGCTAGAGAGGTTGAAATTTCAACTGTGGGATTTGCCATTTTGGAATTTGCAGAAATGTACTGGATATGCTAACAGCAGCCTGGCTAGCCTCCACTTCACAAGGAAGTATTTAAATATACACGTGTAATATGAAGAAAATTGCATTAGATCATAAGGGATGAATTATTTTGTAAATGACTATACCATCAAATACCATACCTGATATCAATCATCTTCATCAGACAGTATCTGTGTATGTAAGTAGATAAACAAAAAAGCAGGAGTTTATTTCTCTCTAATGTATCCTTGACTCTCCAGCGGTGACCTCTGAAATGTCTCTTCTGATCCAGACTTGTTTGAATCATGTGCAACATTTTAGATTTGTCTTTTCTCTGCAAGTTTTTTTTGTTAAGTACCATAACATATTGAACCAAATAGTTTTGCTTGCTTTCTATTGATGACACATGATTTTGGCTTTTATCTTCAGTGGAAAATCAATGTGTCACATGGCGTTCACTAAGAAAAAGGTATGGGGCCTCTTTGTAATTCTTTGTCAGATGGTCGCTTTATCTTGATTTATGCCTTCAAACTTTTTCCCATTCAGCAGAAAATATTGTGTCGCTATCTGTGAGAGCAAAGCGATCTATACCAATTTATGCTCTAAGTGTAGCCTCCTTCCAGAACTGCTTATGGAACATATCAACTCACTATAGATTAGGGACATAATGGATTCTTCTTTCTTAAAAGTGGCAGATTGACAATTTTAGTTCATATACAAGCTTTTATATTAACATTAAAACAATATTTCTATGTAAAATAAAATATTGTAGTTGATTATTATTCGAGGGCCTCCCAGAATTTCAAGGTCTGAAAATAAATTCAATGTTCCTGGTGGTAACAAAATTGCCCCTACTTCCTTGTATCAGGACTGCCATTTGGAACTGCTGGGGAAGCTCTTTTCAGAAATTATTTTCAAAACAGCATTGTTGCCTTTTGCCAAACTGAAATCTGGTTGTAAACTTTTGAAAACTAGTTCCTTGGAATGGAATTCAAGTTGTCTTCTAAGCAATTTTTTTTAACTCAAACATACATTCTATCTTGCTTTATTATGTCACTATTTGTGTAGGAAACATTTCTATTTTTACCATTTTCAATTTATTTACATTTACATTTACATTTGTGTGTATATATATACACACATACATACACTTTAAGTTCTGGGATACATATGCAGAACTTGCAGTTTTGTGAAATAGGTATACATGTGTTGTCGTGGTTTGCTGCACCCATCAACCCGTCATCTACATTAAGTATTTCTCCTAATGCTATCCCTCCTCTTTCCTTCCTACCCACTGACAGACCCCAGTGTGTGATGTTCCCCTCCCTGTGTCTATGTGTTCTCATTGTTCAACTCCCACTTATGAGTGAGAACATGTGGTGTTTGGTTTTCTGTTCTTGTGATAGTTTGCTGAGAATGATGGTTTCCAGCTTCATCCATGTCTCTGCAAAAGACATTAGTCCATCCTTTTTTATAGCTGCATAGTATTCCATGGTGTATATGTGCCACATATTCTTTATCCAGTCTATCATTGATGGGCATTTGGGTTGGTTCCTAGTCTTTGTTATTGTGAATAGTGCTGCAATAAACATATGTGTGAATGTGTCTTTATAGTAGAATGATTTATAATCCTTTGGATGTGTACCTAGTGATGAGACTGTTAGGTCAAATGGTATTTCTAGTTCTGGATCCTTGAGGAATTGCTACACTGTCTTCCACAATGGTTGAACTAATTTACACTCCCACCAACAGTGTAAAAGCATTCCTATTTCTCCACATCCTCTCTAGCACCTGTTGTTTCCTGACTTTTTAATGATTGCCATTCTAACTGGCGAGGGATGGTATCTCATTGGAGCAGGAGTGATGAGCTTTTTTTTTTTTTCTTCGAGACAGCCTCACTCTGTCACCCAGGGTGGAGTGCAGTGGCACAATTTCGGCTCACTGCAACCTCCACCTAATGGGTTCAAGCAATTCTCTTGCCTTAGCCTCTTGAGTAGCTGGGATTACAGATATATACCACCACGCCTGGCTAAAGTTTTTTTGTGTGTTTTTGGTAGAGACAGAGTTTCACCATAGTGGCCAGGCAAGTCTCAAACTCCCGACCTTGTGATCCACTCGCCTTGGCCTCCCAAAGTGATGGGATTACAGGCGTGAGCCACCACGCCCAGCCTATGATGAGCTTTTTTTTCATGTGTTTATTGGCCGCATAAATGTCTTCTTTTGAGAAGTGTCTGTTCATATCCTTTTCCCACTTTTTGATGGGGTTGTTTTTTTCTTGTAAATTTGTTTAAGTTCCTTGTAGATTCTGGATATTAGCCCTTTGTTAGATGGATAGATTGCAAAAATTTTCTCCCACTCTGTAGGTTGTGTGTTCACTCCGATGATAGTGTCTTTTGCTGTGCAGAAGCTATCTTTAGTTTAATTAGATCCCGTTTCTCAATTTTGGCTTTTGTTGCCACTGCTTTTGGTGTTTTAGTCATGAAGTCTTTGCCTATGCCTATGTTCTGAATGGTATTGGCTAGGTTTTCTTCTAGAGTTTTTATGGTTTTAGATCTTATGTTTAAGTCTTTAATCCATCTTGAGTTAATTATTTTATAAGGTGTAAGGAAGGGGTCCAGTTTCAGCTTTCTTCATATGGCTAGCCAGTTTTCCCATCACCATTTATTAAATAGTCAATCTTTCCCCATTGTTTGTTTCCGTCAGGTGTGTCAGAGATATGTTGTATATTTCATGGTACAATGCCTTCTGTCAATGGGGAAAAATAACAAGCATATATGGGATGAATGAAGTCTGCTGTGGTTAAGGTTGAGAATATTTACTGATCCTTGAGTTCAGTCTCCAGGAATGTTGGAAATAGAGAATGGAGATAATGGAGATAAAGAAAAGTTCTGAAAATGACACTTCCCATAGTGTCAAAGTTGTGATCTATTGGAGAATTCTGTGATACATCAAAATCTCTGTTTATACTGATGTTTGTTATTGTGTATGAGCATATCTTTATCAGGTGTAGGCTATTTCTATACTTTCATGTCTTTAAATCAATGTTTCTATTCACATATGTATATGTGCAAATAGAAGCATGTTAATATTACATATATACTTTCTGTCATTACCATGATTGCTATGATTATCATTAGCATGTATTATTAGTGTGACCGAAGTATCATCAGTATCAGTTTCTTTATAACTGCAGTGCTCCTGTAATGCTTCATTCCTACAGAGCCAACCTACACCCACCGTTTCCCTGACTATAACTTTACCTAAAGTATAAGCCCTTATAAAGCCATGAAAGCCTACCAAGAATTGTCAAAGAAGCTAGGCAGCAGCCAGGCTCTGCCTTAGGAAAAGACTTTACTTTTTATTATCATGTGCAGTACTTAACTACTTGTTTTGACCTCTAAGATTTTGCTCTTCTATATTTCTATCCCCTGGCTTTCTGATATTTCATGTGATTATATTTGAAATTTTAACCTTGCTTTTCTTTTTGGAATCTCTGATATCTCTGCTGCCACAGGTAATGACAGGTTCCTCTCTAACTGTTGGTGTTATCCCTGGTCAGATTATTACTGATGACAGAAGTAGATGTTTTACGTGGATTCTCTCGATATCAGAAACAAATACAGATATCACAACTCAAAAATGACAGACTGATAACCATTATGAACTTAGATGCAACATTCTTAATACAATGTTAGCAAATTGAGTCTAGGAATATTTAAAAATGATAATGTGTTTTAACCTAGTGGGGTTTATCTCAAGTTGGTTTCAACAACTGAAAATCTACCATGCTGACAGAAAAAAGAAAAATCACGTGACACTCTCAATAGATGCAAAAAAGGAATTTACAAAATGTAACACATTTCTTAAATTAAAAACTCCCAGCAAACTGAGGATAGAAAAGTACATTTTCAAACTGATTATATGTTTACAAAAATTCTATAGCAAACATCTTACTTAAAATGGTGAAAGCCTTAATACTTTCTACATAAGATTATGAAAAATGCAATGATGTCCTCTCTCCCTAGTTCTTTAAAGTATTGCATTCAATATTAAATAAGTGGAAATATATACCAAGTTCATTGATAAATATTTAATACTTATGAGATGATAATTCTCCTGAAATTGATCTCTAGATTCAGTGGAATTCCCATGAAACCTTATAGGTCCTTTTGGATAAATTACAAAACTGATTCTAAAACAGGGAGAAAGAAAGAAGGGAAGGAAGGAGGAATGGACAGAAAGAAGAAAGAAATAAAGAGAAAAGAAAAGAAAATAAGAAATAAGTGACACCCAAGTTGGGAAGAAAGAAAAATACTATTCTCATGTGATGTAAACATATACATAGAAAATCCTTAGGCATCTGCAGAAGTGTGCTAGAGGTATGAAGCGAATTTAACAAAGTTGTAGGATGAAAGATCAATAAATAAAATCAATTGTGTTTCTATACACAATCAACACCAATTAGAAAATAAAATTATGTAAGCAATTTAACTTATAATAGCCTCAAAAATAATAAAATAATTCAGAATAAATTTAATAAAAGGTATGCTGATCCAAAATTTCTAAATCACTAATACGAGAAATTGAATAGGTAGAAATATGTATCAAGTTCATTGGTAAATATACATGTCATACTTATTAGATGATAATTCTTCTGAAACTGATCTCCAGATTTGGCACAATCCCAATCAAACCTATAGGCCTTTTTGGAGAAATTACAAAGCTGATTCTAATTTTTTTTTTTTTAAATGCGGAAGTCCTAGAATAGCCAGAGCATGTTTTAGAAAGAAGAATAAAGTTGGAAAACTTTCCAAATTTCAAGACATATTGTAAAGCTACACTAACCAGTACAGTAAACTTACTGGCATGAAGAAGACATATATATCAGTGAAACAGAATAAATAATTTAGAAATATATCCAGCCTTACATGGCCAAAGTTGCCAAAATAATTCAATAAGGAAATCAATGTCTTTATAAAGATGGTACTATTAAAATTGGATATTAAATGGAGAATATGAACTTCAGAATTACCTCACACCGTATCCTCAAATTAACTCAACATGTATTTTATACATAATGTAAATATAAAAAGTATAAAGCTTACTGAATAGGAAAAATTTTTAGTAATCTTACTATAGCTAAAAATTTTTAGATAAGAAAAGGATGGATGAAAATGGAAAAAAATAGTAAGTTGGACTTCATGAAATTAAAACTTTTGCAATTTAAAACATAGCATCAAAAAATGAAAAGGCAAACCACAGATTGGGACAGAATAATTTTAAATATGTCTGATAAAGAACTTTCATCTAGAATGTACACATAACTAAAAAACTAAATAACAAAACACAAATAACTCATTTAACATAATATTTTGACCTAAATGGGCCAAATATTTGTACAGATATTTTAATTTAAAAAGAGATGATGTCCAATACACAAATGAAAAGATACTTAACATTACCCGTCATCAGGGAAATGCAAGTTAAAACCACATTGAGGTACCACTGTACACCAACTGGAGTGGCTGACACGAGCAGAACTGACCATACCACATGATGTGAAGAATTGCTATTCACACCTGGCTAGTGGGACTTGAAAATGGTACAGACATTTTGGAAAGCAGCTTGGCAGTTTCTTTTAATGTTAAACTTAGTACTGATCATATAGCCAAATAATTCCACTACGACTCAAAATAAATAAAAACATATCCGTACCAAGCCTCATCCTTGAAGTTCATAGCAGATGTGTCCATCAACTTGTAAATGGATAAACCAGTTGTAGATGGAGTACCACTCAACAGTAAAAAGGAGCAAACTGATACAACAGCAGTATAAATGAATATCAAAAGCATTATTCTCAGTGAAAGAAGCTAGACATGAAAGACACCAATGTATCATTCCACTAATAGGATACTCTAGAAAATGCAAACTGTAGAAACAGAAGCAGATTAGTGGTTGCCTGTGTTCAGGAATGGAGAAAAGATCAAATGCAAAACAGCAAAAGAAAACATTTTGTGATGATGCAGATTTTCTGTATCTTGATCATGATTGTGGTCAAATGATGATATTCATCTGCCATAACCCATTAAATTGCACATTGAAAAGGGTGAATTTTACTGTGTGTACATTATACTTAAATGGAGCTGTAAATATGTTTGGAGCTTATCTGCGAACATTAGTTGCAGAGCAGGAGTTATTTTTATAGAGTGGAAATCTGCTGAGTGCCAACTTGAGAAGGGTTGAAAAAAATTAGAACCTTCTTCCAACACATTTCAGTTAGAACACTCTTAGGATGTCGTTACAGCTGTGCTCTATATTGGAGTCTCTGATGAAATCACATGTCTAACGATCTCAGCATGCCTTTAATCAACAGAATATACACGTGTTTTCTTTTTTTTACTATAAAGGATATACCAAACAACTTTTTCAAGACTTTACTTCAAAAAGGCACGTAGTTTTGCAACATTTCTGGTAAGTCTTTAATTATTTCAAAATGAAAAATTGAAAATAAAATGCAATTATTTACTCAGGCCCCCCAAAAAAAGGCCTGTACGGGGAATGCATGTGGTGTGTGTGTGTGTGTGTGTGTGTGTGTGTGTGTGTGTGTAAGTGTGTGATTTGAAGAATTGAAAAAAATTTAGTGGGGTTTTGTAGCATCACTTTGATAGCATCCTGTAATTTTGTATTGTAATTTGTATTTATCCTCTGAGTTAAAAACTATTCAATTGGCTGGGCGCGGTGGCTAACGCCTGTAGTCCCAGCTCTTTGGGAGGCCGAGGTGGGCGGATCGCCTGAGGTCAGGAGTTTGAGACCAGCCTGGCCAACATGATGAAACCCCATCTCTATTAAAAATACAAAAATTAGCCAGGTGTGGTGGCGAGTGCCTGTCATCCCAGCTACTCGGGAGGCTGAGACAGGAGAATCATTTGAACCTGGGAGGTGGAGGTTACAGTGAGCCGAGATCATGCCATTGTACTCCAGCCTGAGTGACAAGAGTGAAACTCCATGTCAAAAACAAACAAACAAACAAAAATCAATTACATTCTTTAAGTTATTAAAATTAAACATTGTAAATGATTTTTTTCCCAAAGCTTTTTCAAAGAAGAAAAAAAGTAGAAACAAAGACACTTTCTACTGATTTCCAACATGGTGACTCTGTATTTCTAGCGTGTGTTAAGGTGAAAAATTGATTTTATGTTTAATACAAAACATAGCATAATGTAATGAAAAGCAAGATTGTAATGATAAAGGAAAATAACATTAGTGCTACTTTTTTTTCAATTTGAAGCATTGGATTAAAATGAATTAGGTTATATTCCAACATGTTTATATTGAATTTCTTTTTTCTCCAATTGGTTTCTTTTTATTAATGGGGGAGTGTTGCATTTGTATAAGGTTTCCCTATTATATTCAATTGTTTTGAGATGCTTTTAATATGAAGTTTTTATGTTTTCTTTTTGATGTATACATGTTATGCTTTTATGCTGAATTTGATAATTGGTGCTGTATATGCAAAGCAAATGTAATTTCCCAGCTTTTATTTTTTAAAGCCCTGGGAAGCAACATAATAAAGTAGAAATAGTATCAAGACAGGAGTTAGAATACCTGGATTCTAAAATTTAAATTAAATTAGGATCTAGTGACATTATAGGTGTTCCTTGATCTTCTGATGACCTGATTCCTCAAAAGAAAAATAAAATAATCTATAAATTGTTTCTAATTCTAAAACTCTATAAATCCTATTTTTAAAATTATAATTAGTTGAACTCTATAAGGTCACAAAAATCCCTATTAAGAAACTAAAATAAAATTTTATCATATCTTAAAAATACTCTGATCTTTTTTTATATGCTGACATGAATTCTAATTATTTTTGAGCCCCTAAAAAACATTTAAGATCACAGTTTATGTTTTATTATTGACTTTCAGATAATTAACATTTTACTGATAGATATGAACAAATCTACTCTAACAGAGATAGTCATTAGTTTATTTCTCTCTTTTCAGTATCAATAAAAAGTATCGATTTACCAATAACAATGAATTAATTGCCTGAAATAAATGAAAAGTAAGCAGCAAAAGTGAACTTTTTAGTATAACTCTTCTTGTAAACATTGACTTAGTTCAAAGGGAGCTTATCTTTAAAAAAAAAAGCGCTAATTCATGTCTATTGGTATAGATATAATCTTTTGTTCCTTGAAAATAGATCCTACTATACTCCAGACACTATGCCACTTGGTGCAGATGTTAACACAAATAGCAGGTGATCATTGTCCTCGTGGAGTTTATTTTAAAGAGAACAAAGTGAGACAAAGGCACACAAGCAAAGAACTACAATACAAAGGGGATGGCATCTGACTCAGCATGGAGGTGTCACGGAAGGTGTTGTTTTGCTTAGGTTTTGAAGTGTGGGTAGGAGATGGCCCATGTTGAGAGTGGGAACTGGGAATTAAAAAGATGAGGAGGTCTCTGCAAATCTACATGGATGGGAAGTAGCATGCTGATGTGGGAAACAACTAAAAAGTTCCAGAATGCATGGTTTATAAAGCATGAGTCAGAGAGGGCTAGACCAGTAGCCAGATCAAGGATATCTCAGATGTTATAGTCATGAATTAGTGCATTGACCTGCAGGCCATGGGAGTCACTGAAGGTTTCAGTCAGGTAAGTGAGCTGATCAGAACAGTCCTTTAGATAGGCCGCTCTTTTGGCTGTAAGGGGGACACGTTTGAAGTAGGGCTATAGCTAAAAATATACAGACACTTCCTCTTGTCTACAGCCCTGCTGGCATCTGTTGTATTTTGACTTTTTAATAATAGCCACTCCAACCGGTATGAAATGGTATCTCATTGTGTTTTGATTTGCATTTTTCTGATGATTAGTGATTCTAAGTATTTTTTTTTCCATGTATTTGTTGGCCATTTGTATGTGTTCTTTTGAGAAGTGTTTGTTCATGTCCTTTGCCCATTTTTTAATTGGGTTATTTTTTTTTCTAATTGATTTAAGTTCCCTGTAGATTCTGGATACTAAAAAACAAACAAAAACCAGAAGTAAATAAATTCTCAGGACACACACACCCACACCCACACCCACAGAGAGAGAGAGAGAGAGAGAGAGAGAGAGAGCGCGCCTAGGTAAGAGGCCACCAACCACCAGGGTCTAAACTGGGAACACTTTCTAGTACAGAATGAATGGAAAGGATTCATGAAATATCTAGAAAGTAACGTTAATGAGATTTACATGTATGGAGTGAATGAGGAGAAACAGGGATCATTTAGGATTTTGGTGGGAATAACAGGGGGAGCCATTAGTTGAAATTTTGAAGTGGGAGAAGGAGAGGGAGTTTTTGGGAGAAAGATGTGTTGTTTTTTAGGTATTTCAAACCCTTGAAGCTTCTATGGGACATCGAAGTGGAAATAACAGTCTGTGGGTTGGGACAATAAAGAAAGAAATTGGTTGAAGACTAGGGGAAGAGTATAGAGCAAAGAAATATTTAAGATAATAAACATATAGAGATAGCTGAAAATGTGGGACTGGATTACAAAGGAAGAATGATTTAGTTATGAAGCCCAAGGGCTGACAGGAATGGGTGACTACTCGAGGAGTTCATATGCATCTGTTATTGTATGAATAAAAAAAATTATCTGTTCCTTCCTAAAGATATCTTCAACCTGTTTTTGGATACATATGGGCACTGCTTTTCACTCTCTTAGCCCCATTTCTTATTTTAGCCTCTGCTGTAGCAATCAATTCTGCACAGGCTTTGACCCAGGCTTTGACTAGTTGGTGCAGGTGTGATATGACACTTACCTGGAATGGCCCACAGTTTGTGGCTGCTCTCACTTAAGCAGGTGGGATGCTCATGTAGGTGTAACCTAGAAGCTTGGTAGAGTTTATGCCCATGGGGCAACCTGTGACCACTCAAAAATAAAGCCCTTTCCTCCTCCCAGATTGAGGAGTCTTGCATTATGTAATAAAACTCCTTAGAAGGCCTATTAGGTTCCAATACAGCATTAGGCAACTTGATAAGGTATCCCATCATCAGCCTTCCTTTCTTCCCTCATTCCTCTGCCTCTCACTCTTTCTTCCTAAGTTAACTTCTTAGATAAAATGCCAACTTTCTATATTTTGTTTCACATCAGGGAAAATAATTGTATATCCCATTTCAAAAGCACATAAAAAGGTTACTGTATAGAAAATTTGTCTTTAATAGATTAAGCTGTAATTTTCCAAATACTTTAAAATTTTATTTCAGATACGTTTTTCATTTTTATAAGCTTCATCTAAAAGCAGAGTTCACCTAAGAATATACCTAAGAGCATATTACATAAAATATATTTTATATTTCAGTAGTTTAGCTAGGATTCTTTCAAAATTGAGAGGATCTACAAATATTTCTAACACATTAGTTTTCAGTCTTAAGGCTGAGTCAAGAACAAAGCTCCTAAAGTTTGCACTGGTGATTGAGAACATTTTAAAATTGTTATTTAATTCATTAATTTATTTTTAAAAAATTTTCACATTGTAATTATATAGATTTATAGGATACAATTTGATGTTTCAATGAATATGTATGTTGTCTAATGATCCAATAAGGATAGTTAGTGTATTAATTACCTCATGCATTTATCATTTCTTTTTAATAAGAAATTTCAAAATCCTTTCTTCTAGATACTTTGTAATATACAATACTTTACTTTTAACTATAGTCACCCTGCTTTGCAAAGAACACTACAACTTATTCTTCCTATATAATTGTCATTTCATAACTGTTAACCAATCTATCTCCATTTTGCTCTCCCCACTTCTTCCTCACTGTTTGGTAACCACTATTCTACTCTACTTCTCTATTAACATTATTTTTTTTAAGATTCCACATATGAGAGAGATCATGCGGTATTTGCTTTCTGTGTCTGGCTTATTTCACTTAACATTGTATCCTACAGGGTCATCCATGTTGTTGCAACTGGCAGAATTTCATTCTTTTTTTATGGCTGGATAGTATTTCATTGTGTGTGTGTCCATATATATATATATATATATATATATATATATATAATTTTATGTATAATTATAATTACACATAAAATTATATATAATTATAATTAATTTTGTGTATAATTATAATTACACATAAAATTATATATAATTATAATTATAATTATATATATAATTATATATATAATTTATATTATATGTAATATGTATAATATACATAATATACATAACGTATATTATATATATTATACATTATATATATTATATGTGTTATATATAATATATATTATATATAATATACATAATATATATTATATATAATATACATGATATATATTATATATAATATACATGATATATATTATATATAATATACATGATATATATTATATATAATATACATGATATATATTATATATAATATACATGATATATATTATATATAATATACATGATATATATTGTATATATATAATTCACTTGTTTGTTTTTAGACACATAGGTTGATTACATATCTGATTATTAGAAATAGTGCTACAGTAAGCATAAGAGTGCAGATATTTTTCAAACACAATGAATTCATTTCCTATGGATATATACCCAGTAGTGGGATTGCTGGGTTATGTGATCGAATGATTTTTTTTTGTTTTTTTTTTTATTTTTTAGTGAACTTCCATAAAGTTTTGCTTAATGGTTGTACTAGTTTACAATCCCATCAACAGTGTGTAAGTGTTCCCTTTTCTCCACTTCCTTGCCAACTCTTGTTATCTTTTACCTTTTTGGTAATAGCCATTCTAATGGGTGAACTGGTTTCTCATTGTGGTTTTGATTTGCATTTCCCTGATGGTTAGTGATGTTGAACATGATTTTATTATATATTCGTCTTGACCATTTCTATATTTTCTCTTGTGGCATTTCTTTTAGTTTATTTTGTCCTTTTTTTTTTTTTTTTTTTTTTTGAGAAGGAGTCTTGCTCTGTTGCCCAAGCTGGAGTGCAGTGGTGCAATCGGGGCTCACGGCAACCTCCATCTCCCTGGTTCAAGCAATTCCCCTGCCTCAGCCTGCTGAGTAGCTGGGGTTACAGGCACACGCCATCATGTTTGGCTAAATTTTTGTATTTTTAGTAGAGAAATGATTTCACCATATTGGTCAGGCTGGCCTCAAACTCCTGACCTCAGGCAATCCACCTGCCTCAGCCTCCCAGTTTTGCCCATTTTTAAATAAGTTATTTATGTTTTTGCTGTTGAGTTGTTTAAGTTTCTTATATAATCTGGGCATTAACTCCTTAGCAGATGTATAGTTTGCAAATATTGTATCCCATTCTGTAAGTTGTTTTTTCACTCTGTTAAATTTCCTTTGCTGTGCAAAAGCATTTTAGTTTGATGAAACCCCATTTATCTATTTTTGCTTTTGTTGCCTGTGCTTTTGACGTCTCATTTAAAAAATCCTTGTACAACCCAAAGTTATAGAGAATTTCCCACATGTTATCTTCTAGTAGTTTTTCATAGTTTTCAATCTTACCTTTAGGTCTTTAATCGCATTTGAGTTGATTTTTGTATAAGGTAAAAGATAGGGGTCTAATTTCATTATCCCACATGTACATATCCAATCTTCTCAGTACCATTTAATGAAGAGACTGTCTTTACCCCTGTGTGTGCTCCTGACTCCTTTTTTGAAAATCAGTTGACTTTAGGTATGAGAATTTATTTCTGAGCTGTATATTCTCTTCCATTGGTCTATGTGTTTGCTTTATGGCAGTGCCATGCTGTTTTGCTTACTATGGCTTTGTAGTATATTTTGAAGTCAGGTAGTGTGGTGCCTCCAGCTTTGTTATTTTTGCACAGGATTGCTTTGGTTATTTGGGGTCTTTTCTGGTTTCATACAAATTTTAGGGTATTTTTTTCTATTTCTGTGAAGAATTTCATTGGTATTTTGATAGGGATTGCATTGAATCTGTAGGACATTTTGTTAGTATGGTCATTTCAATAGTATCAGTTCTTCCATTCCATGAGTATATAATGTCCATTTTTTGTGTATCGTAAATTTTTCCATCAGTGTGTTATAGTTTTCATTGTAGAGATCTTTCACGACCTTGATTAAATTTATCTGCAGATTTCTTGGTAGCTATTGTAAATGGAATTCCTTTCTTGATGACTTTTTCAGATAGTTCACTATTAGTGTATAGAAACACCACTGAATTTTCTGTGTTGATTTTGTATACTACAACTTTACTGAATTTATTTATTATTTCTAGTAGTTTTTGGTCAAGTCTTTAAGGTTCTCACGCTATATAAGTATAAATAGAAAGAATCCTAAAGAGAGAGAGATCATATATATCTATATGATCATATATATAGATGTATACATATGTATGTGAGATCACATTTTCTACAAACAGAAACAATCTGACTTCCTTCTTTCCAGTTTGGATCCCTCTTATTTATTTCTTTTGTCTAATTGCTCTGGCTCTGACCTCCAGTAGTATGCTAAATAGAAGTGGTAGAAGTGGACATCCTTGTCTTCCTCCATATTATAGAGGAAAAGCATTTAACTATTCACCATAAATAAGATGTTAGCTGTGGGTTTGTCACATATGGCCTTTACTGCGTTGAGGTACACTCCTATACCTACTTTCTTGACAGTTTTTATCATAAAGGAATGTTGACTTTTGTCAAGTGTTCTTTTTGCATCTGTTGAAATGATCACATGGTTTTTGTTTTTCTTTCTATTGTGGTGGTGTATCATATATACTGATTTGTGCATGTTAAGCCATCCTTTCATCCCTGGGATGAATCCCACTTGATTATAGTGAATACTCTTTTTAGTGTGCTGTCGAAGTCAGTTCACTTGTATCTTGTTGAGAATTTTTGTACCTATGTTCTTCAGGAATATTGGCCTGTTATTTTCATTTTGTGCGTGTCTTTGTCTGGTTTTAGAATCAGGATATTGCGAGCCTCATAAGATGAGTATGGAAGTATTCCTTCCTCATTACTTTTGTGGAAAAGTTGGTGAAGAATTGGTAGTTATTCTTTAACTGTTTGGTAGAATTCAGCAGTGAAGACATCAGGTCCTGGGTGTTGGTTGTTGTTGTTGTTGTTTTGATGGAAGATGTTTTATTATTGATTCAATTTCCAAACTCATTATTGATGTGTTCAGATGTTATATTTCCTCACAATTTAATCTTGGTAGTTGTATGTGTGCAGAAATTTATTCATTTTATTCTACATTATCAAATTTGTTGGCATATAGTTATGAGTAATGTCTTACAATCCCTTATATTTCTGTGGTGTATCAGTTGTAATGTCTCCTTTTTCATCTTTTATTTATTTGAATTTTCTCTCTTTTTGTCTTAGTTTAGCTAAAGGTTTGTCAGTTTTACCTTTACACTTTGTCTTATTTATCTTTTGAAATATTTTTTAGTGTCTGTTTCATTTATATCTGCTGTGAGCTTTATTATTTCCTTCCTTCTACCAATTTTGGGTTTAGTTTGTTTTTGATGTTCTAGTTACTTGAAGTGTATAATTTTGCTTTGTGATTTGAAAATCTTTCTTCTTTTTTGGTGTACGCTTTTATTGCTATAAATTTCCCTCTTAGAACTGCTTTTGCTACGTTCCATAGGTTTGGGTATGTTGGATTTTCATTCTTACTTGTCTCAGTGACTTTTGAAATTTTCCTATTAATGTCTTAATGAGACCTATTGATTTCTTGGGTGCATGCTATTTAATTTCCATGTTTTTATAAAATTTCCAAGGGCTTTCCTGTTGTTGATTTCTGGCTTTATATCACTGTAATCAGAAAAGATACTTCATATGATATCTGTCTTCTTAAGTTTGTTAAGACTTATTATGTGTCATAATGTATGATTGGTCCTAGAGAATGTTTGGTGTACAGTTGAGAATAATTTGTATTCTGCAGCTGTTGGATGATGTATTAGTCTGTTTTCATACTGCTGATAAAGACATACCCGAGACTGGGTAATACAGAGAAAAAGAGGTTTAGTGGACTCATAGTTCCACGTGGCTGGGGAGGTCTCCCAATCATGATGGAAGGCGAAAGACACATCTTACATGGCAGCAAACAAAATAGAATTGAGAACCAAGTGAAAGGGTTCCCCCTTATAAAACCATCAGATCTTGTTAGACGTATTCACTAGCACAAGAACAGTATGGGGGAAACTGCCCCCATGATTCAATTATCTCCCACTGGTTCCCTCCCACAACATGTATGAATTATGGGAGCTATAATCAAGATGAGATTTCGGTGGGGATATACAGCCAAACCATATCAGGTGAGGTCTTCTTTACCTGCTAGGTCCATTTGGTCTATGGTATAGTTTGAGTCTGTCATTTTTTGGTTGATTTTCTCTTCATATAATCTGTCCATTTTTAAAGTGGAGTGTTGAAATTTCCTACTAATATTGTATTGCAGTCTATCTCTACCTTTAAATCTAATATTTGCTTTATATATCTGGTTGTTCTGGTGTTGGGTACAGATATAGTTACACCTAAGTAATATATATGTTATGTCCTCTTATTGAATTGGGCCTTTTATCATTTCATTATACAGCGACATTCTTTTTTATATAGTTTTTTAATTTAAAGCCTTTTAAAATATGACATGACTGTGGCTACTCCTGCTTGCTTTTCATTTGTTTGCATAAAATATATTTTTCCATCTCTTCACTTTCAGTCTATTTGTCTTTAATAGTGAGGTAAGTATCATGTAGGCAGCATATAGGTGGGTTTTGCTATCTGAATCCATTCATCCACTTTATATCTTTTAAGTAGAGTTTAATCCACTTCTATTCAAGTTTATTATTGATAAATTAGGACTTCCTTCTACCATTTCATTAGTTGTTTTTTAGATTACTTGTTCACTTCTTCCTTTCTTATTGTTTATCTCTCCAGTTTGCTGGTTTTCTGTGGTTCTAAGCTTTGTTTCTTTTCCCTTTTTTGGTGTGTGTGTGTGTATCTGCTGTAATTTATTTCTTTCTGGTTAGTGAAACTAACATACAGAGTCCTGTATTTGTAACAGACTATTTTACACTGATAACAACTTAACTTCTGTCACATAAAAATACTCTTGACTTCTCCCCCCTCCACACACAATTTATATTTTTGTTACCTTACATTGCATCTTTATGAACGGTAGACTCCATGGAACATACGATCTATGTCACAACTAAATCAATTACTTAATGGCAGCATTAAAGCAGCCCAAAGAATGTGAAAAACTGGTGTGGGTGTATTTAACTTTTTAAAAACTATGTTTCATAATGTTTTCATTAAAACGTCTTTATCAGTTTGCTAATGCCTAATTTTTACAACCAGCCACCATAGATTTTACAGGATAAGTATATTATTTCAGTGGTAATTGAAGCAGAATTTTTGTTGCTCTTCTTACCCTTAGAGATTGTGTATTATCCTCAGACGTAATTCTTTGATTTTTTTTTCTTTTCATGTTGTTACACATAGTTACCAACAATCAACGTGAGAATAACCTTTGAATATTTTCAAGCATTAAGATTTGTTTATACAGCTGCACAATTAGACAACCAACACTCTTGGGTCTTTACCTCTCAGCATACACCTGATTATTAACTTAAAGGTATGATGGGAAAAGTATCAATTTTTCTTGGTCACCTAGATTTAGAAATATGTAATAACCATAAGCTTGGGTCTGCTTCTTCAGAAGCCTAGGAAGTGGAGTGATGGTTCTCTGAAGAGGCTGGAAACAAAGTATGTGTTTCCAGAAGGCTTAATAGAATATGTTGAGACATAGGCCACTAACACAAAAGTGAAAGAAATGCAAAAAATGTATGAAAGTAAGGATTTGAGAAGGGAAATTTTATTTTTAAGTCTAAGATTCCTATGAATTATATGAAAGTAAATGTCCTATCCTTAAAATTAGCCAAAGGAAGCACTTTACTTATCAATATGATATGACTTTTCATACTCTTATCTAAAGACATCCTAAACTAAGATCCAGTTTTCTAAGAAAAGACCTTTTACTCATGCTTTAAAGCATGTTAGATGATTCCTACCACATCACATCATGTTGTTTACATGTATGATTTAAACTGCATTTATTCTTCAACTCACTGGTTCCTTAGGCTTCTTATCTTTCCTTGCACGCTTAGATAATTTTATGTAAAATTGATTTTTAGAAGTTTAGTTGCTGGGCGTAGTGGCTGTCACCTGTAAACCCAGTACTTTGGGAATTCAAGGCAGGTGGATTGCTTGAGTCTTGGAGTTTGAGGCCTGCCTGGGAAAGATGACAAACCCCATTTGTACAAGAATAAAAATATTAGCTGGATATGGTGGCACATGCCTGTGGTTCCAGCTACTCCAAGGCTGAAGTGGGAGGATGGCTTGAGTCCGAGAGGCAGAGGTGTGAGCCAAGATCATGCCCTGCTCTTCAGCCTGGGCAACGACGCCAGACCCAGTTTCAAAAAAAAAAAAAAATCTAGTGAGATTTGATTTCTATTTCTATGTGATTCAAAACTAGGAGAGCTTCAAGACTAATGACTATTAAAAAATGGCCATTGCTCCTTGCATTTTCTAGGAAGCCAGCATACACAGCAATGTGCAATGTAAAAACCAAGCCATTTAATATGTAGCTTAGATTTCAGGTGTGATTCTTTGAGGTTTGATTATTGCAGAGATCAATTGCCAGACTAAATATAGACTAATTCTGTATTTGGACTTTTTATCATATGAAACATCCCAGCCTTGTGTATAAATTAAGAGCAAATAGAGATGTTTATACCGATAGCGGTGTAGATATTTCCATGTTTATACAGACAGTGGTGTAGATATTTCCACGTTTATAGACATAGCGGTGTAGATATTTCCATGTTTATTGAGATAGCGGTGTAGATATTTCCAAGTTTATACAGATAGCGGTGTAGACATTTGCACGTTTATACAGATAGCATTGTAGATATTTCCATGTTTATAGAGACAGCGGTGTAGATATTTCTATATTTATAGAGATAGCGGTGTAGATATTTCCATGTTTATAGAGATAGCGGTGTAGAAATTTCCATGTTTATACAGATAGTGGAGTAGATATTTCCATATTTATACATATAGCGGTGCAGATGTTTCCATGTTTATACAGATAGCGGTGTAGATGATTCCATGTTTGCAGAGATGGTGGTGTAGATATTTCCATGTTTATAGAGATAGCGGTGTAGATACTTCCATGTTTATACAGATGGCGCTGTAGATATTTCCATGTTCATACAGAGGGGGGTGTAGATATTTCCATGTTTAAAGAGATGGCGGTGTAGATATTTCCATGTTTATACAGATGGCGGTGTAGATATTTCCATGTTTATAGAGATGGAGGTGTAGATATTTTCATGTTTATACAGATAGCAGTGTAGATATCTCCATGTTTATTCACATAGCGGTGTAGATATTTCCATATTTATATAGATGGCGGTGCAGCTATTTCCATGTTTATAGAGATGGCGGTGTAGATATTTCCAAGTTTATACAGATGGCGGTGTAGATATTTCCATCTTTTTACAGACGCCGGTGTAGATATTTCCATGTTCATACAGATCGCGGTGTAGTTATTTCCATGTTTCCATGTTTATAGAGATGGCGATGTAGACATTTCCATGTTTATACAGATGGCAGTATAGATATTTCCATGTTTATAGATATAGCGGTGTAGATATTTCCATGTTTATAGAGATAGCGGTGTAGATATTTCCAAGTTTATACAGATAGCGGTGTAGACATTTCCACGTTTATACAGATAGCATTGTAGATATTTCCATGTTTATAGAGACAGCGGTGTAGATATTTCTATATTTATAGAGATAGCGGTGTAGATATTTCCATGTTTATAGAGATAGCGGTGTAGAAATTTCCATGTTTATACAGATAGCGGAGTAGATATTTCCATATTTATACAGATAGCGGTGCAGATGTTTCCATGTTTATACAGATAGCGGTGTAGATGATTCCATGTTTGCAGAGATGGTGGTGTAGATATTTCCATGTTTATAGAGATAGCGGTGTAGATACTTCCATGTTTATACAGATGGCGCTGTAGATATTTCCATGTTCATACAGAGGGGGGTGTAGATATTTCCATGTTTAAAGAGATGGCGGTGTAGATATTTCCATGTTTATACAGATGGCGGTGTAGATATTTCCATGTTTATAGAGATGGAGGTGTAGATATTTTCATGTTTATACAGATAGCAGTGTAGATATCTCCATGTTTATACACATAGCGGTGTAGATATTTCCATATTTATATAGATGGCGGTGCAGCTATTTCCATGTTTATAGAGATGGCGGTGTAGATATTTCCAAGTTTATACAGATGGCGGTGTAGATATTTCCATCATTTTACAGACGCCGGTGTAGATATTTCCATGTTCATACAGATCGCGGTGTAGTTATTTCCATGTTTCCATGTTTATAGAGATGGCGATGTAGACATTTCCATGTTTATACAGATGGCAGTGTAGATATTTCCATGTTTATAGATATAGCGGTGTAGGTATTTCCATGTTTATAGAGAAAGCGGTGTAGATATTTCCATGTTTTTACAGATAGCTGTGTAGATATTTCCAAGTTTATACTGATAGCGGTGTAGGTATTTCCATGTTCATACAGATGGCGGTGTAGATATTTCCAGGTTTATAGAGATGGCGGTGTAGATATATCCATGTTCATACGGATGGCGGTGTAGATATTTCCATGTTTATAGATATAGCGGTGTAGATGTTTACATGTTTATAGAGATAGCGTTGTAGATATTTCCATGTTTTTACAGATAGTGGGGTAGATATTTCCAAGTTTATACACGTAGCAGTGTATATATTTCCATGTTTATAAAGATAGCCGTGTAAATATTTCCCTATTTTCCAGATAGCAGTGTAGATATTTGCATGTTTATAGAGAAAGCGGTGTAGATATTTCCCTGTTTTACAGATAGCAGTGTAGATATTTTCATGTTTATACAGATAGCGCTTTAGATATATTCATGTTTATAGAGATAGCGGTGTAGTTATTTCCATGTTTATACTGATAGCGGTGTACATATTTCCATGTTAATACAGATAGCGGTGTAGATATTTCCATCTTTTTAAAGATGGCGGTGTGGGTATTTCCATCTTCATACAGATGATGTTGTAGATATTTCCATGTTTATAGAGATGGTGGTGTAGATATTTCCGTGTTTATACAGATGGCGGTGAAGATATTTCCATGTTTATAGAGAAAGCGGTGTGGATATTTCCATGTTTATACACATAGCGTTGTAGATATTTCCATGTTTATAGAGATATTGGTGTAGATATTTCCATATTTTTAGAGATAGCCTTGTAGATATTTCCATGTTTATACAGATAGAAGTGTAGATATTTCCATGTTTATGGAGATAGCAGTTTAGATATTTCCCTGTTTTACATATAGTAGTGTAGATATTTCCATGTTTATACAGATAGCGGTGTAGTTATGTAAATCTTTATAGAGATAGCGGTGTAGATATTTCCATGTTTGTACAGATAACGGGGTAGATATTTCCATGTTGATACAGATGGCGTCGTAGATATTTCCATGTTCATATAGATGGCGGTGAAGATATTTGAATATTTATACAGATAGCGGTGTAGATATTTCCATGATCATACAGATGGCGGTGTAGGTATTTCCATGTTCATACAGATGGCGGTGTAGATATTACCATGTTTATAGAGATGGCGGTGTAGATATTTCCAAGTTTATACAGATGGCGGTGTAGGTATTTCCAGGTTCATACAGATGGTGCTGTATGTATTTCCATCCTTAAACAGATAGCGGTGTAGATATTTCCATGTTTATACAGATTGTGGTGTAGATATTTTAAATGATTATAGAGATGGCGGTGTACATATTTCCAAGTTTATACAGATGGCGGTGTAGATATTTCCATTTTTTTACAGACGCCGGTGTAGATATATCCATGTTCATACAGATCGCGGTGTAGTTACTTCCATGTTTCCATGTTTATAGAGATGGCGATGTAGACATTTCCATGTTTATACAGATGGCAGTGTAGATATTTCCATGTTTATAGATACAGCGGTGTAGATAATTCCATGTTTATAGAGAAAGCGTTGTAGATATTTCCATGTTTTTACAGATAGCTGTGTAGATATTACCAAGTTTATACTGATAGCGGTGTAGGTATTTCCGTGTTTACACAGATAGCGGTGTAGATATTTCCATGTTCATACAGATGGCGGTGTAGATATTTCCATGTTTATAGAGATGGCGGTGTAGATATATCCATGTTCATACAGATGGCGGTGTAGATATTTCCATGTTTATAGATATAGCGGTGTAGATGTTTCCATGTTTATAGAGATGGCGGTGTAGATATTTCCACGTTTATTCAGATGGCAGTGTAGTCATTTCTATGTTTATACAGATAGCTGTGTAGATATTTCCATCTTTATACAGATGGAGGTGTAGATATTTCCATGTTCATACAGATGGCGGGGTAGATATTTCTATGTTTATAGAGATTGCTGTGTAGTTATTTCCATGCTTATAGAGATAGCGGTGTAGTTATTTCCATGTTAATAGGCATAGCGGTGTAGATATTTCCATGTTTATAGAGATAGAGGTGTAGATATTTCGTTGTTTATATAGATAGCGGTGTAGACATTTCCACGTTTATACAGATAGCGGTGTAGATATTTCCATGTTCATACAGATTTCTGTGTACATATTTTCATCCTTATACAGATAGCGGTGTAGACATTTCCATGTTTATACAGATGGCGTTGTAGATATTTCCTTCTTTATGCAAATGGCGGTGCAGTTATTTCCATGTTGATACAGATGGTGTAGATATTTCTATGTTTATGGAGATGGCGGTGTAGATATTTCCATGTTTATACAGATGGCGGCGTAGTTATTTCCATCTTTACACAGATGGCGGTGTAGATATTTCCATGTTCATACAGATGGCGGTGTAGATATTTTCATGTTTATAGAGATGGCGGTGTAGTCGTTTGCATGTTTGTACAGATAGTGGTGTAGATATTTCCATGTTTATACAGATGGCTTTGAAGATATTTTAATCTTTACACAGATGGCGGTGTAGATATTTCCATGTTTATAGAGATGGCGGTGTAGATATTTCCATGTTTATAGAGAGGGCGGTGTAGATATTTCCATGTTTATACAGATAGTGGTGTAGTTGTTTCCATGTTAAAAGGCATAGCGGTGTAGATATTTCCAAGTTTATAGAGATAGAGGTGTAGATATTTCCTTGTTTATACAGATAGCGGTGTAGATATTTCCAGGTTCATACAGATGGCGGAGTAGATATTTCCATGTTCATACAGATGGCGGTTTAGATATTATATGTTCGTACAGGTGGTGGTGTAGGTATTTCCATGTTTATATAGATGGCCGTTTAGATATTTCCATGTTTATACAGGTGTTGCTGTAGATTTCCATGTTTATAGAGACGGCGGTCTAGATATTTCCATGTTTATAGAGACGGCGGTCTAGATATTTCCATGTTCATAGAGATGGCGGTGTAGTTATTTCCACGTTTATAGAGATAGCGGTGTTAATATTTCCATGTTCATACAGATAGCGGTGTAGATATTTTCATGTTCATTCAGATGGCTGTGTAGATATTTACATGTTCATACACATGGCGATGTAGATATTTCCATGCTCATATAGATGGCGGTGTAGATATTTCCATGTTCATACAGATGGTGGTGTAGATATTTCCATGTTCATATAGATTACGGAGTAGTTATTTCCATGTTTATATAGAAGTTGTTGTAGATATTTCCATGTTTATACAGATGACGGTGTAGATATTTCCATGTTCATACAGATAGCGGTGTAGATATTTCCATGTTGATAGAGATAGCGGTGTAGATATTCCCATGTTTATACAGATAGCGGTGTAGGTATTTCCATGTTCATACAGATAGCGGTGTAGATATTTCCATCTTTATACAGATGGTGGTGTAGATATTTCCATGTTCATACAGATGGCGCTGTAGATATTTCCATGTTTATAGAGATGGTGGTGTAGAAATTTCCATGTTTATACAGATAGCAGTGTAGATATTTCCATGTTTCCACAGATAGCGGTGTAGAGATTTCCATGTTTACACAGATAGCATTGTAGATATTTCTATGTTTACAGAGATAGCGGTGAAGATATTTCCATGTTTATACAGATAGCGGTGTATATATTTCCATGTTTTTACAGATAGCGGTGTAGATATTTCCATGTTTATACAGATAGCGGTGTAGATATTTCCATGTTTATACAGATCGCGGTGTAGATATTTCCATGTTTATACAGACAGCGGTGTAGATATTTCCATGTTTGTAGAGATGGCGGTCTAGATATTTCAGTGTTTATAGAGATGGAGTTGTAGTTATTTCCATGTTTATAGAGATATCAGTGTTGAAATTTCTATGTTCATACAGATAGCGGTGCAGGTATTTCCATGTTCATACAGATAGCGTTGTAGGTGTTTCCATGTTCATACAGATAGCAGTGTAGATATTTCCATGTTCATAGAGAAGGCGGTGTGGATATTTCGATGTTCATACAGATGGCGGTGTAGATATTTCCATGTTCATACAGATAGAGGTGTAAATATTTCCATTTTTATAGAGACGGCGGTGTAGATACTTCCGCCTTTATAAAGATGGTGGTGTAGATTTTCCATGTTTATAGAGATGGCGGTGTAAATATTTCCATGTTTACTCAGATAGCGGTGTAAACATTTCCATGTTTATAGAGATGGCGGTGGAGATATTTCTGTGTTCATACAGATGGCAGTGTAGATATTTCCATTTTCATACAGATGGCGGTGTACATAATTCCATGTTCATACAGATGGCGGTGTAGATATTTCCATGTTCATAAAATGGCGGTGTAGATATTTCCAAGTTTATACAGATGGCGGTGTAGATATTTCCATTTTTATACAGATGGCGGTGTAGATATTTTCATGTTTATACAGATGGCGATGTAGATATTTTCATGTTTATAGAGATGGATGTGTAGATATTTCCATATTTATGCAGATGGCGGTGTAGATATTTACATTTGTATACAGATAGCTGTGTAGATATTTCCATCTTTATAGAGATGGCGGTGTAGATATTTCCATGTTTATACAGATGGCGGTGTAGATATTTCCATGTTTATAGAGATGGCGGTGTAGATATTTCCATGTTTATAGAGATAGTGGTGTAGATATTTCCATGTTAATAGGCATAGTGGTGTAGGTATTTCCATGTTTATAGAGATAGAGGTGTAGATATTTAATTGTTTTTACAGATAGCGGTGTAGATATTTCCATGTTTGTAGAGATAGCGCTGTCGACATTTCCATGTTTATACAGATAGCGGTGTATATATTTCCATCTTTATGCAGATGGTGGTGTACATATTTCCATGTTTATACAGATGGCCGTGTAGATATTTCCATGTTTATGCAGATGGCGGTGTTCATATTTCCAAGCTTATACAGATACCGGAGTAGTTATTTCAATGATAATAGGCATAGTGTTGTAGGTATTTCCATGTTTATGGAGATAGAGTTGTAGATATTTCCATGTTTATAGAGATAGCGGTGTAGATATTTCTATGTATATACAGATGGTGGTGTAGATATTCCCATCCTTATACAGATAGCGGTGTAGATAATTCAATGCTTATACAGACGGCGGTGTAGATATTTCCATGTTTATACAGATAGCTGTGTAGATATTTCCATCTTTATACAGATAGTGGTATAGATATTTCCATGTTCATACAGATGGCGACGTAGATAATTCCATGTTCATACAGATGGCGGTGTAGATATTGTCATGTTTATAGAGATGGCGGTGTAGATATTTCCATGTTTATAGAGATAGCGGTGCAGTTATTTGCATGTTAAAAGGCATAGCTCTGTAGATATTTCCAAGTTTATAGAGATACAGGTGTAGTTATTTCCTTGTTTATACAGATAGTGGTGTAAATATATCCGTGTTTATAGAGATAGTGTTGTAGACATTTCCACGTTTATACAGATAGCGGTGTAGATATTTCCATGTTCATACAGATGGTGGTATAGATAATTCCATCCTTATACAGATAGCGGTGTGGATATTTCCATGTTTATACAGTTGGCGGTTTAGATATTTCTATCTGTATACAGATGGCGGTGTAGATATTTCCATGCTCCTACAGATGGCGGTGTATATATTTCCATGTTCATAGAGATAGCAGTGTTGATATTTCCATGTTCATCCAGATAGTGGTGTAGATATTTCCATGTTTATAGAGATAGCAGTGTAGTTAATTCCATGTTTATACAGATAGCGGTGAAGATATTTCCATGTTTATAGAGATGGCAGTGTAGATATTTCCATGTTTATGTAGATGGCGGTGCAGGTATTTCCATGTTTATAGAGATGGCGGTGTAGATATTTCCATGTTTATAGAGATGGCGGTGTAGATATTTCCATGTTTATAGATATGGCGGTGTAGTTATTTCCATGTTAATAGGCATAGCGGTGTAGATATTTCCATGTTTATAGAGATAGAGGTGTAGATATTTCCTTGTTTATACAGATAGCAGTGTAAGTATTTCCATGTTTATGGAGATAGTGGTGTAGACATTTCCACTTTTATACAGATAGCAGTGTAGATATTTCCATGTTCATTCAGATGGTTTTGTAGATATTTCCATCCTTATTCAGATAGCGTTGTAGATATTTCCATGTTTATTCAGATGGCCTTGTAGATATTTTCATCTTTATTCAGATGGCGGCGTAGATATTTCCATGTTCATACAGATGGCGGTGTAGACATTTCCATGTTTATAGAGATGGCGGTGTAGATATTTCCATGTTTATACAGATGCCGGTGCAGATATTTCCATGTTCGTACAGATGGTGGTGTAGGTATTTCCATGTTTATAGAGATGGCGGTGTAGATATTTCCATGTTTATACAGATGGTGGTGTAGATATTTCCATGTATATAGAGATGGCGGTGTTGATATTTTTATGTTTATACTGATAGCAGTGTAGATATTTCCGTGTTTATTCAGATGGCCTTTTAGATATTTCCATCTATACACAGATAGCGGTGAATATATTTCCATGTTTATACAGATAGCGGTGTCGATATTTCCATGTTTATACAGATAGCGGTGTCGATATTTCCATGTTTATAGAGATAGTGGTGTAGATAATTTCAATTTTATACAGATAGCAGTGTAGATATTTCCAAGTTCATACAGATAGCAGTGTAGATATTTCCACGTTTATAGAGATGGCGGTGTAGATATTTCCATGTTCATACAGATGGCGGTGTAGATATTTCCATGTTTATAGAGATGTCGGTGTAGATATTTTCATGTTTACACAGATGGCGGTGTAGATATTTCCATGTTTACACAGATAGCGGTGTAGACATTTCCATGTTTACACAGATAGAGGTGTGGATATTTCCATGTTTATGCAGATAGCGGTGTAGATATTTCCATCTTTATACAGATAGCGGTGCAGTTATTTCCATGTTTATACAGATATTGGTGCAGATATTTCCATGTTTATACAGATAGCGGTGTAGATATTTCCATCTTAATACAGACGGCGGTGTAGATATGTCCATGCTCGTACAGATGGCGGTGTAGATATTTCCGTGTTCATACAGATGGCAGTGTAGATATTTCGAAGTTTATAGAGATAACGCTGTAGTTATTTCCATATTTATAGAGAAATCTGTGTAGCTATTTCCATGTATATTCAGATAGCTGTGTAGATATTTCCATGTTCATGCAAATAGCGGTGAAGATATTTCCATGTTCATCCAGATGCCGGTGTACATATATCCATGTTCATACAGATGGCGGTGAAGATATTTCCATGTTCAAACAGATGGCGGTGTAGATATTTCCATGTTCATACAAATGGCAGTGTAGATATTTCCATGTTCATAGAGATGGCGGTGTAGATATTTCCACGTTCATACAAATGGCGGTGTAGATATTTCCATGTTCATAGAGATGGCGGTGTAGATATTTCCATGTTTATACAGATAGCAGTGTAGTTATTTCCATGTTTATGGAGATTGCCGTGTAGATATTTCCATTGATATACAGATAGCTGTGTAGATATTTGCATGTTCATACAGATAGCGGTGTAGATATTTCCATGTTCATACAGATAGCGGTGTAGATATTTCTATGTTCATACAGATAGCAGTGTAGATATTTCCATGTTCATACAGATAGCGGTGTAGGTATTTCCATGTTCATACAGATAGCGATGTAGATATTTCCATGTTCATACAGTTAGCGCTGTAGATATTTCCATGTTCATACAGATGGCGGTGTAGATATTTACATGTTCGTACGGATGGCAGTGTAGATATTTCCATGTTCATACAGGTGGCGGTGTAGTTATTTCCATGTTTATACAGATAGCAGTGTAGTTATTTCCATGTTTATAGAGATAGCAGTGTAGATATTTCCATTGATATACAGATAGCTGTGTAGGTATATCCATGTTCATACAGATAGCAGTGTAGATATTTCTATGTTCGTATAGATAGCGGTGTAGATATTTCCATGTTCATACAGATAGCGGTGTAGATATTTCCATGTTCATACAGATAACGGTGTAGATATTTCCATGTTCATACAGATAGCGGTGTAGATATTTCCATGTTCATACAGTTAGCGGTGTAGATATTTCCATGTTCATACAGATGACGGTGTAGATATTTACATGTACATAGAGATGGCGGTGTAGATATTTCCATGTTTATACAGATAGCAGTGTAGTTATTTCCATGTTTATAGAGATAGCAGTGTAGATGTTGCCATTGATATACAGATAGCTGTGTAGATATTTGCATGTTCATACAGATATCGGTGTAGATATTTCCATGTTCGTACAGATGGCGGTGTAGATATTTCCATGTTCATAGAGATGGCGGTGTAGATATTTCCATGTTTATGCAGATAGCGGTATAGATATTTCCATGTTTATACAGATGGTGGTGTAGATATTTCTATGTTTATAGAGATGGCGGTCTAGATATTTCCATGTTTATAGAGATAGTGGTGTAGTTATTTCCAAGTTTATAGAGACAGCGTTGTAGATATTTCCATGTTTATGCAGATAGCGGTGAAGATATTTCCATGTTTATTCAGATAGCGGTGTAGATATTTCCATGTTTATAAAGATAGCGGTGTAGATATTTCCATGTTTATAGAGATAGTGGTTTAGATAATTCCAATTTTATACAGATATCAGTGTAGATATTTCCAAGTTCATACAGATAGCGGTGTAGATATTTCCACTTTTATAGATATGGCGGTGTAGATATTTCCATGTTCATACAGATGGCGGTGTAGATATTTCCATGTTCGTACGGATGGCAGTGTAGATATTTCCATGTTCATACAGGTGGCGGTGTAGATATTTCCATGTTTATACAGATAGCAGTGTAGTTATTTCCATGTTTATAGAGATAGAAGTGTAGATGTTGCCGTTGATATACAGATAGCTGTGTAGATATTTGCATGTTCATACAGATAGCGGTGTAGATATTTCCATGTTCATACAGATAGCGGTGTAGATATTTCCATGTTCATACAGATAGCGGTGTAGGTATTTCCACATTCATACAGATAACGGTGTAGATATTTCCATGTTCATACAAATAGCGGTGTACATATTTCCAAGTTCATACAGTTAGCGGAGTAGATATTTCCATGTTCATAGAGATAGCGGTGTAGATATTTCCATGTTCATACAGTTAGCGGTGTAGATATTTCCATGTTCATACAGATGACCGTGGAGATATTTACATCTTCATACAGATGGCGGTGTAGATATTTCCATGTTCATACAGATGTCGGTGTAGATATTTTCATGTTCATAGAGATGGCTGTGTAGATATATCAATGTTTATGCTGATAGCGGTATAGATATTTCCATGTTTATACAGATGGTGGTGTAGATATTTCCATGTTTATAGAGATGGCGGTCTAGATATTTCCATGTTTGTAGAGATAGTGGTGTAGTTATTTCCAAGTTTATAGAGACAGCGTTGTAGTTATTTCCATGTTTATTCAGATAGCGGTGAAGGTTTTTCCATGTTTATACAGATAGCGGTGTAGATATTTCCATGTTTATACAGATAGCAGTGTAGATATTTCCATGTTTATAGAGATAGTGGTGTAGATAATTCCAATTTTATACAGATAGCTGTGTAGATATTTCCATGTTCATACAGATAGCGGTGTAGATATTTCTATGTTCGTATAGATAGCGGTGTAGATATTTCCATGTTCATACAGATAGCGGTGTAGATATTTCCATGTTCATACAGATAACGGTGTAGATATTTCCATGTTCATACAGATAGCGGTGTAGATATTTCCATGTTCATACAGTTAGCGGTGTAGATATTTCCATGTTCATACAGATGGCGGTGTAGATATTTACATGTACATAGAGATGGCGGTGTAGATATTTCCATGTTTATACAGATAGCAGTGTAGTTATTTCCATGTTTATAGAGATAGCAGTGTAGATGTTGCCATTGATATACAGATAGCTGTGTAGATATTTGCATGTTCATACAGATATCGGTGTAGATATTTCCATGTTCGTACAGATGGCGGTGTAGATATTTCCATGTTCATAGAGATGGCGGTGTAGATATTTCCATGTTTATGCAGATAGCGGTATAGATATTTCCATGTTTATACAGATGGTGGTGTAGATATTTCCATGTTTATAGAGATGGCGGTCTAGATATTTCCATGTTTATAGAGATAGTGGTGTAGTTATTTCCAAGTTTATAGAGACAGCGTTGTAGATATTTCCATGTTTATGCAGATAGCGGTGAAGATATTTCCATGTTTATTCAGAAAGCGGTGTAGATATTTCCATGTTTATACAGATAGCAGTGTAGATATTTCCATGTTTATAGAGATAGTGGTGTAGATAATTCCAATTTTATACAGATATCAGTGTAGATATTTCCAAGTTCATACAGATAGCGGTGTAGATATTTCCACTTTTATAGATATGGCGGTGTAGATATTTCTATGTTCATACAGATGGCGGTGTAGATATTTCCATGTTCGTACAGATAGCGGTGTAGATATTTCTATCTACATACTGATAGCGGTGTAGATATTTCCATGTTCATAAAAATGGCGGTGTAGATATTTCCATGTTCATAGAGATGGCGGTGTAGATATTTCCATGTTCATACAAATGGCGGTGTAGATATTTCCATGTTCATAGAGATGGCAGTGTAGTTATTTCCATGTTTATGGAGATTGCCGTGTAGATATTTCCATTGATATACAGATAGCTGTGTAGATATTTGCATGTTCATACAGATAGCGGTGTAGATATTTCCATGTTCATACAGATAGCGGTGTAGATATTTCTATGTTCATACAGATAGCGGTGTAGATATTTCCATGTTCATACAGATAGCGGTGTAGGTATTTCCATGTTCATACAGATAGCGGTGTAGATATTTCCATGTTCATACAGTTAGTGCTGTAGATATTTCCATGTTCATACAGATGGCGGTGTAGATATTTACATGTTCGTACGGATGGCAGTGTAGATATTTCCATGTTCATACAGGTGGCGGTGTAGTTATTTGCATGTTTATACAGATAGCAGTGTAGCTATTTCCATGTTTATAGAGATAGCAGTGTAGATATTTCCATTGATATACAGATAGCTGTGTAGATATTTCCATGTTCATACAGATAGCGGTGTAGATATTTCTATCTACATACAGATAGCGGTGTAGATATTTCCATGTTCATACAGATAGCGGTGTAGATATTTCCATGTTCATACAGATAGCGGTGTAGATATTTCCATGTTCATACAGTTAGCGGTGTAGATATTTCCATGTTCATACAGATGGCTGTGTAGATATTTACATGTACATAGAGATGGCGGTGTAGATATTTCCATGTTTATACAGATAGCAGTGTAGTTATTTCCATGTTTATAGAGATAGCATAGTAGATATTTCCACTGATATACAGATAGCTGTGTAGATATTTGCATGTTCATACAGATAGCATTGTAGATATTTCCATGTTCATACAGATAGCGGTGTAGATATTTCCATGTTTATAGAGATAGCAGTGTAGTTAATTCCATGTTTATACAGATAGCGGTGAAGATATTTCCATGTTTATAGAGATGGCAGTTTAGATATTTCCATGTTTATGTAGATGGCGGTGCAGGTATTTCCATGTTTATAGAGATGGCGGTGTAGATATTTCCATGTTTATAGAGATGGCGGTGTAGATATTTCCATGTTTATAGATATGGCGGTGTAGTTATTTCCATGTTAATAGGCATAGCGGTGTAGATATTTCCATGTTTATAGAGATAGAGGTGTAGATATTTCCTTGTTTATACAGATAGCAGTGTAAGTATTTCCATGTTTATGGAGATAGTGGTGTAGACATTTCCACTTTTATACAGATAGCAGTGTAGATATTTCCATGTTCATTCAGATGGTTTTGTAGATATTTCCATCCTTATTCAGATAGCGTTGTAGATATTTCCATGTTTATTCAGATGGCCTTGTAGATATTTTCATCTTTATTCAGATGGCGGCGTAGATATTTCCATGTTCATACAGATGGCGGTGTAGACATTTCCATGTTTATAGAGATGGCGGTGTAGATATTTCCATGTTTATACAGATGCCGGTGCAGATATTTCCATGTTCGTACAGATGGTGGTGTAGGTATTTCCATGTTTATAGAGATGGCGGTGTAGATATTTCCATGTTTATACAGATGGTGGTGTAGATATTTCCATGTATATAGAGATGGCGGTGTTGATATTTTTAAGTTTATACTGATAGCAGTGTAGATATTTCCGTGTTTATTCAGATGGCCTTTTAGATATTTCCATCTATACACAGATAGCGGTGAATATATTTCCATGTTTATACAGATAGCGGTGTCGATATTTCCATGTTTATACAGATAGCGGTGTCGATATTTCCATGTTTATAGAGATAGTGGTGTAGATAATTTCAATTTTATACAGATAGCAGTGTAGATATTTCCAAGTTCATACAGATAGCAGTGTAGATATTTCCACGTTTATAGAGATGGCGGTGTAGATATTTCCATGTTCATACAGATGGCGGTGTAGATATTTCCATGTTTATAGAGATGTCGGTGTAGATATTTTCATGTTTACACAGATGGCGGTGTAGATATTTCCATGTTTACACAGATAGCGGTGTAGACATTTCCATGTTTACACAGATAGAGGTGTGGATATTTCCATGTTTATGCAGATAGCGGTGTAGATATTTCCATCTTTATACAGATAGCGGTGCAGTTATTTCCATGTTTATACAGATATTGGTGCAGATATTTCCATGTTTATACAGATAGCGGTGTAGATATTTCCATCTTAATACAGACGGCGGTGTAGATATGTCCATGCTCGTACAGATGGCGGTGTAGATATTTCCATGTTCATACAGATGGCAGTGTAGATATTTCGAAGTTTATAGAGATAACGCTGTAGTTATTTCCATATTTATAGAGAAATCTGTGTAGCTATTTCCATGTATATTCAGATAGCTGTGTAGATATTTCCATGTTCATGCAAATAGCGGTGAAGATATTTCCATGTTCATCCAGATGCCGGTGTACATATATCCATGTTCATACAGATGGCGGTGAAGATATTTCCATGTTCAAACAGATGGCGGTGTAGATATTTCCATGTTCATACAAATGGCAGTGTAGATATTTCCATGTTCATAGAGATGGCGGTGTAGATATTTCCACGTTCATACAAATGGCGGTGTAGATATTTCCATGTTCATAGAGATGGCGGTGTAGATATTTCCATGTTTATACAGATAGCAGTGTAGTTATTTCCATGTTTATGGAGATTGCCGTGTAGATATTTCCATTGATATACAGATAGCTGTGTAGATATTTGCATGTTCATACAGATAGCGGTGTAGATATTTCCATGTTCATACAGATAGCGGTGTAGATATTTCTATATTCATACAGATAGCGGTGTAGATATTTCCATGTTCATACAGATAGCGGTGTAGGTATTTCCATGTTCATACAGATAGCGATGTAGATATTTCCATGTTCATACAGTTAGCGCTGTAGATATTTCCATGTTCATACAGATGGCGGTGTAGATATTTACATGTTCGTACGGATGGCAGTGTAGATATTTCCATGTTCATACAGGTGGCGGTGTAGTTATTTCCATGTTTATACAGATAGCAGTGTAGTTATTTCCATGTTTATAGAGATAGCAGTGTAGATATTTCCATTGATATACAGATAGCTGTGTAGGTATATCCATGTTCATACAGATAGCAGTGTAGATATTTCTATGTTCGTATAGATAGCGGTGTAGATATTTCCATGTTCATACAGATAGCGGTGTAGATATTTCCATGTTCATACAGATAACGGTGTAGATATTTCCATGTTCATACAGATAGCGGTGTAGATATTTCCATGTTCATACAGTTAGCGGTGTAGATATTTCCATGTTCATACAGATGACGGTGTAGATATTTACATGTACATAGAGATGGCGGTGTAGATATTTCCATGTTTATACAGATAGCAGTGTAGTTATTTCCATGTTTATAGAGATAGCAGTGTAGATGTTGCCATTGATATACAGATAGCTGTGTAGATATTTGCATGTTCATACAGATATCGGTGTAGATATTTCCATGTTCGTACAGATGGCGGTGTAGATATTTCCATGTTCATAGAGATGGAGGTGTAGATATTTCCATGTTTATGCAGATAGCGGTATAGATATTTCCATGTTTATACAGATGGTGGTGTAGATATTTCTATGTTTATAGAGATGGCGGTCTAGATATTTCCATGTTTATAGAGATAGTGGTGTAGTTATTTCCAAGTTTATAGAGACAGCGTTGTAGATATTTCCATGTTTATGCAGATAGCGGTGAAGATATTTCCATGTTTATTCAGATAGCGGTGTAGATATTTCCATGTTTATAAAGATAGCGGTGTAGATATTTCCATGTTTATAGAGATAGTGGTGTAGATAATTCCAATTTTATACAGATATCAGTGTAGATATTTCCAAGTTCATACAGATAGCGGTGTAGATATTTCCACTTTTATAGATATGACGGTGTAGATATTTCCATGTTCATACAGATGGCGGTGAAGATATTTCCATGTTCGTACGGATGGCAGTGTAGATATTTCCATGTTCATACAGGTGGCGGTGTAGATATTTCCATGTTTATACAGATAGCAGTGTAGTTATTTCCATGTTTATAGAGATAGCAGTGTAGATGTTGCCGTTGATATACAGATAGCTGTGTAGATATTTGCATGTTCATACAGATAGCGGTGTAGATATTTCCATGTTCATACAGATAGCGGTGTAGATATTTCCATGTTCATACAGATAGCGGTGTAGGTATTTCCACATTCATACAGATAACGGTGTAGATATTTCCATGTTCATACAGTTAGCGCTGTAGATATTTCCATGTTCATACAGATGGCGGTGTAGATATTTACATGTTCGTACGGATGGCAGTGTAGATATTTCCATGTTCATACAGGTGGCCGTGTAGTTATTTCCATGTTTATACAGATAGCAGTGTAGTTATTTCCATGTTTATAGAGATAGCAGTGTAGATATTTCCATTGATATACAGATAGCTGTGTAGGTATATCCATGTTCATACAGATAGCAGTGTAGATATTTCTATGTTCGTATAGATAGCGGTGTAGATATTTCCATGTTCATACAGATAGCGGTGTAGATATTTCCATGTTCATACAGATAACGGTGTAGATATTTCCATGTTCATACAGATAGCGGTGTAGATATTTCCATGTTCATACAGTTAGCGGTGTAGATATTTCCATGTTCATACAGATGACGGTGTAGATATTTACATGTACATAGAGATGGCGGTGTAGATATTTCCATGTTTATACAGATAGCAGTGTAGTTATTTCCATGTTTATAGAGATAGCAGTGTAGATGTTGCCATTGATATACAGATAGCTGTGTAGATATTTGCATGTTCATACAGATATCGGTGTAGATATTTCCATGTTCGTACAGATGGCGGTGTAGATATTTCCATGTTCATAGAGATGGAGGTGTAGATATTTCCATGTTTATGCAGATAGCGGTATAGATATTTCCATGTTTATACAGATGGTGGTGTAGATATTTCTATGTTTATAGAGATGGCGGTCTAGATATTTCCATGTTTATAGAGATAGTGGTGTAGTTATTTCCAAGTTTATAGAGACAGCGTTGTAGATATTTCCATGTTTATGCAGATAGCGGTGAAGATATTTCCATGTTTATTCAGATAGCGGTGTAGATATTTCCATGTTTATAAAGATAGCGGTGTAGATATTTCCATGTTTATAGAGATAGTGGTGTAGATAATTCCAATTTTATACAGATATCAGTGTAGATATTTCCAAGTTCATACAGATAGCGGTGTAGATATTTCCACTTTTATAGATATGGCGGTGTAGATATTTCCATGTTCATACAGATGGCGGTGTAGATATTTCCATGTTCGTACGGATGGCAGTGTAGATATTTCCATGTTCATACAGGTGGCGGTGTAGATATTTCCATGTTTATACAGATAGCAGTGTAGTTATTTCCATGTTTATAGAGATAGCAGTGTAGATGTTGCCGTTGATATACAGATAGCTGTGTAGATATTTGCATGTTCATACAGATAGCGGTGTAGATATTTCCATGTTCATACAGATAGCGGTGTAGATATTTCCATGTTCATACAGATAGCGGTGTAGGTATTTCCACATTCATACAGATAACGGTGTAGATATTTCCATGTTCATACAAATAGCGGTGTACATATTTCCAAGTTCATACAGTTAGCGGAGTAGATATTTCCATGTTCATAGAGATAGCGGTGTAGATATTTCCATGTTCATACAGTTAGCGGTGTAGATATTTCCATGTTCATACAGATGACCGTGGAGATATTTACATCTTCATACAGATGGCGGTGTAGATATTTCCATGTTCGTACAGATGTCGGTGTAGATATTTTCATGTTCATAGAGATGGCTGTGTAGATATATCAATGTTTATGCTGATAGCGGTATAGATATTTCCATGTTTATACAGATGGTGGTGTAGATATTTCCATGTTTATAGAGATGGCGGTCTAGATATTTCCATGTTTGTAGAGATAGTGGTGTAGTTATTTCCAAGTTTATAGAGACAGCGTTGTAGTTATTTCCATGTTTATTCAGATAGCGGTGAAGGTTTTTCCATGTTTATACAGATAGCGGTGTAGATATTTCCATGTTTATACAGATAGCAGTGTAGATATTTCCATGTTTATAGAGATAGTGGTGTAGATAATTCCAATTTTATACAGATAGCTGTGTAGATATTTCCATGTTCATACAGATAGCGGTGTAGATATTTCTATGTTCGTATAGATAGCGGTGTAGATATTTCCATGTTCATACAGATAGCGGTGTAGATATTTCCATGTTCATACAGATAACGGTGTAGATATTTCCATGTTCATACAGATAGCGGTGTAGATATTTCCATGTTCATACAGTTAGCGGTGTAGATATTTCCATGTTCATACAGATGGCGGTGTAGATATTTACATGTACATAGAGATGGCGGTGTAGATATTTCCATGTTTATACAGATAGCAGTGTAGTTATTTCCATGTTTATAGAGATAGCAGTGTAGATGTTGCCATTGATATACAGATAGCTGTGTAGATATTTGCATGTTCATACAGATATCGGTGTAGATATTTCCATGTTCGTACAGATGGCGGTGTAGATATTTCCATGTTCATAGAGATGGCGGTGTAGATATTTCCATGTTTATGCAGATAGCGGTATAGATATTTCCATGTTTATACAGATGGTGGTGTAGATATTTCCATGTTTATAGAGATGGCGGTCTAGATATTTCCATGTTTATAGAGATAGTGGTGTAGTTATTTCCAAGTTTATAGAGACAGCGTTGTAGATATTTCCATGTTTATGCAGATAGCGGTGAAGATATTTCCATGTTTATTCAGAAAGCGGTGTAGATATTTCCATGTTTATACAGATAGCAGTGTAGATATTTCCATGTTTATAGAGATAGTGGTGTAGATAATTCCAATTTTATACAGATATCAGTGTAGATATTTCCAAGTTCATACAGATAGCGGTGTAGATATTTCCACTTTTATAGATATGGCGGTGTAGATATTTCTATGTTCATACAGATGGCGGTGTAGATATTTCCATGTTCGTACGGATGGCAGTGTAGATATTTCCATGTTCATACAGATAGCGGTGTAGATATTTCCATGTTCGTACAGATAGCGGTGTAGATATTTCTATCTACATACTGATAGCGGTGTAGATATTTCCATGTTCATAAAAATGGCGGTGTAGATATTTCCATGTTCATAGAGATGGCGGTGTAGATATTTCCATGTTCATACAAATGGCGGTGTAGATATTTCCATGTTCATAGAGATGGCAGTGTAGTTATTTCCATGTTTATGGAGATTGCCGTGTAGATATTTCCATTGATATACAGATAGTTGTGTAGATATTTGCATGTTCATACAGATAGCGGTGTAGATATTTCCATGTTCATACAGATAGCGGTGTAGATATTTCTATGTTCATACAGATAGCGGTGTAGATATTTCCATGTTCATACAGATAGCGGTGTAGGTATTTCCATGTTCATACAGATAGCGGTGTAGATATTTCCATGTTCATGCAGTTAGCGCTGTAGATATTTCCATGTTCATACAGATGGCGGTGTAGATATTTACATGTTCGTACGGATGGCAGTGTAGATATTTCCATGTTCATACAGGTGGCGGTGTAGTTATTTGCATGTTTATACAGATAGCAGTGTAGCTATTTCCATGTTTATAGAGATAGCAGTGTAGATATTTCCATTGATATACAGATAGCTGTGTAGATATTTCCATGTTCATACAGATAGCGGTGTAGATATTTCTATGTTCGTATAGATAGCGGTGTAGATATTTCCATGTTCATACAGATAGCGGTGTAGATATTTCCATGTTCATACAGATAACGGTGTAGATATTTCCATGTTCATACAGATAGCGGTGTAGATATTTCCATGTTCATACAGTTAGCGGTGTAGATATTTCCATGTTCATACAGATGGCGGTGTAGATATTTACATGTACATAGAGATGGCGGTGTAGATATTTCCATGTTTATACAGATAGCAGTGTAGTTATTTCCAGGTTTATAGAGATAGCATAGTAGATATTTCCACTGATATACAGATAGCTGTGTAGATATTTGCATGTTCATACAGATAGCATTGTAGATATTTCCATGTTCATACAGATAGCGGTGTAGATATTTCCATTTTCATACAGATAGCCGTGTAGATATTTCCATGTTCATACAGTTAGCGGTGTAGATATTTCCATGTTCATACAGATGGCGGTTTAGATATTCACATGTTCATACAGATGGCGGTGTAAATATTTCCATGTTCTTTCAGATGGCGGTGTAGATATTTCCATGTTCATAGAGATGGCGGTGTAGATATTTCCATGTTTATGCAGATAGCGGTATAGATATTTCCATTTTTATACACATGGTGGTGTAGATATTTCCATGTTTATAGAGATGGCAGTCTAGATATTTCCATGTTTATAGAGATAGTTGTGTAGTTATTTCAAAGTTTATAGAGACAGCATTGTAGATATTTCCATCTATGCACAGATAGCGGTGAAGATATTTCCATGTTTATACAGATAGCGGTGTCGATATTTCCATGTTTATACAGATAGTGGTGTCGATATTTCCATGTTTATAGAGATAGTGGTGTAGATATTTTCAATTTTATACAGATAGCAGTGTAGATATTTCCAAGTTCATACAGATAGCAGTGTAGATATTTCCACGTTTATAGAGATGGCGGTGTAGATATTTCCATGTTCATACAGATGTCGGTGTAGATATTTCCATGTTTATAGAGATGTCAGTGTAGATATTTTCATGTTTACACAGATGGCGGTGTAGATATTTCCATGTTTACACAGATAGCGGTGTAGACATTTCCATGTTTACACAGATAGCGGTGTGGATATTTCCGTGTTTATGCAGATAGCGGTGTAGATATTTCCATCTTTATACAGATAGCGGTGCAGTTATTTCCATGTTTATACAGATATTGGTGCAGATATTTCCATGTTTATACAGATAGCGGTGTAGATATTTCCATCTTAATACAGACGGCGGTGTAGATATGTCCATGCTCGTACAGATGGCGGTGTAGATATTTCCATGTTCATACAGATGGCGGTGTAGATATTTCGAAGTTTATAGAGATAACGCTGTAGTTATTTCCATATTTATAGAGAAATCTGTGTAGCTATTTCCATGTATATTCAGATAGCTGTGTAGATATTTCCATGTTCATGCAAATAGCTGTTAAGATATTTCCATGTTCATCCAGATGCCGGTGTACACATATCCATGTTCATACAGATGGCGGTGAAGATATTTCCATGTTCAAACAGATGGCGGTGTAGATATTTCCATGTTCATACAAATGGCAGTGTAGATATTTCCATGTTCATAGAGATGGCGGTGTAGATATTTCCACGTTCATACAAATGGCGGTGTAGATATTTCCATGTTCATAGAGATGGCAGTGTAGATATTTCCATGTTTATACAGATAGCAGTGTGGTTATTTCCATGTTTACGGAGATTGCCGTGTAGATATTTCCATTGATATACAGATAGCTGTGTAGATATTTGCATGTTCATACAGATGGCGGTGTAGATATTTCCATGTTCGTACGGATGGCAGTGTAGATATTTCCATGTTCATACAGGTGGCGGTGTAGATATTTCCATGTTTATACAGATAGCAGTGTAGTTATTTCCATGTTTATAGAGATAGCAGTGTAGATGTTGCCGTTGATATACATATAGCTGTGTAGATATTTGCATATTCATACAGATAGCGGTGTAGATATTTCCATGTTCATACAGATAGCGGTGTAGATATTTCCATGTTCATACAGATAGCGGTGTAGGTATTTCCACATTCATACAGATAACGGTGTAGATAATTCCATGTTCATACAAATAGCGGTGTACATATTTCCAAGTTCATACAGTTAGCGGAGTAGATATTTCCATGTTCATAGAGATAGCTGTGTAGATATTTCCATGTTCATACAGTTAGCGGTGTAGATATTTCCATGTTCATACAGATGACCGTGGAGATATTTACATGTTCATACAGATGGCGGTGTAGATATTTCCATGTTCGTACAGATGTCGGTGTAGATATTTTCATGTTCATAGAGATGGCTGTGTAGATATATCAATGTTTATGCTGA
This sequence comes from Gorilla gorilla gorilla, assembly GCF_029281585.2. NCBI lineage: Eukaryota > Metazoa > Chordata > Mammalia > Primates > Hominidae > Gorilla > Gorilla gorilla. The sequence continues at coordinate 14,906,245 of NC_073235.2, read as the reverse complement.
TAGCGGTATAGATATTTCCATGTTTATACAGATGGTGGTGTAGATATTTCCATGTTTATAGAGATGGCGGTCTAGATATTTCCATGTTTGTAGAGATAGTGGTGTAGTTATTTCCAAGTTTATAGAGACAGCGTTGTAGTTATTTCCATGTTTATTCAGATAGCGGTGAAGGTTTTTCCATGTTTATACAGATAGCGGTGTAGATATTTCCATGTTTATACAGATAGCAGTGTAGATATTTCCATGTTTATAGAGATAGTGGTGTAGATAATTCCAATTTTATACAGATAGCTGTGTAGATATTTCCATGTTCATACAGATAGCGGTGTAGATATTTCTATGTTCGTATAGATAGCGGTGTAGATATTTCCATGTTCATACAGATAGCGGTGTAGATATTTCCATGTTCATACAGATAACGGTGTAGATATTTCCATGTTCATACAGATAGCGGTGTAGATATTTCCATGTTCATACAGTTAGCGGTGTAGATATTTCCATGTTCATACAGATGGCGGTGTAGATATTTCAATGTTCATAGAGATGGCGGTGTAGGTATTTCCATGTTTATACAGATAGCAGTGTAGTTATTTCCATGTTTATAGAGATAGCAGTGTAGATGTTGCCATTGATATACAGATAGCTGTGTAGATATTTGCATGTTCATACAGATATCGGTGTAGATATTTCCATGTTCGTACAGATGGCGGTGTAGATATTTCCATGTTCATAGAGATGGCGGTGTAGATATTTCCATGTTTATGCAGATAACGGTATAGATATTTCCATGTTTATACAGATGGTGGTGTAGATATTTCCATGTTTATAGAGATGGCGGTCTAGATATTTCCATGTTTATAGAGATAGTGGTGTAGTTATTTCCAAGTTTATAGAGACAGCGTTGTAGATATTTCCATGTTTATGCAGATAGCGGTGAAGATATTTCCATGTTTATTCAGATAGCGGTGTAGATATTTCCATGTTTATACAGATAGCAGTGTAGATATTTCCATGTTTATAGAGATAGTGGTGTAGATAATTCCAATTTTATACAGATATCAGTGTAGATATTTCCAAGTTCATACAGATAGCGGTGTAGATATTTCCACTTTTATAGATATGGCGGTGTAGATATTTCCATGTTCATACAGATGGCGGTGTAGATATTTCCATGTTCGTACGGATGGCAGTGTAGATATTTCCATGTTCATACAGATAGCGGTGTAGATATTTTCATGTTCGTACAGATAGCGGTGTAGATATTTCTATCTACATACAGATAGCGGTGTAGATATTTCCATGTTCATAAAAATGGCGGTGTAGATATTTCCATGTTCATAGAGATGGCGGTGTAGATATTTCCATGTTCATACAAATGGCGGTGTAGATATTTCCATGTTCATAGAGATGGCAGTGTAGTTATTTCCATGTTTATGGAGATTGCCGTGTAGATATTTCCATTGATATACAGATAGCTGTGTAGATATTTGCATGTTCATACAGATAGCGGTGTAGATATTTCCATGTTCATACAGATAGCGGTGTAGATATTTCTATGTTCATACAGATAGCGGTGTAGATATTTCCATGTTCATACAGATAGCGGTGTAGGTATTTCCATGTTCATACAGATAGCGGTGTAGATATTTCCATGTTCATACAGTTAGCGCTGTAGATATTTCCATGTTCATACAGATGGCGGTGTAGATATTTACATGTTCGTACGGATGGCAGTGTAGATATTTCCATGTTCATACAGGTGGCGGTGTAGTTATTTGCATGTTTATACAGATAGCAGTGTAGCTATTTCCATGTTTATAGAGATAGCAGTGTAGATATTTCCATTGATATACAGATAGCTGTGTAGATATTTCCATGTTCATACAGATAGCGGTGTAGATATTTCTATGTTCGTATAGATAGCTGTGTAGATATTTCCATGTTCATACAGATAGCGGTGTAGATATTTCCATGTTCATACAGATAACGGTGTAGATATTTCCATGTTCATACAGATAGCGGTGTAGATATTTCCATGTTCATACAGTTAGCGGTGTAGATATTTCCATGTTCATACAGATGGCGGTGTAGATATTTACATGTACATAGAGATGGCGGTGTAGATATTTCCATGTTTATACAGATAGCAGTGTAGTTATTTCCATGTTTATAGAGATAGCATAGTAGATATTTCCACTGATATACAGATAGCTGTGTAGATATTTGCATGTTCATACAGATAGCATTGTAGATATTTCCATGTTCATACAGATAGCGGTGTAGATATTTCCATTTTCATACAGATAGCCGTGTAGATATTTCCATGTTCATACAGTTAGCGGTGTAGATATTTCCATGTTCATACAGATGGCGGTTTAGATACTCACATGTTCATACAGATGGCGGTGTAAATATTTCCATGTTCTTTCAGATGGCGGTGTAGATATTTCCATGTTCATAGAGATGGCGGTGTAGATATTTCCATGTTTATGCAGATAGCGGTATAGATATTTCCATTTTTATACACATGGTGGTGTAGATATTTCCATGTTTATAGAGATGGCAGTCTAGATATTTCCATGTTTATAGAGATAGTTGTGTAGTTATTTCAAAGTTTATAGAGACAGCATTGTAGATATTTCCACCTATGCACAGATAGCGGTGAAGATATTTCCATGTTTATACAGATAGCGGTGTCGATATTTCCATGTTTATAGAGATAGTGGTGTAGATATTTTCAATTTTATACAGATAGCAGTGTAGATATTTCCAAGTTCATACAGATAGCAGTGTAGATATTTCCACGTTTATAGAGATGGCGGTGTAGATATTTCCATGTTCATACAGATGTCGGTGTAGATATTTCCATGTTTATAGAGATGTCCGTGTAGATATTTTCATGTTTACAGAGATGGCGGTGTAGATATTTCCATGTTTACACAGATAGCGGTGTAGACATTTCCATGTTTACACAGATAGCGGTGTGGATATTTCCGTGTTTATGCAGATAGCGGTGTAGATATTTCCATCTTTATACAGATAGCGGTGCAGTTATGTCCATGTTTATACAGATATTGGTGCAGATATTTCCATGTTTATACAGATAGCGGTGTAGATATTTCCATCTTAATACAGACGGCGGTGTAGATATGTCCATGCTCGTACAGATGGTGGTGTAGATATTTCCATGTTCATACAGATGGCGGTGTAGATATTTCGAAGTTTATAGAGATAACGCTGTAGTTATTTCCATATTTATAGAGAAATCTGTGTAGCTATTTCCATGTATATTCAGATAGCTGTGTAGATATTTCCATGTTCATGCAAATAGCTGTGAAGATATATCCATGTTCATCCAGATGCCGGTGTACATATATCCATGTTCATACAGATGGCGGTGAAGATATTTCCATGTTCAAACAAATGGCGGTGTAGATATTTCCATGTTCATACAAATGGCAGTGTAGATATTTCCATGTTCATAGAGATGGCGGTGTAGATATTTCCACGTTCATACAAATGGCGGTGTAGATATTTCCATGTTCATAGAGATGGCGGTGTAGATATTTCCATGTTTATACAGATAGCAGTGTAGTTATTTCCATGTTTACGGAGATTGCCGTGTAGATATTTCCATTGATATACAGACAGCTGTGTAGATATTTGCATGTTCATACAGATAGCGGTGTAGATATTTCCATGTTCATACAGATAGCGGTGTAGATATTTCTATGTTCATACAGATAGCGGTGTAGATATTTCCATGTTCATACAGATAGCGGTGTAGGTATTTCCATGTTCATACAGATAGCGGTGTAGATATTTCCATGTTCATACAGTTAGCGCTGTAGATATTTCCATGTTCATACAGATGGCGGTGTAGATATTTACATGTTCGTACGGATGGCAGTGTAGATATTTCCATGTTCATACAGGTGGCGCTGTAGTTATTTCCATGTTTATACAGATAGCAGTGTAGTTATTTCCATGTTTATAGAGATAGCAGTGTAGATATTTCCATTGATATACAGATAGCTGTGTAGATATTTCCATGTTCATACAGATAGCCGTGTAGATATTTCTATGTTCGTATAGATAGCGGTGTAGATATTTCCATGTTCATACAGATAGCGGTGTAGATATTTCCATGTTCATACAGATAACGGTGTAGATATTTCCATGTTCATACAGATAGCGGTGTAGATATTTCCATGTTCATACAGTTAGCGGTGTAGATATTTCCATGATCATACAGATGGCGGTGTAGATATTTACATGTACATAGAGATGGCGGTGTAGATATTTCCATGTTTATACAGATAGCAGTGTAGTTATTTCCATGTTTATAGAGATAGCATAGTAGATATTTCCACTGATATACAGATAGCTGTGTAGATATTTGCATGTTCATACAGATAGCGGTGTAGATATTTCCATGTTCATACAGATAGCGGTGTAGATATTTCCATTTTTATAGAGATACCGGTGTAGATATTTCCATGTTCATACAGATAGCGGTGCAGATATTTCCATGTTCAAACAGATAGCGGTGTAGATATTTCCATGTTCATACAGATTGCGGTGCAGATATTTCCATGTTCATACAGTTAGCTGTGTAGATATTTCCATGTTCATACAGATGGTGGTGTAGATATTTACATGTTCATACAGATGGCGGTGTAGATATTTCCATGTTCGTACAGATGGCGGTGTAGATATTACCACTTTTATGGATATGGCGGTGTAGATATTTCCATGTTCATACACATGGCGGTGTAGATATTTCCATGTTCGTACGGATGGCAGTGTAGATATTTCCATGTTCATACAGGTGGCGGTGTAGATATTTCCATGTTTATACAGATAGCAGTGTAGTTATTTCCATGTTTATAGAGATAGCAGTGTAGATGTTGCCGTTGATATACAGATAGCTGTGTAGATATTTGCATGTTCATACAGATAGCGGTGTAGATATTTCCATGTTCATACAGATAGCGGTGTAGATATTTCCATGTTCATACAGATAGCGGTGTAGGTATTTCCACGTTCATACAGATAACGGTGTAGATATTTCCATGTTCATACAAATAGCGGTGTACATATTTCCAAGTTCATACAGTTAGCGGAGTAGATATTTCCATGTTCATAGAGATAGCGGTGTAGATATTTCCATGTTCATACAGTTAGCGGTGTAGATATTTCCATGTTCATACAGATGACCGTGGAGATATTTACATGTTCATACAGATGGCGGTGTAGATATTTCCATGTTCGTACAGATGTCAGTGTAGATATTTTCATGTTCATAGAGATGGCTGTGTAGATATATCAATGTTTATGCTGATAGCGGTATAGATATTTCCATGTTTCTACAGATGGTGGTGTAGATATTTCCATGTTTATAGAGATGGCGGTCTAGATATTTCCATGTTTGTAGAGATAGTGGTGTAGTTATTTCCAAGTTTATAGAGACAGCGTTGTAGTTATTTCCATGTTTATTCAGATAGCGCTGAAGGTTTTTCCATGTTTATACAGATAGCGGTGTAGATATTTCCATGTTTATACAGATAGCAGTGTATATATTTCCATGTTTATAGAGATAGTGGTGTAGATAATTCCAATTTTATACAGATAGCTGTGTAGATATTTCCATGTTCATACAGATAGCGGTGTAGATATTTCTATGTTCGTATAGATAGCGGTGTAGATATTTCCATGTTCATACAGATAGCGGTGTAGATATTTCCATGTTCATACAGTTAGCGGTGTAGATATTTCCATGTTCATACAGATGGCGGTGTAGATATTTACATGTACATGGAGATGGCGGTGTAGATATTTCCATGTTTATACAGATAGCAGTGTAGTTATTTCCATGTTTATAGAGATAGCATAGTAGATATTTCCACTGATATACAGATAGCTGTGTAGATATTTGCATGTTCATACAGATAGCGTTGTAGATATTTCCATGTTCATACAGATAGCGGTGTAGATATTTCCATTTTCATACAGATAGCGGTGTAGATATTTCCATGTTCATACAGTTAGCGGTGTAGATATTTCCATGTTCATACAGATGGCGGTTTAGATATTCACATGTTCATACAGATGGCGGTGTAAATATTTCCATGTTCTTTCAGATGGCGGTGTAGATATTTCCATGTTCATAGAGATGGCGGTGTAGATATTTCCATGTTTATGCAGATAGCGGTATAGATATTTCCATGTTTATACACATGGTGGTGTAGATATTTCCATGTTTATAGAGATGGCAGTCTAGATATTTCCATGTTTATAGAGATAGTTGTGTAGTTATTTCAAAGTTTATAGAGACAGCATTGTAGATATTTTCATCTATACACAGATAGCGGTGAAGATATTTCCATGTTTATACAGATAGCGGTGTCGATATTTCCATGTTTATACAGATAGCGGTGTCGATATTTCCATGTTTATAGAGATAGTGGTGTAGATAAATTCAATTTTATACAGATAGCAGTGTAGATATTTCCAAGTTCATACAGATAGCAGTGTAGATATTTCCACGTTTATAGAGATGGCTGTGTAGATATTTCCATGTTCATACGGATGGCGGTGTAGATATTTCCATGTTTATAGAGATGGCGGTGTAGATATTTTCATGTTTACACAGATGGCGGTGTAGATATTTCCATGTTTACACAGATAGCGGTGTAGACATTTCCATGTTTACACAGATAGCGGTGTGGATATTTCCGTGTTTATGCAGATAGCGGTGTAGATATTTCCATCTTTATACAGATAGCGGTGCAGTTATTTCCATGTTTATACAGATATTGGTGCAGATATTTCCATGTTTATACAGATAGCGGTGTAGATATTTCCATCTTAATACAGACGGCGGTGTAGATATGTCCATGCTCGTACAGATGGCGGTGTAGATATTTCCATGTTCATACAGATGGTGGTGTAGATATTTGGAAGTTTATAGAGATAACGCTGTAGTTATTTCCATATTTATAGAGAAATCTGTGTAGCTATTTCCATGTATATTCAGATAGCTGTGTAGATATTTCCATGTTCATGCAAATAGCGGTGAAGATATTTCCATGTTCATCCAGATGCCGGTGTACATATATCCATGTTCATACAGATGGCGGTGAAGATATTTCCATGTTCAAACAGATGGCGGTGTAGATATTTCCATGTTCATACAAATGGCAGTGTAGATATTTCCATGTTCATAGAGATGGCGGTGTAGGTATTTCCACGTTCATACAAATGGCGGTGTAGATATTTCCATGTTCATAGAGATGGCGGTGTAGATATTTCCATGTTTATACAGATAGCAGTGTAGTTATTTCCATGTTTACCGAGATTGCCGTGTAGATATTTCCATTGATATACAGATAGCTGTGTAGATATTTGCATGTTCATACAGATAGCGGTGTAGATATTTCCATGTTCATACAGATAGCGGTGTAGATATTTCTATGTTCATACAGATAGCGGTGTAGATATTTCCATGTTCATACAGATAGCGGTGTAGGTATTTCCATGTTCATACAGATAGCGGTGTAGATATTTCCATGTTCATACAGTTAGCACTGTAGATATTTCCATGTTCATACAGATGGCGGTGTAGATATTTACATGTTCGTACGGATGGCAGTGTAGATATTTCCATGTTCATACAGGTGGCGCTGTAGTTATTTCCATGTTTATACAGATAGCAGTGTAGTTATTTCCATGTTTATAGAGATAGCAGTGTAGATATTTCCATTGATATACAGATAGCTGTGTAGATATTTCCATGTTCATACAGATAGCGGTGTAGATATTTCTATGTTCGTATAGATAGCGGTGTAGATATTTCCAAGTTCATACAGATAGCGGTGTAGATATTTCCATGTTCATACAGATAACGGTGTAGATATTTCCATGTTCATACAGATAGCGGTGTAGATATTTCCATGTTCATACAGTTAGCGGTGTAGATATTTCCATGTTCATACAGATGGCGGTGTAGATATTTACATGTACATAGAGATGGCGGTGTAGATATTTCCATGTTTATACAGATAGCAGTGTAGTTATTTCCATGTTTATAGAGATAGCATAGTAGATATTTCCACTGATATAGAGATAGCTGTGTAGATATTTGCATGTTCATACAGATAGCGGTGTAGATATTTCCATGTTCATACAGATAGCGGTGTAGATATTTCCATTTTTATAGAGATAGCGGTGTAGATATTTCCATGTTCATACAGATAGCGGTGCAGATATTTCCATGTTCAAACAGATAGCGGTGTAGATATTTCCATGTTCATACAGATTGCGGTGCAGATATTTCCATGTTCATACAGTTAGCTGTGTAGATATTTCCATGTTCATACAGATGGTGGTTTAGATATTTCCATGTTCATACAGATGGCGGTTTAGATATTTCCATGTTCATAGAGATAGCGGTGTAGATATTTCCATGTTTATATAGATAGCAGTGTAGTTATTTCCATGTTTATAGAGATAGCAGTGTAGATGTTGCCGTTGATATACAGATAGCTGTGTAGATATTTGCATGTTCATACAGATAGCGGTGTAGATATTTCCATGTTCATACAGATAGCGGTGTAGATATTTCCATGTTCATACAGATAGCGGTGTAGGTATTTCCACGTTCATACAGATAACGGTGTAGATATTTCCATGTTCATACAGATAGCGGTGTACATATTTCCAAGTTCATACAGTTAGCGGAGTAGATATTTCCATGTTCATAGAGATAGCGGTGTAGATATTTCCATGTTCATACAGTTAGCGGTGTAGATATTTCCATGTTCATACAGATGACCGTGGAGATATTTACATGTTCATACAGATGGCGGTGTAGATATTTCCATGTTCGTACACATGTCGGTGAAGATATTTTCATGTTCATAGAGATGGCTGTGTAGATATATCAATGTTTATGCTGATAGCGGTATAGATATTTCCATGTTTATACAGATGGTGGTGTAGATATTTCCATGTTTATAGAGATGGCGGTCTAGATATTTCCATGTTTGTAGAGATAGTGGTGTAGTTATTTCCAAGTTTATAGAGACAGCGTTGTAGTTATTTCCATGTTTATTCAGATAGCGGTGAAGGTTTTTCCATGTTTATACAGATAGCGGTGTAGATATTTCCATGTTTATACAGATAGCAGTGTAAATATTTCCATGTTTATAGAGATAGTGGTGTAGATAATTCCAATTTTATACAGATAGCTGTGTAGATATTTCCATGTTCATACAGATAGCGGTGTAGATATTTCTATGTTCGTATAGATAGTGGTGTAGATATTTCCATGTTCATACAGATAGCGGTGTAGATATTTCCATGTTCATACAGATAACGGTGTAGATATTTCCATGTTCATACAGATAGCGGTGTAGATATTTCCATGTTCATACAGTTAGCGGTGTAGATATTTCCATGTTCATACAGATGGCCGTGTAGATATTTACATGTACATAGAGATGGCGGTGTAGATATTTCCATGTTTATACAGATAGCAGTGTAGTTATTTCCATGTTTATAGAGATAGCAGTGTAGATGTTGCCATTGATATACAGATAGCTGTGTAGATATTTGCATGTTCATACAGATATCGGTGTAGATATTTCCATGTTCGTACAGATGGCGGTGTAGATATTTCCATGTTCATAGAGATGGCGGTGTAGATATTTTCATGTTTATGCAGATAGCGGTATAGATATTTCCATGTTTATACAGATGGTGGTGTAGATATTTCCATGTTTATAGAGATGGCGGTCTAGATATTTCCATGTTTATAGAGATAGTGGTGTAGTTATTTCCAAGTTTATAGAGACAGCGTTGTAGATATTTCCATGTTTATGCAGATAGCGGTGAAGATATTTCCATGTTTATTCAGATAGCGGTGTAGATATTTCCATGTTTATAGAGATAGTGGTGTAGATAATTCCAATTTTATACAGATGTCAGTGTAGATATTTCCAAGTTCATACAGATAGCGGTGTAGATATTTCCACTTTTATAGATATGGCGGTGTAGATATTTCCATGTTCATACAGATGGCGGTGTAGATATTTCCATGTTCGTACGGATGGCAGTGTAGATATTTCCATGTTCATACAGATAGCGGTGTAGATATTTCCATGTTCATACAGATAGCGGTGTAGATATTTCCATTTTTATAGAGATAGCGGTGTAGATATTTCCATGTTCATACAGATAGCGGTGCAGATATTTCCATGTTCAGATAGCGGTGTAGATATTTCCATGTTCATACAGATTGCGGTGCAGATATTTCCATGTTCATACAGTTAGCTGTGTAGATATTTCCATGTTCATACAGATGGTGGTGTAGATATTTACATGTTCATACAGATGGCGGTGTAGATATTTCCATGTTCGTACAGATGGCGGTGTAGATATTTCCATGTTCATAGAGATGGCGGTGTAGATATTTCCATGTTTATGCAGATAGCGGTATAGATATTTCCATGTTTATACAGATGGTGGTGTAGATATTTCCATGTTTATAGAGATGGCGGTCTAGATATTTCCATGTTTATAGAGATAGTGGTGTAGTTATTTCCAAGTTTATAGAGACACAGTTGTAGATATTTCCATGTTTATGCAGATAGCGGTGAAGATATTTCCATGTTTATTCAGATAGCGGTGTAGATATTTCCATGTTTATACAGATAGCAGTGTAGATATTTCCATGTTTATAGAGATATTGGTTTAGATAATTCCAATTTTATACAGATATCAGTGTAGATATTTCCAAGTTCATACAGATAGCAGTGTATATATTTCCACTTTTATAGATATGGCGGTGTAGATATTTCCATGTTCATACAGATGGCGGTGTAGATATTTCCATGTTCGTACGGATGGCAGTGTAGATATTTCCATGTTCATACAGGTGGCGGTGTAGATATTTCCATGTTTATACAGATAGCAGTGTAGTTATTTCCATGTTTATAGAGATAGCAGTGTAGATGTTGCCGTTGATATACAGATAGCTGTGTAGATATTTGCATGTTCATACAGATAGCGGTGTAGATATTTCCATGTTCATACAGATAGCGGTGAAGATATTTCCATGTTCATACAGATAGCGGTGTAGGTATTTCCACGTTCATACAGATAACGGTGTAGATATTTCCATGTTCATACAAATAGCGGTGTACATATTTCCAAGTTCATACAGTTAGCGGAGTAGATATTTCCATGTTCATAGAGATAGCGGTGTAGATATTTCCATGTTCATACAGTTAGCGGTGTAGATATTTCCATGTTCATACAGATGACCATGGAGATATTTACATGTTCATACAGATGGCGGTGTAGATATTTCCATGTTCATACAGATGTCGGTGTAGATATTTTCATGTTCATAGAGATGGCTGTGTAGATATATCAATGTTTATGCTGATAGCGGTATAGATATTTCCATGTTTATACAGATGGTGGTGTAGATATTTCCATGTTTATAGAGATGGCGGTCTAGATATTTCCATGTTTGTAGAGATAGTGGTGTAGTTATTTCCAAGTTTATAGAGACAGCGTTGTAGTTATTTCCATGTTTATTCAGATAGCGGTGAAGGTTTTTCCATGTTTATACAGATAGCGGTGTAGATATTTCCATGTTTATACAGATAGCAGTGTAAATATTTCCATGTTTATAGAGATAGTGGTGTAGATAATTCCAATTTTATACAGATAGCTGTGTAGATATTTCCATGTTCATACAGATAGCGGTGTAGATATTTCTATGTTCGTATAGATAGTGGTGTAGATATTTCCATGTTCATACAGATACCGGTGTAGATATTTCCATGTTCATACAGATAACGGTGTAGATATTTCCATGTTCATACAGATAGCGGTGTAGATATTTCCATGTTCATACAGTTAGCGGTGTAGATATTTCCATGTTCATACAGATGGCCGTGTAGATATTTACATGTACATAGAGACGGAGGTGTAGATATTTCCATGTTTATACAGATAGCAGTGTAGTTATTTCCATGTTTATAGAGATAGCAGTGTAGATGTTGCCATTGATATACAGATAGCTGTGTAGATATTTGCATGTTCATACAGATATCGGTGTAGATATTTCCATGTTCGTACAGATGGCGGTGTAGATATTTCCATGTTCATAGAGATGGCGGTGTAGATATTTTCATGTTTATGCAGATAGCGGTATAGATATTTCCATGTTTATACAGATGGTGGTGTAGATATTTCCATGTTTATAGAGATGGCGGTCTAGATATTTCCATGTTTATAGAGATAGTGGTGTAGTTATTTCCAAGTTTATAGAGACAGCGTTGTAGATATTTCCATGTTTATGCAGATAGCGGTGAAGATATTTCCATGTTTATAGAGATAGTGGTGTAGATAATTCCAATTTTATACAGATGTCAGTGTAGATATTTCCAAGTTCATACAGATAGCGGTGTAGATATTTCCACTTTTATAGATATGGCGGTGTAGATATTTCCATGTTCATACAGATGGCGGTGTAGATATTTCCATGTTCGTACGGATGGCAGTGTAGATATTTCCATGTTCATACAGATAGCGGTGTAGATATTTCCATGTTCATACAGATAGCGGTGTAGATATTTCCATTTTTATAGAGATAGCGGTGTAGATATTTCCATGTTCATACAGATAGCGGTGCAGATATTTCCATGTTCAGATAGCGGTGTAGATATTTCCATGTTCATACAGATTGCGGTGCAGATATTTCCATGTTCATACAGTTAGCTGTGTAGATATTTCCATGTTCATACAGATGGTGGTGTAGATATTTACATGTTCATACAGATGGCGGTGTAGATATTTCCATGTTCGTACAGATGGCGGTGTAGATATTTCCATGTTCATAGAGATGGCGGTGTAGATATTTCCATGTTTATGCAGATAGCGGTATAGATATTTCCATGTTTATACAGATGGTGGTGTAGATATTTCCATGTTTATAGAGATGGCGGTCTAGATATTTCCATGTTTATAGAGATAGTGGTGTAGTTATTTCCAAGTTTATAGAGACACAGTTGTAGATATTTCCATGTTTATGCAGATAGCGGTGAAGATATTTCCATGTTTATTCAGATAGCGGTGTAGATATTTCCATGTTTATACAGATAGCAGTGTAGATATTTCCATGTTTATAGAGATATTGGTTTAGATAATTCCAATTTTATACAGATATCAGTGTAGATATTTCCAAGTTCATACAGATAGCAGTGTATATATTTCCACTTTTATAGATATGGCGGTGTAGATATTTCCATGTTCATACAGATGGCGGTGTAGATATTTCCATGTTCGTACGGATGGCAGTGTAGATATTTCCATGTTCATACAGGTGGCGGTGTAGATATTTCCATGTTTATACAGATAGCAGTGTAGTTATTTCCATGTTTATAGAGATAGCAGTGTAGATGTTGCCGTTGATATACAGATAGCTGTGTAGATATTTGCATGTTCATACAGATAGCGGTGTAGATATTTCCATGTTCATACAGATAGCGGTGAAGATATTTCCATGTTCATACAGATAGCGGTGTAGGTATTTCCACGTTCATACAGATAACGGTGTAGATATTTCCATGTTCATACAAATAGCGGTGTACATATTTCCAAGTTCATACAGTTAGCGGAGTAGATATTTCCATGTTCATAGAGATAGCGGTGTAGATATTTCCATGTTCATACAGATGACCGTGGAGATATTTACATGTTCATACAGATGGCGTTGTAGATATTTCCATGTTCATACAGATGTCGGTGTAGATATTTTCATGTTCATAGAGATGGCTGTGTAGATATATCAATGTTTATGCTGATAGCGGTATAGATATTTCCATGTTTATACAGATGGTGGTGTAGATATTTCCATGTTTATAGAGATGGCGGTCTAGATATTTCCATGTTTGTAGAGATAGTGGTGTAGTTATTTCCAAGTTTATAGAGACAGCGTTGTAGTTATTTCCATGTTTATTCAGATAGCGGTGAAGGTTTTTCCATGTTTATACAGATAGCGGTGTAGATATTTCCATGTTTATACAGATAGCAGTGTAGATATTTCCATGTTTATAGAGATAGTGGTGTAGATAATTCCAATTTTATACTGATAGCATTGTAGATATTTCCAAATTCATACAGATAGCGGTGTAGATATTTCCACGTTTATAGAGATGGCGGTGTAGATATTTCCATGTTCATACAAATGGCGGTGTAGATATTTCCATGTTTATAGAGATGGCGGTGTAGATATTTTCATGTTTACACAGATGGCGGTGTAGATATTTCCATGTTTACACAGATAGCGGTGTAGACATTTCCATGTTTACACAGATAGCGGTGTGTATATTTCCATGTTTATGCAGATAGCGGTGTAGATATTTCCATGTTTATACAGATAGCGGTGCAGATATTTCCATGTTTATACAGATGGGCAGATATTTCCATGTTTATACAGATAGCGGTGTAGATATTTCCGTCTTAATACAGATGGCGGTGTAGATATGTCCATGTTAGTACAGATGGCGGTGTAGATATTTCCATGTTCATACAGATGGCGGTGTTGATATTTCGAAGTTTATAGAGATAGCGCTGTAATTTCCATATTTATAGAGAAATCTTTGTAGATATTTCCATGCATATGCTGATAGCTGTGCAGATATTTCCATGTTCATGCAGACAGCGGTGTAGATATTTCCATGTTCATCCAGATGTCGGTGTAGATATATCCATGTTCATACAGATGGCGGTGAAGGTATTTCCATGTTCATACAGATGGCGGTGTAGATATTTCCATGTTCATAAAAATGGCGGTGTAGATATTTCCATGTTCATAGAGATGGCGGTGTAGATATTTCCATGTTCATAGAAATGGCGGTGTAGATATTTCCCTGTTCATAGAGATGGCGGTGTAGATATTTCCATGTTTATACAGATAGCAGTGTAGTTATTTCCATGTTTATAGAGATAGCAGTGTTGATGTTGCCATTGATATACAGATAGCTGTGTAGATATTTGCATGTTCATACAGATGGCGGTGTAGATATTTCGAAGTTTATAGAGATAGCGCTGTAGTTATTTCCATATTTATAGAGAAATCGGTGTAGATATTTCCATGTATATGCAGATAGCTGTGTAGATATTTCCATGTTCATGCAGACAGCGGTGTAGATATTTCCAAGTTCATCCAGATGTCGGTGTAGATATATTCATGTTCATACAGATGGCGGTGTAGATATTTCCATGTTCGTACAAATGGCGGTGTAGATATTTCCATGTTCATAGAGATGGCGGTGGAGATATTTCCAAGTTCATACAAATGGCGTTGTTGATATTTCTCTGTTCATAGAGATGGCGGTGTAGATATTTCCATGTTTATACAGATAGCAGTGTAGTTATTTCCATGTTTATAGAGATAGCAGTGTAGATGTTGCCGTTGATATACAGATAGCTGTGTAGATATTTGCATGTTCATACAGATAGCTGTGTAGATATTTGCATGTTCATACAGATAGCGGTGTAGATATTTCCATGTTCATACAGATAGCGGTGTAGGTATTTCCACGTTCATACAGATAACGGTGTAGATATTTCCATGTTCATACGGGTGGCGGTGTAGATATTTCCATGTTCGTACGGATGGCAGTGTAGATATTTCCATGTTCATACGGGTGGCGGTGTAGATATTTACATGTTTATACAAATAGCAGTGTAGTTATTTCCATGTTTATAGAGATAGCAGTGTAGATATTCCCATTGATATACAGATAGCTGTGTAGATATTTGCATGTTCATACTGATAGCGGTGTAGATATTTCCATGTTCGTACAGATAGCGGTGTAGATATTTCCATGTTCATACAGATAGCTGTGTAGATATTTCCAAGTTCATACAGTTAGCGGAGTAGAAATTTCCATGTTCATACAGATAGCGGTTTAGATATTTCCATGTTCATACAGTTAGCGGTGTAGATATTTCCATGTTCATACAGATGGCCGTGTAGATATTTACATGTTCATACAGATGGCGGTGTAGATATTTCCATGTTCGTACAGATGGTGGTGTAGATATTTTCATGTTCATAGAGATGGCGGTGTAGATATTTCCATGTTTATGCAGATAGCGGTATAGATATTTCCATGTTTATACAGACGGTGGTGTAGATATTTAAATGTTTATAGAGATGGCGGTCCAGATATTTCCATGTTTGTAGAGATAGTGGTGTAGTTATTTCCAAGTTTATAGAGACAGCGTTTTAGATATTTCCATGTTTATACAGATAGCGGTGAAGATATTTCCATGTTTATACAGATAGCGGTGTAGATATTTCCATGTTTATTCAGATAGCAGTGAAGATATTTCCATGTTTATACAGATAGTGGTGTAGATATTTCCATGTTTATACAGATAGCAGTGTAGATATTTCCATGTTTATAGAGATAGTCGTGTAGATAATTCCAATTTTATACTGACAGCATTGTAGATTTTTCCAAATTCATACAGATAGCGGTGTAGATATTTCCACGTTTATAGAGATGGCGGTGGAGTTATTTCCATGTTCACACAGATGGCGGTGGGGATATTTCCATGTTTATAGAGATTTCGGTGTAGATATTTTCATGTTTACACAGATGGATGTGTAGATATTTCCGTGTTTACACAGATAGCGGTGTAGACATTTCCATGTTTACACAGATAGCGGTGTGGATATTTCCATGTTTATGCAGATAGTGGTGTAGATATTTCCATGTTTATACTAATAGCGGTGCGGATATTTCCATGTTTATACAGATAGTTGGGCAGATATTTCCATGTTTATACAGATAGCGGTGTAGATATTTCCATCTTAATACAGATGGTGGTGTAGGTATGTCCATGTTCGTACAGATGGCGTTGTACGTATTTCCCTGTTAATACAGATGTTGGTGTAGATATTTCGAAGTTTATAGAGATAGCGCTGTAGTTATTTCCATATTTATAGAGAAATCTGTGTAGATATTTCCATGTATATGCAGATAACAGTGTAGATATTCCCATGTTCATGCAGATAGCGGTGTAGATATTTCCATATTCATCCAGATGCCGGTGTAGATATATCCATATTCATACAGATGGCGGTGAAGATATTTCCATGTTCATACAGATGGTGGTGTAGATATTTCCATGTTCATACAAATGGCGGTGTAGATATTTCAATGTTCATAGAGATGGCGGTGTAGATATTTCCATGTTTATACAGATAGCAGTGTAGATATTTCCATGTTTATAGAGATAGCATAGTAAATATTTCCACTGATATACAGATAGCTGTGTAGATATTTGCATGTTCATATAGATATCGGTGTACATATTTCCATGTTCATACAGATAGCGGTGTAGATATTTCCATGTTTAAAGAGATAGCGGTGTAGATATTTCCATGTTCATACAGATAGCGGTGCAGATATTTCCATATTCATACAGATAGCGGTGCAGATATTTCCATATTCAAACAGATAGCGGTGTAGATATTTCCATGTTCATACAGATAGCGGTGCAGATATTTCCATGTTCATACAGTTAGCGGTGTAGATATTTCCATGTTCATACAGATGGTGGTGTAGATATTTACATGTTCATACAGATGGCGGTGTAGATATTTCCATGTTCGTACAGATGGCGGTGTAGATATTTCCACGTTCATAGAGATGGCGGTGTAGATATTTGCATGTTTATGCAGATAGCGGTACAGATATATCCATGTTTATACAGATGGTGGTGTAGATATTTCCATGTTTATAGAGATGGTGGTCTAGATATTTCCATGTTTATAGAGATAGTGGTGTAGTTATTTCCAAGTTTATAGAGACAGCGTTCTAGATATTTCCATGTTTATGCAGATAGCGGTGAAGATATTTCCATGTTTATACAGATAGCGGTGTAGATATTTCCATGTTTATACAGATAGCAGTGTAGATATTTCCATGTTTATAGAGATTGTGGTGTAGATAATTCCAATTTTATACAGATAGCAATGTAGATATTTCAAAGTTCATTCTGATAGCGGTGTAGATATTTCCATGTTCATACAGGTGGCGGTGTAGATATTTCCATGTTTATACAGATAACAGTGTAGTTATTTCCATGTTTATAGAGATAGCAGTGTAGATATTTCCATTGATATACAGATAGCTGTGTAGATATTTGCATGTTCATACAGATAGCGATGTAGATATTTCCTTGTTCGTACAGATAGCGGTGTAGATATTTCCATGTTCATACAGATAGCGGTGTAGGTATTTCCATGTTCATACAGATAACGGTGTAGATATTTCCATGTTCATACAGACAGCGGTGTAGATATTTCCATGTTCATAAAGTTAGTGGAGTAGATATTTCCATGTTCATACAGATGGCGGTGTAGATATTTACATGTTCACACAGATGGCGGTGTAGATATTTCCACGTTTACACAGATAGCGGTGTAGACATTTCCATGTTTACACAGATAGCGGTGTGGATATTTCCATGTTTATGCAGATAACGGTGTAGATATTTACAAGTTTATACAGATAGCGGTGCGGATATTTCCATGTTTATACAGATGGGCAGATATTTCCATGTTTATACAGATAGCGGTGTAGATATTTCCATCTTAATGAAGAAGGCTGTGTAGATATGTCCATGTTCGTACAGATGGCGGTGTAGATATTTCCATATTCATACAGATGGCGGTGTAGATATTTCAAAGTTTATAGAGATAGCGCTGTAGTTATTTCCATATTTATAGAGAAATCTGTGTAGATATTTCCATGTATATGCAGATAGCTGTGTAGATATTTCCATGTTCATGCAGATAGCGGTGTAGATATTTCCATGTTCATACAGATAGCTGTGTAGATATTTCCAAGTTCATACAGTTAGCGGAGTAGAAATTTCCATGTTCATACAGATAGCGGTGTAGATATTTCCATGTTCATACAGTTAGCGGTGTAGATATTTCCATCTTCATACAGATGGCCATGTAGATATTTACATGTTCATACAGATGGCGGTGTAGATATTTCCATGTTCGTACAGATGTCGGTGTAGATATTTTCATGTTCATAGAGATAGCGGTGTAGATATTTCCATGTTTATGCAGATAGCGGTATAGATATTTCCAGGTTTATACAGACGGTGGTGTAGTTATTTCCATGTTTATAGAGATGGCGGTCTAGATATTTCCATGTTTGTAGAGATAGTGGTGTAGTTATTTCCAAGTATACAGAGATAGCGTTTTAGATATTTCCATGTTTATACAGATAGCGGTGAAGATATTTCCATGTTTATACAGATAGCAGTGTAGATATTTCCATGTTTATTCAGATAGCGTGAAGATATTTCCATGTTTATACGGATAGCGGTGTAGATATTTCCATGTTTATACAGATAGCAGTGTAGATATTTCCATGTTTATAGAGATAGTCGTGTAGATAATTCCAATTTTATACTGATAGCATTGTAGATATTTCCAAATTCATACAGATAGCGGTGTAGATATTTCCACGTTTATAGAGATGGCGGTGTAGATATTTCCATGTTCATACAGATGGCGGTGTGGATATTTCCATGTTTATAGAGATGGCGGTGTAGATATTTTCATGTTTACACAGATGGAGGTGTAGATATTTCCGTGTTTACACAGATGGCGGTGTAGACATTTCCATGTTTACACAGATAGCGGTGTGGATATTTCCATGTTTATGCAGATAGCGGTGTAGATATTTCCATGTTTATACAGATAGCGGTGCGGATATTTCCATGTTTATACAGATAGTTGGGCAGATATTTCCATGTTTATGCAGATAGCGGTGTAAACATTTCCATCTTAATACAGATGGTGGTGTAGGTATGTCCATGTTCGTACAGATGGCGTTGTACATATTTCCCTGTTAATACAGATGGTGGTGTAGATATTTCGAAGTTTATAGAGATAGCGCTGTAGTTATTTCCATATTTATAGAGAAATCTGTGTAGATATTTCCATGTATATGCAGATAACAGAGTAGATATTTCCATGTTCATGCAGATAGCGGTGTAGATATTTCCATGTTCATCCAGATGCCGGTGTAGATATATCCATGTTCATACAGATGGCGGTGAAGGTATTTCCATGTTCATACAGATGGTGGTGTAGATATTTCCATGTTCATACAAATGGCGGTGTAGATATTTCCATGTTCATAGAGATGGCGGTGGAGATATTTCCATGTTCATACAGATAGCGGTGCAGATATTTCCATGTTCATACAGTTAGCGGTGTAGATATTTCAATGTTTACAGATGGTGGTGTAGATATATACACGTTCATACAGATGGCGGTGTAGATATTTCCATGTTCGTACAGATGGCGGTGTAGATATTTCCATGTTCATAGAGATGGCGGTGTAGATATTTGCATGTTTATGCAGATAGAGGTATAGATATTTCCATGTTTATACAGATGGTGGTGTAGATATTTCCATGTTTATAGAGATGGCGGTCTAGATATTTCCATGTTTATAGAGATAGTGGTGTAGTTATTTCCAAGTTTATAGAGACAGCGTTGTAGATATTTCCATGTTTATGCAGATAGCGGTGAAGGTATTTCCATGTTTATACAGATAGCGGTGTAGATATTTCCATTTTTAAAGAGATAGCGGTGTAGATATTTCCATGTTCATACAGATAGCGGTGTAGATATTTCCATGTTCATACAGATAGCGGTGCAGATATTTCCATGTTCAAACAGATAGCGGTGTAGATATTTCCAAGTTCATGCAGATAGCGGTGTAGATATTTCCACGTTTATATAGATGGCGGTGTAGATATTTCCATGTTCATACAGATGGCGGTGTAGATATTTCCATGTTTATAGAGATGGTGGTGTAGATATTTTCATGTTTACACAGATGGCGGTGTAGATATTTCCATGTTTACGCAGATAGCGGTGTAGACATTTCCATGTTTACATAGATAGCGGTGTGGATATTTAAATGTTTATGCAGATAGCGGTGTAGATATTTCCATGTTTATACAGATAGCGGTGCGGATATTTCCTTGTTTATGCAGATGGGCAGATATTTCCATGTTTATACAGATAGCGGTGTAGATATTTCCATCTTAATACTGATGGCGGTGTAGATATGTCCATGTTCGTTCAGTTGGCGGTGTAGATATTTCCATGTTCATACAGATGGCGGTGTAGATATTTTGAAGTTTATAGAGATAGCACTGTAGTTATTTCCACATTTATAGAGAAATCTGTGTAGATATTTCCATATATATGCAGATAGCTGTGTAGATATTTCAATGTTCATGCAGATAGTGCTGTAGATATTTCCATGTTCATCCAGATGCCGGTGTAGATATATCCATGTTCATACAGATGGTGGTGAAGATATATCCATGTTCACACAGATGGCGGAGAAAATGTTTCCGTGTTCATACAAATGGCAGTGTAGCTATTTCCATGTTCATAGAGATGGCGTTGTAGATATTTTTATGTTCATACAGATAGCGGTGTAGATATTTCCATGTTCAAACTGATAGCGGTGTAGGTATTTCCATGTTCATACAGATAGCGGTGTAGATATTTCCATGTTCATACAGTTAGCGGTGTAGATATTTCTATGTTCATACAGATGGCGGTGTAGATATTTACATGTTCGTACGGATGGCAGTGTAGATATTTCCATGTTCATACAGGTGGCGGTGTAGATATTTCCATGTTTATACAGAGAGCAGTGTAGTTATTTCCATGTTTATAGAGATAGCAGTGTAGATATTTCCATTGATATACAGATAGCTGTGTAGATATTTCCATGTTCATACAGATAGCGGTGTAGATATTTCTATGTTCGTATAGATAGCGGTGTAGAGATTTCCATGTTCATACAGATAGCGGTGTAGATATTTCCATGTTCATACAGTTAGCGGTGTAGATATTTCCATGTTCATACAGATGGTGGTGTAGATATTTACATGTTCATACAGATGGCGGTGTAGATATTTCCATGTTCATACAGATGGCGGTGTAGATATTTCCATGTTCATGGAGATGGCGGTGTAGATATTTCCATGTTCATAGAGATGGCAGTGTAGATATTTCCATGTTTATGCAGATAGTGGTATAGATATTCCCAAGTTTATACAGATGGTGCTGTAGGAATTTCCATGTTTATTGAGATGGCTGTCTAGATATTTCCATGTTTATAGAGATATTGGTGTAGTTATTTCCAAGTTTATAGAGACAGCATTGTAGATATTTCCATGCTTATACAGATATCGGTGAAGATATTTCCATGTTTGTACAGATAGCGGTGTAGATATTTTCATGTTTATACAGATAACAGTGTAGATATTTCCATGTTTATAGAGATAGGTTTGTAGATAATTTCAATTTTTTACAGATAGCAGTTTAGATATTTCCAGGTTCATACCGATAGCGGTGTAGATATTTCCACGTTTATAGAGATGGCGGTGTAGATATTTACATGTTCATAGAGATGGCGGTGTACATATTTCCATGTTCGTATGGATGGCAGTGTAGATATTTCCATGTTCATACAGGTGGCGTTGTAGATATTTCCATGTTTATACAGATAGCAGTTTAGTTATTTCCGTGTTTATAGAGATAGCAGTGTAGATATTTCCATTGATATACAGATAGCTGTGTAGATATGTGCGTGTTCATACAGATAGCGGTGTAGATATTTCCATGTTCGTACAGATAGCGGTGTAGATATTTCCATGTTGATACAGATAGCGATGTAGATATTTTCTTGTTCGTAGAGATAGCGGTGTAGATATTTCCATGTTCAGTTAGCGGTGTAGACATTTCCATGTTCATACAGATGGTGGTGTAGATATTTCCATGTTCATACAGATAGCGGTGTAGATATTTCCATGTTCATACAGTTGGCCGTGTAGATATTTCCATGTTCCTACAGATGGCGGTGTAGATAATTACATGTTCATACAGATGGCTGTGTAGATATTTCCATGTTCATGGAAATGGCAGTGTAGATATTTCCATGATTATGCAGACAGCGGTATAGATATTTCCATGTTTATACAGATGGTGGTGTAGATATTTCCATGTTTATGGGGATGGCGGTGTAGATATTTTCATGTTTACACAGATGGCGGTGTAGATATTTCCATGTTCATACAGATAGCGGTGTAGATATTTCCATGTTAATACAGATAGCGGTGTAGATATTTCCATGTTCATACAAATAGCGGTGTAGTTATTTCCATGTTCATGCAGATAGCGGTGTAGTTATTTCCATGTTCATACAGTTAGCGATGTAGGTATTTCCATGTTTATAGAGATAGTGGTGTAGTTATGTCTAAGTTTATAGAGACAGCGTTGTAGATATTTCCATGTTCATAGAGATGGCGGTGTAGATATTTACAAGTTCGTACGGATGGCAGTGTAGATATTTCCATATTCACACAGGTGGCGGTGTAGATATTTCCATGTTTATACAGATAGCAGTGTAGTTATTTCCATGTTTATAGAGATCGCCGTGTAGATATTTCCATTGATATACAGATAGCTGTGTAGATATTTGCATGTTCATACAAATAGCGGTGTAGATATTTCCACGTTCATACAGATAGCAGTGTAGATATTTCTATGTTCATACAGATAGCGGTGTAGATATTTCCATGTTCATACAGATAGCGGTGTAGATATTTCCATGTTCATACCAATAGCGGTGTAGATATTTCCATGTGCATAGAGATGGCGGTGTAGATATTTCCATGTTTATACAGATAGCAGTGTAGATATTTCCATGTTTATAGAGATAGCAGTGTAGATATTTCCATTGATATACAGATAGCTGTGTAGATATTTGCATGTTCATACAGATAGCAGTGTAGATATTTCCATGTGCATACAGATGGCAGTGCAGATATTTCCATGTTCATACAGATAGCGGTGTAGATATTTCCATGTTCATACAGATAGCGGTGTAGATATTTCCATGTTCATACCAATAGCGGTGTAGATATTTCCATGTGCATACAGTTAGTGGTGTAGATATTTCCATGTTCATACAGATGGCGGTGTAGATATTTACATGTTCATACAAATGGCGGTGTAGATATTTCCATGTTCATAGAGATGGCGGTGTAGATAATTCCAAGTTTATACAGATAGCAGTGCAGTAATTTTCATGTTTATAGAGATAGCAGTGTAGATATTTCCATTGGTATACAGATAGCTGTGTAGATATTTGCATGTTCATACAGATAGTGGTGTAGATATTTACATCTTTGTACAGATAGCGGTGTAGATATTTCCATGTTCATACAGATAGCGGTGTAGATATTTCCATGTTCATGCAGATAACGGTGTAGATATTTCCATGTTCATACAGATAGCGGTGTAGATATTTCCATGTTCATACAGTTAGCGGTGTAGATATTTCCATATTCATACAGTTAGCGGTGTAGATATTTCCATGTTCATGCAAATGGCGGTGTAGATATTTCCATGTTCATACAGATGGCGGTGTAGATATTTCCATGTTCGTACAGATGGCCGTGTAGATATTTCCATGTTCATAGAAATGGCGGTGTAGATATTTCCATGTTTATGCAGATAGCGGTATAGATATTAACATGTTTATACAGATGGTGGTGTAGGTATTTCCATGTTCATAGAGATGGCGGTGTAGATATTTCCATGTTTATACAGATACCAGTGTAGTTATTTCCATGTTTATAGAGATCGCCGTGTAGATATTTCCATTGCTATACAGATAGCTGTGTAGATATTTCCATGTTCATACAGATAGCGGTGTAGATATTTCCACGTTCATACAGATAGCAGTGTAGATATTTCTATGTTCATACAGATAGCGGTGTAGATATTTCCATGTTCATACAGATAGCGGTGTAGGTATTTCCATGTTCATACAGATAGCGGTGTAGATATTTCCATGTTCATACAGTTAGCGGTGTAGATATTTCCATGTTCATACAGATGGCGGTGTAGATATTTACATGTTCGTACGGATGGCAGTGTAGATATTTCCATGTTCATACAGGTGGCGGTGTAGATATTTCCATGTTTATACAGATAGCAGTGTAGTTATTTCCATGTTTATAGAGATAGCAGTGTAGATATTTCCATTGATATATAGATAGCTGTGTAGATATTTCCATGTTCATACAGATAGCGGTGTAGATATTTCTATGTTCGTATAGATAGTGGTGTAGATATTTCCATGTTCATACAGATAGCGGTGTAGATATTTCCATGTTCATACAGATAACGGTGTAGATATTTCCATGTTCATACAGATAGCGGTGTATATATTTCCAAGTTCATACAGTTAGCGGTGTAGATATTTCCGTGTTCATACAGATGGCGGTGTAGATATTTACATGTTCATACAGATGGCAGTGTAGATATTTCCATGTTCGTACAGATGGCGGTGTAGATATTTCCATGTTCATAGAGATGGCAGTGTAGATATTTCCATGTTTATGCAGATAGCGGTATAGATATTTCCAGGTTTATACAGATGGTGGTGTAGGTATTTCCATGTTTATAGAGATGGCGGTCTAGATATTTCCATGTTTATACAGATATCGGTGAAGATATTTCCATGTTTATTCAGATAGCGGTGTAGATATTTCCATGTTTATACAGATAGCGGTGTATATATTACCATGTTTATAGAGATAGTGGTGTAGATAATTTCAATTTTATACCGAGAGCAGTGTAGATATTTCCAAGTTCATACAGATAGCGATGTAGTTATTTCCACGTTTATAGAGATGGCGGTGTAGATACTTCCATGTTCATAAAGATGGCGGTGTAGATATTTCCATGTTCATACAAATGGCGGTGTAGATATTTCCATGTTCATAGAGATGGCGGTGTAGATATTTCCATGTACATACAAATGGCGGTGTAGATATTTCCATGTTCATAGAGATGGCGGTGTAGATATTTCCATGTTTATACAGATAGCAGTGCAGTAATTTCCATGTTTATAGAGATAGCATTGTAGATATTTCCATTGGTATACAGATAGCTGTGTAGATATTTGCATGTTCATACAGATAGCGGTGTAGATATTTACATCTTCATACAGATAGCGGTGTAGATATTTCCATGTTCATGCAGATAACGGTGTAGATATTTCCATGTTCATACAGATAGCGGTGTAGATATTTCCATGTTCATACAGTTAGCGGTGTAGATATTTCCATGTTCATGCAAATGGCGGTGTAGATATTTCCATGTTCATACAGATGGCGGTGTAGATATTTCCATGTTCGTACAGATGGCCGTGTAGATATTTCCATGTTCATAGAAATGGCGGTGTAGATATTTCCATGTTTATGCAGATAGCGGTATAGATATTAACATGTTTATACAGATGGTGGTGTAGATATTTCCATGTTCATACAGATGGCGGTGTAGATATTTCCATGTTCGTACAGATGGCCGTGTAGATATTTCCATGTTCATACAGATGGCGGTGTAGATATTTACATGTTCGTACAGATGGCAGTGTAGATATTTCCATGTTCATACAGGTGGCGGTGTAGATATTTCCATGTTTATACAGATAGCAGTGTAGTTATTTCCATGTTTATAGAGATAGCAGTGTAGATATTTCCATTGATATACAGATAGCTGTGTAGATATTTCCATGTTCATACAGATAGCGGTGTAGATATTTCTATGTTCGTGTAGATAGTGGTGTAGATATTTCCATGTTCATACAGATAGCGGTGTAGGTATTTCCATGTTCATACAGATAACGGTGTAGATATTTCCATGTTCATACAGATAGCAGTGTAGATATTTCCATGTTCATACAGTTAGCCGTGTAGATATTTCCATGTTCATACAGATGGCGGTGTAGATATTTCCATGTTCATACAGATGGCGGTGTAGATATTTCCATGTTCGTACAGATGGCGGTGTAGATATTTCCATGTTCATAGAGATGGCGGTGGAGATATTTCCATGTTTAGGCAGATAGTGGTATAGATATTCCCATGTTTATACAGATGGTGCTGTAGGTATTTCTATGTTTATAGAGATGGCGGTCTAGATATTTCCATGTTTATAGAGATAATGGTGTAGTTATTTCCAAGTTTATAGAGACAGCATTGTAGATATTTCCACGTTTATACAGATAGCGGTGAAGTTATTTCCATGTTTATACAGATAGCGGTGTAGATATTTCCATGTTTATAGAGATAGGTGTGTAGATAATTTCAATTTTATACAGATAGCAGTGTAGATATTTCCAAGTTCATACCGATAGCGGTGTAGATATTTCCACGTTTATAGAGATGGCGGTGTAGATATTTCCATGTTCATACAGATGGCGGTGTAGATATTTCCAAGTTTATAGAGATGGCGGTGTAGATATTTTCATGTTTACACAGATGGCGGTGTAGATATTTCCATCTTTACACAGATAGCGGTGTAGACATTTCCATGTTTACACAGATAGCGGTGTGGATATTTCCATGTTTATGCAGGTAGCAGTGTAGATATTTCCATGTTTATACAGATAGCTGTGCGGATATTTCCATGTTTATACAGATGGGCAGATATTTCCATGTTTATACAGATAGCGGTGTAGATATTTCCATCTTAATACAGATGGCGGTGTAGATATGCCCATGTTCGTACAGATGGCGTTGTAGATATTTCCATGTTCATACAGATGGCGGTGTAGATATTTCGAACTTTATAGAGATAGCGTTGTAGTTATTTCCATATTTATGGAGAAATCTGTGTAGATATTTCCATGTATATGCAGATAGCTGTGTAGATATTTCCATGTTCATGAAGATAGCGGTGTAGATATTTCCATGTTCATCCAGATGCCGGTGTAGATATATCCATGTTCATACAGATGGCGGTGAAGATATTTCCATGTTCATACAGATGGCGGTGTAGATATTTCCATGTTCATACAAATGGCGGTGTAAGTATTTCCATGTTCATAGAGATGGCGGTGTAGATATTTCCATGTTCATACAAATGGCGGTGTAGATATTTCCATGTTCATAGAGATGGCGGTGTAGATATTTCCATGTTTATACAGATAGCAGTGTAGTTATTTCCATGTTTATAGAGATAGCAGTGTAGATATTTCCATTGATATACAGATAGCTGTGTAGATATTTGCATGTTCATACAGATAGCGGTGTAGATATTTCCATGTTCATACTGATGGCAGTGCAGATATTTCCATGTTCATACAGATAGCGGTGTAGATATTTCCATGTTTATAAAGATAGCAGTGTAGATATTTCCATGTTTATAGAGATAGTGGTGCAGATAATTCCAATTTTATACAGATATCAGTGTAGATATTTCCAAGTTCATACAGATAGCGGTGTAGATATTTCCACTTTTATAGATATGGCGGTGTAGATATTTCCATGTTCATACAGATGGCGGTGTAGATATTTCCATGTTCGTACGGATGGCAGTGTAGATATTTCCATGTTCATACAGGTGGCGGTGTAGATATTTCCATGTTTATACAGATAGCAGTGTAGTTATTTCCATGTTTATAGAGATAGCAGTGTAGATGTTGCCGTTGATATACATATAGCTGTGTAGATATTTGCATGTTCATACAGATAGCGGTGTAGATATTTCCATGTTCATACAGATAGCGGTGTAGATATTTCCATGTTCATACAGATAGCGGTGTACATATTTCCAAGTTCATACAGTTAGCGGAGTAGATATTTCCATGTTCATAGAGATAGCTGTGTAGATATTTCCATGTTCATACAGTTAGCGGTGTAGATATTTCCATGTTCATACAGATGACTGTGTAGATATTTACATGTTCATACAGATGGCGGTGTAGATATTTCCATGTTCGTACAGATGTCGGTGTAGATATTTTCATGTTCATAGAGATGTCTGTGTAGATATATCAATGTTTATGCTGATAGCGGTATAGATATTTCCATGTTTATACAGATGGTGGTGTAGATATTTCCATGTTTATAGAGATGGCGGTCTAGATATTTCCATGTTTGTAGAGATAGTGGTGTAGTTATTTCCAAGTTTATAGAGACAGCGTTGTAGTTATTTCCATGTTTATTCAGATAGCGGTGAAGCTTTTTCCATGTTTATACAGATAGCGGTGTAGATATTTCCATGTTTATACAGATAGCAGTGTAGATATTTCCATGTTTATAGAGATAGTGGTGTAGATAATTCCAATTTTATACAGATAGCTGTGTAGATATTTCCATGTTCATACAGATAGCGGTGTAGATATTTCTATGTTCGTATAGATAGCGGTGTAGATATTTCCATGTTCATACAGATAGCGGTGTAGATATTTCCATGTTCATACAGATAACGGTGTAGATATTTCCATGTTCATACAGATAGCGGTGTAGATATTTCCATGTTCATACAGTTAGCGGTGTAGATATTTCCATGTTCATACAGATGGCGGTGTAGATATTTCAATGTTCATAGAGATGGCGGTGTAGGTATTTCCATGTTTATACAGATAGCAGTGTAGTTATTTCCATGTATATAGAGATAGCAGTGTAGATGTTGCCATTGATATACAGATAGCTGTGTAGATATTTGCATGTTCATACAGATATCGGTGTAGATATTTCCATGTTCGCACAGATGGCGGTGTAGATATTTCCATGTTCATAGAGATGGCGGTGTAGATATTTCCATGTTTATGCAGATAGCGGTATAGATATTTCCATGTTTATACAGATGGTGGTGTAGATATTTCCATGTTTATAGAGATGGCGGTCTAGATATTTCCATGTTTATAGAGATAGTGGTGTAGTTATTTCCAAGTTTATAGAGACAGCGTTGTAGATATTTCCATGTTTATGCAGATAGCGGTGAAGATATTTCCATGTTTATTCAGATAGCGGTGTAGATATTTCCATGTTTATACAGATAGCAGTGTAGATATTTCCATGTTTATAGAGATAGTGGTGTAGATAATTCCAATTTTATACAGATATCAGTGTAGATATTTCCAAGTTCATACAGATAGCGGTGTAGATATTTCCACTTTTATAGATATGGCGGTGTAGATATTTCCATGTTCATACAGATGGCGGTGTAGATTTTTCCATGTTCGTACGGATGGCAGTGTAGATATTTCCATGTTCATACAGATAGCGGTGTAGATATTTTCATGTTCGTACAGATAGCAGTGTAGATATTTCTATCTACATACAGATAGCGGTGTAGATATTTCCATGTTCATAAAAATGGCGGTGTAGATATTTCCATGTTCATAGAGATGGCGGTGTAGATATTTCCATGTTCATAAAAATGGCGGTGTAGATATTTCCATGTTCATAGAGATGGCAGTGTAGTTATTTCCATGTTTATGGAGATTGCCGTGTAGATATTTCCATTGATATACAGATAGCTGTGTAGATATTTGCATGTTCATACAGATAGCGGTGTAGATATTTCCCTGTTCATACAGATAGCGGTGTAGATATTTCTATGTTCATACAGATAGCGGTGTAGATATTTCCATGTTCATACAGATAGCGGTGTAGGTATTTCCATGTTCA
Source organism: Gorilla gorilla gorilla (assembly GCF_029281585.2). NCBI lineage: Eukaryota > Metazoa > Chordata > Mammalia > Primates > Hominidae > Gorilla > Gorilla gorilla. The sequence goes on along the minus strand of NC_073235.2, from coordinate 14,875,597 downwards.
TACAGATAGCGGTGTAGATATTTCCATGTTCATACAGTTAGCGCTGTAGATATTTCCATGTTCATACAGATGGCGGTGTAGATATTTACATGTTCGTACGGATGGCAGTGTAGGTATTTCCATGTTCATACAGGTGGCGGTGTAGTTATTTGCATGTTTATACAGATAGCAGTGTAGCTATTTCCATGTTTATAGAGATAGCAGTGTAGATATTTCCATTGATATACAGATAGCTGTGTAGATATTTCCATATTCATACAGATAGCGGTGTAGATATTTCTATGTTCGTATAGATAGCTGTGTAGATATTTCCATGTTCATACAGATAGCGGTGTAGATATTTCCATGTTCATACAGATAACGGTGTAGATATTTCCATGTTCATACAGATAGCGGTGTAGATATTTCCATGTTCATACAGTTAGCGGTGTAGATATTTCCATGTTCATACAGATGGCGGTGTAGATATTTACATGTACATAGAGATGGCGGTGTAGATATTTCCATGTTTATACAGATAGCAGTGTAGTTATTTCCATGTTTATAGAAATAGCATAGTAGATATTTCCACTGATATACAGATAGCTGTGTAGATATTTGCATGTTCATACAGATAGCATTGTAGATATTTCCATGTTCATACAGATAGCGGTGTAGATATTTCCATTTTCATACAGATAGCGGTGTAGATATTTCCATGTTCATACAGATAGCGGTGTAGATATTTCCATGTTCATACAGATGGCGGTTTAGATATTCACATGTTCATACAGATGGCGGTGTAAATATTTCCATGTTCTTTCAGATGGCGGTGTAGATATTTCCATGTTCATAGAGATGGCGGTGTAGATATTTCCATGTTTATGCAGATAGCGGTATAGATATTTCCATGTTTATACACATGGTGGTGTAGATATTTCCATGTTTATAGAGATGGCAGTCTAGATATTTCCATGTTTATAGAGATAGTTGTGTAGTTATTTCAAAGTTTATAGAGACAGCATTGTAGATATTTCCACCTATACACAGATAGCGGTGAAGATATTTCCATGTTTATACAGATAGCGGTGTCGATATTTCCATGTTTATAGAGATAGTGGTGTAGATATTTTCAATTTTATACAGATAGCAGTGTAGATATTTCCAAGTTCATACAGATAGCAGTGTAGATATTTCCACGTTTATAGAGATGGCGGTGTAGATATTTCCATGTTCATACAGATGTCGGTGTAGATATTTCCATGTTTATAGAGATGTCCGTGTAGATATTTTCATGTTTACAGAGATGGCGGTGTAGATATTTCCATGTTTACACAGATAGCGGTGTAGACATTTCCATGTTTACACAGATAGCGGTGTGGATATTTCCGTGTTTATGCAGATAGCGGTGTAGATATTTCCATCTTTATACAGATAGCGGTGCAGTTATGTCCATGTTTATACAGATATTGGTGCAGATATTTCCATGTTTATACAGATAGCGGTGTAGATATTTCCATCTTAATACAGACGGCGGTGTAGATATGTCCATGCTCGTACAGATGGTGGTGTAGATATTTCCATGTTCATACTGATGGCGGTGTAGATATTTCGAAGTTTATAGAGATAACGCTGTAGTTATTTCCATATTTATAGAGAAATCTGTGTAGCTATTTCCATGTATATTCAGATAGCTGTGTAGATATTTCCATGTTCATGCAAATAGCTGTGAAGATATATCCATGTTCATCCAGATGCCGGTGTACATATATCCATGTTCATACAGATGGCGGTGAAGATATTTCCATGTTCAAACAAATGGCGGTGTAGATATTTACATGTTCATACAAATGGCAGTGTAGATATTTCCATGTTCATAGAGATGGCGGTGTAGATATTTCCACGTTCATACAAATGGCGGTGTAGATATTTCCATGTTCATAGAGATGGCGGTGTAGATATTTCCATGTTTATACAGATAGCAGTGTAGTTATTTCCATGTTTACGGAGATTGCCGTGTAGATATTTCCGTTGATATACAGATAGCTGTGTAGATATTTGCATGTTCATACAGATAGCGGTGTAGATATTTCCATGTTCATACAGATAGCGGTGTAGATATTTCTATGTTCATACAGATAGCGGTGTAGATATTTCCATGTTCATACAGATAGCGGTGTAGGTATTTCCATGTTCATACAGATAGCGGTGTAGATATTTCCATGTTCATACAGTTAGCGCTGTAGATATTTCCATGTTCATACAGATGGCGGTGTAGATATTTACATGTTCGTACGGATGGCAGTGTAGATATTTCCATGTTCATACAGGTGGCGCTGTAGTTATTTCCATGTTTATACAGATAGCAGTGTAGTTATCTCCATGTTTATAGAGATAGCAGTGTAGATATTTCCATTGATATACAGATAGCTGTGTAGATATTTCCATGTTCATACAGATAGCAGTGTAGATATTTCTATGTTCATATAGATAGCGGTGTAGATATTTCCATGTTCATACAGATAGCGGTGTAGATATTTCCATGTTCATACAGATAACGGTGTAGATATTTCCATGTTCATACAGATGGCGGTGTAGATATTTACATGTACATAGAGATGGCGGTGTAGATATTTCCATGTTTATACAGATAGCAGTGTAGTTATTTCCATGTTTATAGAGATAGCATAGTAGATATTTCCACTGATATACAGATAGCTGTGTAGATATTTGCATGTTCATACAGATAGCGGTGTAGATATTTCCATGTTCATACAGATAGCGGTGTAGATATTTCCATTTTTATAGAGATAGCGGTGTAGATATTTCCATGTTCATACAGATAGCGGTGCAGATATTTCCATGTTCAAACAGATAGCGGTGTAGATATTTCCATGTTCATACAGATTGCGGTGCAGATATTTCCATGTTCATACAGTTAGCTGTGTAGATATTTCCATGTTCATACAGATGGTGGTGTAGATATTTACATGTTCATACAGATGGCAGTGTAGATATTTCCATGTTCGTACAGATGGCGGTGTAGATATTACCACTTTTATGGATATGGCGGTGTAGATATTTCCATGTTCATACACATGGCGGTGTAGATATTTCCATGTTCGTACGGATGGCAGTGTAGATATTTCCATGTTCATACAGGTGGCGGTGTAGATATTTCCATGTTTATACAGATAGCAGTGTAGTTATTTCCATGTTTATAGAGATAGCAGTGTAGATGTTGCCGTTGATATACAGATAGCTGTGTAGATATTTGCATGTTCATACAGATAGCGGTGTAGATATTTCCATGTTCATACAGATAGCGGTGTAGATATTTCCATGTTCATACAGATAGCGGTGTAGGTATTTCCACGTTCATACAGATAACGGTGTAGATATTTCCATGTTCATACAAATAGCGGTGTACATATTTCCAAGTTCATACAGTTAGCGGAGTAGATATTTCCATGTTCATAGAGATAGCGGTGTAGATATTTCCATGTTCATACAGTTAGCGGTGTAGATATTTCCATGTTCATACAGATGACCGTGGAGATATTTACATGTTCATACAGATGGCGGTGTAGATATTTCCATGTTCGTACAGATGTCAGTGTAGATATTTTCATGTTCATAGAGATGGCTGTGTAGATATATCAATGTTTATGCTGATAGCGGTATAGATATTTCCATGTTTCTACAGATGGTGGTGTAGATATTTCCATGTTTATAGAGATGGCGGTCTAGATATTTCCATGTTTGTAGAGATAGTGGTGTAGTTATTTCCAAGTTTATAGAGACAGCGTTGTAGTTATTTCCATGTTTATTCAGATAGCGCTGAAGGTTTTTCCATGTTTATACAGATAGCGGTGTAGATATTTCCATGTTTATACAGATAGCAGTGTATATATTTCCATGTTTATAGAGATAGTGGTTTAGATAATTCCAATTTTATACAGATAGCTGTGTAGATATTTCCATGTTCATACAGATAGCGGTGTAGATATTTCTATGTTCGTATAGATAGCGGTGTAGATATTTCCATGTTCATACAGATAGCGGTGTAGATATTTCCATGTTCATACAGTTAGCGGTGTAGATATTTCCATGTTCATACAGATGGCGGTGTAGATATTTACATGTACAAGGAGATGGCGGTGTAGATATTTCCATGTTTATACAGATAGCAGTGTAGTTATTTCCATGTTTATAGAGATAGCATAGTAGATATTTCCACTGATATACAGATAGCTGTGTAGATATTTGCATGTTCATACAGATAGCGTTGTAGATATTTCCATGTTCATACAGATAGCGGTGTAGATATTTCCATTTTCATACAGATAGCGGTGTAGATATTTCCATGTTCATACAGTTAGCGGTGTAGATATTTCCATGTTCATACAGATGGCGGTTTAGATATTCACATGTTCATACAGATGGCGGTGTAAATATTTCCATGTTCTTTCAGATGGCGGTGTAGATATTTCCATGTTCATAGAGATGGCGGTGTAGATATTTCCATGTTTATACAGATAGCAGTGTAGTTATTTCCATGTTTACAGAGATTGCCGTGTAGATATTTCCATTGATATACAGATAGCTGTGTAGATATTTGCATGTTCATACAGATAGCGGTGTAGATATTTCCATGTTCATACAGATAGCGGTGTAGGTATTTCCATGTTCATACAGATAGCGGTGTAGATATTTCCATGTTCATACAGTTAGCGCTGTAGATATTTTCATGTTCATACAGATGGCGGTGTAGATATTTACATGTTCGTACGGATGGCAGTGTAGATATTTCCATGTTCATACAGGTGGCGCTGTAGTTATTTCCAAGTTTATACAGATAGCAGTGTAGTTATTTCCATGTTTATAGAGATAGCAGTGTAGATATTTCCATTGATATACAGATAGCTGTGTAGATATTTCCATGTTCATACAGATAGCGGTGTAGATATTTCTATGTTCGTATAGATAGCGGTGTAGATATTTCCATGTTCATACAGATAGCGGTGTAGATATTTCCATGTTCATACAGATAACTGTGTAGATATTTCCATGTTCATACAGATAGCGGTGTAGATATTTCCATGTTCATACAGTTAGCGGTGTAGATATTTCCATGTTCATACAGATGGCGGTGTAGATATTTACATGTACATAGAGATGGCAGTGTAGATATTTCCATGTTTATACAGATAGCAGTGTAGTTATTTCCATGTTTATAGAGATAGCATAGTAGATATTTCCACTGATATACAGATAGCTGTGTAGATATTTGCATGTTCATACAGATAGCGGTGTAGATATTTCCATGTTCATACAGATAGCGGTGCAGATATTTCCATGTTCAAACAGATAGCGGTGTAGATATTTCCATGTTCATACAGATTGCGGTGCAGATATTTCCATGTTCATACAGTTAGCTGTGTAGATATTTCCATGTTCGTACAGATGGTGGTGTAGATATTTACATGTTCATACAGATGGCGGTGTAGATATTTCCATGTTCGTACAGATGGCGGTGTAGATATTTCCACTTTTATAGATATGGCGGTGTAGATATTTCCATGTTCATACAGATGGCGGTGTAGATATTTCCATGTTCGTACGGATGGCAGTGTAGATATTTCCATGTTCATACAGGTGGCGGTGTAGATATTTCCATGTTTATACAGATAGCAGTGTAGTTATTTCCATGTTTATAGAGATAGCAGTCTAGATGTAGCCGTTGATATACAGATAGCTGTGTAGATATTTGCATGTTCATACAGATAGCGGTGTAGATATTTCCATGTTCATACAGATAGCGGTGTAGATATTTCCATGTTCATACAGATAGCGGTGTAGGTATTTCCACGTTCATACAGATAACGGTGTAGATATTTCCATGTTCATACAAATAGCGGTGTACATATTTCCAAGTTCATACAGTTAGCGGAGTAGATATTTCCATGTTCATAGAGATAGCGGTGTAGATATTTCCATGTTCATACAGTTAGCGGTGTAGATATTTCCATGTTCATACAGATGACCGTGGAGATATTTACATGTTCATACAGATGGCGGTGTAGATATTTCCATGTTCGTACAGATGTCGGTGTAGATATTTTCATGTTCATAGAGATGGCTGTGTAGATATATCAATGTATATGCTGATAGCGGTATAGATATTTCCATGTTTCTACAGATGGTGGTGTAGATATTTCCATGTTTATAGAGATGGCGGTCCAGATATTTCCATATTTGTAGAGATAGTGGTGAAGTTATTTCCAAGTTTATAGAGACAGCGTTGTAGTTGTTTCCATGTTTATTCAGATAGCGGTGAAGGTTTTTCCATGTTTATACAGATAGCGGTTTAGATATTTCCATGTTTATACAGATAGCAGTGTAGATATTTCCATGTTTATAGAGATAGTGGTGTAGATAATTCCAATTTTATACAGATAGCTGTGTAGATATTTCCATGTTCATACAGATAGCGGTGTAGATATTTCTATGTTCGTATAGATAGCGGTGTAGATATTTCCATGTTCATACAGATAGCGGTGTAGATATTTCCATGTTCATACAGATAACGGTGTAGATATTTCCATGTTCATACAGATAGCGGTGTAGATATTTCCATGTTCATACAGTTAGCGGTGTAGATATTTCCATGTTCATTCAGATGGCGGTGTAGATATTTACATGTACATAGAGATGGCGGTGTAGATATTTCCATGTTTATACAGATAGCAGTGTAGTTATTTCCATGTTTATAGAGATAGCAGTGTAGATGTTGCCATTGATATACAGATAGCTGTGTAGATATTTGCATGTTCATACCAATAGCGGTGTAGATATTTCCATGTTCGTACAGATGGCGGTGTAGATATTTCCATGTTCATAGAGATGGCAGTGTAGATATTTCCATGTTTATGCAGATAGCGGTATAGATATTTCCATGTTTATACAGATGGTGGTGTAGATATTTCCATGTTTATAGAGATGGCGGTCTAGATATTTCCATGTTTATAGAGATAGTGGTGTAGTTATTTCCAAGTTTATAGAGACAGCGTTGTAGATATTTCCATGTTTATGCAGATAGCGGTGAAGATATTTCCATGTTTATTCAGATAGCAGTGTAGTTATTTCCATGTTTATAGAGATAGCATAGTAGATATTTCCACTGATATACAGATAGCTGTGTAGATATTTGCATGTTCATACAGATAGCGGTGTAGATATTTCCATGTTCATACAGATAGCGGTGTAGATATTTCCATTTTTATAGAGATAGCGGTGTAGATATTTCCATGTTCATACAGATAGCGGTGCAGATATTTCCATGTTCAAACAGATAGCGGTGTAGATATTTCCATGTTCATACAGATTGCGGTGCAGATATTTCCATGTTCATACAGTTAGCTGTGTAGATATTTCCATGTTCATACAGATGGTGGTGTAGATATTTCCATGTTCATACAGATGGCGGTTTAGATATTTCCATGTTCATAGAGATAGCGGTGTAGATATTTCCATGTTTTTATAGATAGCAGTGTAGTTATTTCCATGTTTATAGAGATAGCAGTGTAGATGTTGCCGTTGATATACAGATAGCTGTGTAGATATTTGCATGTTCATACAGATAGCGGTGTAGATATTTCCATGTTCATACAGATAGCGGTGTAGATATTTCCATGTTCATACAGATAGCGGTGTAGGTATTTCCACGTTCATACAGATAACGGTGTAGATATTTCCATGTTCATACAGATAGCGGTGTACATATTTCCAAGTTCATACAGTTAGCGGAGTAGATATTTCCATGTTCATAGAGATAGCGGTGTAGATATTTCCATGTTCATACAGTTAGCGGTGTAGATATTTCCATGTTCATACAGATGACCGTGGAGATATTTACATGTTCATACAGATGGCGGTGTAGATATTTCCATGTTCGTACACATGTCGGTGAAGATATTTTCATGTTCATAGAGATGGCTGTGTAGATATATCAATGTTTATGCTGATAGCGGTATAGATATTTCCATGTTTATACAGATGGTGGTGTAGATATTTCCATGTTTATAGAGATGGCGGTCTAGATATTTCCATGTTTGTAGAGATAGTGGTGTAGTTATTTCCAAGTTTATAGAGACAGCGTTGTAGTTATTTCCATGTTTATTCAGATAGCGGTGAAGGTTTTTCCATGTTTATACAGATAGCGGTGTAGATATTTCCATGTTTATACAGATAGCAGTGTAAATATTTCCATGTTTATAGAGATAGTGGTGTAGATAATTCCAATTTTATACAGATAGCTGTGTAGATATTTCCATGTTCATACAGATAGCGGTGTAGATATTTCTATGTTCGTATAGATAGTGGTGTAGATATTTCCATGTTCATACAGATAGCGGTGTAGATATTTCCATGTTCATACAGATAACGGTGTAGATATTTCCATGTTCATACAGATAGCGGTGTAGATATTTCCATGTTCATACAGTTAGCGGTGTAGATATTTCCATGTTCATACAGATGGCCGTGTAGATATTTACATGTGCATAGAGACGGCGGTGTAGATATTTCCATGTTTATACAGATAGCAGTGTAGTTATTTCCATGTTTATAGAGATAGCAGTGTAGATGTTGCCATTGATATACAGATAGCTGTGTAGATATTTGCATGTTCATACAGATATCGGTGTAGATATTTCCATGTTCGTACAGATGGCGGTGTAGATATTTCCATGTTCATAGAGATGGCGGTGTAGATATTTTCATGTTTATGCAGATAGCGGTATAGATATTTCCATGTTTATACAGATGGTGGTGTAGATATTTCCATGTTTATAGAGATGGCGGTCTAGATATTTCCATGTTTATAGAGATAGTGGTGTAGTTATTTCCAAGTTTATAGAGACAGCGTTGTAGATATTTCCATGTTTATGCAGATAGCGGTGAAGATATTTCCATGTTTATTCAGATAGCGGTGTAGATATTTCCATGTTTATAGAGATAGTGGTGTAGATAATTCCAATTTTATACAGATGTCAGTGTAGATATTTCCAAGTTCATACAGATAGCGGTGTAGATATTTCCACTTTTATAGATATGGCGGTGTAGATATTTCCATGTTCATACAGATGGCGGTGTAGATATTTCCATGTTCGTACGGATGGCAGTGTAGATATTTCCATGTTCATACAGATAGCGGTGTAGATATTTCCATGTTCATACAGATAGCGGTGTAGATATTTCCATTTTTATAGAGATAGCGGTGTAGATATTTCCATGTTCATACAGATAGCGGTGCAGATATTTCCATGTTCAGATAGCGGTGTAGATATTTCCATGTTCATACAGATTGCGGTGCAGATATTTCCATGTTCATACAGTTAGCTGTGTAGATATTTCCATGTTCATACAGATGGTGGTGTAGATATTTACATGTTCATACAGATGGCGGTGTAGATATTTCCATGTTCGTACAGATGGCGGTGTAGATATTTCCATGTTCATAGAGATGGCGGTGTAGATATTTCCATGTTTATGCAGATAGCGGTATAGATATTTCCATGTTTATACAGATGGTGGTGTAGATATTTCCATGTTTATAGAGATGGCGGTCTAGATATTTCCATGTTTATAGAGATAGTGGTGTAGTTATTTCCAAGTTTATAGAGACACAGTTGTAGATATTTCCATGTTTATGCAGATAGCGGTGAAGATATTTCCATGTTTATTCAGATAGCGGTGTAGATATTTCCATGTTTATACAGATAGCAGTGTAGATATTTCCATGTTTATAGAGATATTGGTTTAGATAATTCCAATTTTATACAGATATCAGTGTAGATATTTCCAAGTTCATACAGATAGCAGTGTATATATTTCCACTTTTATAGATATGGCGGTGTAGATATTTCCATGTTCATACAGATGGCGGTGTAGATATTTCCATGTTCGTACGGATGGCAGTGTAGATATTTCCATGTTCATACAGGTGGCGGTGTAGATATTTCCATGTTTATACAGATAGCAGTGTAGTTATTTCCATGTTTATAGAGATAGCAGTGTAGATGTTGCCGTTGATATACAGATAGCTGTGTAGATATTTGCATGTTCATACAGATAGCGGTGTAGATATTTCCATGTTCATACAGATAGCGGTGAAGATATTTCCATGTTCATACAGATAGCGGTGTAGGTATTTCCACGTTCATACAGATAACGGTGTAGATATTTCCATGTTCATACAAATAGCGGTGTACATATTTCCAAGTTCATACAGTTAGCGGAGTAGATATTTCCATGTTCATAGAGATAGCGGTGTAGATATTTCCATGTTCATACAGATGACCGTGGAGATATTTACATGTTCATACAGATGGCGTTGTAGATATTTCCATGTTCATACAGATGTCGGTGTAGATATTTTCATGTTCATAGAGATGGCTGTGTAGATATATCAATGTTTATGCTGATAGCGGTATAGATATTTCCATGTTTATACAGATGGTGGTGTAGATATTTCCATGTTTATAGAGATGGCGGTCTAGATATTTCCATGTTTGTAGAGATAGTGGTGTAGTTATTTCCAAGTTTATAGAGACAGCGTTGTAGTTATTTCCATGTTTATTCAGATAGCGGTGAAGGTTTTTCCATGTTTATACAGATAGCGGTGTAGATATTTCCATGTTTATACAGATAGCAGTGTAGATATTTCCATGTTTATAGAGATAGTGGTGTAGATAATTCCAATTTTATACTGATAGCATTGTAGATATTTCCAAATTCATACAGATAGCGGTGTAGATATTTCCACGTTTATAGAGATGGCGGTGTAGATATTTCCATGTTCATACAAATGGCGGTGTAGATATTTCCATGTTTATAGAGATGGCGGTGTAGATATTTTCATGTTTACACAGATGGCGGTGTAGATATTTCCATGTTTACACAGATAGCGGTGTAGACATTTCCATGTTTACACAGATAGCGGTGTGTATATTTCCATGTTTATGCAGATAGCGGTGTAGATATTTCCATGTTTATACAGATAGCGGTGCAGATATTTCCATGTTTATACAGATGGGCAGATATTTCCATGTTTATACAGATAGCGGTGTAGATATTTCCGTCTTAATACAGATGGCGGTGTAGATATGTCCATGTTAGTACAGATGGCGGTGTAGATATTTCCATGTTCATACAGATGGCGGTGTTGATATTTCGAAGTTTATAGAGATAGCGCTGTAATTTCCATATTTATAGAGAAATCTTTGTAGATATTTCCATGCATATGCTGATAGCTGTGCAGATATTTCCATGTTCATGCAGACAGCGGTGTAGATATTTCCATGTTCATCCAGATGTCGGTGTAGATATATCCATGTTCATACAGATGGCGGTGAAGGTATTTCCATGTTCATACAGATGGCGGTGTAGATATTTCCATGTTCATAAAAATGGCGGTGTAGATATTTCCATGTTCATAGAGATGGCGGTGTAGATATTTCCATGTTCATAGAAATGGCGGTGTAGATATTTCCCTGTTCATAGAGATGGCGGTGTAGATATTTCCATGTTTATACAGATAGCAGTGTAGTTATTTCCATGTTTATAGAGATAGCAGTGTTGATGTTGCCATTGATATACAGATAGCTGTGTAGATATTTGCATGTTCATACAGATGGCGGTGTAGATATTTCGAAGTTTATAGAGATAGCGCTGTAGTTATTTCCATATTTATAGAGAAATCGGTGTAGATATTTCCATGTATATGCAGATAGCTGTGTAGATATTTCCATGTTCATGCAGACAGCGGTGTAGATATTTCCAAGTTCATCCAGATGTCGGTGTAGATATATTCATGTTCATACAGATGGCGGTGTAGATATTTCCATGTTCGTACAAATGGCGGTGTAGATATTTCCATGTTCATAGAGATGGCGGTGGAGATATTTCCAAGTTCATACAAATGGCGTTGTTGATATTTCTCTGTTCATAGAGATGGCGGTGTAGATATTTCCATGTTTATACAGATAGCAGTGTAGTTATTTCCATGTTTATAGAGATAGCAGTGTAGATGTTGCCGTTGATATACAGATAGCTGTGTAGATATTTGCATGTTCATACAGATAGCTGTGTAGATATTTGCATGTTCATACAGATAGCGGTGTAGATATTTCCATGTTCATACAGATAGCGGTGTAGGTATTTCCACGTTCATACAGATAACGGTGTAGATATTTCCATGTTCATACGGGTGGCGGTGTAGATATTTCCATGTTCGTACGGATGGCAGTGTAGATATTTCCATGTTCATACGGGTGGCGGTGTAGATATTTACATGTTTATACAAATAGCAGTGTAGTTATTTCCATGTTTATAGAGATAGCAGTGTAGATATTCCCATTGATATACAGATAGCTGTGTAGATATTTGCATGTTCATACTGATAGCGGTGTAGATATTTCCATGTTCGTACAGATAGCGGTGTAGATATTTCCATGTTCATACAGATAGCTGTGTAGATATTTCCAAGTTCATACAGTTAGCGGAGTAGAAATTTCCATGTTCATACAGATAGCGGTTTAGATATTTCCATGTTCATACAGTTAGCGGTGTAGATATTTCCATGTTCATACAGATGGCCGTGTAGATATTTACATGTTCATACAGATGGCGGTGTAGATATTTCCATGTTCGTACAGATGGTGGTGTAGATATTTTCATGTTCATAGAGATGGCGGTGTAGATATTTCCATGTTTATGCAGATAGCGGTATAGATATTTCCATGTTTATACAGACGGTGGTGTAGATATTTAAATGTTTATAGAGATGGCGGTCCAGATATTTCCATGTTTGTAGAGATAGTGGTGTAGTTATTTCCAAGTTTATAGAGACAGCGTTTTAGATATTTCCATGTTTATACAGATAGCGGTGAAGATATTTCCATGTTTATACAGATAGCGGTGTAGATATTTCCATGTTTATTCAGATAGCAGTGAAGATATTTCCATGTTTATACAGATAGTGGTGTAGATATTTCCATGTTTATACAGATAGCAGTGTAGATATTTCCATGTTTATAGAGATAGTCGTGTAGATAATTCCAATTTTATACTGACAGCATTGTAGATTTTTCCAAATTCATACAGATAGCGGTGTAGATATTTCCACGTTTATAGAGATGGCGGTGGAGTTATTTCCATGTTCACACAGATGGCGGTGGGGATATTTCCATGTTTATAGAGATTTCGGTGTAGATATTTTCATGTTTACACAGATGGATGTGTAGATATTTCCGTGTTTACACAGATAGCGGTGTAGACATTTCCATGTTTACACAGATAGCGGTGTGGATATTTCCATGTTTATGCAGATAGTGGTGTAGATATTTCCATGTTTATACTAATAGCGGTGCGGATATTTCCATGTTTATACAGATAGTTGGGCAGATATTTCCATGTTTATACAGATAGCGGTGTAGATATTTCCATCTTAATACAGATGGTGGTGTAGGTATGTCCATGTTCGTACAGATGGCGTTGTACGTATTTCCCTGTTAATACAGATGTTGGTGTAGATATTTCGAAGTTTATAGAGATAGCGCTGTAGTTATTTCCATATTTATAGAGAAATCTGTGTAGATATTTCCATGTATATGCAGATAACAGTGTAGATATTCCCATGTTCATGCAGATAGCGGTGTAGATATTTCCATATTCATCCAGATGCCGGTGTAGATATATCCATATTCATACAGATGGCGGTGAAGATATTTCCATGTTCATACAGATGGTGGTGTAGATATTTCCATGTTCATACAAATGGCGGTGTAGATATTTCAATGTTCATAGAGATGGCGGTGTAGATATTTCCATGTTTATACAGATAGCAGTGTAGATATTTCCATGTTTATAGAGATAGCATAGTAAATATTTCCACTGATATACAGATAGCTGTGTAGATATTTGCATGTTCATATAGATATCGGTGTACATATTTCCATGTTCATACAGATAGCGGTGTAGATATTTCCATGTTTAAAGAGATAGCGGTGTAGATATTTCCATGTTCATACAGATAGCGGTGCAGATATTTCCATATTCATACAGATAGCGGTGCAGATATTTCCATATTCAAACAGATAGCGGTGTAGATATTTCCATGTTCATACAGATAGCGGTGCAGATATTTCCATGTTCATACAGTTAGCGGTGTAGATATTTCCATGTTCATACAGATGGTGGTGTAGATATTTACATGTTCATACAGATGGCGGTGTAGATATTTCCATGTTCGTACAGATGGCGGTGTAGATATTTCCACGTTCATAGAGATGGCGGTGTAGATATTTGCATGTTTATGCAGATAGCGGTACAGATATATCCATGTTTATACAGATGGTGGTGTAGATATTTCCATGTTTATAGAGATGGTGGTCTAGATATTTCCATGTTTATAGAGATAGTGGTGTAGTTATTTCCAAGTTTATAGAGACAGCGTTCTAGATATTTCCATGTTTATGCAGATAGCGGTGAAGATATTTCCATGTTTATACAGATAGCGGTGTAGATATTTCCATGTTTATACAGATAGCAGTGTAGATATTTCCATGTTTATAGAGATTGTGGTGTAGATAATTCCAATTTTATACAGATAGCAATGTAGATATTTCAAAGTTCATTCTGATAGCGGTGTAGATATTTCCATGTTCATACAGGTGGCGGTGTAGATATTTCCATGTTTATACAGATAACAGTGTAGTTATTTCCATGTTTATAGAGATAGCAGTGTAGATATTTCCATTGATATACAGATAGCTGTGTAGATATTTGCATGTTCATACAGATAGCGATGTAGATATTTCCTTGTTCGTACAGATAGCGGTGTAGATATTTCCATGTTCATACAGATAGCGGTGTAGGTATTTCCATGTTCATACAGATAACGGTGTAGATATTTCCATGTTCATACAGACAGCGGTGTAGATATTTCCATGTTCATAAAGTTAGTGGAGTAGATATTTCCATGTTCATACAGATGGCGGTGTAGATATTTACATGTTCACACAGATGGCGGTGTAGATATTTCCACGTTTACACAGATAGCGGTGTAGACATTTCCATGTTTACACAGATAGCGGTGTGGATATTTCCATGTTTATGCAGATAACGGTGTAGATATTTACAAGTTTATACAGATAGCGGTGCGGATATTTCCATGTTTATACAGATGGGCAGATATTTCCATGTTTATACAGATAGCGGTGTAGATATTTCCATCTTAATGAAGAAGGCTGTGTAGATATGTCCATGTTCGTACAGATGGCGGTGTAGATATTTCCATATTCATACAGATGGCGGTGTAGATATTTCAAAGTTTATAGAGATAGCGCTGTAGTTATTTCCATATTTATAGAGAAATCTGTGTAGATATTTCCATGTATATGCAGATAGCTGTGTAGATATTTCCATGTTCATGCAGATAGCGGTGTAGATATTTCCATGTTCATACAGATAGCTGTGTAGATATTTCCAAGTTCATACAGTTAGCGGAGTAGAAATTTCCATGTTCATACAGATAGCGGTGTAGATATTTCCATGTTCATACAGTTAGCGGTGTAGATATTTCCATCTTCATACAGATGGCCATGTAGATATTTACATGTTCATACAGATGGCGGTGTAGATATTTCCATGTTCGTACAGATGTCGGTGTAGATATTTTCATGTTCATAGAGATAGCGGTGTAGATATTTCCATGTTTATGCAGATAGCGGTATAGATATTTCCAGGTTTATACAGACGGTGGTGTAGTTATTTCCATGTTTATAGAGATGGCGGTCTAGATATTTCCATGTTTGTAGAGATAGTGGTGTAGTTATTTCCAAGTATACAGAGATAGCGTTTTAGATATTTCCATGTTTATACAGATAGCGGTGAAGATATTTCCATGTTTATACAGATAGCAGTGTAGATATTTCCATGTTTATTCAGATAGCGTGAAGATATTTCCATGTTTATACGGATAGCGGTGTAGATATTTCCATGTTTATACAGATAGCAGTGTAGATATTTCCATGTTTATAGAGATAGTCGTGTAGATAATTCCAATTTTATACTGATAGCATTGTAGATATTTCCAAATTCATACAGATAGCGGTGTAGATATTTCCACGTTTATAGAGATGGCGGTGTAGATATTTCCATGTTCATACAGATGGCGGTGTGGATATTTCCATGTTTATAGAGATGGCGGTGTAGATATTTTCATGTTTACACAGATGGAGGTGTAGATATTTCCGTGTTTACACAGATGGCGGTGTAGACATTTCCATGTTTACACAGATAGCGGTGTGGATATTTCCATGTTTATGCAGATAGCGGTGTAGATATTTCCATGTTTATACAGATAGCGGTGCGGATATTTCCATGTTTATACAGATAGTTGGGCAGATATTTCCATGTTTATGCAGATAGCGGTGTAAACATTTCCATCTTAATACAGATGGTGGTGTAGGTATGTCCATGTTCGTACAGATGGCGTTGTACATATTTCCCTGTTAATACAGATGGTGGTGTAGATATTTCGAAGTTTATAGAGATAGCGCTGTAGTTATTTCCATATTTATAGAGAAATCTGTGTAGATATTTCCATGTATATGCAGATAACAGAGTAGATATTTCCATGTTCATGCAGATAGCGGTGTAGATATTTCCATGTTCATCCAGATGCCGGTGTAGATATATCCATGTTCATACAGATGGCGGTGAAGGTATTTCCATGTTCATACAGATGGTGGTGTAGATATTTCCATGTTCATACAAATGGCGGTGTAGATATTTCCATGTTCATAGAGATGGCGGTGGAGATATTTCCATGTTCATACAGATAGCGGTGCAGATATTTCCATGTTCATACAGTTAGCGGTGTAGATATTTCAATGTTTACAGATGGTGGTGTAGATATATACACGTTCATACAGATGGCGGTGTAGATATTTCCATGTTCGTACAGATGGCGGTGTAGATATTTCCATGTTCATAGAGATGGCGGTGTAGATATTTGCATGTTTATGCAGATAGAGGTATAGATATTTCCATGTTTATACAGATGGTGGTGTAGATATTTCCATGTTTATAGAGATGGCGGTCTAGATATTTCCATGTTTATAGAGATAGTGGTGTAGTTATTTCCAAGTTTATAGAGACAGCGTTGTAGATATTTCCATGTTTATGCAGATAGCGGTGAAGGTATTTCCATGTTTATACAGATAGCGGTGTAGATATTTCCATTTTTAAAGAGATAGCGGTGTAGATATTTCCATGTTCATACAGATAGCGGTGTAGATATTTCCATGTTCATACAGATAGCGGTGCAGATATTTCCATGTTCAAACAGATAGCGGTGTAGATATTTCCAAGTTCATGCAGATAGCGGTGTAGATATTTCCACGTTTATATAGATGGCGGTGTAGATATTTCCATGTTCATACAGATGGCGGTGTAGATATTTCCATGTTTATAGAGATGGTGGTGTAGATATTTTCATGTTTACACAGATGGCGGTGTAGATATTTCCATGTTTACGCAGATAGCGGTGTAGACATTTCCATGTTTACATAGATAGCGGTGTGGATATTTAAATGTTTATGCAGATAGCGGTGTAGATATTTCCATGTTTATACAGATAGCGGTGCGGATATTTCCTTGTTTATGCAGATGGGCAGATATTTCCATGTTTATACAGATAGCGGTGTAGATATTTCCATCTTAATACTGATGGCGGTGTAGATATGTCCATGTTCGTTCAGTTGGCGGTGTAGATATTTCCATGTTCATACAGATGGCGGTGTAGATATTTTGAAGTTTATAGAGATAGCACTGTAGTTATTTCCACATTTATAGAGAAATCTGTGTAGATATTTCCATATATATGCAGATAGCTGTGTAGATATTTCAATGTTCATGCAGATAGTGCTGTAGATATTTCCATGTTCATCCAGATGCCGGTGTAGATATATCCATGTTCATACAGATGGTGGTGAAGATATATCCATGTTCACACAGATGGCGGAGAAAATGTTTCCGTGTTCATACAAATGGCAGTGTAGCTATTTCCATGTTCATAGAGATGGCGTTGTAGATATTTTTATGTTCATACAGATAGCGGTGTAGATATTTCCATGTTCAAACTGATAGCGGTGTAGGTATTTCCATGTTCATACAGATAGCGGTGTAGATATTTCCATGTTCATACAGTTAGCGGTGTAGATATTTCTATGTTCATACAGATGGCGGTGTAGATATTTACATGTTCGTACGGATGGCAGTGTAGATATTTCCATGTTCATACAGGTGGCGGTGTAGATATTTCCATGTTTATACAGAGAGCAGTGTAGTTATTTCCATGTTTATAGAGATAGCAGTGTAGATATTTCCATTGATATACAGATAGCTGTGTAGATATTTCCATGTTCATACAGATAGCGGTGTAGATATTTCTATGTTCGTATAGATAGCGGTGTAGAGATTTCCATGTTCATACAGATAGCGGTGTAGATATTTCCATGTTCATACAGTTAGCGGTGTAGATATTTCCATGTTCATACAGATGGTGGTGTAGATATTTACATGTTCATACAGATGGCGGTGTAGATATTTCCATGTTCATACAGATGGCGGTGTAGATATTTCCATGTTCATGGAGATGGCGGTGTAGATATTTCCATGTTCATAGAGATGGCAGTGTAGATATTTCCATGTTTATGCAGATAGTGGTATAGATATTCCCAAGTTTATACAGATGGTGCTGTAGGAATTTCCATGTTTATTGAGATGGCTGTCTAGATATTTCCATGTTTATAGAGATATTGGTGTAGTTATTTCCAAGTTTATAGAGACAGCATTGTAGATATTTCCATGCTTATACAGATATCGGTGAAGATATTTCCATGTTTGTACAGATAGCGGTGTAGATATTTTCATGTTTATACAGATAACAGTGTAGATATTTCCATGTTTATAGAGATAGGTTTGTAGATAATTTCAATTTTTTACAGATAGCAGTTTAGATATTTCCAGGTTCATACCGATAGCGGTGTAGATATTTCCACGTTTATAGAGATGGCGGTGTAGATATTTACATGTTCATAGAGATGGCGGTGTACATATTTCCATGTTCGTATGGATGGCAGTGTAGATATTTCCATGTTCATACAGGTGGCGTTGTAGATATTTCCATGTTTATACAGATAGCAGTTTAGTTATTTCCGTGTTTATAGAGATAGCAGTGTAGATATTTCCATTGATATACAGATAGCTGTGTAGATATGTGCGTGTTCATACAGATAGCGGTGTAGATATTTCCATGTTCGTACAGATAGCGGTGTAGATATTTCCATGTTGATACAGATAGCGATGTAGATATTTTCTTGTTCGTAGAGATAGCGGTGTAGATATTTCCATGTTCAGTTAGCGGTGTAGACATTTCCATGTTCATACAGATGGTGGTGTAGATATTTCCATGTTCATACAGATAGCGGTGTAGATATTTCCATGTTCATACAGTTGGCCGTGTAGATATTTCCATGTTCCTACAGATGGCGGTGTAGATAATTACATGTTCATACAGATGGCTGTGTAGATATTTCCATGTTCATGGAAATGGCAGTGTAGATATTTCCATGATTATGCAGACAGCGGTATAGATATTTCCATGTTTATACAGATGGTGGTGTAGATATTTCCATGTTTATGGGGATGGCGGTGTAGATATTTTCATGTTTACACAGATGGCGGTGTAGATATTTCCATGTTCATACAGATAGCGGTGTAGATATTTCCATGTTAATACAGATAGCGGTGTAGATATTTCCATGTTCATACAAATAGCGGTGTAGTTATTTCCATGTTCATGCAGATAGCGGTGTAGTTATTTCCATGTTCATACAGTTAGCGATGTAGGTATTTCCATGTTTATAGAGATAGTGGTGTAGTTATGTCTAAGTTTATAGAGACAGCGTTGTAGATATTTCCATGTTCATAGAGATGGCGGTGTAGATATTTACAAGTTCGTACGGATGGCAGTGTAGATATTTCCATATTCACACAGGTGGCGGTGTAGATATTTCCATGTTTATACAGATAGCAGTGTAGTTATTTCCATGTTTATAGAGATCGCCGTGTAGATATTTCCATTGATATACAGATAGCTGTGTAGATATTTGCATGTTCATACAAATAGCGGTGTAGATATTTCCACGTTCATACAGATAGCAGTGTAGATATTTCTATGTTCATACAGATAGCGGTGTAGATATTTCCATGTTCATACAGATAGCGGTGTAGATATTTCCATGTTCATACCAATAGCGGTGTAGATATTTCCATGTGCATAGAGATGGCGGTGTAGATATTTCCATGTTTATACAGATAGCAGTGTAGATATTTCCATGTTTATAGAGATAGCAGTGTAGATATTTCCATTGATATACAGATAGCTGTGTAGATATTTGCATGTTCATACAGATAGCAGTGTAGATATTTCCATGTGCATACAGATGGCAGTGCAGATATTTCCATGTTCATACAGATAGCGGTGTAGATATTTCCATGTTCATACAGATAGCGGTGTAGATATTTCCATGTTCATACCAATAGCGGTGTAGATATTTCCATGTGCATACAGTTAGTGGTGTAGATATTTCCATGTTCATACAGATGGCGGTGTAGATATTTACATGTTCATACAAATGGCGGTGTAGATATTTCCATGTTCATAGAGATGGCGGTGTAGATAATTCCAAGTTTATACAGATAGCAGTGCAGTAATTTTCATGTTTATAGAGATAGCAGTGTAGATATTTCCATTGGTATACAGATAGCTGTGTAGATATTTGCATGTTCATACAGATAGTGGTGTAGATATTTACATCTTTGTACAGATAGCGGTGTAGATATTTCCATGTTCATACAGATAGCGGTGTAGATATTTCCATGTTCATGCAGATAACGGTGTAGATATTTCCATGTTCATACAGATAGCGGTGTAGATATTTCCATGTTCATACAGTTAGCGGTGTAGATATTTCCATATTCATACAGTTAGCGGTGTAGATATTTCCATGTTCATGCAAATGGCGGTGTAGATATTTCCATGTTCATACAGATGGCGGTGTAGATATTTCCATGTTCGTACAGATGGCCGTGTAGATATTTCCATGTTCATAGAAATGGCGGTGTAGATATTTCCATGTTTATGCAGATAGCGGTATAGATATTAACATGTTTATACAGATGGTGGTGTAGGTATTTCCATGTTCATAGAGATGGCGGTGTAGATATTTCCATGTTTATACAGATACCAGTGTAGTTATTTCCATGTTTATAGAGATCGCCGTGTAGATATTTCCATTGCTATACAGATAGCTGTGTAGATATTTCCATGTTCATACAGATAGCGGTGTAGATATTTCCACGTTCATACAGATAGCAGTGTAGATATTTCTATGTTCATACAGATAGCGGTGTAGATATTTCCATGTTCATACAGATAGCGGTGTAGGTATTTCCATGTTCATACAGATAGCGGTGTAGATATTTCCATGTTCATACAGTTAGCGGTGTAGATATTTCCATGTTCATACAGATGGCGGTGTAGATATTTACATGTTCGTACGGATGGCAGTGTAGATATTTCCATGTTCATACAGGTGGCGGTGTAGATATTTCCATGTTTATACAGATAGCAGTGTAGTTATTTCCATGTTTATAGAGATAGCAGTGTAGATATTTCCATTGATATATAGATAGCTGTGTAGATATTTCCATGTTCATACAGATAGCGGTGTAGATATTTCTATGTTCGTATAGATAGTGGTGTAGATATTTCCATGTTCATACAGATAGCGGTGTAGATATTTCCATGTTCATACAGATAACGGTGTAGATATTTCCATGTTCATACAGATAGCGGTGTATATATTTCCAAGTTCATACAGTTAGCGGTGTAGATATTTCCGTGTTCATACAGATGGCGGTGTAGATATTTACATGTTCATACAGATGGCAGTGTAGATATTTCCATGTTCGTACAGATGGCGGTGTAGATATTTCCATGTTCATAGAGATGGCAGTGTAGATATTTCCATGTTTATGCAGATAGCGGTATAGATATTTCCAGGTTTATACAGATGGTGGTGTAGGTATTTCCATGTTTATAGAGATGGCGGTCTAGATATTTCCATGTTTATACAGATATCGGTGAAGATATTTCCATGTTTATTCAGATAGCGGTGTAGATATTTCCATGTTTATACAGATAGCGGTGTATATATTACCATGTTTATAGAGATAGTGGTGTAGATAATTTCAATTTTATACCGAGAGCAGTGTAGATATTTCCAAGTTCATACAGATAGCGATGTAGTTATTTCCACGTTTATAGAGATGGCGGTGTAGATACTTCCATGTTCATAAAGATGGCGGTGTAGATATTTCCATGTTCATACAAATGGCGGTGTAGATATTTCCATGTTCATAGAGATGGCGGTGTAGATATTTCCATGTACATACAAATGGCGGTGTAGATATTTCCATGTTCATAGAGATGGCGGTGTAGATATTTCCATGTTTATACAGATAGCAGTGCAGTAATTTCCATGTTTATAGAGATAGCATTGTAGATATTTCCATTGGTATACAGATAGCTGTGTAGATATTTGCATGTTCATACAGATAGCGGTGTAGATATTTACATCTTCATACAGATAGCGGTGTAGATATTTCCATGTTCATGCAGATAACGGTGTAGATATTTCCATGTTCATACAGATAGCGGTGTAGATATTTCCATGTTCATACAGTTAGCGGTGTAGATATTTCCATGTTCATGCAAATGGCGGTGTAGATATTTCCATGTTCATACAGATGGCGGTGTAGATATTTCCATGTTCGTACAGATGGCCGTGTAGATATTTCCATGTTCATAGAAATGGCGGTGTAGATATTTCCATGTTTATGCAGATAGCGGTATAGATATTAACATGTTTATACAGATGGTGGTGTAGATATTTCCATGTTCATACAGATGGCGGTGTAGATATTTCCATGTTCGTACAGATGGCCGTGTAGATATTTCCATGTTCATACAGATGGCGGTGTAGATATTTACATGTTCGTACAGATGGCAGTGTAGATATTTCCATGTTCATACAGGTGGCGGTGTAGATATTTCCATGTTTATACAGATAGCAGTGTAGTTATTTCCATGTTTATAGAGATAGCAGTGTAGATATTTCCATTGATATACAGATAGCTGTGTAGATATTTCCATGTTCATACAGATAGCGGTGTAGATATTTCTATGTTCGTGTAGATAGTGGTGTAGATATTTCCATGTTCATACAGATAGCGGTGTAGGTATTTCCATGTTCATACAGATAACGGTGTAGATATTTCCATGTTCATACAGATAGCAGTGTAGATATTTCCATGTTCATACAGTTAGCCGTGTAGATATTTCCATGTTCATACAGATGGCGGTGTAGATATTTCCATGTTCATACAGATGGCGGTGTAGATATTTCCATGTTCGTACAGATGGCGGTGTAGATATTTCCATGTTCATAGAGATGGCGGTGGAGATATTTCCATGTTTAGGCAGATAGTGGTATAGATATTCCCATGTTTATACAGATGGTGCTGTAGGTATTTCTATGTTTATAGAGATGGCGGTCTAGATATTTCCATGTTTATAGAGATAATGGTGTAGTTATTTCCAAGTTTATAGAGACAGCATTGTAGATATTTCCACGTTTATACAGATAGCGGTGAAGTTATTTCCATGTTTATACAGATAGCGGTGTAGATATTTCCATGTTTATAGAGATAGGTGTGTAGATAATTTCAATTTTATACAGATAGCAGTGTAGATATTTCCAAGTTCATACCGATAGCGGTGTAGATATTTCCACGTTTATAGAGATGGCGGTGTAGATATTTCCATGTTCATACAGATGGCGGTGTAGATATTTCCAAGTTTATAGAGATGGCGGTGTAGATATTTTCATGTTTACACAGATGGCGGTGTAGATATTTCCATCTTTACACAGATAGCGGTGTAGACATTTCCATGTTTACACAGATAGCGGTGTGGATATTTCCATGTTTATGCAGGTAGCAGTGTAGATATTTCCATGTTTATACAGATAGCTGTGCGGATATTTCCATGTTTATACAGATGGGCAGATATTTCCATGTTTATACAGATAGCGGTGTAGATATTTCCATCTTAATACAGATGGCGGTGTAGATATGCCCATGTTCGTACAGATGGCGTTGTAGATATTTCCATGTTCATACAGATGGCGGTGTAGATATTTCGAACTTTATAGAGATAGCGTTGTAGTTATTTCCATATTTATGGAGAAATCTGTGTAGATATTTCCATGTATATGCAGATAGCTGTGTAGATATTTCCATGTTCATGAAGATAGCGGTGTAGATATTTCCATGTTCATCCAGATGCCGGTGTAGATATATCCATGTTCATACAGATGGCGGTGAAGATATTTCCATGTTCATACAGATGGCGGTGTAGATATTTCCATGTTCATACAAATGGCGGTGTAAGTATTTCCATGTTCATAGAGATGGCGGTGTAGATATTTCCATGTTCATACAAATGGCGGTGTAGATATTTCCATGTTCATAGAGATGGCGGTGTAGATATTTCCATGTTTATACAGATAGCAGTGTAGTTATTTCCATGTTTATAGAGATAGCAGTGTAGATATTTCCATTGATATACAGATAGCTGTGTAGATATTTGCATGTTCATACAGATAGCGGTGTAGATATTTCCATGTTCATACTGATGGCAGTGCAGATATTTCCATGTTCATACAGATAGCGGTGTAGATATTTCCATGTTTATAAAGATAGCAGTGTAGATATTTCCATGTTTATAGAGATAGTGGTGCAGATAATTCCAATTTTATACAGATATCAGTGTAGATATTTCCAAGTTCATACAGATAGCGGTGTAGATATTTCCACTTTTATAGATATGGCGGTGTAGATATTTCCATGTTCATACAGATGGCGGTGTAGATATTTCCATGTTCGTACGGATGGCAGTGTAGATATTTCCATGTTCATACAGGTGGCGGTGTAGATATTTCCATGTTTATACAGATAGCAGTGTAGTTATTTCCATGTTTATAGAGATAGCAGTGTAGATGTTGCCGTTGATATACATATAGCTGTGTAGATATTTGCATGTTCATACAGATAGCGGTGTAGATATTTCCATGTTCATACAGATAGCGGTGTAGATATTTCCATGTTCATACAGATAGCGGTGTACATATTTCCAAGTTCATACAGTTAGCGGAGTAGATATTTCCATGTTCATAGAGATAGCTGTGTAGATATTTCCATGTTCATACAGTTAGCGGTGTAGATATTTCCATGTTCATACAGATGACTGTGTAGATATTTACATGTTCATACAGATGGCGGTGTAGATATTTCCATGTTCGTACAGATGTCGGTGTAGATATTTTCATGTTCATAGAGATGTCTGTGTAGATATATCAATGTTTATGCTGATAGCGGTATAGATATTTCCATGTTTATACAGATGGTGGTGTAGATATTTCCATGTTTATAGAGATGGCGGTCTAGATATTTCCATGTTTGTAGAGATAGTGGTGTAGTTATTTCCAAGTTTATAGAGACAGCGTTGTAGTTATTTCCATGTTTATTCAGATAGCGGTGAAGCTTTTTCCATGTTTATACAGATAGCGGTGTAGATATTTCCATGTTTATACAGATAGCAGTGTAGATATTTCCATGTTTATAGAGATAGTGGTGTAGATAATTCCAATTTTATACAGATAGCTGTGTAGATATTTCCATGTTCATACAGATAGCGGTGTAGATATTTCTATGTTCGTATAGATAGCGGTGTAGATATTTCCATGTTCATACAGATAGCGGTGTAGATATTTCCATGTTCATACAGATAACGGTGTAGATATTTCCATGTTCATACAGATAGCGGTGTAGATATTTCCATGTTCATACAGTTAGCGGTGTAGATATTTCCATGTTCATACAGATGGCGGTGTAGATATTTCAATGTTCATAGAGATGGCGGTGTAGGTATTTCCATGTTTATACAGATAGCAGTGTAGTTATTTCCATGTATATAGAGATAGCAGTGTAGATGTTGCCATTGATATACAGATAGCTGTGTAGATATTTGCATGTTCATACAGATATCGGTGTAGATATTTCCATGTTCGCACAGATGGCGGTGTAGATATTTCCATGTTCATAGAGATGGCGGTGTAGATATTTCCATGTTTATGCAGATAGCGGTATAGATATTTCCATGTTTATACAGATGGTGGTGTAGATATTTCCATGTTTATAGAGATGGCGGTCTAGATATTTCCATGTTTATAGAGATAGTGGTGTAGTTATTTCCAAGTTTATAGAGACAGCGTTGTAGATATTTCCATGTTTATGCAGATAGCGGTGAAGATATTTCCATGTTTATTCAGATAGCGGTGTAGATATTTCCATGTTTATACAGATAGCAGTGTAGATATTTCCATGTTTATAGAGATAGTGGTGTAGATAATTCCAATTTTATACAGATATCAGTGTAGATATTTCCAAGTTCATACAGATAGCGGTGTAGATATTTCCACTTTTATAGATATGGCGGTGTAGATATTTCCATGTTCATACAGATGGCGGTGTAGATTTTTCCATGTTCGTACGGATGGCAGTGTAGATATTTCCATGTTCATACAGATAGCGGTGTAGATATTTTCATGTTCGTACAGATAGCAGTGTAGATATTTCTATCTACATACAGATAGCGGTGTAGATATTTCCATGTTCATAAAAATGGCGGTGTAGATATTTCCATGTTCATAGAGATGGCGGTGTAGATATTTCCATGTTCATAAAAATGGCGGTGTAGATATTTCCATGTTCATAGAGATGGCAGTGTAGTTATTTCCATGTTTATGGAGATTGCCGTGTAGATATTTCCATTGATATACAGATAGCTGTGTAGATATTTGCATGTTCATACAGATAGCGGTGTAGATATTTCCCTGTTCATACAGATAGCGGTGTAGATATTTCTATGTTCATACAGATAGCGGTGTAGATATTTCCATGTTCATACAGATAGCGGTGTAGGTATTTCCATGTTCATACAGATAGCGGTGTAGATATTTCCATGTTCATACAGTTAGCGCTGTAGATATTTCCATGTTCATACAGATGGCGGTGTAGATATTTACATGTTCGTACGGATGGCAGTGTAGGTATTTCCATGTTCATACAGGTGGCGGTGTAGTTATTTGCATGTTTATACAGATAGCAGTGTAGCTATTTCCATGTTTATAGAGATAGCAGTGTAGATATTTCCATTGATATACAGATAGCTGTGTAGATATTTCCATATTCATACAGATAGCGGTGTAGATATTTCTATGTTCGTATAGATAGCTGTGTAGATATTTCCATGTTCATACAGATAGCGGTGTAGATATTTCCATGTTCATACAGATAACGGTGTAGATATTTCCATGTTCATACAGATAGCGGTGTAGATATTTCCATGTTCATACAGTTAGCGGTGTAGATATTTCCATGTTCATACAGATGGCGGTGTAGATATTTACATGTACATAGAGATGGCGGTGTAGATATTTCCATGTTTATACAGATAGCAGTGTAGTTATTTCCATGTTTATAGAAATAGCATAGTAGATATTTCCACTGATATACAGATAGCTGTGTAGATATTTGCATGTTCATACAGATAGCATTGTAGATATTTCCATGTTCATACAGATAGCGGTGTAGATATTTCCATTTTCATACAGATAGCGGTGTAGATATTTCCATGTTCATACAGATAGCGGTGTAGATATTTCCATGTTCATACAGATGGCGGTTTAGATATTCACATGTTCATACAGATGGCGGTGTAAATATTTCCATGTTCTTTCAGATGGCGGTGTAGATATTTCCATGTTCATAGAGATGGCGGTGTAGATATTTCCATGTTTATGCAGATAGCGGTATAGATATTTCCATGTTTATACACATGGTGGTGTAGATATTTCCATGTTTATAGAGATGGCAGTCTAGATATTTCCATGTTTATAGAGATAGTTGTGTAGTTATTTCAAAGTTTATAGAGACAGCATTGTAGATATTTCCACCTATACACAGATAGCGGTGAAGATATTTCCATGTTTATACAGATAGCGGTGTCGATATTTCCATGTTTATAGAGATAGTGGTGTAGATATTTTCAATTTTATACAGATAGCAGTGTAGATATTTCCAAGTTCATACAGATAGCAGTGTAGATATTTCCACGTTTATAGAGATGGCGGTGTAGATATTTCCATGTTCATACAGATGTCGGTGTAGATATTTCCATGTTTATAGAGATGTCCGTGTAGATATTTTCATGTTTACAGAGATGGCGGTGTAGATATTTCCATGTTTACACAGATAGCGGTGTAGACATTTCCATGTTTACACAGATAGCGGTGTGGATATTTCCGTGTTTATGCAGATAGCGGTGTAGATATTTCCATCTTTATACAGATAGCGGTGCAGTTATGTCCATGTTTATACAGATATTGGTGCAGATATTTCCATGTTTATACAGATAGCGGTGTAGATATTTCCATCTTAATACAGACGGCGGTGTAGATATGTCCATGCTCGTACAGATGGTGGTGTAGATATTTCCATGTTCATACTGATGGCGGTGTAGATATTTCGAAGTTTATAGAGATAACGCTGTAGTTATTTCCATATTTATAGAGAAATCTGTGTAGCTATTTCCATGTATATTCAGATAGCTGTGTAGATATTTCCATGTTCATGCAAATAGCTGTGAAGATATATCCATGTTCATCCAGATGCCGGTGTACATATATCCATGTTCATACAGATGGCGGTGAAGATATTTCCATGTTCAAACAAATGGCGGTGTAGATATTTACATGTTCATACAAATGGCAGTGTAGATATTTCCATGTTCATAGAGATGGCGGTGTAGATATTTCCACGTTCATACAAATGGCGGTGTAGATATTTCCATGTTCATAGAGATGGCGGTGTAGATATTTCCATGTTTATACAGATAGCAGTGTAGTTATTTCCATGTTTACGGAGATTGCCGTGTAGATATTTCCGTTGATATACAGATAGCTGTGTAGATATTTGCATGTTCATACAGATAGCGGTGTAGATATTTCCATGTTCATACAGATAGCGGTGTAGATATTTCTATGTTCATACAGATAGCGGTGTAGATATTTCCATGTTCATACAGATAGCGGTGTAGGTATTTCCATGTTCATACAGATAGCGGTGTAGATATTTCCATGTTCATACAGTTAGCGCTGTAGATATTTCCATGTTCATACAGATGGCGGTGTAGATATTTACATGTTCGTACGGATGGCAGTGTAGATATTTCCATGTTCATACAGGTGGCGCTGTAGTTATTTCCATGTTTATACAGATAGCAGTGTAGTTATCTCCATGTTTATAGAGATAGCAGTGTAGATATTTCCATTGATATACAGATAGCTGTGTAGATATTTCCATGTTCATACAGATAGCAGTGTAGATATTTCTATGTTCATATAGATAGCGGTGTAGATATTTCCATGTTCATACAGATAGCGGTGTAGATATTTCCATGTTCATACAGATAACGGTGTAGATATTTCCATGTTCATACAGATGGCGGTGTAGATATTTACATGTACATAGAGATGGCGGTGTAGATATTTCCATGTTTATACAGATAGCAGTGTAGTTATTTCCATGTTTATAGAGATAGCATAGTAGATATTTCCACTGATATACAGATAGCTGTGTAGATATTTGCATGTTCATACAGATAGCGGTGTAGATATTTCCATGTTCATACAGATAGCGGTGTAGATATTTCCATTTTTATAGAGATAGCGGTGTAGATATTTCCATGTTCATACAGATAGCGGTGCAGATATTTCCATGTTCAAACAGATAGCGGTGTAGATATTTCCATGTTCATACAGATTGCGGTGCAGATATTTCCATGTTCATACAGTTAGCTGTGTAGATATTTCCATGTTCATACAGATGGTGGTGTAGATATTTACATGTTCATACAGATGGCAGTGTAGATATTTCCATGTTCGTACAGATGGCGGTGTAGATATTACCACTTTTATGGATATGGCGGTGTAGATATTTCCATGTTCATACACATGGCGGTGTAGATATTTCCATGTTCGTACGGATGGCAGTGTAGATATTTCCATGTTCATACAGGTGGCGGTGTAGATATTTCCATGTTTATACAGATAGCAGTGTAGTTATTTCCATGTTTATAGAGATAGCAGTGTAGATGTTGCCGTTGATATACAGATAGCTGTGTAGATATTTGCATGTTCATACAGATAGCGGTGTAGATATTTCCATGTTCATACAGATAGCGGTGTAGATATTTCCATGTTCATACAGATAGCGGTGTAGGTATTTCCACGTTCATACAGATAACGGTGTAGATATTTCCATGTTCATACAAATAGCGGTGTACATATTTCCAAGTTCATACAGTTAGCGGAGTAGATATTTCCATGTTCATAGAGATAGCGGTGTAGATATTTCCATGTTCATACAGTTAGCGGTGTAGATATTTCCATGTTCATACAGATGACCGTGGAGATATTTACATGTTCATACAGATGGCGGTGTAGATATTTCCATGTTCGTACAGATGTCAGTGTAGATATTTTCATGTTCATAGAGATGGCTGTGTAGATATATCAATGTTTATGCTGATAGCGGTATAGATATTTCCATGTTTCTACAGATGGTGGTGTAGATATTTCCATGTTTATAGAGATGGCGGTCTAGATATTTCCATGTTTGTAGAGATAGTGGTGTAGTTATTTCCAAGTTTATAGAGACAGCGTTGTAGTTATTTCCATGTTTATTCAGATAGCGCTGAAGGTTTTTCCATGTTTATACAGATAGCGGTGTAGATATTTCCATGTTTATACAGATAGCAGTGTATATATTTCCATGTTTATAGAGATAGTGGTTTAGATAATTCCAATTTTATACAGATAGCTGTGTAGATATTTCCATGTTCATACAGATAGCGGTGTAGATATTTCTATGTTCGTATAGATAGCGGTGTAGATATTTCCATGTTCATACAGATAGCGGTGTAGATATTTCCATGTTCATACAGTTAGCGGTGTAGATATTTCCATGTTCATACAGATGGCGGTGTAGATATTTACATGTACAAGGAGATGGCGGTGTAGATATTTCCATGTTTATACAGATAGCAGTGTAGTTATTTCCATGTTTATAGAGATAGCATAGTAGATATTTCCACTGATATACAGATAGCTGTGTAGATATTTGCATGTTCATACAGATAGCGTTGTAGATATTTCCATGTTCATACAGATAGCGGTGTAGATATTTCCATTTTCATACAGATAGCGGTGTAGATATTTCCATGTTCATACAGTTAGCGGTGTAGATATTTCCATGTTCATACAGATGGCGGTTTAGATATTCACATGTTCATACAGATGGCGGTGTAAATATTTCCATGTTCTTTCAGATGGCGGTGTAGATATTTCCATGTTCATAGAGATGGCGGTGTAGATATTTCCATGTTTATACAGATAGCAGTGTAGTTATTTCCATGTTTACAGAGATTGCCGTGTAGATATTTCCATTGATATACAGATAGCTGTGTAGATATTTGCATGTTCATACAGATAGCGGTGTAGATATTTCCATGTTCATACAGATAGCGGTGTAGGTATTTCCATGTTCATACAGATAGCGGTGTAGATATTTCCATGTTCATACAGTTAGCGCTGTAGATATTTTCATGTTCATACAGATGGCGGTGTAGATATTTACATGTTCGTACGGATGGCAGTGTAGATATTTCCATGTTCATACAGGTGGCGCTGTAGTTATTTCCAAGTTTATACAGATAGCAGTGTAGTTATTTCCATGTTTATAGAGATAGCAGTGTAGATATTTCCATTGATATACAGATAGCTGTGTAGATATTTCCATGTTCATACAGATAGCGGTGTAGATATTTCTATGTTCGTATAGATAGCGGTGTAGATATTTCCATGTTCATACAGATAGCGGTGTAGATATTTCCATGTTCATACAGATAACTGTGTAGATATTTCCATGTTCATACAGATAGCGGTGTAGATATTTCCATGTTCATACAGTTAGCGGTGTAGATATTTCCATGTTCATACAGATGGCGGTGTAGATATTTACATGTACATAGAGATGGCAGTGTAGATATTTCCATGTTTATACAGATAGCAGTGTAGTTATTTCCATGTTTATAGAGATAGCATAGTAGATATTTCCACTGATATACAGATAGCTGTGTAGATATTTGCATGTTCATACAGATAGCGGTGTAGATATTTCCATGTTCATACAGATAGCGGTGCAGATATTTCCATGTTCAAACAGATAGCGGTGTAGATATTTCCATGTTCATACAGATTGCGGTGCAGATATTTCCATGTTCATACAGTTAGCTGTGTAGATATTTCCATGTTCGTACAGATGGTGGTGTAGATATTTACATGTTCATACAGATGGCGGTGTAGATATTTCCATGTTCGTACAGATGGCGGTGTAGATATTTCCACTTTTATAGATATGGCGGTGTAGATATTTCCATGTTCATACAGATGGCGGTGTAGATATTTCCATGTTCGTACGGATGGCAGTGTAGATATTTCCATGTTCATACAGGTGGCGGTGTAGATATTTCCATGTTTATACAGATAGCAGTGTAGTTATTTCCATGTTTATAGAGATAGCAGTCTAGATGTAGCCGTTGATATACAGATAGCTGTGTAGATATTTGCATGTTCATACAGATAGCGGTGTAGATATTTCCATGTTCATACAGATAGCGGTGTAGATATTTCCATGTTCATACAGATAGCGGTGTAGGTATTTCCACGTTCATACAGATAACGGTGTAGATATTTCCATGTTCATACAAATAGCGGTGTACATATTTCCAAGTTCATACAGTTAGCGGAGTAGATATTTCCATGTTCATAGAGATAGCGGTGTAGATATTTCCATGTTCATACAGTTAGCGGTGTAGATATTTCCATGTTCATACAGATGACCGTGGAGATATTTACATGTTCATACAGATGGCGGTGTAGATATTTCCATGTTCGTACAGATGTCGGTGTAGATATTTTCATGTTCATAGAGATGGCTGTGTAGATATATCAATGTATATGCTGATAGCGGTATAGATATTTCCATGTTTCTACAGATGGTGGTGTAGATATTTCCATGTTTATAGAGATGGCGGTCCAGATATTTCCATATTTGTAGAGATAGTGGTGAAGTTATTTCCAAGTTTATAGAGACAGCGTTGTAGTTGTTTCCATGTTTATTCAGATAGCGGTGAAGGTTTTTCCATGTTTATACAGATAGCGGTTTAGATATTTCCATGTTTATACAGATAGCAGTGTAGATATTTCCATGTTTATAGAGATAGTGGTGTAGATAATTCCAATTTTATACAGATAGCTGTGTAGATATTTCCATGTTCATACAGATAGCGGTGTAGATATTTCTATGTTCGTATAGATAGCGGTGTAGATATTTCCATGTTCATACAGATAGCGGTGTAGATATTTCCATGTTCATACAGATAACGGTGTAGATATTTCCATGTTCATACAGATAGCGGTGTAGATATTTCCATGTTCATACAGTTAGCGGTGTAGATATTTCCATGTTCATTCAGATGGCGGTGTAGATATTTACATGTACATAGAGATGGCGGTGTAGATATTTCCATGTTTATACAGATAGCAGTGTAGTTATTTCCATGTTTATAGAGATAGCAGTGTAGATGTTGCCATTGATATACAGATAGCTGTGTAGATATTTGCATGTTCATACCAATAGCGGTGTAGATATTTCCATGTTCGTACAGATGGCGGTGTAGATATTTCCATGTTCATAGAGATGGCAGTGTAGATATTTCCATGTTTATGCAGATAGCGGTATAGATATTTCCATGTTTATACAGATGGTGGTGTAGATATTTCCATGTTTATAGAGATGGCGGTCTAGATATTTCCATGTTTATAGAGATAGTGGTGTAGTTATTTCCAAGTTTATAGAGACAGCGTTGTAGATATTTCCATGTTTATGCAGATAGCGGTGAAGATATTTCCATGTTTATTCAGATAGCAGTGTAGTTATTTCCATGTTTATAGAGATAGCATAGTAGATATTTCCACTGATATACAGATAGCTGTGTAGATATTTGCATGTTCATACAGATAGCGGTGTAGATATTTCCATGTTCATACAGATAGCGGTGTAGATATTTCCATTTTTATAGAGATAGCGGTGTAGATATTTCCATGTTCATACAGATAGCGGTGCAGATATTTCCATGTTCAAACAGATAGCGGTGTAGATATTTCCATGTTCATACAGATTGCGGTGCAGATATTTCCATGTTCATACAGTTAGCTGTGTAGATATTTCCATGTTCATAC
Organism: Gorilla gorilla gorilla; assembly: GCF_029281585.2. NCBI lineage: Eukaryota > Metazoa > Chordata > Mammalia > Primates > Hominidae > Gorilla > Gorilla gorilla. The sequence continues at coordinate 14,840,936 of NC_073235.2, read as the reverse complement.
AGATGGTGGTGTAGATATTTCCATGTTCATACAGATGGCGGTTTAGATATTTCCATGTTCATAGAGATAGCGGTGTAGATATTTCCATGTTTTTATAGATAGCAGTGTAGTTATTTCCATGTTTATAGAGATAGCAGTGTAGATGTTGCCGTTGATATACAGATAGCTGTGTAGATATTTGCATGTTCATACAGATAGCGGTGTAGATATTTCCATGTTCATACAGATAGCGGTGTAGATATTTCCATGTTCATACAGATAGCGGTGTAGGTATTTCCACGTTCATACAGATAACGGTGTAGATATTTCCATGTTCATACAGATAGCGGTGTACATATTTCCAAGTTCATACAGTTAGCGGAGTAGATATTTCCATGTTCATAGAGATAGCGGTGTAGATATTTCCATGTTCATACAGTTAGCGGTGTAGATATTTCCATGTTCATACAGATGACCGTGGAGATATTTACATGTTCATACAGATGGCGGTGTAGATATTTCCATGTTCGTACACATGTCGGTGAAGATATTTTCATGTTCATAGAGATGGCTGTGTAGATATATCAATGTTTATGCTGATAGCGGTATAGATATTTCCATGTTTATACAGATGGTGGTGTAGATATTTCCATGTTTATAGAGATGGCGGTCTAGATATTTCCATGTTTGTAGAGATAGTGGTGTAGTTATTTCCAAGTTTATAGAGACAGCGTTGTAGTTATTTCCATGTTTATTCAGATAGCGGTGAAGGTTTTTCCATGTTTATACAGATAGCGGTGTAGATATTTCCATGTTTATACAGATAGCAGTGTAAATATTTCCATGTTTATAGAGATAGTGGTGTAGATAATTCCAATTTTATACAGATAGCTGTGTAGATATTTCCATGTTCATACAGATAGCGGTGTAGATATTTCTATGTTCGTATAGATAGTGGTGTAGATATTTCCATGTTCATACAGATAGCGGTGTAGATATTTCCATGTTCATACAGATAACGGTGTAGATATTTCCATGTTCATACAGATAGCGGTGTAGATATTTCCATGTTCATACAGTTAGCGGTGTAGATATTTCCATGTTCATACAGATGGCCGTGTAGATATTTACATGTGCATAGAGACGGCGGTGTAGATATTTCCATGTTTATACAGATAGCAGTGTAGTTATTTCCATGTTTATAGAGATAGCAGTGTAGATGTTGCCATTGATATACAGATAGCTGTGTAGATATTTGCATGTTCATACAGATATCGGTGTAGATATTTCCATGTTCGTACAGATGGCGGTGTAGATATTTCCATGTTCATAGAGATGGCGGTGTAGATATTTTCATGTTTATGCAGATAGCGGTATAGATATTTCCATGTTTATACAGATGGTGGTGTAGATATTTCCATGTTTATAGAGATGGCGGTCTAGATATTTCCATGTTTATAGAGATAGTGGTGTAGTTATTTCCAAGTTTATAGAGACAGCGTTGTAGATATTTCCATGTTTATGCAGATAGCGGTGAAGATATTTCCATGTTTATTCAGATAGCGGTGTAGATATTTCCATGTTTATAGAGATAGTGGTGTAGATAATTCCAATTTTATACAGATGTCAGTGTAGATATTTCCAAGTTCATACAGATAGCGGTGTAGATATTTCCACTTTTATAGATATGGCGGTGTAGATATTTCCATGTTCATACAGATGGCGGTGTAGATATTTCCATGTTCGTACGGATGGCAGTGTAGATATTTCCATGTTCATACAGATAGCGGTGTAGATATTTCCATGTTCATACAGATAGCGGTGTAGATATTTCCATTTTTATAGAGATAGCGGTGTAGATATTTCCATGTTCATACAGATAGCGGTGCAGATATTTCCATGTTCAGATAGCGGTGTAGATATTTCCATGTTCATACAGATTGCGGTGCAGATATTTCCATGTTCATACAGTTAGCTGTGTAGATATTTCCATGTTCATACAGATGGTGGTGTAGATATTTACATGTTCATACAGATGGCGGTGTAGATATTTCCATGTTCGTACAGATGGCGGTGTAGATATTTCCATGTTCATAGAGATGGCGGTGTAGATATTTCCATGTTTATGCAGATAGCGGTATAGATATTTCCATGTTTATACAGATGGTGGTGTAGATATTTCCATGTTTATAGAGATGGCGGTCTAGATATTTCCATGTTTATAGAGATAGTGGTGTAGTTATTTCCAAGTTTATAGAGACACAGTTGTAGATATTTCCATGTTTATGCAGATAGCGGTGAAGATATTTCCATGTTTATTCAGATAGCGGTGTAGATATTTCCATGTTTATACAGATAGCAGTGTAGATATTTCCATGTTTATAGAGATATTGGTTTAGATAATTCCAATTTTATACAGATATCAGTGTAGATATTTCCAAGTTCATACAGATAGCAGTGTATATATTTCCACTTTTATAGATATGGCGGTGTAGATATTTCCATGTTCATATAGATGGCGGTGTAGATATTTCCATGTTCGTACGGATGGCAGTGTAGATATTTCCATGTTCATACAGGTGGCGGTGTAGATATTTCCATGTTTATACAGATAGCAGTGTAGTTATTTCCATGTTTATAGAGATAGCAGTGTAGATGTTGCCGTTGATATACAGATAGCTGTGTAGATATTTGCATGTTCATACAGATAGCGGTGTAGATATTTCCATGTTCATACAGATAGCGGTGAAGATATTTCCATGTTCATACAGATAGCGGTGTAGGTATTTCCACGTTCATACAGATAACGGTGTAGATATTTCCATGTTCATACAAATAGCGGTGTACATATTTCCAAGTTCATACAGTTAGCGGAGTAGATATTTCCATGTTCATAGAGATAGCGGTGTAGATATTTCCATGTTCATACAGTTAGCGGTGTAGATATTTCCATGTTCATACAGATGACCATGGAGATATTTACATGTTCATACAGATGGCGGTGTAGATATTTCCATGTTCATACAGATGTTGGTGTAGATATTTTCATGTTCATAGAGATGGCTGTGTAGATATATCAATGTTTATGCTGATAGCGGTATAGATATTTCCATGTTTATACAGATGGTGGTGTAGATATTTCCATGTTTATAGAGATGGCGGTCTAGATATTTCCATGTTTGTAGAGATAGTGGTGTAGTTATTTCCAAGTTTATAGAGACAGCGTTGTAGTTATTTCCATGTTTATTCAGATAGCGGTGAAGGTTTTTCCATGTTTATACAGATAGCGGTGTAGATATTTCCATGTTTATACAGATAGCAGTGTAGATATTTCCATGTTTATAGAGATAGTGGTGTAGATAATTCCAATTTTATACTGATAGCATTGTAGATATTTCCAAATTCATACAGATAGCGGTGTAGATATTTCCACGTTTATGGAGATGGCGGTGTAGATATTTCCATGTTCATACAAATGGCGGTGTAGATATTTCCATGTTTATAGAGATGGCGGTGTAGATATTTTCATGTTTACACAGATGGCGGTGTAGATATTTCCATGTTTACACAGATAGCAGTGTAGACATTTCCATGTTTACACAGATAGCGGTGTGTATATTTCCATGTTTATGCAGATAGCGGTGTAGATATTTCCATGTTTATACAGATAGCGGTGCAGATATTTCCATGTTTATACAGATGGGCAGATATTTCCATGTTTATACAGATAGCGGTGTAGATATTTCCGTCTTAATACAGATGGCGGTGTAGATATGTCCATGTTAGTACAGATGGCGGTGTAGATATTTCCATGTTCATACAGATGGCGGTGTTGATATTTCGAAGTTTATAGAGATAGCGCTGTAGTTATTTCCATATTTATAGAGAAATCTTTGTAGATATTTCCATGCATATGCTGATAGCTGTGCAGATATTTCCATGTTCATGCAGACAGCGGTGTAGATATTTCCATGTTCATCCAGATGTCGGTGTAGATATATCCATGTTCATACAGATGGCGGTGAAGGTATTTCCATGTTCATACAGATGGCGGTGTAGATATTTCCATGTTCATAAAAATGGCGGTGTAGATATTTCCATGTTCATAGAGATGGCGGTGTAGATATTTCCATGTTCATAGAAATGGCGGTGTAGATATTTCCCTGTTCATAGAGATGGCGGTGTAGATATTTCCATGTTTATACAGATAGCAGTGTAGTTATTTCCATGTTTATAGAGATAGCAGTGTTGATGTTGCCATTGATATACAGATAGCTGTGTAGATATTTGCATGTTCATACAGATGGCGGTGTAGATATTTCGAAGTTTATAGAGATAGCGCTGTAGTTATTTCCATATTTATAGAGAAATCGGTGTAGATATTTCCATGTATATGCAGATAGCTGTGTAGATATTTCCATGTTCATGCAGACAGCGGTGTAGATATTTCCAAGTTCATCCAGATGTCGGTGTAGATATATTCATGTTCATACAGATGGCGGTGTAGATATTTCCATGTTCGTACAAATGGCGGTGTAGATATTTCCATGTTCATAGAGATGGCGGTGGAGATATTTCCAAGTTCATACAAATGGCGTTGTTGATATTTCTCTGTTCATAGAGATGGCGGTGTAGATATTTCCATGTTTATACAGATAGCAGTGTAGTTATTTCCATGTTTATAGAGATAGCAGTGTAGATGTTGCCGTTGATATACAGATAGCTGTGTAGATATTTGCATGTTCATACAGATAGCTGTGTAGATATTTGCATGTTCATACAGATAGCGGTGTAGATATTTCCATGTTCATACAGATAGCGGTGTAGGTATTTCCACGTTCATACAGATAACGGTGTAGATATTTCCATGTTCATACGGGTGGCGGTGTAGATATTTCCATGTTCGTACGGATGGCAGTGTAGATATTTCCATGTTCATACGGGTGGCGGTGTAGATATTTACATGTTTATACAGATAGCAGTGTAGTTATTTCCATGTTTATAGAGATAGCAGTGTAGATATTCCCATTGATATACAGATAGCTGTGTAGATATTTGCATGTTCATACTGATAGCGGTGTAGATATTTCCATGTTCGTATAGATAGCGGTGTAGATATTTCCATGTTCATACAGATAGCTGTGTAGATATTTCCAAGTTCATACAGTTAGCGGAGTAGAAATTTCCATGTTCATACAGATAGCGGTTTAGATATTTCCATGTTCATACAGTTAGCGGTGTAGATATTTCCATGTTCATACAGATGGCCGTGTAGATATTTACATGTTCATACAGATGGCGGTGTAGATATTTCCATGTTCGTACAGATGGTGGTGTAGATATTTTCATGTTCATAGAGATGGCGGTGTAGATATTTCCATGTTTATGCAGATAGCGGTATAGATATTTCCATGTTTATACAGACGGTGGTGTAGATATTTAAATGTTTATAGAGATGGCGGTCCAGATATTTCCATGTTTGTAGAGATAGTGGTGTAGTTATTTCCAAGTTTATAGAGACAGCGTTTTAGATATTTCCATGTTTATACAGATAGCGGTGAAGATATTTCCATGTTTATACAGATAGCGGTGTAGATATTTCCATGTTTATTCAGATAGCAGTGAAGATATTTCCATGTTTATACAGATAGTGGTGTAGATATTTCCATGTTTATACAGATAGCAGTGTAGATATTTCCATGTTTATAGAGATAGTCGTGTAGATAATTCCAATTTTATACTGATAGCATTGTAGATATTTCCAAATTCATACAGATAGCGGTGTAGATATTTCCACGTTTATAGAGATGGCGGTGGAGTTATTTCCATGTTCACACAGATGGCGGTGGGGATATTTCCATGTTTATAGAGATTTCGGTGTAGATATTTTCATGTTTACACAGATGGATGTGTAGATATTTCCGTGTTTACACAGATAGCGGTGTAGACATTTCCATGTTTACACAGATAGCGGTGTGGATATTTCCATGTTTATGCAGATAGTGGTGTAGATATTTCCATGTTTATACTAATAGCGGTGCGGATATTTCCATGTTTATACAGATAGTTGGGCAGATATTTCCATGTTTATACAGATAGCGGTGTAGATATTTCCATCTTAATACAGATGGTGGTGTAGGTATGTCCATGTTCGTACAGATGGCGTTGTACGTATTTCCCTGTTAATACAGATGTTGGTGTAGATATTTCGAAGTTTATAGAGATAGCGCTGTAGTTATTTCCATATTTATAGAGAAATCTGTGTAGATATTTCCATGTATATGCAGATAACAGTGTAGATATTCCCATGTTCATGCAGATAGCGGAGTAGATATTTCCATATTCATCCAGATGCCGGTGTAGATATATCCATATTCATACAGATGGCGGTGAAGATATTTCCATGTTCATACAGATGGTGGTGTAGATATTTCCATGTTCATACAAATGGCGGTGTAGATATTTCAATGTTCATAGAGATGGCGGTGTAGATATTTCCATGTTCGTACAGATGTCGGTGTAGATATTTTCATGTTCATAGAGATGGCTGTGTAGATATATCAATGTATATGCTGATAGCGGTATAGATATTTCCATGTTTCTACAGATGGTGGTGTAGATATTTCCATGTTTATAGAGATGGCGGTCTAGATATTTCCATGTTTGTAGAGATAGTGGTGTAGTTATTTCCAAGTTTATAGAGACAGCGTTGTAGTTGTTTCCATGTTTATTCAGATAGCGGTGAAGGTTTTTCCATGTTTATACAGATAGCGGTTTAGATATTTCCATGTTTATACAGATAGCAGTGTAGATATTTCCATGTTTATAGAGATAGTGGTGTAGATAATTCCAATTTTATACAGATAGCTGTGTAGATATTTCCATGTTCATACAGATAGCGGTGTAGATATTTCTATGTTCGTATAGATAGCGGTGTAGATATTTCCATGTTCATACAGATAGCGGTGTAGATATTTCCATGTTCATACAGATAACGGTGTAGATATTTCCATGTTCATACAGATAGCGGTGTAGATATTTCCATGTTCATACAGTTAGCGGTGTAGACATTTCCATGTTCATACAGATGGTGGTGTAGATATTTACATGTATATAGAGATGGCGGTGTAGATATTTCCACGTTTATACAGATAGCAGTGTAGTTATTTCCATGTTTATAGAGATAGCAGTGTAGATGTTGCCATTGATATACAGATAGCTGTGTAGATATTTGCATGTTCATACCAATAGCGGTGTAGATATTTCCATGTTCGTACAGATGGCGGTGTAGATATTTCCATGTTCATAGAGATGGCAGTGTAGATATTTCCATGTTTATGCAGATAGCGGTATAGATATTTCCATGTTTATACAGATGGTGGTGTAGATATTTCCATGTTTATAGAGATGGCGGTCTAGATATTTCCATGTTTATAGAGATAGTGGTGTAGTTATTTCCAAGTTTATAGAGACAGCGTTGTAGATATTTCCATGTTTATGCAGATAGCGGTGAAGATATTTCCATGTTTATTCAGATAGCAGTGTAGTTATTTCCATGTTTATAGAGATAGCATAGTAGATATTTCCACTGATATACAGATAGCTGTGTAGATATTTGCATGTTCATACAGATAGCGGTGTAGATATTTCCATGTTCATACAGATAGCGGTGTAGATATTTCCATTTTTATAGAGATAGCGGTGTAGATATTTCCATGTTCATACAGATAGCGGTGCAGATATTTCCATGTTCAAACAGATAGCGGTGTAGATATTTCCATGTTCATACAGATTGCGGTGCAGATATTTCCATGTTCATACAGTTAGCTGTGTAGATATTTCCATGTTCATACAGATGGTGGTGTAGATATTTCCATGTTCATACAGATGGCGGTTTAGATATTTCCATGTTCATAGAGATAGCGGTGTAGATATTTCCATGTTTATATAGATAGCAGTGTAGTTATTTCCATGTTTATAGAGATAGCAGTGTAGATGTTGCCGTTGATATACAGATAGCTGTGTAGATATTTGCATGTTCATACAGATAGCGGTGTAGATATTTCCATGTTCATACAGATAGCGGTGTAGATATTTCCATGTTCATACAGATAGCGGTGTAGGTATTTCCACGTTCATACAGATAACGGTGTAGATATTTCCATGTTCATACAGATAGCGGTGTACATATTTCCAAGTTCATACAGTTAGCGGAGTAGATATTTCCATGTTCATAGAGATAGCGGTGTAGATATTTCCATGTTCATACAGTTAGCGGTGTAGATATTTCCATGTTCATACAGATGACCGTGGAGATATTTACATGTTCATACAGATGGCGGTGTAGATATTTCCATGTTCGTACACATGTCGGTGAAGATATTTTCATGTTCATAGAGATGGCTGTGTAGATATATCAATGTTTATGCTGATAGCGGTATAGATATTTCCATGTTTATACAGATGGTGGTGTAGATATTTCCATGTTTATAGAGATGGCGGTCTAGATATTTCCATGTTTGTAGAGATAGTGGTGTAGTTATTTCCAAGTTTATAGAGACAGCGTTGTAGTTATTTCCATGTTTATTCAGATAGCGGTGAAGGTTTTTCCATGTTTATACAGATAGCGGTGTAGATATTTCCATGTTTATACAGATAGCAGTGTAAATATTTCCATGTTTATAGAGATAGTGGTGTAGATAATTCCAATTTTATACAGATAGCTGTGTAGATATTTCCATGTTCATACAGATAGCGGTGTAGATATTTCTATGTTCGTATAGATAGTGGTGTAGATATTTCCATGTTCATACAGATAGCGGTGTAGATATTTCCATGTTCATACAGATAACGGTGTAGATATTTCCATGTTCATACAGATAGCGGTGTAGATATTTCCATGTTCATACAGTTAGCGGTGTAGATATTTCCATGTTCATACAGATGTCCGTGTAGATATTTACATGTACATAGAGACGGAGGTGTAGATATTTCCATGTTTATACAGATAGCAGTGTAGTTATTTCCATGTTTATAGAGATAGCAGTGTAGATGTTGCCATTGATATACAGATAGCTGTGTAGATATTTGCATGTTCATACAGATATCGGTGTAGATATTTCCATGTTCGTACAGATGGCGGTGTAGATATTTCCATGTTCATAGAGATGGCGGTGTAGATATTTTCATGTTTATGCAGATAGCGGTATAGATATTTCCATGTTTATACAGATGGTGGTGTAGATATTTCCATGTTTATAGAGATGGCGGTCTAGATATTTCCATGTTTATAGAGATAGTGGTGTAGTTATTTCCAAGTTTATAGAGACAGCGTTGTAGATATTTCCATGTTTATGCAGATAGCGGTGAAGATATTTCCATGTTTATTCAGATAGCGGTGTAGATATTTCCATGTTTATAGAGATAGTGGTGTAGATAATTCCAATTTTATACAGATGTCAGTGTAGATATTTCCAAGTTCATACAGATAGCGGTGTAGATATTTCCACTTTTATAGATATGGCGGTGTAGATATTTCCATGTTCATACAGATGGCGGTGTAGATATTTCCATGTTCGTACGGATGGCAGTGTAGATATTTCCATGTTCATACAGATAGCGGTGTAGATATTTCCATGTTCATACAGATAGCGGTGTAGATATTTCCATTTTTATAGAGATAGCGGTGTAGATATTTCCATGTTCATACAGATAGCGGTGCAGATATTTCCATGTTCAGATAGCGGTGTAGATATTTCCATGTTCATACAGATTGCGGTGCAGATATTTCCATGTTCATACAGTTAGCTGTGTAGATATTTCCATGTTCATACAGATGGTGGTGTAGATATTTACATGTTCATACAGATGGCGGTGTAGATATTTCCATGTTCGTACAGATGGCGGTGTAGATATTTCCATGTTCATAGAGATGGCGGTGTAGATATTTCCATGTTTATGCAGATAGCGGTATAGATATTTCCATGTTTATACAGATGGTGGTGTAGATATTTCCATGTTTATAGAGATGGCGGTCTAGATATTTCCATGTTTATAGAGATAGTGGTGTAGTTATTTCCAAGTTTATAGAGACACAGTTGTAGATATTTCCATGTTTATGCAGATAGCGGTGAAGATATTTCCATGTTTATTCAGATAGCGTTGTAGATATTTCCATGTTTATACAGATAGCAGTGTAGATATTTCCATGTTTATAGAGATATTGGTTTAGATAATTCCAATTTTATACAGATATCAGTGTAGATATTTCCAAGTTCATACAGATAGCAGTGTATATATTTCCACTTTTATAGATATGGCGGTGTAGATATTTCCATGTTCATACAGATGGCGGTGTAGATATTTCCATGTTCGTACGGATGGCAGTGTAGATATTTCCATGTTCATACAGGTGGCGGTGTAGATATTTCCATGTTTATACAGATAGCAGTGTAGTTATTTCCATGTTTATAGAGATAGCAGTGTAGATGTTGCCGTTGATATACAGATAGCTGTGTAGATATTTGCATGTTCATACAGATAGCGGTGTAGATATTTCCATGTTCATACAGATAGCGGTGAAGATATTTCCATGTTCATACAGATAGCGGTGTAGGTATTTCCACGTTCATACAGATAACGGTGTAGATATTTCCATGTTCATACAAATAGCGGTGTACATATTTCCAAGTTCATACAGTTAGCGGAGTAGATATTTCCATGTTCATAGAGATAGCGGTGTAGATATTTCCATGTTCATACAGTTAGCGGTGTAGATATTTCCATGTTCATACAGATGACCATGGAGATATTTACATGTTCATACAGATGGCGGTGTAGATATTTCCATGTTCATACAGATGTCGGTGTAGTTATTTTCATGTTCATAGAGATGGCTGTGTAGATATATCAATGTTTATGCTGATAGCGGTATAGATATTTCCATGTTTATACAGATGGTGGTGTAGATATTTCCATGTTTATAGAGATGGCGGTCTAGATATTTCCATGTTTGTAGAGATAGTGGTGTAGTTATTTCCAAGTTTATAGAGACAGCGTTGTAGTTATTTCCATGTTTATTCAGATAGCGGTGAAGGTTTTTCCATGTTTATACAGATAGCGGTGTAGATATTTCCATGTTTATACAGATAGCAGTGTAGATATTTCCATGTTTATAGAGATAGTGGTGTAGATAATTCCAATTTTATACTGATAGCATTGTAGATATTTCCAAATTCATACAGATAGCGGTGTAGATATTTCCACGTTTATAGAGATGGCGGTGTAGATATTTCCATGTTCATACAAATGGCGGTGTAGATATTTCCATGTTTATAGAGATGGCGGTGTAGATATTTTCATGTTTACACAGATGGCGGTGTAGATATTTCCATGTTTACACAGATAGCGGTGTAGACATTTCCATGTTTACACAGATAGCGGTGTGTATATTTCCATGTTTATGCAGATAGCGGTGTAGATATTTCCATGTTTATACAGATAGCGGTGCAGATATTTCCATGTTTATACAGATGGGCAGATATTTCCATGTTTATACAGATAGCGGTGTAGATATTTCCGTCTTAATACAGATGGCGGTGTAGATATGTCCATGTTAGTACAGATGGCGGTGTAGATATTTCCATGTTCATACAGATGGCGGTGTTGATATTTCGAAGTTTATAGAGATAGCGCTGTAGTTATTTCCATATTTATAGAGAAATCTTTGTAGATATTTCCATGCATATGCTGATAGCTGTGCAGATATTTCCATGTTCATGCAGACAGCGGTGTAGATATTTCCATGTTCATCCAGATGTCGGTGTAGATATATCCATGTTCATACAGATGGCGGTGAAGGTATTTCCATGTTCATACAGATGGCGGTGTAGATATTTCCATGTTCATAAAAATGGCGGTGTAGATATTTCCATGTTCATAGAGATGGCGGTGTAGATATTTCCATGTTCATAGAAATGGCGGTGTAGATATTTCCCTGTTCATAGAGATGGCGGTGTAGATATTTCCATGTTTATACAGATAGCAGTGTAGTTATTTCCATGTTTATAGAGATAGCAGTGTTGATGTTGCCATTGATATACAGATAGCTGTGTAGATATTTGCATGTTCATACAGATGGCGGTGTAGATATTTCGAAGTTTATAGAGATAGCGCTGTAGTTATTTCCATATTTATAGAGAAATCGGTGTAGATATTTCCATGTATATGCAGATAGCTGTGTAGATATTTCCATGTTCATGCAGACAGCGGTGTAGATATTTCCATTTTTATAGAGATAGCGGTGTAGATATTTCCATGTTCATACAGATAGCGGTGCAGATATTTCCATGTTCAAACAGATAGCGGTGTAGATATTTCCATGTTCATACAGATTGCGGTGCAGATATTTCCATGTTCATACAGTTAGCTGTGTAGATATTTCCATGTTCATACAGATGGTGGTGTAGATATTTACATGTTCATACAGATGGCAGTGTAGATATTTCCATGTTCGTACAGATGGCGGTGTAGATATTACCACTTTTATGGATATGGCGGTGTAGATATTTCCATGTTCATACACATGGCGGTGTAGATATTTCCATGTTCGTACGGATGGCAGTGTAGATATTTCCATGTTCATACAGGTGGCGGTGTAGATATTTCCATGTTTATACAGATAGCAGTGTAGTTATTTCCATGTTTATAGAGATAGCAGTGTAGATGTTGCCGTTGATATACAGATAGCTGTGTAGATATTTGCATGTTCATACAGATAGCGGTGTAGATATTTCCATGTTCATACAGATAGCGGTGTAGATATTTCCATGTTCATACAGATAGCGGTGTAGGTATTTCCACGTTCATACAGATAACGGTGTAGATATTTCCATGTTCATACAAATAGCGGTGTACATATTTCCAAGTTCATACAGTTAGCGGAGTAGATATTTCCATGTTCATAGAGATAGCGGTGTAGATATTTCCATGTTCATACAGTTAGCGGTGTAGATATTTCCATGTTCATACAGATGACCGTGGAGATATTTACATGTTCATACAGATGGCGGTGTAGATATTTCCATGTTCGTACAGATGTCAGTGTAGATATTTTCATGTTCATAGAGATGGCTGTGTAGATATGTCAATGTTTATGCTGATAGCGGTATAGATATTTCCATGTTTCTACAGATGGTGGTGTAGATATTTCCATGTTTATAGAGATGGCGGTCTAGATATTTCCATGTTTGTAGAGATAGTGATGTAGTTATTTCCAAGTTTATAGAGACAGCGTTGTAGTTATTTCCATGTTTATTCAGATAGCGCTGAAGGTTTTTCCATGTTTATACAGATAGCGGTGTAGATATTTCCATGTTTATACAGATAGCAGTGTATATATTTCCATGTTTATAGAGATAGTGGTGTAGATAATTCCAATTTTATACAGATAGCTGTGTAGATATTTCCATGTTCATACAGATAGCGGTGTAGATATTTCTATGTTCGTATAGATAGCGGTGTAGATATTTCCATGTTCATACAGATAGCGGTGTAGATATTTCCATGTTCATACAGTTAGCGGTGTAGATATTTCCATGTTCATACAGATGGCGGTGTAGATATTTACATGTACATGGAGATGGCGGTGTAGATATTTCCATGTTTATACAGATAGCAGTGTAGTTATTTCCATGTTTATAGAGATAGCATAGTAGATATTTCCACTGATATACAGATAGCTGTGTAGATATTTGCATGTTCATACAGATAGCGTTGTAGATATTTCCATGTTCATACAGATAGCGGTGTAGATATTTCCATTTTCATACAGATAGCGGTGTAGATATTTCCATGTTCATACAGTTAGCGGTGTAGATATTTCCATGTTCATACAGATGGCGGTTTAGATATTCACATGTTCATACAGATGGCGGTGTAAATATTTCCATGTTCTTTCAGATGGCGGTGTAGATATTTCCATGTTCATAGAGATGGCGGTGTAGATATTTCCATGTTTATACAGATAGCAGTGTAGTTATTTCCATGTTTACGGAGATTGCCGTGTAGATATTTCCATTGATATACAGATAGCTGTGTAGATATTTGCATGTTCATACAGATAGCGGTGTAGATATTTCCATGTTCATACAGATAGCGGTGTAGGTATTTCCATGTTCATACAGATAGCGGTGTAGATATTTCCATGTTCATACAGTTAGCGCTGTAGATATTTCCATGTTCATACAGATGGCGGTGTAGATATTTACATGTTCGTACGGATGGCAGTGTAGATATTTCCATGTTCATACAGGTGGCGCTGTAGTTATTTCCAAGTTTATACAGATAGCAGTGTAGTTATTTCCATGTTTATAGAGATAGCAGTGTAGATATTTCCATTGATATACAGATAGCTGTGTAGATATTTCCATGTTGATACAGATAGCGGTGTAGATATTTCTATGTTCGTATAGATAGCGGTGTAGATATTTCCATGTTCATACAGATAGCGGTGTAGATATTTCCATGTTCATACAGATAACTGTGTAGATATTTCCATGTTCATACAGATAGCGGTGTAGATATTTCCATGTTCATACAGTTAGCGGTGTAGATATTTCCATGTTCATACAGATGGCGGTGTAGATATTTACATGTACATAGAGATGGCAGTGTAGATATTTCCATGTTTATACAGATAGCAGTGTAGTTATTTCCATGTTTATAGAGATAGCATAGTAGATATTTCCACTGATATACAGATAGCTGTGTAGATATTTGCATGTTCATACAGATAGCGGTGTAGATATTTCCATGTTCATACAGATAGCGGTGCAGATATTTCCATGTTCAAACAGATAGCGGTGTAGATATTTCCATGTTCATACAGATTGCGGTGCAGATATTTCCATGTTCATACAGTTAGCTGTGTAGATATTTCCATGTTCGTACAGATGGTGGTGTAGATATTTACATGTTCATACAGATGGCGGTGTAGATATTTCCATGTTCGTACAGATGGCG
Organism: Gorilla gorilla gorilla; assembly: GCF_029281585.2. Lineage (NCBI taxonomy): Eukaryota > Metazoa > Chordata > Mammalia > Primates > Hominidae > Gorilla > Gorilla gorilla. Next base: position 14,825,936 of record NC_073235.2, on the reverse strand, counting down.
GTGTAGATATTTCCACTTTTATAGATATGGCGGTGTAGATATTTCCATGTTCATACAGATGGCGGTGTAGATATTTCCATGTTCGTACGGATGGCAGTGTAGATATTTCCATGTTCATACAGGTGGCGGTGTAGATATTTCCATGTTTATACAGATAGCAGTGTAGTTATTTCCATGTTTATAGAGATAGCAGTGTAGATGTTGCCGTTGATATACAGATAGCTGTGTAGATATTTGCATGTTCATACAGATAGCGGTGTAGATATTTCCATGTTCATACAGATAGCGGTGTAGATATTTCCATGTTCATACAGATAGCGGTGTAGGTATTTCCACGTTCATACAGATAACGGTGTAGATATTTCCATGTTCATACAAATAGCGGTGTACATATTTCCAAGTTCATACAGTTAGCGGAGTAGATATTTCCATGTTCATAGAGATAGCGGTGTAGATATTTCCATGTTCATACAGTTAGCGGTGTAGATATTTCCATGTTCATACAGATGACCGTGGAGATATTTACATGTTCATACAGATGGCGGTGTAGATATTTCCATGTTCGTACAGATGTCAGTGTAGATATTTTCATGTTCATAGAGATGGCTGTGTAGATATATCAATGTATATGCTGATAGCGGTATAGATATTTCCATGTTTCTACAGATGGTGGTGTAGATATTTCCATGTTTATAGAGATGGCGGTCCAGATATTTCCATATTTGTAGAGATAGTGGTGTAGTTATTTCCAAGTTTATAGAGACAGCGTTGTAGTTGTTTCCATGTTTATTCAGATAGCGGTGAAGGTTTTTCCATGTTTATACAGATAGCGGTTTAGATATTTCCATGTTTATACAGATAGCAGTGTAGATATTTCCATGTTTATAGAGATAGTGGTGTAGATAATTCCAATTTTATACAGATAGCTGTGTAGATATTTCCATGTTCATACAGATAGCGGTGTAGATATTTCTATGTTCGTATAGATAGCGGTGTAGATATTTCCATGTTCATACAGATAGCGGTGTAGATATTTCCATGTTCATACAGATAACGGTGTAGATATTTCCATGTTCATACAGATAGCGGTGTAGATATTTCCATGTTCATACAGTTAGCGGTGTAGATATTTCCATGTTCATTCAGATGGCGGTGTAGATATTTACATGTACATAGAGATGGCGGTGTAGATATTTCCATGTTTATACAGATAGCAGTGTAGTTATTTCCATGTTTATAGAGATAGCAGTGTAGATGTTGCCATTGATATACAGATAGCTGTGTAGATATTTGCATGTTCATACCAATAGCGGTGTAGATATTTCCATGTTCGTACAGATGGCGGTGTAGATATTTCCATGTTCATAGAGATGGCAGTGTAGATATTTCCATGTTTATGCAGATAGCGGTATAGATATTTCCATGTTTATACAGATGGTGGTGTAGATATTTCCATGTTTATAGAGATGGCGGTCTAGATATTTCCATGTTTATAGAGATAGTGGTGTAGTTATTTCCAAGTTTATAGAGACAGCGTTGTAGATATTTCCATGTTTATGCAGATAGCGGTGAAGATATTTCCATGTTTATTCAGATAGCAGTGTAGTTATTTCCATGTTTATAGAGATAGCATAGTAGATATTTCCACTGATATACAGATAGCTGTGTAGATATTTGCATGTTCATACAGATAGCGGTGTAGATATTTCCATGTTCATACAGATAGCGGTGTAGATATTTCCATTTTTATAGAGATAGCGGTGTAGATATTTCCATGTTCATACAGATAGCGGTGCAGATATTTCCATGTTCAAACAGATAGCGGTGTAGATATTTCCATGTTCATACAGATTGCGGTGCAGATATTTCCATGTTCATACAGTTAGCTGTGTAGATATTTCCATGTTCATACAGATGGTGGTGTAGATATTTCCATGTTCATACAGATGGCGGTTTAGATATTTCCATGTTCATAGAGATAGCGGTGTAGATATTTCCATGTTTATATAGATAGCAGTGTAGTTATTTCCATGTTTATAGAGATAGCAGTGTAGATGTTGCCGTTGATATACAGATAGCTGTGTAGATATTTGCATGTTCATACAGATAGCGGTGTAGATATTTCCATGTTCATACAGATAGCGGTGTAGATATTTCCATGTTCATACAGATAGCGGTGTAGGTATTTCCACGTTCATACAGATAACGGTGTAGATATTTCCATGTTCATACAGATAGCGGTGTACATATTTCCAAGTTCATACAGTTAGCGGAGTAGATATTTCCATGTTCATAGAGATAGCGGTGTAGATATTTCCATGTTCATACAGTTAGCGGTGTAGATATTTCCATGTTCATACAGATGACCGTGGAGATATTTACATGTTCATACAGATGGCGGTGTAGATATTTCCATGTTCGTACACATGTCGGTGAAGATATTTTCATGTTCATAGAGATGGCTGTGTAGATATATCAATGTTTATGCTGATAGCGGTATAGATATTTCCATGTTTATACAGATGGTGGTGTAGATATTTCCATGTTTATAGAGATGGCGGTCTAGATATTTCCATGTTTGTAGAGATAGTGGTGTAGTTATTTCCAAGTTTATAGAGACAGCGTTGTAGTTATTTCCATGTTTATTCAGATAGCGGTGAAGGTTTTTCCATGTTTATACAGATAGCGGTGTAGATATTTCCATGTTTATACAGATAGCAGTGTAAATATTTCCATGTTTATAGAGATAGTGGTGTAGATAATTCCAATTTTATACAGATAGCTGTGTAGATATTTCCATGTTCATACAGATAGCGGTGTAGATATTTCTATGTTCGTATAGATAGTGGTGTAGATATTTCCATGTTCATACAGATAGCGGTGTAGATATTTCCATGTTCATACAGATAACGGTGTAGATATTTCCATGTTCATACAGATAGCGGTGTAGATATTTCCATGTTCATACAGTTAGCGGTGTAGATATTTCCATGTTCATACAGATGGCCGTGTAGATATTTACATGTACATAGAGACGGCGGTGTAGATATTTCCATGTTTATACAGATAGCAGTGTAGTTATTTCCATGTTTATAGAGATAGCAGTGTAGATGTTGCCATTGATATACAGATAGCTGTGTAGATATTTGCATGTTCATACAGATATCGGTGTAGATATTTCCATGTTCGTACAGATGGCGGTGTAGATATTTCCATGTTCATAGAGATGGCGGTGTAGATATTTTCATGTTTATGCAGATAGCGGTATAGATATTTCCATGTTTATACAGATGGTGGTGTAGATATTTCCATGTTTATAGAGATGGCGGTCTAGATATTTCCATGTTTATAGAGATAGTGGTGTAGTTATTTCCAAGTTTATAGAGACAGCGTTGTAGATATTTCCATGTTTATGCAGATAGCGGTGAAGATATTTCCATGTTTATTCAGATAGCGGTGTAGATATTTCCATGTTTATAGAGATAGTGGTGTAGATAATTCCAATTTTATACAGATGTCAGTGTAGATATTTCCAAGTTCATACAGATAGCGGTGTAGATATTTCCACTTTTATAGATATGGCGGTGTAGATATTTCCATGTTCATACAGATGGCGGTGTAGATATTTCCATGTTCGTACGGATGGCAGTGTAGATATTTCCATGTTCATACAGATAGCGGTGTAGATATTTCCATGTTCATACAGATAGCGGTGTAGATATTTCCATTTTTATAGAGATAGCGGTGTAGATATTTCCATGTTCATACAGATAGCGGTGCAGATATTTCCATGTTCAGATAGCGGTGTAGATATTTCCATGTTCATACAGATTGCGGTGCAGATATTTCCATGTTCATACAGTTAGCTGTGTAGATATTTCCATGTTCATACAGATGGTGGTGTAGATATTTACATGTTCATACAGATGGCGGTGTAGATATTTCCATGTTCGTACAGATGGCGGTGTAGATATTTCCATGTTCATAGAGATGGCGGTGTAGATATTTCCATGTTTATGCAGATAGCGGTATAGATATTTCCATGTTTATACAGATGGTGGTGTAGATATTTCCATGTTTATAGAGATGGCGGTCTAGATATTTCCATGTTTATAGAGATAGTGGTGTAGTTATTTCCAAGTTTATAGAGACACAGTTGTAGATATTTCCATGTTTATGCAGATAGCGGTGAAGATATTTCCATGTTTATTCAGATAGCGGTGTAGATATTTCCATGTTTATACAGATAGCAGTGTAGATATTTCCATGTTTATAGAGATATTGGTTTAGATAATTCCAATTTTATACAGATATCAGTGTAGATATTTCCAAGTTCATACAGATAGCAGTGTATATATTTCCACTTTTATAGATATGGCGGTGTAGATATTTCCATGTTCATACAGATGGCGGTGTAGATATTTCCATGTTCGTACGGATGGCAGTGTAGATATTTCCATGTTCATACAGGTGGCGGTGTAGATATTTCCATGTTTATACAGATAGCAGTGTAGTTATTTCCATGTTTATAGAGATAGCAGTGTAGATGTTGCCGTTGATATACAGATAGCTGTGTAGATATTTGCATGTTCATACAGATAGCGGTGTAGATATTTCCATGTTCATACAGATAGCGGTGAAGATATTTCCATGTTCATACAGATAGCGGTGTAGGTATTTCCACGTTCATACAGATAACGGTGTAGATATTTCCATGTTCATACAAATAGCGGTGTACATATTTCCAAGTTCATACAGTTAGCGGAGTAGATATTTCCATGTTCATAGAGATAGCGGTGTAGATATTTCCATGTTCATACAGTTAGCGGTGTAGATATTTCCATGTTCATACAGATGACCATGGAGATATTTACATGTTCATACAGATGGCGGTGTAGATATTTCCATGTTCATACAGATGTCGGTGTAGATATTTTCATGTTCATAGAGATGGCTGTGTAGATATATCAATGTTTATGCTGATAGCGGTATAGATATTTCCATGTTTATACAGATGGTGGTGTAGATATTTCCATGTTTATAGAGATGGCGGTCTAGATATTTCCATGTTTGTAGAGATAGTGGTGTAGTTATTTCCAAGTTTATAGAGACAGCGTTGTAGTTATTTCCATGTTTATTCAGATAGCGGTGAAGGTTTTTCCATGTTTATACAGATAGCGGTGTAGATATTTCCATGTTTATACAGATAGCAGTGTAGATATTTCCATGTTTATAGAGATAGTGGTGTAGATAATTCCAATTTTATACTGATAGCATTGTAGATATTTCCAAATTCATACAGATAGCGGTGTAGATATTTCCACGTTTATAGAGATGGCGGTGTAGATATTTCCATGTTCATACAAATGGCGGTGTAGATATTTCCATGTTTATAGAGATGGCGGTGTAGATATTTTCATGTTTACACAGATGGCGGTGTAGATATTTCCATGTTTACACAGATAGCGGTGTAGACATTTCCATGTTTACACAGATAGCGGTGTGTATATTTCCATGTTTATGCAGATAGCGGTGTAGATATTTCCATGTTTATACAGATAGCGGTGCAGATATTTCCATGTTTATACAGATGGGCAGATATTTCCATGTTTATACAGATAGCGGTGTAGATATTTCCGTCTTAATACAGATGGCGGTGTAGATATGTCCATGTTAGTACAGATGGCGGTGTAGATATTTCCATGTTCATACAGATGGCGGTGTTGATATTTCGAAGTTTATAGAGATAGCGCTGTAGTTATTTCCATATTTATAGAGAAATCTTTGTAGATATTTCCATGCATATGCTGATAGCTGTGCAGATATTTCCATGTTCATGCAGACAGCGGTGTAGATATTTCCATGTTCATCCAGATGTCGGTGTAGATATATCCATGTTCATACAGATGGCGGTGAAGGTATTTCCATGTTCATACAGATGGCGGTGTAGATATTTCCATGTTCATAAAAATGGCGGTGTAGATATTTCCATGTTCATAGAGATGGCGGTGTAGATATTTCCATGTTCATAGAAATGGCGGTGTAGATATTTCCCTGTTCATAGAGATGGCGGTGTAGATATTTCCATGTTTATACAGATAGCAGTGTAGTTATTTCCATGTTTATAGAGATAGCAGTGTTGATGTTGCCATTGATATACAGATAGCTGTGTAGATATTTGCATGTTCATACAGATGGCGGTGTAGATATTTCGAAGTTTATAGAGATAGCGCTGTAGTTATTTCCATATTTATAGAGAAATCGGTGTAGATATTTCCATGTATATGCAGATAGCTGTGTAGATATTTCCATGTTCATGCAGACAGCGGTGTAGATATTTCCATTTTTATAGAGATAGCGGTGTAGATATTTCCATGTTCATACAGATAGCGGTGCAGATATTTCCATGTTCAAACAGATAGCGGTGTAGATATTTCCATGTTCATACAGATTGCGGTGCAGATATTTCCATGTTCATACAGTTAGCTGTGTAGATATTTCCATGTTCATACAGATGGTGGTGTAGATATTTACATGTTCATACAGATGGCAGTGTAGATATTTCCATGTTCGTACAGATGGCGGTGTAGATATTACCACTTTTATGGATATGGCGGTGTAGATATTTCCATGTTCATACACATGGCGGTGTAGATATTTCCATGTTCGTACGGATGGCAGTGTAGATATTTCCATGTTCATACAGGTGGCGGTGTAGATATTTCCATGTTTATACAGATAGCAGTGTAGTTATTTCCATGTTTATAGAGATAGCAGTGTAGATGTTGCCGTTGATATACAGATAGCTGTGTAGATATTTGCATGTTCATACAGATAGCGGTGTAGATATTTCCATGTTCATACAGATAGCGGTGTAGATATTTCCATGTTCATACAGATAACGGTGTAGATATTTCCATGTTCATACGGGTGGCGGTGTAGATATTTCCATGTTCGTACGGATGGCAGTGTAGATATTTCCATGTTCATACGGGTGGCGGTGTAGATATTTACATGTTTATACAGATAGCAGTGTAGTTATTTCCATGTTTATAGAGATAGCAGTGTAGATATTCCCATTGATATACAGATAGCTGTGTAGATATTTGCATGTTCATACTGATAGCGGTGTAGATATTTCCATGTTCGTACAGATAGCGGTGTAGATATTTCCATGTTCATACAGATAGCTGTGTAGATATTTCCAAGTTCATACAGTTAGCGGAGTAGAAATTTCCATGTTCATACAGATAGCGGTTTAGATATTTCCATGTTCATACAGTTAGCGGTGTAGATATTTCCATGTTCATACAGATGGCCGTGTAGATATTTACATGTTCATACAGATGGCGGTGTAGATATTTCCATGTTCGTACAGATGGTGGTGTAGATATTTTCATGTTCATAGAGATGGCGGTGTAGATATTTCCATGTTTATGCAGATAGCGGTATAGATATTTCCATGTTTATACAGACGGTGGTGTAGATATTTAAATGTTTATAGAGATGGCGGTCCAGATATTTCCATGTTTGTAGAGATAGTGGTGTAGTTATTTCCAAGTTTATAGAGACAGCGTTTTAGATATTTCCATGTTTATACAGATAGCGGTGAAGATATTTCCATGTTTATACAGATAGCGGTGTAGATATTTCCATGTTTATTCAGATAGCAGTGAAAATATTTCCATGTTTATACAGATAGTGGTGTAGATATTTCCATGTTTATACAGATAGCAGTGTAGATATTTCCATGTTTATAGAGATAGTCGTGTAGATAATTCCAATTTTATACTGATAGCATTGTAGATATTTCCAAATTCATACAGATAGCGGTGTAGATATTTCCACGTTTATAGAGATGGCGGTGGAGTTATTTCCATGTTCACACAGATGGCGGTGGGGATATTTCCATGTTTATAGAGATTTCGGTGTAGATATTTTCATGTTTACACAGATGGATGTGTAGATATTTCCGTGTTTACACAGATAGCGGTGTAGACATTTCCATGTTTACACAGATAGCGGTGTGGATATTTCCATGTTTATGCAGATAGTGGTGTAGATATTTCCATGTTTATACTAATAGCGGTGCGGATATTTCCATGTTTATACAGATAGTTGGGCAGATATTTCCATGTTTATACAGATAGCGGTGTAGATATTTCCATCTTAATACAGATGGTGGTGTAGGTATGTCCATGTTCGTATAGATGGCGTTGTACGTATTTCCCTGTTAATACAGATGTTGGTGTAGATATTTCGAAGATTATAGAGATAGCGCTGTAGTTATTTCCATATTTATAGAGAAATCTGTGTAGATATTTCCATGTATATGCAGATAACAGTGTAGATATTCCCATGTTCATGCAGATAGCGGTGTAGATATTTCCATATTCATCCAGATGCCGGTGTAGATATATCCATATTCATACAGATGGCGGTGAAGATATTTCCATGTTCATACAGATGGTGGTGTAGATATTTCCATGTTCATACAAATGGCGGTGTAGATATTTCAATGTTCATAGAGATGGCGGTGTAGATATTTCCATGTTTATACAGATAGCAGTGTAGATATTTCCATGTTTATAGAGATAGCATAGTAAATATTTCCACTGATATACAGATAGCTGTGTAGATATTTGCATGTTCATATAGATATCGGTGTACATATTTCCATGTTCATACAGATAGCGGTGTAGATATTTCCATGTTTAAAGAGATAGCGGTGTAGATATTTCCATGTTCATACAGATAGCGGTGCAGATATTTCCATATTCATACAGATAGCGGTGCAGATATTTCCATATTCAAACAGATAGCGGTGTAGATATTTCCATGTTCATACAGATAGCGGTGCAGATATTTCCATGTTCATACAGTTAGCGGTGTAGATATTTCCATGTTCATACAGATGGTGGTGTAGATATTTACATGTTCATACAGATGGCGGTGTAGATATTTCCATGTTCGTACAGATGGCGGTGTAGATATTTCCATGTTCATAGAGATGGCGGTGTAGATATTTGCATGTTTATGCAGATAGCGGTACAGATATATCCATGTTTATACAGATGGTGGTGTAGATATTTCCATGTTTATAGAGATGGTGGTCTAGATATTTCCATGTTTATAGAGATAGTGGTGTAGTTATTTCCAAGTTTATAGAGACAGCGTTCTAGATATTTCCATGTTTATGCAGATAGCGGTGAAGATATTTCCATGTTTATACAGATAGCGGTGTAGATATTTCCATGTTTATACAGATAGCAGTGTAGATATTTCCATGTTTATAGAGATTGTGGTGTAGATAATTCCAATTTTATACAGATAGCAATGTAGATATTTCAAAGTTCATTCTGATAGCGGTGTAGATATTTCCATGTTCATACAGGTGGCGGTGTAGATATTTCCATGTTTATACAGATAACAGTGTAGTTATTTCCATGTTTATAGAGATAGCAGTGTAGATATTTCCATTGATATACAGATAGCTGTGTAGATATTTGCATGTTCATACAGATAGCGATGTAGATATTTCCTTGTTCGTACAGATAGCGGTGTAGATATTTCCATGTTCATACAGATAGCGGTGTAGGTATTTCCATGTTCATACAGATAACGGTGTAGATATTTCCATGTTCATACAGACAGCGGTGTAGATATTTCCATGTTCATAAAGTTAGTGGAGTAGATATTTCCATGTTCATACAGATGGCGGTGTAGATATTTACATGTTCACACAGATGGCGGTGTAGATATTTCCACGTTTACACAGATAGCGGTGTAGACATTTCCATGTTTACACAGATAGCGGTGTGGATATTTCCATGTTTATGCAGATCACGGTGTAGATATTTCCAAGTTTATACAGATAGCGGTGCGGATATTTCCATGTTTATACAGATGGGCAGATATTTCCATGTTTATACAGATAGCGGTGTAGATATTTCCATCTTAATGAAGAAGGCTGTGTAGATATGTCCATGTTCGTACAGATGGCGGTGTAGATATTTCCATATTCATACAGATGGCGGTGTAGATATTTCAAAGTTTATAGAGATAGCGCTGTAGTTATTTCCATATTTATAGAGAAATCTGTGTAGATATTTCCATGTATATGCAGATAGCTGTGTAGATATTTCCAAGTTCATTCAGAAAGCGGTGTAGATATTTCCATGTTCATCCAGATGTTGGTGTAGATATATCCATGTTCATTCAGATGGCGGTGAAGTTATTTCCATGTTCATACAGATGGCGGTGTAGATATTTCCATGTTCATACAAATGGCGGTGTAGATATTTCCATGTTCATAGAGATGGCGTTGTAGATAGATCCATGTTTATACAGATAGCAGTGTAGTTATTTCCATGTTTATAGAGATAGCATTGTAGATATTTCCATTGATATACAGATAGCTCTGTAGATATTTGCATGTTCATACAGATAGCGGTGTAGATATTTCCATGTTCATACAGATGGCGTTGTAGATATTTCCATGTTCGTACGGATGGCAGTGTAGATATTTCCATGTTCATACAGGTGGCGGTGTAGACATTTCCATGTTTATACAGACAGAAGTGTAGTTATTTCCATGTTTATAGAGATAGCATTGTAGATATTCCCATTGATATATAGATAGCTGTGTAGATATTTGCATGTTCATACTGATAGCGGTGTAGATATTTCCATGTTCGTACAGATAGCGGTGTAGATATTTCCATGTTCATACAGATAGCTGTGTAGATATTTCCAAGTTCATACAGTTAGCGGAGTAGAAATTTCCATGTTCATACAGATAGCGGTGTAGATATTTCCATGTTCATACAGTTAGCGGTGTAGATATTTCCATCTTCATACAGATGGCCATGTAGATATTTACATGTTCATACAGATGGCGGTGTAGATATTTCCATGTTCGTACAGATGTCGGTGTAGATATTTTCATGTTCATAGAGATAGCGGTGTAGATATTTCCATGTTTATGCAGATAGCGGTATAGATATTTCCAGGTTTATACAGACGGTGGTGTAGTTATTTCCATGTTTATAGAGATGGCGGTCTAGATATTTCCATGTTTGTAGAGATAGTGGTGTAGTTATTTCCAAGTATACAGAGATAGCGTTTTAGGTATTTCCATGTTTATACAGATAGCGGTGAAGATATTTCCATGTTTATACAGATAGCAGTGTAGATATTTCCATGTTTATTCAGATAGCGTGAAGATATTTCCATGTTTATGTGGATAGCGGTGTAGATATTTCCATGTTTATACAGATAGCAGTGTAGATATTTCCATGTTTATAGAGATAGTCGTGTAGATAATTCCAATTTTATACTGATAGCATTGTAGATATTTCCAAATTCATACAGATAGCGGTGTAGATATTTCCACGTTTATAGAGATGGCGGTGTAGATATTTCCATGTTCATACAGATGGCGGTGTGGATATTTCCATGTTTATAGAGATGGCGGTGTAGATATTTTCATGTTTACACAGATGGAGGTGTAGATATTTCCGTGTTTACACAGATGGCGGTGTAGACATTTCCATGTTTACACAGATAGCGGTGTGGATATTTCCATGTTTATGCAGATAGCGGTGTAGATATTTCCATGTTTATACAGATAGCGGTGCGGATATTTCCATGTTTATACAGATAGTTGGGCAGATATTTCCATGTTTATGCAGATAGCGGTGTAGACATTTCCATCTTAATACAGATGGTGGTGTAGGTATGTCCATGTTCGTACAGATGGCGTTGTACATATTTCCCTGTTAATACAGATGGTGGTGTAGATATTTCGAAGTTTATAGAGATAGCGCTGTAGTTATTTCCATATTTATAGAGAAATCTGTGTAGATATTTCCATGTATATGCAGATAACAGAGTAGATATTTCCATGTTCATGCAGATAGCGGTGTAGATATTTCCATGTTCATCCAGATGCCGGTGTAGATATATCCATGTTCATACAGATGGCGGTGAAGATATTTCCATGTTCATACAGATGGTGGTGTAGATATTTCCATGTTCATACAAATGGCGGTGTAGATATTTCCATGTTCATAGAGATGGCGGTGGAGATATTTCCATGTTCATACAGATAGCGGTGCAGATATTTCCATGTTCATACAGTTAGCGGTGTAGATATTTCAATGTTTACAGATGGTGGTGTAGATATATACACGTTCATACAGATGGTGGTGTAGATATTTCCATGTTCGTACAGATGGCGGTGTAGATATTTCCATGTTCATAGAGATGGCGGTGTAGATATTTGCATGTTTATGCAGATAGAGGTATAGATATTTCCATGTTTATACAGATGGTGGTGTAGATATTTCCATGTTTATAGAGATGGCGGTCTAGATATTTCCATGTTTATAGAGATAGTGGTGTAGTTATTTCCAAGTTTATAGAGACAGCGTTGTAGATATTTCCATGTTTATGCAGATAGCGGTGAAGATATTTCCATGTTTATACAGATAGCGGTGTAGATATTTCCATGTTTAAAGAGATAGCGGTGTAGATATTTCCATGTTCATACAGATAGCGGTGTAGATATTTCCATGTTCATACAGATAGCGGTGCAGATATTTCCATGTTCAAACAGCGGTGTAGATATTTCCAAGTTCATGCAGATAGCGGTGTAGATATTTCCACGTTTATATAGATGGCGGTGTAGATATTTCCATGTTCATACAGATGGCGGTGTAGATATTTCCATGTTTATAGAGATGGTGGTGTAGATATTTTCATGTTTACACAGATGGCGGTGTAGATATTTCCATGTTTACGCAGATAGCGGTGTAGACATTTCCATGTTTACATAGATAGCGGTGTGGATATTTAAATGTTTATGCAGATAGCGGTGTAGATATTTCCATGTTTATACAGATAGCGGTGCGGATATTTCCTTGTTTATACAGATGGGCAGATATTTCCATGTTTATACAGATAGCGGTGTAGATATTTCCATCTTAATACTGATGGCGGTGTAGATATGTCCATGTTCGTTCAGTTGGCGGTGTAGATATTTCCATGTTCATACAGATGGCGGTGTAGATATTTTGAAGTTTATAGAGATAGCACTGTAGTTATTTCCACATTTATAGAGAAATCTGTGTAGATATTTCCATATATATGCAGATAGCTGTGTAGATATTTCAATGTTCATGCAGATAGTGCTGTAGATATTTCCATGTTCATCCAGATGCCGGTGTAGATATATCCATGTTCATACAGATGGTGGTGAAGATATATCCATGTTCACACAGATGGCGGAGAAAATGTTTCCGTGTTCATACAAATGGCAGTGTAGATATTTCCATGTTCATAGAGATGGCGTTGTAGATATTTTTATGTTCATACAGATAGCGGTGTAGATATTTCCATGTTCAAACTGATAGCGGTGTAGGTATTTCCATGTTCATACAGATAGCGGTGTAGATATTTCCATGTTCATACAGTTAGCGGTGTAGATATTTCTATGTTCATACAGATGGCGGTGTAGATATTTACATGTTCGTACGGATGGCAGTGTAGATATTTCCATGTTCATACAGGTGGCGGTGTAGATATTTCCATGTTTATACAGAGAGCAGTGTAGTTATTTCCATGTTTATAGAGATAGCAGTGTAGATATTTCCATTGATATACAGATAGCTGTGTAGATATTTCCATGTTCATACAGATAGCGGTGTAGATATTTCTATGTTCGTATAGATAGCGGTGTAGAGATTTCCATGTTCATACAGATAGCGGTGTAGATATTTCCATGTTCATACAGTTAGCGGTGTAGATATTTCCATGTTCATACAGATGGTGGTGTAGATATTTACATGTTCATACAGATGGCGGTGTAGATATTTCCATGTTCATACAGATGGCGGTGTAGATATTTCCATGTTCATGGAGATGGCGGTGTAGATATTTCCATGTTCATAGAGATGGCAGTGTAGATATTTCCATGTTTATGCAGATAGTGGTATAGATATTCCCAAGTTTATACAGATGGTGCTGTAGGAATTTCCATGTTTATTGAGATGGCTGTCTAGATATTTCCATGTTTATAGAGATATTGGTGTAGTTATTTCCAAGTTTATAGAGACAGCATTGTAGATATTTCCATGCTTATACAGATATCGGTGAAGATATTTCCATGTTTGTACAGATAGCGGTGTAGATATTTTCATGTTTATACAGATAACAGTGTAGATATTTCCATGTTTATAGAGATAGGTTTGTAGATAATTTCAATTTTTTACAGATAGCAGTTTAGATATTTCCAGGTTCATACCGATAGCGGTGTAGATATTTCCACGTTTATAGAGATGGCGGTGTAGATATTTACATGTTCATAGAGATGGCGGTGTACATATTTCCATGTTCGTATGGATGGCAGTGTAGATATTTCCATGTTCATACAGGTGGCGTTGTAGATATTTCCATGTTTATACAGATAGCAGTTTAGTTATTTCCGTGTTTATAGAGATAGCAGTGTAGATATTTCCATTGATATACAGATAGCTGTGTAGATATGTGCGTGTTCATACAGATAGCGGTGTAGATATTTCCATGTTCGTACAGATAGCGGTGTAGATATTTCCATGTTGATACAGATAGCGATGTAGATATTTTCTTGTTCGTAGAGATAGCGGTGTAGATATTTCCATGTTCACACAGTTAGCGGTGTAGACATTTCCATGTTCATACAGATGGTGGTGTAGATATTTCCATGTTCATACAGATAGCGGTGTAGATATTTCCATGTTCATACAGTTGGCCGTGTAGATACTTCCATGTTCCTACAGATGGCGGTGTAGATAATTACATGTTCATACAGATGGCTGTGTAGATATTTCCATGTTCATGGAAATGGCAGTGTAGATATTTCCATGATTATGCAGACAGCGGTATAGATATTTCCATGTTTATACAGATGGTGGTGTAGATATTTCCATGTTTATGGGGATGGCGGTGTAGATATTTTCATGTTTACACAGATGGCGGTGTAGATATTTCCATGTTCATACAGATAGCGGTGTAGATATTTCCATGTTAATACAGATAGCGGTGTAGATATTTCCATGTTCATACAAATAGCGGTGTAGTTATTTCCATGTTCATGCAGATTGCGGTGTAGATATTTCCATGTTCATACAAATAGCGGTGTAGTTATTTCCATGTTCATACAGTTAGCGATGTAGGTATTTCCATGTTTATAGAGATAGTGGTGTAGTTATGTCTAAGTTTATAGAGACAGCGTTGTAGATATTTCCATGTTCATAGAGATGGCGGTGTAGATATTTACAAGTTCGTACGGATGGCAGTGTAGATATTTCCATATTCATACAGGTGGCGGTGTAGATATTTCCATGTTTATACAGATAGCAGTGTAGTTATTTCCATGTTTATAGAGATCGCCGTGTAGATATTTCCATTGCTATACAGATAGCTGTGTAGATATTTGCATGTTCATACAAATAGCGGTGTAGATATTTCCACGTTCATACAGATAGCAGTGTAGATATTTCTATGTTCATACAGATAGCGGTGTAGATATTTCCATGTTCATACAGATAGCGGTGTAGATATTTCCATGTTCATACCAATAGCGGTGTAGATATTTCCATGTGCATAGAGATGGCGGTGTAGATATTTCCATGTTTATACAGATAGCAGTGTAGATATTTCCATGTTTATAGAGATAGCAGTGTAGATATTTCCATTGATATACAGATAGCTGTGTAGATATTTGCATGTTCATACAGATAGCAGTGTAGATATTTCCATGTGCATACAGATGGCAGTGCAGATATTTCCATGTTCATACAGATAGCGGTGTAGATATTTCCATGTTCATACAGATAGCGGTGTAGATATTTCCATGTTCATACCAATAGCGGTGTAGATATTTCCACGTGCATACAGTTAGTGGTGTAGATATTTCCATGTTCATACAGATGGCGGTGTAGATATTTACATGTTCATACAAATGGCGGTGTAGATATTTCCATGTTCATAGAGATGGCGGTGTAGATATTTCCAAGTTTATACAGATAGCAGTGCAGTAATTTTCATGTTTATAGAGATAGCAGTGTAGATATTTCCATTGGTATACAGATAGCTGTGTAGATATTTGCATGTTCATACAGATAGTGGTGTAGATATTTACATCTTTGTACAGATAGCGGTGTAGATATTTCCATGTTCATACAGATAGCGGTGTAGATATTTCCATGTTCATGCAGATAACGGTGTAGATATTTCCATGTTCATACAGATAGCGGTGTAGATATTTCCATGTTCATACAGTTAGCGGTGTAGATATTTCCATATTCATACAGTTAGCGGTGTAGATATTTCCATGTTCATGCAAATGGCGGTGTAGATATTTCCATGTTCATACAGATGGCGGTGTAGATATTTCCATGTTCGTACAGATGGCCGTGTAGATATTTCCATGTTCATAGAAATGGCGGTGTAGATATTTCCATGTTTATGCAGATAGCGGTATAGATATTAACATGTTTATACAGATGGTGGTGTAGGTATTTCCATGTTCATAGAGATGGCGGTGTAGATATTTCCATGTTTATACAGATACCAGTGTAGTTATTTCCATGTTTATAGAGATCGCCGTGTAGATATTTCCATTGCTATACAGATAGCTGTGTAGATATTTCCATGTTCATACAGATAGCGGTGTAGATATTTCCACGTTCATACAGATAGCAGTGTAGATATTTCTATGTTCATACAGATAGCGGTGTAGATATTTCCATGTTCATACAGATAGCGGTGTAGATATTTCCATGTTCATACAGATAGCGGTGTAGATATTTCCATGTTCATACAGTTAGCGGTGTAGATATTTCCATGTTCATACAGATGGCGGTGTAGATATTTACATGTTCGTACGGATGGCAGTGTAGATATTTCCATGTTCATACAGGTGGCGGTGTAGATATTTCCATGTTTATACAGATAGCAGTGTAGTTATTTCCATGTTTATAGAGATAGCAGTGTAGATATTTCCATTGATATATAGATAGCTGTGTAGATATTTCCATGTTCATACAGATAGCGGTGTAGATATTTCTATGTTCGTATAGATAGTGGTGTAGATATTTCCATGTTCATACAGATAGCGGTGTAGATATTTCCATGTTCATACAGATAACGGTGTAGATATTTCCATGTTCATACAGATAGCGGTGTATATATTTCCAAGTTCATACAGTTAGCGGTGTAGATATTTCCGTGTTCATACAGATGGCGGTGTAGATATTTACATGTTCATACAGATGGCAGTGTAGATATTTCCATGTTCGTACAGATGGCGGTGTAGATATTTCCATGTTCATAGAGATGGCAGTGTAGATATTTCCATGTTTATGCAGATAGCGGTATAGATATTTCCAGGTTTATACAGATGGTGGTGTAGGTATTTCCATGTTTATAGAGATGGCGGTCTAGATATTTCCATGTTTATACAGATATCGGTGAAGATATTTCCATGTTTATTCAGATAGCGGTGTAGATATTTCCATGTTTATACAGATAGCGGTGTATATATTACCATGTTTATAGAGATAGTGGTGTAGATAATTTCAATTTTATACTGAGAGCAGTGTAGATATTTCCAAGTTCATACAGATAGCGATGTAGTTATTTCCACGTTTATAGAGATGGCGGTGTAGATTCTTCCATGTTCATAAAGATTGCGGTGTAGATATTTCCATGTTCATACAAATGGCGGTGTAGATATTTCCATGTTCATAGAGATGGCGGTGTAGATATTTCCATGTTCATACAAATGGCGGTGTAGATATTTCCATGTTCATAGAGATGGCGGTGTAGATATTTCCATGTTTATACAGATAGCAGTGCAGTAATTTCCATGTTTATAGAGATAGCAGTGTAGATATTTCCACTGGTATACAGATAGCTGTGTAGATATTTGCATGTTCATACAGATAGCGGTGTAGATATTTACATCTTCGTACAGATAGCGGTGTAGATATTTCCATGTTCATGCAGATAACGGTGTAGATATTTCCATGTTCATACAGGTGGCGGTGTAGATATTTCCATGTTTATACAGATAGCAGTGAAGTTATTTCCATGTTTATAGAGATAGCAGTGTAGATATTTCCATTGATATACAGATAGCTGTGTAGATATTTCCATGTTCATACAGATAGCGGTGTAGATATTTCTATGTTCGTGTAGATAGTGGTGTAGATATTTCCATGTTCATACAGATAGCGGTGTAGGTATTTCCATGTTCATACAGATAACGGTGTAGATATTTCCATGTTCATACAGATAGCAGTGTAGATATTTCCATGTTCATACAGTTAGCCGTGTAGATATTTCCATGTTCATACAGATGGCGGTGTAGATATTTCCATGTTCATACAGATGGCGGTGTAGATATTTCCATGTTCGTACAGATGGCGGTGTAGATATTTCCATGTTCATAGAGATGGCGGTGGAGATATTTCCATGTTTAGGCAGATAGTGGTATAGATATTCCCATGTTTATACAGATGGTGCTGTAGGTATTTCTATGTTTATAGAGATGGCGGTCTAGATATTTCCATGTTTATAGAGATAATGGTGTAGTTATTTCCAAGTTTATAGAGACAGCATTGTAGATATTTCCACGTTTATACAGATAGCGGTGAAGTTATTTCCATGTTTATACAGATAGCGGTGTAGATATTTCCATGTTTATAGAGATAGGTGTGTAGATAATTTCAATTTTATACAGATAGCAGTGTAGATATTTCCAAGTTCATACCGATAGCGGTGTAGATATTTCCACGTTTATAGAGATGGCGGTGTAGATATTTCCATGTTCATACAGATGGCGGTGTAGATATTTCCAAGTTTATAGAGATGGCGGTGTAGATATTTTCATGTTTACACAGATGGCGGTGTAGATATTTCCATCTTTACACAGATAGCGGTGTAGACATTTCCATGTTTACACAGATAGCGGTGTGGATATTTCCATGTTTATGCAGGTAGCAGTGTAGATATTTCCATGTTTATACAGATAGCTGTGCGGATATTTCCATGTTTATACAGATGGGCAGATATTTCCATGTTTATACAGATAGCGGTGTAGATATTTCCATCTTAATACAGATGGCGGTGTAGATATGCCCATGTTCGTACAGATGGCGTTGTAGATATTTCCATGTTCATACAGATGGCGGTGTAGATATTTCGAACTTTATAGGGATAGCGTTGTAGTTATTTCCATATTTATGGAGAAATCTGTGTAGATATTTCCATGTATATGCAGATAGCTGTGTAGATATTTCCATGTTCATGAAGATAGCGGTGTAGATATTTCCATGTTCATCCAGATGCCGGTGTAGATATATCCATGTTCATACAGATGGCGGTGAAGATATTTCCATGTTCATACAGATGGCGGTGTAGATATTTCCATGTTCATACAAATGGCGGTGTAGATATTTCCATGTTCATAGAGATGGCGGTGTAGATATTTCCATGTTCATACAAATGGCGGTGTAGATATTTCCATGTTCATAGAGATGGCGGTGTAGATATTTCCATGTTTATACAGATAGCAGTGTAGTTATTTCCATGTTTATAGAGATAGCAGTGTAGATATTTCCATTGATATACAGATAGCTGTGTAGATATTTGCATGTTCATACAGATAGCGGTGTAGATATTTCCATGTTCATACTGATGGCAGTGCAGATATTTCCATGTTCATACAGATAGCGGTGTAGATATTTCCATGTTCATACAGATAGCAGTGTAGATATTTCCATGTTCATACCAATAGCGGTGTAGATATTTCCATGTGCATACAGTTAGCGGTGTAGATATTTCCATGTTCATACAGATGGCGGGGTAGATATTTACATGTTCATACAGATGGCGGTGTAGATATTTCCATGTTCATACAGATGGCGGTGTGGATATTTCCATGTTTATGCAGATAGCGGTGTAGATATTTCCATGTTTATACAGATAGCGGTGCGGTTATTTCCATCTTTATACAGATATTGGTGCAGATATTTCCATGTTTATACAGATAGCGGTGTAGATATTTCCATCTTAATACAGACGGCGGTGTAGATATGTCCATGCTCGTACAGATGGCGGTGTAGATATTTCCATGTTCATACAGATGGCGGTGTAGATATTTCGAAGTTTATAGAGATAACGCTGTAGTTATTTCCATATTTATAGAGAAATCTGTGTAGCTATTTCCATGTATATTCAGATAGCTGTGTAGCTATTTCCATGTTCATGCAGATAGCGGTGATGATATTTCCATGTTCATCCAGATGCCGGTGTACATATATCCATGTTCATACAGATGGCGGTGAAGACATTTCCATGTTCATACAAATGGCGGTGTAGATATTTCCATGTTCATAGAGATGGCGGTGCAGATATTTCCACGTTCATACATATGGCGGTGTAGATATTTCCATGTTCATAGAGATGGCGGTGTAGATATTTACATGTTCGTACGGATGGCAGTGTAGATATTTCCATATTCATACAGGTGGCGGTGTAGATATTTCCATGTTTATACAGATAGCAGTGTAGTTATTTCCATGTTTATAGAGATAGCAGTGTAGATATTTCCATTGATATACAGATAGCTGTGTAGATATTTCCATGTTCATACAGATAGCGGTGTAGATATTTCTATGTTCGTATAGATAGTGGTGTAGATATTTCCATGTTCATACAGATAGCGGTGTAGATATTTCCATGTTCATACAGATAACGGTGTAGATATTTCCATGTTCATACAGATGGCGGTGTAGATATTTCCAAGTTCCTAGAGATGGCGGTGTAGATATGTCCATGTTTATACAGATAGCAGTGTAGTTATTTCCATGTTTATAGAGATCACCGTGTAGATATTTCCATTGCTATACAGATAGCTGTGTAGATATTTGCATGTTCATACAGATAGCGGTGTAGATATTTCCACGTTCATACAGATAGCAGTGTAGATATTTCTATGTTCATACAGATAGCGGTGTAGATATTTCCATGTTCATACAGATAGCGGTGTAGATATTTCCATGTTCATACCAATAGCGGTGTAGATATTTCCATGTGCATAGAGATGGCAGTGTAGATATTTCCATGTTTATACAGATAGCAGTGTAGATATTTCCATGTTTATAGAGATAGCAGTGTAGATATTTCCATTGATATACAGATAGCTGTGTAGATATTTGCATGTTCATACAGATAGCAGTGTAGATATTTCCATGTGCATACAGATGGCAGTGCAGATATTTCCATGTTCATACAGATAGCGGTGTAGATATTTCCATGTTCATACAGATAGCGGTGTAGATATTTCCATGTTCATACCAATAGCGGTGTAGATATTTCCATGTGCATACAGTTAGTGGTGTAGATATTTCCATGTTCATACAGATGGCGGTGTAGATATTTACATGTTCATACAAATGGCGGTGTAGATATTTCCATGTTCATAGAGATGGCGGTGTAGATATTTCCAAGTTTATACAGATAGCAGTGCAGTAATTTCCATGTTTATAGAGATAGCAGTGTAGATATTTCCATTGGTATACAGATAGCTGTGTAGATATTTGCATGTTCATACAGATAGTGGTGTAGATATTTACATCTTCGTACAGATAGCGGTGTAGATATTTCCATGTTCATACAGATAGCGGTGTAGATATTTCCATGTTCATGCAGATAACGGTGTAGATATTTCCATGTTCATACAGATAGCGGTGTAGATATTTCAATGTTCACACAGATAACGGTGTAGATATTTCCATGTTCATAAAAATGGCGGTGTAGATATTTCCATGTTCATAGAGATGGCGGTGTAGATATTTCCATGTTCATACAAATGGCGGTGTAGATATTTCCATGTTCATAGAGATGGCAGTGTAGTTATTTCCATGTTTATGGAGATTGCCGTGTAGATATTTCCATTGATATACAGATAGCTGTGTAGATATTTGCATGTTCATACAGATAGCGGTGTAGATATTTCCATGTTCATACAGATAGCGGTGTAGATATTTCTATGTTCATACAGATAGCGGTGTAGATATTTCCATGTTCATACAGATAGCGGTGTAGGTATTTCCATGTTCATACAGATAGCGGTGTAGATATTTCCATGTTCATACAGTTAGTGCTGTAGATATTTCCATGTTCATACAGATGGCGGTGTAGATATTTACATGTTCGTACGGATGGCAGTGTAGATATTTCCATGTTCATACAGGTGGCGGTGTAGTTATTTGCATGTTTATACAGATAGCAGTGTAGCTATTTCCATGTTTATAGAGATAGCAGTGTAGATATTTCCATTGATATACAGATAGCTGTGTAGATATTTCCATGTTCATACAGATAGCGGTGTAGATATTTCTATCTACATACAGATAGCGGTGTAGATATTTCCATGTTCATACAGATAGCGGTGTAGATATTTCCATGTTCATACAGATAACGGTGTAGATATTTCCATGTTCATACAGATAGCGGTGTAGATATTTCCATGTTCATACAGTTAGCGGTGTAGATATTTCCATGTTCATACAGATGGCTGTGTAGATATTTACATGTACATAGAGATGGCGGTGTAGATATTTCCATGTTTATACAGATAGCAGTGTAGTTATTTCCATGTTTATAGAGATAGCATAGTAGATATTTCCACTGATATACAGATAGCTGTGTAGATATTTGCATGTTCATACAGATAGCATTGTAGATATTTCCATGTTCATACAGATAGCGGTGTAGATATTTCCATGTTTATAGAGATAGCAGTGTAGTTAATTCCATGTTTATACAGATAGCGGTGAAGATATTTCCATGTTTATAGAGATGGCAGTTTAGATATTTCCATGTTTATGTAGATGGCGGTGCAGGTATTTCCATGTTTATAGAGATGGCGGTGTAGATATTTCCATGTTTATAGAGATGGCGGTGTAGATATTTCCATGTTTATAGATATGGCGGTGTAGTTATTTCCATGTTAATAGGCATAGCGGTGTAGATATTTCCATGTTTATAGAGATAGAGGTGTAGATATTTCCTTGTTTATACAGATAGCAGTGTAAGTATTTCCATGTTTATGGAGATAGTGGTGTAGACATTTCCACTTTTATACAGATAGCAGTGTAGATATTTCCATGTTCATTCAGATGGTTTTGTAGATATTTCCATCCTTATTCAGATAGCGTTGTAGATATTTCCATGTTTATTCAGATGGCCTTGTAGATATTTTCATCTTTATTCAGATGGCGGCGTAGATATTTCCATGTTCATACAGATGGCGGTGTAGACATTTCCATGTTTATAGAGATGGCGGTGTAGATATTTCCATGTTTATACAGATGCCGGTGCAGATATTTCCATGTTCGTACAGATGGTGGTGTAGGTATTTCCATGTTTATAGAGATGGCGGTGTAGATATTTCCATGTTTATACAGATGGTGGTGTAGATATTTCCATGTATATAGAGATGGCGGTGTTGATATTTTTAAGTTTATACTGATAGCAGTGTAGATATTTCCGTGTTTATTCAGATGGCCTTTTAGATATTTCCATCTATACACAGATAGCGGTGAATATATTTCCATGTTTATACAGATAGCGGTGTCGATATTTCCATGTTTATACAGATAGCGGTGTCGATATTTCCATGTTTATAGAGATAGTGGTGTAGATAATTTCAATTTTATACAGATAGCAGTGTAGATATTTCCAAGTTCATACAGATAGCAGTGTAGATATTTCCACGTTTATAGAGATGGCGGTGTAGATATTTCCATGTTCATACAGATGGCGGTGTAGATATTTCCATGTTTATAGAGATGTCGGTGTAGATATTTTCATGTTTACACAGATGGCGGTGTAGATATTTCCATGTTTACACAGATAGCGGTGTAGACATTTCCATGTTTACACAGATAGAGGTGTGGATATTTCCATGTTTATGCAGATAGCGGTGTAGATATTTCCATCTTTATACAGATAGCGGTGCAGTTATTTCCATGTTTATACAGATATTGGTGCAGATATTTCCATGTTTATACAGATAGCGGTGTAGATATTTCCATCTTAATACAGACGGCGGTGTAGATATGTCCATGCTCGTACAGATGGCGGTGTAGATATTTCCATGTTCATACAGATGGCAGTGTAGATATTTCGAAGTTTATAGAGATAACGCTGTAGTTATTTCCATATTTATAGAGAAATCTGTGTAGCTATTTCCATGTATATTCAGATAGCTGTGTAGATATTTCCATGTTCATGCAAATAGCGGTGAAGATATTTCCATGTTCATCCAGATGCCGGTGTACATATATCCATGTTCATACAGATGGCGGTGAAGATATTTCCATGTTCAAACAGATGGCGGTGTAGATATTTCCATGTTCATACAAATGGCAGTGTAGATATTTCCATGTTCATAGAGATGGCGGTGTAGATATTTCCACGTTCATACAAATGGCGGTGTAGATATTTCCATGTTCATAGAGATGGCGGTGTAGATATTTCCATGTTTATACAGATAGCAGTGTAGTTATTTCCATGTTTATGGAGATTGCCGTGTAGATATTTCCATTGATATACAGATAGCTGTGTAGATATTTGCATGTTCATACAGATAGCGGTGTAGATATTTCCATGTTCATACAGATAGCGGTGTAGATATTTCTATATTCATACAGATAGCGGTGTAGATATTTCCATGTTCATACAGATAGCGGTGTAGGTATTTCCATGTTCATACAGATAGCGATGTAGATATTTCCATGTTCATACAGTTAGCGCTGTAGATATTTCCATGTTCATACAGATGGCGGTGTAGATATTTACATGTTCGTACGGATGGCAGTGTAGATATTTCCATGTTCATACAGGTGGCGGTGTAGTTATTTCCATGTTTATACAGATAGCAGTGTAGTTATTTCCATGTTTATAGAGATAGCAGTGTAGATATTTCCATTGATATACAGATAGCTGTGTAGGTATATCCATGTTCATACAGATAGCAGTGTAGATATTTCTATGTTCGTATAGATAGCGGTGTAGATATTTCCATGTTCATACAGATAGCGGTGTAGATATTTCCATGTTCATACAGATAACGGTGTAGATATTTCCATGTTCATACAGATAGCGGTGTAGATATTTCCATGTTCATACAGTTAGCGGTGTAGATATTTCCATGTTCATACAGATGACGGTGTAGATATTTACATGTACATAGAGATGGCGGTGTAGATATTTCCATGTTTATACAGATAGCAGTGTAGTTATTTCCATGTTTATAGAGATAGCAGTGTAGATGTTGCCATTGATATACAGATAGCTGTGTAGATATTTGCATGTTCATACAGATATCGGTGTAGATATTTCCATGTTCGTACAGATGGCGGTGTAGATATTTCCATGTTCATAGAGATGGAGGTGTAGATATTTCCATGTTTATGCAGATAGCGGTATAGATATTTCCATGTTTATACAGATGGTGGTGTAGATATTTCTATGTTTATAGAGATGGCGGTCTAGATATTTCCATGTTTATAGAGATAGTGGTGTAGTTATTTCCAAGTTTATAGAGACAGCGTTGTAGATATTTCCATGTTTATGCAGATAGCGGTGAAGATATTTCCATGTTTATTCAGATAGCGGTGTAGATATTTCCATGTTTATAAAGATAGCGGTGTAGATATTTCCATGTTTATAGAGATAGTGGTGTAGATAATTCCAATTTTATACAGATATCAGTGTAGATATTTCCAAGTTCATACAGATAGCGGTGTAGATATTTCCACTTTTATAGATATGACGGTGTAGATATTTCCATGTTCATACAGATGGCGGTGAAGATATTTCCATGTTCGTACGGATGGCAGTGTAGATATTTCCATGTTCATACAGGTGGCGGTGTAGATATTTCCATGTTTATACAGATAGCAGTGTAGTTATTTCCATGTTTATAGAGATAGCAGTGTAGATGTTGCCGTTGATATACAGATAGCTGTGTAGATATTTGCATGTTCATACAGATAGCGGTGTAGATATTTCCATGTTCATACAGATAGCGGTGTAGATATTTCCATGTTCATACAGATAGCGGTGTAGGTATTTCCACATTCATACAGATAACGGTGTAGATATTTCCATGTTCATACAGTTAGCGCTGTAGATATTTCCATGTTCATACAGATGGCGGTGTAGATATTTACATGTTCGTACGGATGGCAGTGTAGATATTTCCATGTTCATACAGGTGGCCGTGTAGTTATTTCCATGTTTATACAGATAGCAGTGTAGTTATTTCCATGTTTATAGAGATAGCAGTGTAGATATTTCCATTGATATACAGATAGCTGTGTAGGTATATCCATGTTCATACAGATAGCAGTGTAGATATTTCTATGTTCGTATAGATAGCGGTGTAGATATTTCCATGTTCATACAGATAGCGGTGTAGATATTTCCATGTTCATACAGATAACGGTGTAGATATTTCCATGTTCATACAGATAGCGGTGTAGATATTTCCATGTTCATACAGTTAGCGGTGTAGATATTTCCATGTTCATACAGATGACGGTGTAGATATTTACATGTACATAGAGATGGCGGTGTAGATATTTCCATGTTTATACAGATAGCAGTGTAGTTATTTCCATGTTTATAGAGATAGCAGTGTAGATGTTGCCATTGATATACAGATAGCTGTGTAGATATTTGCATGTTCATACAGATATCGGTGTAGATATTTCCATGTTCGTACAGATGGCGGTGTAGATATTTCCATGTTCATAGAGATGGAGGTGTAGATATTTCCATGTTTATGCAGATAGCGGTATAGATATTTCCATGTTTATACAGATGGTGGTGTAGATATTTCTATGTTTATAGAGATGGCGGTCTAGATATTTCCATGTTTATAGAGATAGTGGTGTAGTTATTTCCAAGTTTATAGAGACAGCGTTGTAGATATTTCCATGTTTATGCAGATAGCGGTGAAGATATTTCCATGTTTATTCAGATAGCGGTGTAGATATTTCCATGTTTATAAAGATAGCGGTGTAGATATTTCCATGTTTATAGAGATAGTGGTGTAGATAATTCCAATTTTATACAGATATCAGTGTAGATATTTCCAAGTTCATACAGATAGCGGTGTAGATATTTCCACTTTTATAGATATGGCGGTGTAGATATTTCCATGTTCATACAGATGGCGGTGTAGATATTTCCATGTTCGTACGGATGGCAGTGTAGATATTTCCATGTTCATACAGGTGGCGGTGTAGATATTTCCATGTTTATACAGATAGCAGTGTAGTTATTTCCATGTTTATAGAGATAGCAGTGTAGATGTTGCCGTTGATATACAGATAGCTGTGTAGATATTTGCATGTTCATACAGATAGCGGTGTAGATATTTCCATGTTCATACAGATAGCGGTGTAGATATTTCCATGTTCATACAGATAGCGGTGTAGGTATTTCCACATTCATACAGATAACGGTGTAGATATTTCCATGTTCATACAAATAGCGGTGTACATATTTCCAAGTTCATACAGTTAGCGGAGTAGATATTTCCATGTTCATAGAGATAGCGGTGTAGATATTTCCATGTTCATACAGTTAGCGGTGTAGATATTTCCATGTTCATACAGATGACCGTGGAGATATTTACATCTTCATACAGATGGCGGTGTAGATATTTCCATGTTCGTACAGATGTCGGTGTAGATATTTTCATGTTCATAGAGATGGCTGTGTAGATATATCAATGTTTATGCTGATAGCGGTATAGATATTTCCATGTTTATACAGATGGTGGTGTAGATATTTCCATGTTTATAGAGATGGCGGTCTAGATATTTCCATGTTTGTAGAGATAGTGGTGTAGTTATTTCCAAGTTTATAGAGACAGCGTTGTAGTTATTTCCATGTTTATTCAGATAGCGGTGAAGGTTTTTCCATGTTTATACAGATAGCGGTGTAGATATTTCCATGTTTATACAGATAGCAGTGTAGATATTTCCATGTTTATAGAGATAGTGGTGTAGATAATTCCAATTTTATACAGATAGCTGTGTAGATATTTCCATGTTCATACAGATAGCGGTGTAGATATTTCTATGTTCGTATAGATAGCGGTGTAGATATTTCCATGTTCATACAGATAGCGGTGTAGATATTTCCATGTTCATACAGATAACGGTGTAGATATTTCCATGTTCATACAGATAGCGGTGTAGATATTTCCATGTTCATACAGTTAGCGGTGTAGATATTTCCATGTTCATACAGATGGCGGTGTAGATATTTACATGTACATAGAGATGGCGGTGTAGATATTTCCATGTTTATACAGATAGCAGTGTAGTTATTTCCATGTTTATAGAGATAGCAGTGTAGATGTTGCCATTGATATACAGATAGCTGTGTAGATATTTGCATGTTCATACAGATATCGGTGTAGATATTTCCATGTTCGTACAGATGGCGGTGTAGATATTTCCATGTTCATAGAGATGGCGGTGTAGATATTTCCATGTTTATGCAGATAGCGGTATAGATATTTCCATGTTTATACAGATGGTGGTGTAGATATTTCCATGTTTATAGAGATGGCGGTCTAGATATTTCCATGTTTATAGAGATAGTGGTGTAGTTATTTCCAAGTTTATAGAGACAGCGTTGTAGATATTTCCATGTTTATGCAGATAGCGGTGAAGATATTTCCATGTTTATTCAGAAAGCGGTGTAGATATTTCCATGTTTATACAGATAGCAGTGTAGATATTTCCATGTTTATAGAGATAGTGGTGTAGATAATTCCAATTTTATACAGATATCAGTGTAGATATTTCCAAGTTCATACAGATAGCGGTGTAGATATTTCCACTTTTATAGATATGGCGGTGTAGATATTTCTATGTTCATACAGATGGCGGTGTAGATATTTCCATGTTCGTACGGATGGCAGTGTAGATATTTCCATGTTCATACAGATAGCGGTGTAGATATTTCCATGTTCGTACAGATAGCGGTGTAGATATTTCTATCTACATACTGATAGCGGTGTAGATATTTCCATGTTCATAAAAATGGCGGTGTAGATATTTCCATGTTCATAGAGATGGCGGTGTAGATATTTCCATGTTCATACAAATGGCGGTGTAGATATTTCCATGTTCATAGAGATGGCAGTGTAGTTATTTCCATGTTTATGGAGATTGCCGTGTAGATATTTCCATTGATATACAGATAGTTGTGTAGATATTTGCATGTTCATACAGATAGCGGTGTAGATATTTCCATGTTCATACAGATAGCGGTGTAGATATTTCTATGTTCATACAGATAGCGGTGTAGATATTTCCATGTTCATACAGATAGCGGTGTAGGTATTTCCATGTTCATACAGATAGCGGTGTAGATATTTCCATGTTCATGCAGTTAGCGCTGTAGATATTTCCATGTTCATACAGATGGCGGTGTAGATATTTACATGTTCGTACGGATGGCAGTGTAGATATTTCCATGTTCATACAGGTGGCGGTGTAGTTATTTGCATGTTTATACAGATAGCAGTGTAGCTATTTCCATGTTTATAGAGATAGCAGTGTAGATATTTCCATTGATATACAGATAGCTGTGTAGATATTTCCATGTTCATACAGATAGCGGTGTAGATATTTCTATGTTCGTATAGATAGCGGTGTAGATATTTCCATGTTCATACAGATAGCGGTGTAGATATTTCCATGTTCATACAGATAACGGTGTAGATATTTCCATGTTCATACAGATAGCGGTGTAGATATTTCCATGTTCATACAGTTAGCGGTGTAGATATTTCCATGTTCATACAGATGGCGGTGTAGATATTTACATGTACATAGAGATGGCGGTGTAGATATTTCCATGTTTATACAGATAGCAGTGTAGTTATTTCCATGTTTATAGAGATAGCATAGTAGATATTTCCACTGATATACAGATAGCTGTGTAGATATTTGCATGTTCATACAGATAGCATTGTAGATATTTCCATGTTCATACAGATAGCGGTGTAGATATTTCCATTTTCATACAGATAGCCGTGTAGATATTTCCATGTTCATACAGTTAGCGGTGTAGATATTTCCATGTTCATACAGATGGCGGTTTAGATATTCACATGTTCATACAGATGGCGGTGTAAATATTTCCATGTTCTTTCAGATGGCGGTGTAGATATTTCCATGTTCATAGAGATGGCGGTGTAGATATTTCCATGTTTATGCAGATAGCGGTATAGATATTTCCATTTTTATACACATGGTGGTGTAGATATTTCCATGTTTATAGAGATGGCAGTCTAGATATTTCCATGTTTATAGAGATAGTTGTGTAGTTATTTCAAAGTTTATAGAGACAGCATTGTAGATATTTCCATCTATGCACAGATAGCGGTGAAGATATTTCCATGTTTATACAGATAGCGGTGTCGATATTTCCATGTTTATACAGATAGCGGTGTCGATATTTCCATGTTTATAGAGATAGTGGTGTAGATATTTTCAATTTTATACAGATAGCAGTGTAGATATTTCCAAGTTCATACAGATAGCAGTGTAGATATTTCCACGTTTATAGAGATGGCGGTGTAGATATTTCCATGTTCATACAGATGTCGGTGTAGATATTTCCATGTTTATAGAGATGTCAGTGTAGATATTTTCATGTTTACACAGATGGCGGTGTAGATATTTCCATGTTTACACAGATAGCGGTGTAGACATTTCCATGTTTACACAGATAGCGGTGTGGATATTTCCGTGTTTATGCAGATAGCGGTGTAGATATTTCCATCTTTATACAGATAGCGGTGCAGTTATTTCCATGTTTATACAGATATTGGTGCAGATATTTCCATGTTTATACAGATAGCGGTGTAGATATTTCCATCTTAATACAGACGGCGGTGTAGATATGTCCATGCTCGTACAGATGGCGGTGTAGATATTTCCATGTTCATACAGATGGCGGTGTAGATATTTCGAAGTTTATAGAGATAACGCTGTAGTTATTTCCATATTTATAGAGAAATCTGTGTAGCTATTTCCATGTATATTCAGATAGCTGTGTAGATATTTCCATGTTCATGCAAATAGCTGTTAAGATATTTCCATGTTCATCCAGATGCCGGTGTACACATATCCATGTTCATACAGATGGCGGTGAAGATATTTCCATGTTCAAACAGATGGCGGTGTAGATATTTCCATGTTCATACAAATGGCAGTGTAGATATTTCCATGTTCATAGAGATGGCGGTGTAGATATTTCCACGTTCATACAAATGGCGGTGTAGATATTTCCATGTTCATAGAGATGGCAGTGTAGATATTTCCATGTTTATACAGATAGCAGTGTGGTTATTTCCATGTTTACGGAGATTGCCGTGTAGATATTTCCATTGATATACAGATAGCTGTGTAGATATTTGCATGTTCATACAGATGGCGGTGTAGATATTTCCATGTTCGTACGGATGGCAGTGTAGATATTTCCATGTTCATACAGGTGGCGGTGTAGATATTTCCATGTTTATACAGATAGCAGTGTAGTTATTTCCATGTTTATAGAGATAGCAGTGTAGATGTTGCCGTTGATATACATATAGCTGTGTAGATATTTGCATATTCATACAGATAGCGGTGTAGATATTTCCATGTTCATACAGATAGCGGTGTAGATATTTCCATGTTCATACAGATAGCGGTGTAGGTATTTCCACATTCATACAGATAACGGTGTAGATAATTCCATGTTCATACAAATAGCGGTGTACATATTTCCAAGTTCATACAGTTAGCGGAGTAGATATTTCCATGTTCATAGAGATAGCTGTGTAGATATTTCCATGTTCATACAGTTAGCGGTGTAGATATTTCCATGTTCATACAGATGACCGTGGAGATATTTACATGTTCATACAGATGGCGGTGTAGATATTTCCATGTTCGTACAGATGTCGGTGTAGATATTTTCATGTTCATAGAGATGGCTGTGTAGATATATCAATGTTTATGCTGATAGCGGTATAGATATTTCCATGTTTATACAGATGGTGGTGTAGATATTTCCATGTTTATAGAGATGGCGGTCTAGATATTTCCATGTTTGTAGAGATAGTGGTGTAGTTATTTCCAAGTTTATAGAGACAGCGTTGTAGTTATTTCCATGTTTATTCAGATAGCGGTGAAGGTTTTTCCATGTTTATACAGATAGCGGTGTAGATATTTCCATGTTTATACAGATAGCAGTGTAGATATTTCCATGTTTATAGAGATAGTGGTGTAGATAATTCCAATTTTATACAGATAGCTGTGTAGATATTTCCATGTTCATACAGATAGCGGTGTAGATATTTCTATGTTCGTATAGATAGCGGTGTAGATATTTCCATGTTCATACAGATAGCGGTGTAGATATTTCCATGTTCATACAGATAACGGTGTAGATATTTCCATGTTCATACAGATAGCGGTGTAGATATTTCCATGTTCATACAGTTAGCGGTGTAGATATTTCCATGTTCATACAGATGGCGGTGTAGATATTTCAATGTTCATAGAGATGGCGGTGTAGGTATTTCCATGTTTATACAGATAGCAGTGTAGTTATTTCCATGTTTATAGAGATAGCAGTGTAGATGTTGCCATTGATATACAGATAGCTGTGTAGATATTTGCATGTTCATACAGATATCGGTGTAG
This sequence comes from Gorilla gorilla gorilla, assembly GCF_029281585.2. NCBI lineage: Eukaryota > Metazoa > Chordata > Mammalia > Primates > Hominidae > Gorilla > Gorilla gorilla. The sequence continues at coordinate 14,793,093 of NC_073235.2, read as the reverse complement.
ATATTTCCATGTTCGTACAGATGGCGGTGTAGATATTTCCATGTTCATAGAGATGGCGGTGTAGATATTTCCATGTTTATGCAGATAGCGGTATAGATATTTCCATGTTTATACAGATGGTGGTGTAGATATTTCCATGTTTATAGAGATGGCGGTCTAGATATTTCCATGTTTATAGAGATAGTGGTGTAGTTATTTCCAAGTTTATAGAGACAGCGTTGTAGATATTTCCATGTTTATGCAGATAGCGGTGAAGATATTTCCATGTTTATTCAGATAGCGGTGTAGATATTTCCATGTTTATACAGATAGCAGTGTAGATATTTCCATGTTTATAGAGATAGTGGTGTAGATAATTCCAATTTTATACAGATATCAGTGTAGATATTTCCAAGTTCATACAGATAGCGGTGTAGATATTTCCACTTTTATAGATATGGCGGTGTAGATATTTCCATGTTCATACAGATGGCGGTGTAGATATTTCCATGTTCGTACGGATGGCAGTGTAGATATTTCCATGTTCATACAGATAGCGGTGTAGATATTTTCATGTTCGTACAGATAGCGGTGTAGATATTTCTATCTACATACAGATAGCGGTGTAGATATTTCCATGTTCATAAAAATGGCGGTGTAGATATTTCCATGTTCATAGAGATGGCGGTGTAGATATTTCCATGTTCATACAAATGGCGGTGTAGATATTTCCATGTTCATAGAGATGGCAGTGTAGTTATTTCCATGTTTATGGAGATTGCCGTGTAGATATTTCCATTGATATACAGATAGCTGTGTAGATATTTGCATGTTCATACAGATAGCGGTGTAGATATTTCCATGTTCATACAGATAGCGGTGTAGATATTTCTATGTTCATACAGATAGCGGTGTAGATATTTCCATGTTCATACAGATAGCGGTGTAGGTATTTCCATGTTCATACAGATAGCGGTGTAGATATTTCCATGTTCATACAGTTAGCGCTGTAGATATTTCCATGTTCATACAGATGGCGGTGTAGATATTTACATGTTCGTACGGATGGCAGTGTAGATATTTCCATGTTCATACAGGTGGCGGTGTAGTTATTTGCATGTTTATACAGATAGCAGTGTAGCTATTTCCATGTTTATAGAGATAGCAGTGTAGATATTTCCATTGATATACAGATAGCTGTGTAGATATTTCCATGTTCATACAGATAGCGGTGTAGATATTTCTATGTTCGTATAGATAGCTGTGTAGATATTTCCATGTTCATACAGATAGCGGTGTAGATATTTCCATGTTCATACAGATAACGGTGTAGATATTTCCATGTTCATACAGATAGCGGTGTAGATATTTCCATGTTCATACAGTTAGCGGTGTAGATATTTCCATGTTCATACAGATGGCGGTGTAGATATTTACATGTACATAGAGATGGCGGTGTAGATATTTCCATGTTTATACAGATAGCAGTGTAGTTATTTCCATGTTTATAGAGATAGCATAGTAGATATTTCCACTGATATACAGATAGCTGTGTAGATATTTGCATGTTCATACAGATAGCATTGTAGATATTTCCATGTTCATACAGATAGCGGTGTAGATATTTCCATTTTCATACAGATAGCCGTGTAGATATTTCCATGTTCATACAGTTAGCGGTGTAGATATTTCCATGTTCATACAGATGGCGGTTTAGATACTCACATGTTCATACAGATGGCGGTGTAAATATTTCCATGTTCTTTCAGATGGCGGTGTAGATATTTCCATGTTCATAGAGATGGCGGTGTAGATATTTCCATGTTTATGCAGATAGCGGTATAGATATTTCCATTTTTATACACATGGTGGTGTAGATATTTCCATGTTTATAGAGATGGCAGTCTAGATATTTCCATGTTTATAGAGATAGTTGTGTAGTTATTTCAAAGTTTATAGAGACAGCATTGTAGATATTTCCACCTATGCACAGATAGCGGTGAAGATATTTCCATGTTTATACAGATAGCGGTGTCGATATTTCCATGTTTATAGAGATAGTGGTGTAGATATTTTCAATTTTATACAGATAGCAGTGTAGATATTTCCAAGTTCATACAGATAGCAGTGTAGATATTTCCACGTTTATAGAGATGGCGGTGTAGATATTTCCATGTTCATACAGATGTCGGTGTAGATATTTCCATGTTTATAGAGATGTCCGTGTAGATATTTTCATGTTTACAGAGATGGCGGTGTAGATATTTCCATGTTTACACAGATAGCGGTGTAGACATTTCCATGTTTACACAGATAGCGGTGTGGATATTTCCGTGTTTATGCAGATAGCGGTGTAGATATTTCCATCTTTATACAGATAGCGGTGCAGTTATGTCCATGTTTATACAGATATTGGTGCAGATATTTCCATGTTTATACAGATAGCGGTGTAGATATTTCCATCTTAATACAGACGGCGGTGTAGATATGTCCATGCTCGTACAGATGGTGGTGTAGATATTTCCATGTTCATACAGATGGCGGTGTAGATATTTCGAAGTTTATAGAGATAACGCTGTAGTTATTTCCATATTTATAGAGAAATCTGTGTAGCTATTTCCATGTATATTCAGATAGCTGTGTAGATATTTCCATGTTCATGCAAATAGCTGTGAAGATATATCCATGTTCATCCAGATGCCGGTGTACATATATCCATGTTCATACAGATGGCGGTGAAGATATTTCCATGTTCAAACAAATGGCGGTGTAGATATTTCCATGTTCATACAAATGGCAGTGTAGATATTTCCATGTTCATAGAGATGGCGGTGTAGATATTTCCACGTTCATACAAATGGCGGTGTAGATATTTCCATGTTCATAGAGATGGCGGTGTAGATATTTCCATGTTTATACAGATAGCAGTGTAGTTATTTCCATGTTTACGGAGATTGCCGTGTAGATATTTCCATTGATATACAGACAGCTGTGTAGATATTTGCATGTTCATACAGATAGCGGTGTAGATATTTCCATGTTCATACAGATAGCGGTGTAGATATTTCTATGTTCATACAGATAGCGGTGTAGATATTTCCATGTTCATACAGATAGCGGTGTAGGTATTTCCATGTTCATACAGATAGCGGTGTAGATATTTCCATGTTCATACAGTTAGCGCTGTAGATATTTCCATGTTCATACAGATGGCGGTGTAGATATTTACATGTTCGTACGGATGGCAGTGTAGATATTTCCATGTTCATACAGGTGGCGCTGTAGTTATTTCCATGTTTATACAGATAGCAGTGTAGTTATTTCCATGTTTATAGAGATAGCAGTGTAGATATTTCCATTGATATACAGATAGCTGTGTAGATATTTCCATGTTCATACAGATAGCAGTGTAGATATTTCTATGTTCGTATAGATAGCGGTGTAGATATTTCCATGTTCATACAGATAGCGGTGTAGATATTTCCATGTTCATACAGATAACGGTGTAGATATTTCCATGTTCATACAGATAGCGGTGTAGATATTTCCATGTTCATACAGTTAGCGGTGTAGATATTTCCATGATCATACAGATGGCGGTGTAGATATTTACATGTACATAGAGATGGCGGTGTAGATATTTCCATGTTTATACAGATAGCAGTGTAGTTATTTCCATGTTTATAGAGATAGCATAGTAGATATTTCCACTGATATACAGATAGCTGTGTAGATATTTGCATGTTCATACAGATAGCGGTGTAGATATTTCCATGTTCATACAGATAGCGGTGTAGATATTTCCATTTTTATAGAGATACCGGTGTAGATATTTCCATGTTCATACAGATAGCGGTGCAGATATTTCCATGTTCAAACAGATAGCGGTGTAGATATTTCCATGTTCATACAGATTGCGGTGCAGATATTTCCATGTTCATACAGTTAGCTGTGTAGATATTTCCATGTTCATACAGATGGTGGTGTAGATATTTACATGTTCATACAGATGGCGGTGTAGATATTTCCATGTTCGTACAGATGGCGGTGTAGATATTACCACTTTTATGGATATGGCGGTGTAGATATTTCCATGTTCATACACATGGCGGTGTAGATATTTCCATGTTCGTACGGATGGCAGTGTAGATATTTCCATGTTCGTACAGGTGGCGGTGTAGTTATTTCCATGTTTATACAGATAGCAGTGTAGTTATTTCCATGTTTATAGAGATAGCAGTGTAGATATTTCCATTGATATACAGATAGCTGTGTAGATATTTCCATGTTCATACAGATAGCGGTGTAGATATTTCTATGTTCGTATAGATAGCGGTGTAGATATTTCCAAGTTCATACAGATAGCGGTGTAGATATTTCCATGTTCATACAGATAACGGTGTAGATATTTCCATGTTCATACAGATAGCGGTGTAGATATTTCCATGTTCATACAGTTAGCGGTGTAGATATTTCCATGTTCATACAGATGGCGGTGTAGATATTTACATGTACATAGAGATGGCGGTGTAGATATTTCCATGTTTATACAGATAGCAGTGTAGTTATTTCCATGTTTATAGAGATAGCATAGTAGATATTTCCACTGATATAGAGATAGCTGTGTAGATATTTGCATGTTCATACAGATAGCGGTGTAGATATTTCCATGTTCATACAGATAGCGGTGTAGATATTTCCATTTTTATAGAGATAGCGGTGTAGATATTTCCATGTTCATACAGATAGCGGTGCAGATATTTCCATGTTCAAACAGATAGCGGTGTAGATATTTCCATGTTCATACAGATTGCGGTGCAGATATTTCCATGTTCATACAGTTAGCTGTGTAGATATTTCCATGTTCATACAGATGGTGGTTTAGATATTTCCATGTTCATACAGATGGCGGTTTAGATATTTCCATGTTCATAGAGATAGCGGTGTAGATATTTCCATGTTTATATAGATAGCAGTGTAGTTATTTCCATGTTTATAGAGATAGCAGTGTAGATGTTGCCGTTGATATACAGATAGCTGTGTAGATATTTGCATGTTCATACAGATAGCGGTGTAGATATTTCCATGTTCATACAGATAGCGGTGTAGATATTTCCATGTTCATACAGATAGCGGTGTAGGTATTTCCACGTTCATACAGATAACGGTGTAGATATTTCCATGTTCATACAGATAGCGGTGTACATATTTCCAAGTTCATACAGTTAGCGGAGTAGATATTTCCATGTTCATAGAGATAGCGGTGTAGATATTTCCATGTTCATACAGTTAGCGGTGTAGATATTTCCATGTTCATACAGATGACCGTGGAGATATTTACATGTTCATACAGATGGCGGTGTAGATATTTCCATGTTCGTACACATGTCGGTGAAGATATTTTCATGTTCATAGAGATGGCTGTGTAGATATATCAATGTTTATGCTGATAGCGGTATAGATATTTCCATGTTTATACAGATGGTGGTGTAGATATTTCCATGTTTATAGAGATGGCGGTCTAGATATTTCCATGTTTGTAGAGATAGTGGTGTAGTTATTTCCAAGTTTATAGAGACAGCGTTGTAGTTATTTCCATGTTTATTCAGATAGCGGTGAAGGTTTTTCCATGTTTATACAGATAGCGGTGTAGATATTTCCATGTTTATACAGATAGCAGTGTAAATATTTCCATGTTTATAGAGATAGTGGTGTAGATAATTCCAATTTTATACAGATAGCTGTGTAGATATTTCCATGTTCATACAGATAGCGGTGTAGATATTTCTATGTTCGTATAGATAGTGGTGTAGATATTTCCATGTTCATACAGATAGCGGTGTAGATATTTCCATGTTCATACAGATAACGGTGTAGATATTTCCATGTTCATACAGATAGCGGTGTAGATATTTCCATGTTCATACAGTTAGCGGTGTAGATATTTCCATGTTCATACAGATGGCCGTGTAGATATTTACATGTACATAGAGACGGCGGTGTAGATATTTCCATGTTTATACAGATAGCAGTGTAGTTATTTCCATGTTTATAGAGATAGCAGTGTAGATGTTGCCATTGATATACAGATAGCTGTGTAGATATTTGCATGTTCATACAGATATCGGTGTAGATATTTCCATGTTCGTACAGATGGCGGTGTAGATATTTCCATGTTCATAGAGATGGCGGTGTAGATATTTTCATGTTTATGCAGATAGCGGTATAGATATTTCCATGTTTATACAGATGGTGGTGTAGATATTTCCATGTTTATAGAGATGGCGGTCTAGATATTTCCATGTTTATAGAGATAGTGGTGTAGTTATTTCCAAGTTTATAGAGACAGCGTTGTAGATATTTCCATGTTTATGCAGATAGCGGTGAAGATATTTCCATGTTTATTCAGATAGCGGTGTAGATATTTCCATGTTTATAGAGATAGTGGTGTAGATAATTCCAATTTTATACAGATGTCAGTGTAGATATTTCCAAGTTCATACAGATAGCGGTGTAGATATTTCCACTTTTATAGATATGGCGGTGTAGATATTTCCATGTTCATACAGATGGCGGTGTAGATATTTCCATGTTCGTACGGATGGCAGTGTAGATATTTCCATGTTCATACAGATAGCGGTGTAGATATTTCCATGTTCATACAGATAGCGGTGTAGATATTTCCATTTTTATAGAGATAGCGGTGTAGATATTTCCATGTTCATACAGATAGCGGTGCAGATATTTCCATGTTCAGATAGCGGTGTAGATATTTCCATGTTCATACAGATTGCGGTGCAGATATTTCCATGTTCATACAGTTAGCTGTGTAGATATTTCCATGTTCATACAGATGGTGGTGTAGATATTTACATGTTCATACAGATGGCGGTGTAGATATTTCCATGTTCGTACAGATGGCGGTGTAGATATTTCCATGTTCATAGAGATGGCGGTGTAGATATTTCCATGTTTATGCAGATAGCGGTATAGATATTTCCATGTTTATACAGATGGTGGTGTAGATATTTCCATGTTTATAGAGATGGCGGTCTAGATATTTCCATGTTTATAGAGATAGTGGTGTAGTTATTTCCAAGTTTATAGAGACACAGTTGTAGATATTTCCATGTTTATGCAGATAGCGGTGAAGATATTTCCATGTTTATTCAGATAGCGGTGTAGATATTTCCATGTTTATACAGATAGCAGTGTAGATATTTCCATGTTTATAGAGATATTGGTTTAGATAATTCCAATTTTATACAGATATCAGTGTAGATATTTCCAAGTTCATACAGATAGCAGTGTATATATTTCCACTTTTATAGATATGGCGGTGTAGATATTTCCATGTTCATACAGATGGCGGTGTAGATATTTCCATGTTCGTACGGATGGCAGTGTAGATATTTCCATGTTCATACAGGTGGCGGTGTAGATATTTCCATGTTTATACAGATAGCAGTGTAGTTATTTCCATGTTTATAGAGATAGCAGTGTAGATGTTGCCGTTGATATACAGATAGCTGTGTAGATATTTGCATGTTCATACAGATAGCGGTGTAGATATTTCCATGTTCATACAGATAGCGGTGAAGATATTTCCATGTTCATACAGATAGCGGTGTAGGTATTTCCACGTTCATACAGATAACGGTGTAGATATTTCCATGTTCATACAAATAGCGGTGTACATATTTCCAAGTTCATACAGTTAGCGGAGTAGATATTTCCATGTTCATAGAGATAGCGGTGTAGATATTTCCATGTTCATACAGTTAGCGGTGTAGATATTTCCATGTTCATACAGATGACCATGGAGATATTTACATGTTCATACAGATGGCGGTGTAGATATTTCCATGTTCCTACAGATGTCGGTGTAGATATTTTCATGTTCATAGAGATGGCTGTGTAGATATATCAATGTTTATGCTGATAGCGGTATAGATATTTCCATGTTTATACAGATGGTGGTGTAGATATTTCCATGTTTATAGAGATGGCGGTCTAGATATTTCCATGTTTGTAGAGATAGTGGTGTAGTTATTTCCAAGTTTATAGAGACAGCGTTGTAGTTATTTCCATGTTTATTCAGATAGCGGTGAAGGTTTTTCCATGTTTATACAGATAGCGGTGTAGATATTTCCATGTTTATACAGATAGCAGTGTAAATATTTCCATGTTTATAGAGATAGTGGTGTAGATAATTCCAATTTTATACAGATAGCTGTGTAGATATTTCCATGTTCATACAGATAGCGGTGTAGATATTTCTATGTTCGTATAGATAGTGGTGTAGATATTTCCATGTTCATACAGATACCGGTGTAGATATTTCCATGTTCATACAGATAACGGTGTAGATATTTCCATGTTCATACAGATAGCGGTGTAGATATTTCCATGTTCATACAGTTAGCGGTGTAGATATTTCCATGTTCATACAGATGGCCGTGTAGATATTTACATGTACATAGAGACGGAGGTGTAGATATTTCCATGTTTATACAGATAGCAGTGTAGTTATTTCCATGTTTATAGAGATAGCAGTGTAGATGTTGCCATTGATATACAGATAGCTGTGTAGATATTTGCATGTTCATACAGATATCGGTGTAGATATTTCCATGTTCGTACAGATGGCGGTGTAGATATTTCCATGTTCATAGAGATGGCGGTGTAGATATTTTCATGTTTATGCAGATAGCGGTATAGATATTTCCATGTTTATACAGATGGTGGTGTAGATATTTCCATGTTTATAGAGATGGCGGTCTAGATATTTCCATGTTTATAGAGATAGTGGTGTAGTTATTTCCAAGTTTATAGAGACAGCGTTGTAGATATTTCCATGTTTATGCAGATAGCGGTGAAGATATTTCCATGTTTATAGAGATAGTGGTGTAGATAATTCCAATTTTATACAGATGTCAGTGTAGATATTTCCAAGTTCATACAGATAGCGGTGTAGATATTTCCACTTTTATAGATATGGCGGTGTAGATATTTCCATGTTCATACAGATGGCGGTGTAGATATTTCCATGTTCGTACGGATGGCAGTGTAGATATTTCCATGTTCATACAGATAGCGGTGTAGATATTTCCATGTTCATACAGATAGCGGTGTAGATATTTCCATTTTTATAGAGATAGCGGTGTAGATATTTCCATGTTCATACAGATAGCGGTGCAGATATTTCCATGTTCAGATAGCGGTGTAGATATTTCCATGTTCATACAGATTGCGGTGCAGATATTTCCATGTTCATACAGTTAGCTGTGTAGATATTTCCATGTTCATACAGATGGTGGTGTAGATATTTACATGTTCATACAGATGGCGGTGTAGATATTTCCATGTTCGTACAGATGGCGGTGTAGATATTTCCATGTTCATAGAGATGGCGGTGTAGATATTTCCATGTTTATGCAGATAGCGGTATAGATATTTCCATGTTTATACAGATGGTGGTATAGATATTTCCATGTTTATAGAGATGGCGGTCTAGATATTTCCATGTTTATAGAGATAGTGGTGTAGTTATTTCCAAGTTTATAGAGACACAGTTGTAGATATTTCCATGTTTATGCAGATAGCGGTGAAGATATTTCCATGTTTATTCAGATAGCGGTGTAGATATTTCCATGTTTATACAGATAGCAGTGTAGATATTTCCATGTTTATAGAGATATTGGTTTAGATAATTCCAATTTTATACAGATATCAGTGTAGATATTTCCAAGTTCATACAGATAGCAGTGTATATATTTCCACTTTTATAGATATGGCGGTGTAGATATTTCCATGTTCATACAGATGGCGGTGTAGATATTTCCATGTTCGTACGGATGGCAGTGTAGATATTTCCATGTTCATACAGGTGGCGGTGTAGATATTTCCATGTTTATACAGATAGCAGTGTAGTTATTTCCATGTTTATAGAGATAGCAGTGTAGATGTTGCCGTTGATATACAGATAGCTGTGTAGATATTTGCATGTTCATACAGATAGCGGTGTAGATATTTCCATGTTCATACAGATAGCGGTGAAGATATTTCCATGTTCATACAGATAGCGGTGTAGGTATTTCCACGTTCATACAGATAACGGTGTAGATATTTCCATGTTCATACAAATAGCGGTGTACATATTTCCAAGTTCATACAGTTAGCGGAGTAGATATTTCCATGTTCATAGAGATAGCGGTGTAGATATTTCCATGTTCATACAGATGACCGTGGAGATATTTACATGTTCATACAGATGGCGTTGTAGATATTTCCATGTTCATACAGATGTCGGTGTAGATATTTTCATGTTCATAGAGATGGCTGTGTAGATATATCAATGTTTATGCTGATAGCGGTATAGATATTTCCATGTTTATACAGATGGTGGTGTAGATATTTCCATGTTTATAGAGATGGCGGTCTAGATATTTCCATGTTTGTAGAGATAGTGGTGTAGTTATTTCCAAGTTTATAGAGACAGCGTTGTAGTTATTTCCATGTTTATTCAGATAGCGGTGAAGGTTTTTCCATGTTTATACAGATAGCGGTGTAGATATTTCCATGTTTATACAGATAGCAGTGTAGATATTTCCATGTTTATAGAGATAGTGGTGTAGATAATTCCAATTTTATACTGATAGCATTGTAGATATTTCCAAATTCATACAGATAGCGGTGTAGATATTTCCACGTTTATAGAGATGGCGGTGTAGATATTTCCATGTTCATACAAATGGCGGTGTAGATATTTCCATGTTTATAGAGATGGCGGTGTAGATATTTTCATGTTTACACAGATGGCGGTGTAGATATTTCCATGTTTACACAGATAGCGGTGTAGACATTTCCATGTTTACACAGATAGCGGTGTGTATATTTCCATGTTTATGCAGATAGCGGTGTAGATATTTCCATGTTTATACAGATAGCGGTGCAGATATTTCCATGTTTATACAGATGGGCAGATATTTCCATGTTTATACAGATAGCGGTGTAGATATTTCCGTCTTAATACAGATGGCGGTGTAGATATGTCCATGTTAGTACAGATGGCGGTGTAGATATTTCCATGTTCATACAGATGGCGGTGTTGATATTTCGAAGTTTATAGAGATAGCGCTGTAGTTATTTCCATATTTATAGAGAAATCTTTGTAGATATTTCCATGCATATGCTGATAGCTGTGCAGATATTTCCATGTTCATGCAGACAGCGGTGTAGATATTTCCATGTTCATCCAGATGTCGGTGTAGATATATCCATGTTCATACAGATGGCGGTGAAGGTATTTCCATGTTCATACAGATGGCGGTGTAGATATTTCCATGTTCATAAAAATGGCGGTGTAGATATTTCCATGTTCATAGAGATGGCGGTGTAGATATTTCCATGTTCATAGAAATGGCGGTGTAGATATTTCCCTGTTCATAGAGATGGCGGTGTAGATATTTCCATGTTTATACAGATAGCAGTGTAGTTATTTCCATGTTTATAGAGATAGCAGTGTTGATGTTGCCATTGATATACAGATAGCTGTGTAGATATTTGCATGTTCATACAGATGGCGGTGTAGATATTTCGAAGTTTATAGAGATAGCGCTGTAGTTATTTCCATATTTATAGAGAAATCGGTGTAGATATTTCCATGTATATGCAGATAGCTGTGTAGATATTTCCATGTTCATGCAGACAGCGGTGTAGATATTTCCAAGTTCATCCAGATGTCGGTGTAGATATATTCATGTTCATACAGATGGCGGTGTAGATATTTCCATGTTCGTACAAATGGCGGTGTAGATATTTCCATGTTCATAGAGATGGCGGTGGAGATATTTCCAAGTTCATACAAATGGCGTTGTTGATATTTCTCTGTTCATAGAGATGGCGGTGTAGATATTTCCATGTTTATACAGATAGCAGTGTAGTTATTTCCATGTTTATAGAGATAGCAGTGTAGATGTTGCCGTTGATATACAGATAGCTGTGTAGATATTTGCATGTTCATACAGATAGCTGTGTAGATATTTGCATGTTCATACAGATAGCGGTGTAGATATTTCCATGTTCATACAGATAGCGGTGTAGGTATTTCCACGTTCATACAGATAACGGTGTAGATATTTCCATGTTCATACGGGTGGCGGTGTAGATATTTCCATGTTCGTACGGATGGCAGTGTAGATATTTCCATGTTCATACGGGTGGCGGTGTAGATATTTACATGTTTATACAGATAGCAGTGTAGTTATTTCCATGTTTATAGAGATAGCAGTGTAGATATTCCCATTGATATACAGATAGCTGTGTAGATATTTGCATGTTCATACTGATAGCGGTGTAGATATTTCCATGTTCGTACAGATAGCGGTGTAGATATTTCCATGTTCATACAGATAGCTGTGTAGATATTTCCAAGTTCATACAGTTAGCGGAGTAGAAATTTCCATGTTCATACAGATAGCGGTTTAGATATTTCCATGTTCATACAGTTAGCGGTGTAGATATTTCCATGTTCATACAGATGGCCGTGTAGATATTTACATGTTCATACAGATGGCGGTGTAGATATTTCCATGTTCGTACAGATGGTGGTGTAGATATTTTCATGTTCATAGAGATGGCGGTGTAGATATTTCCATGTTTATGCAGATAGCGGTATAGATATTTCCATGTTTATACAGACGGTGGTGTAGATATTTAAATGTTTATAGAGATGGCGGTCCAGATATTTCCATGTTTGTAGAGATAGTGGTGTAGTTATTTCCAAGTTTATAGAGACAGCGTTTTAGATATTTCCATGTTTATACAGATAGCGGTGAAGATATTTCCATGTTTATACAGATAGCGGTGTAGATATTTCCATGTTTATTCAGATAGCAGTGAAGATATTTCCATGTTTATACAGATAGTGGTGTAGATATTTCCATGTTTATACAGATAGCAGTGTAGATATTTCCATGTTTATAGAGATAGTCGTGTAGATAATTCCAATTTTATACTGACAGCATTGTAGATATTTCCAAATTCATACAGATAGCGGTGTAGATATTTCCACGTTTATAGAGATGGCGGTGGAGTTATTTCCATGTTCACACAGATGGCGGTGGGGATATTTCCATGTTTATAGAGATTTCGGTGTAGATATTTTCATGTTTACACAGATGGATGTGTAGATATTTCCGTGTTTACACAGATAGCGGTGTAGACATTTCCATGTTTACACAGATAGCGGTGTGGATATTTCCATGTTTATGCAGATAGTGGTGTAGATATTTCCATGTTTATACTAATAGCGGTGCGGATATTTCCATGTTTATACAGATAGTTGGGCAGATATTTCCATGTTTATACAGATAGCGGTGTAGATATTTCCATCTTAATACAGATGGTGGTGTAGGTATGTCCATGTTCGTACAGATGGCGTTGTACGTATTTCCCTGTTAATACAGATGTTGGTGTAGATATTTCGAAGTTTATAGAGATAGCGCTGTAGTTATTTCCATATTTATAGAGAAATCTGTGTAGATATTTCCATGTATATGCAGATAACAGTGTAGATATTCCCATGTTCATGCAGATAGCGGTGTAGATATTTCCATATTCATCCAGATGCCGGTGTAGATATATCCATATTCATACAGATGGCGGTGAAGATATTTCCATGTTCATACAGATGGTGGTGTAGATATTTCCATGTTCATACAAATGGCGGTGTAGATATTTCAATGTTCATAGAGATGGCGGTGTAGATATTTCCATGTTTATACAGATAGCAGTGTAGATATTTCCATGTTTATAGAGATAGCATAGTAAATATTTCCACTGATATACAGATAGCTGTGTAGATATTTGCATGTTCATATAGATATCGGTGTACATATTTCCATGTTCATACAGATAGCGGTGTAGATATTTCCATGTTTAAAGAGATAGCGGTGTAGATATTTCCATGTTCATACAGATAGCGGTGCAGATATTTCCATATTCATACAGATAGCGGTGCAGATATTTCCATATTCAAACAGATAGCGGTGTAGATATTTCCATGTTCATACAGATAGCGGTGCAGATATTTCCATGTTCATACAGTTAGCGGTGTAGATATTTCCATGTTCATACAGATGGTGGTGTAGATATTTACATGTTCATACAGATGGCGGTGTAGATATTTCCATGTTCGTACAGATGGCGGTGTAGATATTTCCATGTTCATAGAGATGGCGGTGTAGATATTTGCATGTTTATGCAGATAGCGGTACAGATATATCCATGTTTATACAGATGGTGGTGTAGATATTTCCATGTTTATAGAGATGGTGGTCTAGATATTTCCATGTTTATAGAGATAGTGGTGTAGTTATTTCCAAGTTTATAGAGACAGCGTTCTAGATATTTCCATGTTTATGCAGATAGCGGTGAAGATATTTCCATGTTTATACAGATAGCGGTGTAGATATTTCCATGTTTATACAGATAGCAGTGTAGATATTTCCATGTTTATAGAGATTGTGGTGTAGATAATTCCAATTTTATACAGATAGCAATGTAGATATTTCAAAGTTCATTCTGATAGCGGTGTAGATATTTCCATGTTCATACAGGTGGCGGTGTAGATATTTCCATGTTTATACAGATAACAGTGTAGTTATTTCCATGTTTATAGAGATAGCAGTGTAGATATTTCCATTGATATACAGATAGCTGTGTAGATATTTGCATGTTCATACAGATAGCGATGTAGATATTTCCTTGTTCGTACAGATAGCGGTGTAGATATTTCCATGTTCATACAGATAGCGGTGTAGGTATTTCCATGTTCATACAGATAACGGTGTAGATATTTCCATGTTCATACAGACAGCGGTGTAGATATTTCCATGTTCATAAAGTTAGTGGAGTAGATATTTCCATGTTCATACAGATGGCGGTGTAGATATTTACATGTTCACACAGATGGCGGTGTAGATGTTTCCACGTTTACACAGATAGCGCTGTAGACATTTCCATGTTTACACAGATAGCGGTGTGGATATTTCCATGTTTATGCAGATAACGGTGTAGATATTTACAAGTTTATACAGATAGCGGTGCGGATATTTCCATGTTTATACAGATGGGCAGATATTTCCATGTTTATACAGATAGCGGTGTAGATATTTCCATCTTAATGAAGAAGGCTGTGTAGATATGTCCATGTTCGTACAGATGGCGGTGTAGATATTTCCATATTCATACAGATGGCGGTGTAGATATTTCAAAGTTTATAGAGATAGCGCTGTAGTTATTTCCATATTTATAGAGAAATCTGTGTAGATATTTCCATGTATATGCAGATAGCTGTGTAGATATTTCCAAGTTCATTCAGAAAGCGGTGTAGATATTTCCATGTTCATCCAGATGTTGGTGTAGATATATCCATGTTCATTCAGATGGCGGTGAAGTTATTTCCATGTTCATACAGATGGCGGTGTAGATATTTCCATGTTCATACAAATGGCGGTGTAGATATTTCCATGTTCATAGAGATGGCGTTGTAGATATTTCCATGTTTATACAGATAGCAGTGTAGTTATTTCCATGTTTATAGAGATAGCATTGTAGATATTTCCATTGATATACAGATAGCTCTGTAGATATTTGCATGTTCATACAGATAGCGGTGTAGATATTTCCATGTTCATACAGATGGCGTTGTAGATATTTCCATGTTCGTACGGATGGCAGTGTAGATATTTCCATGTTCATACAGGTGGCGGTGTAGACATTTCCATGTTTATACAGACAGAAGTGTAGTTATTTCCATGTTTATAGAGATAGCATTGTAGATATTCCCATTGATATATAGATAGCTGTGTAGATATTTGCATGTTCATACTGATAGCGGTGTAGATATTTCCATGTTCGTACAGATAGCGGTGTAGATATTTCCATGTTCATACAGATAGCTGTGTAGATATTTCCAAGTTCATACAGTTAGCGGAGTAGAAATTTCCATGTTCATACAGATAGCGGTGTAGATATTTCCATGTTCATACAGTTAGCGGTGTAGATATTTCCATCTTCATACAGATGGCCATGTAGATATTTACATGTTCATACAGATGGCGGTGTAGATATTTCCATGTTCGTACAGATGTCGGTGTAGATATTTTCATGTTCATAGAGATAGCGGTGTAGATATTTCCATGTTTATGCAGATAGCGGTATAGATATTTCCAGGTTTATACAGACGGTGGTGTAGTTATTTCCATGTTTATAGAGATGGCGGTCTAGATATTTCCATGTTTGTAGAGATAGTGGTGTAGTTATTTCCAAGTATACAGAGATAGCGTTTTAGATATTTCCATGTTTATACAGATAGCGGTGAAGATATTTCCATGTTTATACAGATAGCAGTGTAGATATTTCCATGTTTATTCAGATAGCGTGAAGATATTTCCATGTTTATACGGATAGCGGTGTAGATATTTCCATGTTTATACAGATAGCAGTGTAGATATTTCCATGTTTATAGAGATAGTCGTGTAGATAATTCCAATTTTATACTGATAGCATTGTAGATATTTCCAAATTCATACAGATAGCGGTGTAGATATTTCCACGTTTATAGAGATGGCGGTGTAGATATTTCCATGTTCATACAGATGGCGGTGTGGATATTTCCATGTTTATAGAGATGGCGGTGTAGATATTTTCATGTTTACACAGATGGAGGTGTAGATATTTCCGTGTTTACACAGATGGCGGTGTAGACATTTCCATGTTTACACAGATAGCGGTGTGGATATTTCCATGTTTATGCAGATAGCGGTGTAGATATTTCCATGTTTATACAGATAGCGGTGCGGATATTTCCATGTTTATACAGATAGTTGGGCAGATATTTCCATGTTTATGCAGATAGCGGTGTAAACATTTCCATCTTAATACAGATGGTGGTGTAGGTATGTCCATGTTCGTACAGATGGCGTTGTACATATTTCCCTGTTAATACAGATGGTGGTGTAGATATTTCGAAGTTTATAGAGATAGCGCTGTAGTTATTTCCATATTTATAGAGAAATCTGTGTAGATATTTCCATGTATATGCAGATAACAGAGTAGATATTTCCATGTTCATGCAGATAGCGGTGTAGATATTTCCATGTTCATCCAGATGCCGGTGTAGATATATCCATGTTCATACAGATGGCGGTGAAGGTATTTCCATGTTCATACAGATGGTGGTGTAGATATTTCCATGTTCATACAAATGGCGGTGTAGATATTTCCATGTTCATAGAGATGGCGGTGGAGATATTTCCATGTTCATACAGATAGCGGTGCAGATATTTCCATGTTCATACAGTTAGCGGTGTAGATATTTCAATGTTTACAGATGGTGGTGTAGATATATACACGTTCATACAGATGGCGGTGTAGATATTTCCATGTTCGTACAGATGGCGGTGTAGATATTTCCATGTTCATAGAGATGGCGGTGTAGATATTTGCATGTTTATGCAGATAGAGGTATAGATATTTCCATGTTTATACAGATGGTGGTGTAGATATTTCCATGTTTATAGAGATGGCGGTCTAGATATTTCCATGTTTATAGAGATAGTGGTGTAGTTATTTCCAAGTTTATAGAGACAGCGTTGTAGATATTTCCATGTTTATGCAGATAGCGGTGAAGGTATTTCCATGTTTATACAGATAGCGGTGTAGATATTTCCATTTTTAAAGAGATAGCGGTGTAGATATTTCCATGTTCATACAGATAGCGGTGTAGATATTTCCATGTTCATACAGATAGCGGTGCAGATATTTCCATGTTCAAACAGATAGCGGTGTAGATATTTCCAAGTTCATGCAGATAGCGGTGTAGATATTTCCACGTTTATATAGATGGCGGTGTAGATATTTCCATGTTCATACAGATGGCGGTGTAGATATTTCCATGTTTATAGAGATGGTGGTGTAGATATTTTCATGTTTACACAGATGGCGGTGTAGATATTTCCATGTTTACGCAGATAGCGGTGTAGACATTTCCATGTTTACATAGATAGCGGTGTGGATATTTAAATGTTTATGCAGATAGCGGTGTAGATATTTCCATGTTTATACAGATAGCGGTGCGGATATTTCCTTGTTTATGCAGATGGGCAGATATTTCCATGTTTATACAGATAGCGGTGTAGATATTTCCATCTTAATACTGATGGCGGTGTAGATATGTCCATGTTCGTTCAGTTGGCGGTGTAGATATTTCCATGTTCATACAGATGGCGGTGTAGATATTTTGAAGTTTATAGAGATAGCACTGTAGTTATTTCCACATTTATAGAGAAATCTGTGTAGATATTTCCATATATATGCAGATAGCTGTGTAGATATTTCAATGTTCATGCAGATAGTGCTGTAGATATTTCCATGTTCATCCAGATGCCGGTGTAGATATATCCATGTTCATACAGATGGTGGTGAAGATATATCCATGTTCACACAGATGGCGGAGAAAATGTTTCCGTGTTCATACAAATGGCAGTGTAGCTATTTCCATGTTCATAGAGATGGCGTTGTAGATATTTTTATGTTCATACAGATAGCGGTGTAGATATTTCCATGTTCAAACTGATAGCGGTGTAGGTATTTCCATGTTCATACAGATAGCGGTGTAGATATTTCCATGTTCATACAGTTAGCGGTGTAGATATTTCTATGTTCATACAGATGGCGGTGTAGATATTTACATGTTCGTACGGATGGCAGTGTAGATATTTCCATGTTCATACAGGTGGCGGTGTAGATATTTCCATGTTTATACAGAGAGCAGTGTAGTTATTTCCATGTTTATAGAGATAGCAGTGTAGATATTTCCATTGATATACAGATAGCTGTGTAGATATTTCCATGTTCATACAGATAGCGGTGTAGATATTTCTATGTTCGTATAGATAGCGGTGTAGAGATTTCCATGTTCATACAGATAGCGGTGTAGATATTTCCATGTTCATACAGTTAGCGGTGTAGATATTTCCATGTTCATACAGATGGTGGTGTAGATATTTACATGTTCATACAGATGGCGGTGTAGATATTTCCATGTTCATACAGATGGCGGTGTAGATATTTCCATGTTCATGGAGATGGCGGTGTAGATATTTCCATGTTCATAGAGATGGCAGTGTAGATATTTCCATGTTTATGCAGATAGTGGTATAGATATTCCCAAGTTTATACAGATGGTGCTGTAGGAATTTCCATGTTTATTGAGATGGCTGTCTAGATATTTCCATGTTTATAGAGATATTGGTGTAGTTATTTCCAAGTTTATAGAGACAGCATTGTAGATATTTCCATGCTTATACAGATATCGGTGAAGATATTTCCATGTTTGTACAGATAGCGGTGTAGATATTTTCATGTTTATACAGATAACAGTGTAGATATTTCCATGTTTATAGAGATAGGTTTGTAGATAATTTCAATTTTTTACAGATAGCAGTTTAGATATTTCCAGGTTCATACCGATAGCGGTGTAGATATTTCCACGTTTATAGAGATGGCGGTGTAGATATTTACATGTTCATAGAGATGGCGGTGTACATATTTCCATGTTCGTATGGATGGCAGTGTAGATATTTCCATGTTCATACAGGTGGCGTTGTAGATATTTCCATGTTTATACAGATAGCAGTTTAGTTATTTCCGTGTTTATAGAGATAGCAGTGTAGATATTTCCATTGATATACAGATAGCTGTGTAGATATGTGCGTGTTCATACAGATAGCGGTGTAGATATTTCCATGTTCGTACAGATAGCGGTGTAGATATTTCCATGTTGATACAGATAGCGATGTAGATATTTTCTTGTTCGTAGAGATAGCGGTGTAGATATTTCCATGTTCAGTTAGCGGTGTAGACATTTCCATGTTCATACAGATGGTGGTGTAGATATTTCCATGTTCATACAGATAGCGGTGTAGATATTTCCATGTTCATACAGTTGGCCGTGTAGATATTTCCATGTTCCTACAGATGGCGGTGTAGATAATTACATGTTCATACAGATGGCTGTGTAGATATTTCCATGTTCATGGAAATGGCAGTGTAGATATTTCCATGATTATGCAGACAGCGGTATAGATATTTCCATGTTTATACAGATGGTGGTGTAGATATTTCCATGTTTATGGGGATGGCGGTGTAGATATTTTCATGTTTACACAGATGGCGGTGTAGATATTTCCATGTTCATACAGATAGCGGTGTAGATATTTCCATGTTAATACAGATAGCGGTGTAGATATTTCCATGTTCATACAAATAGCGGTGTAGTTATTTCCATGTTCATGCAGATAGCGGTGTAGTTATTTCCATGTTCATACAGTTAGCGATGTAGGTATTTCCATGTTTATAGAGATAGTGGTGTAGTTATGTCTAAGTTTATAGAGACAGCGTTGTAGATATTTCCATGTTCATAGAGATGGCGGTGTAGATATTTACAAGTTCGTACGGATGGCAGTGTAGATATTTCCATATTCACACAGGTGGCGGTGTAGATATTTCCATGTTTATACAGATAGCAGTGTAGTTATTTCCATGTTTATAGAGATCGCCGTGTAGATATTTCCATTGATATACAGATAGCTGTGTAGATATTTGCATGTTCATACAAATAGCGGTGTAGATATTTCCACGTTCATACAGATAGCAGTGTAGATATTTCTATGTTCATACAGATAGCGGTGTAGATATTTCCATGTTCATACAGATAGCGGTGTAGATATTTCCATGTTCATACCAATAGCGGTGTAGATATTTCCATGTGCATAGAGATGGCGGTGTAGATATTTCCATGTTTATACAGATAGCAGTGTAGATATTTCCATGTTTATAGAGATAGCAGTGTAGATATTTCCATTGATATACAGATAGCTGTGTAGATATTTGCATGTTCATACAGATAGCAGTGTAGATATTTCCATGTGCATACAGATGGCAGTGCAGATATTTCCATGTTCATACAGATAGCGGTGTAGATATTTCCATGTTCATACAGATAGCGGTGTAGATATTTCCATGTTCATACCAATAGCGGTGTAGATATTTCCATGTGCATACAGTTAGTGGTGTAGATATTTCCATGTTCATACAGATGGCGGTGTAGATATTTACATGTTCATACAAATGGCGGTGTAGATATTTCCATGTTCATAGAGATGGCGGTGTAGATAATTCCAAGTTTATACAGATAGCAGTGCAGTAATTTTCATGTTTATAGAGATAGCAGTGTAGATATTTCCATTGGTATACAGATAGCTGTGTAGATATTTGCATGTTCATACAGATAGTGGTGTAGATATTTACATCTTTGTACAGATAGCGGTGTAGATATTTCCATGTTCATACAGATAGCGGTGTAGATATTTCCATGTTCATGCAGATAACGGTGTAGATATTTCCATGTTCATACAGATAGCGGTGTAGATATTTCCATGTTCATACAGTTAGCGGTGTAGATATTTCCATATTCATACAGTTAGCGGTGTAGATATTTCCATGTTCATGCAAATGGCGGTGTAGATATTTCCATGTTCATACAGATGGCGGTGTAGATATTTCCATGTTCGTACAGATGGCCGTGTAGATATTTCCATGTTCATAGAAATGGCGGTGTAGATATTTCCATGTTTATGCAGATAGCGGTATAGATATTAACATGTTTATACAGATGGTGGTGTAGGTATTTCCATGTTCATAGAGATGGCGGTGTAGATATTTCCATGTTTATACAGATACCAGTGTAGTTATTTCCATGTTTATAGAGATCGCCGTGTAGATATTTCCATTGCTATACAGATAGCTGTGTAGATATTTCCATGTTCATACAGACAGCGGTGTAGATATTTCCACGTTCATACAGATAGCAGTGTAGATATTTCTATGTTCATACAGATAGCGGTGTAGATATTTCCATGTTCATACAGATAGCGGTGTAGGTATTTCCATGTTCATACAGATAGCGGTGTAGATATTTCCATGTTCATACAGTTAGCGGTGTAGATATTTCCATGTTCATACAGATGGCGGTGTAGATATTTACATGTTCGTACGGATGGCAGTGTAGATATTTCCATGTTCATACAGGTGGCGGTGTAGATATTTCCATGTTTATACAGATAGCAGTGTAGTTATTTCCATGTTTATAGAGATAGCAGTGTAGATATTTCCATTGATATATAGATAGCTGTGTAGATATTTCCATGTTCATACAGATAGCGGTGTAGATATTTCTATGTTCGTATAGATAGTGGTGTAGATATTTCCATGTTCATACAGATAGCGGTGTAGATATTTCCATGTTCATACAGATAACGGTGTAGATATTTCCATGTTCATACAGATAGCGGTGTATATATTTCCAAGTTCATACAGTTAGCGGTGTAGATATTTCCGTGTTCATACAGATGGCGGTGTAGATATTTACATGTTCATACAGATGGCAGTGTAGATATTTCCATGTTCGTACAGATGGCGGTGTAGATATTTCCATGTTCATAGAGATGGCAGTGTAGATATTTCCATGTTTATGCAGATAGCGGTATAGATATTTCCAGGTTTATACAGATGGTGGTGTAGGTATTTCCATGTTTATAGAGATGGCGGTCTAGATATTTCCATGTTTATACAGATATCGGTGAAGATATTTCCATGTTTATTCAGATAGCGGTGTAGATATTTCCATGTTTATACAGATAGCGGTGTATATATTACCATGTTTATAGAGATAGTGGTGTAGATAATTTCAATTTTATACCGAGAGCAGTGTAGATATTTCCAAGTTCATACAGATAGCGATGTAGTTATTTCCACGTTTATAGAGATGGCGGTGTAGATACTTCCATGTTCATAAAGATGGCGGTGTAGATATTTCCATGTTCATACAAATGGCGGTGTAGATATTTCCATGTTCATAGAGATGGCGGTGTAGATATTTCCATGTTCATACAAATGGCGGTGTAGATATTTCCATGTTCATAGAGATGGCGGTGTAGATATTTCCATGTTTATACAGATAGCAGTGCAGTAATTTCCATGTTTATAGAGATAGCATTGTAGATATTTCCATTGGTATACAGATAGCTGTGTAGATATTTGCATGTTCATACAGATAGCGGTGTAGATATTTACATCTTCATACAGATAGCGGTGTAGATATTTCCATGTTCATGCAGATAACGGTGTAGATATTTCCATGTTCATACAGATAGCGGTGTAGATATTTCCATGTTCATACAGTTAGCGGTGTAGATATTTCCATGTTCATGCAAATGGCGGTGTAGATATTTCCATGTTCATACAGATGGCGGTGTAGATATTTCCATGTTCGTACAGATGGCCGTGTAGATATTTCCATGTTCATAGAAATGGCGGTGTAGATATTTCCATGTTTATGCAGATAGCGGTATAGATATTAACATGTTTATACAGATGGTGGTGTAGATATTTCCATGTTCATACAGATGGCGGTGTAGATATTTCCATGTTCGTACAGATGGCCGTGTAGATATTTCCATGTTCATACAGATGGCGGTGTAGATATTTACATGTTCGTACAGATGGCAGTGTAGATATTTCCATGTTCATACAGGTGGCGGTGTAGATATTTCCATGTTTATACAGATAGCAGTGTAGTTATTTCCATGTTTATAGAGATAGCAGTGTAGATATTTCCATTGATATACAGATAGCTGTGTAGATATTTCCATGTTCATACAGATAGCGGTGTAGATATTTCTATGTTCGTGTAGATAGTGGTGTAGATATTTCCATGTTCATACAGATAGCGGTGTAGGTATTTCCATGTTCATACAGATAACGGTGTAGATATTTCCATGTTCATACAGATAGCAGTGTAGATATTTCCATGTTCATACAGTTAGCCGTGTAGATATTTCCATGTTCATACAGATGGCGGTGTAGATATTTCCATGTTCATACAGATGGCGGTGTAGATATTTCCATGTTCGTACAGATGGCGGTGTAGATATTTCCATGTTCATAGAGATGGCGGTGGAGATATTTCCATGTTTAGGCAGATAGTGGTATAGATATTCCCATGTTTATACAGATGGTGCTGTAGGTATTTCTATGTTTATAGAGATGGCGGTCTAGATATTTCCATGTTTATAGAGATAATGGTGTAGTTATTTCCAAGTTTATAGAGACAGCATTGTAGATATTTCCACGTTTATACAGATAGCGGTGAAGTTATTTCCATGTTTATACAGATAGCGGTGTAGATATTTCCATGTTTATAGAGATAGGTGTGTAGATAATTTCAATTTTATACAGATAGCAGTGTAGATATTTCCAAGTTCATACCGATAGCGGTGTAGATATTTCCACGTTTATAGAGATGGCGGTGTAGATATTTCCATGTTCATACAGATGGCGGTGTAGATATTTCCAAGTTTATAGAGATGGCGGTGTAGATATTTTCATGTTTACACAGATGGCGGTGTAGATATTTCCATCTTTACACAGATAGCGGTGTAGACATTTCCATGTTTACACAGATAGCGGTGTGGATATTTCCATGTTTATGCAGGTAGCAGTGTAGATATTTCCATGTTTATACAGATAGCTGTGCGGATATTTCCATGTTTATACAGATGGGCAGATATTTCCATGTTTATACAGATAGCGGTGTAGATATTTCCATCTTAATACAGATGGCGGTGTAGATATGCCCATGTTCGTACAGATGGCGTTGTAGATATTTCCATGTTCATACAGATGGCGGTGTAGATATTTCGAACTTTATAGAGATAGCGTTGTAGTTATTTCCATATTTATGGAGAAATCTGTGTAGATATTTCCATGTATATGCAGATAGCTGTGTAGATATTTCCATGTTCATGAAGATAGCGGTGTAGATATTTCCATGTTCATCCAGATGCCGGTGTAGATATATCCATGTTCATACAGATGGCGGTGAAGATATTTCCATGTTCATACAGATGGCGGTGTAGATATTTCCATGTTCATACAAATGGCGGTGTAAGTATTTCCATGTTCATAGAGATGGCGGTGTAGATATTTCCATGTTCATACAAATGGCGGTGTAGATATTTCCATGTTCATAGAGATGGCGGTGTAGATATTTCCATGTTTATACAGATAGCAGTGTAGTTATTTCCATGTTTATAGAGATAGCAGTGTAGATATTTCCATTGATATACAGATAGCTGTGTAGATATTTGCATGTTCATACAGATAGCGGTGTAGATATTTCCATGTTCATACTGATGGCAGTGCAGATATTTCCATGTTCATACAGATAGCGGTGTAGATATTTCCATGTTTATAAAGATAGCAGTGTAGATATTTCCATGTTTATAGAGATAGTGGTGCAGATAATTCCAATTTTATACAGATATCAGTGTAGATATTTCCAAGTTCATACAGATAGCGGTGTAGATATTTCCACTTTTATAGATATGGCGGTGTAGATATTTCCATGTTCATACAGATGGCGGTGTAGATATTTCCATGTTCGTACGGATGGCAGTGTAGATATTTCCATGTTCATACAGGTGGCGGTGTAGATATTTCCATGTTTATACAGATAGCAGTGTAGTTATTTCCATGTTTATAGAGATAGCAGTGTAGATGTTGCCGTTGATATACATATAGCTGTGTAGATATTTGCATGTTCATACAGATAGCGGTGTAGATATTTCCATGTTCATACAGATAGCGGTGTAGATATTTCCATGTTCATACAGATAGCGGTGTACATATTTCCAAGTTCATACAGTTAGCGGAGTAGATATTTCCATGTTCATAGAGATAGCTGTGTAGATATTTCCATGTTCATACAGTTAGCGGTGTAGATATTTCCATGTTCATACAGATGACCGTGTAGATATTTACATGTTCATACAGATGGCGGTGTAGATATTTCCATGTTCGTACAGATGTCGGTGTAGATATTTTCATGTTCATAGAGATGGCTGTGTAGATATATCAATGTTTATGCTGATAGCGGTATAGATATTTCCATGTTTATACAGATGGTGGTGTAGATATTTCCATGTTTATAGAGATGGCGGTCTAGATATTTCCATGTTTGTAGAGATAGTGGTGTAGTTATTTCCAAGTTTATAGAGACAGCGTTGTAGTTATTTCCATGTTTATTCAGATAGCGGTGAAGGTTTTTCCATGTTTATACAGATAGCGGTGTAGATATTTCCATGTTTATACAGATAGCAGTGTAGATATTTCCATGTTTATAGAGATAGTGGTGTAGATAATTCCAATTTTATACAGATAGCTGTGTAGATATTTCCATGTTCATACAGATAGCGGTGTAGATATTTCTATGTTCGTATAGATAGCGGTGTAGATATTTCCATGTTCATACAGATAGCGGTGTAGATATTTCCATGTTCATACAGATAACGGTGTAGATATTTCCATGTTCATACAGATAGCGGTGTAGATATTTCCATGTTCATACAGTTAGCGGTGTAGATATTTCCATGTTCATACAGATGGCGGTGTAGATATTTCAATGTTCATAGAGATGGCGGTGTAGGTATTTCCATGTTTATACAGATAGCAGTGTAGTTATTTCCATGTATATAGAGATAGCAGTGTAGATGTTGCCATTGATATACAGATAGCTGTGTAGATATTTGCATGTTCATACAGATATCGGTGTAGATATTTCCATGTTCGTACAGATGGCGGTGTAGATATTTCCATGTTCATAGAGATGGCGGTGTAGATATTTCCATGTTTATGCAGATAGCGGTATAGATATTTCCATGTTTATACAGATGGTGGTGTAGATATTTCCATGTTTATAGAGATGGCGGTCTAGATATTTCCATGTTTATAGAGATAGTGGTGTAGTTATTTCCAAGTTTATAGAGACAGCGTTGTAGATATTTCCATGTTTATGCAGATAGCGGTGAAGATATTTCCATGTTTATTCAGATAGCGGTGTAGATATTTCCATGTTTATACAGATAGCAGTGTAGATATTTCCATGTTTATAGAGATAGTGGTGTAGATAATTCCAATTTTATACAGATATCAGTGTAGATATTTCCAAGTTCATACAGATAGCGGTGTAGATATTTCCACTTTTATAGATATGGCGGTGTAGATATTTCCATGTTCATACAGATGGCGGTGTAGATTTTTCCATGTTCGTACGGATGGCAGTGTAGATATTTCCATGTTCATACAGATAGCGGTGTAGATATTTTCATGTTCGTACAGATAGCAGTGTAGATATTTCTATCTACATACAGATAGCGGTGTAGATATTTCCATGTTCATAAAAATGGCGGTGTAGATATTTCCATGTTCATAGAGATGGCGGTGTAGATATTTCCATGTTCATAAAAATGGCGGTGTAGATATTTCCATGTTCATAGAGATGGCAGTGTAGTTATTTCCATGTTTATGGAGATTGCCGTGTAGATATTTCCATTGATATACAGATAGCTGTGTAGATATTTGCATGTTCATACAGATAGCGGTGTAGATATTTCCCTGTTCATACAGATAGCGGTGTAGATATTTCTATGTTCATACAGATAGCGGTGTAGATATTTCCATGTTCATACAGATAGCGGTGTAGGTATTTCCATGTTCATACAGATAGCGGTGTAGATATTTCCATGTTCATACAGTTAGCGCTGTAGATATTTCCATGTTCATACAGATGGCGGTGTAGATATTTACATGTTCGTACGGATGGCAGTGTAGATATTTCCATGTTCATACAGGTGGCGGTGTAGTTATTTGCATGTTTATACAGATAGCAGTGTAGCTATTTCCATGTTTATAGAGATAGCAGTGTAGATATTTCCATTGATATACAGATAGCTGTGTAGATATTTCCATATTCATACAGATAGCGGTGTAGATATTTCTATGTTCGTATAGATAGCTGTGTAGATATTTCCATGTTCATACAGATAGCGGTGTAGATATTTCCATGTTCATACAGATAACGGTGTAGATATTTCCATGTTCATACAGATAGCGGTGTAGATATTTCCATGTTCATACAGTTAGCGGTGTAGATATTTCCATGTTCATACAGATGGCGGTGTAGATATTTACATGTACATAGAGATGGCGGTGTAGATATTTCCATGTTTATACAGATAGCAGTGTAGTTATTTCCATGTTTATAGAAATAGCATAGTAGATATTTCCACTGATATACAGATAGCTGTGTAGATATTTGCATGTTCATACAGATAGCATTGTAGATATTTCCATGTTCATACAGATAGCGGTGTAGATATTTCCATTTTCATACAGATAGCGGTGTAGATATTTCCATGTTCATACAGATAGCGGTGTAGATATTTCCATGTTCATACAGATGGCGGTTTAGATATTCACATGTTCATACAGATGGCGGTGTAAATATTTCCATGTTCTTTCAGATGGCGGTGTAGATATTTCCATGTTCATAGAGATGGCGGTGTAGATATTTCCATGTTTATGCAGATAGCGGTATAGATATTTCCATGTTTATACACATGGTGGTGTAGATATTTCCATGTTTATAGAGATGGCAGTCTAGATATTTCCATGTTTATAGAGATAGTTGTGTAGTTATTTCAAAGTTTATAGAGACAGCATTGTAGATATTTCCACCTATACACAGATAGCGGTGAAGATATTTCCATGTTTATACAGATAGCGGTGTCGATATTTCCATGTTTATAGAGATAGTGGTGTAGATATTTTCAATTTTATACAGATAGCAGTGTAGATATTTCCAAGTTCATACAGATAGCAGTGTAGATATTTCCACGTTTATAGAGATGGCGGTGTAGATATTTCCATGTTCATACAGATGTCGGTGTAGATATTTCCATGTTTATAGAGATGTCCGTGTAGATATTTTCATGTTTACAGAGATGGCGGTGTAGATATTTCCATGTTTACACAGATAGCGGTGTAGACATTTCCATGTTTACACAGATAGCGGTGTGGATATTTCCGTGTTTATGCAGATAGCGGTGTAGATATTTCCATCTTTATACAGATAGCGGTGCAGTTATGTCCATGTTTATACAGATATTGGTGCAGATATTTCCATGTTTATACAGATAGCGGTGTAGATATTTCCATCTTAATACAGACGGCGGTGTAGATATGTCCATGCTCGTACAGATGGTGGTGTAGATATTTCCATGTTCATACTGATGGCGGTGTAGATATTTCGAAGTTTATAGAGATAACGCTGTAGTTATTTCCATATTTATAGAGAAATCTGTGTAGCTATTTCCATGTATATTCAGATAGCTGTGTAGATATTTCCATGTTCATGCAAATAGCTGTGAAGATATATCCATGTTCATCCAGATGCCGGTGTACATATATCCATGTTCATACAGATGGCGGTGAAGATATTTCCATGTTCAAACAAATGGCGGTGTAGATATTTACATGTTCATACAAATGGCAGTGTAGATATTTCCATGTTCATAGAGATGGCGGTGTAGATATTTCCACGTTCATACAAATGGCGGTGTAGATATTTCCATGTTCATAGAGATGGCGGTGTAGATATTTCCATGTTTATACAGATAGCAGTGTAGTTATTTCCATGTTTACGGAGATTGCCGTGTAGATATTTCCGTTGATATACAGATAGCTGTGTAGATATTTGCATGTTCATACAGATAGCGGTGTAGATATTTCCATGTTCATACAGATAGCGGTGTAGATATTTCTATGTTCATACAGATAGCGGTGTAGATATTTCCATGTTCATACAGATAGCGGTGTATGTATTTCCATGTTCATACAGATAGCGGTGTAGATATTTCCATGTTCATACAGTTAGCGCTGTAGATATTTCCATGTTCATACAGATGGCGGTGTAGATATTTACATGTTCGTACGGATGGCAGTGTAGATATTTCCATGTTCATACAGGTGGCGCTGTAGTTATTTCCATGTTTATACAGATAGCAGTGTAGTTATCTCCATGTTTATAGAGATAGCAGTGTAGATATTTCCATTGATATACAGATAGCTGTGTAGATATTTCCATGTTCATACAGATAGCAGTGTAGATATTTCTATGTTCATATAGATAGCGGTGTAGATATTTCCATGTTCATACAGATAGCGGTGTAGATATTTCCATGTTCATACAGATAACGGTGTAGATATTTCCATGTTCATACAGATGGCGGTGTAGATATTTACATGTACATAGAGATGGCGGTGTAGATATTTCCATGTTTATACAGATAGCAGTGTAGTTATTTCCATGTTTATAGAGATAGCATAGTAGATATTTCCACTGATATACAGATAGCTGTGTAGATATTTGCATGTTCATACAGATAGCGGTGTAGATATTTCCATGTTCATACAGATAGCGGTGTAGATATTTCCATTTTTATAGAGATAGCGGTGTAGATATTTCCATGTTCATACAGATAGCGGTGCAGATATTTCCATGTTCAAACAGATAGCGGTGTAGATATTTCCATGTTCATACAGATTGCGGTGCAGATATTTCCATGTTCATACAGTTAGCTGTGTAGATATTTCCATGTTCATACAGATGGTGGTGTAGATATTTACATGTTCATACAGATGGCAGTGTAGATATTTCCATGTTCGTACAGATGGCGGTGTAGATATTACCACTTTTATGGATATGGCGGTGTAGATATTTCCATGTTCATACACATGGCGGTGTAGATATTTCCATGTTCGTACGGATGGCAGTGTAGATATTTCCATGTTCATACAGGTGGCGGTGTAGATATTTCCATGTTTATACAGATAGCAGTGTAGTTATTTCCATGTTTATAGAGATAGCAGTGTAGATGTTGCCGTTGATATACAGATAGCTGTGTAGATATTTGCATGTTCATACAGATAGCGGTGTAGATATTTCCATGTTCATACAGATAGCGGTGTAGATATTTCCATGTTCATACAGATAGCGGTGTAGGTATTTCCACGTTCATACAGATAACGGTGTAGATATTTCCATGTTCATACAAATAGCGGTGTACATATTTCCAAGTTCATACAGTTAGCGGAGTAGATATTTCCATGTTCATAGAGATAGCGGTGTAGATATTTCCATGTTCATACAGTTAGCGGTGTAGATATTTCCATGTTCATACAGATGACCGTGGAGATATTTACATGTTCATACAGATGGCGGTGTAGATATTTCCATGTTCGTACAGATGTCAGTGTAGATATTTTCATGTTCATAGAGATGGCTGTGTAGATATATCAATGTTTATGCTGATAGCGGTATAGATATTTCCATGTTTCTACAGATGGTGGTGTAGATATTTCCATGTTTATAGAGATGGCGGTCTAGATATTTCCATGTTTGTAGAGATAGTGGTGTAGTTATTTCCAAGTTTATAGAGACAGCGTTGTAGTTATTTCCATGTTTATTCAGATAGCGCTGAAGTTTTTTCCATGTTTATACAGATAGCGGTGTAGATATTTCCATGTTTATACAGATAGCAGTGTATATATTTCCATGTTTATAGAGATAGTGGTTTAGATAATTCCAATTTTATACAGATAGCTGTGTAGATATTTCCATGTTCATACAGATAGCGGTGTAGATATTTCTATGTTCGTATAGATAGCGGTGTAGATATTTCCATGTTCATACAGATAGCGGTGTAGATATTTCCATGTTCATACAGTTAGCGGTGTAGATATTTCCATGTCCATACAGATGGCGGTGTAGATATTTACATGTACAAGGAGATGGCGGTGTAGATATTTCCATGTTTATACAGATAGCAGTGTAGTTATTTCCATGTTTATAGAGATAGCATAGTAGATATTTCCACTGATATACAGATAGCTGTGTAGATATTTGCATGTTCATACAGATAGCGTTGTAGATATTTCCATGTTCATACAGATAGCGGTGTAGATATTTCCATTTTCATACAGATAGCGGTGTAGATATTTCCATGTTCATACAGTTAGCGGTGTAGATATTTCCATGTTCATACAGATGGCGGTTTAGATATTCACATGTTCATACAGATGGCGGTGTAAATATTTCCATGTTCTTTCAGATGGCGGTGTAGATATTTCCATGTTCATAGAGATGGCGGTGTAGATATTTCCATGTTTATACAGATAGCAGTGTAGTTATTTCCATGTTTACAGAGATTGCCGTGTAGATATTTCCATTGATATACAGATAGCTGTGTAGATATTTGCATGTTCATACAGATAGCGGTGTAGATATTTCCATGTTCATACAGATAGCGGTGTAGGTATTTCCATGTTCATACAGATAGCGGTGTAGATATTTCCATGTTCATACAGTTAGCGCTGTAGATATTTTCATGTTCATACAGATGGCGGTGTAGATATTTACATGTTCGTACGGATGGCAGTGTAGATATTTCCATGTTCATACAGGTGGCGCTGTAGTTATTTCCAAGTTTATACAGATAGCAGTGTAGTTATTTCCATGTTTATAGAGATAGCAGTGTAGATATTTCCATTGATATACAGATAGCTGTGTAGATATTTCCATGTTCATACAGATAGCGGTGTAGATATTTCTATGTTCGTATAGATAGCGGTGTAGATATTTCCATGTTCATACAGATAGCGGTGTAGATATTTCCATGTTCATACAGATAACTGTGTAGATATTTCCATGTTCATACAGATAGCGGTGTAGATATTTCCATGTTCATACAGTTAGCGGTGTAGATATTTCCATGTTCATACAGATGGCGGTGTAGATATTTACATGTACATAGAGATGGCAGTGTAGATATTTCCATGTTTATACAGATAGCAGTGTAGTTATTTCCATGTTTATAGAGATAGCATAGTAGATATTTCCACTGATATACAGATAGCTGTGTAGATATTTGCATGTTCATACAGATAGCGGTGTAGATATTTCCATGTTCATACAGATAGCGGTGCAGATATTTCCATGTTCAAACAGATAGCGGTGTAGATATTTCCATGTTCATACAGATTGCGGTGCAGATATTTCCATGTTCATACAGTTAGCTGTGTAGATATTTCCATGTTCGTACAGATGGTGGTGTAGATATTTACATGTTCATACAGATGGCGGTGTAGATATTTCCATGTTCGTACAGATGGCGGTGTAGATATTTCCACTTTTATAGATATGGCGGTGTAGATATTTCCATGTTCATACAGATGGCGGTGTAGATATTTCCATGTTCGTACGGATGGCAGTGTAGATATTTCCATGTTCATACAGGTGGCGGTGTAGATATTTCCATGTTTATACAGATAGCAGTGTAGTTATTTCCATGTTTATAGAGATAGCAGTCTAGATGTAGCCGTTGATATACAGATAGCTGTGTAGATATTTGCATGTTCATACAGATAGCGGTGTAGATATTTCCATGTTCATACAGATAGCGGTGTAGATATTTCCATGTTCATACAGATAGCGGTGTAGGTATTTCCACGTTCATACAGATAACGGTGTAGATATTTCCATGTTCATACAAATAGCGGTGTACATATTTCCAAGTTCATACAGTTAGCGGAGTAGATATTTCCATGTTCATAGAGATAGCGGTGTAGATATTTCCATGTTCATACAGTTAGCGGTGTAGATATTTCCATGTTCATACAGATGACCGTGGAGATATTTACATGTTCATACAGATGGCGGTGTAGATATTTCCATGTTCGTACAGATGTCGGTGTAGATATTTTCATGTTCATAGAGATGGCTGTGTAGATATATCAATGTATATGCTGATAGCGGTATAGATATTTCCATGTTTCTACAGATGGTGGTGTAGATATTTCCATGTTTATAGAGATGGCGGTCCAGATATTTCCATATTTGTAGAGATAGTGGTGAAGTTATTTCCAAGTTTATAGAGACAGCGTTGTAGTTGTTTCCATGTTTATTCAGATAGCGGTGAAGGTTTTTCCATGTTTATACAGATAGCGGTTTAGATATTTCCATGTTTATACAGATAGCAGTGTAGATATTTCCATGTTTATAGAGATAGTGGTGTAGATAATTCCAATTTTATACAGATAGCTGTGTAGATATTTCCATGTTCATACAGATAGCGGTGTAGATATTTCTATGTTCGTATAGATAGCGGTGTAGATATTTCCATGTTCATACAGATAGCGGTGTAGATATTTCCATGTTCATACAGATAACGGTGTAGATATTTCCATGTTCATACAGATAGCGGTGTAGATATTTCCATGTTCATACAGTTAGCGGTGTAGATATTTCCATGTTCATTCAGATGGCGGTGTAGATATTTACATGTACATAGAGATGGCGGTGTAGATATTTCCATGTTTATACAGATAGCAGTGTAGTTATTTCCATGTTTATAGAGATAGCAGTGTAGATGTTGCCATTGATATACAGATAGCTGTGTAGATATTTGCATGTTCATACCAATAGCGGTGTAGATATTTCCATGTTCGTACAGATGGCGGTGTAGATATTTCCATGTTCATAGAGATGGCAGTGTAGATATTTCCATGTTTATGCAGATAGCGGTATAGATATTTCCATGTTTATACAGATGGTGGTGTAGATATTTCCATGTTTATAGAGATGGCGGTCTAGATATTTCCATGTTTATAGAGATAGTGGTGTAGTTATTTCCAAGTTTATAGAGACAGCGTTGTAGATATTTCCATGTTTATGCAGATAGCGGTGAAGATATTTCCATGTTTATTCAGATAGCAGTGTAGTTATTTCCATGTTTATAGAGATAGCATAGTAGATATTTCCACTGATATACAGATAGCTGTGTAGATATTTGCATGTTCATACAGATAGCGGTGTAGATATTTCCATGTTCATACAGATAGCGGTGTAGATATTTCCATTTTTATAGAGATAGCGGTGTAGATATTTCCATGTTCATACAGATAGCGGTGCAGATATTTCCATGTTCAAACAGATAGCGGTGTAGATATTTCCATGTTCATACAGATTGCGGTGCAGATATTTCCATGTTCATACAGTTAGCTGTGTAGATATTTCCATGTTCATACAGATGGTGGTGTAGATATTTCCATGTTCATACAGATGGCGGTTTAGATATTTCCATGTTCATAGAGATAGCGGTGTAGATATTTCCATGTTTTTATAGATAGCAGTGTAGTTATTTCCATGTTTATAGAGATAGCAGTGTAGATGTTGCCGTTGATATACATATAGCTGTGTAGATATTTGCATGTTCATACAGATAGCGGTGTAGATATTTCCATGTTCATACAGATAGCGGTGTAGATATTTCCATGTTCATACAGATAGCGGTGTACATATTTCCAAGTTCATACAGTTAGCGGAGTAGATATTTCCATGTTCATAGAGATAGCTGTGTAGATATTTCCATGTTCATACAGTTAGCGGTGTAGATATTTCCATGTTCATACAGATGACCGTGTAGATATTTACATGTTCATACAGATGGCGGTGTAGATATTTCCATGTTCGTACAGATGTCGGTGTAGATATTTTCATGTTCATAGAGATGGCTGTGTAGATATATCAATGTTTATGCTGATAGCGGTATAGATATTTCCATGTTTATACAGATGGTGGTGTAGATATTTCCATGTTTATAGAGATGGCGGTCTAGATATTTCCATGTTTGTAGAGATAGTGGTGTAGTTATTTCCAAGTTTATAGAGACAGCGTTGTAGTTATTTCCATGTTTATTCAGATAGCGGTGAAGGTTTTTCCATGTTTATACAGATAGCGGTGTAGATATTTCCATGTTTATACAGATAGCAGTGTAGATATTTCCATGTTTATAGAGATAGTGGTGTAGATAATTCCAATTTTATACAGATAGCTGTGTAGATATTTCCATGTTCATACAGATAGCGGTGTAGATATTTCTATGTTCGTATAGATAGCGGTGTAGATATTTCCATGTTCATACAGATAGCGGTGTAGATATTTCCATGTTCATACAGATAACGGTGTAGATATTTCCATGTTCATACAGATAGCGGTGTAGATATTTCCATGTTCATACAGTTAGCGGTGTAGATATTTCCATGTTCATACAGATGGCGGTGTAGATATTTCAATGTTCATAGAGATGGCGGTGTAGGTATTTCCATGTTTATACAGATAGCAGTGTAGTTATTTCCATGTATATAGAGATAGCAGTGTAGATGTTGCCATTGATATACAGATAGCTGTGTAGATATTTGCATGTTCATACAGATATCGGTGTAGATATTTCCATGTTCGTACAGATGGCGGTGTAGATATTTCCATGTTCATAGAGATGGCGGTGTAGATATTTCCATGTTTATGCAGATAGCGGTATAGATATTTCCATGTTTATACAGATGGTGGTGTAGATATTTCCATGTTTATAGAGATGGCGGTCTAGATATTTCCATGTTTATAGAGATAGTGGTGTAGTTATTTCCAAGTTTATAGAGACAGCGTTGTAGATATTTCCATGTTTATGCAGATAGCGGTGAAGATATTTCCATGTTTATTCAGATAGCGGTGTAGATATTTCCATGTTTATACAGATAGCAGTGTAGATATTTCCATGTTTATAGAGATAGTGGTGTAGATAATTCCAATTTTATACAGATATCAGTGTAGATATTTCCAAGTTCATACAGATAGCGGTGTAGATATTTCCACTTTTATAGATATGGCGGTGTAGATATTTCCATGTTCATACAGATGGCGGTGTAGATTTTTCCATGTTCGTACGGATGGCAGTGTAGATATTTCCATGTTCATACAGATAGCGGTGTAGATATTTTCATGTTCGTACAGATAGCAGTGTAGATATTTCTATCTACATACAGATAGCGGTGTAGATATTTCCATGTTCATAAAAATGGCGGTGTAGATATTTCCATGTTCATAGAGATGGCGGTGTAGATATTTCCATGTTCATAAAAATGGCGGTGTAGATATTTCCATGTTCATAGAGATGGCAGTGTAGTTATTTCCATGTTTATGGAGATTGCCGTGTAGATATTTCCATTGATATACAGATAGCTGTGTAGATATTTGCATGTTCATACAGATAGCGGTGTAGATATTTCCCTGTTCATACAGATAGCGGTGTAGATATTTCTATGTTCATACAGATAGCGGTGTAGATATTTCCATGTTCATACAGATAGCGGTGTAGGTATTTCCATGTTCATACAGATAGCGGTGTAGATATTTCCATGTTCATACAGTTAGCGCTGTAGATATTTCCATGTTCATACAGATGGCGGTGTAGATATTTACATGTTCGTACGGATGGCAGTGTAGATATTTCCATGTTCATACAGGTGGCGGTGTAGTTATTTGCATGTTTATACAGATAGCAGTGTAGCTATTTCCATGTTTATAGAGATAGCAGTGTAGATATTTCCATTGATATACAGATAGCTGTGTAGATATTTCCATATTCATACAGATAGCGGTGTAGATATTTCTATGTTCGTATAGATAGCTGTGTAGATATTTCCATGTTCATACAGATAGCGGTGTAGATATTTCCATGTTCATACAGATAACGGTGTAGATATTTCCATGTTCATACAGATAGCGGTGTAGATATTTCCATGTTCATACAGTTAGCGGTGTAGATATTTCCATGTTCATACAGATGGCGGTGTAGATATTTACATGTACATAGAGATGGCGGTGTAGATATTTCCATGTTTATACAGATAGCAGTGTAGTTATTTCCATGTTTATAGAAATAGCATAGTAGATATTTCCACTGATATACAGATAGCTGTGTAGATATTTGCATGTTCATACAGATAGCATTGTAGATATTTCCATGTTCATACAGATAGCGGTGTAGATATTTCCATTTTCATACAGATAGCGGTGTAGATATTTCCATGTTCATACAGATAGCGGTGTAGATATTTCCATGTTCATACAGATGGCGGTTTAGATATTCACATGTTCATACAGATGGCGGTGTAAATATTTCCATGTTCTTTCAGATGGCGGTGTAGATATTTCCATGTTCATAGAGATGGCGGTGTAGATATTTCCATGTTTATGCAGATAGCGGTATAGATATTTCCATGTTTATACACATGGTGGTGTAGATATTTCCATGTTTATAGAGATGGCAGTCTAGATATTTCCATGTTTATAGAGATAGTTGTGTAGTTATTTCAAAGTTTATAGAGACAGCATTGTAGATATTTCCACCTATACACAGATAGCGGTGAAGATATTTCCATGTTTATACAGATAGCGGTGTCGATATTTCCATGTTTATAGAGATAGTGGTGTAGATATTTTCAATTTTATACAGATAGCAGTGTAGATATTTCCAAGTTCATACAGATAGCAGTGTAGATATTTCCACGTTTATAGAGATGGCGGTGTAGATATTTCCATGTTCATACAGATGTCGGTGTAGATATTTCCATGTTTATAGAGATGTCCGTGTAGATATTTTCATGTTTACAGAGATGGCGGTGTAGATATTTCCATGTTTACACAGATAGCGGTGTAGACATTTCCATGTTTACACAGATAGCGGTGTGGATATTTCCGTGTTTATGCAGATAGCGGTGTAGATATTTCCATCTTTATACAGATAGCGGTGCAGTTATGTCCATGTTTATACAGATATTGGTGCAGATATTTCCATGTTTATACAGATAGCGGTGTAGATATTTCCATCTTAATACAGACGGCGGTGTAGATATGTCCATGCTCGTACAGATGGTGGTGTAGATATTTCCATGTTCATACTGATGGCGGTGTAGATATTTCGAAGTTTATAGAGATAACGCTGTAGTTATTTCCATATTTATAGAGAAATCTGTGTAGCTATTTCCATGTATATTCAGATAGCTGTGTAGATATTTCCATGTTCATGCAAATAGCTGTGAAGATATATCCATGTTCATCCAGATGCCGGTGTACATATATCCATGTTCATACAGATGGCGGTGAAGATATTTCCATGTTCAAACAAATGGCGGTGTAGATATTTACATGTTCATACAAATGGCAGTGTAGATATTTCCATGTTCATAGAGATGGCGGTGTAGATATTTCCACGTTCATACAAATGGCGGTGTAGATATTTCCATGTTCATAGAGATGGCGGTGTAGATATTTCCATGTTTATACAGATAGCAGTGTAGTTATTTCCATGTTTACGGAGATTGCCGTGTAGATATTTCCGTTGATATACAGATAGCTGTGTAGATATTTGCATGTTCATACAGATAGCGGTGTAGATATTTCCATGTTCATACAGATAGCGGTGTAGATATTTCTATGTTCATACAGATAGCGGTGTAGATATTTCCATGTTCATACAGATAGCGGTGTATGTATTTCCATGTTCATACAGATAGCGGTGTAGATATTTCCATGTTCATACAGTTAGCGCTGTAGATATTTCCATGTTCATACAGATGGCGGTGTAGATATTTACATGTTCGTACGGATGGCAGTGTAGATATTTCCATGTTCATACAGGTGGCGCTGTAGTTATTTCCATGTTTATACAGATAGCAGTGTAGTTATCTCCATGTTTATAGAGATAGCAGTGTAGATATTTCCATTGATATACAGATAGCTGTGTAGATATTTCCATGTTCATACAGATAGCAGTGTAGATATTTCTATGTTCATATAGATAGCGGTGTAGATATTTCCATGTTCATACAGATAGCGGTGTAGATATTTCCATGTTCATACAGATAACGGTGTAGATATTTCCATGTTCATACAGATGGCGGTGTAGATATTTACATGTACATAGAGATGGCGGTGTAGATATTTCCATGTTTATACAGATAGCAGTGTAGTTATTTCCATGTTTATAGAGATAGCATAGTAGATATTTCCACTGATATACAGATAGCTGTGTAGATATTTGCATGTTCATACAGATAGCGGTGTAGATATTTCCATGTTCATACAGATAGCGGTGTAGATATTTCCATTTTTATAGAGATAGCGGTGTAGATATTTCCATGTTCATACAGATAGCGGTGCAGATATTTCCATGTTCAAACAGATAGCGGTGTAGATATTTCCATGTTCATACAGATTGCGGTGCAGATATTTCCATGTTCATACAGTTAGCTGTGTAGATATTTCCATGTTCATACAGATGGTGGTGTAGATATTTACATGTTCATACAGATGGCAGTGTAGATATTTCCATGTTCGTACAGATGGCGGTGTAGATATTACCACTTTTATGGATATGGCGGTGTAGATATTTCCATGTTCATACACATGGCGGTGTAGATATTTCCATGTTCGTACGGATGGCAGTGTAGATATTTCCATGTTCATACAGGTGGCGGTGTAGATATTTCCATGTTTATACAGATAGCAGTGTAGTTATTTCCATGTTTATAGAGATAGCAGTGTAGATGTTGCCGTTGATATACAGATAGCTGTGTAGATATTTGCATGTTCATACAGATAGCGGTGTAGATATTTCCATGTTCATACAGATAGCGGTGTAGATATTTCCATGTTCATACAGATAGCGGTGTAGGTATTTCCACGTTCATACAGATAACGGTGTAGATATTTCCATGTTCATACAAATAGCGGTGTACATATTTCCAAGTTCATACAGTTAGCGGAGTAGATATTTCCATGTTCATAGAGATAGCGGTGTAGATATTTCCATGTTCATACAGTTAGCGGTGTAGATATTTCCATGTTCATACAGATGACCGTGGAGATATTTACATGTTCATACAGATGGCGGTGTAGATATTTCCATGTTCGTACAGATGTCAGTGTAGATATTTTCATGTTCATAGAGATGGCTGTGTAGATATATCAATGTTTATGCTGATAGCGGTATAGATATTTCCATGTTTCTACAGATGGTGGTGTAGATATTTCCATGTTTATAGAGATGGCGGTCTAGATATTTCCATGTTTGTAGAGATAGTGGTGTAGTTATTTCCAAGTTTATAGAGACAGCGTTGTAGTTATTTCCATGTTTATTCAGATAGCGCTGAAGTTTTTTCCATGTTTATACAGATAGCGGTGTAGATATTTCCATGTTTATACAGATAGCAGTGTATATATTTCCATGTTTATAGAGATAGTGGTTTAGATAATTCCAATTTTATACAGATAGCTGTGTAGATATTTCCATGTTCATACAGATAGCGGTGTAGATATTTCTATGTTCGTATAGATAGCGGTGTAGATATTTCCATGTTCATACAGATAGCGGTGTAGATATTTCCATGTTCATACAGTTAGCGGTGTAGATATTTCCATGTCCATACAGATGGCGGTGTAGATATTTACATGTACAAGGAGATGGCGGTGTAGATATTTCCATGTTTATACAGATAGCAGTGTAGTTATTTCCATGTTTATAGAGATAGCATAGTAGATATTTCCACTGATATACAGATAGCTGTGTAGATATTTGCATGTTCATACAGATAGCGTTGTAGATATTTCCATGTTCATACAGATAGCGGTGTAGATATTTCCATTTTCATACAGATAGCGGTGTAGATATTTCCATGTTCATACAGTTAGCGGTGTAGATATTTCCATGTTCATACAGATGGCGGTTTAGATATTCACATGTTCATACAGATGGCGGTGTAAATATTTCCATGTTCTTTCAGATGGCGGTGTAGATATTTCCATGTTCATAGAGATGGCGGTGTAGATATTTCCATGTTTATACAGATAGCAGTGTAGTTATTTCCATGTTTACAGAGATTGCCGTGTAGATATTTCCATTGATATACAGATAGCTGTGTAGATATTTGCATGTTCATACAGATAGCGGTGTAGATATTTCCATGTTCATACAGATAGCGGTGTAGGTATTTCCATGTTCATACAGATAGCGGTGTAGATATTTCCATGTTCATACAGTTAGCGCTGTAGATATTTTCATGTTCATACAGATGGCGGTGTAGATATTTACATGTTCGTACGGATGGCAGTGTAGATATTTCCATGTTCATACAGGTGGCGCTGTAGTTATTTCCAAGTTTATACAGATAGCAGTGTAGTTATTTCCATGTTTATAGAGATAGCAGTGTAGATATTTCCATTGATATACAGATAGCTGTGTAGATATTTCCATGTTCATACAGATAGCGGTGTAGATATTTCTATGTTCGTATAGATAGCGGTGTAGATATTTCCATGTTCATACAGATAGCGGTGTAGATATTTCCATGTTCATACAGATAACTGTGTAGATATTTCCATGTTCATACAGATAGCGGTGTAGATATTTCCATGTTCATACAGTTAGCGGTGTAGATATTTCCATGTTCATACAGATGGCGGTGTAGATATTTACATGTACATAGAGATGGCAGTGTAGATATTTCCATGTTTATACAGATAGCAGTGTAGTTATTTCCATGTTTATAGAGATAGCATAGTAGATATTTCCACTGATATACAGATAGCTGTGTAGATATTTGCATGTTCATACAGATAGCGGTGTAGATATTTCCATGTTCATACAGATAGCGGTGCAGATATTTCCATGTTCAAACAGATAGCGGTGTAGATATTTCCATGTTCATACAGATTGCGGTGCAGATATTTCCATGTTCATACAGTTAGCTGTGTAGATATTTCCATGTTCGTACAGATGGTGGTGTAGATATTTACATGTTCATACAGATGGCGGTGTAGATATTTCCATGTTCGTACAGATGGCGGTGTAGATATTTCCACTTTTATAGATATGGCGGTGTAGATATTTCCATGTTCATACAGATGGCGGTGTAGATATTTCCATGTTCGTACGGATGGCAGTGTAGATATTTCCATGTTCATACAGGTGGCGGTGTAGATATTTCCATGTTTATACAGATAGCAGTGTAGTTATTTCCATGTTTATAGAGATAGCAGTCTAGATGTAGCCGTTGATATACAGATAGCTGTGTAGATATTTGCATGTTCATACAGATAGCGGTGTAGATATTTCCATGTTCATACAGATAGCGGTGTAGATATTTCCATGTTCATACAGATAGCGGTGTAGGTATTTCCACGTTCATACAGATAACGGTGTAGATATTTCCATGTTCATACAAATAGCGGTGTACATATTTCCAAGTTCATACAGTTAGCGGAGTAGATATTTCCATGTTCATAGAGATAGCGGTGTAGATATTTCCATGTTCATACAGTTAGCGGTGTAGATATTTCCATGTTCATACAGATGACCGTGGAGATATTTACATGTTCATACAGATGGCGGTGTAGATATTTCCATGTTCGTACAGATGTCGGTGTAGATATTTTCATGTTCATAGAGATGGCTGTGTAGATATATCAATGTATATGCTGATAGCGGTATAGATATTTCCATGTTTCTACAGATGGTGGTGTAGATATTTCCATGTTTATAGAGATGGCGGTCCAGATATTTCCATATTTGTAGAGATAGTGGTGAAGTTATTTCCAAGTTTATAGAGACAGCGTTGTAGTTGTTTCCATGTTTATTCAGATAGCGGTGAAGGTTTTTCCATGTTTATATAGATAGCGGTTTAGATATTTCCATGTTTATACAGATAGCAGTGTAGATATTTCCATGTTTATAGAGATAGTGGTGTAGATAATTCCAATTTTATACAGATAGCTGTGTAGATATTTCCATGTTCATACAGATAGCGGTGTAGATATTTCTATGTTCGTATAGATAGCGGTGTAGATATTTCCATGTTCATACAGATAGCGGTGTAGATATTTCCATGTTCATACAGATAACGGTGTAGATATTTCCATGTTCATACAGATAGCGGTGTAGATATTTCCATGTTCATACAGTTAGCGGTGTAGATATTTCCATGTTCATTCAGATGGCGGTGTAGATATTTACATGTACATAGAGATGGCGGTGTAGATATTTCCATGTTTATACAGATAGCAGTGTAGTTATTTCCATGTTTATAGAGATAGCAGTGTAGATGTTGCCATTGATATACAGATAGCTGTGTAGATATTTGCATGTTCATACCAATAGCGGTGTAGATATTTCCATGTTCGTACAGATGGCGGTGTAGATATTTCCATGTTCATAGAGATGGCAGTGTAGATATTTCCATGTTTATGCAGATAGCGGTATAGATATTTCCATGTTTATACAGATGGTGGTGTAGATATTTCCATGTTTATAGAGATGGCGGTCTAGATATTTCCATGTTTATAGAGATAGTGGTGTAGTTATTTCCAAGTTTATAGAGACAGCGTTGTAGATATTTCCATGTTTATGCAGATAGCGGTGAAGATATTTCCATGTTTATTCAGATAGCAGTGTAGTTATTTCCATGTTTATAGAGATAGCATAGTAGATATTTCCACTGATATACAGATAGCTGTGTAGATATTTGCATGTTCATACAGATAGCGGTGTAGATATTTCCATGTTCATACAGATAGCGGTGTAGATATTTCCATTTTTATAGAGATAGCGGTGTAGATATTTCCATGTTCATACAGATAGCGGTGCAGATATTTCCATGTTCAAACAGATAGCGGTGTAGATATTTCCATGTTCATACAGATTGCGGTGCAGATATTTCCATGTTCATACAGTTAGCTGTGTAG
This sequence comes from Gorilla gorilla gorilla, assembly GCF_029281585.2. Lineage (NCBI taxonomy): Eukaryota > Metazoa > Chordata > Mammalia > Primates > Hominidae > Gorilla > Gorilla gorilla. The sequence continues at coordinate 14,748,452 of NC_073235.2, read as the reverse complement.
ATATTTCCATGTTCATACAGATGGTGGTGTAGATATTTCCATGTTCATACAGATGGCGGTTTAGATATTTCCATGTTCATAGAGATAGCGGTGTAGATATTTCCATGTTTTTATAGATAGCAGTGTAGTTATTTCCATGTTTATAGAGATAGCAGTGTAGATGTTGCCGTTGATATACAGATAGCTGTGTAGATATTTGCATGTTCATACAGATAGCGGTGTAGATATTTCCATGTTCATACAGATAGCGGTGTAGATATTTCCATGTTCATACAGATAGCGGTGTAGGTATTTCCACGTTCATACAGATAACGGTGTAGATATTTCCATGTTCATACAGATAGCGGTGTACATATTTCCAAGTTCATACAGTTAGCGGAGTAGATATTTCCATGTTCATAGAGATAGCGGTGTAGATATTTCCATGTTCATACAGTTAGCGGTGTAGATATTTCCATGTTCATACAGATGACCGTGGAGATATTTACATGTTCATACAGATGGCGGTGTAGATATTTCCATGTTCGTACACATGTCGGTGAAGATATTTTCATGTTCATAGAGATGGCTGTGTAGATATATCAATGTTTATGCTGATAGCGGTATAGATATTTCCATGTTTATACAGATGGTGGTGTAGATATTTCCATGTTTATAGAGATGGCGGTCTAGATATTTCCATGTTTGTAGAGATAGTGGTGTAGTTATTTCCAAGTTTATAGAGACAGCGTTGTAGTTATTTCCATGTTTATTCAGATAGCGGTGAAGGTTTTTCCATGTTTATACAGATAGCGGTGTAGATATTTCCATGTTTATACAGATAGCAGTGTAAATATTTCCATGTTTATAGAGATAGTGGTGTAGATAATTCCAATTTTATACAGATAGCTGTGTAGATATTTCCATGTTCATACAGATAGCGGTGTAGATATTTCTATGTTCGTATAGATAGTGGTGTAGATATTTCCATGTTCATACAGATAGCGGTGTAGATATTTCCATGTTCATACAGATAACGGTGTAGATATTTCCATGTTCATACAGATAGCGGTGTAGATATTTCCATGTTCATACAGTTAGCGGTGTAGATATTTCCATGTTCATACAGATGGCCGTGTAGATATTTACATGTGCATAGAGACGGCGGTGTAGATATTTCCATGTTTATACAGATAGCAGTGTAGTTATTTCCATGTTTATAGAGATAGCAGTGTAGATGTTGCCATTGATATACAGATAGCTGTGTAGATATTTGCATGTTCATACAGATATCGGTGTAGATATTTCCATGTTCGTACAGATGGCGGTGTAGATATTTCCATGTTCATAGAGATGGCGGTGTAGATATTTTCATGTTTATGCAGATAGCGGTATAGATATTTCCATGTTTATACAGATGGTGGTGTAGATATTTCCATGTTTATAGAGATGGCGGTCTAGATATTTCCATGTTTATAGAGATAGTGGTGTAGTTATTTCCAAGTTTATAGAGACAGCGTTGTAGATATTTCCATGTTTATGCAGATAGCGGTGAAGATATTTCCATGTTTATTCAGATAGCGGTGTAGATATTTCCATGTTTATAGAGATAGTGGTGTAGATAATTCCAATTTTATACAGATGTCAGTGTAGATATTTCCAAGTTCATACAGATAGCGGTGTAGATATTTCCACTTTTATAGATATGGCGGTGTAGATATTTCCATGTTCATACAGATGGCGGTGTAGATATTTCCATGTTCGTACGGATGGCAGTGTAGATATTTCCATGTTCATACAGATAGCGGTGTAGATATTTCCATGTTCATACAGATAGCGGTGTAGATATTTCCATTTTTATAGAGATAGCGGTGTAGATATTTCCATGTTCATACAGATAGCGGTGCAGATATTTCCATGTTCAGATAGCGGTGTAGATATTTCCATGTTCATACAGATTGCGGTGCAGATATTTCCATGTTCATACAGTTAGCTGTGTAGATATTTCCATGTTCATACAGATGGTGGTGTAGATATTTACATGTTCATACAGATGGCGGTGTAGATATTTCCATGTTCGTACAGATGGCGGTGTAGATATTTCCATGTTCATAGAGATGGCGGTGTAGATATTTCCATGTTTATGCAGATAGCGGTATAGATATTTCCATGTTTATACAGATGGTGGTGTAGATATTTCCATGTTTATAGAGATGGCGGTCTAGATATTTCCATGTTTATAGAGATAGTGGTGTAGTTATTTCCAAGTTTATAGAGACACAGTTGTAGATATTTCCATGTTTATGCAGATAGCGGTGAAGATATTTCCATGTTTATTCAGATAGCGGTGTAGATATTTCCATGTTTATACAGATAGCAGTGTAGATATTTCCATGTTTATAGAGATATTGGTTTAGATAATTCCAATTTTATACAGATATCAGTGTAGATATTTCCAAGTTCATACAGATAGCAGTGTATATATTTCCACTTTTATAGATATGGCGGTGTAGATATTTCCATGTTCATATAGATGGCGGTGTAGATATTTCCATGTTCGTACGGATGGCAGTGTAGATATTTCCATGTTCATACAGGTGGCGGTGTAGATATTTCCATGTTTATACAGATAGCAGTGTAGTTATTTCCATGTTTATAGAGATAGCAGTGTAGATGTTGCCGTTGATATACAGATAGCTGTGTAGATATTTGCATGTTCATACAGATAGCGGTGTAGATATTTCCATGTTCATACAGATAGCGGTGAAGATATTTCCATGTTCATACAGATAGCGGTGTAGGTATTTCCACGTTCATACAGATAACGGTGTAGATATTTCCATGTTCATACAAATAGCGGTGTACATATTTCCAAGTTCATACAGTTAGCGGAGTAGATATTTCCATGTTCATAGAGATAGCGGTGTAGATATTTCCATGTTCATACAGTTAGCGGTGTAGATATTTCCATGTTCATACAGATGACCATGGAGATATTTACATGTTCATACAGATGGCGGTGTAGATATTTCCATGTTCATACAGATGTTGGTGTAGATATTTTCATGTTCATAGAGATGGCTGTGTAGATATATCAATGTTTATGCTGATAGCGGTATAGATATTTCCATGTTTATACAGATGGTGGTGTAGATATTTCCATGTTTATAGAGATGGCGGTCTAGATATTTCCATGTTTGTAGAGATAGTGGTGTAGTTATTTCCAAGTTTATAGAGACAGCGTTGTAGTTATTTCCATGTTTATTCAGATAGCGGTGAAGGTTTTTCCATGTTTATACAGATAGCGGTGTAGATATTTCCATGTTTATACAGATAGCAGTGTAGATATTTCCATGTTTATAGAGATAGTGGTGTAGATAATTCCAATTTTATACTGATAGCATTGTAGATATTTCCAAATTCATACAGATAGCGGTGTAGATATTTCCACGTTTATAGAGATGGCGGTGTAGATATTTCCATGTTCATACAAATGGCGGTGTAGATATTTCCATGTTTATAGAGATGGCGGTGTAGATATTTTCATGTTTACACAGATGGCGGTGTAGATATTTCCATGTTTACACAGATAGCAGTGTAGACATTTCCATGTTTACACAGATAGCGGTGTGTATATTTCCATGTTTATGCAGATAGCGGTGTAGATATTTCCATGTTTATACAGATAGCGGTGCAGATATTTCCATGTTTATACAGATGGGCAGATATTTCCATGTTTATACAGATAGCGGTGTAGATATTTCCGTCTTAATACAGATGGCGGTGTAGATATGTCCATGTTAGTACAGATGGCGGTGTAGATATTTCCATGTTCATACAGATGGCGGTGTTGATATTTCGAAGTTTATAGAGATAGCGCTGTAGTTATTTCCATATTTATAGAGAAATCTTTGTAGATATTTCCATGCATATGCTGATAGCTGTGCAGATATTTCCATGTTCATGCAGACAGCGGTGTAGATATTTCCATGTTCATCCAGATGTCGGTGTAGATATATCCATGTTCATACAGATGGCGGTGAAGGTATTTCCATGTTCATACAGATGGCGGTGTAGATATTTCCATGTTCATAAAAATGGCGGTGTAGATATTTCCATGTTCATAGAGATGGCGGTGTAGATATTTCCATGTTCATAGAAATGGCGGTGTAGATATTTCCCTGTTCATAGAGATGGCGGTGTAGATATTTCCATGTTTATACAGATAGCAGTGTAGTTATTTCCATGTTTATAGAGATAGCAGTGTTGATGTTGCCATTGATATACAGATAGCTGTGTAGATATTTGCATGTTCATACAGATGGCGGTGTAGATATTTCGAAGTTTATAGAGATAGCGCTGTAGTTATTTCCATATTTATAGAGAAATCGGTGTAGATATTTCCATGTATATGCAGATAGCTGTGTAGATATTTCCATGTTCATGCAGACAGCGGTGTAGATATTTCCAAGTTCATCCAGATGTCGGTGTAGATATATTCATGTTCATACAGATGGCGGTGTAGATATTTCCATGTTCGTACAAATGGCGGTGTAGATATTTCCATGTTCATAGAGATGGCGGTGGAGATATTTCCAAGTTCATACAAATGGCGTTGTTGATATTTCTCTGTTCATAGAGATGGCGGTGTAGATATTTCCATGTTTATACAGATAGCAGTGTAGTTATTTCCATGTTTATAGAGATAGCAGTGTAGATGTTGCCGTTGATATACAGATAGCTGTGTAGATATTTGCATGTTCATACAGATAGCTGTGTAGATATTTGCATGTTCATACAGATAGCGGTGTAGATATTTCCATGTTCATACAGATAGCGGTGTAGGTATTTCCACGTTCATACAGATAACGGTGTAGATATTTCCATGTTCATACGGGTGGCGGTGTAGATATTTCCATGTTCGTACGGATGGCAGTGTAGATATTTCCATGTTCATACGGGTGGCGGTGTAGATATTTACATGTTTATACAGATAGCAGTGTAGTTATTTCCATGTTTATAGAGATAGCAGTGTAGATATTCCCATTGATATACAGATAGCTGTGTAGATATTTGCATGTTCATACTGATAGCGGTGTAGATATTTCCATGTTCGTATAGATAGCGGTGTAGATATTTCCATGTTCATACAGATAGCTGTGTAGATATTTCCAAGTTCATACAGTTAGCGGAGTAGAAATTTCCATGTTCATACAGATAGCGGTTTAGATATTTCCATGTTCATACAGTTAGCGGTGTAGATATTTCCATGTTCATACAGATGGCCGTGTAGATATTTACATGTTCATACAGATGGCGGTGTAGATATTTCCATGTTCGTACAGATGGTGGTGTAGATATTTTCATGTTCATAGAGATGGCGGTGTAGATATTTCCATGTTTATGCAGATAGCGGTATAGATATTTCCATGTTTATACAGACGGTGGTGTAGATATTTAAATGTTTATAGAGATGGCGGTCCAGATATTTCCATGTTTGTAGAGATAGTGGTGTAGTTATTTCCAAGTTTATAGAGACAGCGTTTTAGATATTTCCATGTTTATACAGATAGCGGTGAAGATATTTCCATGTTTATACAGATAGCGGTGTAGATATTTCCATGTTTATTCAGATAGCAGTGAAGATATTTCCATGTTTATACAGATAGTGGTGTAGATATTTCCATGTTTATACAGATAGCAGTGTAGATATTTCCATGTTTATAGAGATAGTCGTGTAGATAATTCCAATTTTATACTGATAGCATTGTAGATATTTCCAAATTCATACAGATAGCGGTGTAGATATTTCCACGTTTATAGAGATGGCGGTGGAGTTATTTCCATGTTCACACAGATGGCGGTGGGGATATTTCCATGTTTATAGAGATTTCGGTGTAGATATTTTCATGTTTACACAGATGGATGTGTAGATATTTCCGTGTTTACACAGATAGCGGTGTAGACATTTCCATGTTTACACAGATAGCGGTGTGGATATTTCCATGTTTATGCAGATAGTGGTGTAGATATTTCCATGTTTATACTAATAGCGGTGCGGATATTTCCATGTTTATACAGATAGTTGGGCAGATATTTCCATGTTTATACAGATAGCGGTGTAGATATTTCCATCTTAATACAGATGGTGGTGTAGGTATGTCCATGTTCGTACAGATGGCGTTGTACGTATTTCCCTGTTAATACAGATGTTGGTGTAGATATTTCGAAGTTTATAGAGATAGCGCTGTAGTTATTTCCATATTTATAGAGAAATCTGTGTAGATATTTCCATGTATATGCAGATAACAGTGTAGATATTCCCATGTTCATGCAGATAGCGGAGTAGATATTTCCATATTCATCCAGATGCCGGTGTAGATATATCCATATTCATACAGATGGCGGTGAAGATATTTCCATGTTCATACAGATGGTGGTGTAGATATTTCCATGTTCATACAAATGGCGGTGTAGATATTTCAATGTTCATAGAGATGGCGGTGTAGATATTTCCATGTTCGTACAGATGTCGGTGTAGATATTTTCATGTTCATAGAGATGGCTGTGTAGATATATCAATGTATATGCTGATAGCGGTATAGATATTTCCATGTTTCTACAGATGGTGGTGTAGATATTTCCATGTTTATAGAGATGGCGGTCTAGATATTTCCATGTTTGTAGAGATAGTGGTGTAGTTATTTCCAAGTTTATAGAGACAGCGTTGTAGTTGTTTCCATGTTTATTCAGATAGCGGTGAAGGTTTTTCCATGTTTATACAGATAGCGGTTTAGATATTTCCATGTTTATACAGATAGCAGTGTAGATATTTCCATGTTTATAGAGATAGTGGTGTAGATAATTCCAATTTTATACAGATAGCTGTGTAGATATTTCCATGTTCATACAGATAGCGGTGTAGATATTTCTATGTTCGTATAGATAGCGGTGTAGATATTTCCATGTTCATACAGATAGCGGTGTAGATATTTCCATGTTCATACAGATAACGGTGTAGATATTTCCATGTTCATACAGATAGCGGTGTAGATATTTCCATGTTCATACAGTTAGCGGTGTAGACATTTCCATGTTCATACAGATGGCGGTGTAGATATTTACATGTATATAGAGATGGCGGTGTAGATATTTCCACGTTTATACAGATAGCAGTGTAGTTATTTCCATGTTTATAGAGATAGCAGTGTAGATGTTGCCATTGATATACAGATAGCTGTGTAGATATTTGCATGTTCATACCAATAGCGGTGTAGATATTTCCATGTTCGTACAGATGGCGGTGTAGATATTTCCATGTTCATAGAGATGGCAGTGTAGATATTTCCATGTTTATGCAGATAGCGGTATAGATATTTCCATGTTTATACAGATGGTGGTGTAGATATTTCCATGTTTATAGAGATGGCGGTCTAGATATTTCCATGTTTATAGAGATAGTGGTGTAGTTATTTCCAAGTTTATAGAGACAGCGTTGTAGATATTTCCATGTTTATGCAGATAGCGGTGAAGATATTTCCATGTTTATTCAGATAGCAGTGTAGTTATTTCCATGTTTATAGAGATAGCATAGTAGATATTTCCACTGATATACAGATAGCTGTGTAGATATTTGCATGTTCATACAGATAGCGGTGTAGATATTTCCATGTTCATACAGATAGCGGTGTAGATATTTCCATTTTTATAGAGATAGCGGTGTAGATATTTCCATGTTCATACAGATAGCGGTGCAGATATTTCCATGTTCAAACAGATAGCGGTGTAGATATTTCCATGTTCATACAGATTGCGGTGCAGATATTTCCATGTTCATACAGTTAGCTGTGTAGATATTTCCATGTTCATACAGATGGTGGTGTAGATATTTCCATGTTCATACAGATGGCGGTTTAGATATTTCCATGTTCATAGAGATAGCGGTGTAGATATTTCCATGTTTATATAGATAGCAGTGTAGTTATTTCCATGTTTATAGAGATAGCAGTGTAGATGTTGCCGTTGATATACAGATAGCTGTGTAGATATTTGCATGTTCATACAGATAGCGGTGTAGATATTTCCATGTTCATACAGATAGCGGTGTAGATATTTCCATGTTCATACAGATAGCGGTGTAGGTATTTCCACGTTCATACAGATAACGGTGTAGATATTTCCATGTTCATACAGATAGCGGTGTACATATTTCCAAGTTCATACAGTTAGCGGAGTAGATATTTCCATGTTCATAGAGATAGCGGTGTAGATATTTCCATGTTCATACAGTTAGCGGTGTAGATATTTCCATGTTCATACAGATGACCGTCGAGATATTTACATGTTCATACAGATGGCGGTGTAGATATTTCCATGTTCGTACACATGTCGGTGAAGATATTTTCATGTTCATAGAGATGGCTGTGTAGATATATCAATGTTTATGCTGATAGCGGTATAGATATTTCCATGTTTATACAGATGGTGGTGTAGATATTTCCATGTTTATAGAGATGGCGGTCTAGATATTTCCATGTTTGTAGAGATAGTGGTGTAGTTATTTCCAAGTTTATAGAGACAGCGTTGTAGTTATTTCCATGTTTATTCAGATAGCGGTGAAGGTTTTTCCATGTTTATACAGATAGCGGTGTAGATATTTCCATGTTTATACAGATAGCAGTGTAAATATTTCCATGTTTATAGAGATAGTGGTGTAGATAATTCCAATTTTATACAGATAGCTGTGTAGATATTTCCATGTTCATACAGATAGCGGTGTAGATATTTCTATGTTCGTATAGATAGTGGTGTAGATATTTCCATGTTCATACAGATAGCGGTGTAGATATTTCCATGTTCATACAGATAACGGTGTAGATATTTCCATGTTCATACAGATAGCGGTGTAGATATTTCCATGTTCATACAGTTAGCGGTGTAGATATTTCCATGTTCATACAGATGGCCGTGTAGATATTTACATGTACATAGAGACGGCGGTGTAGATATTTCCATGTTTATACAGATAGCAGTGTAGTTATTTCCATGTTTATAGAGATAGCAGTGTAGATGTTGCCATTGATATACAGATAGCTGTGTAGATATTTGCATGTTCATACAGATATCGGTGTAGATATTTCCATGTTCGTACAGATGGCGGTGTAGATATTTCCATGTTCATAGAGATGGCGGTGTAGATATTTTCATGTTTATGCAGATAGCGGTATAGATATTTCCATGTTTATACAGATGGTGGTGTAGATATTTCCATGTTTATAGAGATGGCGGTCTAGATATTTCCATGTTTATAGAGATAGTGGTGTAGTTATTTCCAAGTTTATAGAGACAGCGTTGTAGATATTTCCATGTTTATGCAGATAGCGGTGAAGATATTTCCATGTTTATTCAGATAGCGGTGTAGATATTTCCATGTTTATAGAGATAGTGGTGTAGATAATTCCAATTTTATACAGATGTCAGTGTAGATATTTCCAAGTTCATACAGATAGCGGTGTAGATATTTCCACTTTTATAGATATGGCGGTGTAGATATTTCCATGTTCATACAGATGGCGGTGTAGATATTTCCATGTTCGTACGGATGGCAGTGTAGATATTTCCATGTTCATACAGATAGCGGTGTAGATATTTCCATGTTCATACAGATAGCGGTGTAGATATTTCCATTTTTATAGAGATAGCGGTGTAGATATTTCCATGTTCATACAGATAGCGGTGCAGATATTTCCATGTTCAGATAGCGGTGTAGATATTTCCATGTTCATACAGATTGCGGTGCAGATATTTCCATGTTCATACAGTTAGCTGTGTAGATATTTCCATGTTCATACAGATGGTGGTGTAGATATTTACATGTTCATACAGATGGCGGTGTAGATATTTCCATGTTCGTACAGATGGCGGTGTAGATATTTCCATGTTCATAGAGATGGCGGTGTAGATATTTCCATGTTTATGCAGATAGCGGTATAGATATTTCCATGTTTATACAGATGGTGGTGTAGATATTTCCATGTTTATAGAGATGGCGGTCTAGATATTTCCATGTTTATAGAGATAGTGGTGTAGTTATTTCCAAGTTTATAGAGACACAGTTGTAGATATTTCCATGTTTATGCAGATAGCGGTGAAGATATTTCCATGTTTATTCAGATAGCGTTGTAGATATTTCCATGTTTATACAGATAGCAGTGTAGATATTTCCATGTTTATAGAGATATTGGTTTAGATAATTCCAATTTTATACAGATATCAGTGTAGATATTTCCAAGTTCATACAGATAGCAGTGTATATATTTCCACTTTTATAGATATGGCGGTGTAGATATTTCCATGTTCATACAGATGGCGGTGTAGATATTTCCATGTTCGTACGGATGGCAGTGTAGATATTTCCATGTTCATACAGGTGGCGGTGTAGATATTTCCATGTTTATACAGATAGCAGTGTAGTTATTTCCATGTTTATAGAGATAGCAGTGTAGATGTTGCCGTTGATATACAGATAGCTGTGTAGATATTTGCATGTTCATACAGATAGCGGTGTAGATATTTCCATGTTCATACAGATAGCGGTGAAGATATTTCCATGTTCATACAGATAGCGGTGTAGGTATTTCCACGTTCATACAGATAACGGTGTAGATATTTCCATGTTCATACAAATAGCGGTGTACATATTTCCAAGTTCATACAGTTAGCGGAGTAGATATTTCCATGTTCATAGAGATAGCGGTGTAGATATTTCCATGTTCATACAGTTAGCGGTGTAGATATTTCCATGTTCATACAGATGACCATGGAGATATTTACATGTTCATACAGATGGTGGTGTAGATATTTCCATGTTCATACAGATGTCGGTGTAGTTATTTTCATGTTCATAGAGATGGCTGTGTAGATATATCAATGTTTATGCTGATAGCGGTATAGATATTTCCATGTTTATACAGATGGTGGTGTAGATATTTCCATGTTTATAGAGATGGCGGTCTAGATATTTCCATGTTTGTAGAGATAGTGGTGTAGTTATTTCCAAGTTTATAGAGACAGCGTTGTAGTTATTTCCATGTTTATTCAGATAGCGGTGAAGGTTTTTCCATGTTTATACAGATAGCGGTGTAGATATTTCCATGTTTATACAGATAGCAGTGTAGATATTTCCATGTTTATAGAGATAGTGGTGTAGATAATTCCAATTTTATACTGATAGCATTGTAGATATTTCCAAATTCATACAGATAGCGGTGTAGATATTTCCACGTTTATAGAGATGGCGGTGTAGATATTTCCATGTTCATACAAATGGCGGTGTAGATATTTCCATGTTTATAGAGATGGCGGTGTAGATATTTTCATGTTTACACAGATGGCGGTGTAGATATTTCCATGTTTACACAGATAGCGGTGTAGACATTTCCATGTTTACACAGATAGCGGTGTGTATATTTCCATGTTTATGCAGATAGCGGTGTAGATATTTCCATGTTTATACAGATAGCGGTGCAGATATTTCCATGTTTATACAGATGGGCAGATATTTCCATGTTTATACAGATAGCGGTGTAGATATTTCCGTCTTAATACAGATGGCGGTGTAGATATGTCCATGTTAGTACAGATGGCGGTGTAGATATTTCCATGTTCATACAGATGGCGGTGTTGATATTTCGAAGTTTATAGAGATAGCGCTGTAGTTATTTCCATATTTATAGAGAAATCTTTGTAGATATTTCCATGCATATGCTGATAGCTGTGCAGATATTTCCATGTTCATGCAGACAGCGGTGTAGATATTTCCATGTTCATCCAGATGTCGGTGTAGATATATCCATGTTCATACAGATGGCGGTGAAGGTATTTCCATGTTCATACAGATGGCGGTGTAGATATTTCCATGTTCATAAAAATGGCGGTGTAGATATTTCCATGTTCATAGAGATGGCGGTGTAGATATTTCCATGTTCATAGAAATGGCGGTGTAGATATTTCCCTGTTCATAGAGATGGCGGTGTAGATATTTCCATGTTTATACAGATAGCAGTGTAGTTATTTCCATGTTTATAGAGATAGCAGTGTTGATGTTGCCATTGATATACAGATAGCTGTGTAGATATTTGCATGTTCATACAGATGGCGGTGTAGATATTTCGAAGTTTATAGAGATAGCGCTGTAGTTATTTCCATATTTATAGAGAAATCGGTGTAGATATTTCCATGTATATGCAGATAGCTGTGTAGATATTTCCATGTTCATGCAGACAGCGGTGTAGATATTTCCATTTTTATAGAGATAGCGGTGTAGATATTTCCATGTTCATACAGATAGCGGTGCAGATATTTCCATGTTCAAACAGATAGCGGTGTAGATATTTCCATGTTCATACAGATTGCGGTGCAGATATTTCCATGTTCATACAGTTAGCTGTGTAGATATTTCCATGTTCATACAGATGGTGGTGTAGATATTTACATGTTCATACAGATGGCAGTGTAGATATTTCCATGTTCGTACAGATGGCGGTGTAGATATTACCACTTTTATGGATATGGCGGTGTAGATATTTCCATGTTCATACACATGGCGGTGTAGATATTTCCATGTTCGTACGGATGGCAGTGTAGATATTTCCATGTTCATACAGGTGGCGGTGTAGATATTTCCATGTTTATACAGATAGCAGTGTAGTTATTTCCATGTTTATAGAGATAGCAGTGTAGATGTTGCCGTTGATATACAGATAGCTGTGTAGATATTTGCATGTTCATACAGATAGCGGTGTAGATATTTCCATGTTCATACAGATAGCGGTGTAGATATTTCCATGTTCATACAGATAGCGGTGTAGGTATTTCCACGTTCATACAGATAACGGTGTAGATATTTCCATGTTCATACAAATAGCGGTGTACATATTTCCAAGTTCATACAGTTAGCGGAGTAGATATTTCCATGTTCATAGAGATAGCGGTGTAGATATTTCCATGTTCATACAGTTAGCGGTGTAGATATTTCCATGTTCATACAGATGACCGTGGAGATATTTACATGTTCATACAGATGGCGGTGTAGATATTTCCATGTTCGTACAGATGTCAGTGTAGATATTTTCATGTTCATAGAGATGGCTGTGTAGATATGTCAATGTTTATGCTGATAGCGGTATAGATATTTCCATGTTTCTACAGATGGTGGTGTAGATATTTCCATGTTTATAGAGATGGCGGTCTAGATATTTCCATGTTTGTAGAGATAGTGATGTAGTTATTTCCAAGTTTATAGAGACAGCGTTGTAGTTATTTCCATGTTTATTCAGATAGCGCTGAAGGTTTTTCCATGTTTATACAGATAGCGGTGTAGATATTTCCATGTTTATACAGATAGCAGTGTATATATTTCCATGTTTATAGAGATAGTGGTGTAGATAATTCCAATTTTATACAGATAGCTGTGTAGATATTTCCATGTTCATACAGATAGCGGTGTAGATATTTCTATGTTCGTATAGATAGCGGTGTAGATATTTCCATGTTCATACAGATAGCGGTGTAGATATTTCCATGTTCATACAGTTAGCGGTGTAGATATTTCCATGTTCATACAGATGGCGGTGTAGATATTTACATGTACATGGAGATGGCGGTGTAGATATTTCCATGTTTATACAGATAGCAGTGTAGTTATTTCCATGTTTATAGAGATAGCATAGTAGATATTTCCACTGATATACAGATAGCTGTGTAGATATTTGCATGTTCATACAGATAGCGTTGTAGATATTTCCATGTTCATACAGATAGCGGTGTAGATATTTCCATTTTCATACAGATAGCGGTGTAGATATTTCCATGTTCATACAGTTAGCGGTGTAGATATTTCCATGTTCATACAGATGGCGGTTTAGATATTCACATGTTCATACAGATGGCGGTGTAAATATTTCCATGTTCTTTCAGATGGCGGTGTAGATATTTCCATGTTCATAGAGATGGCGGTGTAGATATTTCCATGTTTATACAGATAGCAGTGTAGTTATTTCCATGTTTACGGAGATTGCCGTGTAGATATTTCCATTGATATACAGATAGCTGTGTAGATATTTGCATGTTCATACAGATAGCGGTGTAGATATTTCCATGTTCATACAGATAGCGGTGTAGGTATTTCCATGTTCATACAGATAGCGGTGTAGATATTTCCATGTTCATACAGTTAGCGCTGTAGATATTTCCATGTTCATACAGATGGCGGTGTAGATATTTACATGTTCGTACGGATGGCAGTGTAGATATTTCCATGTTCATACAGGTGGCGCTGTAGTTATTTCCAAGTTTATACAGATAGCAGTGTAGTTATTTCCATGTTTATAGAGATAGCAGTGTAGATATTTCCATTGATATACAGATAGCTGTGTAGATATTTCCATGTTCATACAGATAGCGGTGTAGATATTTCTATGTTCGTATAGATAGCGGTGTAGATATTTCCATGTTCATACAGATAGCGGTGTAGATATTTCCATGTTCATACAGATAACTGTGTAGATATTTCCATGTTCATACAGATAGCGGTGTAGATATTTCCATGTTCCTACAGTTAGCGGTGTAGATATTTCCATGTTCATACAGATGGCGGTGTAGATATTTACATGTACATAGAGATGGCAGTGTAGATATTTCCATGTTTATACAGATAGCAGTGTAGTTATTTCCATGTTTATAGAGATAGCATAGTAGATATTTCCACTGATATACAGATAGCTGTGTAGATATTTGCATGTTCATACAGATAGCGGTGTAGATATTTCCATGTTCATACAGATAGCGGTGCAGATATTTCCATGTTCAAACAGATAGCGGTGTAGATATTTCCATGTTCATACAGATTGCGGTGCAGATATTTCCATGTTCATACAGTTAGCTGTGTAGATATTTCCATGTTCGTACAGATGGTGGTGTAGATATTTACATGTTCATACAGATGGCGGTGTAGATATTTCCATGTTCGTACAGATGGCGGTGTAGATATTTCCACTTTTATAGATATGGCGGTGTAGATATTTCCATGTTCATACAGATGGCGGTGTAGATATTTCCATGTTCGTACGGATGGCAGTGTAGATATTTCCATGTTCATACAGGTGGCGGTGTAGATATTTCCATGTTTATACAGATAGCAGTGTAGTTATTTCCATGTTTATAGAGATAGCAGTGTAGATGTTGCCGTTGATATACAGATAGCTGTGTAGATATTTGCATGTTCATACAGATAGCGGTGTAGATATTTCCATGTTCATACAGATAGCGGTGTAGATATTTCCATGTTCATACAGATAGCGGTGTAGGTATTTCCACGTTCATACAGATAACGGTGTAGATATTTCCATGTTCATACAAATAGCGGTGTACATATTTCCAAGTTCATACAGTTAGCGGAGTAGATATTTCCATGTTCATAGAGATAGCGGTGTAGATATTTCCATGTTCATACAGTTAGCGGTGTAGATATTTCCATGTTCATACAGATGACCGTGGAGATATTTACATGTTCATACAGATGGCGGTGTAGATATTTCCATGTTCGTACAGATGTCAGTGTAGATATTTTCATGTTCATAGAGATGGCTGTGTAGATATATCAATGTATATGCTGATAGCGGTATAGATATTTCCATGTTTCTACAGATGGTGGTGTAGATATTTCCATGTTTATAGAGATGGCGGTCCAGATATTTCCATATTTGTAGAGATAGTGGTGTAGTTATTTCCAAGTTTATAGAGACAGCGTTGTAGTTGTTTCCATGTTTATTCAGATAGCGGTGAAGGTTTTTCCATGTTTATACAGATAGCGGTTTAGATATTTCCATGTTTATACAGATAGCAGTGTAGATATTTCCATGTTTATAGAGATAGTGGTGTAGATAATTCCAATTTTATACAGATAGCTGTGTAGATATTTCCATGTTCATACAGATAGCGGTGTAGATATTTCTATGTTCGTATAGATAGCGGTGTAGATATTTCCATGTTCATACAGATAGCGGTGTAGATATTTCCATGTTCATACAGATAACGGTGTAGATATTTCCATGTTCATACAGATAGCGGTGTAGATATTTCCATGTTCATACAGTTAGCGGTGTAGATATTTCCATGTTCATTCAGATGGCGGTGTAGATATTTACATGTACATAGAGATGGCGGTGTAGATATTTCCATGTTTATACAGATAGCAGTGTAGTTATTTCCATGTTTATAGAGATAGCAGTGTAGATGTTGCCATTGATATACAGATAGCTGTGTAGATATTTGCATGTTCATACCAATAGCGGTGTAGATATTTCCATGTTCGTACAGATGGCGGTGTAGATATTTCCATGTTCATAGAGATGGCAGTGTAGATATTTCCATGTTTATGCAGATAGCGGTATAGATATTTCCATGTTTATACAGATGGTGGTGTAGATATTTCCATGTTTATAGAGATGGCGGTCTAGATATTTCCATGTTTATAGAGATAGTGGTGTAGTTATTTCCAAGTTTATAGAGACAGCGTTGTAGATATTTCCATGTTTATGCAGATAGCGGTGAAGATATTTCCATGTTTATTCAGATAGCAGTGTAGTTATTTCCATGTTTATAGAGATAGCATAGTAGATATTTCCACTGATATACAGATAGCTGTGTAGATATTTGCATGTTCATACAGATAGCGGTGTAGATATTTCCATGTTCATACAGATAGCGGTGTAGATATTTCCATTTTTATAGAGATAGCGGTGTAGATATTTCCATGTTCATACAGATAGCGGTGCAGATATTTCCATGTTCAAACAGATAGCGGTGTAGATATTTCCATGTTCATACAGATTGCGGTGCAGATATTTCCATGTTCATACAGTTAGCTGTGTAGATATTTCCATGTTCATACAGATGGTGGTGTAGATATTTCCATGTTCATACAGATGGCGGGTTAGATATTTCCATGTTCATAGAGATAGCGGTGTAGATATTTCCATGTTTATATAGATAGCAGTGTAGTTATTTCCATGTTTATAGAGATAGCAGTGTAGATGTTGCCGTTGATATACAGATAGCTGTGTAGATATTTGCATGTTCATACAGATAGCGGTGTAGATATTTCCATGTTCATACAGATAGCGGTGTAGATATTTCCATGTTCATACAGATAGCGGTGTAGGTATTTCCACGTTCATACAGATAACGGTGTAGATATTTCCATGTTCATACAGATAGCGGTGTACATATTTCCAAGTTCATACAGTTAGCGGAGTAGATATTTCCATGTTCATAGAGATAGCGGTGTAGATATTTCCATGTTCATACAGTTAGCGGTGTAGATATTTCCATGTTCATACAGATGACCGTGGAGATATTTACATGTTCATACAGATGGCGGTGTAGATATTTCCATGTTCGTACACATGTCGGTGAAGATATTTTCATGTTCATAGAGATGGCTGTGTAGATATATCAATGTTTATGCTGATAGCGGTATAGATATTTCCATGTTTATACAGATGGTGGTGTAGATATTTCCATGTTTATAGAGATGGCGGTCTAGATATTTCCATGTTTGTAGAGATAGTGGTGTAGTTATTTCCAAGTTTATAGAGACAGCGTTGTAGTTATTTCCATGTTTATTCAGATAGCGGTGAAGGTTTTTCCATGTTTATACAGATAGCGGTGTAGATATTTCCATGTTTATACAGATAGCAGTGTAAATATTTCCATGTTTATAGAGATAGTGGTGTAGATAATTCCAATTTTATACAGATAGCTGTGTAGATATTTCCATGTTCATACAGATAGCGGTGTAGATATTTCTATGTTCGTATAGATAGTGGTGTAGATATTTCCATGTTCATACAGATAGCGGTGTAGATATTTCCATGTTCATACAGATAACGGTGTAGATATTTCCATGTTCATACAGATAGCGGTGTAGATATTTCCATGTTCATACAGTTAGCGGTGTAGATATTTCCATGTTCATACAGATGGCCGTGTAGATATTTACATGTACATAGAGACGGCGGTGTAGATATTTCCATGTTTATACAGATAGCAGTGTAGTTATTTCCATGTTTATAGAGATAGCAGTGTAGATGTTGCCATTGATATACAGATAGCTGTGTAGATATTTGCATGTTCATACAGATATCGGTGTAGATATTTCCATGTTCGTACAGATGGCGGTGTAGATATTTCCATGTTCATAGAGATGGCGGTGTAGATATTTTCATGTTTATGCAGATAGCGGTATAGATATTTCCATGTTTATACAGATGGTGGTGTAGATATTTCCATGTTTATAGAGATGGCGGTCTAGATATTTCCATGTTTATAGAGATAGTGGTGTAGTTATTTCCAAGTTTATAGAGACAGCGTTGTAGATATTTCCATGTTTATGCAGATAGCGGTGAAGATATTTCCATGTTTATTCAGATAGCGGTGTAGATATTTCCATGTTTATAGAGATAGTGGTGTAGATAATTCCAATTTTATACAGATGTCAGTGTAGATATTTCCAAGTTCATACAGATAGCGGTGTAGATATTTCCACTTTTATAGATATGGCGGTGTAGATATTTCCATGTTCATACAGATGGCGGTGTAGATATTTCCATGTTCGTACGGATGGCAGTGTAGATATTTCCATGTTCATACAGATAGCGGTGTAGATATTTCCATGTTCATACAGATAGCGGTGTAGATATTTCCATTTTTATAGAGATAGCGGTGTAGATATTTCCATGTTCATACAGATAGCGGTGCAGATATTTCCATGTTCAGATAGCAGTGTAGATATTTCCATGTTCATACAGATTGCGGTGCAGATATTTCCATGTTCATACAGTTAGCTGTGTAGATATTTCCATGTTCATACAGATGGTGGTGTAGATATTTACATGTTCATACAGATGGCGGTGTAGATATTTCCATGTTCGTACAGATGGCGGTGTAGATATTTCCATGTTCATAGAGATGGCGGTGTAGATATTTCCATGTTTATGCAGATAGCGGTATAGATATTTCCATGTTTATACAGATGGTGGTGTAGATATTTCCATGTTTATAGAGATGGCGGTCTAGATATTTCCATGTTTATAGAGATAGTGGTGTAGTTATTTCCAAGTTTATAGAGACACAGTTGTAGATATTTCCATGTTTATGCAGATAGCGGTGAAGATATTTCCATGTTTATTCAGATAGCGGTGTAGATATTTCCATGTTTATACAGATAGCAGTGTAGATATTTCCATGTTTATAGAGATATTGGTTTAGATAATTCCAATTTTATACAGATATCAGTGTAGATATTTCCAAGTTCATACAGATAGCAGTGTATATATTTCCACTTTTATAGATATGGCGGTGTAGATATTTCCATGTTCATACAGATGGCGGTGTAGATATTTCCATGTTCGTACGGATGGCAGTGTAGATATTTCCATGTTCATACAGGTGGCGGTGTAGATATTTCCATGTTTATACAGATAGCAGTGTAGTTATTTCCATGTTTATAGAGATAGCAGTGTAGATGTTGCCGTTGATATACAGATAGCTGTGTAGATATTTGCATGTTCATACAGATAGCGGTGTAGATATTTCCATGTTCATACAGATAGCGGTGAAGATATTTCCATGTTCATACAGATAGCGGTGTAGGTATTTCCACGTTCATACAGATAACGGTGTAGATATTTCCATGTTCATACAAATAGCGGTGTACATATTTCCAAGTTCATACAGTTAGCGGAGTAGATATTTCCATGTTCATAGAGATAGCGGTGTAGATATTTCCATGTTCATACAGTTAGCGGTGTAGATATTTCCATGTTCATACAGATGACCATGGAGATATTTACATGTTCATACAGATGGCGGTGTAGATATTTCCATGTTCATACAGATGTCGGTGTAGATATTTTCATGTTCATAGAGATGGCTGTGTAGATATATCAATGTTTATGCTGATAGCGGTATAGATATTTCCATGTTTATACAGATGGTGGTGTAGATATTTCCATGTTTATAGAGATGGCGGTCTAGATATTTCCATGTTTGTAGAGATAGTGGTGTAGTTATTTCCAAGTTTATAGAGACAGCGTTGTAGTTATTTCCATGTTTATTCAGATAGCGGTGAAGGTTTTTCCATGTTTATACAGATAGCGGTGTAGATATTTCCATGTTTATACAGATAGCAGTGTAGATATTTCCATGTTTATAGAGATAGTGGTGTAGATAATTCCAATTTTATACTGATAGCATTGTAGATATTTCCAAATTCATACAGATAGCGGTGTAGATATTTCCACGTTTATAGAGATGGCGGTGTAGATATTTCCATGTTCATACAAATGGCGGTGTAGATATTTCCATGTTTATAGAGATGGCGGTGTAGATATTTTCATGTTTACACAGATGGCGGTGTAGATATTTCCATGTTTACACAGATAGCGGTGTAGACATTTCCATGTTTACACAGATAGCGGTGTGTATATTTCCATGTTTATGCAGATAGCGGTGTAGATATTTCCATGTTTATACAGATAGCGGTGCAGATATTTCCATGTTTATACAGATGGGCAGATATTTCCATGTTTATACAGATAGCGGTGTAGATATTTCCGTCTTAATACAGATGGCGGTGTAGATATGTCCATGTTAGTACAGATGGCGGTGTAGATATTTCCATGTTCATACAGATGGCGGTGTTGATATTTCGAAGTTTATAGAGATAGCGCTGTAGTTATTTCCATATTTATAGAGAAATCTTTGTAGATATTTCCATGCATATGCTGATAGCTGTGCAGATATTTCCATGTTCATGCAGACAGCGGTGTAGATATTTCCATGTTCATCCAGATGTCGGTGTAGATATATCCATGTTCATACAGATGGCGGTGAAGGTATTTCCATGTTCATACAGATGGCGGTGTAGATATTTCCATGTTCATAAAAATGGCGGTGTAGATATTTCCATGTTCATAGAGATGGCGGTGTAGATATTTCCATGTTCATAGAAATGGCGGTGTAGATATTTCCCTGTTCATAGAGATGGCGGTGTAGATATTTCCATGTTTATACAGATAGCAGTGTAGTTATTTCCATGTTTATAGAGATAGCAGTGTTGATGTTGCCATTGATATACAGATAGCTGTGTAGATATTTGCATGTTCATACAGATGGCGGTGTAGATATTTCGAAGTTTATAGAGATAGCGCTGTAGTTATTTCCATATTTATAGAGAAATCGGTGTAGATATTTCCATGTATATGCAGATAGCTGTGTAGATATTTCCATGTTCATGCAGACAGCGGTGTAGATATTTCCATTTTTATAGAGATAGCGGTGTAGATATTTCCATGTTCATACAGATAGCGGTGCAGATATTTCCATGTTCAAACAGATAGCGGTGTAGATATTTCCATGTTCATACAGATTGCGGTGCAGATATTTCCATGTTCATACAGTTAGCTGTGTAGATATTTCCATGTTCATACAGATGGTGGTGTAGATATTTACATGTTCATACAGATGGCAGTGTAGATATTTCCATGTTCGTACAGATGGCGGTGTAGATATTACCACTTTTATGGATATGGCGGTGTAGATATTTCCATGTTCATACACATGGCGGTGTAGATATTTCCATGTTCGTACGGATGGCAGTGTAGATATTTCCATGTTCATACAGGTGGCGGTGTAGATATTTCCATGTTTATACAGATAGCAGTGTAGTTATTTCCATGTTTATAGAGATAGCAGTGTAGATGTTGCCGTTGATATACAGATAGCTGTGTAGATATTTGCATGTTCATACAGATAGCGGTGTAGATATTTCCATGTTCATACAGATAGCGGTGTAGATATTTCCATGTTCATACAGATAACGGTGTAGATATTTCCATGTTCATACGGGTGGCGGTGTAGATATTTCCATGTTCGTACGGATGGCAGTGTAGATATTTCCATGTTCATACGGGTGGCGGTGTAGATATTTACATGTTTATACAGATAGCAGTGTAGTTATTTCCATGTTTATAGAGATAGCAGTGTAGATATTCCCATTGATATACAGATAGCTGTGTAGATATTTGCATGTTCATACTGATAGCGGTGTAGATATTTCCATGTTCGTACAGATAGCGGTGTAGATATTTCCATGTTCATACAGATAGCTGTGTAGATATTTCCAAGTTCATACAGTTAGCGGAGTAGAAATTTCCATGTTCATACAGATAGCGGTTTAGATATTTCCATGTTCATACAGTTAGCGGTGTAGATATTTCCATGTTCATACAGATGGCCGTGTAGATATTTACATGTTCATACAGATGGCGGTGTAGATATTTCCATGTTCGTACAGATGGTGGTGTAGATATTTTCATGTTCATAGAGATGGCCGTGTAGATATTTCCATGTTTATGCAGATAGCGGTATAGATATTTCCATGTTTATACAGACGGTGGTGTAGATATTTAAATGTTTATAGAGATGGCGGTCCAGATATTTCCATGTTTGTAGAGATAGTGGTGTAGTTATTTCCAAGTTTATAGAGACAGCGTTTTAGATATTTCCATGTTTATACAGATAGCGGTGAAGATATTTCCATGTTTATACAGATAGCGGTGTAGATATTTCCATGTTTATTCAGATAGCAGTGAAGATATTTCCATGTTTATACAGATAGTGGTGTAGATATTTCCATGTTTATACAGATAGCAGTGTAGATATTTCCATGTTTATAGAGATAGTCGTGTAGATAATTCCAATTTTATACTGATAGCATTGTAGATATTTCCAAATTCATACAGATAGCGGTGTAGATATTTCCACGTTTATAGAGATGGCGGTGGAGTTATTTCCATGTTCACACAGATGGCGGTGGGGATATTTCCATGTTTATAGAGATTTCGGTGTAGATATTTTCATGTTTACACAGATGGATGTGTAGATATTTCCGTGTTTACACAGATAGCGGTGTAGACATTTCCATGTTTACACAGATAGCGGTGTGGATATTTCCATGTTTATGCAGATAGTGGTGTAGATATTTCCATGTTTATACTAATAGCGTTGCGGATATTTCCATGTTTATACAGATAGTTGGGCAGATATTTCCATGTTTATACAGATAGCGGTGTAGATATTTCCATCTTAATACAGATGGTGGTGTAGGTATGTCCATGTTCGTATAGATGGCGTTGTACGTATTTCCCTGTTAATACAGATGTTGGTGTAGATATTTCGAAGATTATAGAGATAGCGCTGTAGTTATTTCCATATTTATAGAGAAATCTGTGTAGATATTTCCATGTATATGCAGATAACAGTGTAGATATTCCCATGTTCATGCAGATAGCGGTGTAGATATTTCCATATTCATCCAGATGCCGGTGTAGATATATCCATATTCATACAGATGGCGGTGAAGATATTTCCATGTTCATACAGATGGTGGTGTAGATATTTCCATGTTCATACAAATGGCGGTGTAGATATTTCAATGTTCATAGAGATGGCGGTGTAGATATTTCCATGTTTATACAGATAGCAGTGTAGATATTTCCATGTTTATAGAGATAGCATAGTAAATATTTCCACTGATATACAGATAGCTGTGTAGATATTTGCATGTTCATATAGATATCGGTGTACATATTTCCATGTTCATACAGATAGCGGTGTAGATATTTCCATGTTTAAAGAGATAGCGGTGTAGATATTTCCATGTTCATACAGATAGCGGTGCAGATATTTCCATATTCATACAGATAGCGGTGCAGATATTTCCATATTCAAACAGATAGCGGTGTAGATATTTCCATGTTCATACAGATAGCGGTGCAGATATTTCCATGTTCATACAGTTAGCGGTGTAGATATTTCCATGTTCATACAGATGGTGGTGTAGATATTTACATGTTCATACAGATGGCGGTGTAGATATTTCCATGTTCGTACAGATGGCGGTGTAGATATTTCCATGTTCATAGAGATGGCGGTGTAGATATTTGCATGTTTATGCAGATAGCGGTACAGATATATCCATGTTTATACAGATGGTGGTGTAGATATTTCCATGTTTATAGAGATGGTGGTCTAGATATTTCCATGTTTATAGAGATAGTGGTGTAGTTATTTCCAAGTTTATAGAGACAGCGTTCTAGATATTTCCATGTTTATGCAGATAGCGGTGAAGATATTTCCATGTTTATACAGATAGCGGTGTAGATATTTCCATGTTTATACAGATAGCAGTGTAGATATTTCCATGTTTATAGAGATTGTGGTGTAGATAATTCCAATTTTATACAGATAGCAATGTAGATATTTCAAAGTTCATTCTGATAGCGGTGTAGATATTTCCATGTTCATACAGGTGGCGGTGTAGATATTTCCATGTTTATACAGATAACAGTGTAGTTATTTCCATGTTTATAGAGATAGCAGTGTAGATATTTCCATTGATATACAGATAGCTGTGTAGATATTTGCATGTTCATACAGATAGCGATGTAGATATTTCCTTGTTCGTACAGATAGCGGTGTAGATATTTCCATGTTCATACAGATAGCGGTGTAGGTATTTCCATGTTCATACAGATAACGGTGTAGATATTTCCATGTTCATACAGACAGCGGTGTAGATATTTCCATGTTCATAAAGTTAGTGGAGTAGATATTTCCATGTTCATACAGATGGCGGTGTAGATATTTACATGTTCACACAGATGGCGGTGTAGATATTTCCACGTTTACACAGATAGCGGTGTAGACATTTCCATGTTTACACAGATAGCGGTGTGGATATTTCCATGTTTATGCAGATCACGGTGTAGATATTTCCAAGTTTATACAGATAGCGGTGCGGATATTTCCATGTTTATACAGATGGGCAGATATTTCCATGTTTATACAGATAGCGGTGTAGATATTTCCATCTTAATGAAGAAGGCTGTGTAGATATGTCCATGTTCGTACAGATGGCGGTGTAGATATTTCCATATTCATACAGATGGCGGTGTAGATATTTCAAAGTTTATAGAGATAGCGCTGTAGTTATTTCCATATTTATAGAGAAATCTGTGTAGATATTTCCATGTATATGCAGATAGCTGTGTAGATATTTCCAAGTTCATTCAGAAAGCGGTGTAGATATTTCCATGTTCATCCAGATGTTGGTGTAGATATATCCATGTTCATTCAGATGGCGGTGAAGTTATTTCCATGTTCATACAGATGGCGGTGTAGATATTTCCATGTTCATACAAATGGCGGTGTAGATATTTCCATGTTCATAGAGATGGCGTTGTAGATAGATCCATGTTTATACAGATAGCAGTGTAGTTATTTCCATGTTTATAGAGATAGCATTGTAGATATTTCCATTGATATACAGATAGCTCTGTAGATATTTGCATGTTCATACAGATAGCGGTGTAGATATTTCCATGTTCATACAGATGGCGTTGTAGATATTTCCATGTTCGTACGGATGGCAGTGTAGATATTTCCATGTTCATACAGGTGGCGGTGTAGACATTTCCATGTTTATACAGACAGAAGTGTAGTTATTTCCATGTTTATAGAGATAGCATTGTAGATATTCCCATTGATATATAGATAG
Source organism: Gorilla gorilla gorilla (assembly GCF_029281585.2). Taxonomy (NCBI): domain Eukaryota; kingdom Metazoa; phylum Chordata; class Mammalia; order Primates; family Hominidae; genus Gorilla; species Gorilla gorilla. The sequence continues at coordinate 14,722,792 of NC_073235.2, read as the reverse complement.
CTGTGTAGATATTTGCATGTTCATACTGATAGCGGTGTAGATATTTCCATGTTCGTACAGATAGCGGTGTAGATATTTCCATGTTCATACAGATAGCTGTGTAGATATTTCCAAGTTCATACAGTTAGCGGAGTAGAAATTTCCATGTTCATACAGATAGCGGTGTAGATATTTCCATGTTCATACAGTTAGCGGTGTAGATATTTCCATCTTCATACAGATGGCCATGTAGATATTTACATGTTCATACAGATGGCGGTGTAGATATTTCCATGTTCGTACAGATGTCGGTGTAGATATTTTCATGTTCATAGAGATAGCGGTGTAGATATTTCCATGTTTATGCAGATAGCGGTATAGATATTTCCAGGTTTATACAGACGGTGGTGTAGTTATTTCCATGTTTATAGAGATGGCGGTCTAGATATTTCCATGTTTGTAGAGATAGTGGTGTAGTTATTTCCAAGTATACAGAGATAGCGTTTTAGGTATTTCCATGTTTATACAGATAGCGGTGAAGATATTTCCATGTTTATACAGATAGCAGTGTAGATATTTCCATGTTTATTCAGATAGCGTGAAGATATTTCCATGTTTATGTGGATAGCGGTGTAGATATTTCCATGTTTATACAGATAGCAGTGTAGATATTTCCATGTTTATAGAGATAGTCGTGTAGATAATTCCAATTTTATACTGATAGCATTGTAGATATTTCCAAATTCATACAGATAGCGGTGTAGATATTTCCACGTTTATAGAGATGGCGGTGTAGATATTTCCATGTTCATACAGATGGCGGTGTGGATATTTCCATGTTTATAGAGATGGCGGTGTAGATATTTTCATGTTTACACAGATGGAGGTGTAGATATTTCCGTGTTTACACAGATGGCGGTGTAGACATTTCCATGTTTACACAGATAGCGGTGTGGATATTTCCATGTTTATGCAGATAGCGGTGTAGATATTTCCATGTTTATACAGATAGCGGTGCGGATATTTCCATGTTTATACAGATAGTTGGGCAGATATTTCCATGTTTATGCAGATAGCGGTGTAGACATTTCCATCTTAATACAGATGGTGGTGTAGGTATGTCCATGTTCGTACAGATGGCGTTGTACATATTTCCCTGTTAATACAGATGGTGGTGTAGATATTTCGAAGTTTATAGAGATAGCGCTGTAGTTATTTCCATATTTATAGAGAAATCTGTGTAGATATTTCCATGTATATGCAGATAACAGAGTAGATATTTCCATGTTCATGCAGATAGCGGTGTAGATATTTCCATGTTCATCCAGATGCCGGTGTAGATATATCCATGTTCATACAGATGGCGGTGAAGATATTTCCATGTTCATACAGATGGTGGTGTAGATATTTCCATGTTCATACAAATGGCGGTGTAGATATTTCCATGTTCATAGAGATGGCGGTGGAGATATTTCCATGTTCATACAGATAGCGGTGCAGATATTTCCATGTTCATACAGTTAGCGGTGTAGATATTTCAATGTTTACAGATGGTGGTGTAGATATATACACGTTCATACAGATGGTGGTGTAGATATTTCCATGTTCGTACAGATGGCGGTGTAGATATTTCCATGTTCATAGAGATGGCGGTGTAGATATTTGCATGTTTATGCAGATAGAGGTATAGATATTTCCATGTTTATACAGATGGTGGTGTAGATATTTCCATGTTTATAGAGATGGCGGTCTAGATATTTCCATGTTTATAGAGATAGTGGTGTAGTTATTTCCAAGTTTATAGAGACAGCGTTGTAGATATTTCCATGTTTATGCAGATAGCGGTGAAGATATTTCCATGTTTATACAGATAGCGGTGTAGATATTTCCATGTTTAAAGAGATAGCGGTGTAGATATTTCCATGTTCATACAGATAGCGGTGTAGATATTTCCATGTTCATACAGATAGCGGTGCAGATATTTCCATGTTCAAACAGATAGCGGTGTAGATATTTCCAAGTTCATGCAGATAGCGGTGTAGATATTTCCACGTTTATATAGATGGCGGTGTAGATATTTCCATGTTCATACAGATGGCGGTGTAGATATTTCCATGTTTATAGAGATGGTGGTGTAGATATTTTCATGTTTACACAGATGGCGGTGTAGATATTTCCATGTTTACGCAGATAGCGGTGTAGACATTTCCATGTTTATATAGATAGCGGTGTGGATATTTAAATGTTTATGCAGATAGCGGTGTAGATATTTCCATGTTTATACAGATAGCGGTGCGGATATTTCCTTGTTTATACAGATGGGCAGATATTTCCATGTTTATACAGATAGCGGTGTAGATATTTCCATCTTAATACTGATGGCGGTGTAGATATGTCCATGTTCGTTCAGTTGGCGGTGTAGATATTTCCATGTTCATACAGATGGCGGTGTAGATATTTTGAAGTTTATAGAGATAGCACTGTAGTTATTTCCACATTTATAGAGAAATCTGTGTAGATATTTCCATATATATGCAGATAGCTGTGTAGATATTTCAATGTTCATGCAGATAGTGCTGTAGATATTTCCATGTTCATCCAGATGCCGGTGTAGATATATCCATGTTCATACAGATGGTGGTGAAGATATATCCATGTTCACACAGATGGCGGAGAAAATGTTTCCGTGTTCATACAAATGGCAGTGTAGATATTTCCATGTTCATAGAGATGGCGTTGTAGATATTTTTATGTTCATAAAGATAGCGGTGTAGATATTTCCATGTTCAAACTGATAGCGGTGTAGGTATTTCCATGTTCATACAGATAGCGGTGTAGATATTTCCATGTTCATACAGTTAGCGGTGTAGATATTTCTATGTTCATACAGATGGCGGTGTAGATATTTACATGTTCGTACGGATGGCAGTGTAGATATTTCCATGTTCATACAGGTGGCGGTGTAGATATTTCCATGTTTATACAGAGAGCAGTGTAGTTATTTCCATGTTTATAGAGATAGCAGTGTAGATATTTCCATTGATATACAGATAGCTGTGTAGATATTTCCATGTTCATACAGATAGCGGTGTAGATATTTCTATGTTCGTATAGATAGCGGTGTAGAGATTTCCATGTTCATACAGATAGCGGTGTAGATATTTCCATGTTCATACAGTTAGCGGTGTAGATATTTCCATGTTCATACAGATGGTGGTGTAGATATTTACATGTTCATACAGATGGCGGTGTAGATATTTCCATGTTCATACAGATGGCGGTGTAGATATTTCCATGTTCATGGAGATGGCGGTGTAGATATTTCCATGTTCATAGAGATGGCAGTGTAGATATTTCCATGTTTATGCAGATAGTGGTATAGATATTCCCAAGTTTATACAGATGGTGCTGTAGGAATTTCCATGTTTATTGAGATGGCTGTCTAGATATTTCCATGTTTATAGAGATATTGGTGTAGTTATTTCCAAGTTTATAGAGACAGCATTGTAGATATTTCCATGCTTATACAGATATCGGTGAAGATATTTCCATGTTTGTACAGATAGCGGTGTAGATATTTTCATGTTTATACAGATAACAGTGTAGATATTTCCATGTTTATAGAGATAGGTTTGTAGATAATTTCAATTTTTTACAGATAGCAGTTTAGATATTTCCAGGTTCATACCGATAGCGGTGTAGATATTTCCACGTTTATAGAGATGGCGGTGTAGATATTTACATGTTCATAGAGATGGCGGTGTACATATTTCCATGTTCGTATGGATGGCAGTGTAGATATTTCCATGTTCATACAGGTGGCGTTGTAGATATTTCCATGTTTATACAGATAGCAGTTTAGTTATTTCCGTGTTTATAGAGATAGCAGTGTAGATATTTCCATTGATATACAGATAGCTGTGTAGATATGTGCGTGTTCATACAGATAGCGGTGTAGATATTTCCATGTTCGTACAGATAGCGGTGTAGATATTTCCATGTTGATACAGATAGCGATGTAGATATTTTCTTGTTCGTAGAGATAGCGGTGTAGATATTTCCATGTTCACACAGTTAGCGGTGTAGACATTTCCATGTTCATACAGATGGTGGTGTAGATATTTCCATGTTCATACAGATAGCGGTGTAGATATTTCCATGTTCATACAGTTGGCCGTGTAGATACTTCCATGTTCCTACAGATGGCGGTGTAGATAATTACATGTTCATACAGATGGCTGTGTAGATATTTCCATGTTCATGGAAATGGCAGTGTAGATATTTCCATGATTATGCAGACAGCGGTATAGATATTTCCATGTTTATACAGATGGTGGTGTAGATATTTCCATGTTTATGGGGATGGCGGTGTAGATATTTTCATGTTTACACAGATGGCGGTGTAGATATTTCCATGTTCATACAGATAGCGGTGTAGATATTTCCATGTTAATACAGATAGCGGTGTAGATATTTCCATGTTCATACAAATAGCGGTGTAGTTATTTCCATGTTCATGCAGATTGCGGTGTAGATATTTCCATGTTCATACAAATAGCGGTGTAGTTATTTCCATGTTCATACAGTTAGCGATGTAGGTATTTCCATGTTTATAGAGATAGTGGTGTAGTTATGTCTAAGTTTATAGAGACAGCGTTGTAGATATTTCCATGTTCATAGAGATGGCGGTGTAGATATTTACAAGTTCGTACGGATGGCAGTGTAGATATTTCCATATTCATACAGGTGGCGGTGTAGATATTTCCATGTTTATACAGATAGCAGTGTAGTTATTTCCATGTTTATAGAGATCGCCGTGTAGATATTTCCATTGCTATACAGATAGCTGTGTAGATATTTGCATGTTCATACAAATAGCGGTGTAGATATTTCCACGTTCATACAGATAGCAGTGTAGATATTTCTATGTTCATACAGATAGCGGTGTAGATATTTCCATGTTCATACAGATAGCGGTGTAGATATTTCCATGTTCATACCAATAGCGGTGTAGATATTTCCATGTGCATAGAGATGGCGGTGTAGATATTTCCATGTTTATACAGATAGCAGTGTAGATATTTCCATGTTTATAGAGATAGCAGTGTAGATATTTCCATTGATATACAGATAGCTGTGTAGATATTTGCATGTTCATACAGATAGCAGTGTAGATATTTCCATGTGCATACAGATGGCAGTGCAGATATTTCCATGTTCATACAGATAGCGGTGTAGATATTTCCATGTTCATACAGATAGCGGTGTAGATATTTCCATGTTCATACCAATAGCGGTGTAGATATTTCCACGTGCATACAGTTAGTGGTGTAGATATTTCCATGTTCATACAGATGGCGGTGTAGATATTTACATGTTCATACAAATGGCGGTGTAGATATTTCCATGTTCATAGAGATGGCGGTGTAGATATTTCCAAGTTTATACAGATAGCAGTGCAGTAATTTTCATGTTTATAGAGATAGCAGTGTAGATATTTCCATTGGTATACAGATAGCTGTGTAGATATTTGCATGTTCATACAGATAGTGGTGTAGATATTTACATCTTTGTACAGATAGCGGTGTAGATATTTCCATGTTCATACAGATAGCGGTGTAGATATTTCCATGTTCATGCAGATAACGGTGTAGATATTTCCATGTTCATACAGATAGCGGTGTAGATATTTCCATGTTCATACAGTTAGCGGTGTAGATATTTCCATATTCATACAGTTAGCGGTGTAGATATTTCCATGTTCATGCAAATGGCGGTGTAGATATTTCCATGTTCATACAGATGGCGGTGTAGATATTTCCATGTTCGTACAGATGGCCGTGTAGATATTTCCATGTTCATAGAAATGGCGGTGTAGATATTTCCATGTTTATGCAGATAGCGGTATAGATATTAACATGTTTATACAGATGGTGGTGTAGGTATTTCCATGTTCATAGAGATGGCGGTGTAGATATTTCCATGTTTATACAGATACCAGTGTAGTTATTTCCATGTTTATAGAGATCGCCGTGTAGATATTTCCATTGCTATACAGATAGCTGTGTAGATATTTCCATGTTCATACAGATAGCGGTGTAGATATTTCCACGTTCATACAGATAGCAGTGTAGATATTTCTATGTTCATACAGATAGCGGTGTAGATATTTCCATGTTCATACAGATAGCGGTGTAGATATTTCCATGTTCATACAGATAGCGGTGTAGATATTTCCATGTTCATACAGTTAGCGGTGTAGATATTTCCATGTTCATACAGATGGCGGTGTAGATATTTACATGTTCGTACGGATGGCAGTGTAGATATTTCCATGTTCATACAGGTGGCGGTGTAGATATTTCCATGTTTATACAGATAGCAGTGTAGTTATTTCCATGTTTATAGAGATAGCAGTGTAGATATTTCCATTGATATATAGATAGCTGTGTAGATATTTCCATGTTCATACAGATAGCGGTGTAGATATTTCTATGTTCGTATAGATAGTGGTGTAGATATTTCCATGTTCATACAGATAGCGGTGTAGATATTTCCATGTTCATACAGATAACGGTGTAGATATTTCCATGTTCATACAGATAGCGGTGTATATATTTCCAAGTTCATACAGTTAGCGGTGTAGATATTTCCGTGTTCATACAGATGGCGGTGTAGATATTTACATGTTCATACAGATGGCAGTGTAGATATTTCCATGTTCGTACAGATGGCGGTGTAGATATTTCCATGTTCATAGAGATGGCAGTGTAGATATTTCCATGTTTATGCAGATAGCGGTATAGATATTTCCAGGTTTATACAGATGGTGGTGTAGGTATTTCCATGTTTATAGAGATGGCGGTCTAGATATTTCCATGTTTATACAGATATCGGTGAAGATATTTCCATGTTTATTCAGATAGCGGTGTAGATATTTCCATGTTTATACAGATAGCGGTGTATATATTACCATGTTTATAGAGATAGTGGTGTAGATAATTTCAATTTTATACTGAGAGCAGTGTAGATATTTCCAAGTTCATACAGATAGTGATGTAGTTATTTCCACGTTTATAGAGATGGCGGTGTAGATTCTTCCATGTTCATAAAGATTGCGGTGTAGATATTTCCATGTTCATACAAATGGCGGTGTAGATATTTCCATGTTCATAGAGATGGCGGTGTAGATATTTCCATGTTCATACAAATGGCGGTGTAGATATTTCCATGTTCATAGAGATGGCGGTGTAGATATTTCCATGTTTATACAGATAGCAGTGCAGTAATTTCCATGTTTATAGAGATAGCAGTGTAGATATTTCCACTGGTATACAGATAGCTGTGTAGATATTTGCATGTTCATACAGATAGCGGTGTAGATATTTACATCTTCGTACAGATAGCGGTGTAGATATTTCCATGTTCATGCAGATAACGGTGTAGATATTTCCATGTTCATACAGATAGCGGTGTAGATATTTCCATGTTCATACAGTTAGCGGTGTAGATATTTCCATGTTCATGCAAATGGCGGTGTAGATATTTCCATGTTCATACAGATGGCGGTGTAGATATTTCCATGTTCGTACAGATGGCCGTGTAGATATTTCCATGTTCATAGAAATGGCGGTGTAGATATTTCCATGTTTATGCAGATAGCGGTATAGATATTAACATGTTTATACAGATGGTGGTGTAGATATTTCCATGTTCATACAGATGGCGGTGTAGATATTTCCATGTTCGTACAGATGGCCGTGTAGATATTTCCATGTTCATACAGATGGCGGTGTAGATATTTACATGTTCGTACAGATGGCAGTGTAGATATTTCCATGTTCATACAGGTGGCGGTGTAGATATTTCCATGTTTATACAGATAGCAGTGTAGTTATTTCCATGTTTATAGAGATAGCAGTGTAGATATTTCCATTGATATACAGATAGCTGTGTAGATATTTCCATGTTCATACAGATAGCGGTGTAGATATTTCTATGTTCGTGTAGATAGTGGTGTAGATATTTCCATGTTCATACAGATAGCGGTGTAGGTATTTCCATGTTCATACAGATAACGGTGTAGATATTTCCATGTTCATACAGATAGCAGTGTAGATATTTCCATGTTCATACAGTTAGCCGTGTAGATATTTCCATGTTCATACAGATGGCGGTGTAGATATTTCCATGTTCATACAGATGGCGGTGTAGATATTTCCATGTTCGTACAGATGGCGGTGTAGATATTTCCATGTTCATAGAGATGGCGGTGGAGATATTTCCATGTTTAGGCAGATAGTGGTATAGATATTCCCATGTTTATACAGATGGTGCTGTAGGTATTTCTATGTTTATAGAGATGGCGGTCTAGATATTTCCATGTTTATAGAGATAATGGTGTAGTTATTTCCAAGTTTATAGAGACAGCATTGTAGATATTTCCACGTTTATACAGATAGCGGTGAAGTTATTTCCATGTTTATACAGATAGCGGTGTAGATATTTCCATGTTTATAGAGATAGGTGTGTAGATAATTTCAATTTTATACAGATAGCAGTGTAGATATTTCCAAGTTCATACCGATAGCGGTGTAGATATTTCCACGTTTATAGAGATGGCGGTGTAGATATTTCCATGTTCATACAGATGGCGGTGTAGATATTTCCAAGTTTATAGAGATGGCGGTGTAGATATTTTCATGTTTACACAGATGGCGGTGTAGATATTTCCATCTTTACACAGATAGCGGTGTAGACATTTCCATGTTTACACAGATAGCGGTGTGGATATTTCCATGTTTATGCAGGTAGCAGTGTAGATATTTCCATGTTTATACAGATAGCTGTGCGGATATTTCCATGTTTATACAGATGGGCAGATATTTCCATGTTTATACAGATAGCGGTGTAGATATTTCCATCTTAATACAGATGGCGGTGTAGATATGCCCATGTTCGTACAGATGGCGTTGTAGATATTTCCATGTTCATACAGATGGCGGTGTAGATATTTCGAACTTTATAGGGATAGCGTTGTAGTTATTTCCATATTTATGGAGAAATCTGTGTAGATATTTCCATGTATATGCAGATAGCTGTGTAGATATTTCCATGTTCATGAAGATAGCGGTGTAGATATTTCCATGTTCATCCAGATGCCGGTGTAGATATATCCATGTTCATACAGATGGCGGTGAAGATATTTCCATGTTCATACAGATGGCGGTGTAGATATTTCCATGTTCATACAAATGGCGGTGTAGATATTTCCATGTTCATAGAGATGGCGGTGTAGATATTTCCATGTTCATACAAATGGCGGTGTAGATATTTCCATGTTCATAGAGATGGCGGTGTAGATATTTCCATGTTTATACAGATAGCAGTGTAGTTATTTCCATGTTTATAGAGATAGCAGTGTAGATATTTCCATTGATATACAGATAGCTGTGTAGATATTTGCATGTTCATACAGATAGCGGTGTAGATATTTCCATGTTCATACTGATGGCAGTGCAGATATTTCCATGTTCATACAGATAGCGGTGTAGATATTTCCATGTTCATACAGATAGCAGTGTAGATATTTCCATGTTCATACCAATAGCGGTGTAGATATTTCCATGTGCATACAGTTAGCGGTGTAGATATTTCCATGTTCATACAGATGGCGGGGTAGATATTTACATGTTCATACAGATGGCGGTGTAGATATTTCCATGTTCATACAGATGGCGGTGTGGATATTTCCATGTTTATGCAGATAGCGGTGTAGATATTTCCATGTTTATACAGATAGCGGTGCGGTTATTTCCATCTTTATACAGATATTGGTGCAGATATTTCCATGTTTATACAGATAGCGGTGTAGATATTTCCATCTTAATACAGACGGCGGTGTAGATATGTCCATGCTCGTACAGATGGCGGTGTAGATATTTCCATGTTCATACAGATGGCGGTGTAGATATTTCGAAGTTTATAGAGATAACGCTGTAGTTATTTCCATATTTATAGAGAAATCTGTGTAGCTATTTCCATGTATATTCAGATAGCTGTGTAGCTATTTCCATGTTCATGCAGATAGCGGTGATGATATTTCCATGTTCATCCAGATGCCGGTGTACATATATCCATGTTCATACAGATGGCGGTGAAGACATTTCCATGTTCATACAAATGGCGGTGTAGATATTTCCATGTTCATAGAGATGGCGGTGCAGATATTTCCACGTTCATACATATGGCGGTGTAGATATTTCCATGTTCATAGAGATGGCGGTGTAGATATTTACATGTTCGTACGGATGGCAGTGTAGATATTTCCATATTCATACAGGTGGCGGTGTAGATATTTCCATGTTTATACAGATAGCAGTGTAGTTATTTCCATGTTTATAGAGATAGCAGTGTAGATATTTCCATTGATATACAGATAGCTGTGTAGATATTTCCATGTTCATACAGATAGCGGTGTAGATATTTCTATGTTCGTATAGATAGTGGTGTAGATATTTCCATGTTCATACAGATAGCGGTGTAGATATTTCCATGTTCATACAGATAACGGTGTAGATATTTCCATGTTCATACAGATGGCGGTGTAGATATTTCCAAGTTCCTAGAGATGGCGGTGTAGATATGTCCATGTTTATACAGATAGCAGTGTAGTTATTTCCATGTTTATAGAGATCGCCGTGTAGATATTTCCATTGCTATACAGATAGCTGTGTAGATATTTGCATGTTCATACAGATAGCGGTGTAGATATTTCCACGTTCATACAGATAGCAGTGTAGATATTTCTATGTTCATACAGATAGCGGTGTAGATATTTCCATGTTCATACAGATAGCGGTGTAGATATTTCCATGTTCATACCAATAGCGGTGTAGATATTTCCATGTGCATAGAGATGGCAGTGTAGATATTTCCATGTTTATACAGATAGCAGTGTAGATATTTCCATGTTTATAGAGATAGCAGTGTAGATATTTCCATTGATATACAGATAGCTGTGTAGATATTTGCATGTTCATACAGATAGCAGTGTAGATATTTCCATGTGCATACAGATGGCAGTGCAGATATTTCCATGTTCATACAGATAGCGGTGTAGATATTTCCATGTTCATACAGATAGCGGTGTAGATATTTCCATGTTCATACCAATAGCGGTGTAGATATTTCCATGTGCATACAGTTAGTGGTGTAGATATTTCCATGTTCATACAGATGGCGGTGTAGATATTTACATGTTCATACAAATGGCGGTGTAGATATTTCCATGTTCATAGAGATGGCGGTGTAGATATTTCCAAGTTTATACAGATAGCAGTGCAGTAATTTCCATGTTTATAGAGATAGCAGTGTAGATATTTCCATTGGTATACAGATAGCTGTGTAGATATTTGCATGTTCATACAGATAGTGGTGTAGATATTTACATCTTCGTACAGATAGCGGTGTAGATATTTCCATGTTCATACAGATAGCGGTGTAGATATTTCCATGTTCATGCAGATAACGGTGTAGATATTTCCATGTTCATACAGATAGCGGTGTAGATATTTCCATGTTCATACAGATAGCGGTGTAGATATTTCCATGTTCATGCAAATGGCGGTGTAGATATTTCCATGTTCATACAGATGGCGGTGTAGATATTTCCATGTTCGTACAGATGGCCGTGTAGATATTTCCATGTTCATAGAAATGGCGGTGTAGATATTTCCATGTTTATGCAGATAGCGGTATAGATATTAACATGTTTATACAGATGGTGGTGTAGGTATTTCCATGTTCATAGAGATGGCGGTGTAGATATTTCCATGTTTATACAGATAGCAGTGTAGTTATTTCCATGTTTATAGAGATCGCCGTGTAGATATTTCCATTGCTATACAGATAGCTGTGTAGATATTTCCATGTTCATACAGATAGCGGTGTAGATATTTCCACGTTCATACAGATAGCAGTGTAGATATTTCTATGTTCATACAGATAGCGGTGTAGATATTTCCATGTTCATACAGATAGCGGTGTAGGTATTTCCATGTTCATACAGATAGCGGTGTAGATATTTCCATGTTCATACAGTTAGCGGTGTAGATATTTCCATGTTCATACAGATGGCGGTGTAGATATTTACATGTTCGTACGGATGGCAGTGTAGATATTTCCATGTTCATACAGGTGGCGGTGTAGATATTTCCATGTTTATACAGATAGCAGTGTAGTTATTTCCATGTTTATAGAGATAGCAGTGTAGATATTTCCATTGATATACAGATAGCTGTGTAGATATTTGCATGTTCATACAGATAGCAGTGTAGATATTTCCATGTTCATACAGATAGCGGTGTATATATTTCCAAGTTCATACAGTTAGCGGTGTAGATATTTCCGTGTTCATACAGATGGCGGTGTAGATATTTACATGTTCATACAGATGGCGGTGTAGATATTTCCATGTTCGTACAGATGGCGGTGTAGATATTTCCATGTTCATAGAGATGGCAGTGTAGATATTTCCATGTTTATCCAGATAGCGGTATAGATATTTCCAGGTTTATACAGATGGTGGTGTAGGTATTTCCATGTTTATAGAGATGGCGGTCTAGATATTTCCATGTTTATACAGGTAGCGGTGAAGATATTTCCATGTTTATTCAGATAGCGGTGTAGATATTTCCATGTTTATACAGATAGCGGTGTATATATTACCATGTTTATAGAGATAGTGGTGTAGATAATTTCAATTTTATACCGAGAGCAGTGTAGATATTTCCAAGTTCATACAGATAGCGATGTAGTTATTTCCACGTTTATAGAGATGGCGGTGTAGATACTTCCATGTTCATAAAGATGGCGGTGTAGATATTTCCATGTTCATACAAATGGCGGTGTAGATATTTCCATGTTCATAGAGATGGCGGTGTAGATATTTCCATGTTCATACAAATGGCGGTGTAGATATTTCCATGTTCATAGAGATGGCGGTGTAGATATTTCCATGTTTATACAGATAGCAGTGCAGTAATTTCCATGTTTATAGAGATAGCAGTGTAGATATTTCCATTGGTATACAGATAGCTGTGTAGATATTTGCATGTTCATACAGATAGCGGTGTAGATATTTACATCTTCGTACAGATAGCGGTGTAGATATTTCCATGTTCATACAGATAGCGGTGTAGATATTTCCATGTTCATGCAGATTACGGTGTAGATATTTCCATGTTCATACAGATAGCGGTGTAGATATTTCCATGTTCATACAGTTAGCGGTGTAGATATTTCCATGTTCATGCAAATGGCGGTGTAGATATTTCCATGTTCATACAGATGGTGGTGTAGATATTTCCATGTTCGTACAGATGGCCGTGTAGATATTTCCATCTTCATAGAAATGGCGGTGTAGATATTTCCATGTTTATGCAGATAGCGGTATAGATATTAACATGTTTATACAGATGGTGGTGTAGATATTTCCATGTTCATACAGATGGCGGTGTAGATATTTCCATGTTCGTACAGATGGCCGTGTAGATATTTCCATGTTCATACAGATGGCGGTGTAGATATTTACATGTTCGTACAGATGGCAGTGTAGATATTTCCATGTTCATACAGGTGGCGGTGTAGATATTTCCATGTTTATACAGATAGCAGTGTAGTTATTTCCATGTTTATAGAGATAGCAGTGTAGATATTTCCATTGATATACAGATAGCTGTGTAGATATTTCCATGTTCATACAGATAGCGGTGTAGATATTTCTATGTTCGTGTAGATAGTGGTGTAGATATTTCCATGTTCATACAGATAGCGGTGTAGGTATTTCCATGTTCATACTGATAACGGTGTAGATATTTCCATGTTCATACAGATAGCAGTGTAGATATTTCCATGTTCATACAGTTAGCCGTGTAGATATTTCCATGTTCATACAGATGGCGGTGTAGATATTTCCATGTTCATACAGATGGCGGTGTAGATATTTCCATGTTCGTACAGATGGCGGTGTAGATATTTCCATGTTCATAGAGATGGCGGTGGAGATATTTCCATGTTTAGGCAGATTGTGGTATAGATATTCCCATGTTTATACAGATGGTGCTGTAGGTATTTCTATGTTTATAGAGATTGTGGTCTAGATATTTCCATGTTTATAGAGATAATGGTGTAGTTATTTCCAAGTTTACAGAGACAGCAATGTAGATATTTCCACGTTTATACAGATAGCGGTGAAGTTATTTCCATGTTTATACAGATAGCGGTGTAGATATTTCCATGTTTATACAGATAACAGTGTAGATATTTCCATGTTTATAGAGATAGGTGTGTAGATAATTTCAATTTTATACAGATAGCAGTGTAGATATTTCCAAGTTCATACCGATAGCGGTGTAGATATTTCCACGTTTATAGAGATGGCGGTGTAGATATTTCCATGTTCATACAGATGGCGGTGTAGATATTTCCAAGTTTATAGAGATGGCGGTGTAGATATTTTCATGTTTACACAGATGGCGGTGTAGATATTTCCATCTTTACACAGATAGCGGTGTAGACATTTCCATGTTTACACATATAGCGGTGTGGATATTTCCATGTTTATGCAGGTAGCAGTGTAGATATTTCCATGTTTATACAGATAGCTGTGCGGATATTTCCATGTTTATACCGATGGGCAGATATTTCCATGTTTATAGAGATAGCGGTGTAGATATTTCCATCTTAATACAGATGGCGGTGTAGATATGCCCATGTTCGTACAGATGGCGTTGTAGATATTTCCATGTTCATACAGATGGCGGTGTAGATATTTCGAACTTTATAGAGATAGCGTTGTAGTTATTTCCATATTTATGGAGAAATCTGTGTAGATATTTCCATGTATATGCAGATAGCTGTGTAGATATTTCCATGTTCATGAAGATAGCGGTGTAGATATTTCCATGTTCATCCAGATGCCGGTGTAGATATATCCATGTTCATACAGATGGCGGTGAAGATATTTCCATGTTCATACAGATGGCGGTGTAGATATTTCCATGTTCATACAAATGGCGGTGTAGATATTTCCATGTTCATAGAGATGGCGGTGTAGATATTTCCATGTTCATACAAATGGCGGTGTAGATATTTCCATGTTCATAGAGATGGCGGTGTAGATATTTCCATGTTTATACAGATAGCAGTGTAGTTATTTCCATGTTTATGGAGATAGTGGGGTAGATAATTTCAATATTATATAGATAGCTTTGTAGATATATGCATGTTCATACAGATAGCGGTGTAGATATTTCCATGTTCATACAGATAACGGTGTAGATATTTCCATGTTCATACAGATAGCGGTGTAGATATTTCCATTTTCATGCAGATAGTGGTGTAGATATTTCCATGTTCATACAGTTAGTGGAGTAGATATTTTCATGTCCATACAGTTAGCGTTGTAGATATTTGCATGTTCATACAGATGGCGGTGTAGATATTTACATGTTCATAGAGATGGCGGTGTAGATATTTCCATGTTCGTACGGATGGCAGTGTAGATATTTCCATGTTCATACAGGTGCTGGTGTACATATTTCCATGTTTATACAGATAGCAGTGTAGTTATTTCCATGTTTATAGAGATAGCAGTGTAGATATTTCCATTGATATACAGATAGCTGTGTAGATATTTGCATGTTCATACAGATAGCGGTGTAGATATTTCAATGTTCGTACAGATAGCGGTGTAGATATTTCCATGTTCATACAGATAGCGGTGTAGATATTTCCATGTTCATACAGATAACGGTGTAGATATTTCCATGTTCATACAGATAGCGGTGTAGATATTTCCAAGTTCATACATTTAGCTGTGTAGATATTTCCGTTTTCATACAGATGGCGGTGTAGATATTTACATGTTCATACAGATGGCGGTGTAGATATTTCCATGTTCGTACAGATGGCGGTGTAGATATTTCCATGTTCATAGAGATGGCAGTGTAGATATTTCCATGTTTATGCAGATAGCGGTATAGATATTTCCAGGTTTATACACATGGTGGTGTAGGTATTTCCATGTTTATAGAGATGGCGGTCTAGATATTTCCACGTTTATACAGATAGCGTTGAAGATATTTCCATGTTTAAACAGATAGCGGTGTAGATATTTCCATGTTTATACAGATAGCGGTGTAGATATTACCATGTTTACAGAGATAGTGGTGTAGATAATTTCAATTTTATACCGAGAGCAGTGTAGATATTTCCAAGTTCATACAGATAGCGATGTAGGTATTGCCACGTTTATAGAGATGGCGGTGTAGATACTTCCATGTTCATAAAGATGGCGGTGTGGATATTTCCATGTTCATACAAATGGCGGTGTAGATATTTCCATGTTCATAGAGATGGCGGTGTAGATATTTCCATGTTCATACAAATGGCGGTGTAGATATTTCCATGTTCATAGAGATGGCGGTGTAGATATTTCCATGTTTATACAGATAGCAGTGCAGTAATTTCCATGTTTATAGAGATAGCAGTGTAAATATTTCCATTGGTATACAGATAGCTGTGTAGATATTTGCATATTCATACAGATAGCGGTGTAGATATTTACATCTTCGTACAGATAGCGGTGTAGATATTTCCATGTTCATACAGATAGCGGTGTAGATATTTCCATGTTCTTGCAGATAACGGTGTAGATATTTCCATGTTCATACAGATAGCGGTGTAGATATTTCCATGTTCATAAAGTTAGCGGTGTAGATATTTCCATGTTCATGCAAATGGCGGTGTAGATATTTCCATGTTCATACAGATGGCGGTGTAGATATTTCCATGTTCGTACAGATGGCCGTGTAGATATTTCCATGTTCATAGAAATGGCGGTGTAGATATTTCCATGTTTATGCAGATAGCGGTATAGATATTAACATGTTTATACAGATGGTGGTGTAGATATTTCCATGTTTATAGAGATGGCGATCTAGATATTTCCATGTTGATAGAGATAGTGGTGTAGTTATTTCCAAGTTTATAGAGACAGCGTTGTAGATATTTCCATGTTTATACAGATAGCGGTGAAGTTATTTCCATGTTTATACAGATAGCGGTGTAGATATTTTCATGTTTATACAGATAACAGTGTAGATATTTCCATGTTTATAGAGATAGTGGTGTAGATAATTTCAATTTTATACAGATAGCAGTGTAGATATTTCCAAGTTCATACAAATAGCGGTGTAGATATTTCCACGTTTATAGAGATGGCGGTGTAGATATTTCCATGTTCATACAGATGGCGGTGTAGATATTTCCATGTTTATAGAGATGGCGGTGTAGATATTTCCATGTTTACACAGATGGCGGTGTAGATATTTCCATGTTTACACAGATAGCGGTGTAGACATTTCCATGTTTAAACAGATAGCGGTGTGGATATTTCCATGTTTATGCAGATAGCGGTGTAGATATTTCCATGTTTATACAGATAGCGGTGCGGATATTTCCATGTTTGTACGGATAGTTGGGCAGATATTTCCATGTTTATACAGATAGCGGTGTAGATATTTCCATCTTAATACAGATGGCGGTGTAGACATGTCCATGTTCGTACAGATGGCGGTGTAGATATTTCCATGTTCATACAGATGGTGGTGTAGATATTTCCAAGTTCATACAGTTAGCTGTGTAGATATTTCCGTGTTCATACAGATGGCGGTGTAGATATTTATATGTTCATACAGATGGCGGTGTAGATATTTCCATGTTCGTACAGATGGCGGTGTAGATATTTCCATGTTCATAGAGATGGCAGTGTAGATATTTCCATGTTTATGCAGATAGCGGTATAGATATTTCCAGGTTTATACAGATGGTGGTGTAGGTATTTCCATGTTTATAGAGATGGCGGTCTAGATATTTCCACGTTTATACAGATAGCATTGAAGATATTTCCATGTTTAAACAGATAGCGGCGTAGATATTTCCATGTTTATACAGATAGCGTTGTAGATATTACCATGTTTATAGAGATAGTGGTGTAGATAATTTCAATTTTATACCGAGAGCAGTGTAGATATTTCCAAGTTCATACAGATAGCGATGTAGGTATTTCCACGTTTATAGAGATGGCGGTGTAGATACTTCCATGTTCATAAAGATGGCGGTGTAGATATTTCCATGTTCATACAAATGGCGGTGTAGATATTTCCATGTTCATAGAGATGGCGGTGTAGATATTTCCATATTCATACAAATGGCGGTGTAGATATTTCCATGTTCATAGAGATGGCGGTGTAGATATTTCCATGTTTATACAGATAGCAGTGCAGTAATTTCCATGTTTATAGAGATAGCAGTGTAAATATTTCCATTGGTATACAGATAGCTGTGTAGATATTTGCATGTTCATACAGATAGCGGTGTAGATATTTACATCTTCGTACAGATAGCGGTGTAGATATTTCCATGTTCATACAGATAGCGGTGTAGATATTTCCATTTTCATGCAGATAACGGTGTAGATATTTCCATGTTCATAAAGTTAGCGGTGTAGATATTTCCATGTTCATGCAAATGGCGGTGTAGATATTTCCATGTTCATACAGATGGCGGTGTAGTTATTTCCATGTTCGTACAGATGGCCGTGTAGATATTTCCATGTTCATAGAAATGGCGGTGTAGATATTTCCATGTTTATGCAGATAGCGGTATAGATATTAACATGTTTATACAGATGGTGGTGTAGATATTTCCATGTTTATAGAGATGGCGGTCTAGATATTTCCATGTTGATAGAGATAGTGGTGTAGTTATTTCCAAGTTTATAGAGACACCGTTGTAGATATTTCCATGTTTATACAGATAGCGGTGAAGTTATTTCCATGTTTATACAGATAGCGGTGTAGATATTTTCATGTTTATACAGATAACAGTGTAGATATTTCCATGTTTATAGAGATAGTGGTGTAGATAATTTCAATTTTATACAGATAGCAGTGTAGATATTTCCAAGTTCATACAAATAGCGGTGTAGATATTTCCACGTTTATAGAGATGGCGGTGTAGATATTTCCATGTTCATACAGATGGCGGTGTAGATATTTCCATGTTTATAGAGATGGCGGTGTAGATATTTCCATGTTTACACAGATGGCGGTGTAGATATTTCCATGTTTACACAGATAGCGGTGTAGACATTTCCATGTTTACACAGATAGCGGTGTGGATATTTCCATGTTTATGCAGATAGCGGTGTAGATATTTCCATGTTTATACAGATAGCGGTGCGGATATTTCCATGTTTGTACAGATAGTTGGGCTGATATTTCCATGTTTATACAGATAGCGGTGTAGATATTTCCATCTTAATACAGATGGCGGTGTAGACATGTCCATGTTCGTACAGATGGCGGTGTAGATATTTCCATGTTCATACAGATGGTGGTGTAGATATTTCGAAGTTTATAGAGATAGCACTGTAGTTATTTCCATATATATAGAGAAATCTGTGTAGATATTTCCATGTATATGCAGATAGCTGTGTAGATATTTCCATGTTCATGCAGATAGCGGTGTAGATATTTCCATGTTCATACAGATGGCGGTGAAGATATTTCCATGTTCATACAGATGGCGGTGTAGATATTTCCATGTTCATACAAATGGCGGTGTAGATATTTCCATGTTCATAGAGATGGCGGTGTAGATATTTCCATGTTCATACAAATGGCTGTGTAGATATTTCCATGTTCATAGAGATGGCGGTGTAGATATTTCCATGCTTATACAGATAGCAGTGTAGTTATTTCCATGTTTATTGAGATAGCAGTGTAGATATTTCCATTGATATACAGATAGCTTTGTAGATATTTGCATGTTCATACAGACAGCGGTGGAGATATTTCCATGTTCATACAGATGGTGGTGCAGATATTTCCATGTTCATACAGATAGCAGTGTAGATATTTCCATGTTCATACAGATAGCGGTGTAGATATTTCCATGTTCATACCAATTGCGGTGTAGATATTTCCATGTGCATACAGTTAGCGGTGTAGATATTTCCATGTTCATACAGATGGCGGTGTAGATATTTACATGTTCATACAGATGGCGGTGTAGATATTTCCATGTTCGTACAGATGGCAGTGTAGATATATCCATGTTCATACAGGTGGTGGTGTAAATATTTCCATATTTATACAGATAGCGGTGCGGTTATTTCCATGTTTATACAGATATTGGTGCAGATATTTCCATGTTTATACAGATAGCGGTGTAGATATTTCCATCTTAATACAGACGGCGGTGTAGATATATCCATGCTCGTACAGATGGCGGTGTAGATATTTCCATGTTCATACAGATGGCGGTGTAGATATTTCGAAGTTTATAGAGATAACGCTGTAGTTATTTCCATATTTATAGAGAAATCTGTGTAGCTATTTCCATGTATATTCAGATAGCTGTGTAGCTATTTCCATGTTCATGCAGATAGCGGTGAAGATATTTCCATGTTCATCCAGATGACGGTGTACATATATCCATGTTCATACAGATGGCGGTGAAGATATTTCCATGTTCATACAGATGGCGGTGTAGATATTTCCATGTTCATACAAATGGCGGTGTAGATATTTCCATGTTCATAGAGATGGCGGTGCAGATATTTCCACGTTCATACAAATGGCGGTGTAGATATTTCCATGTTCATAGAGATGGCGGTGTAGATATTTCCATGTTTATACAGATAGCAGTGTAGTTATTTCCATTTTTATAGAGATAGCCGTGTATATATTTCCATTGCTTACAGATAGATGTGTAGATATTTGCATGTTCATACAGATAGCGGTGTAGATATTTCCACGTTCATACAGATAGCGGTGTAGATATTTTTATGTTCATACAGATAGCGGTGTAGATATTTCCATGTTCATACAGATAGCGGTGTAGGTATTTCCATGTTCATACAGATAGCGGTGTAGATATTTCCGTGTTCATACAGATGGCGGTGTAGATATTTACATGTTCATACAGATGGCGGTGTAGATATTTCCATGTTCGTACAGATGGCGGTGTAGATATTTCCATGTTCATAGAGTTGGCAGTGTAGATATTTCCATGTTTATGCAGATAGCGGTATAGATATTTCCAGGTTTATACAGATGGTGGTGTAGGTATTTCCATGTTTATAGAGATGGCGGTCTAGATATTTCCACGTTTATACAGATAGCGTTGAAGATATTTCCATGTTTAAACAGATAGCGGTGTAGATATTTCCATGTTTATACAGATAGCGGTGTAGATATTACCATGTTTATAGAGATAGTGGTGTAGATAATTTCAATTTTATACCGAGAGCAGTGTAGATATTTCCAAGTTCATACAGATAGCGATGTAGGTATTTCCACGTTTATAGAGATGGCGGTGTAGATACTTCCATGTTCATAAAGATGGCGGTGTAGATATTTCCATGTTCATACAAATGGCGGTGTAGATATTTCCATGTTCATAGAGATGGCGGTGTAGATATTTCCATGTTCATACAAAGGGCGGTGTAGATATTTCCATGTTCATAGAGATGGCGGTGTAGATATTTCCATGTTTATACAGATAGCAGTGCAGTAATTTCCAAGTTTATAGAGACAGCGTTGTAGATATTTCCATGTTTATACAGATAGCAGTGAAGTTATTTCCATGTTTATACAGATAGCGGTGTAGATATTTTCATGTTTATACAGATAACAGTGTAGATATTTCCATGTTTATAGAGATAGTGGTGAAGATAATTTCAATTTTATACACATAGCAGTGTAGATATTTCCAAGTTCATACAAATAGTGGTGTAGATATTTCCACGTTTATAGAGATGGCGGTGTAGATATTTCCATGTTCATACAGATGGCGGTGTAGATATTTCCATGTTTATATAGATAGCAGTGTAGTTATTTCCAGGTTTATAGAGATAGCAGTGTAGATATTTCCATTGATATACAGATAGCTGTGTAGATATTTCCATGTTCATACAGATAGCGGTGTAGATATTTCTATGTTCGTATAGATAGTGGTGTAGATATTTCCATGTTCATACAGATAGCGGTGTAGATATTTCCATGTTCATACAGATAACGGTGTAGATATTTCCATGTTCATACAGATAGCGGTGTAGATATTTCCATGTTCATACAGTTAGCGGTGTAGATATTTCCATGTTAATACAGATGGCGGTGTAGATATTTACATGTTCATACAGATGGCGGTGTAGATATTTCCATGTTCGTACAGGTGGCGGTGTAGATATTTCCATGTTCATAGAGATGGCGGTGGAGATATTTCCATGTTTATGCAGATAGTGGTATAGATATTCCCATGTTTATACAGATGGTGCTGTAGGTATTTCCATGTTTATAGAGATGGCGGTCTAGACATTTCCATGTTTATAGAGATAATGGTGTAGTTATTTCCAAGTTTATAGAGACAGCATTGTAGATATTTCCATGTTTATACAGATAGCGGTGAAGATATTTCCATGTTTATACAGATAGCGGTGTAGATATTTCCATGTTTATACAGATAACAGTGTAGATATTTCCATGTTTATAGAGATAGGTGTGCAGATAATTTCAATTTTTTACAGATAGCAGTGTAGATATTTCCAAGCTCATACAGATAGCAGTGTAGATATTTCCACGTTTATAGAGATGGCGGTGTAGATATTTCCATGTTCATACAGATGGCGGTGTAGATATTTCCAAGTTTATAGAGATGGCGGTGTAGATATTTTCATGTTTACACAGATGGCGGTGTAGATATTTCCATGTTTACACAGATAGCGGTGTAGACATTTCCATGTTTACACAGATAGCGGTGTGGATATTTCCATGTTTATGCAGATAGCGGTGTAGATAGTTCCGTGTTTATACAGATTGCGGTGCGGATATTTCCATGTTTGTACAGATAGTTGGGCAGATATTTCCATGTTTATACAGATAGCGGTGTAGATATTTCCATCTTAATACAGATGGCGGTGTAGACATGTCCATGTTCGTACAGATGGCGGTGTAGATATTTCCATGTTCATACAGATGGTGGTGTAGATATTTCGAAGTTTATAGTGATAGCACTGTAGTTATTTCCATATATATAGAGAAATCTGTGTAGATATTTCCATGTATATGCAGATAGCTGTGTAGATATTTCCATTTTCATGCAGATAGCGGTGTAGATATTTCCATGTTCATCCAGATGCCAGTGTAGATACATCCATGCTCATACAGATGGCGGTGAAGATATTTCCATGTTCATACAGATGGCGGTGTAGATATTTCCATGTTCATACAAATGGCGGTGTAGATATTTCCATGTTCATAGAGACGGCGTTGTAGATATTTCCATGTTCATACAAATGGCGGTGTAGATATTTCCATTTTCATAGAGATAGCGGTGTAGATATTTCCATGTTTATACAGATAGCAGTGTAGTTATTTCCATGTTTATAGAGATAGCAGTGTAGATATTTCCATTGATATACAGATAGCTTTGTAGATATTTGCATGTTCATACAGACAGCGGTGTAGATATTTCCATGTTCATACAGATGGCGGTGCAGATATTTCCATGGTCATACAGATAGCAGTGTAGATATTTCCATGTTCATACAGATAGCGTTGTATATATTTCCATGTTCATACCAATAGCGGTGTAGATATTTCCATGTGCATACAGTTAGCGGTGTAGATATTTCCATGTTCATACAGATGGCGGTGTAGATATTTACATGTTCATACAGATGGCGGTGTAGATATTTCCATGTTCGTACAGATGGCAGTGTAGATATATCCATGTTCATACAGGTGGTGGTGTAAATATTTCCATGTTTATACAGATAGCGGTGCGGTTATTTCCATGTTTATACAGATATTGGTACAGATATTTCCATGTTTATACAGATAGCGGTGTAGATATTTCCATCTTAATACAGACGGCGGTGTAGATATGTCCATGCTCGTACAGATGGCGGTGTAGATATTTCCATGTTCATACAGATGGCGGTGTAGATATTTCGAAGTTTATAGAGATAACGCTGTAGTTATTTCCATATTTATAGAGAAATCTGTGTAGCTATTTCCATGTATATTCAGATAGCAGTGTAGCTATTTCCGTGTTCATGCAGATAGCGGTGAAGATATTTCCATGTTCATTCAGATGCCGGTGTACATATATCCATGTTCATACAGATGGCGGTGAAGATATTTCCATGTTCATACAGATGGCGGTGTAGATATTTCCATGTTCATAAAAATGGCGGTGTAGATATTTCCATGTTCATAGAGATGGTGGTGCAGTTATCTCCACGTTCATACAAATGGTGATGTAGATATTTCCATGTTCATAGAGATGGCGGTGTAGATATTTCCATGTTTATACAGATAGCAGTGTAGTTATTTCCATTTATAGAGATAGCCGTGTATATATTTCCATTGCTATACAGATAGCTGTGTAGATATTTGCATGTTCATACAGATAGCGGTGTAGATATTTCCACGTTCATACAGATAGCGGTGTAGATATTTCTATGTTCATACAGATAGCGGTGTAGATATTTCCATGTTCATACAGATAGCGGTGTAGGTATTTCCATGTTCATACAGATAGCGGTGTAGATATTTCCATGTTCATACAGATAGCGGTGTAGATATTTCCATGTTCACACAGATGGCGGTGTAGATATTTACATGTTCGTACGGATGGCAGTGTAGATATTTCCATGTTCATACAGGTGGCGGTGTAGATATTTCCATGTTTATACAGATAGCAGTGTAGTTATTTCCAGGTTTATAGAGATAGCAGTGTAGATATTTCCATTGATATACAGATAGCTGTGTAGATATTTCCATGTTCATACAGATAGCGGTGTAGATATTTCTATGTTCGTATAGATAGTGGTGTAGATATTTCCATGTTCATACAGATAGCGGTGTAGATATTTCCATGTTCATACAGATAACGGTGTAGATATTTCCATGTTCATACAGATAGCAGTGTAGATATTTCCATGTTCATACAGTTAGCGGTGTAGATATTTCCATGTTCATACAGTTAGCGGTGTAGATATTTACATGTTCATACAGATGGCGGTGTAGATATTTCCATGTTCGTACAGATGGCGGTGTAGATATTTCCATGTTCATAGAGATGGCGGTGGAGATATTTCCATGTTTATGCAGATAGTGGTATAGATATTCCCATGTTTATACAGATGGTGCTGTAGGTATTTAAATGTTTATAGAGATGGTGGTCTAGACATTTCCATGTTTATAGAGATAATGGTGTAGTTATTTCCAAGTTTATAGAGACAGCATTGTAGATATTTCCATGTTTATACAGATAGCGGTGAAGATATTTCCATGTTTATACAGATAGCGGTGTAGATATTTCCATGTTTATACAGATAACAGTGTAGATATTTCCATGTTTATAGAGATAGGTGTGCAGATAATTTCAATTTTTTACAGATAGCAGTGTAGATATTTCCAAGTTCATACCGATAGCGGTGTAGATATTTCCACGTTTATAGAGATGGCAGCGTAGATATTTCCATGTTCATACAGATGGCGGTGTAGATATTTCCAAGTTTATAGAGATGGCGGTGTAGATATTTTCATGTTTACACAGATGGCGGTGTTGATATTTCCATCTTTACACAGATAGCGGTGTAGACATTTCCATGTTTACACAGATAGCGGTGTGGATATTTCCATGTTTATGCCGATAGCAGTGTAGATATTTCCATGTTTATACAGATAGCTGTGCGGATATTTCCATGTTTATACAGATGGGCAGATATTTCCATGTTTATACAGATAGCTGTGTAGATATTTGCATGTTCATACAGATATCGGTGTAGATATTTCAATGTTCGTACAGATAGCGGTGTAGATATTTCCATGTTCATACAGATAGCGGTGTAGATATTTCCATGTTCATACAGATCACGGTGTAGATATTTCCATGTTCATACAGATAGCGGTGTAGATATTTCCAAGTTCATACAGTTAGCGGTGTAGATATTTCCGTGTTCATACAGATGGCGGTGTAGATATTTACATGTTCATACAGATGGCAGCGTGGATATTTCCATGTTGGTACAGATGGCGGTGTAGATATTTCCATGTTCATAGAAATGGCAGTGTACATATTTCCATGTTTATGCAGATAGCGGTATAGATATTTCCAGGTTTATACAGATGGTGGTGTAGGTATTTCCATGTTTATAGAGATGGCGGTCTAGATATTTCCATGTTTATACAGATAGCGGTGAAGATATTTCCATGTTTATTCAGATAGCGGTGTAGATATTTCCATGTTTATACAGATAGCAGTGTAGATATTACCATGTTTATAGAGATAGTGGTGTAGATAATTTCAATTTTATACCGAGAGCAGTGTAGATATTTCCAAGTTCATACAGATAGCGATGTAGGTATTTCCACGTTTATAGAGATGGCGGTGTAGATACTTCCATGTTCATAAAGATGGCGGTGTAGATATTTCCATGTTCATACAAATGGCGGTGTAGATATTTCCATGTTCATAGAGATGGCGGTGTAGATATTTCCATGTTCATACAAATGGCGGTGTAGATGTTTCCATGTTCATAGAGATGGCGGTGTAGATATTTCCATGTTTATACGGATAGCAGTGCAGTAATTTCAATGTTTATAGAGATAGCAGTGTAGATATTTCCATTGGTATACAGATAGCTGTGTAGATATTTCCATGTTTATAGAGATGGCGGTGTAGATATTTTCATGTTTACACAGATGGCGGTATAGATATTTCCATGTTTACACAGATAGCGTTGTAGACATTTCCATGTTTACACAGATAGCGGTGTGTATATTTCCATGTTTATGAAGATAGCGGTGTAGATATTTCCATGTTTATACAGATAGTGGTGCGGATATTTCCATGTTTTTACAGATATTTGGGCAGATATTTCCATGTTTATACAGATAGCGGTGTAGATATTTCCATCTTAATACAGATGGCGGTGTAGATATGTCTATGTTCGTACAGATGGCGCTGTAGATATTTCCATGTTCATACAGATGGTGGTGTAGATATTTCGAAGTTTATAGAGATAGCGCTGTAGTTATTTCCATATTTATAGAGAAATCTGTGTAGATATTTCCATGTATATGCAGATAGCTGTGTAGATATTTCCATGTTCATGCAGATAGCGGTGTAGATATTTCCATGTTCATCCAGATTCCGTTGTAGATATATCCATGTTCATACAGATGCTGGTGCAGATATTTACATGTTTATAGAGATGGTGGTGTAGATATTTCCATGTTTATATAGAGGGCGGTTTAGATATTTCCATGTTTTACCGATGGCGGTGTATATATTTCCATGTTCATAGAGATGGCGGTGAAGATATTTCCATGTTCATACAGATGGCGGTGTAGATATTTCCATGTTCATACAGATGGCGTTGTAGATATTTCCATGTTCATAGAAATGGCGTTGTAGATATTCATGTTCGTACGGATGGCAGTGTAGATATTTCCATGTTCGTACAGGTGGTGGTGTAGATATTTCCATGTTTATACAGATAGCAGTGTAGTTATTTCCATGTTTATAGAGATAGCAATGTAGATATTTCCATTGATATACAGATAGCTGTGTAGATATTTGCATGTTCATACAGATAGCGGTGTAGGTATTTCCATGTTCGTACAGATAGAGGTGTAGATATTTCCATGTTCACACAGATAGCGATGTAGATATTTCCACGTTCATACAGATAACGGTGTAGATATTTCCATGTTCATACAGATAGCGGTGTAGATATTTCCATGTTCATACAGTTAGCGGTGTAGATATTTCCATGTTCGTACAGATGGCGGTGTAGATATTTCCATGTTCATTAAGATGGCGGTGTAGATATTTCCATGTTTATGCAGATAGCGGTATAGATATTTCCATGTTTATACAGATGGTGGTGTAGATATTTCCATGTTTATAGAGATGGCTGTCTAGATATTTCCATGTTTATAGAGATAGTGTTGTAGTTATTTCCAAGTTTATAGAGACAGCGTTGTAGATATTTCCATGTTTATACAGATAGCGGTGAAGGTATTTCCATGTTTATACAGATAGCGGTGTAGATATTTCCATGTTTATACAGATAGCAGTGTAGATATTTCCATGTTTATAGAGATAGTTGTGTAGATAATTTCAATTTTATACAGATAGCAGTGTAGATATTTCCAAGTTCATACAGATAGCGGTGTAGATATTTCCACCTTTATAGAGATGGCGGTGTAGATATTTCCATGTTCATACAGAAGGCGGTGTAGATATTTCCATGTTTATAGAGATGGCGGTGTAGATATTTTCATGTTTACACAGATGGCGGTGTAGATATTTCCATGTTTACACAGATAGCGTTGTAGACATTTCCATGTTTACACAGATAGCGGTGTGGATATTTCCATGTTCATGCATATAGCGGTGTAGATATTTCCATGTTTATAGAGATAGTGGTGCGGATATTTCCATGTTTTTACAGATATTTGGGCAAATATTTCCATGTTTATACAGATAGCGGTGTAGATATTTAAATCTTAATACAGATGGCGGTGTAGATATGTCTATGTTCGTACAGAGGGCGGTGTAGATAT
This sequence comes from Gorilla gorilla gorilla, assembly GCF_029281585.2. NCBI lineage: Eukaryota > Metazoa > Chordata > Mammalia > Primates > Hominidae > Gorilla > Gorilla gorilla. The sequence continues at coordinate 14,694,101 of NC_073235.2, read as the reverse complement.
TTCCATGTTCATACAGATGGTGGTGTAGATATTTCGAAGTTTATAGAGATAGCACTGTAGATATTTCCATATTTATAGAGAAATCTGTGTAGATATTTCCATGTATATACAGATAGCTGTGTAGATATTTCCATGTTCATGCAGATAGCGGTATAGATATTTCCATGTTCATCCAGATGCCGGTGTAGATATATCCATGTTCATACAGATGCTGGTGTAGATATTTACATGTTTATAGAGATGGTGGTGTAGATATTTCCATGTTTATATAGAGGGCGGTTTAGATATTTCCATGTTCATACCGATGGCGGTGTATATATTTCCACGTTCATAGAGATGGTGGTGAAGATATTTCCATGTTCATACAGATGGCGGTGTAGATATTTCCATGTTCATACACATGGCGGTGTAGATATTTCCATGTTCATAGAGACGGCGGTGTAGATATTTCCATGTTTATACAGACAGCAGTGTAGTTATTTCCATGTTTATAGAGATAGCAATGTAGATATTTACATTGATATACATACAGCTGTGTAGATATTTGCATGTTCATACAGATAGCGGTGTAGATATTTCCATGTTAATATAGATAGCGGTGTAGATATTTCCATGTTCATACAGATAGCGGTGTAGATATTTCCATGTTTTACAGAGAGCGGTGTAGATATTTCCATGTTCATACAGATAGCGGGGTAGATATTTCCATCTTCATACAGTTAGCCGTGTAGATATTTCCATGTTCATACAGATAGCAGTGTAGTTATTTCCATGTTTATACAGATAGCGGTGTAGGTATTTCCATTGTTATACAGATAGCGGGGTAGATATTTACATGTTCATGCAGATGGCGGTGTAGATATTTCCATGTTCATACAGATAACAGTGTAGTTATTTCCATGTTTATACAGATAGTGGTGTAGGTATTTCCATTGTTATACAGATAGCTGTGTAGATATTTCCATGTTCACACAGATAGCGGTGTAGATATTTCCATGTTCATACAGTTAGCGGTGTAGATATTTCCATGTTCATGCAGATAGGGGTGTAGATATTTCCATGTTCATACAGATAGCAGTGTAGATATTTCCATGTTCATCCAGATGCCGGTGTAGATATATCCAAGTTCATACAGATGGCGGTGAAGATATTTCCATGTTCATACAGATGGCGGTGTAGATATTTCCGTGTTCATACAAATGGCGGTGTAGATATTTCCATCTTCATAGAGATGGCGGTGTAGATATTTCCATGTTTATACAGATAGCAATGTAGATATTTCCATGTTTATAGAGATTACGGTGTAGATATTTCCATTGATGTACAGATAGCTGTGCAGATATTTGCATGTTCATACAGATAGCGGTGTAGATATTTCCATGTTCAAACAGATAGCTGTGTAGATATTTCCATGTTCATACAGATAGCGGTGTAGATATTTCCATGTTTTACAGATAGCGGTGTAGATATTTCCATGTTCATACAGATAGTGGAGTAGATATTTCCATGTTCATACAGTTAGCGATGTAGATATTTCCATGTTCATACAGATGGCGGTGTAGATATCTACATGTTCATACAGATGGCGGTGTAGATATTTCCATGTTCGTACGGATGGCAGTGTAGATATTTCCATGTTCATACAGGTGGCGGTGTAGATGTTTCCATGTTCATACAGATAGCAGTTTAGTTATTTCCATGTTTATAGAGATAGCAGTGTAGATATTTCCATTGATATACAGATAGCTGTGTAGATATTTAAATGTTCATAGAGATGGTGGTGTAGATATTTCCATGTTCGTACGGATGGCAGTGTAGCTATTTCCATGTTCTTACAGGAGGCGGTGTAGATATTTCCATGTTTATACAGATAGCAGTGTAGTTATTTCCATGTTTATAGAGATAGCAATGTAGTTATTTCCATTGATCTACATATAGCTGTGTAGATATTTGCATGTTCATACTGATAGCGGTGTAGATATTTCCATGTTCGTACAGATAGCGGTGTAGATATTTCCATGTTCATACAGATAGCGGTATAGATATTTCCATGTTCATACAGATAACGGTGTAGATAATTCCATGTTCATACAGATAGCGGTGTAGATATTTCCATGTTCATACAGTTAGAGGTGTAGATATTTCCATGTACATACAGATGGCGGTGTAGATATTTACATGTTCATACAGATAGCGGTGAAGATATTTCCATGTTCATAGAGATGGTGGTGTAGATATTTCCATGTTCATAGAGATGGCGGTGTAGATATTTCCATGTTTATGCAGATAGCGGTATAGATATTTCCATGTTTATACAGATGGTGGTGTAGATATTTCCATGTTTATAGAGATGGCGGTCTAGATATTTCCATGTTTATAGAGATAGTGTTGTAGTTATTTCCAAGTTTATAGAAACAGCATTGTAGATATTTCCATGTTTATACAGATAGCGGTGAAGATATTTCCATGTTTATACAGATGGCGGTGTAGATATTTCCATGTTTATACAGATAGCAGTGTAGATATTTCCATGTTTATAGAGATAGTGGTGTAGATAATTTCAATTTTATACAGATAGCAGTGTAGATATTTCCAAGTTCATACAGATAGCGGTGTAGATATTTCCACGTTTATAGAGATGGCGGTGTACATATTTCCATGTTCATACAGATGGCGGTGTAGATATTTCCATGTTTTTAGAGATGGCGGTGTAGATATTTTCATGTTTACACCGATGGCGGTGGAGGTATTTCCATGTTTACACAGATAGCGGTGTAGACATTTCCATGTTTACACAGATAGCGGTGTGGATATTTCCATGTTTATGCAGATAGCGGTGTAGATATTTCCATGTTTATACAGTTAGCGGTGCGGATATTTCAATGTTTATACAGATATTTGGGCAGATATTTCCATGTTTATACAGATAGCGGTGTAGATATTTCCATCTTAATACAGATGGCGTTGTGGATATGTCCATGTTCATACACATGGCGGTGTAGATATTCCCATGTTCATAAAGATGGCGGTGTAGACATTTCGAAGTTTATAGATATAGCGCTGTAGTTATTTCGATATATATAGGGAAATCTCTGTAGATATTTCCATGTATATGCAGATAGCTGTGTAGATATTTCCATGTTCATGCAGATAGCGGTGTAGATATTTCCATTGATGTACAGATAACTGTGTAGATATTTGCATGTTCATACAGATAGCGGTGTAGATATTTCCATGTTCAAACAGATAGCTGTGTAGATATTTCCATGTTCATACAGATAGCGGTGTAGATATTTCCATGTTTTACAGATAGCGGTGTAGATATTTCCATGTTCATACAGATAGCGGAGTAGATATTTCCGTGTTCATACAGTTAGCGATGTAGATATTTCCATGTTCATACAGATGGCGGTGTAGATATCTACATGTTCATACAGATGGCGGTGTAGATATTTCCATGTTCGTACGGATGGCAGTGTAGATATTTCCATGTTCATACAGGTGGCGGTGTAGATATTTCCATGTTCATACAGATAGCAGTGTAGTTATTTCCATGTTTATAGAGATAGCAGTGTAGATATTTCCATTGAAATACAGAAAGCTGTGTAGATATTTAAATATTCATAGAGATGGTGGGGTAGATATTTCCATGTTCCTACGGATGGCAGTGTAGCTATTTCCATGTTCTTACAGGAGGCGGTGTAGATATTTCCATGTTTATACAGATAGCAGTGTAGATATTTCCATCTTTATAGAGATAGCAATGTAGTTATTTCCATTGATCTACATACAGCTGTGTAGATATTTGCATGTTCATACTGATAGCGGTGTAGATATTTCCATGTTCGTACAGATAGCGGTGTAGATATTTCCATGTTCATACAGATAGCGGTGTAGATATTTCCATGTTCATACAGATAACGGTGTAGATAATTCCATGTTCATACAGATAGCGGTGTAGATATTTCCATGTTCATACAGTTAGCGGTGTAGATATTTCCATGTACATACTGATGGCAGTGTAGATATTTACATGTTCATACAGATAGCGGTGAAGATATTTGCATGTTCATAGAGATGGCGGTGTAGATATTTCCATGTTCATAGAGATGGCGGTGTAGATATTTCCATGTTTATGGAGATAGCCGTATAGATATTTCCATGTTTATACAGATGGTGGTGTAGATATTTCCATGTTTATAGAGATGGCGGTCTAGATATTTCCATGTTTATAGAGATAGTGGTGTAGTTATTTCCACGTTTATAGAGACAGCATTGTAGATATTTCCATGTTCATACAGATAGCTGTGTAGATATTTCCATGTTCATGCAGATAGCGGTGTAGATATTTCCATGTTCATCCAGATGCCAGTGTAGATATATCCATGTTCATACAGATGGCAGTGAAGATATTTCCATGTTCATGCAGATGGCAGTGTAGATATTTCCATGTTCATACAGATGGCGGTGTAGATATTTCCATGTTCGTAGAGATGGCTGTGTAGATATTTCCATGTTCATACAGATGGCGGTGTAGATATTTCCATGTTCATTTAGATGGCGGTGTAGATATTTCCATGTTTGTACAGATAGCGGTGTAGTTATTTCCATGTTTATAGAGATAGCAGTGTAGATATTTCCATTGATATACAGATAGCTGTGTAGATATTTGCATGTTCATACACATAGCGGTGTAGATATTTCCATGCTCATACAGATAGCAGTGTAGATATTTCCATGTTCATACAGATAGCGGTGCAGATATTTCCATGTTCATACAGATAGCGGTGTAGATATTTTCATGTTCATACAGATGGCGGTGTAGATATTTAAATGTTCATACAGATGGCGGTGTAGATATTTCCATGTTCGCACGGATGGCAGTGTAGATATTTCCATGTTCATACAGGTGGCGGTGTAGATATTTCCATGTTTTTACAGATAGCAATGTAGTTATTTCCATGTTTATAGAGATAGCAGTGTAGATATTTCCATTTATATACAGATAGCTGTGTAGATATTTGCATGTTCATACAAATAGCTGTGTAGATATTTCCATGTTCGGACAGATAGCGGTGTAGATATTTCCATGTTCATACAGATAGCAGTGTAGATATTTCCATGTTCATAGAGATAACGGTGTAGATATTTCCATGTTCATACAGATAGCCTTGTAGATATTTCCATGTTCATACAGTTAGCGGTGTAGATATTTCCATGTTCATACAGATGGCGGTGTAGATATTTCCATGTTCGTGCAGATGGCGGTGTAGATATTTCCATATTCATAGAGATGGCGGTGTAGATATTTCCATGTTTATGCAGATAGCGGTATAGGTATTTCCATGTTTATACAGATGGTGGTGTAGATATTTCCATGTTTATAGAGATGGCGGTCTAGATATTTCCATGTTTAGAGAGATAGTGGTGTAGTTATTTCCAAGTTTATAGAGACAGCGTTTTAGATATTTCCATGTTTATACAGATAGCAGTGAAGATATTTCCATGTTTATACAGATAGCGGTGTAGATATTTCCATGTTTATACAGACAGCAGTGTAGATATTTCCATGTTTATAGAGATAGTGGTGTAGATAATTTCAATTTTATACAGAGAGCAGTGTTGATATTTCCAAGTTCATACAGATAGCGGTGTAGATATTTCCACTTTTATAGAGATGGCGGTATAGGTATATCCATGTTCATACAGATGGCCGTGTAGATATTTCCATGTTTATAGAGATGGCGGTGTAGATATTTTCATGTTTACACAGATGGCGGTGTGGATATTTCCATGTTTATGCAGATAGCGGTGTAGATATTTCCATGTTTATACAGATAGCGGTGCGGATATTTCCATGTTTTTACAGATAGTTGGACAGTTATTTCCATGTTTATACAGATAGCGGTGTAGATATTTCCACGTTTATAGAGATGGCGGTGTAGATATTTCCATGTTCATACAGATGGCGGTGTAGATATTTCCATGTTTATAGAGATGGCGGTGTAGATATTTCCATGTTTACACAGATGGCGGTGTAGATATTTCCATGTTTACACAGATAGCGGTGTAGACATTTCCATGTTTACACAGATAGCGGTGTGGATATTTCCATGTTTATGCAGATAGCGGTGTAGATATTTCCATGTTTATACAGATAGCGGTGCGGATATTTCCATGTTTGTACAGATAGTTGGGCAGATATTTCCATGTTTATACAGATAGCGGTGTAGATATTTCCATCTTAATACAGATGGCGGTGTAGACATGTCCATGTTCGTACAGATGGCGGTGTAGATATTTCCATGTTCATACAAATGGCGGTGTAGATATTTCCATGTTCATAGAGATGGCGGTGTAGATATTTCCATGTTTATACAGATAGCAGTGTAGTTATTTCCATGTTTATGGAGATAGTGGGGTAGATAATTTCAATATTATACAGATAGCTGTGTAGATATTTGCATGTTCATACAGATAGCGGTGTAGATATTTCCATGTTCATACAGATAGCGGTGTAGATATTTCCATGTTCATACAGATAGCGGTGTAGATATTTCCATTTTCATGCAGATAGCGGTGAAGATATTTCCATGTTCATACAGTTAGTTGAGTAGATATTTCCATGTCCATACAGTTAGCGTTGTAGATATTTCCATGTTCATACAGATGGCGGTGTAGATATTTACATGTTCATACAGATGGCGGTGTAGATATTTCCATGTTCGTACGGATGGCAGTGTAGATATTTCCATGTTCATACAGGTGCCGGTGTACATATTTCCATGTTTATACAGATAGCAATGTAGTTATTTCCATGTTTATAGAGATAGCAGTGTAGATAGTTCCATTGATATACAGATAGCTGTGTAGATATTTGCATGTTCATACAGATAGCGGTGTAGATATTTCAATGTTCGTACAGATAGCGGTGTAGATATTTCCATGTTCATACAGATAGCGGTGTAGATATTTCCATGTTCATACAGATAACGGTATAGATATTTCCATGTTCATACAGATAGCGGTGTAGATATTTCCAAGTTCATACAGTTAGCTGTGTAGATATTTCCGTGTTCATACAGATGGCGGTGTAGATATTTACATGTTTATACAGATGGCGGTGTAGATATTTCCATGTTCGTACAGATGGCGTTGTAGATATTTCCATGTTCATAGAGATGGCAGTGTAGATATTTCCATGTTTATGCAGATAACGGTATAGATATTTCCAGGTTTATACAGATGGTGGTGTAGGTATTTCCATGTTTATAGAGATGGCGGTCTAGATATTTCCACGTTTATTCAGATAGCGGTGAAGATATTTCCATGTTTAAACAGATAGCGGTGTAGATATTTCCATGTTTATACAGATAGCGGTGTAGATATTTCCATGTTTATAGAGATAGTGGTGTAGATAATTTCAATTTTATACCGAGAGCAGTGTAGATATTTCCAAGTTCATACAGATACCGATGTAGGTATTTCCACGTTTATAGAGATGGCGGTGTAGATACTTCCATGTTCATAAAGATGGCGGTGTAGATATTTCCATGTTCATACAAATGGCGGTGTAGATATTTCCATGTTCATAGAGATGGCGGTGTAGATATTTCCATGTTCATACAAATGGCGGTGTAGATATTTCCATGTTCATAGAGATGGCGGTGTAGATATTTCCATGTTTATACACATAGCAGTGCAGTAATTTCCATGTTTATAGAGATAGCAGTGTAGATATTTCCATTGGTATACAGATAGCTGTGTAGATATTTGCATGTTCATACAGATAGCGGTGTAGATATTTACATCTTCGTACAGATAGCAGTGTAGATATTTCCATGTTCATACAGATAGTGGTGTAGATATTTCCATGTTCATGCAGATAACGGTGTAGATATTTCCATGTTCATACAGATAACGGTGTAGATATTTCCATGTTCATACAGTTAGCGGTGTAGATATTTCCATGTTCATGCAAATGGCGGTGTAGATATTTCCATGTTCATACAGATGGCGGTGTAGATATTTCCATGTTCGTACAGATGGCCGTGTAGATATTTCCATGTTCATAGAAATGGCGGTGTAGATATTTCCATGTTTATGCAGATAGCGGTATAGATATTAACATGTTTATACAGATGGTGGTGTAGATATTTCCGTGTTTATAGAGATGGCGGTCTAGATATTTCCATGTTTATAGAGATAGTGGTGTAGTTATTTCCAAGTTTATAGAGACAGTGTTGTAGATATTTCCATGTTTATACAGATAGCGGTGAAGTTATTTCCATGTTTATACAGATAGCGGTGTAGATATTTTCATGTTTATACAGATAACAGTGTAGATATTTCCATGTTTATAGAGATAGTGGTGTAGATAATTTCAATTTTATACAGATAGCAGTGTAGATATTTCCAAGTTCATACAAATAGCGGTGTAGATATTTCCACGTTTATAGAGATGGCGGTGTAGAAATTTCCATGTTCATACAGATGGCCGTGTAGATATTTCCATGTTTATAGAGATGGCGGTGTAGATATTTCCATGTTTACACAGATGGCGGTGTAGATATTTCCAAGTTTACACAGATAGCGGTGTAGACATTTCCATGTTTACACAGATAGCGGTGTGGATATTTCCATGTTTATGCAGATAGCGGTGTAGATATTTCCATGTTTATACAGATAGCGGTGTAGATATTTCCATCTTAATACAGATGGCGGTGTAGCCATGTCCATGTTCGTATAGATGGCGGTGTAGATATTTCCATGTTCATACAGATGGTGGTGTAGATATTTCGAAGTTTATAGAGATAGCACTGTAGTTATTTCCATATATATAGAGAAATCTGTGTAGATATTTCCATGTATATGCAGATAGCTGTGTAGATATTTCCATGTTCATGCAGATAGCGTTGAAGATATTTCCATGTTCATCCATATGCCGGTGTACATATATCCACGTTCATACAGATGGCGGTGAAGATATTTCCATGTTCATACAGATGGCGGTGTAGATATTTCCATGTTCATACAAATGGCGGTGTAGATATTTCTATGTTCATAGAGATGACGTTGTAGATATTTCCACGTTCATACAAATGGCGGTGTAGATATTTCCATGTTCATAGAGATGGCGGTGTAGATATTTCCATGTTTATACAGATAGCAGTGTAGTTATTTCCATGTTTATAGAGATAGCCGTGTAGATATTTCCATTGCTATACAGATAGCTGTGTGGATATTTGCATGTTCATACAGATAGCGGTGTAGATATTTCCACGTTCATACAGATAGCGGTGTAGATATTTCTATTTTCATACAGATAGCGGTGTAGATATTTCCATGTTCATACAGTTAGCCGTGTAGATATTTCCATGTTCATACAGAAGGCGGTGTAGATATTTACATGTTCATACAGATGGCGGTGTAGATATTTCCATGTTCGTACAGATGGCGGTGTAGATATTTCCATGTTCATAGAGATGGCGGTGGAGATATTTCCATGTTTAGGCAGATAGTGGTATAGATATTCCCATGTTTATACAGATGGTGCTGTAGGTATTTCTATGTTAATAGAGATGGCGGTCTAGATATTTCCATGTTTATAGAGATAATGGTGTAGATTTTTCCAAGTTTATAGAGACAGCATTGTAGATATTTCCATGTTTATACAGATAGCGGTGAAGTTATTTCCATGTTTATACAGATAGCGGTGTAGATATTTCCATGTTCATACAGATAACAGTGTAGATATTTCCATGTTTATAGAGATAGGTGTGTAGATAATTTCAATTTTTTACAGATAGCAGTGTAGATATTTCCAAGTTCATACCGATAGCGGTGTAGATATTTCCACGTTTATACAGATGGCGGTGTAGATATTTCCATGTTCATACAGATGGCGGTGTAGATATTTCCACGTTTATACAGATGGCGGTGTAGATATTTCCATGTTCATACAGATAGCGGTGTAGATATTTCCATGTTCATACTGATAACGGTGTAGATATTTCCATGTTCATACAGATAGCGGTGTAGATATTTCCATGTTCATACAGTTAGCGGTGTAGATATTTCCATGTTCATACAGATGGCGGTGTAGATATTTCCATGTTCGTACAGATGGCGGTGTAGATATTTCCATGTTCATAGAGATGGCGGTGGAGATATTTCCATGTTTATGCAGATAGTGGTATAGATATTCCCATGTTTATACAGATGGTGCTGTAGGTATTTCCATGTTTATAGAGATGGCGGTCTAGACATTTCCATGTTTATAGAGATAATGGTGTAGTTATTTCCAAGTTTATAGAGACAGCATTGTAGATATTTCCATGTTTATACAGATAGCGGTGTAGATATTTCCATGTTTATACAGATAACAGTGTAGATATTTCCATGTTTATAGAGATAGGTGTGCAGATAATTTCAATTTTTTACAGATAGCAGTGTAGATATTTCCAAGTTCATACCGATAGCGGTGTAGATATTTCCACATTTATAGAGATGGCGGTGTAGATATTTCCATGTTCATACAGATGGCGGTGTAGATATTTCCAAGTTTATAGAGATGGCGGTGCAGATATTTCCATGTTTATACAGATGGCGTTGTAGATATTTCCATGTTTATACAGATGGCGGTGTAGATATTTCCATGTTCCTACAGATGGCTGTGTAGATATTTCCATGTTTATAGAGATAGCGGGGTAGATATTTCCGTGTTCCTACCGTTGGTGTTGTAGATATTTCCATGTTTTCAGAGATAGTGGTGTAGATATCTCCAAGTTTATGCAGATAGCGGTGTAGATATTTCCATGTTCATACAGATGGCGGTGTAGATATTTCCACGTTCATACAGATGGCGGTGTAGTTATTTCCATGTTTTTGGAGATGGCGGTGCAGATATTTCCATGTTTATACAGATGGCGGTGTAGATATTTCCATCTTTATACAGATGGCGGTGTAAATATTTCCATGTTCGTACAGATGGCAGTGTAGATATTTCCATGTTTATAGAGATGGAGGTGTAGATATTTCCATGTTTATACAGATAGCGGTGTAGATATTTCCATGTTTATACAGATAGCTGTGTAGATATTTCCACATTTATAGAGATGGCGGTGTAGATATTTCCATGTTCATACAGATGGCGGTGTAGATATTTCCAAGTTTATAGAGATGGCGGTGTAGATATTTTCATGTTTACACAGATGGCGGTGTAGATATTTCCATCTTTACACAGATAGCGGTGTAGACATTTCCATGTTTACACATATAGCGGTGTGGATATTTCCATGTTTATGCAGGTAGCAGTGTAGATATTTCCATGTTTATACAGATAGCTGTGCGGATATTTCCATGTTTATACAGATGGGCAGATATTTCCATGTTTATACAGATAGCGGTGTAGATATTTCCATCTTAATACAGATGGCGGTGTAGATATGCCCATGTTCGTACAGATGGCGTTGTAGATATTTCCATGTTCATACAGATGGCGGTGTAGATATTTCGAACTTTATAGAGATAGCGTTGTAGTTATTTCCATATTTATAGAAAAATCTGTGTAGATATTTCCATGTATATGTAGATAGCTGTGTAGATATTTCCATGTTCATGAAGATAGCGGTGTAGATATTTCCATGTTCATCCAGATGCCGGTGTAGATATATCCATGTTCATACAGATGGCGGTGAAGATATTTCCATGTTCATACAGATGGCGGTGTAGATATTTCCATGTTCATACAAATGGCGGTGTAGATATTTCCATAGTCATAGAGATGGCGGTGTAGATATTTCCATGTTCATACAAATGGCGGTGTAGATATTTCCATGTTCATAGAGATGGCGGTGTAGATATTTCCATGTTTATACAGATAGCAGTGTAGTTATTTCCATGTTTATGGAGATAGTGGGGTAGATAATTTCAATATTATACAGATAGCTGTGTAGATATTTGCATGTTCATACAGATAGCGGTGTAGATATTTCCATGTTCATACAGATAGCGGTGTAGATATTTCCATGTTCATACAGATAGCGGTGTAGATATTTCCATTTTCATGCAGATAGCGATGAAGATATTTCCATGTTCATACAGTTAGTTGAGTAGATATTTCCATGTCCATACAGTTAGCGTTGTAGATATTTCCATGTTCATACAGATGGCGTTGTAGATATTTACATGTTCATACAGATGGCGGTGTAGATATTTCCATGTTCGTACGGATAGCAGTGTAGATATTTCCATGTTCATACAGGTGCCGGTGTACATATTTCCATGTTTATACAGATAGCAGTGTAGTTATTTCCATGTTTATAGAGATAGCAGTGTAGATAGTTCCATTGATATACAGATAGCTGTGTAGATATTTGCATGTTCATACAGATAGCGGTGTAGATATTTCAGTGTTCGTACAGATAGCGGTGTAGATATTTCCATGTTCATACAGATAGCGGTGTAGATATTTCCATGTTCATACAGATAACGGTGTAGGTATTTCCATGTTCATACAGATAGCGGTGTAGATATTTCCAAGTTTATACAGTTAGCTGTGTAGATATTTCCGTGTTCATACAGATGGCGGTGTAGATATTTACATGTTCATTCAGATGGCGGTGTAGATATTTCCATGTTCGTACAGATGGCGTTGTAGATATTTCCATGTTCATAGAGATGGCAGTGTAGATATTTCCATGTTTATGCAGATAGCGGTAGAGATATTTCCAGGTTTATACAGATGGTGGTGTAGGTATTTCCATGTTTATAGAGATGGCGGTCTAGATATTTCCACGTTTATTCAGATAGCGGTGAAGATATTTCCATGTTTAAACAGATAGCGGTGTAGATATTTCCATGTTTATACAGATAGCGGTGTAGATATTTCCATGTTTATAGAGATAGTGGTGTAGATAATTTCAATTTTATACCGAGAGCAGTGTAGATATTTCCAAGTTCATACAGATACCGATGTAGGTATTTCCACGTTTATAGAGATGGCGGTGTAGATACTTCCATGTTCATAAAGATGGCGGTGTAGATATTTCCATGTTCATACAAATGGCGGTGTAGATATTTCCATGTTCATAGAGACGGCGGTGTAGATATTTCCATGTTCATACAAATGGCGGTGTAGATATTTCCATGTTCATAGAGATGGCGGTGTAGATATTTCCATGTTTATACAGATAGCAGTGCAGTAATTTCCATGTTTATAGAGATAGCAGTGTAGATATTTCCATTGGTATACAGATAGCTGTGTAGATATTTGCATGTTCATACAGATAGTGGTGTAGATATTTACATCTTCGTACAGATAGCGGTGTAGATATTTCCATGTTCATACAGATAGTGGTGTAGATATTTCCATGTTCATGCAGATAACGGTGTAGATATTTCCATGTACATACAGATAGCTGTGTAGATATTTCCATGTTCATACAGTTAGCGGTGTAGATATTTCCATGTTCATGCAAATGGCGGTGTAGATATTTCAATGTTCATACAGATGGCGGTGTAGATATTTCCATGTTCTTACAGATGGCCGTGTAGATATTTCCATGTTCATAGAAATGGCGGTGTAGATATTTCCATGTTTATGTAGATAGCGGTATAGATATTAACATGTTTATACAGATGGTGGTGTAGATATTTCCATGTTTATAGAGATGGCGGTCTAGATATTTCCATGTTTATAGAGATAGTGGTGTAGTTATTTCCAAGTTTATAGAGACAGTGTTGTAGATATTTCCATGTTTATACAGATAGCGGTGAAGTTATTTCCATGTTTATACAGATAGCGGTGTAGATATTTTCATGTTTATACAGATAACAGTGTAGATATTTCCATGTTTATAGAGATAGTGGTGTAGATAATTTCAATTTTATACAGATAGCAGTGTAGATATTTCCAGGTTCATACAAATAGCGGTGTAGATATTTCCACGTTTATAGAGATGGCGGTGTAGATATTTCCATGTTCATACAGATGGCTGTGTAGATATTTCCATGTTTATAGAGATGGCGGTGTAGATATTTCCATGTTTACACAGATGGCGGTGTAGATATTTCCATGTTTACACAGATAGCGGTGTAGACATTTCCATGTTTACACAGATAGCGGTGTGGATATTTCCATGTTTATGCAGATAGCGGTGTAGATATTTCCATGTTTATACAGATAGCGGTGTAGATATTTCCATCTTAATACAGATGGCGGTGTAGCCATGTCCATGTTCGTATAGATGGCGGTGTAGATATTTCCATGTTCATACAGATGGTGGTGTAGACATTTCGAAGTTTATAGAGATAGCACTGTAGTTATTTCCATATATATAGAGAAATCTGTGTAGATATTTCCATGTATATGCAGATAGCTGTGTAGATATTTCCATGTTCATGCAGATAGCGTTGAAGATATTTCCGTGTTCATCCATATGCCGGTGTACATATATCCACGTTCATACAGATGGCGGTGAAGATATTTCCATGTTCATACAGATGGCGGTGTAGATATTTCCATGTTCATACAAATGGCGGTGTAGATATTTCTATGTTCATAGAGATGACGTTGTAGATATTTCCACGTTCATACAAATGGCGGTGTAGATATTTCCATGTTCATAGAGATGGCGGTGTAGATATTTCCATGTTTATACAGATAGCAGTGTAGTTATTTCCAAGTTTATAGAGATAGCCGTGTAGATATTTCCATTGCTATACAGATAGCTGTGTAGATATTTGCATGTTCATACAGATAGCGGTGTAGATATTTCCACGTTCATACAGATAGCGGTGTAGATATTTCTATTTTCATACAGATAGCGGTGTAGATATTTCCATGTTCATACAGTTAGCCGTGTAGATATTTCCATGTTCATACAGAAGGCGGTGTAGATATTTACATGTTCATACAGATGGCGGTGTAGATATTTCCATGTTCGTACAGATGGCGGTGTAGATATTTCCATGTTCATAGAGATGGCGGTGGAGATATTTCCATGTTTAGGCAGATAGTGGTATAGATATTCCCATGTTTATACAGATGGTGCTGTAGGTATTTCTATGTTAATAGAGATGGCGGTCTAGATATTTCCATGTTTATAGAGATAATGGTGTAGATTTTTCCAGGTTTATAGAGACAGCATTGTAGATATTTCCATGTTTATACAGATAGCGGTGAAGTTATTTCCATGTTTATACAGATAGCGGTGTAGATATTTCCATGTTCATACAGATAACAGTGTAGATATTTCCATGTTTATAGAGATAGGTGTGTAGATAATTTCAATTTTTTACAGATAGCAGTGTAGATATTTCCAAGTTCATACCGATAGCGGTGTAGATATTTCCACGTTTATACAGATGGCGGTGTAGATATTTCCATGTTCATACAGATGGCGGTGTAGATATTTCCACGTTTATACAGATGGCGGTGTAGATATTTCCATGTTCATACAGATAGCGGTGTAGATATTTCCATGTTCATACTGATAACGGTGTAGATATTTCCATGTTCATACAGATAGCGGTGTAGATATTTCCATGTTCATACAGTTAGCGGTGTAGATATTTCCATGTTCATACAGATGGCGGTGTAGATATTTCCATGTTCGTACAGATGGCGGTGTAGATATTTCCATGTTCATAGAGATGGCGGTGGAGATATTTCCATGTTTATGCAGATAGTGGTATAGATATTCCCATGTTTATACAGATGGTGCTGTAGGTATTTCCATGTTTATAGAGATGGCGGTCTAGACATTTCCATGTTTATAGAGATAATGGTGTAGTTATTTCCAAGTTTATAGAGACAGCATTGTAGATATTTCCATGTTTATACAGATAGCGGTGTAGATATTTCCATCTTAATACAGATGGCGGTGTAGCCATGTCCATGTTCGTATAGATGGCGGTGTAGATATTTCCATGTTCATACAGATGGTGGTGTAGACATTTCGAAGTTTATAGAGATAGCACTGTAGTTATTTCCATATATATAGAGAAATCTGTGTAGATATTTCCATGTATATGCAGATAGCTGTGTAGATATTTCCATGTTCATGCAGATAGCGTTGAAGATATTTCCGTGTTCATCCATATGCCGGTGTACATATATCCACGTTCATACAGATGGCGGTGAAGATATTTCCATGTTCATACAGATGGCGGTGTAGATATTTCCATGTTCATACAAATGGCGGTGTAGATATTTCTATGTTCATAGAGATGACGTTGTAGATATTTCCACGTTCATACAAATGGCGGTGTAGATATTTCCATGTTCATAGAGATGGCGGTGTAGATATTTCCATGTTTATACAGATAGCAGTGTAGTTATTTCCAAGTTTATAGAGATAGCCGTGTAGATATTTCCATTGCTATACAGATAGCTGTGTAGATATTTGCATGTTCATACAGATAGCGGTGTAGATATTTCCACGTTCATACAGATAGCGGTGTAGATATTTCTATTTTCATACAGATAGCGGTGTAGATATTTCCATGTTCATACAGTTAGCCGTGTAGATATTTCCATGTTCATACAGAAGGCGGTGTAGATATTTACATGTTCATACAGATGGCGGTGTAGATATTTCCATGTTCGTACAGATGGCGGTGTAGATATTTCCATGTTCATAGAGATGGCGGTGGAGATATTTCCATGTTTAGGCAGATAGTGGTATAGATATTCCCATGTTTATACAGATGGTGCTGTAGGTATTTCTATGTTAATAGAGATGGCGGTCTAGATATTTCCATGTTTATAGAGATAATGGTGTAGATTTTTCCAGGTTTATAGAGACAGCATTGTAGATATTTCCATGTTTATACAGATAGCGGTGAAGTTATTTCCATGTTTATACAGATAGCGGTGTAGATATTTCCATGTTCATACAGATAACAGTGTAGATATTTCCATGTTTATAGAGATAGGTGTGTAGATAATTTCAATTTTTTACAGATAGCAGTGTAGATATTTCCAAGTTCATACCGATAGCGGTGTAGATATTTCCACGTTTATACAGATGGCGGTGTAGATATTTCCATGTTCATACAGATGGCGGTGTAGATATTTCCACGTTTATACAGATGGCGGTGTAGATATTTCCATGTTCATACAGATAGCGGTGTAGATATTTCCATGTTCATACTGATAACGGTGTAGATATTTCCATGTTCATACAGATAGCGGTGTAGATATTTCCATGTTCATACAGTTAGCGGTGTAGATATTTCCATGTTCATACAGATGGCGGTGTAGATATTTCCATGTTCGTACAGATGGCGGTGTAGATATTTCCATGTTCATAGAGATGGCGGTGGAGATATTTCCATGTTTATGCAGATAGTGGTATAGATATTCCCATGTTTATACAGATGGTGCTGTAGGTATTTCCATGTTTATAGAGATGGCGGTCTAGACATTTCCATGTTTATAGAGATAATGGTGTAGTTATTTCCAAGTTTATAGAGACAGCATTGTAGATATTTCCATGTTTATACAGATAGCGGTGTAGATATTTCCATGTTTATACAGATAACAGTGTAGATATTTCCATGTTTATAGAGATAGGTGTGCAGATAATTTCAATTTTTTACATATAGCAGTGTAGATATTTCCAAGTTCATACCGATAGCGGTGTAGATATTTCCACGTTTATAGAGATGGCGGTGTAGATATTTCCATGTTCATACAGACTGCGGTGTAGATATTTCCAAGTTTATAGAGATGGCGGTGTAGATATTTTCATGTTTACACAGATGGCGGTGTAGATATTTCCATCTTTACACAGATAGCGGTGTAGACATTTCAATGTTTACACAGATAGCGGTGTGGATATTTCCATGTTTATGCAGGTAGCAGTGTAGATATTTCCATGTTTATACAGATAGCTGTGCGGATATTTCCATGTTTATACAGAAGGGCAGATATTTCCATGTTTATACAGATAGCGGTGTAGATATTTCCATCTTAATACAGATGGCGGTGTAGATATGCACATGTTCGTACAGATGGCGTTGTAGATATTTCCATGTTCATACAGATGGCGGTGTAGATATTTCGAACTTTATAGAGATAGCGTTGTAGTTATTTCCATATTTATAGAGAAATCTGTGTAGATATTTCCATGTATATGCAGATAGCTGTGTAGATATTTCCATGTTCATGAAGATAGCGGTGTTGATATTTCCATGTTCATCCAGATGCCGGTGTAGATATATCCATGTTCATACAGATGGCGGTGAAAATAGTTCCATGTTCATACAGATGGCGGTGTAGATATTTCCATGTTCATACAAATGGCGGTGTAGATATTTCCATGGTCATAGAGATGGCGGTGTAGATATTTCCATGTTCATACAAATGGCGGTGTAGATATTTCCATGTTCATAGAGATGGCGGTGTAGATATTTCCACGTTTATACAGAATGCAGTGTAGTTATTTCCATGTTTATAGAGATAGTGGGGTAGATAATTTCAACATTATACAGATAGCTGTGTAGATATTTCCATGTTCATACAGATAGCGGTGTAGATATTTCCATTTTCATGCAGATAGCCGTGTAGATATTTCCATGTTCATACAGTTATTGGAGTAGATATTTCCATGTCCATACAGTTAGCGTTGTAGATATTTCCATGTTCATACAGATGGTGGTGTAGATATTTACATGTTCATGCAGACGGCGGTGTAGATATTTCCATGTTCGTACGGATGGCAGTGTAGATATTTCCATGTTCATACAGGTGCCGGTGTACATATTTCCATGTTTATACAGATAGCAGTGTAGTTATTTCCATGTTTATAGAGATATCAGTGTAGATATTTCCATTGATATACAGATAGCTCTGTAGATATTTGCATGTTCATACAGATATCGGTGTAGATATTTCAATGTTCGTACATATAGCGGTGTAGATATTTCCATGTTCATACAGATAGCGGTGTAGATATTTCCATGTTCATACAGATAACGGCGTAGATATTTCCATGTTCATACAGATAGCGGTGTAGATATTTCCAAGTTCATACAGTTAGCGGTGTAGATATTTCCGTGTTCATACAGATGGCGGTGTAGATATTTACATGTTCATGCAGATGGCAGTGTGGATATTTCCATGTTCGTACACATGGCGGTGTAGATATTTCCATGTTCATAGAGATGGCAGTGTAGATATTTCCATGTTTATGCAGATAGCGGTATAGATATTTCCAGGTTTATACAGATGGTGGTGTAGGTATTTCCATGTTTATAGAGATGGCGGTCTAGATATTTCCATGTTTATACAGATAGCGGTGAAGATATTTCCATGTTTATTCAGATAGCGGTGTAGATATTTCCATGTTTATACAGATAGCGGTGTAGATATTACCATGTTTATAGAGATAGTGGTGTAGATAATTTCAATTTTATACCGAGAGCAGTGTAGATATTTCCAAGTTCATACAGATAGCGATGTAGGTATTTCCACGTTTATAGAGATGGCGGTGTAGATACTACCATGTTCATAAAGATGGCGGTGTAGATATTTCCATGTTCATACAAATGGCGGTGTAGATATTTCCATGTTCATAGAGATGGCGGTGTAGATATTTCCATGTTCATACAAATGGCGGTGTAGATGATTCCATGTTCATAGAGATGGCGGTGTAGATATTTTCATGTTTATACGGATAGCAGTGCAGTAATTTCCATGTTTATAGAGATAGCAGTGTAGATATTTCCATTGGTATACAGATAGCTGTGTAGATATTTGCATGTTCATACAGATAGCGGTGTAGATATTTACATCTTCGTACAGATAGCGGTGTAGATATTTCCATGTTCATACAGATAGCGGTGTAGATATTTCCATGTTCATGCAGATAACGGTGTAGATATTTCCATGTTCATACAGATAGCGGTGTAGATATTTCCATGTTCATACAGTTAGCGGTGTAGATATTTCCATGTTCATGCAAATGGCGGTGTAGATATTTCCATGTTCATACAGATGGCGGTGTAGATATTTCCATGTTCGTACAGATGGCCGTGTAGATATTTCCATGTTCATAGAAATGGCGGTGTAGATATTTCCATGTTTATGCAGATAGCGGTATAGATATTAACATGTTTATACAGATGGTGGTGTAGATATTTCCATGTTTATAGAGATGGCGGTCTAGATATTTCCATGTTGATAGAGATATTGGTGTAGTTATTTCCAAGTTTATAGAGACAGCGTTGTAGATATTTCCATGTTTATACAGATAGCGGTGAAGATATTTCCATGTTTATAGAGATAGGTGTGTAGATAATTTCAATTTTATACAGATAGCAGTGTAGATATTTCCAAGTTCATACCGATAGCGGTGTAGATATTTCCACGTTTATACTGATGGCGGTGTAGATATTTCCATGTTCATACAGATGGCGGTGTAGATATTTCCAAGTTTATAGAGATGGCGGTGTAGATATTTCCATGTTCATGCAGATGGCGGTGTAGATATTTCCATGTTTATAGAGATGGCGGTGTAGATATTTCCATGTTTACACAGATAGCGGTGTGGTTATTTCCATGTTTATGCAGATAGCGGTGTAGATATTTCCATGTTTATACAGATAGCGGTGCGGATATTTCCATGTTTGTACAGATAGTTGGGCAGATATTTCCATGTTTATACAGATAGCGGTGTAGATATTTCCATCTTAATACAGATGGCGGTGTAGACATGTCCATGTTCGTACAGATGGCGGTGTAGATATTTCCATGTTCATACAGATGGTGGTGTAGATATTTCGAAGTTTATAGAGATAGCACTGTAGTTATTTCCATATATAGAGAGAAATCTGTGTAGATATTTCCATGTATATGCAGATAGCTGTGTAGATATTTCCATGTTCATGCAGATAGCGGTGTAGATATTTCCATGTTCATCCAGATGCCAGTTTAGATATATCCATGCTCATACAGATGGTGGTGAAGATATTTCCATGTTCATACAGATGGCGGTGTAGATACTTCCATGTTCATACAAATGGCGGTGTAGATATTTCCATGTTCATAGAGATGGTGGTGTAGATATTTCCATGTTCATACAAATGGCGGTGTAGATATTTCCATGTTCATAGAGATGGCGGTGTAGTTATTTCCATGTTTATACAGATAGCAGTGTAGTTATTTCCATATTTATAGAGATAGCAGTGTAGATATTTCCAATGATATACAGATAGCTGTGTAGATTTTTGCATGTTCATACAGATAGCGGTGTAGATATTTCCATGTTCATACAGATGGCGGTGCAGATATTTCCATGTTCATACAGATAGCGGTGTAGATGTTTCCATGTTCATACAGATAGCGGTGTAGATATTTCCATGTTCATACAGATAACGGTGTAGATATTTCCATGTTCATACAGATAGCGGTGTAGATATTTCCATGTTCATGCAGTTAGCCGTGTAGATATTTCCATGTTCATACAGATGGCGGTGTAGATATTTACATGTTCATACCGATGGCGGTGTAGATATTTCCATGTTCGTACAGATGGCGGTGTAGATATTTCCATGTTCATAGAGATGGCGGTGGAGATATTTCCATGTTTAGGCAGATAGTGGTATAGATATTCCCATGTTTATACAGATGGTGCTGTAGGTATTTCTATGTTTATAGAGATGGCGGTCTAGATATTTCCATGTTAATAGAGATAATGGTGTAGTTATTTCCAAGTTTATAGAGACAGCATTGTAGATATTTCCATGTTTATACAGATAGCGGTGAAGATATTTCCATGTTTATACAGATAGCGGTGTAGATATTTCCATGTTTATACAGATAACAGTGTAGATATTTCCATGTTTATAGAGATAGGTGTGTAGATAATTTCAATTTTATATAGATAGCAGTGTAGATATTTCCAAGTTCATACCGATAGCGGTGTAGATATTTCCACGTTTATAGAGATGGCGGTGTAGATATTTCCATGTTCATACAGATGGCGGTGTAGATATTTCCTAGTTTATAGAGATGGCGGTGTAGATATTTTCATGATTACACAGATGGCGGTGTAGATATTTCCATCTTTAAACAGATAGCGGTGTAGACATTTCCATGTTTACACATATAGCGGTGTGGACATTTCCATGTTTATGCAGGTAGCAGTGTAGATATTTCCATGTTTATACAGATAGCTGTGCGGATATTTCCATGTTTATACAGATGGGCAGATATTTCCAGGTTTATACAGATAGCGGTGTAGACATTTCCATCTTAATACAGATGGCGGTGTAGATATGCCCATGTTCGTACAGATGGCCTTGTAGATATTTCCATGTTCATACAGATGGCGGTGTAGATATTTCGAACTTTATAGAGATAGCGTTGTATTTATTTCCATATTTATAGAGAAATCTGTGTAGATATTTCCATGTATATGCAGATATCTGTGTAGATATTTCCATGTTCATGAAGATAGCGGTGTAGATATTTCCATGTTCATCCAGATGCCGGTGTAGATATATCCATGTTCATACAGATGGCGGTGAAGATATTTCCATGTTCATACAAATGGTGGTGTAGATATTTCCATGGTCATAGAGATGGCGGTGTAGATATTTCCATGTTCATACAAATGGCGGTGTAGATATTTCCATGTTCATAGAGATGGCGGTGTAGATATTTCCATGTTTATACAGATAGCAGTGTAGTTATTTCCATGTTTATGGAGATAGTGGGGTAGATAATTTCAATATTATACAGATAGCTGTGTAGATATTTGCATGTTCATACAGATAGCGGTGTAGATATTTCCATGTTCATACAGATAGCGGTGTAGATATTTCCATGTTCATACAGATAGCGGTGTAGATATTTCCATTTTCATGCAGATAGCGGTGTAGATATTTCCATGTTCATACAGTTAGTGGAGTAGATATTTCCATGTCCATACAGTTAGCGTTGTAGATATTTAAATGTTCATACAGATGGCGGTGTAGACATGTCCATATTCGTACAGATGGCGGTGTAGATATTTCCATGTTCATACAGATGGTGGTGTAGATATTTCGAAGTTCATAGAGATAGCACTGTAGTTATTTCCATATATATAGAGAAATCTGTGTAGATATTTCCATGTATATGCAGATAGCTGTGTAGATATTTCCATGTTCATGCAGATAGCGGTGTAGATATTTCCATGTTCATCCAGATGCCAGTTTAGATATATCCATGCTCATACAGATGGCGGTGAAGATATTTCCATGTTCATACAGATGGCGGTGTAGATACTTCCATGTTCGTACAAATGGCGGTGTAGATATTTCCATGTTCATAGAGATGGCGGTGTAGATATTTCCATGTTCATACAAATGGCGGTGTAGATATTTCCATGTTCATACAGATAGCAGTGTAGTTATTTCCATGTTTATAGAGAAAGCAGTGTAGATATTTCCATTGATATACAGATAGCTGTGTAGATATTTGCATGTTCATGCAGATATCGGTGTAGATATTTCCATGTTCATACAGATGGCGGTGCAGATATTTCCATGTTCATACAGATAGCGGTGTAGATATTTCCATGTTCATACAGATAGCGGTGTAGATATTTCCATGTTCATACAGATAACGGTGTAGATATTTCCATGTTCATACAGATAGCGGCGTAGATATTTCCATGTTCATACAGTTAGCCGTGTAGATATTTCCATGTTCATACAGATGGCGGTGTAGATATTTACATGTTCATACCGATGGCGGTGTAGATATTTCCATGTTCGTACAGATGGCGGTGTAGATATTTCCATGTTCATAGAGATGGCGGTGGAGATATTTCCATGTTTAGGCAGATAGTGGTATAGATATTCCCATGTTTATACAGATGGTGCTGTAGGTATTTCTATGTTTATAGAGATGGCGGTATAGATATTTCCATGTTTATAGAGATAATTGTGTAGTTATTTCCAAGTTTATAGAGACAGCATTGTAGATATTTCCATGTTTATACAGATAGCTGTGCGGATATTTCCATGTTTATACAGATGGGCAGATATTTCCATGTTTATACAGATAGCGGTGTAGATATTTCCATCTTAATACAGATGGCGGTGTAGATATGCCCATGTTCGTACAGATGGCGTTGTAGATATTTCCATGTTCATACAGATGGCGGTGTAGATATTTCGAACTTTATAGAGATAGCGTTGTAGTTATTTCCATAGTTATAGAGAAATCTGTGTAGATATTTCCATGTATATGAAGATAGCTGTGTAGATATTTCCATGTTCATGAAGATAGCGGTGTCGATATTTCCATGTTCATCCAGATGCCGGTGTAGGTATATCCATGTTCATACAGATGGCGGTGAAGTTATTTCCATGTTCATACAGATGGCGGCGTAGATATTTCCATGTTCATACAAATGGCGGTGTAGATATTTCCATGGTCATAGAGATGGCGGTGTAGATATTTCCATGTTCATACAAATGGCGGTGTAGATATTTCCATGTTCATAGAGATGGCGGTGTAGATATTTCCATGTTTATACAGATAGCAGTGTAGTTATTTCCATGTTTATGGAGATAGTGGGGTAGATAATTTCAATATTATACAGATAGCTGTGTAGATATTTGCATGTTCATACAGATAGCGGTGTAGATATTTCCATGTTCATACAGATAGCGGTGTAGATATTTCCATGTTCATACAGATAGCGGTGTAGATATTTCCATTTTCATGCAGATAGCGGTGTAGATATTTCCATGTTCATACAGTTAGTGGAGTAGATATTTCCAAGTCCATACAGTTAGCGTTGTAGATATTTCCATGTTCATACAGATGGCGGTCTAGATATTTACATGTTCATACAGATGGCGGTGTAGATATTTCCATGTTCGTACAGATGGCGTTGTAGATATTTCCATGTTCATAAAGATGGCGGTGTAGATATTTCCATGTTCATACAAATGGCGGTGTATATATTTCCATGTTAATAGAGATGGCGGTGTAGATATTTCCATGTTCATACAAATGGTGGTGTAGATATTTCCATGTTCATAGAGGTGGCGGTGTAGATATTTCCATGTTTATACAGATAGCAGTGCAGTAATTTCCATGTTTATAGAGATAGCAGTGTAGATATTTCCATTGGTATACAGATAGCTGTGTAGATATTAGCATGTTCATACAGATAGCGGTGTAGATATTTACATCTTCGTACTGATAGCGGTGTAGATATTTCCATGTTCATACAGATAGCGGTGTAGATATTTCCATGTTCATGCAGATAACGGTGTAGATATTTCCATGTTCATACAGATAGCGGTGTAGATATTTCCATGTTCATACAGTTAGCGGTGTAGATATTTCCATGTTCATGGAAATGGCGGTGTAGATATTTCCATGTTCATACAGATGGCGGTGTAGATATTTCCATGTTCGTACAGATGGCCGTGTAGATATTTCCATGTTCATAGAAATGGCGGTGTAGATATTTCCATGTTTATAGAGATAGCGGTATAGATATTAACATGTTTATACAGATGGTGGTGTAGATATTTCCATGTTTATAGAGATGGCGGTCTAGATATTTCCATGTTTATACAGATAGTGGTGTAGTTATTTCCAAGTTTATAGAGACAGTGTTGTAGATATTTCCATGTTTATACAGATAGCGGTGAAGTTATTTCCATGTTTATACAGATAGCGGTGTAGATATTTTCATGTTTATACAGATAACAGTGTAGATATTTCCATGTTTATAGAGATAGTGGTGTAGATAATTTCAATTTTATACAGATAGCAGTGTAGATATTTCCAAGTTCATACAAATAGCGGTGTAGATATTTCCACGTTTATAGAGATGGCGGTGTAGATATTTCCATGTTCATACAGATGGCGGTGTAGATATTTCCATGTTTATAGAGATGGCGGTGTAGATATTTCCATGTTTACACAGATGGCGGTGTAGATATTTCCATGTTTACACAGATAGCGGTGTAGACATTTCCATCTTTACACAGATAGCGGTGTGGATATTTCCATGTTTGTACAGATAGTTGGGCAGATATTTCCATGTTTATACAGATAGCGGTGTAGATATTTCCATCTTAATACAGATGGCGGTGTAGCCATGTCCATGTTCGTATAGATGGCAGTGTAGATATTTCCATGTTCATACAGATGGTGGTGTAGATATTTCGAAGTTTATAGAGATAGCACTGTAGTTATTTCCATATATATAGAGAAATCTGTGTAGATATTTCCATGTATATGCAGATAGCTGTGTAGATATTTCCATGTTCATGCAGATAGCGGTGAAGATATTTCCATGTTCATCCACATGCCGGTGTACATATATCCACGTTCATGCAGATGGCGGTGAAGATATTTCCATGTTCATACAGATGGCGGTGTAGATATTTCCATGTTCATACAAATGGCGGTGTAGATATTTCCATGTTCATAGAGATGACGGTGTAGATATTTCCACGTTCATACAAATGGCGGTGTAGATATTTCCATGTTCATAGAGATGGCGGTGTAGATATTTCCATGTTTATACAGATAGCAGTGTAGTTATTTCCATGTTTATAGAGATAGCCGTGTAGATATTTCCATTGCTATACAGATAGCTGTGTAGATATTTGCATGTTCATACAGATAGCGGTGTAGATATTTCCATGTTCATACAGATAGCGGTGTAGATATTTCCATGTTCATACAGATAGCGGTGTAGGTATTTCCATGTTGATACAGATAACGGTGTAGATATTTCCATGTTCATACAAATAGCGGTGTAGCCATGTCCATGTTCGTATAGATGGCAGTGTAGATATTTCCATGTTCATACAGATGGTGGTGTAGATATTTCGAAGTTTATAGAGATAGCACTGTAGTTATTTCCATATATATAGAGAAATCTGTGTAGATATTTCCATGTATATGCAGATAGCTGTGTAGATATTTCCATGTTCATGCAGATAGCGGTGAAGATATTTCCATGTTCATCCACATGCCGGTGTACATATATCCACGTTCATGCAGATGGCGGTGAAGATATTTCCATGTTCATACAGATGGCGGTGTAGATATTTCCATGTTCATACAAATGGCGGTGTAGATATTTCCATGTTCATAGAGATGACGGTGTAGATATTTCCACGTTCATACAAATGGCGGTGTAGATATTTCCATGTTCATAGAGATGGCGGTGTAGATATTTCCATGTTTATACAGATAGCAGTGTAGTTATTTCCATGTTTATAGAGATAGCCGTGTAGATATTTCCATTGCTATACAGATAGCTGTGTAGATATTTGCATGTTCATACAGATAGCGGTGTAGATATTTCCATGTTCATACAGATAGCGGTGTAGATATTTCTATGTTCATACAGATAGCGGTGTAGATATTTCCATATTCATACAGTTAGCCGTGTAGATATTTCCATGTTCATACAGAAGGCGGTGTAGATATTTACATGTTCATACAGATGGCGGTGTAGATATTTCCATGTTCGTACAGATGGCGGTGTAGATATTTCCATGTTCATAGAGATGGCGGTGGAGATATTTCCATGTTTAGGCAGATAGTGGTATAGATATTCCCATGTTTATACAGATGGTGCTGTAGGTATTTCTATGTTTATAGAGATGGCGGTCTAGATATTTCCATGTTTATAGAGATAATGGTGTAGATTTTTCCAAGTTTATAGAGACAGCATTGTAGATATTTCCATGTTTATACAGATAGCGGTGAAGTTATTTCCATGTTTATACAGATAGCGGTGTAGATATTTCCATGTTCATACAGATAACAGTGTAGATATTTCCATGTTTATAGAGATAGGTGTGTAGATAATTTCAATTTTTTACAGATAGCAGTGTAGATATTTCCAAGTTCATACCGATAGCGGTGTAGATATTTCCACGTTTATACAGATGGCGGTGTAGATATTTCCATGTTCATACAGATGGCGGTGTAGATATTTCCAAGTTTGTAGAGATGGCGGTGTAGATATTTCCATGTTCATGCAGATGGCGGTGTAGATATTTCCATGTTTATAGAGATGGCGGTGTAGATATTTCCATGTTTACACATATAGCGGTGTGGTTATTTCCATGTTTATGCAGATAGCGGTGTAGATATTTCCATGTTTATACAGATAGCGGTGCGGATATTTCCATGTTTGTACAGATAGTTGGGCAGATATTTCCATGTTTATACAGATAGCGGTGTAGATATTTCCATCTTAATACAGATGGCGGTGTAGACATGTCCATGTTCGTACAGATGGCGGTGTAGATATTTCCATGTTCATACAGATGTTGGTGTAGATATTTCGAAGTTTATAGAGATAGCACTGTAGTTATTTCCATATATAGAGAGAAATCTGTGTAGATATTTCCATGTATATGCAGATAGCTGTGTAGATATTTCCATGTTCATGCAGATAGCGGTGTAGATATTTCCATGTTCATCCAGATGCCAGTTTAGATATATCCATGCTCATAGAGATGGTGGTGAAGATATTTCCATGTTCATACAGATGGCGGTGTAGATACTTCCATGTTCATACAAATGGCGGTGTAGATATTTCCATGTTCATAGAGATGGCGGTGTAGATATTTCCATGTTCATACAAATGGCGGTGTAGATATTTCCATGTTCATAGAGATGGCGGTGTAGATATTTCCATGTTTATACAGATAGCAGTGTAGTTATTTCCATATTTATAGAGATAGCAGTGTAGATATTTCCAATGATATACAGATAGCTGTGTAGATATTTGCATGTTCATACAGATAGCGGTGTAGATATTTCCATGTTCATACAGATGGCGGTGCAGATATTTCCATGTTCATACAGATAGCGGTGTAGATGTTTCCATGTTCATACAGATAGCGGTGTAGATATTTCCATGTTCATACAGATAACGGTGTAGATATTTCCATGTTCATACAGATAGCGGTGTAGATATTTCCATGTTCATGCAGTTAGCCGTGTAGATATTTCCATGTTCATACAGATGGCGGTGTAGATATTTACATGTTCATACCGATGGCGGTGTAGATATTTCCATGTTCGTACAGATGGCGGTGTAGATATTTCCATGTTCATAGAGATGGCGGTGGAGATATTTCCATGTTTAGGCAGATAGTGGTATAGATATTCCCATGTTTATACAGATGGTGCTGTAGGTATTTCTATGTTTATAGAGATGGCGGTCTAGATATTTCCATGTTAATAGAGATAATGGTGTAGTTATTTCCAAGTTTATAGAGACAGCATTGTAGATATTTCCATGTTTATACAGATAGCGGTGAAGATATTTCCATGTTTATACAGATAGCGGTGTAGATATTTCCATGTTCATGCAGTTAGCCGTGTAGATATTTCCATGTTCATACAGATGGCGTTGTAGATATTTCCATGTTCATACAGATGGTGGTGTAGATATTTCGAACTTTATAGAGATAGCGTTGTATTTATTTCCATATTTATAGAGAAATCTGTGTAGATATTTCCATGTATATGCAGATATCTGTGTAGATATTTCCATGTTCATGAAGATAACGGTGTAGATATTTCCATGTTCATCCAGATGCCGGTGTAGATATATCCATGTTCATACAGATGGCGGTGAAGATATTTCCATGTTCATACAAATGGTGGTGTAGATATTTCCATGGTCATAGAGATGGCGGTGTAGATATTTCCATGTTCATACAAATGGCGGTGTAGATATTTCCATGTTCATAGAGATGGCGGTGTAGATATTTCCATGTTTATACAGATAGCAGTGTAGTTATTTCCATGTTTATGGAGATAGTGGGGTAGATAATTTCAATATTATACAGATAGCTGTGTAGATATTTGCATGTTCATACAGATAGCGGTGTAGATATTTCCATGTTCATACAGATAGCGGTGTAGATATTTCCATGTTCATACAGATAGCGGTGTAGATATTTCCATTTTCATGCAGATAGCGGTGTAGATATTTCCATGTTCATACAGTTAGTGGAGTAGATATTTCCATGTCCATACAGTTAGCGTTGTAGATATTTCCATGTTCATACAGATGGCGGTGTAGACATGTCCATGTTCATACAGATGGCGGTGTAGATATTTCCATGTTCATACAGATGGTGGTGTAGATATTTCGAAGTTCATGGAGATAGCACTGTAGTTATTTCCATATATATAGAGAAATCTGTGTAGATATTTCCATGTATATGCAGATAGCTGTGTAGATATTTCCATGTTCATGCAGATAGCGGTGTAGATATTTCCATGTTCATCCAGATGCCAGTTTAGATATATCCATGCTCATACAGATGGCGGTGAAGATATTTCCATGTTCATACAGATGGCGGTGTAGATACTTCCATGTTCATACAAATGGCGGTGTAGATATTTCCATGTTCATAGAGATGGCGGTGTAGATATTTCCATGTTCATACAAATGGCGGTGTAGATATTTCCATGTTCATACAGATAGCAGTGTAGTTATTTCCATGTTTATAGAGAAAGCAGTGTAGATATTTCCATTGATATACAGATAGCTGTGTAGATATTTGCATGTTCATGCAGATAGCGGTGTAGATATTTCCATGTTCATACAGATGGCGGTGCAGATATTTCCATGTTCATACTGATAGCGGTGTAGATATTTCCATGTTCATACAGATAGCGGTGTAGATATTTCCATGTTCATACAGATAACGGTGTAGATATTTCCATGTTCATACAGATAGCGGCGTAGATATTTCCATGTTCATACAGTTAGCCGTGTAGATATTTCCATGTTCATACAGATGGCGGTGTAGATATTTACATGTTCATACCGATGGCGGTGTAGATATTTCCATGTTCGTACAGATGGCGGTGTAGATATTTCCATGTTCATAGAGATGGCGGTGGAGATATTTCCATGTTTAGGCAGATAGTGGTATAGATATTCCCATGTTTATACAGATGGTGCTGTAGGTATTTCTATGTTTATAGAGATGGCGGTATAGATATTTCCATGTTTATAGAGATAATTGTGTAGTTATTTCCAAGTTTATAGAGACAGCATTGTAGATATTTCCATGTTTATACAGATAGCTGTGCGGATATTTCCATGTTTATACAGATGGGCAGATATTTCCATGTTTATACAGATAGCGGTGTAGATATTTCCATCTTAATACAGATGGCGGTGTAGATATGCCCATGTTCGTACAGATGGCGTTGTAGATATTTCCATGTTCATACAGATGGCGGTGTAGATATTTCGAACTTTATAGAGATAGCGTTGTAGTTATTTCCATATTTATAGAGAAATCTGTGTAGATATTTCCATATATATGAAGATAGCTGTGTAGATATTTCCATGTTCATGAAGATAGCGGTGTCGATATTTCCATGTTCATCCAGATGCCGGTGTAGGTATATCCATGTTCATACAGATGGCGGTGAAGTTATTTCCATGTTCATACAGATGGCGGTGTAGATATTTCCATGTTCATACAAATGGCGGTGTAGATATTTCCATGGTCATAGAGATGGCGGTGTAGATATTTCCATGTTCATACAAATGGCGGTGTAGATATTTCCATGTTCATAGAGATGGCGGTGTAGATATTTCCATGTTTATACAGATAGCAGTGTAGTTATTTCCATGTTTATGGAGATAGTGGGGTAGATAATTTCAATATTATACAGATAGCTGTGTAGATATTTGCATGTTCATACAGATAGCGGTGTAGATATTTCCATGTTCAGATAGCGGTGTAGATATTTCCATGTTCATACAGATAGCGGTGTAGATATTTCCATTTTCATGCAGATAGCGGTGTAGATATTTCCATGTTCATACAGTTAGTGGAGTAGATATTTCCAAGTCCATACAGTTAGCGTTGTAGATATTTCCATGTTCATACAGATGGCGGTCTAGATATTTACATGTTCATACAGATGGCGGTGTAGATATTTCCATGTTCGTACAGATGGCGTTGTAGATATTTCCATGTTCATAAAGTTGGCGGTGTAGATATTTCCATGTTCATACAAATGGCGGTGTATATATTTCCATGTTAATAGAGATGGCGGTGTAGATATTTCCATGTTCATACAAATGGTGGTGTAGATATTTCCATGTTCATAGAGGTGGCGGTGTAGATATTTCCATGTTTATACAGATAGCAGTGCAGTAATTTCCATGTTTATAGAGATAGCAGTGTAGATATTTCCATTGGTATACAGATAGCTGTGTAGATATTAGCATGTTCATACAGATAGCGGTGTAGATATTTACATCTTCGTACAGATAGCGGTGTAGATATTTCCATGTTCATACAGATAGCGGTGTAGATATTTCCATGTTCATGCAGATAACGGTGTAGATATTTCCATGTTCATACAGATAGCGGTGTAGATATTTCCATGTTCATACAGTTAGCGGTGTAGATATTTCCATGTTCATGGAAATGGCGGTGTAGATATTTCCATGTTCATACAGATGGCGGTGTAGATATTTCCATGTTCGTACAGATGGCCGTGTAGATATTTCCATGTTCATAGAAATGGCAGTGTAGATATTTCCATGTTTATAGAGATAGCGGTATAGATATTAACATGTTTATACAGATGGTGGTGTAGATATTTCCATGTTTATAGAGATGGCGGTCTAGATATTTCCATGTTTATAGAGATAGTGGTGTAGTTATTTCCAAGTTTATAGAGACAGAGTTGTAGATATTTCCATGTTTATACAGATAGCGGTGAAGTTATTTCCATGTTTATACAGATAGCGGTGTAGATATTTTCATGTTTATACAGATAACAGTGTAGATATTTCCATGTTTATAGAGATAGTGGTGTAGATAATTTCAATTTTATACAGATAGCAGTGTAGATATTTCCAAGTTCATACAAATAGCGGTGTAGTTATTTCCACGTTTATAGAGATGGCAGTGTAGATATTTCCATGTTCATACAGATGGCGGTGTAGATATTTCCATGTTTATAGAGATGGCGGTGTAGATATTTCCATGTTTACACAGATGGCGGTGTAGATATTTCCATGTTTACACAGATAGCGGTGTAGACATTTCCATCTTTACACAGATAGCGGTGTGGATATTTCCATGTTTATGCAGATAGCGGTGTAGATATTTCCATGTTTACAGATAGCGGTGTGGATATTTCCATGTTTGTACAGATAGTTGGGCAGATATTTCCATGTTTATACAGATAGCGGTGTAGATATTTCCATCTTAATACAGATGGCGGTGTAGCCATGTCCATGTTCGTATAGATGGCGGTGTAGATATTTCCATGTTCATACAGATGGTGGTGTAGATATTTCGAAGTTTATAGAGATAGCACTGTAGTTATTTCCATATATATAGAGAAATCTGTGTAGATATTTCCATGTATATGCAGATAGCTGTGTAGATATTTCCATGTTCATGCAGATAGCGGTGAAGATATTTCCATGTTCATCCACATGCCGGTGTACATATATCCACGTTCATGCAGATGGCGGTGAAGATATTTCCATGTTCATACAGATGGCGGTGTAGATATTTCCATGTTCATACAAATGGCGGTGTAGATATTTCCATGTTCATAGAGATGACGGTGTAGATATTTCCACGTTCATACAAATGGCGGTGTAGATATTTCCATGTTCATAGAGATGGCGGTGTAGATATTTCCATGTTTATACAGATAGCAGTGTAGTTATTTCCATGTTTATAGAGATAACCGTGTAGATATTTCCATTGCTATACAGATAGCTGTGTAGATATTTGCATGTTCATACAGATAGCGGTGTAGATATTTCCATGTTCATACAGATAGCGGTGTAGATATTTCTATGTTCATACAGATAGCGGTGTAGATATTTCCATATTCATACAGTTAGCCGTGTAGATATTTCCATGTTCATACAGAAGGCGGTGTAGATATTTACATGTTCATACAGATGGCGGTGTAGATATTTACATGTTCGTACAGATGGCGGTGTAGATATTTCCATGTTCATAGAGATGGCGGTGGAGATATTTCCATGTTTAGGCAGATAGTGGTATAGATATTCCCATGTTTATACAGATGGTGCTGTAGGTATTTCTATGTTAATAGAGATGGCGGTCTAGATATTTCCATGTTTATAGAGATAATGGTGTAGATTTTTCCAAGTTTATAGAGACAGCATTGTAGATATTTCCATGTTTATACAGATAGCGGTGAAGTTATTTCCATGTTTATACAGATAGCGGTGTAGATATTTCCATGTTCATACAGATAACAGTGTAGATATTTCCATGTTTATAGAGATAGGTGTGTAGATAATTTCAATTTTTTACAGATAGCAGTGTAGATATTTCCAAGTTCATACCGATAGCGGTGTAGATATTTCCACGTTTATACAGATGGCGGTGTAGATATTTCCATGTTCATACAGATGGCGGTGTAGATATTTCCAAGTTTATAGAGATGGCGGTGTTGATATTTTCATGTTTACACAGATGGCGGTGTAGATATTTCCATCTTTACACAGATAGCGGTGTAGACATTTCCATGTTTACACAGATAGCGGTGTGGGTATTTCCATGTTTATGCAGGTAGCTGTGTAGATATTTCCATGTTTATTCAGATAGCTGTGCGGATATTTCCATGTTTATACAGATGGGCAGATATTTCCATGTATATACAGATAGCGGTGTAGATACTTCCATGTTCATGCAGATAACGGTGTAGATATTTCCATGTTCATACAGATAGCGGTGTAGATATTTCCATGTTCATACAGTTAGCGGTGTAGATATTTCCATGTTCATGCAAATGGCGGTGTAGATATTTCCATGTTCATACAGATGGCGGTGTAGATATTTCCATGTTCGTGCAGATGGCCATGTAGATATTTCCATGTTCATAGAAATGGCGGTGTAGTTATTTCCATGTTTATGCAGATAGCGGTATAGATATTTACATGTTTATACAGATGGTGGTGTAGATATTTCCATGTTTATAGATATGGCGGTCTAGGTATTTCCATGTTTATAGAGATAGTGGTGTAGATAATTTCAATTTTATACCGAGAGCAGTGTAGATATTTCCAAGTTCACACAGATAGCGATGTAGATATTTCCACTTTTATAGAGATGGCGGTGTAGGTATTTCCATGTTCATACAGATGGCGGTGTAGATATTTCCATGTTCATACAAATGGCGGTGTAGATATTTCCATGTTCATAGAGATGGCGCTGTAGATATTTCCATATTTATACAGATAGCAGTGTAGTAATTTCCATGTTTATAGAGATAGCAGTGTAGATATTTCCATTGATATACAGATAGCTGTGTAGATATTTGCATGTTCATACAGATAGCGGTGTAGATATTTCCATCTTAATACAGATGGCGGTGTATATATGTCCATGTTCGTACAGATGGCGGTGTAGATATTTCTATGTTCATACAGATGGCGGTGTAGGTATTTCCATGTTCATACAAATGGCGGTGTAGATATTTACATGTACATAGAGATGGCAGTTTAGATATTTCCATGATTATACAGATAGCAGTGTAGTTATTTCCATATTTATAGAGATAGCATAGTAGATATTTCCACTGATATACAGATAGCGGTGTAGATATTTCCATGTTCATACAGATAGCGGTGTAGATATTTCCATGTTCATACAGATGGCGGTGTAGATATTTCCATGTTCATAGAGATGGCGGTGTAGATATATCCATGTTTTTGCAGATAGCGGTATAGATATTTCCATGTTCATAGAGATGGCGGTGTAGATATTTCCATGTTTTTGCAGATAGCGGTATAGATATTTCCATTTTTATACAGATGGTGGTGTAGATATTTCCATGTTTATAGAGATGGCGGTCTAGATATTTCCATGTTGATAGAGATAGTGGTGTAGTTATTTCCAAGTTTATAGTGACAGCGTTGTAGATATTTCCATGTTTATGCAGATAGCGGTGAAGATATTTCCATGTTTATACAGATAGCGGTGTAGATATTTCCATGTTTATACAGATAGCAGTGTAGATATTTCCATGTTTATAGAGATAGTGGTGTAGATAATTCCAATTTTATACAGATATCAGTGTAGATATTTCCAAGTTCATACAGATAGCGGTGTAGATATTTCCACTTTTATAGATATGGTGGTGTAGATATTTCCATGTTCATACAGATGGCGGTGTAGATATTTCCATGTTCGTACGGATGGCAGTGTAGATATTTCCATGTTCATACAGGTGGCGGTGAAGATATTTCCATGTTTATACAGATAGCAGTGTAGTTATTTCCATGTTTATAGAGATAGCAGTGTAGATGTTTCCATTGATATACAGATAGCTGTGTAGATATTTGCATGTTCATACTGATAGCGGTGTAGATATTTCCATGTTCATACAGATAGCGGTGTAGATATTTCCATGTTCATACAGATAGCGGTGTAGGTATTTCCATGTTCATACAGATAACGGTGTAGATATTTCCATGTTCATACAAATAGCGGTGTAGATATTTCCATGTTCAGTTAGCGGAGTAGATATTTCCATGTTCATACAGATGGCAGTGTAGATGTTTCCATGTTCATACAGATGGCGGTTTAGATATTTCCATGTTCGTACAGATGGCGGTGTAGATATTTACATGTTCATACAGATGGCGGTGTACATATTTCCATGTTTATGCAGATAGCGGTATAGATATTTCCATGTATATACAGATGGTGGTATAGGTATTTCCATGTTTATAGAGACGGCGGTCTAGATATTTCCATATTTATAGAGATAGTGGTGTAGTTATTTCCAAGTTTATAGAGACAGCGTTGTAGATATTTCCATGTTTATACAGATAGCGGTGAAGATATTTTCATGTTTATACAGATAGCGGTGTAGATATTTCCATGTTTATACAGATAGCGGTGCAGATATTTCCATGTTTATACAGATGGGCAGATATTTCCATCTTTATACAGACAGCGGTGTAGATATTTCCATCTTAATACAGATGGCGGTGTTGATATGTCCATGTTCGTACAGATGTCGGTGTAGATATTTCCATGTTCATACAGATGGCGGTGTAGATATTTCGAAGTTTATAGAGATAGCGCTGTAGTTATTTCCATATTTATAGAGAAATCTGTGTAGATATTTCCATGTATATGCAGATAGCTGTGTAGATATTTCCATGTTCATGCAGAAAGCGGTGTAGATATTTCCATGTTCATCCAGATGTCGGTGTAGATATATCTATGTTAATACAGATGGCGGTTAAGATATTTCCATGTTGATACAGATGGCGGTGTAGATATTTCCATGTTCATGCAAATGGCGGTGTAGATATTTCCATGTTCATAGAGATGGCGGTGTAGATATTCCCATGTTGATACAAATGGCGGTGTAGATATTTCCATGTTCATAGAGATGGCGGTGTAGATATTTCCATGTTTATACAGATAGCAGTGTAGTTATTTCCATGTTTATAGGTAGCATTGTAGATATTTCCATTGATATACAGATAGCTCTGTAGATATTTGCATGTTCATACAGATAGCGGTGTAGATATTTCCATGTTCATACAGATGGCGGTGTAGATATTTCCATGTTCGTATGGATGGCAGTGTAGATATTTCCATGTTCATACAGGTGGCGGTGTAGGTATTTCCATGTTTACACAGATAGCAGTGTAGTTATTTCCATGTTTATAGAGATAGCAGTGTAGATATTCCCATTGATATACAGATAGCTGTGTAGATATTTGCATGTTCATACTGATAGCGGTGTAGATATTTCCATGTTCATACAGATAGCGTTGTAGGTATTTCCATGTTCATACAGATAACGGTGTAGATATTTCCATGTTGATACAAATAGCGATGTAGGTATTTCCATGTTCATACAGTTAGCGGAGTTGATATTTCCATGTTCATACAGATGGCGGTGTAGATATTTCCATGTTCATACAGATGGCGGTGTAGATATTTCCATGTTCGTACAGATGGCGGTGTAGATATTTCCATGTTCCTACAGATGGCGGTGTATATATTTCCATGTTTATGCAGATAGCGGTATAGATATTTCCATGTATATACAGATGGTGGTGTAGGTATTTCCATGTTTTTAGAGATGGCGGTCTAGATATTTCCATATTTATAGAGATAGTGGTTTAGTTATTTCCAAGTTTATAGAGACAGCATTGTAGATATTTCCATGTTTATACAGATAGCGGTGAAGATATTTTCATGTTTATACAGATAGCGTTGTAGATATTTCCGTGTTTATACAGATAGCGGTGCGGATATTTCTATGTTTATACAGATGGGCAGATATTTCCATCTTTATACAGATAGCGGTGTAGATATTTCCATGTTAATACAGATGGCAGTGTAGATATGTCCATGTTCGTACAGATGGCGGTGTAGATATTTCCATGTTCATACAGATGGCGGTGTAGATATTTGGAAGTTTATAGAGATAGCGCTGTAGTTATTTCCATATTTATAGAGAAATCTGTGTAGATATTTCCATTTATATGCAGATAGCTGTTTGGATATTTCCATGTTCATGCAGAAAGCACTGTAGATATTTCCACGTTCATCCAGATGTCGGTGTAGATATATCTATGTTCATACAGATGGCGGTTATTTCCATGTTCATACAGATGGCGGTGTAGATATTTCCATGTTCATGCAAATGGCGGTGTAGATATTTCCATGTTCATAGAGATGACGGTGTAGATATTCCCATGTTCATAGAAATGGCGGTGTAGATATTTCCATGTTCATAGAGATGGCGGTGTAGATATTTCCATGTTTATACCGATAGCAGTGTAGTTATTTCCATGTTTATAGATAGCATTGTAGATATTTCCATTGATATACTGATAGCTCTGTAGATATTTGCATGTTCATACAGATAGCAGTGTAGATATTTCCATGTTCATACAGATGGCGGTGTAGATATTTCCATATTCGTACGGATGGCAGTGTAGATATTTCCATGTTCATACAGGTGGCGGTGTAGGTATTTCCATGTTTACACAGATAGCAGTGTAGTTATTTCCATGTTTATAGAGATAGCAGTGTAGATATTCCCATTGATATTCAGATAGCTGTGTAGATATTTGCATGTTCATACTGATAGCGGTGTAGATATTTCCATGTTCGTACAGATAGCGGTGTAGGTATTTCCATGTTCATACAGATAGCGGTGTAGATATTTCCAAGTTCATACAGTTAGCGGAGGAGATATTTCCATGTTCATACAGAAAGCGGTGTAGATAATTCCATGTTCATACAGTTAGCGGTGTAGATATTTCCATGTTTATACAGATGGCCGTGGAGATATTTACATGTTCATACAGATGGCGGTGTAGATATTTCCAAGTTCGTACAGATGTCGGTGTAGATATTTTCATGTTCATAGAGATGGCGGTGTAGATATTTCCATGTTTATGCAGATAGCGTTATGAATATTTCCATGTTTATACAGATGGTGGTGTAGATATTTCCATGTTTATAGAGATGGCGGTCTAGATATTTCCATGTTTGTAGAGATAGTGGTGTAGTTATTTCCAAGTTTATAGAGACAGCGTTGTAGATATTTCCATGTTTATACTGATAGCGGTGAAGATATTTCCATGTTTATACAGATAGCGGTGTAGATATTTCCATGTTTATTCAGATAGCGGTGAAGATATTTCCATGTTTATACAGATAGCGGTGTAGATATTTCCATGTTTATACAGATAGCAGTGTAGATATTTCCATGTTTATAGAGATAGTGGTGTAGATAATCCCAATTTTATACTGATAGCATTGTAGATATTTCCAAATTCATACAGATAGCGGTGTAGATATTTCCACGTTTATAGAGATGGCGGTGTAGATATTTCCATGTTCATACAAATGGCGGTGTAGGTATTTCCATGTTTATAGGGATGGCAGTGTAGATATTTTCATGTTTACACAGATGGCGGTGTAGATATTTCCATGTTTACACAGATAGCGGTGTAGACATTTCCATGTTTACACAGATAGCGGTGTGGATATTTCCATGTTTATGCAGATAGCGGTGTAGATATTTCCATGTTTATACAGATAGCGGTGCGGATATTTCCATGTTTACACTGATGGGCAGATATTTCCATGTTTATACAGATAGCAGTGTAGATATTTCCATCTTAATACAGATGGCGGTGTAGATATGTCCATGTTCGTACAGATGGCGGTGTAGATATTTCCATGTTCATACAGATGGCGGTGTAGATATTTTGAAGTTTGTAGAGATAGCGCTGTAGTTATTTCCATATTTATAGAGAAATCTGTGTAGCTATTTCCATGTATATGCAGATAGCTGTGTAGATATTTCCATGGTCATTCAGAAAGCGGTGTAGATATTTCCATGTTCATCCAGATGTCGGTGTAGATATATCCATGTTCATACAGATGGCGGTGAAGATATTTCCATGTTCATACAGATGGCGGTGTAGATATTTCCAGGTTCATACAAATGGCGGTGTAGATATTTCCATGTTCATAGAGATGGCGGTGTAGATATTTCCATGTTCATACAAATGGCGGTGTAGATATTTCCATGTTCATAGAGATGGCGGTGTAGATATTTCCATGTTTATACAGATAGCGGTGTAGTTATTTCCATGTTTATAGAGATAGCATTGTAGATATTTCCATTGATATACAGATAGCTCTGTAGGTATTTGCATGTTCATAGAGATAGCGGTGTAGATATTTCCATGTTCATACAGATGGCGGTGTAGATATTTCCATGTTCGTACGGATGGCAGTGTAGATATTTCCATGTTCATACAGGTGGCGGTGTAGATATTTCCCTGTTTATACAGATAGCAGTGTAGTTATTTCCATGTTTATAGAGATAGCAGTGTAGATATTCCAATTGATATACAGATAGCTGTGTAGATATTTGCATGTTCATACAGATAGCGGTGTAGATATTTCCATGTTTGTACAGATAGCGGTGTAGATATTTAAATGTTCATACAGATAGCGGTGTAGATATTTCCAAGTTCATACAGTTAGCGGAGTAGAAATTTCCATGTTCATACAGATAGAGGTGTATATATTTCCATGTTCATACAGTTAGCGGTGTAGATATTTCCATGTTCATACAGATGGCCGTGTAGATATTTCCATGTTCATAAAGATGGCGGTGTAGATATTTCGAAGTTTATAGAGATAGCGCTGTAGTTATTTCCATATTTATAGAGAAATCTGTGTAGCTATTTCCATGTATATGCAGATAGCTGTTTAGATATTTCAATGTTCATGCAGAAATCGGTGTATATATTTCCATGTTCATTCAGATGTCGGTGTAGATATATCTATGTTCATACAGATGGCGGTGTAGATATTTCCATGTTCATAGAGATGGCGGTGTAGATATTTCCATGTTCATAGAGATGGCGGTGTAGATATTCCCATGTTCATACAAATGGCGGTGTAGATATTTCCATGTTCATAGAGATGGCGGTGT
Source organism: Gorilla gorilla gorilla (assembly GCF_029281585.2). Lineage (NCBI taxonomy): Eukaryota > Metazoa > Chordata > Mammalia > Primates > Hominidae > Gorilla > Gorilla gorilla. The sequence goes on along the minus strand of NC_073235.2, from coordinate 14,652,565 downwards.
AGATAGTTCCATGTTCATACAGATAGCGGTGTAGATATTTCCATGTTCATGCAGATGGCGGTGAAGTTATTTCCAAGTTCATACAGGTGGCGGTGTAGATATTTCCATGTTTATTCAGATGACGGTGAAGATATTTCCATGTTTATGCAGATGGCGGTGTAGATATTTCCATGTTTATACAGATAGCAGTGTAGGTATTTCCATGTTTATAGAGATAGTCGTGTAGATAATTCCAATTTTATACTGATAGCATTGTAGATATTTCCAAATTCATACAGATAGCGGTGTAGATATTTCCACGTTTATAGAGATGGCGGTGTAGATATTTCCATGTTCATACAGATGGCGGTGTGGATATTTCCATGTTTATAGAGATGGCGTTGTAGATATTTTCATGTTTACACAGATGGAGGTGTAGATATTTCCGTGTTTACACAGATAGCGGTGTAGACATTTCCATGTTTACACAGATAGCGGTGTGTATATTTCCATGTTTATGCAGATAGCGGTGTAGATATTTCCATGTTTATACAGATAGCGGTGCGGATATTTCCATGTTTATACAGATAGTTGGGCAGATATTTCCATGTTTATACAGATAGCGGTGTAGTTATTTCCATCTTAATACAGATGGTGGTGTACGTATGTCCATGTTCGTGCAGATGGCGTTGTACATATTTCCCTGTTAATACAGATGGTGGTGTAGATATTTCGAAGTTTATAGAGATAGCGCTGTAGTTATTTCCATATTTATAGAGAAATCTGTGTAGATATTTCCTTGTATATGCAGATAACAGAGTAGATATTTCCATGTTCATGCAGACAGCGGTGTAGATATTTCCATGTTCATCCAGATGCCGGTGTAGATATATCCATGTTCATACAGATGGCGGTGAAGATATTTCCATGTTCATACAAATGGCGGTGTAGATATTTCCATGTTCATAGAGATGGCGGTGTAGATATTTCCAAGTTTATACAGATAGCAGTGTAGTTATTTCCATGTTTATAGAGATAGCATAGTAAATATTTCCACTGATATACAGATAGCTGTGTACATATTTGCATGTTCATACAGATAGCGGTGTAGATATTTCCATGTTCATACAGATAGCCGTGTAGATATTTCCATGTTTAAAGAGATAGCGGTGTAGATATTTCCATGTTCATACAGATAGCTGTGTAGATATTTCCATGTTCATACAGATAGCGGTGCAGATATTTCCATGTTCAAACAGATAGCGGTGTAGATATTTCCATGTTCATACAGATAGCGGTGCAGATATTTCCATGTTCATACAGTTAGCGGTGTAGATATTTCCATGTTCATACAGATGGTGGTGTAGATATTTACATGTTCATACAGATGGCGGTGTAGATATTTCCATGTTCGTACAGATGGCGGTGTAGTTATTTCCATGTTTATACAGATAGCAGTGTAGTTATTTCCATGTTTATAGAGATAGCAGTGTAGATATTTCCATTGATATACAGATAGCTGTGTAGATATTTCCTTGTTCATACAGATAGCGGTGTAGATATTTCTATGTTCGTATAGATAGCGGTGTAGATATTTCCATGTTCATACAGATAGCGGTGTAGATATTTCCATGTTCATACAGATAACGGTGTAGATATTTCCATGTTCATACAGATAGCGGTGTAGATATTTCCATGTTCATACAGTTAGCGGTGTAGATATTTCCATGTTCATACAGATGGCGGTGTAGATATTTACATGTACATAGAGATGGCTGTGTAGATATTTCCATGTTTATATAGATAGCAGTGTAGTTATTTCCATGTTTATAGAGATAGCATAGTAGGTATTTCCACTGATATACAGATAGCTGTGTAGATATTTGCATGTTCATACAGATAGCGGTGTAGATATTTCCATGTTCATACAGATAGCGGTGTAGGTATTTCCATGTTCATACAGATAGCGGTGTAGATATTTCCATGTTCATACAGTTAGCGCTGTAGATATTTCCATGTTCATACAGATGGCGGTGTAGATATTTCCATGTTCATACAGATAGCGGTATAGATATTTCCATGTTTATACAGATGGTGGTGTAGATATTTCCATGTTTATACAGATAGCAGTGTAGATATTTCCATGTTTATAGAGATAGTGGTGTAGATAATTCCAATTTTATACTGACAGCATTGTAGATATTTCCAAATTCATACAGATAGCGGTGTAGATATTTGCACGTTTATAGAGATGGCGGTGTAGATATTTCCATGTTCATACAAATGGCGGTGTAGATATTTCCATGTTTATAGAGATGGCGGTGTAGATATTTTCATGTTTACACAGATGGCGGTGTAGATATTTCCATGTTTACACAGATAGCGGTGTAGACATTTCCATGTTTACACAGATAGCGGTGTGGATATTTCCATGTTTATTCAGATAGCGGTGTAGGTATTTCCATGTTCATACAGATAACGGTGTAGATATTTCCATGTTCATACAGATAGCGGTGTAGATATTTCCATGTTCATAAAGTTAGTGGAGTAGATATTTCCAGTTTCATACAGATGGCGGTGTAGATATTTACATAGTCACACAGATGGCGGTGTAGATATTTCCATGATCGTACAGATGGCGGTGTAGATATTTCCATGTTCATAGAGATTGTGGTGTACATATGTCCATGTTTATGCTGATAGCGGTATAGATAATTCCATGTTTATACAGATGGTGGTGTAGGTATTTCCATGTTCATAGAGATGGCGGTCTAGATATTTCCATGTTTATAGAGACAGTGGTGTAGTTATTTCCAAGTTTATAGAGACAGCGTTGTAGATATTTCCATGTTTATACAGATAGCGGTGAAGATATTTTCATGTTTATACAGATAGCGGTGTAGATATTTCCACGTTTAAACAGATATCAATGTAGATATTTCCATGTTTATAGAGATAGTGGTGTAGATAATTCCCATTTTTTACAGATAGCAATGTAGATATTTCCAAGTTCATACAGATGGCCGTGGAGATATTTCCATGTTCATACAGGTGGCGGTGTAGATATTTCCATGTTTATACAGATAGCAGTGTAGTTATTTCCAAGTTTATAGAGATAGCAGTGTAGATGTTTCCATTGATATACAGATAGCTGTGTAGATATTTGCATGTTCATACAGATAGCGGTGTAGATATTTCCATGTTCATACAGATAGCGGTGTAGATATTTCCATGTTCATACAGATAGCGGTGTAGGTATTTCCATGTTGATACAGATAACGGTGTAGATATTTCCATGTTCATACAAATAGCGGTGTAGATATTTCCATGTTCATACAATTAGCGGAGTAGATATTTCCATGTTCATACAGATGGCGGTGTAGATATTTCCATGTTCTTACAGATGGCGGTGTAGATATTTCCATGTTCGTACAGAAGCGGTGTAGATATTTCCGTGTTCATACAGATGGCGGTGTACATATTTCCATACTTATGCAGATAGCGGTATAGGTATTTCCATGTATATACAGATGGTGGTGTAGGTATTTCCATGTTTATAGAGATGGCGGTCTAGATATTTCCATATTTATAGTGATAGTGGTGTAGTTATTTCCAAGTTTATAGAGACAGCGTTGTAGATATTTCCATGTTTATACAGATAGCGGTGAAGATATTTTCATGTTTATACAGATAGCGGTGTAGATATTTCCATGTTTATACAGATAGCGGTGCGGATATTTCCATGTTTATACAGATGGGCAGATATTTCCATCTTTATACAGATAGCGGTGTAGATGTTTCCATCTTAATACAGATGGCGGTGTAGATATGTCCATGTTCGTACAGATGGCGGTGTAGATATTTCCATGTTCATACAGATGGCGGTGTAGATATTTCGAAGTTTATGGAGATAGCGCTGTAGTTATTTCCATATTTATAGAGAAATCTGTGGAGATATTTCCATGTATATGCAGATAGCTGTGTAGATATTTCCATGTTCATGCAGAAAGCGGTGTAGATATTTCCATGTTCATCCAGATGTCGGTGTAGATATATGTACATACAGATGGCGGTGAAGATATTTCCATGTTCATACAGATGGCGGTGTAGATATTTCCGTGTTGATACAAATGGCGGTGTAGATATTTCCATGTTCATAGAGATGGCGGTGTAGATATTCCCATGTTCATACAAATGGCGGTGTAGATATTTCCATGTTCATAGAGATGGCGGTGTAGATATTTCCATGTTTATGCAGATAGCGGTATAGATATTACCATGTTTATACAGACGGTGGTGTAGATATTTCCATGTTTGTAGAGATAGTGGTGTAGTTATTTCCAAGGATACAGAGACAGCGTTTTAGATATTTCCATGTTTATACAGATAGCGGTGAAGATATTTCCATGTTTATACAGATAGCGGTGTAGATATTTCCATGTTGATTCAGATAGCGTGAAGATATTTCCATGTTTATACGGATAGCGGTGTAGATATTTCCATGTTTATACAGATAGCAGTGTAGATATTTCCATGTTTATAGAGATAGTCGTGTAGATAATTTCAATTTTATACTGATAGCATTGTAGATATTTCCAAATTCATACAGATAGCGGTGTAGATATTTCCACGTTTATAGAGATGGCGGTGTAGACATTTCCATGTTTACACAGATAGCCGTGTGGATATTTCCATGTTTATGCAGATAGCGGTGTAGATATTTCCATGTTTATACAGATAGTGGTGCGGATATTTCCATGTTTATACAGATAGTTGGGCAGATATTTCCATGTTTATGCAGATAGCGGTGTAGATATTTCCATCTTAATACAGATGGTGGTGTAGGTATGTCCATGTTCGTACAGATGGCGTTGTACATATTTCCCTGTTAATACAGATGGTGGTGTAGATATTTCGAAGTTTATAGAGATAGCGCTGTAGTTATTTCCGTATTTATAGAGAAATCTGTGTAGATATTTCCATGTATATGCAGATAATAGAGTAGGTATTTCCATGTTCATGCAGATAGCGGTGTAGATATTTCCATGTTCATCCAGATGCCAGTGTAGATATATCCATGTTCATACAGATGGCGGTGAAGATATTTCCATGTTCATACAGATGGTGGTGTAGATATTTCCATGTTCATACAAATGGCGGTGTAGATATTTCCATGTTCATAGAGATGGCGGTGGAGATATTTCCATGTTCATACAGATAGCGGTGCAGATATTTCCATGTTCATACAGTTAGCGGTGTAGATATTTCCATGTTTACAGATGGTGGTGTAGATATTTACACGTTCATACACATGGCGGTGTAGATATTTCCATGTTCGTACAGATGGCGGTGTAGATATTTCCATGTTCATAGAGATGGCGGTGTAGATATTTGCATGTTTATGCAGATAGAGGTATACATATTTCCATGTTTATACAGATGGTGGTGTAGATATTTCCAAGTTTATAGAGATGGCGGTCTAGATATTTCCATGTTTATAGAGATAGTGGTGTAGTTATTTCCAAGTTTACAGAGACAGCGTTGTAGATATTTCCATGTTTATGCAGATAGCGGTGAAGATATTTCCATGTTTATACAGATAGCGGTGTAGATATTTCCATGTTTAAAGAGATAGTGGTGTAGATATTTCCATGTTCATACAGATAGCGGTGTAGATATTTCCATGTTCATACAGATAGCGGTGCAGATATTTCCATGTTCAAACAGATAGCGGTGTAGGTATTTCCAAGTTCATGCAGATAGCGGTGTAGTTATTTCCATGTTTATACAGATAGCGGTGCGGATATTTCCTTGTTTATACAGATGGGCAGATATTTCCATGTTTATACAGATAGCGGTGTAGATATTTCCATCTTAATACTGATGGCGGTGTAGATATGTCCATGTTCGTACAGTTGGCGGTGTAGATATTTCCATGTTCATACAGATGGCGGTGTTGATATTTTGAAGTTTATAGAGATAGCACTGTAGTTATTTCCACATTTATAGAGAAATCTGTGTAGATATTTCCATATATATGCAGATAGCTGTGTAGATATTTCCATGTTCATGCAGATAGCGCTGTAGATATTTCCGTGTTCATCCAGATGCCGGTGTAGATATATCCATGTTCATACAGATGGTGGTGAAGAAATATCCATGTTCACACAGGTGGCGGAGAAAATGTTTCCATGTTCATACAAATGGCGGTGTAGATATTTCCATGTTCATAGAGATGGCGGTGTAGATATTTCCATGTTCATACAAATGGCGGTGTAGATATTTCCATGTTCATAGAGATGGCGGTGTAGATATTTCCATGTTTATACAGATAGCAGTGTAGTTATTTCCATGTTCATAGAGATAGCATTGTAGATATTTCCAGTGATATACAGATAGCTGTGTAGATATTTGCATGTTCATACAGATAGCGGTGTAGATATTTCCATGTTTATACAGATAGCGGTGTAGATATTTCCATGTTCATACAGATAGCGGTGTAGATATTTCCATGTTCATACAGATAGCGGTGTAGATATTTCCATGTTCATAAAGATAGCAGTGTAGAAATTTCCATGTTCATACAGATAGCGGTGAAGATATTTCCATGTTCATACAGATAGCGGTGTAGATATTTCCATGTTCATACAGATAGCGGTGCAGATATTTCCATGTTCATACAGTTAGCGGTGTAGATATTTCCATGTTCATACAGATGGTGGTGTTGATATTTACATGTTCATAAAGATGGCGGTGTAAATATTTCCATGTTCTTTCAGATGGCGGTGTAGATATTTCCATCTTCATAGAGTTGGCGGTGTAGATATTTCCATGTTTATGCAGATAGCGGTATAGATATTTCCATGTTTATACACATGGTGGTGAAGATATTTCCATGTTTATAGAGATGGCAGTCTAGATATTTCCATGTTTATAGAGATAGTGGTGTAGTTATTTCAAAGTTTATAGAGACAGCATTGTAGATATTTCCATGTATACACTGATAGCGGTTAAGATATTTCCATGTTTATACAGATAGCGGTGTCGATATTTCCATGTTTATACAGATAGCGGTGTAGATATTTCCATGTTTATAGAGATAGTGGTGTAGATAATTTCAATTTTATACAGATAGCAGTGTAGATATTTCCAAGTTCATACAGATAGCAGTGTAGATATTTCCACGTTTATAGAGATGGCGGTGTAGATATTTCCATGTTTATACAGATGGCGGTGTAGATATTTCCATGTTTATAGAGATGGCGGTGTAGATATTTCCATGTTCATACAGATGGCGGTGTTGATATTTCGAAGTTTATAGAGATAGCGCTGTCGTTATTTCCATATTTATAGAGAAATCTGTGTAGATATTTCCATGTATATGCAGATAGCTGTGTAGATATTTCCAAGTTCATGCAGACAGCGGTGTAGATATTTCCAAGTTCATCCAGATGTCGGTGTAGATATATTCATATTCATACAGATGGCGGTGTAGATATTTCCATGTTCATACAAATGGCGGTGTAGATATTTCCATGTTCATAGAGATGGCGGTGGAGATATTTCCAAGTTCATACAAATGGCGGTGTTGATATTTCTCTGTTCATAGAGATGGCGGTGTAGATATTTCCATGTTTATACAGATAGCAGTGTAGTTATTTCCATGTTTATAGAGATAGCATTGTAGATATTTCCATTGTTATACAGATAGCTCTGTAGATATTTGCATGTTCATACAGATAGCGGTGTAGATATTTCCAAGTTCATACAGATGGCGGTGTAGATATTTTGAAGTTTATAGAGATAGCACTGTAGTTATTTCCACATTTATAGAGAAATCTGTGTAGATATTTCCATATATATGCAGATAGCTGTGTAGATATTTCAATGTTCATGCAGATAGCGCTGTAGATATTTCCATGTTCATCCAGATGCCGGTGTAGATATATCCATGTTCATACAGATGGTGGTGAAGATATATCCATGTTCACACAGATGGCGGAGAAAATGTTTCCATGTTCATACAAATTGCGGTGTAGATATTTCCATGTTCATAGAGATGGCGGTGTAGATATTTCCATGTTCATACAAATGGCGGTGTAGATATTTCCATGTTCATAGAGATGGCGGTGTAGATATTTCCATGTTTATACAGATAGCAGTGTAGTTATTTCCATGTTCATAGAGATAGCATTGTAGATATTTCCAGTGATATACAGATAGCTGTGTAGATATTTGCATGTTCATACAGATAGCGGTGTAGATATTTCCATGTTTATACAGATAGCGGTGTAGATATTTCCGTGTTCATACAGATAGCGGTGTAGATATTTCCATGTTCATAAAGATAGCAGTGTAGAAATTTCCATGTTCATACAGATAGCGGTGAAGATATTTCCATGTTCATACAGATAGCGGTGTAGATATTTCCATGTTCATACAGATAGCGGTGCAGATATTTCCATGTTCATACAGAGAGCGGTGTAGATATTTCCATGTTTATACAGATAGCGGTGTAGATATTTCCATGTTCATACAGATAGCGGTGTAGATATTTCCATGTTCATAAAGTTAGGAGTGTAGAAATTTCCATGTTCATACAGATAGCGGTGAAGATATTTCCATGTTCATACAGATAGCGGTGTAGATATTTCCATGTTCATACAGATAGCGGTGCAGATATTTCCATGTTCATACAGTTAGCGGTGTAGATATTTCCATGTTCATACAGATGGTGGTGTTGATATTTACATGTTCATACAGATGGCGGTGTAAATATTTCCATGTTCTTTCAGATGGCGGTGTAGATATTTCCATGTTCATAGAGTTGGCGGTGTAGATATTTCCATGTTTATGCAGATAGCGGTATAGATATTTCCATGTTCATACAGATAGCGGTGTAGATATTTCCATGTTTATACAGATAACAGTGTAGATATTTCCATGTTTACACAGATAGCGGTGTAGATATTTCCATGTTTATCGAGATAGTGGTGTAGATAATTTCAATTTTATACAGATAGCAGTATAGATATTTCCAAGTTCATACAGATAGCGGTGTAGATATTTCCACGTTTATAGAGATGGCGGTGTAGATATTTCCATGTTCATACAGATGGCGGTGTAGATATTTCCATGTTTATAGAGATGGCGGTGTAGATATTTTCATGTTTACACAGATGGCGGTGTAGATATTTCCATGTTTACACAGATAGCGGTGTAGACATTTCCATGTTTACACAGATAGCGGTGTGGATATTTCCATGTTTATGTAGATAGCGGTGTAGATATTTCCATATTTATACAGATAGCGGTGCGGTTATTTCGATGTTTATACAGATATTGGTGCAGATATTTCCATGTTTATACAGATAGCGGTGTAGATATTTCCATCTTAATAGAGACGGCGGTGTAGATATGTCCATGCTCGTAGGGATGGCGGTGTAGATATTTCCATGTTCATACAGATGGCAGTGTAGATATTTCGAAGTTTATAGAGATAGCGCTGTAGTTATTTCCACATTTATAGAGAAATCTGTGTAGCTATTTCCATGTATATTCAGATAGCTGTGTAGATATTTCCATGTTCATACAGATAGCGGTGTAGATACTTTTATGTTCATACAGATAGCGGTGTAGATATTTCCATGTTCATACAGATAGCGGTGTAGGTATTTCTATGTTCATACAGATAGCGGTGTAGATATTTCCATGTTCATACAGTTAGCGGTGTAGATATTTCCATGTTCATACAGATGGCGGTGTAGATATTTACATGTTCGTACGGATGGCAGTGTAGATATTTCCATGTTCATACAGGTGGCGGTGTAGATATTTCCATGTTTATACAGATAGCAGTGTAGTTATTTCCATGTTTTTGGAGATAGCAGTGTAGATAGTTCCATTGATATACAGATAACTGTGTAGATATTTCCATGTTAATACAGATAGCGGTGTAGATATTTCCATGTTCGTACAGATAGCGGTGTAGATATTTCCATGTTCATACAGATAGTGGTGTAGATATTTCCATGTTCATACAGATAACGGTGTAGATATTTCCATGTTCATACAGATAGGGGTGTAGATACTTCCATGTTCATACTGTTAGCGGTGTAGATATTTCCATGTTCTTACAGATGGCGGTGTAGATATTTACATGTTCATACAGATGGCGGTGTAGATACTTCCATGTTCGTACAGATGGCGGTGTAGATATTTCCATGTTCATAGAGATGGCGGTGTAGATATTTCCATGTTTATGCAGATAGCGGTATAGATATTTCCATGTTTATACAGATATTGGTGTAGATATTTCCATGTTTATAGAGATGGCGGTCTAGATATTTCCATGTTTATACAGATTGCGGTGAAGATATTTCCATGTTTATACAGATAGCGGTGTAGATATTTCCATTTTTATACAGATAGCAGTGTAGATATTTTCATGCTTATAGAGATAGTGGTGTAGATAATTTCAATTTTATACCGAGAGCAGTGTAGATATTTCCAAGTTCTTACAGACAGCGAAGTAGATATTTCCACCTTTATAGAGATGGCGGTCTAGATATTTCCATATTCATACCGATGGCGGTGTAGATATTTCTATGTTCATACAAATCGCGGTGTAGATATTTCCATGTTCATAGAGATGGCGTTGTAGATATTTCCATGTTCATACAAATGGTGGTGTAGATATTTCCATGTTCATGGAGATGGCAGTGTAGATATTTCCATGTTTATACAGATAGCGGTGTAGATATTTCCATCTTAATACAGATGGCGGTGTAGACATGTCCATGTTCGTACAGATGGCGGTGTAGATATTTCCATGTTCATACAGATGTTGGTGTAGATATTTCGAAGTTTATAGAGATAGCACTGTAGTTATTTCCATATATAGAGAGAAATCTGTGTAGATATTTCCATGTATATGCAGATAGCTGTGTAGATATTTCCATGTTCATGCAGATAGCGGTGTAGATATTTCCATGTTCATCCAGATGCCAGTTTAGATATATCCATGCTCATAGAGATGGTGGTGAAGATATTTCCATGTTCATACAGATGGCGGTGTAGATACTTCCATGTTCATACAAATGGCGGTGTAGATATTTCCATGTTCATAGAGATGGCGGTGTAGATATTTCCATGTTCATACAAATGGCGGTGTAGATATTTCCATGTTCATAGAGATGGCGGTGTAGATATTTCCATGTTTATACAGATAGCAGTGTAGTTATTTCCATATTTATAGAGATAGCAGTGTAGATATTTCCAATGATATACAGATAGCTGTGTAGATATTTGCATGTTCATACAGATAGCGGTGTAGATATTTCCATGTTCATACAGATGGCGGTGCAGATATTTCCATGTTCATACAGATAGCGGTGTAGATGTTTCCATGTTCATACAGATAGCGGTGTAGATATTTCCATGTTCATACAGATAACGGTGTAGATATTTCCATGTTCATACAGATAGCGGTGTAGATATTTCCATGTTCATGCAGTTAGCCGTGTAGATATTTCCATGTTCATACAGATGGCGGTGTAGATATTTACATGTTCATACCGATGGCGGTGTAGATATTTCCATGTTCGTACAGATGGCGGTGTAGATATTTCCATGTTCATAGAGATGGCGGTGGAGATATTTCCATGTTTAGGCAGATAGTGGTATAGATATTCCCATGTTTATACAGATGGTGCTGTAGGTATTTCTATGTTTATAGAGATGGCGGTCTAGATATTTCCATGTTAATAGAGATAATGGTGTAGTTATTTCCAAGTTTATAGAGACAGCATTGTAGATATTTCCATGTTTATACAGATAGCGGTGAAGATATTTCCATGTTTATACAGATAGCGGTGTAGATATTTCCATGTTCATGCAGTTAGCCGTGTAGATATTTCCATGTTCATACAGATGGCGTTGTAGATATTTCCATGTTCATACAGATGGTGGTGTAGATATTTCAAACTTTATAGAGATAGCGTTGTATTTATTTCCATATTTATAGAGAAATCTGTGTAGATATTTCCATGTATATGCAGATATCTGTGTAGATATTTCCATGTTCATGAAGATAACGGTGTAGATATTTCCATGTTCATCCAGATGCCGGTGTAGATATATCCATGTTCATACAGATGGCGGTGAAGATATTTCCATGTTCATACAAATGGTGGTGTAGATATTTCCATGGTCATAGAGATGGCGGTGTAGATATTTCCATGTTCATACAAATGGCGGTGTAGATATTTCCATGTTCATAGAGATGGCGGTGTAGATATTTCCATGTTTATACAGATAGCAGTGTAGTTATTTCCATGTTTATGGAGATAGTGGGGTAGATAATTTCAATATTATACAGATAGCTGTGTAGATATTTGCATGTTCATACAGATAGCGGTGTAGATATTTCCATGTTCATACAGATAGCGGTGTAGATATTTCCATGTTCATACAGATAGCGGTGTAGATATTTCCATTTTCATGCAGATAGCGGTGTAGATATTTCCATGTTCATACAGTTAGTGGAGTAGATATTTCCATGTCCATACAGTTAGCGTTGTAGATATTTCCATGTTCATACAGATGGCGGTGTAGACATGTCCATGTTCATACAGATGGCGGTGTAGATATTTCCATGTTCATACAGATGGTGGTGTAGATATTTCGAAGTTCATGGAGATAGCACTGTAGTTATTTCCATATATATAGAGAAATCTGTGTAGATATTTCCATGTATATGCAGATAGCTGTGTAGATATTTCCATGTTCATGCAGATAGCGGTGTAGATATTTCCATGTTCATCCAGATGCCAGTTTAGATATATCCATGCTCATACAGATGGCGGTGAAGATATTTCCATGTTCATACAGATGGCGGTGTAGATACTTCCATGTTCATACAAATGGCGGTGTAGATATTTCCATGTTCATAGAGATGGCGGTGTAGATATTTCCATGTTCATACAAATGGCGGTGTAGATATTTCCATGTTCATACAGATAGCAGTGTAGTTATTTCCATGTTTATAGAGAAAGCAGTGTAGATATTTCCATTGATATACAGATAGCTGTGTAGATATTTGCATGTTCATGCAGATAGCGGTGTAGATATTTCCATGTTCATACAGATGGCGGTGCAGATATTTCCATGTTCATACTGATAGCGGTGTAGATATTTCCATGTTCATACAGATAGCGGTGTAGATATTTCCATGTTCATACAGATAACGGTGTAGATATTTCCATGTTCATACAGATAGCGGCGTAGATATTTCCATGTTCATACAGTTAGCCGTGTAGATATTTCCATGTTCATACAGATGGCGGTGTAGATATTTACATGTTCATACCGATGGCGGTGTAGATATTTCCATGTTCGTACAGATGGCGGTGTAGATATTTCCATGTTCATAGAGATGGCGGTGGAGATATTTCCATGTTTAGGCAGATAGTGGTATAGATATTCCCATGTTTATACAGATGGTGCTGTAGGTATTTCTATGTTTATAGAGATGGCGGTATAGATATTTCCATGTTTATAGAGATAATTGTGTAGTTATTTCCAAGTTTATAGAGACAGCATTGTAGATATTTCCATGTTTATACAGATAGCTGTGCGGATATTTCCATGTTTATACAGATGGGCAGATATTTCCATGTTTATACAGATAGCGGTGTAGATATTTCCATCTTAATACAGATGGCGGTGTAGATATGCCCATGTTCGTACAGATGGCGTTGTAGATATTTCCATGTTCATACAGATGGCGGTGTAGATATTTCGAACTTTATAGAGATAGCGTTGTAGTTATTTCCATATTTATAGAGAAATCTGTGTAGATATTTCCATGTATATGAAGATAGCTGTGTAGATATTTCCATGTTCATGAAGATAGCGGTGTCGATATTTCCATGTTCATCCAGATGCCGGTGTAGGTATATCCATGTTCATACAGATGGCGGTGAAGTTATTTCCATGTTCATACAGATGGCGGTGTAGATATTTCCATGTTCATACAAATGGCGGTGTAGATATTTCCATGGTCATAGAGATGGCGGTGTAGATATTTCCATGTTCATACAAATGGCGGTGTAGATATTTCCATGTTCATAGAGATGGCGGTGTAGATATTTCCATGTTTATACAGATAGCAGTGTAGTTATTTCCATGTTTATGGAGATAGTGGGGTAGATAATTTCAATATTATACAGATAGCTGTGTAGATATTTGCATGTTCATACAGATAGCGGTGTAGATATTTCCATGTTCAGATAGCGGTGTAGATATTTCCATGTTCATACAGATAGCGGTGTAGATATTTCCATTTTCATGCAGATAGCGGTGTAGATATTTCCATGTTCATACAGTTAGTGGAGTAGATATTTCCAAGTCCATACAGTTAGCGTTGTAGATATTTCCATGTTCATACAGATGGCGGTCTAGATATTTACATGTTCATACAGATGGCGGTGTAGATATTTCCATGTTCGTACAGATGGCGTTGTAGATATTTCCATGTTCATAAAGTTGGCGGTGTAGATATTTCCATGTTCATACAAATGGCGGTGTATATATTTCCATGTTAATAGAGATGGCGGTGTAGATATTTCCATGTTCATACAAATGGTGGTGTAGATATTTCCATGTTCATAGAGGTGGCGGTGTAGATATTTCCATGTTTATACAGATAGCAGTGCAGTAATTTCCATGTTTATAGAGATAGCAGTGTAGATATTTCCATTGGTATACAGATAGCTGTGTAGATATTAGCATGTTCATACAGATAGCGGTGTAGATATTTACATCTTCGTACAGATAGCGGTGTAGATATTTCCATGTTCATACAGATAGCGGTGTAGATATTTCCATGTTCATGCAGATAACGGTGTAGATATTTCCATGTTCATACAGATAGCGGTGTAGATATTTCCATGTTCATACAGTTAGCGGTGTAGATATTTCCATGTTCATGGAAATGGCGGTGTAGATATTTCCATGTTCATACAGATGGCGGTGTAGATATTTCCATGTTCGTACAGATGGCCGTGTAGATATTTCCATGTTCATAGAAATGGCGGTGTAGATATTTCCATGTTTATAGAGATAGCGGTATAGATATTAACATGTTTATACAGATGGTGGTGTAGATATTTCCATGTTTATAGAGATGGCGGTCTAGATATTTCCATGTTTATAGAGATAGTGGTGTAGTTATTTCCAAGTTTATAGAGACAGAGTTGTAGATATTTCCATGTTTATACAGATAGCGGTGAAGTTATTTCCATGTTTATACAGATAGCGGTGTAGATATTTTCATGTTTATACAGATAACAGTGTAGATATTTCCATGTTTATAGAGATAGTGGTGTAGATAATTTCAATTTTATATAGATAGCAGTGTAGATATTTCCAAGTTCATACAAATAGCGGTGTAGTTATTTCCACGTTTATAGAGATGGCAGTGTAGATATTTCCATGTTCATACAGATGGCGGTGTAGATATTTCCATGTTTATAGAGATGGCGGTGTAGATATTTCCATGTTTACACAGATGGCGGTGTAGATATTTCCATGTTTACACAGATAGCGGTGTAGACATTTCCATCTTTACACAGATAGCGGTGTGGATATTTCCATGTTTATGCAGATAGCGGTGTAGATATTTCCATGTTTACAGATAGCGGTGTGGATATTTCCATGTTTGTACAGATAGTTGGGCAGATATTTCCATGTTTATACAGATAGCGGTGTAGATATTTCCATCTTAATACAGATGGCGGTGTAGCCATGTCCATGTTCGTATAGATGGCGGTGTAGATATTTCCATGTTCATACAGATGGTGGTGTAGATATTTCGAAGTTTATAGAGATAGCACTGTAGTTATTTCCATATATATAGGGAAATCTGTGTAGATATTTCCATGTATATGCAGATAGCTGTGTAGATATTTCCATGTTCATGCAGATAGCGGTGAAGATATTTCCATGTTCATCCACATGCCGGTGTACATATATCCACGTTCATGCAGATGGCGGTGAAGATATTTCCATGTTCATACAGATGGCGGTGTAGATATTTCCATGTTCATACAAATGGCGGTGTAGATATTTCCATGTTCATAGAGATGACGGTGTAGATATTTCCACGTTCATACAAATGGCGGTGTAGATATTTCCATGTTCATAGAGATGGCGGTGTAGATATTTCCATGTTTATACAGATAGCAGTGTAGTTATTTCCATGTTTATAGAGATAACCGTGTAGATATTTCCATTGCTATACAGATAGCTGTGTAGATATTTGCATGTTCATACAGATAGCGGTGTAGATATTTCCATGTTCATACAGATAGCGGTGCAGATATTTCTATGTTCATACAGATAGCGGTGTAGATATTTCCATATTCATACAGTTAGCCGTGTAGATATTTCCATGTTCATACAGAAGGCGGTGTAGATATTTACATGTTCATACAGATGGCGGTGTAGATATTTACATGTTCGTACAGATGGCGGTGTAGATATTTCCATGTTCATAGAGATGGCGGTGGAGATATTTCCATGTTTAGGCAGATAGTGGTATAGATATTCCCATGTTTATACAGATGGTGCTGTAGGTATTTCTATGTTAATAGAGATGGCGGTCTAGATATTTCCATGTTTATAGAGATAATGGTGTAGATTTTTCCAAGTTTATAGAGACAGCATTGTAGATATTTCCATGTTTATACAGATAGCGGTGAAGTTATTTCCATGTTTATACAGATAGCGGTGTAGATATTTCCATGTTCATACAGATAACAGTGTAGATATTTCCATGTTTATAGAGATAGGTGTGTAGATAATTTCAATTTTTTACAGATAGCAGTGTAGATATTTCCAAGTTCATACCGATAGCGGTGTAGATATTTCCACGTTTATACAGATGGCGGTGTAGATATTTCCATGTTCATACAGATGGCGGTGTAGATATTTCCAAGTTTATAGAGATGGCGGTGTTGATATTTTCATGTTTACACAGATGGCGGTGTAGATATTTCCATCTTTACACAGATAGCGGTGTAGACATTTCCATGTTTACACAGATAGCGGTGTGGGTATTTCCATGTTTATGCAGGTAGCTGTGTAGATATTTCCATGTTTATTCAGATAGCTGTGCGGATATTTCCATGTTTATACAGATGGGCAGATATTTCCATGTATATACAGATAGCGGTGTAGATACTTCCATGTTCATGCAGATAACGGTGTAGATATTTCCATGTTCATACAGATAGCGGTGTAGATATTTCCATGTTCATACAGTTAGCGGTGTAGATATTTCCATGTTCATGCAAATGGCGGTGTAGATATTTCCATGTTCATACAGATGGCGGTGTAGATATTTCCATGTTCGTGCAGATGGCCATGTAGATATTTCCATGTTCATAGAAATGGCGGTGTAGTTATTTCCATGTTTATGCAGATAGCGGTATAGATATTTACATGTTTATACAGATGGTGGTGTAGATATTTCCATGTTTATAGATATGGCGGTCTAGGTATTTCCATGTTTATAGAGATAGTGGTGTAGATAATTTCAATTTTATACCGAGAGCAGTGTAGATATTTCCAAGTTCACACAGATAGCGATGTAGATATTTCCACTTTTATAGAGATGGCGGTGTAGGTATTTCCATGTTCATACAGATGGCGGTGTAGATATTTCCATGTTCATACAAATGGCGGTGTAGATATTTCCATGTTCATAGAGATGGCGCTGTAGATATTTCCATATTTATACAGATAGCAGTGTAGTAATTTCCATGTTTATAGAGATAGCAGTGTAGATATTTCCATTGATATACAGATAGCTGTGTAGATATTTGCATGTTCATACAGATAGCGGTGTAGATATTTCCATCTTAATACAGATGGCGGTGTATATATGTCCATGTTCGTACAGATGGCGGTGTAGATATTTCTATGTTCATACAGATGGCGGTGTAGGTATTTCCATGTTCATACAAATGGCGGTGTAGATATTTACATGTACATAGAGATGGCAGTTTAGATATTTCCATGATTATACAGATAGCAGTGTAGTTATTTCCATATTTATAGAGATAGCATAGTAGATATTTCCACTGATATACAGATAGCGGTGTAGATATTTCCATGTTCATACAGATAGCGGTGTAGATATTTCCATGTTCATACAGATGGCGGTGTAGATATTTCCATGTTCATAGAGATGGCGGTGTAGATATATCCATGTTTTTGCAGATAGCGGTATAGATATTTCCATGTTCATAGAGATGGCGGTGTAGATATTTCCATGTTTTTGCAGATAGCGGTATAGATATTTCCATTTTTATACAGATGGTGGTGTAGATATTTCCATGTTTATAGAGATGGCGGTCTAGATATTTCCATGTTGATAGAGATAGTGGTGTAGTTATTTCCAAGTTTATAGTGACAGCGTTGTAGATATTTCCATGTTTATGCAGATAGCGGTGAAGATATTTCCATGTTTATACAGATAGCGGTGTAGATATTTCCATGTTTATACAGATAGCAGTGTAGATATTTCCATGTTTATAGAGATAGTGGTGTAGATAATTCCAATTTTATACAGATATCAGTGTAGATATTTCCAAGTTCATACAGATAGCGGTGTAGATATTTCCACTTTTATAGATATGGTGGTGTAGATATTTCCATGTTCATACAGATGGCGGTGTAGATATTTCCATGTTCGTACGGATGGCAGTGTAGATATTTCCATGTTCATACAGGTGGCGGTGAAGATATTTCCATGTTTATACAGATAGCAGTGTAGTTATTTCCATGTTTATAGAGATAGCAGTGTAGATGTTTCCATTGATATACAGATAGCTGTGTAGATATTTGCATGTTCATACTGATAGCGGTGTAGATATTTCCATGTTTATACAGATAGCGGTGTAGATATTTCCATGTTCATACAGATAGCGGTGTAGGTATTTCCATGTTCATACAGATAACGGTGTAGATATTTCCATGTTCATACAAATAGCGGTGTAGATATTTCCATGTTCAGTTAGCGGAGTAGATATTTCCATGTTCATACAGATGGCAGTGTAGATGTTTCCATGTTCATACAGATGGCGGTTTAGATATTTCCATGTTCGTACAGATGGCGGTGTAGATATTTACATGTTCATACAGATGGCGGTGTACATATTTCCATGTTTATGCAGATAGCGGTATAGATATTTCCATGTATATACAGATGGTGGTATAGGTATTTCCATGTTTATAGAGACGGCGGTCTAGATATTTCCATATTTATAGAGATAGTGGTGTAGTTATTTCCAAGTTTATAGAGACAGCGTTGTAGATATTTCCATGTTTATACAGATAGCGGTGAAGATATTTTCATGTTTATACAGATAGCGGTGTAGATATTTCCATGTTTATACAGATAGCGGTGCAGATATTTCCATGTTTATACAGATGGGCAGATATTTCCATCTTTATACAGACAACGGTGTAGATATTTCCATCTTAATACAGATGGCGGTGTTGATATGTCCATGTTCGTACAGATGTCGGTGTAGATATTTCCATGTTCATACAGATGGCAGTGTAGATATTTCGAAGTTTATAGAGATAGCGCTGTAGTTATTTCCATATTTATAGAGAAATCTGTGTAGATATTTCCATGTATATGCAGATAGCTGTGTAGATATTTCCATGTTCATGCAGAAAGCGGTGTAGATATTTCCATGTTCATCCAGATGTCGGTGTAGATATATCTATGTTAATACAGATGGCGGTTAAGATATTTCCATGTTGATACAGAGGGCGGTGTAGATATTTCCATGTTCATGCAAATGGCGGTGTAGATATTTCCATGTTCATAGAGATGGCGGTGTAGATATTCCCATGTTGATACAAATGGCGGTGTAGATATTTCCATGTTCATAGAGATGGCGGTGTAGATATTTCCATGTTTATACAGATAGCAGTGTAGTTATTTCCATGTTTATAGGTAGCATTGTAGATATTTCCATTGATATACAGATAGCTCTGTAGATATTTGCATGTTCATACAGATAGCGGTGTAGATATTTCCATGTTCATACAGATGGCGGTGTAGATATTTCCATGTTCGTACGGATGGCAGTGTAGATATTTCCATGTTCATACAGGTGGCGGTGTAGGTATTTCCATGTTTACACAGATAGCAGTGTAGTTATTTCCATGTTTATAGAGATAGCAGTGTAGATATTCCCATTGATATACAGATAGCTGTGTAGATATTTGCATGTTCATACTGATAGCGGTGTAGATATTTCCATGTTCATACAGATAGCGTTGTAGGTATTTCCATGTTCATACAGATAACGGTGTAGATATTTCCATGTTGATACAAATAGCGATGTAGGTATTTCCATGTTCATACAGTTAGCGGAGTTGATATTTCCATGTTCATACAGATGGCGGTGTAGATATTTCCATGTTCATACAGATGGCGGTGTAGATATTTCCATGTTCGTACAGATGGCGGTGTAGATATTTCCATGTTCCTACAGATGGCGGTGTATATATTTCCATGTTTATGCAGATAGCGGTATAGATATTTCCATGTATATACAGATGGTGGTGTAGGTATTTCCATGTTTTTAGAGATGGCGGTCTAGATATTTCCATATTTATAGAGATAGTGGTTTAGTTATTTCCAAGTTTATAGAGACAGCATTGTAGATATTTCCATGTTTATACAGATAGCGGTGAAGATATTTTCATGTTTATACAGATAGCGTTGTAGATATTTCCGTGTTTATACAGATAGCGGTGCGGATATTTCTATGTTTATACAGATGGGCAGATATTTCCATCTTTATACAGATAGCGGTGTAGATATTTCCATCTTAATACAGATGGCAGTGTAGATATGTCCATGTTCGTACAGATGGCGGTGTAGATATTTCCATGTTCATACAGATGGCGGTGTAGATATTTGGAAGTTTATAGAGATAGCGCTGTAGTTATTTCCATATTTATAGAGAAATCTGTGTAGATATTTCCATTTATATGCAGATAGCTGTTTGGATATTTCCATGTTCATGCAGAAAGCACTGTAGATATTTCCACGTTCATCCAGATGTCGGTGTAGATATATCTATGTTCATACAGATGGCGGTTATTTCCATGTTCATACAGATGGCGGTGTAGATATTTCCATGTTCATGCAAATGGCGGTGTAGATATTTCCATGTTCATAGAGATGACGGTGTAGATATTCCCATGTTCATAGAAATGGCGGTGTAGATATTTCCATGTTCATAGAGATGGCGGTGTAGATATTTCCATGTTTATACCGATAGCAGTGTAGTTATTTCCATGTTTATAGATAGCATTGTAGATATTTCCATTGATATACTGATAGCTCTGTAGATATTTGCATGTTCATACAGATAGCAGTGTAGATATTTCCATGTTCATACAGATGGCGGTGTAGATATTTCCATATTCGTACGGATGGCAGTGTAGATATTTCCATGTTCATACAGGTGGCGGTGTAGGTATTTCCATGTTTACACAGATAGCAGTGTAGTTATTTCCATGTTTATAGAGATAGCAGTGTAGATATTCCCATTGATATTCAGATAGCTGTGTAGATATTTGCATGTTCATACTGATAGCGGTGTAGATATTTCCATGTTCGTACAGATAGCGGTGTAGGTATTTCCATGTTCATACAGATAGCGGTGTAGATATTTCCAAGTTCATACAGTTAGCGGAGGAGATATTTCCATGTTCATACAGAAAGCGGTGTAGATAATTCCATGTTCATACAGTTAGCGGTGTAGATATTTCCATGTTTATACAGATGGCCGTGGAGATATTTACATGTTCATACAGATGGCGGTGTAGATATTTCCAAGTTCGTACAGATGTCGGTGTAGATATTTTCATGTTCATAGAGATGGCGGTGTAGATATTTCCATGTTTATGCAGATAGCGTTATGAATATTTCCATGTTTATACAGATGGTGGTGTAGATATTTCCATGTTTATAGAGATGGCGGTCTAGATATTTCCATGTTTGTAGAGATAGTGGTGTAGTTATTTCCAAGTTTATAGAGACAGCGTTGTAGATATTTCCATGTTTATACTGATAGCGGTGAAGATATTTCCATGTTTATACAGATAGCGGTGTAGATATTTCCATGTTTATTCAGATAGCGGTGAAGATATTTCCATGTTTATACAGATAGCGGTGTAGATATTTCCATGTTTATACAGATAGCAGTGTAGATATTTCCATGTTTATAGAGATAGTGGTGTAGATAATCCCAATTTTATACTGATAGCATTGTAGATATTTCCAAATTCATACAGATAGCGGTGTAGATATTTCCACGTTTATAGAGATGGCGGTGTAGATATTTCCATGTTCATACAAAAGGCGGTGTAGGTATTTCCATGTTTATAGGGATGGCAGTGTAGATATTTTCATGTTTACACAGATGGCGGTGTAGATATTTCCATGTTTACACAGATAGCGGTGTAGACATTTCCATGTTTACACAGATAGCGGTGTGGATATTTCCATGTTTATGCAGATAGCGGTGTAGATATTTCCATGTTTATACAGATAGCGGTGCGGATATTTCCATGTTTACACTGATGGGCAGATATTTCCATGTTTATACAGATAGCAGTGTAGATATTTCCATCTTAATACAGATGGCGGTGTAGATATGTCCATGTTCGTACAGATGGCGGTGTAGATATTTCCATGTTCATACAGATGGCGGTGTAGATATTTTGAAGTTTGTAGAGATAGCGCTGTAGTTATTTCCATATTTATAGAGAAATCTGTGTAGCTATTTCCATGTATATGCAGATAGCTGTGTAGATATTTCCATGGTCATTCAGAAAGCGGTGTAGATATTTCCATGTTCATCCAGATGTCGGTGTAGATATATCCATGTTCATACAGATGGCGGTGAAGATATTTCCATGTTCATACAGATGGCGGTGTAGATATTTCCAGGTTCATACAAATGGCGGTGTAGATATTTCCATGTTCATAGAGATGGCGGTGTAGATATTTCCATGTTCATAGAGATGGCGGTGTAGATATTTCCATGTTCATAGAGATGGCGGTGTAGATATTTCCATGTTTATACAGATAGCGGTGTAGTTATTTCCATGTTTATAGAGATAGCATTGTAGATATTTCCATTGATATACAGATAGCTCTGTAGGTATTTGCATGTTCATAGAGATAGCGGTGTAGATATTTCCATGTTCATACAGATGGCGGTGTAGATATTTCCATGTTCGTACGGATGGCAGTGTAGATATTTCCATGTTCATACAGGTGGCGGTGTAGATATTTCCCTGTTTATACAGATAGCAGTGTAGTTATTTCCATGTTTATAGAGATAGCAGTGTAGATATTCCAATTGATATACAGATAGCTGTGTAGATATTTGCATGTTCATACAGATAGCGGTGTAGATATTTCCATGTTTGTACAGATAGCGGTGTAGATATTTAAATGTTCATACAGATAGCGGTGTAGATATTTCCAAGTTCATACAGTTAGCGGAGTAGAAATTTCCATGTTCATACAGATAGAGGTGTATATATTTCCATGTTCATACAGTTAGCGGTGTAGATATTTCCATGTTCATACAGATGGCCGTGTAGATATTTCCATGTTCATAAAGATGGCGGTGTAGATATTTCGAAGTTTATAGAGATAGCGCTGTAGTTATTTCCATATTTATAGAGAAATCTGTGTAGCTATTTCCATGTATATGCAGATAGCTGTTTAGATATTTCAATGTTCATGCAGAAATCGGTGTATATATTTCCATGTTCATTCAGATGTCGGTGTAGATATATCTATGTTCATACAGATGGCGGTGTAGATATTTCCATGTTCATAGAGATGGCGGTGTAGATATTTCCATGTTCATAGAGATGGCGGTGTAGATATTCCCATGTTCATACAAATGGCGGTGTAGATATTTCCATGTTCATAGAGATGGCGGTGTAGATAGTTCCATGTTCATACAGATAGCGGTGTAGATATTTCCATGTTCATGCAGATGGCGGTGAAGTTATTTCCAAGTTCATACAGGTGGCGGTGTAGATATTTCCATGTTTATTCAGATGACGGTGAAGATATTTCCATGTTTATGCAGATGGCGGTGTAGATATTTCCATGTTTATACAGATAGCAGTGTAGGTATTTCCATGTTTATAGAGATAGTCGTGTAGATAATTCCAATTTTATACTGATAGCATTGTAGATATTTCCAAATTCATACAGATAGCGGTGTAGATATTTCCACGTTTATAGAGATGGCGGTGTAGATATTTCCATGTTCATACAGATGGCGGTGTGGATATTTCCATGTTTATAGAGATGGCGTTGTAGATATTTTCATGTTTACACAGATGGAGGTGTAGATATTTCCGTGTTTACACAGATAGCGGTGTAGACATTTCCATGTTTACACAGATAGCGGTGTGTATATTTCCATGTTTATGCAGATAGCGGTGTAGATATTTCCATGTTTATACAGATAGCGGTGCGGATATTTCCATGTTTATACAGATAGTTGGGCAGATATTTCCATGTTTATACAGATAGCGGTGTAGTTATTTCCATCTTAATACAGATGGTGGTGTACGTATGTCCATGTTCGTGCAGATGGCGTTGTACATATTTCCCTGTTAATACAGATGGTGGTGTAGATATTTCGAAGTTTATAGAGATAGCGCTGTAGTTATTTCCATATTTATAGAGAAATCTGTGTAGATATTTCCTTGTATATGCAGATAACAGAGTAGATATTTCCATGTTCATGCAGACAGCGGTGTAGATATTTCCATGTTCATCCAGATGCCGGTGTAGATATATCCATGTTCATACAGATGGCGGTGAAGATATTTCCATGTTCATACAAATGGCGGTGTAGATATTTCCATGTTCATAGAGATGGCGGTGTAGATATTTCCAAGTTTATACAGATAGCAGTGTAGTTATTTCCATGTTTATAGAGATAGCATAGTAAATATTTCCACTGATATACAGATAGCTGTGTACATATTTGCATGTTCATACAGATAGCGGTGTAGATATTTCCATGTTCATACAGATAGCCGTGTAGATATTTCCATGTTTAAAGAGATAGCGGTGTAGATATTTCCATGTTCATACAGATAGCTGTGTAGATATTTCCATGTTCATACAGATAGCGGTGCAGATATTTCCATGTTCAAACAGATAGCGGTGTAGATATTTCCATGTTCATACAGATAGCGGTGCAGATATTTCCATGTTCATACAGTTAGCGGTGTAGATATTTCCATGTTCATACAGATGGTGGTGTAGATATTTACATGTTCATACAGATGGCGGTGTAGATATTTCCATGTTCCTACAGATGGCGGTGTAGTTATTTCCATGTTTATACAGATAGCAGTGTAGTTATTTCCATGTTTATAGAGATAGCAGTGTAGATATTTCCATTGATATACAGATAGCTGTGTAGATATTTCCTTGTTCATACAGATAGCGGTGTAGATATTTCTATGTTCGTATAGATAGCGGTGTAGATATTTCCATGTTCATACAGATAGCGGTGTAGATATTTCCATGTTCATACAGATAACGGTGTAGATATTTCCATGTTCATACAGATAGCGGTGTAGATATTTCCATGTTCATACAGTTAGCGGTGTAGATATTTCCATGTTCATACAGATGGCGGTGTAGATATTTACATGTACATAGAGATGGCTGTGTAGATATTTCCATGTTTATATAGATAGCAGTGTAGTTATTTCCATGTTTATAGAGATAGCATAGTAGGTATTTCCACTGATATACAGATAGCTGTGTAGATATTTGCATGTTCATACAGATAGCGGTGTAGATATTTCCATGTTCATACAGATAGCGGTGTAGGTATTTCCATGTTCATACAGATAGCGGTGTAGATATTTCCATGTTCATACAGTTAGCGCTGTAGATATTTCCATGTTCATACAGATGGCGGTGTAGATATTTCCATGTTCATACAGATAGCGGTATAGATATTTCCATGTTTATACAGATGGTGGTGTAGATATTTCCATGTTTATACAGATAGCAGTGTAGATATTTCCATGTTTATAGAGATAGTGGTGTAGATAATTCCAATTTTATACTGACAGCATTGTAGATATTTCCAAATTCATACAGATAGCGGTGTAGATATTTGCACGTTTATAGAGATGGCGGTGTAGATATTTCCATGTTCATACAAATGGCGGTGTAGATATTTCCATGTTTATAGAGATGGCGGTGTAGATATTTTCATGTTTACACAGATGGCGGTGTAGATATTTCCATGTTTACACAGATAGCGGTGTAGACATTTCCATGTTTACACAGATAGCGGTGTGGATATTTCCATGTTTATTCAGATAGCGGTGTAGGTATTTCCATGTTCATACAGATAACGGTGTAGATATTTCCATGTTCATACAGATAGCGGTGTAGATATTTCCATGTTCATAAAGTTAGTGGAGTAGATATTTCCAGTTTCATACAGATGGCGGTGTAGATATTTACATAGTCACACAGATGGCGGTGTAGATATTTCCATGATCGTACAGATGGCGGTGTAGATATTTCCATGTTCATAGAGATTGTGGTGTACATATGTCCATGTTTATGCTGATAGCGGTATAGATAATTCCATGTTTATACAGATGGTGGTGTAGGTATTTCCATGTTCATAGAGATGGCGGTCTAGATATTTCCATGTTTATAGAGACAGTGGTGTAGTTATTTCCAAGTTTATAGAGACAGCGTTGTAGATATTTCCATGTTTATACAGATAGCGGTGAAGATATTTTCATGTTTATACAGATAGCGGTGTAGATATTTCCACGTTTAAACAGATATCAATGTAGATATTTCCATGTTTATAGAGATAGTGGTGTAGATAATTCCCATTTTTTACAGATAGCAATGTAGATATTTCCAAGTTCATACAGATGGCCGTGGAGATATTTCCATGTTCATACAGGTGGCGGTGTAGATATTTCCATGTTTATACAGATAGCAGTGTAGTTATTTCCAAGTTTATAGAGATAGCAGTGTAGATGTTTCCATTGATATACAGATAGCTGTGTAGATATTTGCATGTTCATACAGATAGCGGTGTAGATATTTCCATGTTCATACAGATAGCGGTGTAGATATTTCCATGTTCATACAGATAGCGGTGTAGGTATTTCCATGTTGATACAGATAACGGTGTAGATATTTCCATGTTCATACAAATAGCGGTGTAGATATTTCCATGTTCATACAATTAGCGGAGTAGATATTTCCATGTTCATACAGATGGCGGTGTAGATATTTCCATGTTCTTACAGATGGCGGTGTAGATATTTCCATGTTCGTACAGAAGCGGTGTAGATATTTCCGTGTTCATACAGATGGCGGTGTACATATTTCCATACTTATGCAGATAGCGGTATAGGTATTTCCATGTATATACAGATGGTGGTGTAGGTATTTCCATGTTTATAGAGATGGCGGTCTAGATATTTCCATATTTATAGTGATAGTGGTGTAGTTATTTCCAAGTTTATAGAGACAGCGTTGTAGATATTTCCATGTTTATACAGATAGCGGTGAAGATATTTTCATGTTTATACAGATAGCGGTGTAGATATTTCCATGTTTATACAGATAGCGGTGCGGATATTTCCATGTTTATACAGATGGGCAGATATTTCCATCTTTATACAGATAGCGGTGTAGATGTTTCCATCTTAATACAGATGGCGGTGTAGATATGTCCATGTTCGTACAGATGGCGGTGTAGATATTTCCATGTTCATACAGATGGCGGTGTAGATATTTCGAAGTTTATGGAGATAGCGCTGTAGTTATTTCCATATTTATAGAGAAATCTGTGGAGATATTTCCATGTATATGCAGATAGCTGTGTAGATATTTCCATGTTCATGCAGAAAGCGGTGTAGATATTTCCATGTTCATCCAGATGTCGGTGTAGATATATGTACATACAGATGGCGGTGAAGATATTTCCATGTTCATACAGATGGCGGTGTAGATATTTCCGTGTTGATACAAATGGCGGTGTAGATATTTCCATGTTCATAGAGATGGCGGTGTAGATATTCCCATGTTCATACAAATGGCGGTGTAGATATTTCCATGTTCATAGAGATGGCGTTGTAGATATTTCCATGTTTATGCAGATAGCGGTATAGATATTACCATGTTTATACAGACGGTGGTGTAGATATTTCCATGTTTGTAGAGATAGTGGTGTAGTTATTTCCAAGGATACAGAGACAGCGTTTTAGATATTTCCATGTTTATACAGATAGCGGTGAAGATATTTCCATGTTTATACAGATAGCGGTGTAGATATTTCCATGTTGATTCAGATAGCGTGAAGATATTTCCATGTTTATACGGATAGCGGTGTAGATATTTCCATGTTTATACAGATAGCAGTGTAGATATTTCCATGTTTATAGAGATAGTCGTGTAGATAATTTCAATTTTATACTGATAGCATTGTAGATATTTCCAAATTCATACAGATAGCGGTGTAGATATTTCCACGTTTATAGAGATGGCGGTGTAGACATTTCCATGTTTACACAGATAGCCGTGTGGATATTTCCATGTTTATGCAGATAGCGGTGTAGATATTTCCATGTTTATACAGATAGTGGTGCGGATATTTCCATGTTTATACAGATAGTTGGGCAGATATTTCCATGTTTATGCAGATAGCGGTGTAGATATTTCCATCTTAATACAGATGGTGGTGTAGGTATGTCCATGTTCGTACAGATGGCGTTGTACATATTTCCCTGTTAATACAGATGGTGGTGTAGATATTTCGAAGTTTATAGAGATAGCGCTGTAGTTATTTCCGTATTTATAGAGAAATCTGTGTAGATATTTCCATGTATATGCAGATAATAGAGTAGGTATTTCCATGTTCATGCAGATAGCGGTGTAGATATTTCCATGTTCATCCAGATGCCAGTGTAGATATATCCATGTTCATACAGATGGCGGTGAAGATATTTCCATGTTCATACAGATGGTGGTGTAGATATTTCCATGTTCATACAAATGGCGGTGTAGATATTTCCATGTTCATAGAGATGGCGGTGGAGATATTTCCATGTTCATACAGATAGCGGTGCAGATATTTCCATGTTCATACAGTTAGCGGTGTAGATATTTCCATGTTTACAGATGGTGGTGTAGATATTTACACGTTCATACACATGGCGGTGTAGATATTTCCATGTTCGTACAGATGGCGGTGTAGATATTTCCATGTTCATAGAGATGGCGGTGTAGATATTTGCATGTTTATGCAGATAGAGGTATACATATTTCCATGTTTATACAGATGGTGGTGTAGATATTTCCAAGTTTATAGAGATGGCGGTCTAGATATTTCCATGTTTATAGAGATAGTGGTGTAGTTATTTCCAAGTTTATAGAGACAGCGTTGTAGATATTTCCATGTTTATGCAGATAGCGGTGAAGATATTTCCATGTTTATACAGATAGCGGTGTAGATATTTCCATGTTTAAAGAGATAGTGGTGTAGATATTTCCATGTTCATACAGATAGCGGTGTAGATATTTCCATGTTCATACAGATAGCGGTGCAGATATTTCCATGTTTAAACAGATAGCGGTGTAGGTATTTCCAAGTTCATGCAGATAGCGGTGTAGTTATTTCCATGTTTATACAGATAGCGGTGCGGATATTTCCTTGTTTATACAGATGGGCAGATATTTCCATGTTTATACAGATAGCGGTGTAGATATTTCCATCTTAATACTGATGGCGGTGTAGATATGTCCATGTTCGTACAGTTGGCGGTGTAGATATTTCCATGTTCATACAGATGGCGGTGTTGATATTTTGAAGTTTATAGAGATAGCACTGTAGTTATTTCCACATTTATAGAGAAATCTGTGTAGATATTTCCATATATATGCAGATAGCTGTGTAGATATTTCCATGTTCATGCAGATAGCGCTGTAGATATTTCCGTGTTCATCCAGATGCCGGTGTAGATATATCCATGTTCATACAGATGGTGGTGAAGAAATATCCATGTTCACACAGGTGGCGGAGAAAATGTTTCCATGTTCATACAAATGGCGGTGTAGATATTTCCATGTTCATAGAGATGGCGGTGTAGATATTTCCATGTTCATACAAATGGCGGTGTAGATATTTCCATGTTCATAGAGATGGCGGTGTAGATATTTCCATGTTTATACAGATAGCAGTGTAGTTATTTCCATGTTCATAGAGATAGCATTGTAGATATTTCCAGTGATATACAGATAGCTGTGTAGATATTTGCATGTTCATACAGATAGCGGTGTAGATATTTCCATGTTTATACAGATAGCGGTGTAGATATTTCCATGTTCATACAGATAGCGGTGTAGATATTTCCATGTTCATACAGATAGCGGTGTAGATATTTCCATGTTCATAAAGATAGCAGTGTAGAAATTTCCATGTTCATACAGATAGCGGTGAAGATATTTCCATGTTCATACAGATAGCGGTGTAGATATTTCCATGTTCATACAGATAGCGGTGCAGATATTTCCATGTTCATACAGTTAGCGGTGTAGATATTTCCATGTTCATACAGATGGTGGTGTTGATATTTACATGTTCATAAAGATGGCGGTGTAAATATTTCCATGTTCTTTCAGATGGCGGTGTAGATATTTCCATCTTCATAGAGTTGGCGGTGTAGATATTTCCATGTTTATGCAGATAGCGGTATAGATATTTCCATGTTTATACACATGGTGGTGAAGATATTTCCATGTTTATAGAGATGGCAGTCTAGATATTTCCATGTTTATAGAGATAGTGGTGTAGTTATTTCAAAGTTTATAGAGACAGCATTGTAGATATTTCCATGTATACACTGATAGCGGTTAAGATATTTCCATGTTTATACAGATAGCGGTGTCGATATTTCCATGTTTATACAGATAGCGGTGTAGATATTTCCATGTTTATAGAGATAGTGGTGTAGATAATTTCAATTTTATACAGATAGCAGTGTAGATATTTCCAAGTTCATACAGATAGCAGTGTAGATATTTCCACGTTTATAGAGATGGCGGTGTAGATATTTCCATGTTTATACAGATGGCGGTGTAGATATTTCCATGTTTATAGAGATGGCGGTGTAGATATTTCCATGTTCATACAGATGGCGGTGTTGATATTTCGAAGTTTATAGAGATAGCGCTGTCGTTATTTCCATATTTATAGAGAAATCTGTGTAGATATTTCCATGTATATGCAGATAGCTGTGTAGATATTTCCAAGTTCATGCAGACAGCGGTGTAGATATTTCCAAGTTCATCCAGATGTCGGTGTAGATATATTCATATTCATACAGATGGCGGTGTAGATATTTCCATGTTCATACAAATGGCGGTGTAGATATTTCCATGTTCATAGAGATGGCGGTGGAGATATTTCCAAGTTCATACAAATGGCGGTGTTGATATTTCTCTGTTCATAGAGATGGCGGTGTAGATATTTCCATGTTTATACAGATAGCAGTGTAGTTATTTCCATGTTTATAGAGATAGCATTGTAGATATTTCCATTGTTATACAGATAGCTCTGTAGATATTTGCATGTTCATACAGATAGCGGTGTAGATATTTCCAAGTTCATACAGATGGCGGTGTAGATATTTTGAAGTTTATAGAGATAGCACTGTAGTTATTTCCACATTTATAGAGAAATCTGTGTAGATATTTCCATATATATGCAGATAGCTGTGTAGATATTTCAATGTTCATGCAGATAGCGCTGTAGATATTTCCATGTTCATCCAGATGCCGGTGTAGATATATCCATGTTCATACAGATGGTGGTGAAGATATATCCATGTTCACACAGATGGCGGAGAAAATGTTTCCATGTTCATACAAATTGCGGTGTAGATATTTCCATGTTCATAGAGATGGCGGTGTAGATATTTCCATGTTCATACAAATGGCGGTGTAGATATTTCCATGTTCATAGAGATGGCGGTGTAGATATTTCCATGTTTATACAGATAGCAGTGTAGTTATTTCCATGTTCATAGAGATAGCATTGTAGATATTTCCAGTGATATACAGATAGCTGTGTAGATATTTGCATGTTCATACAGATAGCGGTGTAGATATTTCCATGTTTATACAGATAGCGGTGTAGATATTTCCGTGTTCATACAGATAGCGGTGTAGATATTTCCATGTTCATAAAGATAGCAGTGTAGAAATTTCCATGTTCATACAGATAGCGGTGAAGATATTTCCATGTTCATACAGATAGCGGTGTAGATATTTCCATGTTCATACAGATAGCGGTGCAGATATTTCCATGTTCATACAGAGAGCGGTGTAGATATTTCCATGTTTATACAGATAGCGGTGTAGATATTTCCATGTTCATACAGATAGCGGTGTAGATATTTCCATGTTCATAAAGTTAGGAGTGTAGAAATTTCCATGTTCATACAGATAGCGGTGAAGATATTTCCATGTTCATACAGATAGCGGTGTAGATATTTCCATGTTCATACAGATAGCGGTGCAGATATTTCCATGTTCATACAGTTAGCGGTGTAGATATTTCCATGTTCATACAGATGGTGGTGTTGATATTTACATGTTCATACAGATGGCGGTGTAAATATTTCCATGTTCTTTCAGATGGCGGTGTAGATATTTCCATGTTCATAGAGTTGGCGGTGTAGATATTTCCATGTTTATGCAGATAGCGGTATAGATATTTCCATGTTCATACAGATAGCGGTGTAGATATTTCCATGTTTATACAGATAACAGTGTAGATATTTCCATGTTTACACAGATAGCGGTGTAGATATTTCCATGTTTATCGAGATAGTGGTGTAGATAATTTCAATTTTATACAGATAGCAGTATAGATATTTCCAAGTTCATACAGATAGCGGTGTAGATATTTCCACGTTTATAGAGATGGCGGTGTAGATATTTCCATGTTCATACAGATGGCGGTGTAGATATTTCCATGTTTATAGAGATGGCGGTGTAGATATTTTCATGTTTACACAGATGGCGGTGTAGATATTTCCATGTTTACACAGATAGCGGTGTAGACATTTCCATGTTTACACAGATAGCGGTGTGGATATTTCCATGTTTATGTAGATAGCGGTGTAGATATTTCCATATTTATACAGATAGCGGTGCGGTTATTTCGATGTTTATACAGATATTGGTGCAGATATTTCCATGTTTATACAGATAGCGGTGTAGATATTTCCATCTTAATAGAGACGGCGGTGTAGATATGTCCATGCTCGTAGGGATGGCGGTGTAGATATTTCCATGTTCATACAGATGGCAGTGTAGATATTTCGAAGTTTATAGAGATAGCGCTGTAGTTATTTCCACATTTATAGAGAAATCTGTGTAGCTATTTCCATGTATATTCAGATAGCTGTGTAGATATTTCCATGTTCATACAGATAGCGGTGTAGATACTTTTATGTTCATACAGATAGCGGTGTAGATATTTCCATGTTCATACAGATAGCGGTGTAGGTATTTCTATGTTCATACAGATAGCGGTGTAGATATTTCCATGTTCATACAGTTAGCGGTGTAGATATTTCCATGTTCATACAGATGGCGGTGTAGATATTTACATGTTCGTACGGATGGCAGTGTAGATATTTCCATGTTCATACAGGTGGCGGTGTAGATATTTCCATGTTTATACAGATAGCAGTGTAGTTATTTCCATGTTTTTGGAGATAGCAGTGTAGATAGTTCCATTGATATACAGATAACTGTGTAGATATTTCCATGTTAATACAGATAGCGGTGTAGATATTTCCATGTTCGTACAGATAGCGGTGTAGATATTTCCATGTTCATACAGATAGTGGTGTAGATATTTCCATGTTCATACAGATAACGGTGTAGATATTTCCATGTTCATACAGATAGGGGTGTAGATACTTCCATGTTCATACTGTTAGCGGTGTAGATATTTCCATGTTCTTACAGATGGCGGTGTAGATATTTACATGTTCATACAGATGGCGGTGTAGATACTTCCATGTTCGTACAGATGGCGGTGTAGATATTTCCATGTTCATAGAGATGGCGGTGTAGATATTTCCATGTTTATGCAGATAGCGGTATAGATATTTCCATGTTTATACAGATATTGGTGTAGATATTTCCATGTTTATAGAGATGGCGGTCTAGATATTTCCATGTTTATACAGATTGCGGTGAAGATATTTCCATGTTTATACAGATAGCGGTGTAGATATTTCCATTTTTATACAGATAGCAGTGTAGATATTTTCATGCTTATAGAGATAGTGGTGTAGATAATTTCAATTTTATACCGAGAGCAGTGTAGATATTTCCAAGTTCTTACAGACAGCGAAGTAGATATTTCCACCTTTATAGAGATGGCGGTCTAGATATTTCCATATTCATACCGATGGCGGTGTAGATATTTCTATGTTCATACAAATCGCGGTGTAGATATTTCCATGTTCATAGAGATGGCGTTGTAGATATTTCCATGTTCATACAAATGGTGGTGTAGATATTTCCATGTTCATGGAGATGGCAGTGTAGATATTTCCATGTTTATACAGATAGCAGTGTAGTAATTTCCTTGTTTATAGATATAGCAGTGTAGATATTTCCATTGATATACAGATAGCTGTGTAGATATTTGCAAGTTCATACAGATAGCAGTGTAGATATTTCCGCGTTTATAGAGATGGCGGTGTAGATATTTCCATGTACATACAGATGGCGGTGTAGATATTTCCATGTTTATATGGATGGCGGTGTAGATATTTTAATGTTTACAAAGATGGCGGTGTAGATATTTCCATGTTTACACAGATAGCGGTGTAGACATTTCCATGTTCATACAGATAGCGGTGTGGATATTTCCAAGTTTATGCAGATAGCTGTGTAGATATTTCCATCTTTATACAGATAGCAGTGCGGTTATTTCCATGTTTATACAGATAGTGGTTCAGATATTTCCATGTTTATACATATAGCGGTGTAGATATTTCCATCTTAATACAGATGGCGGTGTAGATATGTCCATGCTCGTACAGATGGCGGTGTAGATATTTCCATGTTCATACAGATGGCGGTGTAGATATTTCAAAGTTTATAGAGATAGCGCTGTAGTTATTTCTATATTTACATAGAAATCTGTGTAGATATTTCCATGTATATGAAGATAGCTGTGTATATATTTCCATGTTCATGAAGAAAGCGGTGTAGATATTTCCATGTTCATCCAGATGCCAGTGTAGATATTTCCATGTTCATACAGATGGCGGTGAAGATATTTCCATGTTCATGCAGATGGCGGTGTAGATATTTCCATGTTCATACAAATGGCAGTGTAGATATTTCAAAGTTTGTAGAGATAACGCTGTAGTTATTTCTATATTTACATAGAAATCTGTGTAGATATTTCCATGTATATGCAGATAGCTGTGTAGATATTTCCATGTTCATTCAGAAAGCGGTGTAGATATTTCCATGTTCATACAGATGGCCGTGTAGTTATTTACATGTTCATACATATGGCGGTGTAGATATTTCCATGTTTATAGTGATGGCGGTGTAGATATTTCCATGTTTATACAGATGGAGGTGTATATGTTTCCATGTTTATAGAGATGGCGGCGTAGATATTTCCATGTTTATACAGATGGCGGTGTAGATATTTCCATGTTTATACCAAAAGCGGTGTAGATATTTCCATGTTTACACAGATAGCGGTGTAGTTATTTCCATGTTTATGCAGATGGCGGTGTAGATATTTACATGTTTATAGAGTTGGCGGTCTAGATATTTCGATGTTTTTAGAGATAGTTGTGTAGTTATTTCAAAGTCTATAGAGACTGCGGTGTAGATATTTCCATGTTTATACAGATAGCGGTGTAGATATTTCCATGTTTATAGAGATAGCGGTGTAGTTATTTCCATGTTTATACAGATTGCGGTGAAGATATTTCCATGTTTACACAGATAGCCGTGTGGATATTTCCATGTGTATACAGATAGTGGTGTAGATATTTCCAAGTTTATGCAGATTGCGGTGCAGATATTTCCATGTTCATACAGATAGCAGTGTAGATATTTCCATGTTCATACAGATTGCAGTATAGATATTTCCATGTTCATACAGATAGCGGTGTAGATGTTTCCATGTTCATACAGATGGCCGTGTAGTTATTTCCATGTTCATACAGATAGCGGTTTAGATATTTCCATGTTCATTCAGATAGAGGTGTAAATAATTCCACCTTTATAGAGATGGCAGTGTAAATATTTTTATGTTTATACAGATGGCGTTGTAGATACTTACATGTTTATAGAGATGGCAGTCTAGATATTTTCTGGTTAATGCAGATAACCGTGTAGATATTTCCAAGTTTATAGAGATAGCGTTGTAGATATTTCCATGCTTATACAGATGGCGGTGTAGATATTTCCATGTTTATGCAGATAGCGGTGTAGATATTTCCATCTTAGTACAGATGGTGGTGCAGGTATTTCCATGTTCATACAGATGGCGATGTAGATATTTCTGAATTTGTAGAGATAGCGGTGTAGTTATTTTCAACTCTATAGAGATAGCGGTGTAGATATTTCCACGTATATGCAGATAGCTGTGTAGATATTTCTATGTTCATACAGATAGCGGTGTAGATATTTCCATGTTCAGAGAGATAGCGGTGTAAATAGTTCCACCTTTATAGAGATGGCGGTGTAGATATTTCCAAGTTTATAGAGATAGCGGTGTAGTTATTTCCATCTCTAAAGAGATAGCGGTGTAGATATTTCCATGTTTATAGAGATGGCGGTGTAGATATTTCCATGTTTATACAGATGGCGGTGTAGATATTTACATGTTTATAGAGATGGCGGTGTAGTTATTTCCATGTTTATGGAGATAGCGGTGTAGATATTTCCATGTATATGCACATAGCTGTGTAGATGTTTCCATGTTCATACAGATAGCGGTGTAGATAGTTCCATGTTCATACAGATAGCGGTGTAGATATTTCCATGTTCATACAGATGGCTGTGAAGTTATTTACATGTTCATACAGATGGCGGTGTAGATATTTCCATGTTTATAGTGATGGCGGTGTAGATATTTCCATGTTTATACAGATGGAGGTGTAGATATTTCCCTGTATATAGAGATGGCGGTGTAGATATTTCCATGTTTATTCAGATGACGGTGTAGATATTTCCATGTTTATACAGATGGCGGTGTAGATATTTACATGTTTATACAGAGAGCGGTGTAGATATTTCCATGTTTACACAGATAGCGGTGTAGATATTTCCATGTTTATGCAGATGGCGTTGTAGATATTTACATGTTTATAGAGTTGACGGTCTAGATATTTCGATGTTTATAGAGATAGTGGTGTAGTTATTTCCAAGTTTATAGACACTGCGGTGTAGATATTTCCATGTTTATACAGATAGCGGTGTAGATATTTCCACGTTTATAGAGATGGTGGTGTAGATATTTCCATGTTCATACAGATGGCGGTGTAGATATTTCCATGTTTATACAGATAGCGGTGTAGATATTTGCATCTTAATACAGATGGTGGTGCAGGTATTTCCATGTTCATACAGATGGCGATGTAGATATTTCTGAATTTATAGAGATAGCGGTGTAGTTATTTCCAACTGTATAGAGATAGCAGTGTAGATATTTCCACGTATATGCAGATAGCTTTGTAGATATTTCTATGTCCGTATAGATAGCGGTGTAGATATTTCCATGTTCATAGAGATAGCGGTGTAGATATTTCCATGTTCATACAGATAGCGGTATAGATGTTTCCATGTTCATACAGATAGCGGTGTAAATAATTCCAACTTTATAGAGATGGCGGTGTAAATATTTGTATGTTCATACGGATGGCGGTGTAGATATTTACATGTTTATAGAGTTGTCAGTCTAGATATTTTCTGGTTTATACAGATAGCGGTGTAGATATTTCCAAGTTTATAGAGATAGCGTTGTAGATAATTCCATGTTTATACAGATAACAGTGTAGATATTTCCATGTTTATACAGATGGCCGTGTAGATATTTCCATGTTTATACAGATGGTGGTGTAGTTATTTCCATGTTTATAGAGATAGCGGTGTAGATATTTCCATCTTAATACAGATGGTGGTGCTGATATTTCCATGTTCATACAGATGGCAATGTAGATATTTCCAAGTTTATAGAGATAGCGGTGTAGTTATTTCCAACTCTATAGAGATAGCGGTGTATATATTTCCAATTTTACACAGATAGCATTGTAGATATTTCCATGTTCATACAGATAGCGGTGTATATATTTCCACGTTTATAGAGATGGTGGTGTAGATATTTCCATGTTCATACAGATGGCGGTGTAGATATTTCCATGTTTATAGAGATGGCGGTGTAGATATTTCCATGTTTATAGAGATAGCGGTGTAGATATTTCCATGTTCATACAGATAGCGGTGTAGATATTTCCATGTTCATACAGATAGCGGTGTAGATATTTTCATGTTCATACAGATAGCGGTGTAGATATTTCCATGTTCATACAGATAGCGGTTTAGATATTTCCATGTTCATATAGATAGCGGTGTAAATAATTCCACATTTATAGAGATGGCGGTGTAGATATTTCCAAGTTTATAGAGATAGCGGTGTAGTTATTTCCATCTCTGTAGAGATAGCGGTGTAGATATTTCCATGTTTATAGAGATGGCGGTGCAGATATTTCCATGTTTATACAGATGGCGGTGTAGATATTTACATATTTATAGAGATGGCGGTGTAGTAATTTCCATGTTTATGGAGATAGCGGTGTAGATATTTCCATGTATATGCAGATAGCTGTATAGATGTTTCCATGTTCATACAGATAGCGGTGTAGATAGTTCCATGTTCATACAGATAGCGGTGTAGATATTTCCATGTTTTTACAGATGGCCATGAAGTTATTTACATGTTCATACAGACGGCGGTGTAGATATTTCCATGTTTATAGTGATGGCGGTGTAGATATTTCCATGTTTATACAGATGGAGGTGTAGATATTTCCATGTTTATAGAGAGGGCGGTCTAGATATTTTCTGGTTTATACAGAGAGCGGTGTAGATATTTCCACGTTTATAGAGATGGAGGTGTAGATATTTCCATGTTCATACAGATGGCGGTGTAGATATTTCCATGTTTGTAGAGATGGCGGTGTAGATATTTCGATGTTTATATAGATGGCGGTGTAGATATTTACATGTTTATAGAGATGGCGGTGTGGTTATTTCCATGTTTATGGAGATAGCGGTGTAGATATTTCCATGTATATGCAGATAGCTGTGTAGATGTTTCCATGTTCATACAGATAGCGGTGTAGATAGTTCCATGTTCTTACAGATAGCGGTGTAGATATTTCCATGTTCATACAGATGGCCGTGAAGTTATTTAAATGTTCATACATATGGCGGTGTAGATATTTCCATGTTTATAGTGATGGCGGTGTAGATATTTCCATGTTTATACAGATGGAGGTGTAGATATTTCCATGTTTATAGAGATGGCGGTGTAGATATTTCCATGTTTATACAGATGGCGGTGTAGATATTTCCATGTTTATACCGAAAGCGGTGCAGATATTTCCATGTTTACACAGGTAGCGGTGTAGTTATTTCCATGTTTATGCAGATGGCGGTGTAGATATTTACATGTTTATAGAGTTGGCGGTCTAGATATTTCGATGTTTTTAGAGATAGTTGTGTAGTTATTTCAAAGTTTATAGAGACTGCGGTGTAGATATTTCCATGTTTATACAGATAGCGGTGTAGATATTTCCATGTTTATAGAGATAGCGGTGTAGTTATTTCCATGTTTATACAGATAGCGGTGAAGATATTTCCATGTTTACACAGCCGTGTGGATATTTCCATGTGTATACAGATAGTGGTGTAGATATTTCCAAGTTTATGCAGATTGCGGTGCAGATATTTCCATGTTCATATAGATAGCAGTGTAGATATTTCAATGTTCATACAGATTGCAGTATAGATATTTCCATGTTCATACAGATAGCGGTGTAGATATTTCCATGTTCATACAGTTGGCCGTGTAGTTATTTCCATGTTCATACAGATGGCGGTGCAGATATTTCCAGGTTCATACAGATGGCCGTGTAGTTATTTCCATTTTCATACAGATGGCGGTGCAGATATTTCCATGTTCATACAGATGGCCGTGTAGATATTTCCATGTTCATACAGATAGCGGTTTAGATATTTCCATGTTCATACAGATAGAGGTGTAAATAATTACACCTTCATAGAGATGGCGGTGTAAATATTTTTATGTTCATACAGATGGCGTTGTAGATACTTACATGTTTATAGAGATGGCAGTCTAGATATTTTCTGGTTAATGCAGATAGCCATGTAGATATTTCCAACTTTATAGAGATAGCGTGGTAGATATTTCCATGTTCATACAGGTAGCGGTGTAGATATTTCCATGTTCATACAGATAGCGGTTTAGATATTTCCATGTTCATACAGATAGAGGTGTAAATAATTGCACCTTTATAGAGATGGCGGTCTAAATATTTTTATGTTCATACAGATGGCGTTGTAGATATTTACATGTTTATAGAGATGGCAGTCTTGATATTTTCTGGTTAATACAGATAGCCGTGTAGATATTTCCAAGCTTATAGAGATAGCGTTGTAGATATTTCCATGTTTTTACAGATAGCGGTGTAGATATTTCCATGCTTATACAGATGGCGGTGTAGATATTTCCATGTTTATACAGATAGCGCTGTAGATATTTCCCTCTTAATACAGATGGTGGTGCAGGTATTTCCATGTTGATACAGATGGCGATGTAGATATTTCTGAATTTATAGAGAAGGCGGTGTAGTTATTTCCAACTCTATAGAGATAGCGGTGTAGATATTTCAACGTATATGCAGATAGCTGTGTAGATATTTCTATGTTCATACAGATAGCGGTGTAGATATTTCCATGTTCATACAGATAGCGGTGTAAATAATACCACCTTTATAGAGATGGCGGTGTAAATATTTCTATGTTCATACAGATGGCGGTGTAGATATTTACATGCTTGTAGAGATGGCAGTCAAGATATTTTCTGGTTTATACAGATAGCGGTGTAGATATATCCAAGTTTATAGAGATAGCGTTGTAGATATTTCCATGTTTATACAGATAGCGGTGTAGATATTTCCATGTTTATACAGATAGCAGTGTAGATATTTCCATGTTCATACGGATAGCAGTGTAGATATTTCCATGTTCATACAGATAGGGGTTAGATATTTCCATGTTCATACAGATAGCGGTGTAGATATATCCATGTTCATACAGATAGCGGTGTAGATAATTCCACCTTCATAGAGAGGGTGGTGTAGATATTTCTATGTTCATACAGATGGCGGTGTAGATATTTACATGTTTATAGAGATGGCGGTCTAGATATTTTCTGGTTTATACAGATAGCATTGTAGATATTTCCATGTTCGTACAGATAGCGGTGTAGATATTTCCATGTTCATACAGATGGCGGTGTAGATATTTCCATGTTCATACAGATGTCGGTGTAGATATTTCCATGTTAATACAGATGGCGGTGTAGATATTTCCATGTTAATACAGATGGTGGTGTAGATATTTCCATGTTCATACAGATAGCGGTGTAGATATTTTCATGTTCATACAGATAGTGATTTAGATATTTCCAAGTTCATACAGATAGAGGTGTAAATAATTCCACCTTTATAGAGATGGCGGTGTAAATATTTCTATGTTCATACAGATGGCGTTGTAGATATTTACATGTTTATAGAGATGGCAGTCTAGATATTTTCTGGTTTATACAGATAGCGGTGTAGATACTTCCAAGTTTATTGAGATAGCGTTGTAGATGTTTCCATGTTTATACAGATAGCGGTGTAGATATTTCCATGCTTATACAGATGGCGGTGTAGATATTTCCATGTTTATACAGATAGCGGTGTAGATATTTCCTTCTTAATACAGATGGTGTTGCAGGCATTTCAATGTTCATACAGATGGCGATGTAGATATTTCTGAATTTATAGAGATAGCCGTGTAGTTATTTCCAACTCTATAGAGATAGCGGTGTAGATATTTCCACGTATATGCAGATAGCTGTGTAGATATTTTTATGTTCATACAGATAGCAGTGTAGATATTTCCATGTTCATACAGATAGTGGTGTACATATTTCCATGTTCATACAGATAGCGGAGTAGATATTTCCATTTTCATACAAATAGCGGTGTAGATATTCCCATGTTCATACAGATAGCAGTGTAGATAATTCCACCTTCATACAGAGGGCGGTGTAGATATTTCTATGTTCATACAGGTGGCGGTGTAGATATTTCCATGTTTATAGAGATGGCGGTGTAGATATTTGCATGTTCATACAGATGGCGGTGTAGATATTTACATGTGTATAGAAATGTCAGTCTAGATATTTTCTGGTTTATACAGATAGCGGTGTAGATATTTCCAAGTTTATAGAGATAGCGTTGTAGATATTTCCATGTTTATACAGATAGCGGTGTAGATATTTCCATGTTTATACAGATGGCAGTGTAGATATTTCCATGTTCATACAGATAGCTGTGTAGATATTTCCATGTTCATACAGATAGCGGTGTAGTTATTTCCATGTTCATACAGTTAGCGGTGTAGATATTTCCATGTTCATACAGATGGCGGTGTAGATATTTCCATCTTCATACAGATGGCGGTGTAGATATTTACATGTTCATACAGATGGCCGTGTAGATATTTCCATGTTCGTACGGATGGCAGTGTAGATATTTCCATGTTCATACAGGTGGCGGTGTAGATATTTCCATGTTCATACAGATAGCAGTGTAGTTATTTCCATGTTTATAGAGATAGCAGTGTAGATATTTCCATGTTCATACAGTTAGCGGTGTAGATATTTCCATGTTCATACAGTTGGCGGTGGAGATATTTACATGTTCATACAGATGGCGTTGTAGATATTTCCATGTTCGTACAGA
Source organism: Gorilla gorilla gorilla (assembly GCF_029281585.2). Taxonomy (NCBI): domain Eukaryota; kingdom Metazoa; phylum Chordata; class Mammalia; order Primates; family Hominidae; genus Gorilla; species Gorilla gorilla. The sequence goes on along the minus strand of NC_073235.2, from coordinate 14,609,290 downwards.
TTGCGGGGAAGATATTTCCATGTTCATAGAGATGGCGTTGTAGATATTTCCATGTTTATGCAGATAGCGGTATAGATATTTCCATGTATATACAGATGGTGGTGTAGATATTTCCATGTTTATAGAGATGGCGGTCTAGATATTTCCATGTTTATAGAGATAGTGGTGTAGTTATTTCCCAGTTTATAGAGACAGCGTTGTAGATATTTCCATGTTTATACAGATAGCAGTGAAGATATTTCCATGTTTATACAGATAGCGGTATAGATATTTCCATGTTTATACAGATAGCAGTGTAGATATTTCCATGTTTATAGAGATAGTGGTGTAGATAATTTCAATTTTATACAGATAGCAGTGTAGATAATTCCAAGTTTATACAGGTAGCGGTGTAGATATTTCCACGTATATAGAGATGGCGGTGTAGATATTTCCATATTCATACAGATGGCGGTGTAGTTATTTCCATGTTTATAGAGATAACAGTGTAGATATTTCCACTGATATACAGATAGCTGTGTATATATTTACATGTTCATACAGATGGCGGTGTAGATATTTCCGTGTTCGTACGGATGGCAGTGTAGATATTTCCATGTTCGTACAGGTGGCGGTGTAGATATTTCCATGTTTATACAAATAGCAGTGTAGTTATTTCAATGTTTATAGAGATAGCAACGTAGATATTTCCATTGATATACATATAGCTGTGTAGATATTTGCATGTTCATACAGATAGCGGTGTAGATATTGCCATGTTCATACAGATAGATGTGTAGATATTTCCATGTTCATACAGATGGCGGTGTAGATATTTCCATGTTTTTAGAGATGGCGTTGTAGATATTTTCATGTTTACACAGATGGCAGTGGAGATACTTCCATGTTTACACAGATAGCGTTGTAGACATTTCCATGTTTACACAGATAGCGGTGTGTATATTTCCACATTTATGCAGATAGCGGTGTAGATATTTCCATGTTTATACAGATAGCAGTGCGGATATTTCCATGTTGATACAGATAGTTGGGCAGATATTTCCATGTTTATACAGATAGCGGTGTAGATATTTCCATCTTAATACAGATGGCGGTGTAGATATGTCTATGTTCATACAGATGGCGGTGTAGATATTTGCATGTTCATAGGGATGGCGGTGTAGATATTTCGAAGTTTATAGAGATAGCGCTGTAGTTATTTCCAAATTTATAGAGAAATCTGTGTAGATATTTCCTTGTATATGCAGATAGTTGTGTAGATATTTCCATGTTCATGCAGATAGCGATGTAGATATTTCCATGTTCATACACATGGCGGTGTAGATATATCCATGTTCATAGAGATGGCGCTGTAGATATTTCCATGTTCATACAAATGGCGGTGTAGATATATCCATGTTCATAGAGATGGCGGTTTAGATATATCCATGTTCATACAGATGGCGGTGTAGATATTTCCATGTTCATACACATGGCGGTGTAGATATATCCATGTTCATAGAGATGGCGCTGTAGATATTTCCATGTTCATACAAATGGCGGTGTAGATATTTCCATATTCATAGAGATGGCGGTGTAGATATTTCCATGTTTATACAGATAGCAGTGTAGATATTTCCATGTTTATAGAGATAGCAGTGTAGATACTTCCATTGATATACAGATAGCTGTGTAGATATTTGCATGTTCATACTGTTAGCGGTGTAGATATTTCCATGTTCATACTGATAGCGGTGTAGATATTTCCATGTTCATACAGTTAGCGGTGTAGATATTTCCATGTTCATACAGATGGCGGTGTAGATATTTCCATGTTCATACAGATGGCCGTGTAGATATTTACATCTTCATACAGATGGCGGTGTAGATATTTCCATGTTCGTACGGATGGCAGTGTAGATATTTCCATGTTCATACAGGTGGCGGTGTAGATATTCCCCTGTTTTTACAGATAGCTGTGTAGTTATTTCCGTGTTTATAGAGATAGCAGGGTAGATATTTCCATTGATATACAGATAGCTGTGTAGATATTTGCATGTTCATACAGATAGCGGTGTAGATATTTCCCTGTTCATACACATAGCGGTGTAGATATTTCCATGTTCATACACATAGCGGTGTAGATATTTCCATGTTCATACAGATAACGGTGTAGATATTTGCATGTTCATACAGATAGCGGTGTAGATATTTCCATGTTCTCACAGATAGCGGTGTAGATATTTCCATGTTCATACAGTTAGCGGTGTAGATATTTCCATGTTCATGCAGATAGCGGTGTAGATATTTCCATGTTCATCCAGATGCCCGTGTAGATATATCCATGTTCATACAGATGGCGGTGAGGATATTTCCATGTTCATACAGATGGTGGTGTAGATATTTCCATGTTCATACACATGGCGGTGTAGATATTTCCATGTTCATAGAGATGGCGGTGTAGATATTTCTATGTTCATACATATGGCGGTGTAGATATTTCCATGTTCATAGAAATGGCGGTGTAGATATTTCCAAGTTTGTACAGATAGCAGTGTAGTTATTTCCATGTTTATAGAGATAGCAGTGTAGATATTTCCACTGATATACAGATAGCTGTGTAGATATTTACATGTTCATACAGATGGCGGTGTAGATATTTCCATGTTCGTACGGATGGCAGTGTAGATATTTCCATGTTCGTACAGGTGGCGGTGTAGATATTTCCATGTTTATACAAATAGCAGTGTAGTTATTTTAATGTTTATAGAGATAGCAATGTAGATATTTCCATTGATATACATATAGCTGTGTAGATATTTGCATGTTCATACAGATAGCGGTGTAGATATTGCCATGTTCATACAGATAGAGGTGTAGATATTTCCATGTACATACAGATAGCGGTGTAGATATTTCCATGTTCATACTGATAACGGTGTAGATATTTCCATGTTCATACAGATAGTGGTGTAGATATTTCCATGTTCATACAGTTAGCGGTGTAGATATTTCCATGTTCATACAGTTGGCGGTGTAGATATTTACATGTTCATACAGATGGCGTTGTAGATATTTCCATGTTCGTACAGATGGCGGGGAAGATATTTCCATGTTCATAGAGATGGCGTTGTAGATATTTCCATGTTTATGCAGATAGCGGTATAGATATTTCCATGTTTATACAGATGGTGGTGTAGATATTTCCATGTTTATAGATATGGCGGTCTAGATATTTCCATGTTTATAGAGATAGTGGTGTAGTTATTTCCAAGTTTATAGAGACAGCGTTGTAGATATTTCCATGTTTATACAGATAGCGGTGAAGATATTTCCATGTTTATACAGATAGCGGTATAGATATTTCCATGTTTATACAGATAGCAGTGTAGATATTTCCATGTTTATAGAGATAGTGGTGTAGATAATTTCAATTTTATACAGATAGCAGTGTAGATAATTCCAAGTTCATACAGGCAGCGGTGTAGATATTTCCACGTATATAGAGATGGCGGTGTAGATATTTCCATGTTCATACAGATGGCGGTGTAGATATTTCCATGTTTTTAGAGATGGCGGTGTAGATATTTTCATGTTTACACAGATGGCGGTGGAGATACTTCCATGTTTACACAGATAGCGTTGTAAACATTTCCATGTTTACACAGATAGCGGTGTGTATATTTCCACGTTTATGCAGATAGCGGTGTAGATATTTCCATGTTTATACAGATAGCGGTGCGGATATTTCCATGTTTATACAGATAGTTGGGCAGATATTTCCATGTTTATACAGATAGCGGTGTAGATATTTCCATCTTAATACAGATGGCGGTTTAGATATGTCTACGTTCGTACAGATGGCGGTGTAGATATTTGCATGTTCATAGGGATGGCGGTGTAGATATTTCGAAGTTTATAGAGATAGCGCTGTAGTTATTTCCAAATTTATAGTGAAATCTGTGTAGATATTTCCATGTATATGCAGATAGTTGTGTAGATATTTCCATGTTCATGCAGATTGCGGTGTAGATATTTCCATGTTCATCCAGATGCCGGTGTAGATATATCCATGTTCATACAGATGGCGGTGAAGATATTTCCATGTTCATACAGATGGCGGTGTAGATATTTCCATGTTCATACACATGGCGGTGTAGATATATCCATGTTCATAGAGATGGCGCTGTAGATATTTCCATGTTCTTAAAAATGGCGGTGTAGATATTTCCATATTCATAGAGATGGCGGTGTAGATATTTCCATGTTTATACAGATAGCAGTGTAGATATTTCCATGTTTATAGAGATAGCAGTGTAGATATTTCCATTGATATACAGATAGCTGTGTAGATATTTCCATGTTCATACAGATAGCGGTGTAGATATTTCCATGTTCATACTGATAGCGGTGTAGATATTTCCATGTTCATACAGTTAGCGGTGTAGATATTTCCATGTTCATACAGATGGCGGTGTAGATATTTCCATGTTCATACAGATGGCCTTGTAGATATTTACATCTTCATACAGATGGCGGTGTAGATATTTCCATGTTCGTACGGATGGCAGTGTAGATATTTCCATGTTCATACAGGTGGCGGTGTAGATATTCCCCTGTTTTTACAGATAGCTGTGTAGTTATTTCCGTGTTTATAGAGATTGCAGGGTAGATATTTCCATTGATATACAGATAGCTGTGTAGATATTTGCATGTTCATACAGATAGCGGTGTAGATATTTCCATGTTCTCACCGATAGCGGTGTAGATATTTCCATGTTCATACAGTTAGCCGTGTAGATATTTCCAAGTTCATGCAGATAGCGGTGTAGATATTTCCATGTTCATCCAGATGTCGGTGTAGATATATCCATGTTCATACAGATAGCGGTGTAGATATTTCCATGTTCATCCAGATGCCGGTGTAGATATATCCATGTTAATACAGATGGCGGTGAAGATATTTCCATGTTCATACAGATGGCGGTGTAGATATTTCCATGTTCATACACATGGCGGTGTAGATATATCCATGTTCATAGAGATGGCGCTGTAGATATTTCCATGTTCTTAAAAATGGCGGTGTAGATATTTCCATATTCATAGAGATGGCGGTGTAGATATTTCCATGTTTATACAGATAGCAGTGTAGATATTTCCATGTTTATAGAGATAGCAGTGTAGATATTTCCATTGATATAAAGATAGCTGTGTAGATATTTCCATGTTCATACAGATAGCGGTGTAGATATTTCCATGTTCATACTGATAGCGGTGTAGATATTTCCATGTTCATACAGTTAGCGGTGTAGATATTTCCATGTTCATACAGATGGCGGTGTAGATATTTCCATGTTCATACAGATGGCCTTGTAGATATTTACATCTTCATACAGATGGCGGTGTAGATATTTCCATGTTCGTACAGATGGCAGTGTAGATATTTTCATGTTCATACAGGTGGCGGTGTAGATATTCCCCTGTTTTACAGATAGCTGTGTAGTTATTTCCGTGTTTATAGAGATAGCAGGGTAGATATTTCCATTGATATACAGATAGCTGTGTAGATATTTGCATGTTCATACAGATAGCGGTGTAGATATTTCCATGTTCTCACAGATAGCGGTGTAGATATTTCCATGTTCATACAGTTAGCGGTGTAGATATTTCCAAGTTCATGCAGATGGCGGTGTAGATATTTCCATGTTCATCCAGATGTCGGTGTAGATATATCCATGTTCATACAGATGGCGGTGAAGATATTTCCATGTTCATACACATGGCGGTGGAGATATTTCCATGTTCATAGAGATGGCGGTGTAGGTATTTCCATGTTCATACAAATGGCGGTGTCGATATTTCCATGTTCATAGAGATGGCGGTGTAGATATTTCCATGTTTGTACAGATAGCAGTGTAGTTATTTCCATGTTTATAGAGATAGCGGTGTAGATATTTCCCTTGATATACACATAGCTGTGTAGATATTTCCATGTTCATACAGATAGCGGTGCAGATATTTCCATGTTCATACAGATAGCTGTGTAGATATTTCCATGTTCATACAGATAGCGGTGTAGCTATTTCCATGTTCATACAGTTAGCGGTGTAGATATTTCCATGTTCATACAGATGGCGGTGTAGATATTTCCATGTTCATACAGATGGCGGTGTAGATATTTACATGTTCATACAGATGGCGGTGTAGATATTTCCATGTTCGTACGGATGGCAGTGTAGATATTTCCATGTTCATACAGGTGGCGGTGTAGATATTTCCATGTTCATACAGATAGCAGTGTAGTTATTTCCATGTTTATAGAGATAGCAGTGTAGATATTTCCATTGATATACAGATAGCTGTGTAGATATTTCCATGTTCATACAGATGGCGGTGTAGATATTCACATGTTCATACAGATGGCGGTGTAGATATTTCCATGTTCGTACGGATGGCAGTGGAGATATTTCCATGTTCATACAGGTGGCGGTGTAGATATTTCCATGTTCATACAGATAGCCGTGTAGTTATTTCCATGTTTATAGAGATAGCAGTGTAGATATTTCCATTGATATACAGATAGCTGTGTAGATATTTACATGTTCATACAGATGGCGGTGTAGATATTTCCATGTTCGTACGGATGGCAGTGTAGATATTTCCATGTTCGTACAGGTTGCGGTGTAGATATTTCCATGTTTATACAAATAGCAGTGTAGTTATTTCAATGTTTATAGAGATAGCAATGTAGATATTTCCATTGATATACATATAGCTGTGTAGATAGTTGCATGTTCATACAGATAGAGGTGTAGATATTGCCATGTTCATACAGATAGAGGTGTAGATATTTCCATGTTCATACAGATAGCGGTGTAGATATTTCCAGGTTCATACAGATAACGGTGTAGATATTTGCATGTTCATACAGATGGCGGTGTAGATATTTACATGTTCATACAGATGGCCGTGTAGATATTTCCATGTTCGTACGGATGGCAGTGTAGATATTTCCATGTTCATACAGGTGGCGGTGTAGATATTTCCATGTTCATACAGATAGCAGTGTAGTTATTTCCATGTTTATAGAGATAACAGTGTAGATATTTCCACTGATATACAGATAGCTGTGTATATATTTACATGTTCATACAGATGGCGGTGTAGATATTTCCGTGTTCGTACGGATGGCAGTGTAGATATTTCCATGTTCGTACAGGTGGCGGTGTAGATATTTCCATGTTTATACAAATAGCAGTGTAGTTATTTCAATGTTTATAGAGATAGCAACGTAGATATTTCCATTGATATACATATAGCTGTGTAGATATTTGCATGTTCATACAGATAGCGGTGTAGATATTGCCATGTTCATACAGATAGATGTGTAGATATTTCCATGTTCATACAGATGGCGGTGTAGATATTTCCATGTTTTTAGAGATGGCGTTGTAGATATTTTCATGTTTACACAGATGGCAGTGGAGATACTTCCATGTTTACACAGATAGCGTTGTAGACATTTCCATGTTTATACAGATAGCGGTGTGTATATTTCCACATTTATGCAGATAGCGGTGTAGATATTTCCATGTTTATACAGATAGCAGTGCGGATATTTCCATGTTGATACAGATAGTTGGGCAGATATTTCCATGTTTATACAGATAGCGGTGTAGATATTTCCATCTTAATACAGATGGCGGTGTAGATATGTCTATGTTCGTACAGATGGCGGTGTAGATATTTGCATGTTCATAGGGATGGCGGTGTAGATATTTCGAAGTTTATAGAGATAGCGCTGTAGTTATTTCCAAATTTATAGAGAAATCTGTGTAGATATTTCCTTGTATATGCAGATAGTTGTGTAGATATTTCCATGTTCATGCAGATAGCGATGTAGATATTTCCATGTTCATCCAGATGTCGGTGTAGATATATCCATGTTCATACAGATGGCGGTGAAGATATTTCCATGTTCATACAGATGGCGGTGTAGATATTTCCATGTTCATACACATGGCGGTGTAGATATATCCATGTTCATAGAGATGGCGCTGTAGATATTTCCATGTTCATACAAATGGCGGTGTAGATATTTCCATATTCATAGAGATGGCGGTGTAGATATTTCCATGTTTATACAGATAGCAGTGTAGATATTTCCATGTTTATAGAGATAGCAGTGTAGATACTTCCATTGATATACAGATAGCTGTGTAGATATTTGCATGTTCATACTGTTAGCGGTGTAGATATTTCCATGTTCATACTGATAGCGGTGTAGATATTTCCATGTTCATACAGTTAGCGGTGTAGATATTTCCATGTTCATACAGATGGCGGTGTAGATATTTCCATGTTCATACAGATGGCAGTGTAGATATTTACATCTTCATACAGATGGCGGTGTAGATATTTCCATGTTCGTACGGATGGCAGTGTAGATATTTCCATGTTCATACAGGTGGCGGTGTAGATATTCCCCTGTTTTTACAGATAGCTGTGTAGTTATTTCCGTGTTTATAGAGATAGCAGGGTAGATATTTCCATTGATATACAGATAGCTGTGTAGATATTTGCATGTTCATACAGATAGCGGTGTAGATATTTCCCTGTTCATACACATAGCGGTGTAGATATTTCCATGTTCATACACATAGCGGTGTAGATATTTCCATGTTCATACAGATAACGGTGTAGATATTTGCATGTTCATACAGATAGCGGTGTAGATATTTCCATGTTCTCACAGATAGCGGTGTAGATATTTCCATGTTCATACAGTTAGCGGTGTAGATATTTCCATGTTCATGCAGATAGCGGTGTAGATATTTCCATGTTCATCCAGATGCCCGTGTAGATATATCCATGTTCATACAGATGGCGGTGAGGATATTTCCATGTTCATACAGATGGTGGTGTAGATATTTCCATGTTCATACACATGGCGGTGTAGATATTTCCATGTTCATAGAGATGGCGGTGTAGATATTTCCATGTTCATACATATGGCGGTGTAGATATTTCCATGTTCATAGAAATGGCGGTGTAGATATTTCCAAGTTTGTACAGATAGCAGTGTAGTTATTTCCATGTTTATAGAGATAGCAGTGTAGATATTTCCACTGATATACAGATAGCTGTGTAGATATTTACATGTTCATACAGATGGCGGTGTAGATATTTCCATGTTCGTACGGATGGCAGTGTAGATATTTCCATGTTCGTACAGGTGGCGGTGTAGATATTTCCATGTTTATACAAATAGCAGTGTAGTTATTTTAATGTTTATAGAGATAGCAATGTAGATATTTCCATTGATATACAGATAGCTGTGTAGATATTTGCATGTTCATACAGATAGCGGTGTAGATATTGCCATGTTCATACAGATAGAGGTGTAGATATTTCCATGTACATACAGATAGCGGTGTAGATATTTCCATGTTCATACTGATAACGGTGTAGATATTTCCATGTTCATACAGATAGTGGTGTAGATATTTCCATGTTCATACAGTTAGCGGTGTAGATATTTCCATGTTCATACAGTTGGCGGTGTAGATATTTACATGTTCATACAGATGGCGTTGTAGATATTTCCATGTTCGTACAGATGGCGGGGAAGATATTTCCATGTTCATAGAGATGGCGTTGTAGATATTTCCATGTTTATGCAGATAGCGGTATAGATATTTCCATGTTTATACAGATGGTGGTGTAGATATTTCCATGTTTATAGATATGGCGGTCTAGATATTTCCTTGTTTATAGAGATAGTGGTGTAGTTATTTCCAAGTTTATAGAGACAGCGTTGTAGATATTTCCATGTTTATACAGATAGCGGTGAAGATATTTCCATGTTTATACAGATAGCGGTATAGATATTTCCATGTTTATACAGATAGCAGTGTAGATATTTCCATGTTTATAGAGATAGTGGTGTAGATAATTTCAATTTTATACAGATAGCAGTGTAGATAATTCCAAGTTCATACAGGTAGCGGTGTAGATATTTCCACGTATATAGAGATGGCGGTGTAGATATTTCCATGTTCATACAGATGGCGGTGTAGATATTTCCATGTTTTTAGAGATGGCGGTGTAGATATTTTCATGTTTACACAGATGGCGGTGGAGATACTTCCATGTTTACACAGATAGCGTTGTAAACATTTCCATGTTTACACAGATAGCGGTGTGTATATTTCCACGTTTATGCAGATAGCGGTGTAGATATTTCCATGTTTATACAGATAGCGGTGCGGATATTTCCATGTTTATACAGATAGTTGGGCAGATATTTCCATGTTTATACAGATAGCGGTGTAGATATTTCCATCTTAATACAGATGGCGGTTTAGATATGTCTACGTTCGTACAGATGGCGGTGTAGATATTTGCATGTTCATAGGGATGGCGGTGTAGATATTTCGAAGTTTATAGAGATAGCACTGTAGTTATTTCCAAATTTATAGTGAAATCTGTGTAGATATTTCCATGTATATGCAGATAGTTGTGTAGATATTTCCATGTTCATGAAGATTGCGGTGTAGATATTTCCATGTTCATCCAGATGCCGGTGTAGATATATCCATGTTCATACAGATGGCGGTGAAGATATTTCCATGTTCATACAGATGGCGGTGTAGATATTTCCATGTTCATACACATGGCGGTGTAGATATATCCATGTTCATAGAGATGGCGCTGTAGATATTTCCATGTTCATACAAATGGCGGTGTAGATATTTCCATATTCATAGAGATGGAGGTGTAGATATTTCCATGTTTATACAGATAGCAGTGTAGATATTTCCATGTTTATAGAGATAGTAGTGTAGATATTTCCATTGATATACAGATAGCTGTGTAGATATTTCCATGTTCATACAGATAGCGGTGTAGATATTTCCATGTTCATACTGATAGCGGTGTAGATATTTCCATGTTCATACAGTTAGCGGTGTAGATATTTCCATGTTCATACAGATGGCAGTGTAGATATTTCCATGTTCATACAGATGGCCTTGTAGATATTTACATCTTCATACAGATGGCGGTGTAGATATTTCCATGTTTGTACGGATGGCAGTGTAGATATTTCCATGTTCATTCAGGTGGCGGTGTAGATATTCCCCTGTTTTTACAGATAGCTGTGTAGTTATTTCCGTGTTTATAGAGATAGCAGGGTAGATATTTCCATTGATATACAGATAGCTGTGTAGATATTTGCATGTTCATACAGATAGCGGTGTAGATATTTCCATGTTCTCACCGATAGCGGTGTAGATATTTCCATGTTCATACAGTTAGCCGTGTAGATATTTCCAAGTTCATGCAGATAGCGGTGTAGATATTTCCATGTTCATCCAGATGTCGGTGTAGATATATCCATGTTCATACAGATAGCGGTGTAGATATTTCCATGTTCATCCAGATGCCGGTGTAGATATATCCATGTTAATACAGATGGCGGTGAAGATATTTCCATGTTCATACAGATGGCGGTGTAGATATTTCCATGTTCATACACATGGCGGTGTAGATATATCCATGTTCATAGAGATGGCGCTGTAGATATTTCCATGTTCTTAAAAATGGCGGTGTAGATATTTCCATATTCATAGAGATGGCGGTGTAGATATTTCCATGTTTATACAGATAGCAGTGTAGATATTTCCATGTTTATAGAGATAGCAGTGTAGATATTTCCATTGATATAAAGATAGCTGTGTAGATATTTCCATGTTCATACAGATAGCGGTGTAGATATTTCCATGTTCATACTGATAGCGGTGTAGATATTTCCATGTTCATACAGTTAGCGGTGTAGATATTTCCATGTTCATACAGATGGCGGTGTAGATATTTCCATGTTCATACAGATGGCCTTGTAGATATTTACATCTTCATACAGATGGCGGTGTAGATATTTCCATGTTCGTACAGATGGCAGTGTAGATATTTTCATGTTCATACAGGTGGCGGTGTAGATATTCCCCTGTTTTTACAGATAGCTGTGTAGTTATTTCCGTGTTTATAGAGATAGCAGGGTAGATATTTCCATTGATATAAAGATAGCTGTGTAGATATTTGCATGTTCATACAGATAGCGGTGTAGATATTTCCATGTTCTCACAGATAGCGGTGTAGATATTTCCATGTTCATTCAGTTAGCGGTGTAGATATTTCCAAGTTCATGCAGATGGCGGTGTAGATATTTCCATGTTCATCCAGATGTCGGTGTAGATATTTCCATGTTCATACACATGGCGGTGGAGATATTTCCATGTTCATAGAGATGGCGGTGTAGGTATTTCCATGTTCATACAAATGGCGGTGTCGATATTTCCATGTTCATAGAGATGGCGGTGTAGATATTTCCATGTTTATGCAGATAGCGGTATAGATATTTCCATGTTTGTACAGATGGTGGTGTAGGTATTTCCATGTATATAGAGATGGCAGTCTAGATATTTCCATGTTTATAGAGATAGTGGTGTAGTTATTTCCAAGTTTATAGAGACAGCGTTGTAGTTATTTCCATGTTTATACAGATAGCGGTGAAGATATTTCCATGTTTATACAGATAGCGGTATAGATATTTCCATGTTTATACAGATAGCAGTGTAGATATTTCCATGTTTATAGAGATAGTGGTGTAGATAATTTCAATTTTATACAGATAGCAGTGTAGATAATTCCAAGTTAATACAGGTAGCGGTGTAGATATTTCCACGTTTATAGAGATGGCGGTGTAGATATTTCCATGTTCATACAGATGGCGGTGTAGATATTTCCATGTTCATACACATGGCGGTGTAGATATTTCCATGTTCATAGAGATGGCGGTGTAGATATTTCCATGTTTGTACAGATAGGAGTGTAGTTATTTCCATGTTTATAGAGATAGCAGTGTAGATATTTCCATTGATATACAGATAGCTGTGTAGATATTTCCATGTTCATACAGATAGCGGTGCAGATATTTCCATGTTCATACAGATAGCTGTGTAGATATTTGCATGTTCATACAGATAGCGGTGTAGATATTTCCATGTTCTCACAGATAGCGGTGTAGACATTTCCATGTTCATACAGTTAGCGGTGTAGATATTTCCAAGTTCATGCAGATAGCGGTGTAGATATTTCCATGTTCATCCAGATGTCGGTGTAGATATATCCATGTTCATACAGATGGCGGTGAAGATATTTCCATGTTCATACAGATGGCGGTGTAGATATTTCCATGCTCATACACATGGCGGTGGAGATATTTCCATGTTCATAGAGATGGCGGTGTAGGTATTTCCATGTTCATACAAATGGCGGTGTAGATATTTCCATGTTCATAGAGATGGCGGTGTAGATATTTCCATGTTTGTACAGATAGCAGTGTAGTTATTTCCATGTTTATAGAGATAGCGGTGTAGATATTTCCCTTGATATACAGATAGCTGTGTATATATTTCCATGTTCATACAGATAACGGTGCAGATATTTCCATGTTCATACAGATAGCTGTGTAGATATTTCCATGTTCATACAGATAGCGGTGTAGCTATTTCCATGTTCATACAGTTAGCGGTGTAGATATTTCCATGTTCATACAGATGGCAGTGTAGATATTTCCATGTTCATACAGATGGCGGTGTAGATATTTACATGTTCATACAGATGGCCGTGTAGATATTTCCATGTTCGTACGGATGGCAGTGTAGATATTTCCATGTTCATACAGGTGGCGGTGTAGATATTTCCATGTTCATACAGATAGCAGTGTAGTTATTTCCATGTTTATAGAGATAGCAGGGTAGATATTTCCATTGATATACAGATAGCTGTGTAGATATTTCCATGTATATACAGATGGCGGTGTAGATATTCACATGTTCATACAGATGGCGGTGTAGATATTTCCATGTTCGTACGGATGGCAGTGTAGATATTTCCATGTTCATTCAGGTGGCGGTGTAGATATTTCCATGTTCATACAGATAGCCGTGTAGTTATTTCCATGTTTATAGAGATAGCAGTGTAGATATTTCCATTGATATACAGATAGCTGTGTAGATATTTACATGTTCATACAGATGGCGGTGTAGATATTTCCATTTTCGTAGGGATGGCAGTGTAGATATTTCCATGTTCGTACAGGTTGCGGTGTAGATATTTCCATGTTTATACAAATAGCAGTGTAGTTATTTCAATGTTTATAGAGATAGCAATGTAGATATTTCCATTGATATACATATAGCTGTGTAGATATTTGCATGTTCATACAGATAGAGGTGTAGATATTGCCATGTTCATACAGATAGAGGTGTAGATATTTCCATGTTCATACAGATAGCGGTGTAGATATTTCCATGTTCATACAGATAACGGTGTAGATATTTCCATGTTCATACAGATGGCGGTGTAGATATTTCCATGTTTTTAGAGATGGCGGTGTAGAAATTTTCATGTTTACACAGATGGCGGTGGAGATACTTCCATGTTTACACAGATAGCGTTGTAGACATTTCCATGTTTACACAGATAGCGGTGTGTATATTTCCACGTTTATGTAGATAGCGGTGTAGATATTTCCATGTTTATACAGATAGCGGTGCGGATATTTCCATGTTTATACAGATAGTTGGGCAGATATTTCCATGTTTATACAGATAGCGGTTTAGATATTTCCATCTTAATACAGATGGCGGGGTAGATATGTCTATGTTCGTACAGATGTCGGTGTAGATATTTGCATGTTCATAGGGATGGCGGTGTAGATATTTCGAAGTTTATAGAGATAGCGCTGTAGTTATTTCCAAATTTATAGAGAAATCTGTGTAGATATTTCCATGTATATGCAGATAGTTGTGTAGATATTTCCATGTTCATGCAGATAGCGGTGAAGATATTTCCATGTTCATCCAGATGCCGGTGTAGATATATCCATGTTCATACAGATGGCGGTGAAGATATTTCCATGTTCATACAGATGGCGGTGTAGATATTTCCATGTTCATACACATGGCGGTGTAGATATATCCATGTTCATAGAGATGGCGCTGTAGATATTTCCATGTTCATACAAATGGCGGTGTAGATATTTCCATATTCATAGAGATGGCGGTGTAGATATTTCCATGTTTATACAGATAGCAGTGTAGATATTTCCATGTTTATAGAGATAGCAGTGTAGATACTTCCATTGATATACAGATAGCTGTGTAGATATTTGCATGTTCATACAGTTAGCGGTGTAGGTATTTCCATGTTCATACAGATGGCGGTGTAGATATTTCCATGTTCATACAGATGGCCGTGTAGATATTTACATGTTCATACAGATGGCAGTGTAGATATTTCCATGTTCGTACGGATGGCAGTGTAAATATTTCCATGTTCATACAGGTGGCGGTGTAGATATTCCCCTGTTTTTACAGATAGCTGTGTAGTTATTTCCGTGTTTATAGAGATAGCAGGGTAGATATTTACATTGATATACAGATAGCTGTGTAGATATTTGCATGTTCATACAGATAGCGGTGTAGATATTTCCCTGTTCATACAGATAGCGGTGTAGATATTTCCATGTTCATACACATAGCGGTGTAGATATTTCCATGTTCATACAGATAACGGTGTAGATATTTGCATGTTCATACAGATAGCGGTGTAGATATTTCCATGTTCTCACAGATAGCGGTGTAGATATTTCCATGTTCATACAGTTAGCGGTGTAGATATTTCCATGTTCATGCAGATAGCGCTGTAGATATTTCCATGTTCATCCAGATGCCGGTGTAGATATATCCATGTTCATACAGATGGCGGTGAAGATATTTCCATGTTCATACAGATGGCGGTGTAGATATTTCCATGTTCGTACAGGTGGCGGTGTAGATATTTCCATGTTTATACAAATAGCAGAGTAGTTATTTCAATGTTTATAGAGATAGCAATGTAGATATTTTCATTGATATACATATAGCTGTGTAGATATTTGCATGTTCATACAGATAGCGGTGTAGATATTGCCATGTTCATACAGATAGAGGTGTAGATATTTCCATGTTCATACAGATAGCGGTGTAGATATTTCCATGTTCATACTGATAACGGTGTAGATATTTCCATGTTCATAAAGATAGCGGTGTAGATATTTCCATGTTCATACAGTTAGCGGTGTAGATATTTCCATGTTCATACAGATGGCGGTGTAGATATTTACATGTTCATACAGATGGCGTTGTAGATATTTCCATGTTTATGCAGATAGCGGTATAGATACTTCCATGTTTATACAGATGGTGGTGTAGATATTTCCATGTTTATAGAGATGGCAGTCTAGATATTTCCATGTTTATAGAGATAGTGGTGTAGTTATTTCCAAGTTTATAGAGACATTGTTGTAGTTATTTCCATGTTTATACAGATAGCGGTGAAGATATTTCCATGTTTATACAGATAGCGGTATAGATATTTCCATGTTTATACAGATAGCAGTGTAGATATTTCCATGTTTATAGAGATAGTGGTGTAGATAACTTCAATTTTATACAGATAGCAGTGTAGATAATTCCAAGTTCATACAGGTAGCGGTGTAGATATTTCCACGTTTATAGAGATGGCGGTGTAGATATTTCCATGTTCATACAGATGGCGGTGTAGATATTTCCATGTTTTTAGAGATGGCGGTGTAGATATTTTCTTGTTTACACAGATGGCGGTGGAGATATTTCCATGTTTACACAGACAGCGGTGTAGACATTTCCATGTTTACACAGATAGTGGTGTGGATATTTCCACATTTATGCAGATAGCGGTGTAGATATTTCCATGTTTATACAGATAGCGGTGCGGATATTTCCATGTTTATACAGATAGTTGGGCAGATATTTCCATGTTTATACAGATAGCGGTGTAGATATTTCCATCTTAATACAGATGGCGGTGTAGATATGTCTATGTTCGTACAGATGGCGGTGTAGATATTTGCATGTTCATAGGGATGGCGGTGTAGATATTTCGAAGTTTATAGAGATAGCGCAGTAGTTATTTCCAAATTTATAGAGAAATCTGTGTAGATATTTCCATGTATATGCAGATAGTTGTGTAGATATTTCCATGTTCATGCAGATAGCGGTGTAGATATTTCCATGTTCATCCAGATGCCGGTGTAGATATATCCATGTTCATACAGATGGCGGTGAAGATATTTCCATGTTCATACATATGGCGGTGTAGATATTTCCATGTTTATACACATGGCGGTGTAGATATATCCATGTTCATAGAGATGACAGTGTAGATATTTCCATGTTCATACAAATGGCGGTGTAGATATTTCCATATTCATAGAGATGGCGGTGTAGATATTTCCATGTTTATACAGATAGCAGTGTAGTTATTTCCATATTTATAGAGATATCAGTGTAGATATTTCCATTGATATACAGATAGCTGTGTAGATATTTACATGTTCATACAGTAGCGGTGTAGATATTTCCATGTTCATACTGATAGCGGTGTAGATATTTCCATGTTCATACAGTTAGCGGTGTAGATATTTCCATGTTCATACAGATGGCGGTGTAGATATTTACATGTTCATACAGATGGCGGTGTAGATATTTACATGTTAATACAGATGGCGGTGTAGATATTTCCACGTTCGTACGGATGGCAGTGTAGATATTTCCATATTCATACAGGTGGCGGTGTAGATATTCCCATGTTTTTACAGATAGCTGTGTAGATATTTCCGTGTTTATAGAGATAGCAGTGTAGATATTTCCATTGATATACAGATAGCTGTGTAGAGATTTGCATGTTCATACAGATAGCGGTGTAAATATTTCCATGTTCATACAGATAGAGGTGTAGATATTTCCATGTTCATACACGTAGCGGTGTAGATATTTCCATGTTCATACAGATAACGGTGTAGATATTTCCATGTTGATACAGATAGCGGTGTAGATATTTCCATGTTCACACAGATAGCGGTGTAGATATTTCCATGTTCATACAGTTAGCGGTGTAGATATTTCCATGTTCATGCAGATAGCCGTGTAGTTATTTCCATGTTCATCCAGATGCCGGTGTAGATATATCCATGTTCATACAGATGGCGGTGAAGATATTTCCATGTTCATACAGATGGCGGTGTAGATATTTACATGTTCATACAGATGACGGTGAGGATATTTCCATGCTCGTACAGATGGCAGTGTAGATATTTCCATGTTCATTACAGGTGGCGGTTTAGATATTTCCATGTTCATACAGATAGCAGTGTAGTTATTTCCATGTTTATAGAGATAGCAGTGTAGATATTTCCATTGATATACAGATAGCTGTGTAGATATTTCCATGTTCATACAGATAGCGGTGCAGATATTTCCATGTTCATACAGATAGATGTGTAGATATTTCCATGTTCATACAGATAGCGGTGTAGTTATTTCCATGTTCATACAGTTAGCGGTGTAGATATTTCCATGTTCATACAGATGGCGGTGTAGATATTTCCATGTTCATACAGATGGCGGTGTAGATATTCACATGTTCATACAGATGGCGGTGTAGATATTTCCATGTTCATTCTGATAGCGGTGTAGATATTTCCATGTTCATACAGTTAGCGGTGTAGGTATTTCCATGTTCATACAGATGGCGGTGTAGATATTTCCATGTTCATACAGATGGCAGTGTAGATATTTACATGTTCATACAGATGGCGGTGTAGATATTTCCATGTTCGTACGGATGGCAGTGTAAATATTTCCATGTTCATACAGGTGGCGGTGTAGATATTCCCCTGTTTTTACAGATAGCTGTGTAGTTATTTCCGTGTTTATAGAGATAGCAGGGTAGATATTTACATTGATATATAGATAGCTGTGTAGATATTTGCATGTTCATACAGATAGCGGTGTAGATATTTCCCTGTTCATACAGATAGCGGTGTAGATATTTCCATGTTCATACACATAGCGGTGTAGATATTTCCATGTTCATACAGATAACGGTGTAGATATTTGCATGTTCATACAGATAGCGGTGTAGATATTTCCATGTTTTCACAGATAGCGGTGTAGATATTTCCATGTTCATACAGTTAGCGGTGTAGATATTTCCATGTTCATGCAGATAGTGGTGTAGATATTTCCATGTTCATCCAGATGCCGGTGTAGATATATCCATGTTCATACAGATGGCGGTGAAGATATTTCCATGTTCATACAGATGGCGGCGTAGATATTTCCATGTTCATACACATGGCGGTGTAGATATTTCCATGTTCATAGAGATGGCAGTGTAGATATTTCCATGTTCATAAAAATGGCGGTGTAGATATTTCTATGTTCATAGAGATGGCGGTGTAGATATTTCCAAGTTTGTACAGATAGCAGTGTAGTTATTTCCATGTTTATAGAGATAGCAGTGTAGATATTTCCCTTGATATACAGATAGCTGTGTAGATATTTCCATGTTCATACAGATAGCGGTGTAGATATTTCCATGTTCATACAGATTGCGGTGTAGATATTTCCATGTTCATACAGATGGCGCTGTAGATATTTACATGTTCATACAGATGGCGGTGTAGTTATTTCCATGTTCGTACGGATGGCAGTGTAGATATTTCCATGTTCATACAGATAGCGGTGCAGATATTTCCATGTTCATACAGATAGCAGTGTAGTTATTTCCATGTTTATAGAGATAGCAGTGTAGATATTTCCATTGATATACACATAGCTGTGTAGATATTTACATGTTCATACAGATGGCGGTGTAGATATTTCCATGTTCGTACGGATGGCAGTGTAGATATTTCCATGTTCGTACAGGTGGCGGTGTAGATATTTCCATGTTTATACAAATAGCAGTGTAGTTATTTCAATGTTTATAGAGATAGCAATGTAGATATTTCCATTGATATACATATAGCTGTGTAGATATTTGCATGTTCATACAGATAGCGGTGTAGATATTGCCATGTTCATACAGATAGAGGTGTAGATATTTCCATGTACATACAGATAGCGGTGTAGATATTTCCATGTTCATACTGATAACGGTGTAGATATTTCCATGTTCATACAGATATCGGTGTAGATATTTCCATGTTCATACAGTTAGCGGTGTAGATATTTCCATGTTCATACAGTTGGCGGTGTAGATATTTACATGTTCATACAGATGGCGTTGTAGATATTTCCATGTTCATACAGATGGCGGGGAAGATATTTCCATGTTCATAGAGATGGCGTTGTAGATATTTCCATGTTTACACAGATAGCGGTGCAGAGATTTCCATCTTTACACGGATAGCGGTGTGGATATTTCCATGTTTATGCAGATAGCGGTGTAGATATTTCCATGTTTATACAGATAGCGGTGCGGATATTTCCATGTTTATACAGATAGTTGGGCAGATATTTCCATGTTTATACAGATAGCGGTGTAGATATTTCCATCTTAATACAGATGGCGGTTTAGATATGTCCATGTTCGTACAGATGGCGGTGTAGATATTTCGAAGTTTATAGTGATATCGCTGCAGTTATTTCCATATTTATAGAGAAATCTGTGTAAATATTTCCATGTATATGCAGATAGCTGTGTAGATATTTCCATGTTCATGCAGATAGCGGTGTAGATATTTCCACGTTCATCCAGATGCCGGTGTAGATATATCCATGTTCATACAGATGGCGGTGAAGATATTTCCATGTTCATACAGATGGCGGTGTAGATATTTCCATGTTCATACACATGGCGGTGTAGATATTTCCAAGTTCATAGAGATGGCGATGTAGATATTTCATTGTTCATACATATGGCGGTGTAGCTATTTCCGTGTTCATAGAGATGGCGGTGTAGATATTTCCATGTTTGTACAGATAGCAGTGTAGTTATTTCCATGTTTATAGAGATAGCAGTGTAGATATTTCCATTGATATACAGATAGCTGTGTAGAAATTTGCATGTTCATACAGATAGCGGTGTAGTTATTTCCATGTTCATACAGATAGCGGTGTAGATATTTCCATGTTCATACACATAGCGGTGTAGATATTTCCATGTTCATACAGATAACGGTGTAGATATTTCCATGTTCACACAGATAGTGGTGTATATATTTCCATGTTCTCACAGATAGCGGTGTAGATATTTCCATGTTCATACAGTTAGCGGTGTAGATATTTCCATGTTCATGCAGATAGCGGTGTAGATATTTCCATGTTCATCCAGATGCCGGTGTAGATATATCCATGTTCATACAGATGGCGGTGAAGATATTTCCATGTTCATACAGATGGCGGTGTAGATATTTCCATGTTCATACAAATGGCGGTGTAGATATTTCTATGTTCATACAGATGGCGGTGTAGTTATTTCCGTGTTCATACAAATGGCGGTGTAGATATTTCCATGTTCATAGAGATGGCGGTGTTGATATTTCCATGTTTATACAGATAGCAATGTAGATATTTCCATGTTTATAGAGATAGCGGTGCAGATATTTCCATTGATATACAGATAGCTGTGTAGATATTTGCATGTTCATACAGATAACGGTGTAGATATTTCCATGTTCATACAGATAGCGGTGTAGATATTTCCATGTTCATACAGATAGCAGTGTAGATATTTGCATGTTTTACAGATAGCGGTGTAGATATTTCCATGTTCATACAGATAGGGGTGTAGATATTTCCATGTTTATAGAGATGGCGGTCTAGATATTTCCATGTTTATAGAGATAGTGGTGTAGTTATTTCTGAGTTTATAGAGACAGCGTTGTAGATATTTCCATGTTTATACAGATAGCGGTGAAGGTATTTCCATGTTTATACAGATAGCGGTGTAGATATTTCCATGTTTATACAGATAGCAGTGTAGATATTTCCATGTTTAGAAAGATAGTTGTGTAGATAATTTCAATTTTATACAGATAGCAGTGTAGATATTTCCAAGTTCATACAGATAGCGGTGTAGATATTTCCACGTTTATAGAGATGGTGGTATAGATATTTCCATGTTCTTACAGATGGAGGTTTAGATATTTCCATGTTTACACAGATAGCGGTGTAGACATTTCCATGTTTACACAGATAGCGGTGTGGATATTTCCATGTTTATGCAGATAGCGGTGTAGATATTTCCATGTTCGTACGGATGGCAGTGTAAATATTTCCATGTTCATACAGGTGGCGGTGTAGATATTCCCCTGTTTTTACAGATAGCTGTGTAGTTATTTCCGTGTTTATAGAGATAGCAGGGTAGATATTTACATTGATATATAGATAGCTGTGTAGATATTTGCATGTTCATACAGATAGCGGTGTAGATATTTCCCTGTTCATACAGATAGCGGTGTAGATATTTCCATGTTCATACACATAGCGGTGTAGATATTTCCATGTTCATACAGATAACGGTGTAGATATTTGCATGTTCATACAGATAGCGGTGTAGATATTTCCATGTTTTCACAGATAGCGGTGTAGATATTTCCATGTTCATACAGTTAGCGGTGTAGATATTTCCATGTTCATGCAGATAGTGGTGTAGATATTTCCATGTTCATCCAGATGCCGGTGTAGATATATCCATGTTCATACAGATGGCGGTGAAGATATTTCCATGTTCATACAGATGGCGGTGTAGATATTTCCATGTTCATACACATGGCGGTGTAGATATTTCCATGTTCATAGAGATGGCAGTGTAGATATTTCCATGTTCATAAAAATGGCGGTGTAGATATTTCTATGTTCATAGAGATGGCGGTGTAGATATTTCCAAGTTTGTACAGATAGCAGTGTAGTTATTTCCATGTTTATAGAGATAGCAGTGTAGATATTTCCCTTGATATACAGATAGCTGTGTAGATATTTCCATGTTCATACAGATAGCGGTGTAGATATTTCCATGTTCATACAGATTGCGGTGTAGATATTTCCATGTTCATACAGATGGCGCTGTAGATATTTACATGTTCATACAGATGGCGGTGTAGTTATTTCCATGTTCGTACGGATGGCAGTGTAGATATTTCCATGTTCATACAGATAGCGGTGCAGATATTTCCATGTTCATACAGATAGCAGTGTAGTTATTTCCATGTTTATAGAGATAGCAGTGTAGATATTTCCATTGATATACACATAGCTGTGTAGATATTTACATGTTCATACAGATGGCGGTGTAGATATTTCCATGTTCGTACGGATGGCAGTGTAGATATTTCCATGTTCGTACAGGTGGCGGTGTAGATATTTCCATGTTTATACAAATAGCAGTGTAGTTATTTCAATGTTTATAGAGATAGCAATGTAGATATTTCCATTGATATACATATAGCTGTGTAGATATTTGCATGTTCATACAGATAGCGGTGTAGATATTGCCATGTTCATACAGATAGAGGTGTAGATATTTCCATGTACATACAGATAGCGGTGTAGATATTTCCATGTTCATACTGATAACGGTGTAGATATTTCCATGTTCATACAGATATCGGTGTAGATATTTCCATGTTCATACAGTTAGCGGTGTAGATATTTCCATGTTCATACAGTTGGCGGTGTAGATATTTACATGTTCATACAGATGGCGTTGTAGATATTTCCATGTTCATACAGATGGCGGGGAAGATATTTCCATGTTCATAGAGATGGCGTTGTAGATATTTCCATGTTTACACAGATAGCGGTGCAGAGATTTCCATCTTTACACGGATAGCGGTGTGGATATTTCCATGTTTATGCAGATAGCGGTGTAGATATTTCCATGTTTATACAGATAGCGGTGCGGATATTTCCATGTTTATACAGATAGTTGGGCAGATATTTCCATGTTTATACAGATAGCGGTGTAGATATTTCCATCTTAATACAGATGGCGGTTTAGATATGTCCATGTTCGTACAGATGGCGGTGTAGATATTTCGAAGTTTATAGTGATATCGCTGCAGTTATTTCCATATTTATAGAGAAATCTGTGTAAATATTTCCATGTATATGCAGATAGCTGTGTAGATATTTCCATGTTCATGCAGATAGCGGTGTAGACATTTCCACGTTCATCCAGATGCCGGTGTAGATATATCCATGTTCATACAGATGGCGGTGAAGATATTTCCATGTTCATACAGATGGCGGTGTAGATATTTCCATGTTCATACACATGGCGGTGTAGATATTTCCAAGTTCATAGAGATGGCGATGTAGATATTTCATTGTTCATACATATGGCGGTGTAGCTATTTCCGTGTTCATAGAGATGGCGGTGTAG
Organism: Gorilla gorilla gorilla; assembly: GCF_029281585.2. Taxonomy (NCBI): domain Eukaryota; kingdom Metazoa; phylum Chordata; class Mammalia; order Primates; family Hominidae; genus Gorilla; species Gorilla gorilla. Next base: position 14,584,993 of record NC_073235.2, on the reverse strand, counting down.
ATATTTCCATGTTTGTACAGATAGCAGTGTAGTTATTTCCATGTTTATAGAGATATCAGTGTAGATATTTCCATTGATATACAGATAGCTGTGTAGAAATTTGCATGTTCATACAGATAGCGGTGTAGTTATTTCCATGTTCATACAGATAGCGGTGTAGATATTTCCATGTTCATACACATAGCGGTGTAGATATTTCCATGTTCATACAGATAACGGTGTAGATATTTCCATGTTCACACAGATAGTGGTGTATATATTTCCATGTTCTCACAGATAGCGGTGTAGATATTTCCATGTTCATACAGTTAGCGGTGTAGATATTTCCATGTTCATGCAGATAGCGGTGTAGATATTTCCATGTTCATCCAGATGCCGGTGTAGATATATCCATGTTCATACAGATGGCGGTGAAGATATTTCCATGTTCATACAGATGGCGGTGTAGATATTTCCATGTTCATACAAATGGCGGTGTAGATATTTCTATGTTCATACAGATGGCGGTGTAGTTATTTCCGTGTTCATACAAATGGCGGTGTAGATATTTCCATGTTCATAGAGATGGCAGTGTTGATATTTCCATGTTTATACAGATAGCAATGTAGATATTTCCATGTTTATAGAGATAGCGGTGCAGATATTTCCATTGATATACAGATAGCTGTGTAGATATTTGCATGTTCATACAGATAACGGTGTAGATATTTCCATGTTCATACAGATAGCGGTGTAGATATTTCCATGTTCATACAGATAGCAGTGTAGATATTTCCATGTTTTACAGATAGCGGTGTAGATATTTCCATGTTCATACAGATAGGGGTGTAGATATTTCCATGTTTATAGAGATGGCGGTCTAGATATTTCCATGTTTATAGAGATAGTGGTGTAGTTATTTCTGAGTTTATAGAGACAGCGTTGTAGATATTTCCATGTTTATACAGATAGCGGTGAAGGTATTTCCATGTTTATACAGATAGCGGTGTAGATATTTCCATGTTTATACAGATAGCAGTGTAGATATTTCCATGTTTATAAAGATAGTTGTGTAGATAATTTCAATTTTATACAGATAGCAGTGTAGATATTTCCAAGTTCATACAGATAGCGGTGTAGATATTTCCACGTTTATAGAGATGGTGGTATAGATATTTCCATGTTCTTACAGATGGAGGTTTAGATATTTCCATGTTTACACAGATAGCGGTGTAGACATTTCCATGTTTACACAGATAGCGGTGTTGATATTTCCATGTTTATGCAGATAGCGGTGTAGATATTTCCATGTTTATACAGATATCGGTGCGGATATTTCCATGTTTATACAGATAGTTCGGCAGAGATTTCCATGTTTATACAGATAGCAGTGTAGATATTTCCATCTTAATACAGATGGCGGTGTAGATATGTCTATGTTCGTACAGATGGCGGTGTAGATATTTCCATGTTCATAGAGATGGCGGTGTAGATATTTCCATGTTTGTACAGATAGGAGTGTAGTTATTTCCAAGTTTATAGAGATAGCAGTGTAGATATTTCCATTGATATACATGTAGCTGTGTAGATATTTGCATGTTCATACAGATAGCGGTGTAGATATTGCCATGTTCATACAGATAGAGGTGTAGATATTTCCATGTTCATACAGATAGCGGTGTAGATATTTCCATGTTCATTATGATAACGGTGTAGATATTTCCATGTTCATACAGATAGCGGTGTAGATATTTCCATGTTCATACAGTTAGCGGTGTAGATATTTCCATGTTCATACAGATGGCGGTGTAGATATTTACATGTTCATACAGATGGCGTTGTAGATATTTCCATGTTCGTACAGATGGCGGGGAAGATATTTCCATGTTCATAGAGATGGCGTTGTAGATATTTCCATGTTCATACACATAGCGGTGTAGATGTTTCCATGTTCATACAGATAACGGTGTAGATATTTCCAAGATCATGCAGACAGCGGAGTAGATATTTCCATGTTCACAAAGATAGCGGTGTAGATATTTCCATGTTCATACAGTTAGCGGTGTAGATATTCCATGTTCATGCAGATAGGGGTGTAGATATTTCCATGTTCATACAGATAGCGGTGTGGATATTTCCATGTTTTTAGAGATGGCGGTGTAGGTATTTTCATGTTTACACCGATGGCGGTGGAGATATTTCCATGTTTACACAGATAGCGTTGTAGACATTTCCATGTTTACACAGATAGCGGTGTGGATATTTCCATGTTTATGCAGATAGCGGTGTAGATATTTCCATGTTTATACAGATAGCGGTGTAGATATTTCCATCTTAATACAGATGGCGGTGTAGATATGTCTATGTTTGTACAGATGGCGGTGTAGATATTTCCATGTTCATACAGATGGTGGTGTAGATATTTCGAAGTTTATAGAGATAGCCCTGTAGCTATTTCCATATTTATAGAGAAATCTGTGTAGATATTTCCATGTATATGCAGATAGCTGTGTAGATATTTCCATGTTCATGCAGATAGCGGTGTAGATATTTCCATGTTCATCCAGATTCCGGTGTAGATATATCCATGTTCATACAGATGCTGGTGTAGATATTTACATGTTTATAGAGATGGTGGTGTAGATATTTCCATGTTTATATAGAGGGCGGTTTAGATATTTGCATGTTCATACCGATGGCGTTGTATATATTTCCATGTTCATAGAGATGGCGGTGAAGATTTTTCCATGTTCATAGAGATGGCAGTGTAGATATTTCCATGTTTATACAGATAGCAGTGTAGTTATTTCCATGTTTATAGAGATAGCAATGTAGATATTTCCATTGATATACAGATAGCTGTGTAGATATTTGCATTTTCACACAGATAGCGGTGTAGATATTTCCATGTTCATACAGATAACGGTGTAGATATTTCCATGTTCATACAGATAGCGGTGTAGATATTTCCATCTTCCTACAGTTAGCGGTGTAGATATTTCCATGTTCGTACAGATGGCGGTGTAGATATTTCCATGTTCATAGAGATGGCGGTGTAGATATTTCCATGTTCATACAAATGGCGGAGTAGATATTTCCATGTTCATAGAGATGGCGGTGTAGATATTTCCATGTTTATACAGATAGCAGTTTAGTTATTTCCATGTTTATAGAGATAGCAGTGTAGATATTTCCATTGATATACAGATAGCTGTGTAGATATTTGCATGTTCATACACATATCGATTTAGATATTTCCATGTTAATACAGATAGTGGTGTAGATATTTCCATGTTCATACAGATAGCGGTGTAGATATTTCCATGTTCATACATATGGCGGTGTAGATATTTCCATGTTCATACAGATAGCAGTGTAGATATTTCCATGTTTTACAGATAGCGGTGTAGATATTTCCATGTTCATACAGATAGCGGGGTAGATATTTCAATCTTCATACAGTTAGCGGTGTAGATATTTCCATGTTCATACAGATGGCGGTGTAGATATTTACATGTTAATACAGATGACGGTGTAGATATTTCCATGTTCGTACGGATGGCAGTGTAGATATTTCCATGTTCATACAGGTGGCGGTGTAGATATTTCCATGTTTATACAGATAGCAGTGTAGTTATTTCCATGTTTATACAGATAGCGGTGTAGATATTTCCATTGTTATACAGATAGCTGTGTAGATATTTGCATGTTCATACTGATAGCGGTGTAGATATTTGCATGTTCATACACATAGCGGTGTAGATGTTTCCATGTTCATACAGATAACGGTGTAGATATTTCCAAGATCATGCAGACAGCGGTGTAGATATTTCCATGTTCACAAAGATAGCGGTGTAGATATTTCCATGTTCATACAGTTAGCGGTGTAGATATTTCCATGTTCATGCAGATAGGGGTGTAGATATTTCCATGTTCATACAGATAGCGGTGTAGATATTTCCATGTTTTAGAGATGGCGGTGTAGGTATTTTCATGTTTACACCGATGGCGGTGGAGATATTTCCATGTTTACACAGATAGCGTTGTAGACATTTCCATGTTTACACAGATAGCGGTGTGGATATTTCCATGTTTATGCAGATAGCGGTGTAGATATTTCCATGTTTATACAGTTAGCGGTGCGGATATTTCCATGTTTATACAGATATTTGGGCTGATATTTCCATGTTTATATAGATAGCGGTGTAGATATTTCCATCTTTATACAGATGGCGGTGTGGATATGTCCATGTTCGTACAGATGGCGGTGTAGATATTTCCATGTTCATAAAGATGGCGGTGTAGATATTTTGAAGTTTATAGATATAGCGCTGTAGTTATTTCCATATTTATAGGGAAATCTCTGTAGATATTTCCATGTATATGCAGATAGCTGTGTAGATATTTCCATGTTCATGCAGATAGCGGTGTAGATATTTCCATGTTCATCCAGATGCCGGTGTAGATATATCCATGTTCATACAGATGGCAGTGAAGATATTTCCATGTTCATGCAGATGGCAGTGTAGATATTTCCATGTTCATACAGATGGCGGTGTAGATATTTCCATGTTCGTAGAGATGGCTGTGTAGATATTTCCATGTTCATACAGATGGCGGTGTAGATATTTCCATGTTCATATAGATGACGGTGTAGATATTTCCATGTTCGTACGTATGGCAGTGGAGATATTTCCATGTTCATACAGGTGGCGGTGTAGATATTTCCATGTTCATACAGATAGCCGTGTAGTTATTTCCATGTTTATAGAGATAGCAGTGTAGATATTTCCATTGATATACAGATAGCTGTGTAGATATTTACATGTTCATACAGATGGCGGTGTAGATATTTCCATGTTCGTACGGATGGCAGTGTAGATATTTCCATGTTCGTACAGGTTGCGGTGTAGATATTTCCATGTTTATACAAATAGCAGTGTAGTTATTTCAATGTTTATAGAGATAGCAATGTAGATATTTCCATTGATATACATATAGCTGTGTAGATATTTGCATGTTCATACAGATAGAGGTGTAGATATTGCCATGTTCATACAGATAGAGGTGTAGATATTTCCATGTTCATACAGATAGCGGTGTAGATATTTCCATGTTCATACAGATAACGGTGTAGATATTTCCATGTTCATACAGATGGCGGTGTAGATATTTCCATGTTTTTAGAGATGGCGGTGTAGAAATTTTCATGTTTACACAGATGGCGGTGGAGATACTTCCATGTTTACACAGTTAGCGTTGTAGACATTTCCATGTTTACACAGATAGCGGTGTGTATATTTCCACGTTTATGTAGATAGCGGTGTAGATATTTCCATGTTTATACAGATAGCGGTGCGGATATTTCCATGTTTATACAGATAGTTGGGCAGATATTTCCATGTTTATACAGATAGCGGTTTAGATATTTCCATCTTAATACAGATGGCGGTGTAGATATGTCTATGTTCGTACAGATGTCGGTGTAGATATTTGCATGTTCATAGGGATGGCGGTGTAGATATTTCGAAGTTTATAGAGATAGCGCTGTAGTTATTTCCAAATTTATAGAGAAATCTGTGTAGATATTTCCATGTATATGCAGATAGTTGTGTAGATATTTCCATGTTCATGCAGATAGCAGTGAAGATATTTCCATGTTCATACAGATGCCGGTGTAGATATATCCATGTTCATACAGATGGCGGTGAAGATATTTCCATGTTCATACAGATGGCGGTGTAGATATTTCCATGTTCATATACATGGCGGTGTAGATATATCCATGTTCATAGAGATGGCGCTGTAGATATTTCCATGTTCATACAAATGGCGGTGTAGATATTTCCATATTCATAGAGATGGCGGTGTAGATATTTCCATGTTTATACAGATAGCAGTGTAGATATTTCCATGTTTATAGAGATAGCAGTGTAGATACTTCCATTGATATACAGATAGCTGTGTAGATATTTGCATGTTCATACAGATAGCGGTGTAGATATTTCCATGTTCATACTGATAGCGGTGTAGATATTGCCATGTTCATACAGTTAGCGGTGTAGGTATTTCCATGTTCATACAGATGGCGGTGTAGATATTTCCATGTTCATACAGATGGCCGTGTAGATATTTACATGTTCATACAGATGGCGGTGTAGATATTTCCATGTTCGTACGGATGGCAGTGTAGATAGTTCCATGTTCATACAGGTGGCGGTGTAGATATTCCCCTGTTTTTACAGATAGCTGTGTAGTTATTTCCGTGTTTATAGAGATAGCAGGGTAGATATTTACATTGATATACAGATAGCTGTGTAGATATTTGCATGTTCATACAGATAGCGGTGTAGATATTTCCCTGTTCATACAGATAGCGGTGTAGATATTTCCATGTTCATACACATAGCGGTGTAGATATTTCCATGTTCATACAGATAACGGTGTAGATATTTGCATGTTCATACAGATAGCGGTGTAGATATTTCCATGTTCTCACAGATAGCGGTGTAGATATTTCCATGTTCATACAGTTAGCGGTGTAGATATTTCCATGTTCATGCAGATAGCGGTGTAGATATTTCCATGTTCATCCAGATGCCGGTGTAGATATATCCATGTTCTACAGATGGCGGTGAAGATATTTCCATGTTCATACAGATGGCGGTGTAGATATTTCCATGTTCGTACAGGTGGCGGTGTAGATATTTCCATGTTTATACAAATAGCAGAGTAGTTATTTCAATGTTTATAGAGATAGCAATGTAGATATTTTCATTGATATACATATAGCTGTGTAGATATTTGCATGTTCATACAGATAGCGGTGTAGATATTGCCATGTTCATACAGATAGAGGTGTAGATATTTCCATGTTCATACAGATAGCGGTGTAGATATTTCCATGTTCATACTGATAACGGTGTAGATATTTCCATGTTCATAAAGATAGCGGTGTAAATATTTCCATGTTCATACAGTTAGCGGTGTAGATATTTCCATGTTCATACAGATGGCGGTGTAGATATTTACATGTTCATACAGATGGCGTTGTAGATACTTCCATGTTCGGACAGATGGCGGGGAAGATATTTCCATGTTCATAGAGATGGCGTTGTAGATATTTCCATGTTTATGCAGATAGCGGTATAGATATTTCCATGTTTATACAGATGGTGGTGTAGATATTTCCATGTTTATAGAGATGGCAGTCTAGATATTTCCATGTTTATAGAGATCGTGGTGTAGTTATTTCCAAGTTTATAGAGACAGCGTTGTAGTTATTTCCATGTTTATACAGATAGCGGTGAAGATATTTCCATGTTTATACAGATAGCGGTATAGATATTTCCATGTTTATACAGATAGCAGTGTAGATATTTCCATGTTTATAGAGATAGTGGTGTAGATAATTTCAATTTTATACAGATAGCAGTGTAGATAATTCCAAGTTCATACAGGTAGCGGTGTAGATATTTCCACGTTTATAGAGATGGCGGTGTAGATATTTCCATGTTCATACAGATGGCGGTGTAGATATTTCCATGTTTTTAGAGATGGCGGTGTAGATATTTTCATGTTTACACAGATGGCGGTGTAGATATTTCCATGTTTACACAGATAGCGGTGTAGACATTTCCATGTTTACACAGATACTGGTGTGGACATTTCCACATTTATGCAGATAGCGGTGTAGATATTTCCATGTTTATACAGATAGCGGTGCGGATATTTCCATGTTTATACAGATAGTTGGGCAGATATTTCCATGTTTATACAGATAGCGGTGTAGATATTTCCATCTTAATACAGATGGCGGTGTAGATATGTCTATGTTCGTACAGATGGCGGTGTAGATATTTCGAAGTTTATAGAGATAGCGCAGTAGTTATTTCCAAATTTATAGAGAAATCTGTGTAGATATTTCCATGTATATGCAGATAGTTGTGTAGATATTTCCATGTTCATGCAGATAGCGGTGTAGATATTTCCATGTTCATCCAGATGCCGGTGTAGATATATCCATGTTCATACAGATGGCGGTGAAGATATTTCCATGTTCATACAGATGGCGGTGTAGATATTTCCATGTTCATACACATGGCGGTGTAGATATATCCATGTTCATAGAGATGGCAGTGTAGATATTTCCATGTTCATACAAATGGCGGTGTAGATATTTCCATATTCATAGAGATGGTGGTGTAGATATTTCCATGTTTATACAGATAGCAGTGTAGTTATTTCCATGTTTATAGAGATATCAGTGTAGATATTTCCATTGATATACAGATAGCTGTGTAGATATTTGCATGTTCATACAGTAGCGGTGTAGATATTTCCATGTTCATACTGATAGCGGTGTAGATATTTCCATGTTCATACAGTTAGCGGTTTAGATATTTCCATGTTCATACAGATGGCGGTGTAGATATTTACATGTTCATACAGATGGCGGTGTAGATATTTACATGTTCATACAGATGGCGGTGTAGATATTTCCATGTTCGTACGGATGGCAGTGTAGATATTTCCATATTCATACAGGTGGCGGTGTAGATATTCCCATGTTTTTACAGATAGCTGTGTAGATATTTCCGTGTTTATAGAGATAGCAGTGTAGATATTTCCATTGATATACAGATAGCTGTGTAGATATTTGCATGTTCATACAGATAGCGGTGCAGATATTTCCATGTTCATACAGATAGCTGTGTAGATATTTGCATGTTCATACAGATAGCGGTGTAGATATTTCCATGTTCTCACAGATAGCGGTGTAGATATTTCCATGTTCATACACATGGCGGTGGAGATATTTCCATGTTCATAGAGATGGCGGTGTAGGTATTTCCATGTTCATACAAATGGCGGTGTAGATATTTCCATGTTCATAGAGATGGCGGTGTAGATATTTCCATGTTTGTACAGATAGCAGTGTAGTTATTTCCATGTTTATAGAGATAGCAGTGTAGATATTTCCCTTGATATACAGATAGCTGTGTAGATATTTCCATGTTCATACAGATAACGGTGCAGATATTTCCATGTTCATACAGATAGCTGTGTAGATATTTCCATGTTCATACAGATAGCGGTGTAGCTATTTCCATGTTCATACAGTTAGCGGTGGAGATATTTCCATGTTCATACAGATGGCGGTGTAGATATTTCCATGTTCATACAGATGGCGGTGTAGATATTCACATGTTCATACAGATGGCGGTGTAGATATTTCCATGTTCGTACGGATGGCAGTGTAGATATTTCCATGTTCATTCAGGTGGCGGTGTAGTTATTTCCATGTTCATACAGATAGCCGTGTAGTTATTTCCATGTTTATAGAGATAGCAGTGTAGATATTTCCATTGATATACAGATAGCTGTGTAGATATTTACATGTTCATACAGATGGCGGTGTAGATATTTCCATTTTCGTAGGGATGGCAGTGTAGATATTTCCATGTTCGTACAGGTTGCGGTGTAGATATTTCCATGTTTATACAAATAGCAGTGTAGTTATTTCAATGTTTATAGAGATAGCAATGTAGATATTTCCATTGATATACATATAGCTGTGTAGATATTTGCATGTTCATACAGATAGAGGTGTAGATATTGCCATGTTCATACAGATAGAGGTGTAGATATTTCCATGTTCATACAGATAGCGGTGTAGATATTTCCATGTTCATACAGATAACGGTGTAGATATTTCCATGTTCATACAGATGGCGGTGTAGATATTTCCATGTTTTTAGAGATGGCGGTGTAGAAATTTTCATGTTTACACAGATGGCGGTGGAGATACTTCCATGTTTACACAGATAGCGTTGTAGACATTTCCATGTTTACACAGATAGCGGTGTGTATATTTCCACGTTTATGTAGATAGCGGTGTAGATATTTCCATGTTTATACAGATAGCGGTGCGGATATTTCCATGTTTATACAGAAAGTTGGGCAGATATTTCCATGTTTATACAGATAGCGGTTTAGATATTTCCATCTTAATACAGATGGTGGTGTAGATATGTCTATGTTCGTACAGATGTCGGTGTAGAGATTTGCATGTTCATAGGGATGGCGGTGTAGATATTTCGAAGTTTATAGAGATAGCGCTGTAGTTATTTCCAAATTTATAGAGAAATCTGTGTAGATATTTCCATGTATATGCAGATAGTTGTGTAGATATTTCCATGTTCATGCAGATAGCGGTGAAGATATTTCCATGTTCATCCAGATGCCGGTGTAGATATATCCATGTTCATACACATGGCGGTGAAGATATTTCCATGTTCATACAGATGGCGGTGTAGATATTTCCATGTTCATACACATGGCGGTGTAGATATATCCATGTTCATAGAGATGGCGCTGTAGATATTTCCATGTTCATACAAATGGCGGTGTAGATATTTCCATATTCATAGAGATGGCGGTGTAGATATTTCCATGTTTATACAGATAGCAGTGTAGATATTTCCATGTTTATAGAGATAGCAGTGTAGATACTTCCATTGATATACAGATAGCTGTGTAGATATTTGCATGTTCATACAGATAGCGGTGTAGATATTTCCATGTTCATACTGATAGCGGTGTAGATATTTCCATGTTCATACAGTTAGCGGTGTAGGTATTTCCATGTTCATACAGATGGCGGTGTAGATATTTCCATGTTCATACAGATGGCCGTGTAGATATTTACATGTTCATACAGATGGCGGTGTAGATATTTCCATGTTCGTACGGATGGCAGTGTAAATATTTCCATGTTCATACAGGTGGCGGTGTAGATATTCCCCTGTTTTTACAGATAGCTGTGTAGTTATTTCCGTGTTTATAGAGATAGCAGGGTAGATATTTACATTGATATACAGATAGCTGTGTAGATATTTGCATGTTCATACAGATAGCGGTGTAGATATTTCCCTGTTCATACAGATAGCGGTGTAGATATTTCCATGTTCATACACATAGCGGTGTAGATATTTCCATGTTCATACAGATAACGGTGTAGATATTTGCATGTTCATACAGATAGCGGTGTAGATATTTCCATGTTCTAACAGATAGCGGTGTAGATATTTCCATGTTCTCACAGATAGCGGTGTAGATATTTCCATGTTCATACAGTTAGCGGTGTAGATATTTCCATGTTCATGCAGATAGCGGTGTAGATATTTCCATGTTCATCCAGATGCCGGTGTAGATATATCCATGTTCATACAGATGGCGGTGAAGATATTTCCATGTTCATACAGATGGCGGTGTAGATATTTCCATGTTCATACAAATGGCGGTGTAGATATTTCTATGTTCATACAGATGGCGGTGTAGTTATTTCCGTGTTCATACAAATGGCGGTGTAGATATTTCCATGTTCATAGAGATGGCGGTGTTGATATTTCCATGTTTATACAGATAGCAATGTAGATATTTCCATGTTTATAGAGATAGCGGTGCAGATATTTCCATTGATATACAGATAGCTGTGTAGATATTTGCATGTTCATACAGATAACGGTGTAGATATTTCCATGTTCATACAGATAGCGGTGTAGATATTTCCATGTTCATACAGATAGCAGTGTAGATATTTCCATGTTTTACAGATAGCGGTGTAGATATTTCCATGTTCATACAGATAGGGGTGTAGATATTTCCATGTTTATAGAGATGGCGGTCTAGATATTTCCATGTTTATAGAGATAGTGGTGTAGTTATTTCTGAGTTTATAGAGACAGCGTTGTAGATATTTCCATGTTTATACAGATAGCGGTGAAGGTATTTCCATGTTTATACAGATAGCGGTGTAGATATTTCCATGTTTATACAGATAGCAGTGTAGATATTTCCATGTTTATAAAGATAGTTGTGTAGATAATTTCAATTTTATACAGATAGCAGTGTAGATATTTCCAAGTTCATACAGATAGCGGTGTAGATATTTCCACGTTTATAGAGATGGTGGTATAGATATTTCCATGTTCTTACAGATGGCGGTTTAGATATTTCCATGTTTACACAGATAGCGGTGTAGACATTTCCATGTTTACACAGATAGCGGTGTGGATATTTCCATGTTTATGCAGATAGCGGTGTAGATATTTCCATGTTTATACAGATATCGGTGCGGATATTTCCATGTTTATACAGATAGTTCGGCAGAGATTTCCATGTTTATACAGATAGCAGTGTAGATATTTCCATCTTAATACAGATGGCGGTGTAGATATGTCTATGTTCGTACAGATGGCGGTGTAGATATTTCCATGTTCATAGAGATGGCGGTGTAGATATTTCCATGTTTGTACAGATAGGAGTGTAGTTATTTCCAAGTTTATAGAGATAGCAGTGCAGATATTTCCATTGATATACATGTAGCTGTGTAGATATTTGCATGTTCATACAGATAGCGGTGTAGATATTGCCATGTTCATACAGATAGAGGTGTAGATATTTCCATGTTCATACAGATAGCGGTGTAGATATTTCCATGTTCATTATGATAACGGTGTAGATATTTCCATGTTCATACAGATAGCGGTGTAGATATTTCCATGTTCATACAGTTAGCGGTGTAGATATTTCCATGTTCATACAGATGGCGGTGTAGATATTTACATGTTCATACAGATGGCGTTGTAGATATTTCCATGTTCGTACAGATGGCGGGGAAGATATTTCCATGTTCATAGAGATGGCGTTGTAGATATTTCCATGTTCATACACATAGCGGTGTAGATGTTTCCATGTTCATACAGATAACGGTGTAGATATTTCCAAGATCATGCAGACAGCGGAGTAGATATTTCCATGTTCACAAAGATAGCGGTGTAGATATTTCCATGTTCATACAGTTAGCGGTGTAGATATTCCATGTTCATGCAGATAGGGGTGTAGATATTTCCATGTTCATACAGATAGCGGTGTGGATATTTCCATGTTTTTAGAGATGGCGGTGTAGGTATTTTCATGTTTACACCGATGGCGGTGGAGATATTTCCATGTTTACACAGATAGCGTTGTAGACATTTCCATGTTTACACAGATAGCGGTGTGGATATTTCCATGTTTATGCAGATAGCGGTGTAGATATTTCCATGTTTATACAGATAGCGGTGTAGATATTTCCATCTTAATACAGATGGCGGTGTAGATATGTGTATGTTTGTACAGATGGCGGTGTAGATATTTCCATGTTCATACAGATGGTGGTGTAGATATTTCGAAGTTTATAGAGATAGCCCTGTAGCTATTTCCATATTTATAGAGAAATCTGTGTAGATATTTCCATGTATATGCAGATAGCTGTGTAGATATTTCCATGTTCATGCAGATAGCGGTGTAGATATTTCCATGTTCATCCAGATTCCGGTGTAGATATATCCATGTTCATACAGATGCTGGTGTAGATATTTACATGTTTATAGAGATGGTGGTGTAGATATTTCCATGTTTATATAGAGGGCGGTTTAGATATTTGCATGTTCATACCGATGGCGTTGTATATATTTCCATGTTCATAGAGATGGCGGTGAAGATATTTCCATGTTCATAGAGATGGCGGTGTAGATATTTCCATGTTTATACAGATAGCAGTGTAGTTATTTCCATGTTTATAGAGATAGCAATGTAGATATTTCCATTGATATACAGATAGCTGTGTAGATATTTGCATTTTCACACAGATAGCGGTGTAGATATTTCCATGTTCATACAGATAACGGTGTAGATATTTCCATGTTCATACAGATAGCGGTGTAGATATTTCCATCTTCCTACAGTTAGCGGTGTAGATATTTCCATGTTCGTACAGATGGCGGTGTAGATATTTCCATGTTCATAGAGATGGCGGTGTAGATATTTCCATGTTCATACAAATGGCGGAGTAGATATTTCCATGTTCATAGAGATGGCGGTGTAGATATTTCCATGTTTATACAGATAGCAGTTTAGTTATTTCCATGTTTATAGAGATAGCAGTGTAGATATTTCCATTGATATACAGATAGCTGTGTAGATATTTGCATGTTCATACACATATCGATTTAGATATTTCCATGTTAATACAGATAGTGGTGTAGATATTTCCATGTTCATACAGATAGCGGTGTAGATATTTCCATGTTCATACATATGGCGGTGTAGATATTTCCATGTTCATACAGATAGCAGTGTAGATATTTCCATGTTTTACAGATAGCGGTGTAGATATTTCCATGTTCATACAGATAGCGGGGTAGATATTTCAATCTTCATACAGTTAGCGGTGTAGATATTTCCATGTTCATACAGATGGCGGTGTAGATATTTACATGTTAATACAGATGACGGTGTAGATATTTCCATGTTCGTACGGATGGCAGTGTAGATATTTCCATGTTCATACAGGTGGCGGTGTAGATATTTCCATGTTTATACAGATAGCAGTGTAGTTATTTCCATGTTTATACAGATAGCGGTGTAGATATTTCCATTGTTATACAGATAGCTGTGTAGATATTTGCATGTTCATACTGATAGCGGTGTAGATATTTGCATGTTCATACACATAGCGGTGTAGATGTTTCCATGTTCATACAGATAACGGTGTAGCTATTTCCAAGATCATGCAGACAGCGGTGTAGATATTTCCATGTTCACAAAGATAGCGGTGTAGATATTTCCATGTTCATACAGTTAGCGGTGTAGATATTTCCATGTTCATGCAGATAGGGGTGTAGATATTTCCATGTTCATACAGATAGCGGTGTAGATATTTCCATGTTTTTAGAGATGGCGGTGTAGGTATTTTCATGTTTACACCGATGGCGGTGGAGATATTTCCATGTTTACACAGATAGCGTTGTAGACATTTCCATGTTTACACAGATAGCGGTGTGGATATTTCCATGTTTATGCAGATAGCGGTGTAGATATTTCCATGTTTATACAGTTAGCGGTGCGGATATTTCCATGTTTATACAGATATTTGGGCTGATATTTCCATGTTTATACAGATAGCGGTGTAGATATTTCCATCTTTATACAGATGGCGGTGTGGATATGTCCATGTTCGTACAGATGGCTGTGTAGATATTTCCATGTTCATAAAGATGGCGGTGTAGATATTTTGAAGTTTATAGATATAGCGCTGTAGTTATTTCCATATTTATAGGGAAATCTCTGTAGATATTTCCATGTATATGCAGATAGCTGTGTAGATATTTCCATGTTCATGCAGATAGCGGTGTAGATATTTCCATGTTCATCCAGATGCCGGTGTAGATATATCCATGTTCATACAGATGGCAGTGAAGATATTTCCATGTTCATGCAGATGGCAGTGTAGATATTTCCATGTTCATACAGATGGCGGTGTAGATATTTCCATGTTCGTAGAGATGGCTGTGTAGATATTTCCATGTTCATACAGATGGCGGTGTAGATATTTCCATGTTCATATAGATGACGGTGTAGATATTTCCATGTTCGTACGTATGGCAGTGGAGATATTTCCATGTTCATACAGGTGGCGGTGTAGATATTTCCATGTTCATACAGATAGCCGTGTAGTTATTTCCATGTTTATAGAGATAGCAGTGTAGATATTTCCATTGATATACAGATAGCTGTGTAGATATTTACATGTTCATACAGATGGCGGTGTAGATATTTCCATGTTCGTACGGATGGCAGTGTAGATATTTCCATGTTCGTACAGGTTGCGGTGTAGATATTTCCATGTTTATACAAATAGCAGTGTAGTTATTTCAATGTTTATAGAGATAGCAATGTAGATATTTCCATTGATATACATATAGCTGTGTAGATATTTGCATGTTCATACAGATAGAGGTGTAGATATTGCCATGTTCATACAGATAGAGGTGTAGATATTTCCATGTTCATACAGATAGCGGTGTAGATATTTCCATGTTCATACAGATAACGGTGTAGATATTTCCATGTTCATACAGATGGCG
This sequence comes from Gorilla gorilla gorilla, assembly GCF_029281585.2. Taxonomy (NCBI): domain Eukaryota; kingdom Metazoa; phylum Chordata; class Mammalia; order Primates; family Hominidae; genus Gorilla; species Gorilla gorilla. The sequence continues at coordinate 14,569,040 of NC_073235.2, read as the reverse complement.
GTGTAGATATTTCCATGTTTTTAGAGATGGCGGTGTAGAAATTTTCATGTTTACACAGATGGCGGTGGAGATACTTCCATGTTTACACAGTTAGCGTTGTAGACATTTCCATGTTTACACAGATAGCGGTGTGTATATTTCCACGTTTATGTAGATAGCGGTGTAGATATTTCCATGTTTATACAGATAGCGGTGCGGATATTTCCATGTTTATACAGATAGTTGGGCAGATATTTCCATGTTTATACAGATAGCGGTTTAGATATTTCCATCTTAATACAGATGGCGGTGTAGATATGTCTATGTTCGTACAGATGTCGGTGTAGATATTTGCATGTTCATAGGGATGGCGGTGTAGATATTTCGAAGTTTATAGAGATAGCGCTGTAGTTATTTCCAAATTTATAGAGAAATCTGTGTAGATATTTCCATGTATATGCAGATAGTTGTGTAGATATTTCCATGTTCATGCAGATAGCAGTGAAGATATTTCCATGTTCATACAGATGCCGGTGTAGATATATCCATGTTCATACAGATGGCGGTGAAGATATTTCCATGTTCATACAGATGGCGGTGTAGATATTTCCATGTTCATACACATGGCAGTGTAGATATATCCATGTTCATAGAGATGGCGCTGTAGATATTTCCATGTTCATACAAATGGCGGTGTAGATATTTCCATATTCATAGAGATGGCGGTGTAGATATTTCCATGTTTATACAGATAGCAGTGTAGATATTTCCATGTTTATAGAGATAGCAGTGTAGATACTTCCATTGATATACAGATAGCTGTGTAGATATTTGCATGTTCATACAGATAGCGGTGTAGATATTTCCATGTTCATACTGATAGCGGTGTAGATATTTCCATGTTCATACAGTTAGCGGTGTAGGTATTTCCATGTTCATACAGATGGCGGTGTAGATATTTCCATGTTCATACAGATGGCCGTGTAGATATTTACATGTTCATACAGATGGCGGTGTAGATATTTCCATGTTCGTACGGATGGCAGTGTAGATAGTTCCATGTTCATACAGGTGGCGGTGTAGATATTCCCCTGTTTTTACAGATAGCTGTGTAGTTATTTCCGTGTTTATAGAGATAGCAGGGTAGATATTTACATTGATATACAGATAGCTGTGTAGATATTTGCATGTTCATACAGATAGCGGTGTAGATATTTCCCTGTTCATACAGATAGCGGTGTAGATATTTCCATGTTCATACACATAGCGGTGTAGATATTTCCATGTTCATACAGATAACGGTGTAGATATTTGCATGTTCATACAGATAGCGGTGTAGATATTTCCATGTTCTCACAGATAGCGGTGTAGATATTTCCATGTTCATACAGTTAGCGGTGTAGATATTTCCATGTTCATGCAGATAGCGGTGTAGATATTTCCATGTTCATCCAGATGCCGGTGTAGATATATCCATGTTCTACAGATGGCGGTGAAGATATTTCCATGTTCATACAGATGGCGGTGTAGATATTTCCATGTTCGTACAGGTGGCGGTGTAGATATTTCCATGTTTATACAAATAGCAGAGTAGTTATTTCAATGTTTATAGAGATAGCAATGTAGATATTTTCATTGATATACATATAGCTGTGTAGATATTTGCATGTTCATACAGATAGCGGTGTAGATATTGCCATGTTCATACAGATAGAGGTGTAGATATTTCCATGTTCATACAGATAGCGGTGTAGATATTTCCATGTTCATACTGATAACGGTGTAGATATTTCCATGTTCATAAAGATAGCGGTGTAAATATTTCCATGTTCATACAGTTAGCGGTGTAGATATTTCCATGTTCATACAGATGGCGGTGTAGATATTTACATGTTCATACAGATGGCGTTGTAGATACTTCCATGTTCGGACAGATGGCGGGGAAGATATTTCCATGTTCATAGAGATGGCGTTGTAGATATTTCCATGTTTATGCAGATAGCGGTATAGATATTTCCATGTTTATACAGATGGTGGTGTAGATATTTCCATGTTTATAGAGATGGCAGTCTAGATATTTCCATGTTTATAGAGATCGTGGTGTAGTTATTTCCAAGTTTATAGAGACAGCGTTGTAGTTATTTCCATGTTTATACAGATAGCGGTGAAGATATTTCCATGTTTATACAGATAGCGGTATAGATATTTCCATGTTTATACAGATAGCAGTGTAGATATTTCCATGTTTATAGAGATAGTGGTGTAGATAATTTCAATTTTATACAGATAGCAGTGTAGATAATTCCAAGTTCATACAGGTAGCGGTGTAGATATTTCCACGTTTATAGAGATGGCGGTGTAGATATTTCCATGTTCATACAGATGGCGGTGTAGATATTTCCATGTTTTTAGAGATGGCGGTGTAGATATTTTCATGTTTACACAGATGGCGGTGTAGATATTTCCATGTTTACACAGATAGCGGTGTAGACATTTCCATGTTTACACAGATACTGGTGTGGACATTTCCACATTTATGCAGATAGCGGTGTAGATATTTCCATGTTTATACAGATAGCGGTGCGGATATTTCCATGTTTATACAGATAGTTGGGCAGATATTTCCATGTTTATACAGATAGCGGTGTAGATATTTCCATCTTAATACAGATGGCGGTGTAGATATGTCTATGTTCGTACAGATGGCGGTGTAGATATTTCGAAGTTTATAGAGATAGCGCAGTAGTTATTTCCAAATTTATAGAGAAATCTGTGTAGATATTTCCATGTATATGCAGATAGTTGTGTAGATATTTCCATGTTCATGCAGATAGCGGTGTAGATATTTCCATGTTCATCTAGATGCCGGTGTAGATATATCCATGTTCATACAGATGGCGGTGAAGATATTTCCATGTTCATACAGATGGCGGTGTAGATATTTCCATGTTCATACACATGGCGGTGTAGATATATCCATGTTCATAGAGATGGCAGTGTAGATATTTCCATGTTCATACAAATGGCGGTGTAGATATTTCCATATTCATAGAGATGGTGGTGTAGATATTTCCATGTTTATACAGATAGCAGTGTAGTTATTTCCATGTTTATAGAGATATCAGTGTAGATATTTCCATTGATATACAGATAGCTGTGTAGATATTTGCATGTTCATACAGTAGCGGTGTAGATATTTCCATGTTCATACTGATAGCAGTGTAGATATTTCCATGTTCATACAGTTAGCGGTTTAGATATTTCCATGTTCATACAGATGGCGGTGTAGATATTTACATGTTCATACAGATGGCGGTGTAGATATTTACATGTTCATACAGATGGCGGTGTAGATATTTCCATGTTCGTACGGATGGCAGTGTAGATATTTCCATATTCATACAGGTGGCGGTGTAGATATTCCCATGTTTTTACAGATAGCTGTGTAGATATTTCCGTGTTTATAGAGATAGCAGTGTAGATATTTCCATTGATATACAGATAGCTGTGTAGATATTTGCATGTTCATACAGATAGCGGTGCAGATATTTCCATGTTCATACAGATAGCTGTGTAGATATTTGCATGTTCATACAGATAGCGGTGTAGATATTTCCATGTTCTCACAGATAGCGGTGTAGATATTTCCATGTTCATACACATGGCGGTGGAGATATTTCCATGTTCATACAGTTAGAGGTGTAGATATTTCCATGTTCATACAGATGGCCGTGTTGATATTTCCATGTTCATACACATGGCGGTGTAGATATTTCCATGTTCATAGAGATGGCGGTGTAGATATTTCCATGTTTGTACAGATAGGAGTGTAGTCATTTCCATGTTTATAGAGATAGCAGTGTAGATATTTCCATTGATATACAGATAGCTGTGTAGATATTTCCATGTTCATACAGATAGCGGTGCAGATATTTCCATGTTCATACAGATAGCTGTGTAGATATTTCCATGTTCATACAGATAGCGGTGTAGTTATTTCCATGTTCATACAGTTAGCGGTGTAGATATTTCCATTTTCTTACAGATGGCGGTGTAGATATTTACATGTTCATACAGACAGCCGTGTAGATATTTCCTTGTTCATACAGATAGTGGTGTAGATAATTCCATGTTTATAGAGATAGCAGTGTAGATATTTCCATTGATATACAAATAGCTGTGTAGATATTTGCATGTTCATACAGATAGCGGTGTAGATATTTCCATGTTCGTACAGACAGCCGTGTAGATATTTCCTTGTTCATACAGATAGTGGTGTAGATATTTCCATGTTCATACAGATAACGGTGTAGATATTTCCATGTTCATACAGATAGCCTTGTAGATATTTCCATGTTCATACAGTTAGCGGTGTAGATATTTCCATGTTCTTACAGATTGCGGTGTAGATATTTACATGTTCATACAGATGACGGTGTAGATATTTCCATGTTCGTAAAGATGACGGTGTAGATATTTCCATGTTCATACAGATGGCGGTGTAGATATTTCCATGTTCATACAGATGGCGGTGTAGATATTTACATGTTCATACCGATGGCGGTGTAGATATTTCCATGTTGGTACGGAAGGCAGTGTAGATATTTCCATGTTCATACAGGTGGCGGTGTAGATATTTCCATGTTCATACAGATAGCAGTGTAGTTATTTCCATGTTTATAGAGATAGCAGAGTAGATATTTACATTGATATACAGATACCTGTGTAGATATTTACATGTTCATACAGATGGCGGTGTAGATATTTCCATGTTCGTACGGATGGCAGTGTAGATATTTCCATGTTCGTACAGGTGGCGGTGTAGATATTTCCATGTTTATACAAATAGCAGTGTAGTTATTTCAATGTTTATAGAGATAGCAATGTAGATATTTCCATTGATATACATATAGCTGTGTAGATATTTGCATGTTCATACAGATAGCGGTGTAGATATTGCCATGTTCATACAGATAGAGGTGTAGATATTTCCATGTTCATACAGATAGCGGTGTAGATATTTCCACGTTCATACAGATATCGGTGTAGATATTTCCATGTTCATACAGATGGCAGTGTAGATATTTCCATGTTTATACAAATAGCAGTGTAGTTATTTCAATGTTTACAGAGATAGCAATGTAGATATTTCCATTGATATACATATAGCTGTGTAGATATTTGCATGTTCATACAGATAGCGGTGTAGATATTGCCATGTTCATACAGATAGAGTTGTAGATATTTCCATGTTCATACAGATAGCGGTGTAGATATTTCCATGTTCATACAGATAACGGTGTAGATATTTCCATGTTCATACAGATGGCGGTGTAGATATTTCCATGTTTTTAGAGATGGCGGTGTAGATATTTTCATGTTTACACAGATGGCGGTGGAGATACTTCCATGTTTACACAGATAGCATTGTAGACATTTCCATGTTTACACAGATAGCGGTGTGTATATTTCCACGTTTATGCAGATAGCGGTGTAGATATTTCCATGTTTATACAGATAGCGGTGCGGATATTTCCATGTTTATACAGATAGTTGGGCAGATATTTCCATGTTTATACAGATAGCGGTGTAGATATTTCCATCTTAATACAGGTGGCGGTGTAGATATGTCCATGTTCGTACAGACGGTGGTGTAGATATTTCCATGTTCATACAGATGGCGGTGTAGATATTTTGAAGTTTATAGAGATATCGCTGCAGTTATTTCCATATTTATAGAGAAATCTGTGTAAATATTTCATGTATATGCAGATAGCTGTGTAGATATTTCCATGTTCATGCAGATAGCGGTGTAGATATTTCCACGTTCATCCAGATGCCGGTGTAGATATATCCATGATCATACAGATGGCGGTGAAGATATTTCCATGTTCATACAGATGGCGGTGTAGATATTTCCATGTTCATACACATGGCGGTGTAGATATTTCCAAGTTCATAGAGATGGCGATGTAGATATTTCCATGTTCATACAAATGGCGGTGTAGCTATTTCCATGTTCATAGAGATGGCGGTGTAGATATTTCCATGTTTATACAGATAGCAGTGTAGTTATTTCCATGTTTATACAGATAGCAGTGTAGATATTTCCATTGATATACAGATAGCTGTGTAGATATTTGCATGTTCATACAGATAGCGGTGTAGATATTTCCATGTTAATACTGATAGCGGTGTAGATATTTCCATGTTCACCCAGTTAGCTGTGTAGATATTTCCATGTTCACACAGATGGCGGTGTAGATATTTCCATGTTCATACAGATGGCGATGTAGATGTTTACATATTCATACAGATGGCGGTGTAGACATTTCCATGTTCGTACGGATGGCAGTGTAGATATTTCCATGTTCATACAGGTGGCGGTGTAGATATTCCCATGTTTTTACAGATAGCTGTGTAGTTATTTCCATGTTTATAGAGATAGCAGTGTAGATATTTCCATTGATATACAGATAGCTGTGTAGAAATTTCCATGTTCATACAGATAGCGGTGTAGTCATTTCCATGTTCATACAGATAGCGGTGTAGATATTTCCATGTTCATACAGATAGCGGTGCAGATATTTCCATGTTCATACAGATAGCTGTGTAGATATTTCCATGTTCATACAGATAGCGGTGTAGTTATTTCCATGTTCATACAGTTAGCGGTGTAGATATTTCCATGTTCATACAAATGGCGGTGTAGATATTTCTATGTTCATACACATGGCGGTGTAGATATTTCCGTGTTCATACAAATGGCGGTGTAGATATTTCCGTGTTCATAGAGATGGCGGTGTTGATATTTCCATGTTTATACAGATAGCAGTGTAGATATTTCCATGTTTATAGAGATAGTGGTGTAGATAATTTCAATTTTATACACATAGCAGTGTAGATATTTCCAAGTTCATACAGATAGCGGTGTAGATATTTCCACGTTTATAGAGATGGTTGTGTAGATATTTCCATGTTCATACAGATGGCGGTGTAGATATTGCCATGTTTTTAGAGATGGCGGTGTAGATATTTTCATGTTTACACAGATGGCGGTGTAGATATTTCCATGTTTACACAGATAGCGGTGTAGACATTTCCATGTTTACACAGATAGCGGTGTGGATATTTCCATGTTTATGCAGATAGCGGTGTAGATATTTCCATGTTTATACAGATATCGGTGCGGATATTTCCATGTTTATACAGATAGTTCGGCAGAGATTTCCATGTTTATACAGATAGCAGTGTAGATATTTTCATCTTAATACAGATGGCGGTGTAGATATGTCTGTTCGTACAGATGGCGGTGTAGATATTTCCATGTTCATACTCATGGCGGTGTAGATATTTCCATGTTCATAGAGATGGCGGTGTAGATATTTCCATGTTCATACAAATGGCGGTGTAGATATTTCCATGTTCACAGAAATGGCGGTGTAGATATTTCCATGTTTGTACAGATAGCAGTGTAGTTATTTCCATGTTTATAGAGATAGCAGTGTAGATATTTCCCTTGATATACAGATAGCTGTGTAGATGTTTGCATGTTCATACAGATAGCGGTGTAGATATTGCCATGTTCATACAGATAGGGGTGTAGATATTTCTATGTTCATACAGATAGCGGTGCAGATATTTCCATGTTCATACTGATAACGGTGTAGATATTTCCAAGTTCATACAGATATCGGTGTAGATATTTCCATGTTCATACAGTTAGCGGTGTAGATATTTCCATGTTCATACAGATGGCGGTGTAGATATTTCCATGTTCGTACGGATGGCAGTGTAGGTATTTCCATGTTCATACAGGTGGCGGTGTAGATATTTCCATGTTCATACAAAAAGCAGTGTAGTTATTTCCATGTTTATAGAGATAGCAGTGTAGATATTTCCATTGATATACAGATAGCTGTGTAGATATTTCCATGTTCATACAGATAGCGGTGCAGATATTTCCATGTTCATACAGATAGCTCTGTAGATATTTCCATGTTCATACAGATAGCGGTGTAGTTATTTCCATGTTCATACAGTTAGCGGTGTAGATATTTCCATGTTCATACTGATGGCAGTGTAGATATTTCCATGTTCATACAGATGGCGGTGTAGATATTTACATGTTCATACCGATGGCGGTGTAGATATTTCCATGTTGGTACGGATGGCAGTGTAGATATTTCCATGTTCATACAGGTGGCGGTGTAGATATTTCCATGTTCATACAGATAGCAGTGTAGTTATTTCCATGTTTATAGAGATAGCAGAGTAGATATTTCCATTGATATACAGATAGCTGTGTAGATATTTACATGTTCATACAGATGGCGGTGTAGATATTTCCATGTTCGTATGGATGGCAGTGTAGATATTTCCATGTTCCTACAGGTGGCGGTGTAGATATTTCCATGTTTATGCAAATAGCAGTGTAGTTATTTCAATGTTTATAGAGATAGCACTGTAGATATTTCCATTGATATACATATAGCTGTGTAGATATTTGCATGTTCAAACAGATAGCGGTGTAGATATTGCCATGTTCATACAGATAGAGGTGTAGATATTTCCATGTTCATACAGATAGCGGTGTAGATATTTCCATGTTCATACAGATATCGGTGTAGATATTTCCATGTTCATACAGATGGCAGTGTAGATATTTCCATGTTTATACAAATAGCAGTGTAGTTATTTCAATGTTTATAGAGATAGCAATGTAGATATTTCCATTGATATACATATAGCTGTGTAGATATTTGCATGTTCATACAGATAGTGGTGTAGATACTGCCATGTTCATACAGATAGAGGTGTAGATATTTCCATGTTCATACAGATAGCGGTGTAGATATTTCCATGTTCATACAGATAACGGTGTAGATATTTCCATGTTCATACAGATGGCGGTGTAGATATTTCCATGTTTTTAGAGATGGCGGTGTAGATATTTTCATGTTTACACAGATCGCGGTGGAGATACTTCCATGTTTACACAGATAGCGTTGTAGACATTTCCATGTTTACATAGATAGCGGTGTGTATATTTCCACGTTTATGCAGATAGCGGTGTAGATATTTCCATGTTTGTACAGATAGCGGTGCGGATATTTCCATGTTTATACAGATAGTTGGGCAGATATTTCCATGTTTATACAGATAGCGGTGTAGATATTTCCATCTTAATACAGATGGCGGTTTAGATATGTCTATGTTCGTACAGATGGCGGTGTAGATATTTGCATGTTCATAGGGATGGCGGTGTAGATATTTCGAAGTTTATAGAGATAGCACTGTAGTTATTTCCAAATTTATAGAGAAATCTGTGTAGATATTTCCATGTATATGCAGATAGTTGTGTAGATATTTCCATGTTCATGCAGATAGCGGTGTAGATATTTCCATGTTCATCCAGATGCCGGTGTAGATATATCCATGTTCATACAGATGGCGGTGAAGATATTTCCATGTTCATACAGATGGCGGTGTAGATATTTCCATGTTCATACACATGGCGGTGTAGATATATCCATGTTCATAGAGATGGCGCTGTAGATATTTCCATGTTCTTAAAAATGGCGGTGTAGATATTTCCATGTTCATAGAGATGGCGGTGTAGATATTTCCATGTTTATACAGATAGCAGTGTAGGTATTTCCATGTTAATAGAGATAGCAGTGTAGATATTTCCATTGATATACAGATAGCTGTGTAGATATTTGCATGTTCATACAGATAGCGGTGTAGATATTTCCATGTTCATACTGATAGCGGTGTAGATATTTCCATGTTCATACAGTTAGCGGTGTAGATATTTCCATGTTCATACAAATGGCGGTGTAGATATTTCCATGTTCATACAGATGGCGGTGTAGATATTTACATCTTCATACAGATGGCGGTTTAGATATTTCCATGTTCGTACGGATGGCAGTGTAGATATTTCCATGTTCATACAGGTGGCGGTGTAGATATTCCCCTGTTTTTACAGATAGCTGTGTAGTTATTTCCGTGTTTATAGAGATAGCAGGGTAGATATTTCCATTGATATACAGATAGCTGTGTAGATATTTGCATGTTCATACAGATAGCGGTGTAGATATTTCCCTGTTCATACAGATAGCGGTGTAGATATTTCCATGTTCATACACATAGCGGTGTAGATATTTCCATGTTCATACAGATAACGGTGTAGATATTTGCATGTTCATACAGATAGCGGTGTAGATATTTCCATGTTCTCACAGATAGCGGTGTAGATATTTCCATGTTCATACAGTTAGCAGTGTAGATATTTCCAAGTTCATGCAGATAGCGGTGTAGATATTTCCATGTTCATCCAGATGCCGGTGTAGATATATCCATGTTCATACAGATGGCGGTGAAGATATTTCCATGTTCATGCAGATGGCGGTGTAGATATTTCTATGTTCATACACATGGCGGTGGAGATATTTCCATGTTCATAGAGATGGCGGTGTAGGTATTTCCATGTTCATACAAATGGCAGTGTAGATATTTACATGTTCATACAGATGGCGGTTTAGATATTTCCATGTTCGTAAAGATGACGGTGTAGATATTTCCATGTTCATACAGATGGCGGTGTAGATATTTCCATGTTCATACAAATGGCGGTGTAGATATTTCTATGTTCATACAGATGGCGGTGTAGATATTTCCGTGTTCATACAAATGGTGGTGTAGATATTTCCATGTTCATAGATATGGCGGTGTAGATATTTCCATGTTTATACAGATAGTAATGTAGATATTTCCATACTTATAGAGATAGCGGTGTAGATATTTCCACTGATATACAGATAGCTGTGTAGATATTTGCATGTTCATACAGATAGCGGTGTAGATATTTCCATGTTCATACAGATAGCGGTGTAGATATTTCCATGTTCATACAGATAGCGGTGTAGATATTTCCATGTTTTACAGATAGCAGTGTAGATAATTCCATGTTCATACAGATAGCGGTGTAGATATTTCCATGTTTATAGAGATGGAGGTCTAGATATTTCCATGTTTATAGAGATAGTGGTGTAGTTATTTCCAAGTTTATAGAGACTGCGGTGTAGATATTTCCATGTTTATGCAGACAGCGGTATAGGTATTTCCATGTTCATACAGATTTCGGTGTAGATATTTCCATGTTTTTAGATATGACTGTGTAGATATTTTCACGTTTACACAGATGGCGGTGGAGATATTTCCATGTTTACACAGATAGCGGTGCAGAGATTTCCATGTTTACACAGATAGCGGTGTGGATATTTCCATGTTTATGCAGATAGCGGTGTAGATATTTCCATGTTTATACAGATAGCGGTGCGGATATTTCCAAGTTTATACATATAGTTGGGCAGATATTTCCATGTTTATACAGATAGCGGTGTAGATATTTCCATCTTAATACAGATGGCGGTGTAGATATGTCCATGTTCGTACAGATGGCGTTGTAGATATTTCCATGTTCATACAGATGGCGGTGTAGATATTTCGAAGTTTATAGAGATAGCGCTGCCGTTATTTCCATATTTATAGAGAAATCTGTGTAGATATTTCCATGTGTATGCAGATAGCTGTGTAGATATTTCCATGTTCATGCAGATAGCGGTGTAGATATTTCCACGTTCATCCAGATGCCGGTGTAGATATATCCATGTTCATACAGATGGCGGTGAAGATATTTCCATGTTCATACAGATGGCGGAGTAGATATTTCCATGTTCATACACATGGCGGTGTAGATATTTCTATGTTCATAGAGATGGCGATGTAGATATTTCCATGTTCATACAAATGGCGGTGTAGATATTTCCATGTTCATAGAGATGGCGGTTTAGATATTTCCAGGTTATTACAGATAGCAGTGCAGTTATTTCCATGTTTATAGAGATAGCAGTGTAGATATTTCCATTGATATACAGATAGCTGTGTACATATTTGCATGTTCATACAGATAGCGGTGTAGATATTTCCATGATAATACTGATAGCGGTGTGGATATTTCCATGTTCACACATTTAGCGGTGTAGATATTTCCATGTTCATACAGATGGCGGTGTAGATATTTACATGTTCATACAGATGGCGGTGTAGATATTTCCATGTTCGTACAGATGGCAGTGTAGATATTTCCATGTTCATACAGGTGGCGGTGTAGATATTCCCATGTTTTTACAGATAGCTGTGTAGTTATTTCCATGTTTATAGAGATAGCAGTGTAGATATTTCCATTGATATACAGATAGCTGTGTAGATATTTGCAGGTTCATACAGATAGCGGTGTAGATATTTCCATGTTCATACAAATAGCGGTGTAGATATTTCCATGTTCATACAGATAGCGGTTTAGATATTTCCATGTTTTACAGATAGCAGTGTAGATAATTCCATGTTCATACAGATAGCGGTGTAGATATTTCCATGTTTATAGAGATGGCGGTCTAGATATTTCCATGTTTTAGAGATAGTGGTGTAGTTATTTCCAAGTTTATAGAGACTGCGGTGTAGATATTTCCATGTTTATGCAGACAGCGGTATAGGTATTTCCATGTTCATACAGATTTCGGTGTAGATATTTCCATGTTTTTAGAGATGACGGTGTAGATATTTTCACGTTTACACAGATGGCGGTGGAGATATTTCCATGTTTACACAGATAGCGGTGCAGAGATTTCAATGTTTACACAGATAGCGGTGTGGATATTTCCATGTTTATGCAGATAGCGGTGTAGATATTTCCTTTTTTATACAGATAGCGGTGCGGATATTTCCAAGTTTATACAGATAGTTGGGCAGATATTTCCATGTTTATACAGATAGCGGTGTAGATATTTCCATCTTAATACAAATGGCGGTGTAGATATGTCCATGTTCGTACAGATGGCGGTGTAGATATTTCCATGTTCATACAGATGGCGGTGTAGATATTTCGAAGTTTATAGAGATAGCGCTGCCGTTATTTCCATATTTATAGAGAAATCTGTGTAGATATTTCCTTGTGTATGCAGATAGCTGTGTAGATATTTCCATGTTCATGCAGATAGCGGTGTAGATATTTCCACGTTCATCCAGATGCCGGTGTAGATATATCCATGTTCATACAGATGGCGGTGAAGATATTTCCATGTTCATACAGATGGCGGAGTAGATATTTCCATGTTCATACACATGGCGGTGTAGATATTTCTATGTTCATAGAGATGGCGATGTAGATATTTCCATGTTCATACAAATGGCGGTGTAGATATTTCCATGTTCATAGAGATGGCGGTGTAGATATTTCCAGGTTATTACAGATAGCAGTGCAGTTATTTCCATGTTTATAGAGATAGCAGTGTAGATATTTCCATTGATATACAGATAGCTGTGTACATATTTGCATGTTCATACAGATAGCGGTGTAGATATTTCCATGATAATACTGATAGCGGTGTGGATATTTCCATGTTCACACAGTTAGCGGTGTAGATATTTCCATGTTCATACAGATGGCGGTGTAGATATTTACATGTTCATACAGATGGCGGTGTAGATATTTCCATGTTCGTACAGATGGCAGTGTAGATATTTCCATGTTCATACAGGTGGCGGTGTAGATATTCCCATGTTTTTACAGATAGCTGTGTAGTTATTTCCATGTTTATAGAGATAGCAGTGTAGATATTTCCATTGATATACAGATAGCTGTGTAGAAATTTGCATGTTCATACAGATAGCGGTGTAGTTATTTCCATGTTCATACAGATAGCGGTGTAGATATTTCCATGTCCATACACATAGCGGTGTAGGTATTTCCATGTTCATACAGAAAACATTGTAGATATTTCCATGTTCATACAGATAGCGGTGTAGATATTTCCATGTTCACACAGATAGCAGTGTAGATATTTCCATGTTCATACAGTTAGCGGTGTAGATATTTCCATGTTCATGCAGATAGCGGTGTAGATATTTCCATGTTCATCCAGATGCCGGTGTAGATATATCCATGTTCATACAGATGGCGGTGTAGATATTTCCATGTTCATACGGTTAGCGGTGTAGATATTTCCATGTTCATACAGATGGCGGTGTAGATATTTACATGTTCATACAGATGGCGTTGTAGATATTTCCATGTTCGTACAGATGGCGGGGAAGATATTTCCATGTTCATAGAGATGGCGTTGTAGATATTTCCATGTTTATGCAGATAGCGGTATAGATATTTTCATATTTATACAGATGGTGGTGTAAATATTTCCATGTTTATAGAGATGGCAGTCTAGATATTTCCATGTTTATAGAGATAGTGGTGTAGCTATTTCCAAGTTTATAGAGACAGCGTTGTAGATATTTCCATGTTTATACAGATAGCAGTGAAGACATTTCCATGTTTATACAGATAGCGGTATAGATATTTCCATGTTTATAGAGATAGTGGTGTAGATAATTTCAATTTTATACAGATAGCAGTGTAGATAATTCCAAGTTCATACAGGTAGCGGTGTAGATATTTCCACGTTTATATAGATGGCGGTGTAGATATTTCCATGTTCATACAGATGGCGGTGTAGATATTTCCATGTTTTTAGAGATGGCGGTGTAGATATTTTCATGTTTACACATATGGCGGTGGAGATATTTCCATGTTTACACAGATAGCGGTGTAGACATTTAGATGTTTACACAGATAGCGGTGTGGATATTTCCACGTTTATGCAGATAGCGGTGTAGATATTTCCATGTTTATACAGATAGCGGTGCGGATATTTCCATGTTTATACAGATAGTTGGGCAGATATTTCCATGTTTATACAGATAGCGGTGTAGATATTTCCATCTTAATACAGATGGCGGTGTAGATATGACTATGTTCGTACAGATATCGGTGTAGATATTTGCATGTTCATAGGGATGGCGGTGTAGATATTTCGAAGTTTATAGAGATAGCGCTGTAGTTATTTCCAAATTTATAGAGAAATCTGTGTAGATATTTCCATGTATATGCAGATAGTTGTGTAGATATTTCCATGTTCATGCAGATAGCGGTGTAGATATTTCCATGTTCATCCAGATGCCGGTGTAGATATATCCATTTTCATACAGATGTCGGTGAAGATATTTCCATGTTCATACAGATGGCGGTGTAGATATTTCCATGTTCATACACATGGCGTTGTAGATATATCCATGTTCATAGAGATGGCGGTGTAGATATTTCCATGTTCATACAAATGGCGGTGTAGATATTTCCATATTCATAGAGATGGCGGTGTAGATATTTCCATGTTTATACAGATAGCAGTGTAGTTATTTACATGATTATAGAGATAGCAGTGTAGATATTTCCATTGATATAGAGATAGCTGTGTAGATATTTGCATGTTCATACAGTAGCGGTGTTGATATTTCCATGTTCATACTGATAGCGGTGTAGATATTTCCATGTTCATACAGTTAGCGGTGTAGATATTTCCATGTTCATACAGATGGTGGTGTAGATATTTCCATGTTCATACAGATGTCGGTGTAGATATTTACATGTTCATACAGATGGCGGTGTAGATATTTCCTTGTTCGTACGGATGGCAGTGTAGATATTTCCATGTTCCTACAGGTGGCGGTGTAGATATTCCCATGTTTTTACAGATAGCTGTGTAGTTATTTCCGTGTTTATAGAGATAGCAGTGTAGATATTTCCATTGATATACAGATAGCAGTGTAGATATTTGCATGTTCATACAGATAGCGGTGTAGATATTTCCATGTTCATACAGATAGCGGTGTAGATATTTCCATGTTCATACACATAGCGGTTTAGATATTTCCATGCTCATACAGATAACGGTGTAGATATTTCCATGTTCATACAGATGGCGGTGTAGATATTTCCATGTTTTTAGAGATGGCGGTGTAGATATTTTCATGTATACACAGATGGCGGTGGAGATATTTCCATGTTTACACAGATAGCGGTGTAGACATTTCCATGTTTACACAGATAGCGGTGTGGATATTTCCATGTTTATGCAGATAGCGGTGTAGATATTTCCATGTTTATACAGATAGCGGTGCGTATATTTCCATGTTTATACAGATAGTTGGGCAGATATTTCCATGTTTATACAGATGGCGGTGTAGATATTTCCATCTTAATACAGATGGCGGTGTAGATATGTGTATGTTCGTACAGATGGCGGTGTAGATATTTCCATGTTCATAGGGATGGCGGTGTAGATATTTCGAAGTTCATAGAGATAGCGCTGTAGTTATTTCCAAATTTACAGAGAAATCTGTGTAGATATTTCCATGTATATGCAGATAGTTGTGTAGATATTTCCATGTTCATGTAGATAGCGGAAGATATTTCCATGTTCATCCAGATGCCGGTGTAGATATATCCATGTTCATACAGATGGCGGTGAAGATATTTCCATGTTCATACAGATGGCGGGGTAGATATTTCCATGTTCATACACATGGCGGTGTAGATATATCCATGTTCATAGAGATGGCGGTGTAGATATTTCCATGTTCATACAAATGGCGGTGTGGATATTTCCATATTCATAGAGATGGCGGTGTAGATATTTCCATGTTTATACAGATAGCAGTGTAGTTATTTCCATGTTTATAGAGATAGCAGTGTAGATATTTCCATAGATATAGAGATAGCTGTGTAGATATTTGCATGTTCAAACAGTAGTGGTGTAGATATTTCCATGTTCATACTGATAGCGGTGTAGATATTTCCATGTTCATACAGTTAGCGGTGTAGATATTTCCATGTTCATACAGATGGCGGTGTAGATATTTACATGTTCATACAGATTGCGGTGTAGATATTTCTATGTTCGTACGGATGGCAGTGTAGATATTTCCATGTTCCTACAGGTGGCGGTGTAGATATTCCCGTTTTTACAGATTGCTGTGTAGTTATTTCCGTGTTTATAGAGATAGCAGTGTAGATATTTCCATTGATATACAGATAGCTGTGTAGATATTTGCATGTTCATACAGATAGCGGTGTAGATATTTCCATGTTCATACAGATAGAGGTGTAGATATTTCCATGTTCATACACATAGCTGTTTAGATATTTCCATGCTCATACAGATAACGGTGTAGATATTTCCATGTTCATACAGATGGCGGTGTAGATATTTCCATGTTTTTAGAGATGGCGGTGTAGATATTTTCATGTTTACACAGATGGCGGTGGAGATATTTCCATGTTTACACAGATAGCGGTGTAGACATTTCCATGTTTACACAGATAGCGGTGTGGATATTTCCACGTTTATGCAGATAGCGGTGTAGATATTTCCATGTTTATAAAGATAGCGGTGCGGATATTTCCATGTTTATACAGATAGTTGGGCAGATATTTCCATGTTTATACAGATAGCGGTGTAGATATTTCCATCTTAATACAGATGGTGGTGTTGATATATCCATGTTCGTACAGATGGCGGTGTAGATATTTCCATGTTCATACAGATGGCGGTGTAGATATTTCGAAGTTTATAGAGATAGCGCTGCAGATATTTCCATATTTATAGAGAAATCTGTGTAGATATTTCCATGTATATGCAGATAGCTGTGTAGATATTTCCATGTTCATGCAGATAGCGGTGTAGATATTTCCATGTTCATCCAGATGCCGGTGTAGATATATCCATGTTCATACAGATGGCGGTGAAGATATTTCCATGTTCATACAGATGGCGGTGTAGATATTTCCAAGTTCATACACATGGCGTTGTAGATATTTCCATGTCCATAGAGATGGCGGTGTAGATATTTCCATGTTTATACAGATAGCAGTGTAGTTATTTCCATGTTTATAGAGATAGCAGTGTAGATATTTCCATTGATATACAGATAGCTGTGTAGATATTTGCATGTTCATACAGATAGCGGTGTAGATATTTCCATGTTCATACAGATGGCGGTGTAGATAATTCCATGTTCATACAAATGGCGGTGTAGATATTTCTATGTTCATACAGATGGCGGTGTAGATATTTCCGTGTTCGTAGAAATGGCGGTGAAGATATTTCCATGTTCCTAGAGATGGCGGTGTTGATATTTCCATGTTTATACAGATAGCAATGTGGATATTTCCATGTTTATAGAGATAGCGGTGCAGATATTTCCATTGATATACAGATAGCGGTGTAGATATTTGCATGTTCATACAGATAACGGTGTAGATATGTCCATGTTCATACAGATAGCGGTGTAGATATTTCCATGTTCATACAGATAGCGGTGTAGATATTTCCATGTTTTACAGATAGCGGTGTAGATATTTCCATGTTCATACAGATATGGGTGTAGATATTTCCATATTTATAGAGATGGCGGTCTAGATATTTCCATGTTTATAGAGATAGTGGTGTAATTATTTCCGAGTTTATAGAGACAGCGTTGTAGATATTTCCATGTTTATACAGATAGCGGTGAAGGTATTTCCATGTTTATGCAGATAGCGGTGTAGATATTTCCATGTTTATACAGATAGCAGTGTAGATATTTCTATGTTTATAGAGATAGTTGTGTTGATAATTTCAATTTTATGCAGATAGCAGTGTAGATATTTCCAAGTTCATACAGATAGCGGTGTAGATATTTCCACGTTTATAGAGATGCTGGTGTAGATATTTCCATGTTCATTCACATGGCGGTGTAGATATATCCATGTTCATAGAGATGACGCTGTAGATATTTCCATGTTCATACAAATGGCGGTGTAGATATTTCCATATTCATAGAGATGGCGGTGTAGATATTTCCATGTTTATACAAATAGCAGTGTAGATATTTCCATGTTTATAGAGATAGCAGTGTAGATATTTCCATTGATATACAGATAGCTGTGTAGATATTTGCATGTTCATACACATAGCGGTGTAGATATTTCCATGTTCATACTGATAGCGGTGAAGATATTCCCATGTTCATACAGTTAGCGGTGTAGATATTTCCATGTTCATACAGATGGCGGTATAGATATTTCCATGTTCATACAGATGGCCCTGTAGATATTTACATGTTCATACAGATGGCGGTGTAGATATTCCCTTGTTCGTACGGATGGCAGTGTAGATATTTCCGTGTTCATACAGGTGGCGGTGTAGATATTCCCCTGTTTTTACAGATAGCTGTGTAGTTATTTCCGTGTTTATAGAGATAGAAGGGTAGATATTTCCATTGATATACAGATAGCTGTGTAGATATTTGCATGTTCATACAGATAGCGGTGTAGATATTTCCCTGTTCATACAGATAGTGGTGTAGATATTTCCATGTTCATACACATAGCGGTGTAGATATGTCCATGTTCATACAGATAACGGTGTAGATATTTGCATGTTCATACAGATAGCGGTGTAGATATTTCCATGTTCTCACAGATAGCGGTGTAGATATTTCCATGTTCATACAGTTAGCGGTGTAGATATTTCCATGTTCATCCAGATGCCGGTGTAGATATATCCATGTTCATACAGATGGTGGTGAAGATATTTCCATGTTCATACAGATGGCGGTGTAGATATTTCCATGTTCATACACATGGCGGTGTAGATATTTCCATGTTCATAGAGATGGCGGTGTAGATATTTCCATGTTCTTACAAATGGCGGTGTAGGTATTTCCATGTTCATAGAGATGGCGGTGTAGATATTTCCATGTTTGTACAGATAACAGTGTAGTTATTTCCATGTTTATAGAGATAGCAGTGTAGATATTTCCCTTGATATACAGATAGCTGTGTAGATATTTCCATGTTCATACAGATAGCGGTGCAGATATTTCCATGTTCATACAGATAGCTGTGTAGATATTTCCATGTTCATACAGATAGCGGTGTAGTTATTTCCATGTTCATACAGTTAGCGGTGTAGATATTTCCATGTTCATACAGATGGCGGTGTAGATATTTCCATGTTCATACAGATGGCGGTGTAGATATTTACATGTTCATACAGATGGCGGTGTAGATATTTCCATGTTCGTACGGATGGCAGTGTAGATATTTCCATGTTCATACAGGTGGCGGTGTAGATATTTCCATGTTCATACAGATAGAAGTGTAGTTATTTCCATGTTTATAGAGATAGCAGTGTAGATATTTCCATTGATATACAGATAGCTGTGTAGATATTTCCATGTTCATACAGATAGCGGTGCAGATATTTCCATGTTCTTACAGATAGCTGTGTAGATATTTTCATGTTCATACAGATAGCGGTGTAGTTATTTCCATGTTCATACAGTTAGCGGTGTAGATATTTCCATGTTCATACAGATGGCGGTGTAGATATTTCCATGTTCATACAGATGGCGGTGTAGATATTTATATGTTCATACCGATGGCGGTGTAGATATTTCCATGTTCGTACGGATTGCAGTGTAGATATTTCCATGTTCATACAGATGGCGGTGTAGATATTTATATGTTCATACCGATGGCGGTGTAGATATTTCCATGTTCGTACGGATTGCAGTGTAGATATTTCCATGTTCATACAGGTGGCGGTGTAGATATTTCCAAGTTCATACAGACAGCAGTGTAGTTATTTCCATGTTTATAGAGATAGCAGAGTAGATATTTCCATTGATATACAGATAGCTGTGTAGTTATTTACATGTTCATACAGATGGCGGTGTAGATATTTCCATGTTCGTACGGATGGCAGTGTAGATATTTCCATGTTCGTACAGGTGGCGGTGTAGATATTTCCATGTTTATACAAATAGCAGTGTAGTTATTTCAATGTTTATAGAGATAGCAATGTAGATATTTCCATTGATATACATATAGCTGTGTAGATATTTGCATGTTCATACAGATAGCGGTGTAGATATTGCCATGTTCATACAGATAGAGGTGTGGATATTTCCATGTTCATACAGATAGCGGTGTAGATATTTCCATGTTCATATAGATAACGGTGTAGATATTTCCATGTTCATACAGATGGCGGTGTAGATATTTCCATGTTTTTAGAGATGGCGGTTTAGATATTTTCATGTTTACACAGATGGCGGTGGAGATACTTCCATGTTTACACAGATAGCGCTGTAGACATTTCCATGTTTACACAGATAGCGGTGTGTATATTTCCACGTTTATGCAGATAGCGGTGTAGATACTTCCATGTTTATACAGATAGCGGTGCGGATATTTCCATGTTTATACAGATAGTTGGGCAGATATTTCCATGTTTATACAGATACCGGTTTAGATATTTCCATCTTAATACAGATGGCGGCGTAGATATCTCTATGTTAATACAGATGGCGGTGTAGACATTTGCATGTTCATAGGGATGGCGGTGTAGATATTTCGAAGTTTATAGAGATAGCGCTGTAGTTATTTCCAAATTCATAGAGAAATCTGTGTAGATATTTCCATATATATGCAGATAGTTGTGTAGATATTTCCATGTTCATGCAGATAGCGGTGTAGATATTTCCATGTTCATCCAGATGCCGGTGTAGATATATCCATGTTCATACAGATGGCGGTGAAGATATTTCCATGTTCATACAGATGGCGGTGTAGATATTTCCATGTTCATACACATGGCGGTGTATATATATCCATGTTCATTGAGATGGCGCTGTAGATATTTCCATGTTCATACAAATGGCGGTGTAGATATTTCCATATTCAGAGAGATGGCGGTGTAGATATTTCCATGTTTATACAGATAGCAGTGTAGATATTTCCATGTTTATAGAGATAGCAGTGTAGATATTTCCATGTTCATACTGATAGCGGTGTAGATATTTCCATGTTCATACAGTTAGCGGTGTAGATATTTCCATGTTCATACAGATGGTGGTGTAGATATTTCCACGTTCATACAGATGGCCGTGTAGATATTTACATGTTCATACAGATGGCGGTGTAGATATTTCCATGTTCGTACGGATGGCAGTGTAGATATTTCCATGTTCATACAGGTGGCGGTGTAGATATTCCCCTGTTTTTACAGATAGCTGTGTAGTTATTTCCGTGTTTATAGAGATAGCAGGGTAGATATTTCCATTGATATACAGATAGCTGTGTAGATATTTGCATGTTCATACAGATAGCGGTGTAGATATTTCCCTGTTCATACAGATAGCGGTGTAGATATTTCCATGTTCATACACATAGCGGTGTAGATATTTCCATGTTCATACAGATAACGGTGTAGATATTTGCATGTTCATACAGATAGCGGTGTAGATATTTCCATGTTCTCATAGATAGCGGTGTAGATATTTCCATGTTCATACAGTTAGCGGTGTAGATATTTCCATGTTCATGCAGATACCGGTGTAGATATTTCCATGTTCATCCAGATGCCGGTGTAGATATATCCATGTTCATACAGATGGCGGTGAAGATATTTCCATGTTCATACAGATGGCGGTGTAGATATTTCCATGTTCATACACATGGCGGTGTAGATATTTCCATGTTCATAGAGATGGCGGTGTAGATATTTCCATGTTCATTCAAATGGCGGTGTAGATATTTCCATGTTCATAGAGATGGCAGTGTAGATATTTCCATGTTTGTACAGATAGCAGTGTAGTTATTTCCATGTTTATAGAGATAGCAGTGTAGATATTTCCCTTGATATACAGATAGCTGTGTAGATATTTCCATGTTCATACAGATAGCGGTGCAGATATTTCCAGGTTCATACAGATAGCTGTGTAGATATTTCCATGTTCATACAGATAGCGGTGTAGTTATTTCCATGTTCATACAGTTAGCGGTGTAGATATTTCCATGTTCATACAGATGGCGGTGTAGATATTTCCATGTTCATACAGATGGCGGTGTAGATATTTACATGTTCATACCGATGGAGGTGTAGATATTTCCATGTTCGTACGGATGGCAGTGTAGATATTTCCATGTTCATACAGGTTTCGGTGTAGATATTTCCATGTTCATACAGATAGCAGTGTAGTTATTTCCATGTTTATATAAATAGCAGAGTAGATATTTCCATTGATATACAGATAGCTCTGTAGTTATTTACATGTTCATACAGATGGCGGTGTAGATATTTCCATGTTCATACGGATGGCAAGGTAGATATTTCCATGTTCGTACAGGTGGCGTTGTAGATATTTCCATGTTTATACAAATAGCAGTGTAGTTATTTCAATGTTTATAGAGATAGCAATGTAGATATTTCCATTGATATACATATAGCTGTGTAGATATTTGCATGTTCATACAGATAGCGGTGTAGATATTGCCATGTTCATACAGATAGAGGTGTAGATATTTCCATGTTCATACAGATAGCGGTGTAGATATTTCCATGTTCATACAGATAACGGTGTAGATATTTCCATGTTCATACAGATGGCGGTGTAGATATTTCCATGTTTTTAGAGATGGCGGTGTAGATATTTTCATGTTTACACAGATGGCGGTGGAGATACTTCCATGTTTACACAGATAGCGTTGTAGATATTTCCATGTTTACACAGATAGCGGTGTGTATATTTCCATGTTTATACAGATAGCGGTATAGATATTTCCATGTTTATAGAGATGGCGGTCTAGATATTTCCATGTTTATAGAGATAGTGGTGTAGTTATTTCCAAGTTTATAGAGACAGCGTTGTAGATATTTCCATGTTTATACAGATAGCGGTGAAGATATTTCCATGTTTATACAGATAGCGGTATAGCTATTTCCATGTTTATACAGATAGCAGTGTAGATATTTCCATGTTTATAGAGATAGTGGTGTAGATAATTTCAATTTTATACAGATAGCAGTGTAGATAATTCCAAGTTCATACAGGTAGCGGTGTAGATATTTCCACGTTTATAGAGATGGCGGTGTAGATATTTCCATGTTCATACAGATGGTGGTGTAGATATTTCCATGTTTTTAGAGATGGCGGTGCAGATATTTTCATGTTTACACAGATGGCGGTGGAGATATTTCCATGTTTACACAGATAGCGTTGTAGACATTTCCATGTTTACACAGATAGCGGTGTGTATATTTCCACGTTTATGCAGATAGCGGTGTAGATATTTCCATGTTTATACAGATAGCGGTGCGGATATTTCCATGTCTATACAGATAGTTGGGCAGATATTTCCATGTTTATACAGATAGCGGTGTAGATATTTCCATCTTAATACAGATGGCGGGGTAGATATGTCTATGTTCGTACAGATGGCGGTGTAGATATTTGCATGTTCATAGGGATGGCGGTGTAGATATTTCGAAGTTTATACAGATAGCGCTGTAGTTATTTCCAAATTTATAGAGAAATCTGTGTAGATATTTCCATGTATATGCAGATAGTAGTGTAGATATTTCCATGTTCATGCAGATAGCGGTGTAGATATTTCCATGTTCATCCAGATGCCATTGTAGATATTTCGATGTTTATACAGATAGCGGTGTAGATATTTCCATGTTTATAGAGATAGCAGTTTAGATATTTCCATTGATATACAGATAGCTGTGTAGATATTTGCATGTTCATACAGATAGCGGTGTAGATATTTCCATGTTCATACTGATAGCGGTGTAGATATTTCCATGTTCATACAGTTAGCGGTGTAGATATTTCCATGTTCATACAGATGGCGGTGTAGATATTTCCATGTTCATACAGATGGCGGTGTAGATATTTACATGTTCATACAGATGGCGGTGTAGATATTTCCATGTTCGTACGGATGGCAGTGTAGATATTTCTATGTTCATACAGGTGGCGGTGTAGATATTCCCGTTTTTACAGATAGTTGTGTTGTTATTTCCGTGTTTATAGAGATAGCAGGGTAGATATTTCTATTGATATACAGATAGCTGTGTAGATATTTACATGTTCATACAGATAGCGGTGTAGATATTTCCCTGTTCATACAGATAGCGGTGTAGATATTTCCATGTTCATACACGTAGCGGTGTAGATATTTCCATGTTCATACAGATAACGGTGTAGATATTTGCATGTTCATGCAGATAGCGGTGTAGATATTTCCATGTTCTCACAGATAGCGGTGTAGATATTTCCACGTTCATACAGTTAGCGGTGTAGATATTTCCATGTTCATGCAGGTAGCGGTGTAGATATTTCCATGTTCATCCAGATGCCGGTGTAGATATATCCATGTTCATACAGATGGCGGTGAAGATATTTCCATGTTCATACAGATGGCGGTGTAGATATTTCCATGTTCATACACATGGCGGTGTAGATATTTCCATGTTCATAGAGATGGCGGTGTAGATATTTCCATGTTCATAAAAATGGCGGTGTAGATATTTCTATGTTCATAGAGATGGCGGTGTAGATATTTCCAAGTTTGTACAGATAGCAGTGTAGTTATTTCCATGTTTATAGAGATAGCAGTGTAGATATTTCCCTTGATATACAGATAGCTGTGTAGATATTTCCATGTTCATACAGATAGCGGTGCAGATATTTCCATGTTCATACAGATAGCTGTGTAGATATTTCCATGTTCATACAGATAGCGGTGTAGTTATTTCCATGTTCATACAGTTAGTGGTGTAGATATTTCCATGTTCATACAGATTGCGGTGTAGATATTTCCATGTTCATACAGATGGCGCTGTAGATATTTACATGTTCATACAGATGGCGGTGTAGTTATTTCCATGTTCGTACGGATGGCAGTGTAGATATTTCCATGTTCATACAGATAGCGGTGTAGATATTTCCATGTTCATACAGATAGCAGTGTAGTTATTTCCATGTTTATAGAGATAGCAGTGTAGATATTTCCATTGATATACAGATAGCTGTGTAGATATTTACATGTTCATACAGATGGCGGTGTAGATATTTCCATGTTCGTACGGATGGCAGTGTAGATATTTCCATGTTCGTACAGGTGGCGGTGTAGATATTTCCATGTTTATACAAATAGCAGTGTAGTTATTTCAATGTTTATAGAGATAGCAATGTAGATATTTCCATTGATATACATATAGCTGTGTAGATATTTGCATGTTCATACAGATAGCGGTGTAGATATTGCCATGTTCATACAGATAGAGGTGTAGATATTTCCATGTTCATACAGATAGCGGTGTAGATATTTCCATGTACATACTGATAACGGTGTAGATATTTCCATGTTCATACAGATAGCGGTGTAGTTATTTCCATGTTCATACAGTTAGCGGTGTAGATATTTCCATGTTCATACAGTTGGCTGTGTAGATATTTACATGTTCATACAGATGGCGTTGTAGATATTTCCATGTTCATACAGATGGCGGGGAAGATATTTCCATGTTCATAGAGATGGCGTTGTAGATATTTCCATGTTTACACAGATAGCGGTGCAGAGATTTCCATCTTTACACAGATAGCGGTGTGGATATTTCCATGTTTATGCAGATAGCGGTGTAGATATTTCCATGTTTATACAGATAGCGGTGCGGATATTTCCATGTTTATACAGATAGTTGGGCAGATATTTCCATGTTTATACAGATAGCGGTGTAGATATTTCCATCTTAATACAGATGGCGGTTTAGATATGTCCATGTTCGTACAGATGGCGGTGTAGATATTTCGAAGTTTATACTGATATCGCTGCAGTTATTTCCATATTTATAGAGAATTCTGTGTAAATATTTCCATGTATATGCAGATAGCTGTGTAGATATTTCCATGTTCATGCAGATAGCGGTGTAGATATTTCCACGTTCATCCAGATGCCGGTGTAGATATATCCATGTTCATACAGATGGCGGTGAAGATATTTCCATGTTCATACAGATGGCGGTGTAGATATTTCCATGTTCATACACATGGCGGTGTAGATATTTCCAAGTTCATAGAGATGGCGATGTAGATATTTCATTGTTCATACAAATGGCGGTGTAGCTATTTCCGTGTTCATAGAGATGGCGGTGTAGATATTTCCATGTTTGTACAGATAGCAGTGTAGTTATTTCCATGTTTATAGAGATAGCAGTGTAGATATTTCCATTGATATACAGATAGCTGTGTAGAAATTTGCATGTTCATACAGATAGCGGTGTAGTTATTTCCATGTTCATACAGATAGCGGTGTAGATATTTCCATGTTCATACACATAGCGGTGTAGATATTTCCATGTTCATACAGATAACGGTGTAGATATTTCCATGTTCACACAGATAGTGGTGTATATCTTTCCATGTTCACACAGATAGCGGTGTAGATATTTCCATGTTCATACAGTTAGCGGTGTAGATATTTCCATGTTCATGCAGATAGCGGTGTAGATATTTCCATGTTCATCCAGATGCCGGTGTAGATATATCCATGTTCATACAGATGGCGGTGAAGATATTTCTATGTTCATACAGATGGCGGTGTAGATATTTCCATGTTCATACAAATGGCGGTGTAGATATTTCTATGTTCATACAGATGGCGGTGTAGATATTTCCGTGTTCATACAAATGGCGGTGTAGATATTTCCATGTTCATAGAGATGGCGGTGTTGATATTTCCATGTTTATACAGATAGCAATGTAGATATTTCCATGTTTATAGAGATAGCGGTGCAGATATTTCCATTGATATACAGATAGCTGTGTAGATATTTGCATGTTCATACAGATAACGGTGTAGATATTTCCATGTTCATACAGATAGCGGTGTAGATATTTCCATGTTCATACAGATAGCAGTGTAGATATTTCCATGTTTTACAGATAGCGGTGTAGATATTTCCATGTTCATACAGATAGGGGTGTAGATATTTCCATGTTTATAGAGATGGCGGTCTAGATATTTCCATGTTTATAGAGATAGTGGTGTAGTTATTTCTGAGTTTATAGAGACGGCGTTGTAGATATTTCCATGTTTATACAGATAGCGGTGAAGGTATTTCCATGTTTATACAGATAGCGGTGTAGATATTTCCATGTTTATACAGATAGCAGTGTAGATATTTCCATGTTTATAAAGATAGTTGTGTAGATAATTTCAATTTTATACAGATAGCAGTGTAGATATTTCCAAGTTCATACAGATAGCGGTGTAGATATTTCCACGTTTATAGAGATGGTGGTGTAGATATTTCCATGTTCTTACAGATGGCGGTGTAGATATTTCCATGTTTTTAGAGATGGCGGTGTAGATATTTTCATGTTTACACAGATGGCGGTGTAGATATTTCCATGTTTACACAGATAGCGGTGTAGACATTTCCATGTTTACACAGATAGCGGTGTGGATATTTCCATGTTTATGCAGATAGCGGTGTAGATATTTCCATGTTTATACAGATATCGGTGCGGATATTTCCATGTTTATACAGATAGTTCGGCAGAGATTTCCATGTTTATACAGATAGCAGTGTAGATATTTCCATCTTAATACAGATGGCGGTGTAGATATGTCTATGTTCGTACAGATGGCGGCGTAGATATTTCCATGTTCATAGAGATGGCGGTGTAGATATTTCCATGTTTGTACAGATAGGAGTGTAGATATTTCCAAGTTTATAGAGATAGCAGTGTAGATATTTCCATTGATGTACAGATAGCTGTGTAGATATTTCCATGTTCATACAGATAGCGGTGCAGATATTTCCATGTTCATACAGATAGCAGTGTAGATATTTCCATGTTCATACAGATAGCGGTGTAGTTATTTCCATGTTCATACAGTTAGCGGTATAGATATTTCCATTTTCATACAGATGGCGGTGTAGATATTTACATGTTCATACAGATGGCGGTGTAGATATTTCCATGTTTATACAAATAGCAGAGTAGTTATTTCCATGTTTATAGAGATAGCAATGTAGATATTTCCATTGATATACATGTAGCTGTGTAGATATTTGCATGTTCATACAGATAGCGGTGTAGATATTGCCATGTTCATACAGATAGAGGTGTAGATATTTCCATGTTCATACAGATAGCGGTGTAGATATTTCCATGTTCATTCTGATAACGGTGTAGATATTTCCATGTTCATACAGATAGCGGTGTAGATATTTCCATGTTCATACAGTTAGCGGTGTAGATATTTCCATGTTCATACAGATGGCGGTGTAGATATTTACATGTTCATACAGATGGCGTTGTAGATATTTCCATGTTCGTACAGATGGCGGGGAAGATATTTCCATGTTCATAGAGATGGCGTTGTAGATATTTCCATGTTCATACACATAGCGGTGTAGATGTTTCCATGTTCATACAGATAGCGGTGTAGATATTTCCAAGATCATGCAGACAGCGGAGTAGATATTTCCATGTTCACAAAGATAGCGGTGTAGATATTTCCATGTTCATACAGTTAGCGGTGTAGATATTCCATGTTCATGCAGATAGGGGTGTAGATATTTCCATGTTCATACAGATAGCGGTGTAGATATTTCCATGTTTTTAGAGATGGCGGTGTAGGTATTTTCATGTTTACACCGATGGCGGTGGAGATATTTCCATGTTTACACAGATAGCGGAGTAGACATTTCCATGTTTACACAGATAGCGGTGTGGATATTTCCATGTTTATGCAGATAGCGGTGTAGATATTTCCATGTTTATACAGTTAGCGGTGCGGATATTTCCATGTTTATACAGATATTTGGGCAGATATTTCCATGTTTATACAGATAGCGGTGTAGATATTTCCATCTTAATACAGATGGCGGTGTGGATATGTCCATGTTCGTACAGATGGCAGTGTAGATATTTCCATGTTCATTAAGATGGCGGTGTAGATATTTCGAAGTTTATAGATATAGCGCTGTAGTTATTTCCATATTTATAGGGAAATCTCTGTAGATATTTCCATGTATATGCAGATAGCTGTGTAGATATTTCCATGTTCATGCAGATAGCGGTGTAGATATTTCCATGTTCATCCAGATGCCGGTGTAGATATATCCATGTTCATACAGATGGCAGTGAAGATATTTCCATGTTCATGCAGATGGCAGTGTAGATATTTCCATGTTCATACAGATGGCGGTGTAGATATTTCAATGTTCGTAGAGATGGCGGTGTAGATATTTCCATGTTCATACAGATGGCGGTGTAGATATTTCCATGTTCATATAGATGATGGTGTAGATATTTCCATGTTTGTACAGATAGCAGTGTAGTTATTTCCATGTTTACTGAGATAGCAGTGTAGATATTTCCATTGATATACAGATAGCTGTGTAGGTATTTGCATGTTCATACACATAGCGGTGTAGATATTTCCATGCTCATACAGATAGCGGTGTAGATATTTCCATGTTCATACAGATAGCGGTGTAGATATTTCCATGTTCATACAGTTAGCGGTGTAGATATTTCCATGTTCATACAGATGGCGGTGTAGATATTTAAATGTTCATACAGATGGCGGTGTAGATATTTCCATGTTCGCACGGATGGCAGTGTAGATATTTCCATGTTCATACAGGTGGCTGTGTAGATATTTCCATGTTTATACAGATAGCAGTGTAGTTATTTCCATGTTTATAGAGATAGCAGTGTAGATATTTCCATTTGTAT
The DNA here is from genome assembly GCF_029281585.2 of Gorilla gorilla gorilla. NCBI lineage: Eukaryota > Metazoa > Chordata > Mammalia > Primates > Hominidae > Gorilla > Gorilla gorilla. The sequence goes on along the minus strand of NC_073235.2, from coordinate 14,538,509 downwards.
ACAGATAGCTGTGTAGATATTTGCATCTTCATACAGATAGCTGTGTAGATATTTCCATTTTCGGACAGATAGCGGTGTAGATATTTCCATGTTCATACAGATAGCAGTGTAGATATTTCCATGTTCATAGAGATAACGGTGTAGATATTTCCATGTTCATACAGATAGCCTTGTAGATATTTCCATGTTCATACAGTTAGCTGTGTAGATATTTCCATGTTCATACAGATGGCGGTGTAGATATTTACATGTTCATACAGATGGCGGTGTAGATATTTCCATGTTCGTGCAGATGGCGGTGTAGATATTTCCATATTCATAGAGATGGCGGTGTAGATATTTCCATGTTTATGCAGATAGCGGTATAGATATTTCCATGTTTATAAAGATGGTGGTGTAGATATTTCCATGTTTATAGAGATGGCGGTCTACATATTTCCATGTTTATAGAGATAGTGGTGTAGTTATTTCCAAGTTTATAGAGACAGCGTTGTAGATATTTCCATGTTTATACAGATAGCAGTGAAGATATTTCCATGTTTATACAGATAGCGGTGTAGATATTTCCATGTTTATACAGACAGCAGTGTAGATATTTCCATGTTTATAGAGATAGTGGTTTAGATAACTTCAATTTTAGACAGAGAGCAGTGTAGATATTTCCAACTTCATACAGATAGCGGTGTAGATATTTCCACTTTTATAGAGATGGCGGTGTAGATATTTCCATGTTCATACAGATGGCGGTGTAGATATTTCCATGTTTATAGAGATGGCGGTGTAGATATTTTCATGTTTACACAGATGGCGGTGTAGATATTTCCATGTTTACACAGATAGCGGTGTAGACATTCCCATGTTTACACAGATAGCGGTGTGGATATTTCCATGTTTATGCAGATAGCGATGTAGATATTTCCATGTTTATACAGATAGCGGTGCGGATATTTCCATGTTTTACAGATAGTTGGGCAGATATTTCCATGTTTATACAGATAGCGGTGAAGGTATTTCCATGTTTATACAGATAGCGGTGTAGATATTTCCATGTTTATACAGATAGCAGTGTAGATATTTCCATGTTTATAGAGATAGTTGTGTAGATAATTTCAATTTTATACAGATAGCAGTGTAGATATTTCCAAGTTCATACAGATAGCGGTTTAGATATTTCCACCTTTATAGAGAATGTGGTGTAGGTATTTCCATGTTCATACAGATGGCGGTGTAGATATTTCCATGTTTATAGAGATGGCGGTGTAGATATTTTCCTGTTTACACAGATGGCGGTGGAGATATTTCCATGTTTACACAGATAGCGTTGTAGACATTTCCATGTTTACACACATAGCGGTGTGGATATTTCCATGTTTATGCAGATAGCGGTGTAGATATTTCCATGTTTATACAGATAGCGGTGCGGATATTTCCATGTTTTTACAGATATTTGGGCAGATATTTCCATGTTTATACAGATAGCGGTGTAGATATTTAAATCTTAATACAGATGGCGGTGTAGATATGTCTATGTTCGTACAGATGGCGGTGTAGATATTTCCATGTTCATACAGATGGTGGTGTAGATATTTCGAAGTTTATAGAGATAGCGCTGTAGTTATTTCCATATTTATAGAGAAATCTGTGTAGATATTTCCATGTATATGCAGATAGCTGTGTAGATATTTCCATGTTCATGCAGATAGCGGTGTAGATATTTCCATGTTCATCCAGATGCCGGTGTAGATATATCCATGTTCATACAGATGCTGGTGTAGATATTTACATGTTTATAGAGATGGTGGTGTAGATATTTCCATGTTTATATAGAGGGCGGTTTAGATATTTGCATGTTCATACCGATGGCGGTGTATATATTTCCATGTTCATAGAGATGGCGGTGAAGATATTTCCATGTTCATACAGATGGCGGTGTAGATATTTCCATGTTCATACACATGGCGGTGTAGATATTTCCATGTTCATAGAGATGGCGGTGTAGATATTTCCATGTTTATACAGATAGCAGTGTAGTTATTTCCATGTTTATAGAGATAGCAATGTAGATATTTCCATTGATATACAGATAGCTGTGTAGATATTTGCATTTTCACACAGATAGCGGTGTAGATATTTCCATGTTCATACAGATAACGGTGTAGATATTTCCATGTTCATACAGATAGCGGTGTAGATATTTCCATCTTCCTACAGTTAGCGGTGTAGATATTTCCATGTTTGTACAGATGGCGGTGTAGATATTTCCATGTTCATAGAGATGGCGGTGTAGATATTTCCATGTTCATACAAATGGCGGTGTAGATATTTCCATGTTCATAGAGATGGCGGTGTAGATATTTCCATGTTTATACAGATAGCAGTTTAGTTATTTCCATCTTTATAGAGATAGCAGTGTAGATATTTCCATTGATATACAGATAGCTGTGTAGATATTTGCATGTTCATACACATATCGATGTAGATATTTCCATGTTAATACAGATAGTGGTGTAGATATTTCCATGTTCATACAGTTAGCGGTGTTGATATTTCCATGTTCATACATATGGCGGTGTAGATATTTCCATGTTCATACAGATAGCGGTGTAGATATTTCCATGTTTTACAGATAGCGGTGTAGATATTTCCATGTTCATACAGATAGCGGGGTAGATATTTCCATCTTCATACAGTTAGCGGTGTAGATATTTCCATGTTCATACAGATGGCGGTGTAGATATTTACATGTCCATACAGATGGCGGTGTAGATATTTCCATGTTCGTACGGATGGCAGTGTAGATATTTCCATGTTCATACAGGTGGCGGTGTAGATATTTCCATGTTTATACAGATAGCAGTGTAGTTATTTCCATGTTTATACAGATAGCGGTGTAGATATTTCCATTGTTATACAGATAGCTGTGTAGATATTTGCATGTTCATACAGATAGCGGTGTAGATATTTCCATGTTCATACACATAGCGGTGTAGATGTTTCCATGTTCATACAGATAACGGTGTAGATATTTCCAAGATCATGCAGACAGCGGTGTAGATATTTCCATGTTCACAAAGATAGCGGTGTAGATATTTCCATGTTCATACAGTTAGCGGTGTAGATATTTCCATGTTCATGCAGATAGGGGTGTAGATATTTCCATGTTCATACAGATAGCGGTGTAGATATTTCCATGTTTTTAGAGATGGCGGTGTAGGTATTTTCATGTTTACACCGATGGCGGTGGAGATATTTCCATGTTTACACAGATGGCGTTGTAGACATTTCCATGTTTACACAGATAGCGGTGTGGATATTTCCATGTTTATGCAGATAGCGGTGTAGATATTTCCATGTTTATACAGTTAGCGGTGCGGATATTTCCATATTTATACAGATATTTGGGCAGATATTTCCATGTTTATACAGATAGCGGTGTAGATATTTCCATCTTTATACAGATGGCGGTGTGGATATGTCCATGTTCGTACAGATGGCGGTGTAGATATTTCCATGTTCATAAAGATGGCGGTGTAGATATTTCGAAGTTTATAGATATAGCGCTGTAGTTATTTCCATATTTATAGGGAAATCTCTGTAGATATTTCCATGTATATGCAGATAGCTGTGTAGATATTTCCATGTTCATGCAGATAGCGGTGTAGATATTTCCATGTTCATCCAGATGCCGGTGTAGATATATCCATGTTCATACAGATGGCAGTGAAGATATTTCCATGTTCATGCAGATGGCAGTGTAGATATTTCCATGTTCATACAGATGGCGGTGTAGATATTTCCATGTTCGTAGAGATGGCTGTGTAGATATTTCCATGTTCATACAGATGGCGGTGTAGATATTTCCATGTTCATGTAGATGACGGTGTAGACATTTCCATGTTTGTACAGATAGCAGTGTAGTTATTTCCTTGTTTACAGAGATAGCAGTGTAGATATTTCCATTGATATACAGATAGCTGTGTAGATATTTGCATGTTCATACACATAGCGGTGTAGATATTTCCATGCTCATACAGATAGCGGTGTAGATATTTCCATGTTCATACAGATAGCGGTGCAGATATTTCCATGTTCATACAGATAGCGGTGTAGATATTTCCATGTTCATACACATGGCGGTGTAGATATTTCCATGTTCATAGAGATGGCGGTGTAGATATTTCCATGTTCATACAAATGGCGGTGTAGATATTTCCATGTTCATAGAGATGGCGGTGTAGATATTTCCAAGTTTGTACAGATAGCAGTGTATTTATTTCCATGTTTATAGAGATAGCAGTGTAGATATTTCCCTTGATATACAGATAGCTGTGTAGATATTTCCATGTTCATACAGATAGCGGTGCAGATATTTCCATGTTCATACAGATAGCTGTGTAGATATTTCCATGTTCATACAGATAGCGGTGTAGTTATTTCCATGTTCATACAGTTAGCGGTGTAGATATTTCCATGTTCATACAGATGGCGGTGTAGATATTTCCATGTTCATACAGAAGGTGGTGTAGATATTTACATGTTCATACAGATGGCGGTGTAGATATTTCCATGTTCGTATGGATGGCAGTGTAGATATTTCCATGTTCATACAGGTGGCGGTGTAGATATTTCCATATTCATACAGATAGCAGTGTAGTTATTTCCATGTTTATAGAGATAGCAGTGTAGATATTTCCACTGATATACAGATAGCTGTGTAGATATTTACATGTTCATACAGATGGCGGTGTAGATATTTCCATGTTCGTACGGATGGCAGTGTAGATATTTCCATGTTCGTACAGGTGGAGGTGTAGATATTTCCATGTTTATACAAATAGCAGAGTAGTTATTTCAATGTTTATAGAGATAGCAATGTAGATATTTCCATTGATATACATATAGCTGTGTAGATATTTGCATGTTCATACAGATAGCGGTGTAGATATTGCCATGTTCATACAGATAGAGGTGTAGATATTTCCATGTACATACAGATAGCGGTGTAGATATTTCCATGTTCATACTGATAGCGGTGTAGATATTGCCATGTTCATACAGATAGAGGTGTAGATATTTCCATGTACATACAGATAGCGGTGTAGATATTTCCATGTTCATACTGATAACAGTGTAGATATTTCCATGTTCATACAGATAGTGGTGTAGATATTTCCATGTTCATACAGTTAGCGGTGTAGTTATTTCCATGTTCATACAGTTGGCGGTGTAGATATTTACATGTTCATACAGATGGCGTTGTAGATATTTCCATGTTCGTACAGATGGCGGGGAAGATATTTCCATGTTCATAGAGATGGCGTTGTAGATATTTCCATGTTTATGCAGATAGCGGTATAGATATTTCCATGTTTATACAGATGGTGGTGTAGATATTTCCATGTTTATAGATATGGCGGTCTAGATATTTCCATGTTTATAGAGATAGTGGTGTAGTTATTTCCAAGTTTATAGAGACAGCGTTGTAGATATTTCCAAGTTTATACAGATAGCGGTGAAGATATTTCCATGTTTATACAGATAGCGGTATAGATATTTCCATGTTTATACAGATAGCAGTGTAGATATTTCCATGTTTATAGAGATAGTGGTGTAGATAATTTCAATTTTATACAGATAGCAGTGTAGATAATTCCAAGTTCATACAGGTAGCGGTGTAGATATTTCCACGTATATAGAGATGGCGGTGTAGATATTTCCATGTTCATACAGATGGCGGTGTAGATATTTCCATGTTTTTAGAGATGGCGGTGTAGATATTTTCATGTTTACACAGATGGCGGTGGAGATACTTCCATGTTTACACAGATAGCGTTGTAGACATTTCCATGTTTACACAGATAGCGGTGTGTATATTTCCACGTTTATGCAGATAGCGGTGTAGATATTTCCATGTTTATACAGATGGTGGTGAAGATATTGCCATGTTCATACAGATGGCGGTGTAGATATTTCCATGTTAATACACATGGCGGTGTAGATATATCCATGTTCATAGAGATGGCGCTGTAGATATTTCCATGTTTTTAAAAACGGCGGTGTAGATATTTCCATATTCATAGAGATGGCGGTGTAGATATTTCCATGTTTATACAGATAGCAGTGTAGATATTTCCATGTTTATAGAGATAGCAGTGTAGATATTTCCATTGATATACAGATAGCTGTGTAGATATTTGCATGTTCATACAGATAGCGGTGTAGATATTTCCATGTTCATACTGATAGCGGTGTAGATATTTCCATGTTCATACAGTTAGCGGTGTAGATATTTCCATGTTCATACAGATGGCGGTGTAGGTATTTCCATGTTCATACAGATGGCCTTGTAGGTATTTACATCTTCATACAGATGGCGGTGTAGATATTTCCATGTTCGTACGGATGGCAGTGTAGATATTTCCATGTTCATAAAGGTGGCGGTGTAAATATTCCCCTGTTTTTACAGATAGCTGTGTAGTTATTTCCGTGTTTATAGAGATAGCAGGGTAGATATTTCCATTGATATACAGATAGCTGTGTAGATATTTGCATGTTCATACAGATAGCGGTGTAGATATTTCCATGTTCTCACAGATAGCGGTGTAGATATTTCCATGTTCATACAGTTAGCGGTGTAGATATTTCCAAGTTCATGCAGATAGCGGTGTAGATATTTCCATGTTCATCCAGATGTCGGTGTAGATATATCCATGTTCATACAGATGGCGGTGAAGATATTTCCATGTTCATACAGATGGCGGTGTAGATATTTCCATGTTCATACACATGGCGGTGGAGATATTTCCATGTTCATAGAGATGGCGGTGTAGGTATTTCCATGTTCATACAAATGGCGGTGTAGATATTTCCATGTTCATAGAGATGGCGGTGTAGATATTTCCATGTTTGTACAGATAGCAGTGTAGTTATTTCCATGTTTATAGAGATAGCAGTGTAGATATTTCCCTTGATATACAGATAGCTGTGTAGATATTTCCATGTTCATACAGATAGCGGTGCAGATATTTCCATGTTCATACAGATAGCTGTGTAGATATTTCCATGTTCATACAGATAGTGGTGTAGCTATTTCCATGTTCATACAGTTAGCGGTGTAGATATTTCCATGTTCATACAGATGGCGGTGTAGATATTTCCATGTTCATACAGATGGCGGTGTAGATATTTACATGTTCATACAGATGGCGGTGTAGATATTTCCATGTTCGTACGGATGGCAGTGTAGATATTTCCATGTTCATACAGGTGGCGGTGTAGGTATTTCCATGTTCATACAGATAGCAGTGTAGTTATTTCCATGTTTATAGAGATAGCAGTGTAGATATTTCCATTGATATACAGATAGCTGTGTAGATATTTCCATGTTCATACAGATTGCGGTGTAGATATTCACATGTTCATACAGATGGCGGTGTAGATATTTCCATGTTCGTACGGATGGCAGTGTAGATATTTCCATGTTCATACAGGTGGCGGTGTAGATATTTCCATGTTCATACAGATAGCCGTGTAGTTATTTCCATGTTTATAGAGATAGCAGTGTAGATATTTCCATTGATATACAGATAGCTGTGTAGATATTTACATGTTCATACAGATGGCGGTGTAGATATTTCCATGTTCGTATGGATGGCAGTGTAGATATTTCCATGTTCGTACAGGTTGCGGTGTAGATATTTCCATGTTTATACAAATAGCAGTGTAGTTATTTCAATGTTTATAGAGATAGCAATGTAGATATTTCCATTGATATACAGATAGCTGTGTAGATATTTGCATGTTCATACAGATAGAGGTGTAGATATTGCCATGTTCATACAGATAGAGGTGTAGATATTTCCATGTTCATACAGATAGCGGTGTAGATATTTCCATGTTCATACAGATAGCGGTGTAGATATTTCCATGTTCAAACAGATGGCGGTGTAGATATTTCCATGTTTTTAGAGATGGCGGTGTAGATATTTTCATGTTTACACAGATGGCGGTGGAGATAATTCCATGTTTACACAGATAGCGTTGTAGACATTTCCATGTTTACACAGATAGCGGTGTGTATATTTCCACGTTTATGTAGATAGCGGTGTAGATATTTCCATGTTTATACAGATAGCGGTGCGGATATTTCCATGTTAATACAGATAGTTGGGCAGATATTTCCATGTTTATACAGATAGCGGTTTAGATATTTCCATCTTAATACAGATGGCGGTGTAGATATGTCTATGTTCGTACAGATGTCGGTGTAGATATTTGCATGTTCATAGGGATGGCGGTGTAGATATTTCGAAGTTTATAGAGATAGCGCTGTAGTTATTTCCAAATTTATAGAGAAATCTGTGTAGATATTTCCATGTATATGCAGATAGTTGTGTAGATATTTCCATGTTCATGCAGATAGCGGTGAAGATATTTCCATGTTCTTCCAGATGCCGGTGTAGATATATCCATGTTCATACAGATGGCGGTGAAGATATTTCCATGTTCATACAGATGGCGGTGTAGATATTTCCATGTTCATACACATGGCGGTGTAGATATATCCATGTTCATAGAGATGGCGCTGTAGATATTTCCATGTTCATACAAATGGCGGTGTAGATATTTCCATATTCATAGAGATGGCGGTGTAGATATTTCCATGTTTATACAGATAGCAGTGTGTATATTTCCATGTTTATAGAGATAGCAGTGTAGATACTTCCATTGATATACAGATAGCTGTGTAGATATTTGCATGTTCATACAGATAGCGGTGTAGATATTTCCATGTTCATACTGATAGCGGTGTAGATATTTCCATGTTCATACAGTTAGCGGTGTAGGTATTTCCATGTTCATACAGATGGCGGTGTAGATATTTCCATGTTCATACAGATGGCCGTGTATTTACATGTTCATACAGATGGCGGTGTAGATATTTCCATGTTCGTACGGATGGCAGTGTACATATTTCCATGTTCATACAGGTGGCGGTGTAGATATTCCCCTGTTTTTACAGATAGCTGTGTAGTTATTTCCGTGTTTATAGAGATAGCAGGGTAGATATTTACATTGATATACAGATAGCTGTGTAGATATTTGCATGTTCATACAGATAGCGGTGTAGATATTTCCCTGTTCATACAGATAGCGGTGTAGATATTTCCATGTTCATACACATAGCGGTGTAGATATTTCCATGTTCATACAGATAACGGTGTAGATATTTCCATGTTCATACAGATAGCGGTGTAGATATTTCCATGTTCTCACAGATAGCGGTGTAGATATTTCCATGTTCATACAGTTAGCGGTGTAGATATTTCCATGTTCATGCAGATAGCGGTGTAGATATTTCCATGTTCATCCAGATGCCGGTGTAGATATATCCATGTTCATACAGATGGCGGTGAAGATATTTCCATGTTCATACAGATGGCGGTGTAGATATTTCCATGTTCGTACAGGTGGCAGTGTAGATATTTCCATGTTTATACAAATAGCAGAGTAGTTATTTCAATGTTTATAGAGATAGCAATGTAGATATTTTCATTGATATACATATAGCTGTGTAGATATTTGCATGTTCATACAGATAGCGGTGTAGATATTGCCATGTTCATACAGATAGAGGTGTAGATATTTCCATGTTCATACAGATAGCGGTGTAGATATTTCCATGTTCATACTGATAACGGTGTAGATATTTCCATGTTCATAAAGATAGCGGTGTAGATATTTCCATGTTCATACAGTTAGCGGTGTAGATATTTCCATGTTCATACAGATGGCGGTGTAGATATTTACATGTTCATAGTGATGGCGTTGTAGATATTTCCATGTTCGTACAGATGGCGGGGAAGATATTTCCATGTTCATAGAGATGGCGTTGTAGATATTTCCATGTTTATGCAGATAGCGGTATAGATATTTCCATGTTTATACAGATGGTGGTGTAGATATTTCCATGTTTATAGAGATGGCAGTCTAGATATTTCCATGTTTATAGAGATAGTGGTGTAGTTATTTCCAAGTTTATAGAGACAGCGTTGTAGTTATTTCCATGTTTATACAGATATCGGTGAAGATATTTCCATGTTTATACAGATAGCGGTATGGATATTTCCATGTTTATACAGATAGCAGTGTAGATATTTCCATGTTTATAGAGATAGTGGTGTAGATAATTTCAATTTTATACAGATAGCAGTGTAGATAATTCCAAGTTAATACAGGTAGCGGTGTAGATATTTCCACGTTTATAGAGATGGCGGTGTAGATATTTCCATGTTCATACAGATGGCGGTGTAGATATTTCCATGTTTTTAGAGATGGCGGTGTAGATATTTTCATGTTTACACAGATGGCGGTGGAGATATTTCCATGTTTACACAGATAGCGGTGTAGACATTTCCATGTTTACACAGATAGTGGTGTGGATATTTCCACATTTATGCAGATAGCGGTGTAGATATTTCCATGTTTATACAGATAGCGGTGCGGATATTTCCATGTTTATACAGATAGTTGGGCAGATATTTCCATGTTTATACAGATAGCGCTGTAGATATTTCCATCTTAATACAGATGGCGGTGTAGATATATCTATGTTCGTACAGATGGCGGTGTAAATATTTGCATGTTCATAGGGATGGCGGTGTAGATATTTCGAAGTTTATAGAGATAGCGCAGTAGTTATTTCCAAATTTATAGAGAAATCTGTGTAGATATTTCCATGTATATGCAGATAGTTGTGTAGATATTTCCATGTTCATGCAGATAGCGGTGTAGATATTTCCATGTTCATCCAGATGCCGGTGTAGATATATCCATGTTCATACAGATGGCGGTGAAGATATTTCCATGTTCATACAGATGGCGGTGTAGATATTTCCATGTTCATACACATGGCGGTGTAGATATATCCATGTTCATAGAGATGGCAGTGTAGATATTTCCATGTTCATACAAATGGCGGTGTAGATATTTCCATGTTCATAGAGATGGCGGTGTAGATATTTCCATGTTTATACAGATAGCAGTGTAGTTATTTCCATGTTTATAGAGATATCAGTGTAGATATTTCCATTGATATACAGATAGCTGTGTAGATATTTGCATGTTCATACAGTAGCGGTGTAGATATTTCCATGTTCATACTGATAGCGGTGTAGATATTTCCATGTTCATACAGTTAGCGGTGTAGATATTTCCATGTTCATACAGATGGCGGTGTAGATATTTACATGTTCATACAGATGGCGGTGTAGATATTTACATGATCATACAGATGGCGGTGTAGATATTTCCATGTTCGTACGGATGGCAGTGTAGATATTTCCATATTCATACAGGTGGCGGTGTAGATATTCCCATGTTTTTGCAGATAGCTGTGTAGATATTTCCGTGTTTATAGAGATAGCAGTGTAGATATTTCCATTGATATACAGATAGCTGTGTAGATATTTGCATGTTCATACAGATAGCGGTGTAAATATTTCCATGTTCATACAGATAACGGTGTAGATATTTCCATGTTCATACACGTAGCGGTGTAGATATTTCCATGTTCATACAGATAACGGTGTAGATATTTCCATGTTCATACAGATAGCGGTGTAGATATTTCCATGTTCACACAGATAGCGGTGTAGATATTTCCATGTTCATACAGTTAGCGGTGTAGATATTTCCATGTTCATGCAGATAGCCGTGTAGTTATTTCCATGTTCATCCAGATGCCGGTGTAGATATATCCATGTTCATACAGATGGCGGTGAAGATATTTCCATGTTCATACAGATGGCGGTGTAGATATTTCCATGTTCATACACATGGCGGTGTAGATATTTCCATGTTCATAGAGATGGCGGTGTAGATATTTCCATGTTTGTACACATTGCGGTGGAGATATTTCCATGTTCATAGAGATGGCGGTGTAGGTATTTCCATGTTCATACAAATGGCGGTGTAGATATTTCCATGTTCATAGAGATGGCGGTGTAGATATTTCCATGTTTGTACAGATAGCAGTGTAGTTATTTCCATGTTTATAGAGATAGCAGTGTAGATATTTCCCTTGATATACAGATAGCTGTGTAGATATTTCCATGTTCATACAGATAGCGGTGCAGATATTTCCATGTTCATACAGATAGCTGTGTAGATATTTCCATGTTTATACAGATAGCGGTGTAGCTATTTCCATGTTCATACAGTTAGCGGTGTAGATATTTCCATGTTCATACAGATGGCGGTGTAGATATTTCCATGTTCATACAGATGGCGGTGTAGATATTTACATGTTCATACAGATGGCGGTGTAGATATTTCCATGTTCGTACGGATGGCAGTGTAGATATTTCCATGTTCATAGAGATGGCGGTGTAGATATTTCCATGTTCGTACGGATGGCAGTGTAGATATTTGCATGTTCATACAGGTGGCGGTGTAGATATTCCCCTGTTTTTACAGATAGCTGTGTAGTTATTTCCGTGTTTATAGAGATAGCAGGGTAGATATTTACATTGATATACAGATAGCTGTGTAGATATTTGCATGTTCATACAGATAGCGGTGTAGATATTTCCCTGTTCATACAGATAGCGGTGTAGATATTTCCATGTTCATACACATAGCGGTGTAGATATTTCCATGTTCATACAGATAACGGTGTAGATATTTCCATGTTCATACAGATAGCGGTGTAGATATTTCCATGTTCTCACAGATAGCGGTGTAGATATTTCCATGTTCATACAGTTAGCGGTGTAGATATTTCCATGTTCATGCAGATAGCGGTGTAGATATTTCCATGTTCATCCAGATGCCGGTGTAGATATATCCATGTTCATACAGATGGCGGTGAAGATATTTCCATGTTCATACAGATGGCGGTGTAGATATTTCCATGTTCGTACAGGTGGCGGTGTAGATATTTCCATGTTTATACAAATAGCAGAGTAGTTATTTCAATGTTTATAGAGATAGCAATGTAGATATTTTCATTGATATACATATAGCTGTGTAGATATTTGCATGTTCATACAGATAGCGGTGTAGATATTGCCATGTTCATACAGATAGAGGTGTAGATATTTCCATGTTCATACAGATAGCGGTGTAGATATTTCCATGTTCATACTGATAACGGTGTAGATATTTCCATGTTCATAAAGATAGCGGTGTAGATATTTCCATGTTCATACAGTTAGCGGTGTAGATATTTCCATGTTCATACAGATGGCGGTGTAGATATTTACATGTTCATACTGATGGCGTTGTAGATATTTCCATGTTCGTACAGATGACGGGGAAGATATTTCCATGTTCATAGAGATGGCGTTGTAGATATTTCCATGTTTATGCAGATAGCGGTATAGATATTTCCATGTTTATACAGATGGTGGTGTAGATATTTCCATGTTTATAGAGATGGCAGTCTAGATATTTCCATGTTTATAGAGATAGTGGTGTAGTTATTTCCAAGTTTATAGAGACAGCGTTGTAGTTATTTCCATGTTTATACAGATATCGGTGAAGATATTTCCATGTTTATACAGATAGCGGTATGGATATTTCCATGTTTATACAGATAGCAGTGTAGATATTTCCATGTTTATAGAGATAGTGGTGTAGATAATTTCAATTTTATACAGATAGCAGTGTAGATAATTCCAAGTTAATACAGGTAGCGGTGTAGATATTTCCACGTTTATAGAGATGGCGGTGTAGATATTTCCATGTTCATACAGATGGCGGTGTAGATATTTCCATGTTTTTAGAGATGGCGGTGTAGATATTTTCATGTTTACACAGATGGCGGTGGAGATATTTCCATGTTTACACAGATAGCGGTGTAGACATTTCCATGTTTACACAGATAGTGGTGTGGATATTTCCACATTTATGCAGATAGCGGTGTAGATATTTCCATGTTTATACAGATAGCGGTGCGGATATTTCCATGTTTATACAGATAGTTGGGCAGATATTTCCATGTTTATACAGATAGCGCTGTAGATATTTCCATCTTAATACAGATGGCGGTGTAGATATGTCTATGTTCGTACAGATGGCGGTGTAAATATTTGCATGTTCATAGGGATGGCGGTGTAGATATTTCGAAGTTTATAGAGATAGCGCAGTAGTTATTTCCAAATTTATAGAGAAATCTGTGTAGATATTTCCATGTATATGCAGATAGTTGTGTAGATATTTCCATGTTCATGCAGATAGCGGTGTAGATATTTCCATGTTCATCCAGATGCCGGTGTAGATATATCCATGTTCATACAGATGGCGGTGAAGATATTTCCATGTTCATACAGATGGCGGTGTAGATATTTCCATGTTCATACACATGGCGGTGTAGATATATCCATGTTCATAGAGATGGCAGTGTAGATATTTCCATGTTCATACAAATGGCGGTGTAGATATTTCCATATTCATAGAGATGGCGGTGTAGATATTTCCATGTTTATACAGATAGCAGTGTAGTTATTTCCATGTTTATAGAGATATCAGTGTAGATATTTCCATTGATATACAGATAGCTGTGTAGATATTTGCATGTTCATACAGTAGCGGTGTAGATATTTCCATGTTCATACTGATAGCGGTGTAGATATTTCCATGTTCATACAGTTAGCGGTGTAGATATTTCCATGTTCATACAGATGGCGGTGTAGATATTTACATGTTCATACAGATGGCGGTGTAGATATTTCCATGTTCATACAGTTAGCAGTGTAGATATTTCCATGTTCATCCAGATGCCGGTGTAGATATATCCATGTTCATACAGATGGCGGTGAAGATATTTCCATGTTCATACAGATGGCGGTGTAGATATTTCCATGTTCATACAGATGGCGGTGTAGATATATCCATGTTCATAGAGATGGCAGTGTAGATATTTCCATGTTCATACAAATAGCAGTGTAGATATTTCCATATTCATAGAGATGGCGGTGTAGATTTTTCCATGTTTATACAGATAGCAGTGTAGTTATTTCCATGTTTATAGAGATATCAGTGTAGATATTTCCATTGATATACAGATAGCTGTGTAGATATTTGCATGTTCATACAGTAGCGGTGTAGATATTTCCATGTTCATACTGATAGCGGTGTAGATATTTCCATGTTCATACAGATAACGGTGTAGATATTTCCATGTTCATACACGTAGCGGTGTAGATATTTCCATGTTCATACAGATAACGGTGTAGATATTTCCATGTTCATACAGATAGCGGTGTAGATATTTCCATGTTCAAACAGATAGCGGAGTAGATATTTCCTTGTTCATACAGTTAGCGGTGTAGATATTTCCATGTTCATACAGTTAGCGGTGTAGATATTTCCATGTTCATGCAGATAGCCGTGTAGTTATTTCCATGTTCATCCAGATGCCGGTGTAGATATATCCATGTTCATACAGATGGCGGTGAAGATATTTCCATGTTCAAACAGATGGCGGTGTAGATATTTCCATGTTCATACACATGGCGGTGTAGATATTTCCATGTTCATAGAGATGGCGGTGTAGATATTTCCATGTTTGTACAGATAGAAGTGTAGTTATTTCCATGTTTATAGAGATAGCAGTGTAGATATTTCCATTGATATACAGATAGCTGTGTAGATATTTCCATGTTCATACAGATAGCTGTGTAGATATTTCCATGTTCATACAGATAGCGGTGTAGTTATTTCCATGTTCATACAGTTAGCGGTGTAGATATTTCCATTTTCTTACAGATGGCGGTGTAGATATTTACATGTTCATACAGACAGCCGTGTAGATATTTCCTTGTTCATACAGATAGTGGTGTAGATATTTCCATGTTTATAGAGATAGCAGTGTAGTTATTTCCATTGATATACACATAGCTGTGTAGATATTTGCATTTTCATACAGATAGCGGTGTAGATATTTCCATGTTCGTACAGACAGCCGTGTAGATATTTCCTTGTTCATACAGATAGTGGTGTAGATATTTCCATGTTCATACAGATAACGGTGTAGATATTTCCATGTTCATACAGATAGCCTTGTAGATATTTCCATGTTCATACAGTTAGCGGTGTAGATATTTCCATGTTCTTACAGATTGCGGTGTAGATATTTACATGTTCATACAGATGGCGGTGTAGATATTTCCATGTTCGTAAAGATGACGGTGTAGATATTTCCATGTTCATACAGATGGCGGTGTAGATATTTCCATGTTCATACAGATGGCGGTGTAGATATTTACATGTTCATACCGATGGCGGTGTAGATATTTTCATGTTGGTACGGATGGCAGTGTAGATATTTCCATCTTCATACAGGTGGCGGTGTAGATATTTCCATGTTCATACAGATAGCAGTGTAGTTATTTCCATGTTTATAGAGATAGCAGAGTAGATATTTACATTGATATACAGATACCTGTGTAGATATTTACATGTTCATACAGATGGCGATGTAGATATTTCCATGTTCGTACGGATGGCAGTGTAGATATTTCCATGTTCGTACAGGTGGCGGTGTAGATATTTCCATGTTTATACAAATAGCAGTGTAGTTATTTCAATGTTTATAGAGATAGCAATGTAGATATTTCCATTGATATACATATAGCTGTGTACATATTTGCATGTTCATACAGATAGCGGTGTAGATATTGCCATGTTCATACAGATAGAGGTGTAGGTATTTCCATGTTCATACAGATAGCGGTGTAGATATTTCCATGTTCATACAGATATCGGTGTAGATATTTCCATGTTCATACAGATGGCAGTGTAGATATTTCCATGTTTATACAAATAGCAGTGTAGTTATTTCAATGTTTATAGAGATAGCAATGTAGATATTTCCATTGATATACATATAGCTGTGTAGATATTTGCATGTTCATACAGATAGCGATGTAGATATTGCCATGTTCATACAGATAGAGGTGTAGATATTTCCATTTTCATACAGATAGCGGTGTAGATATTTCCATGTTCATACAGATAACGGTGTAGATATTTCCATGTTCATACAGATGGCGGTGTAGATATTTCCATGTTTTTAGAGATGGCGGTGTAGATATTTTCATGTTTACACAGATGGCGGTGGAGATACTTCCATGTTTACACAGATAGCGTTGTAGACATTTCCATGTTTACACAGATAGCGGTTTGTATATTTCCACGTTTATGCAGATAGCGGTGTAGATATTTCCATGTTTATACAGATAGCGGTGCGGATATTTCCATGTTTCTACAGATAGTTGGGCAGATATTTCCATGTTTATACAGATAGCGGTGTAGATATTTCCATCTTAATACAGATGGCTGTTTAGATATGTCTATGTTCGTACAGATGGCGGTGTAGATATTTGCATGTTCATAGGGATGGCGGTGTAGATATTTCGAAGTTTATAGAGATAGCGCTGTAGTTATTTCCAAATTTATAGAGAAATCTGTGTAGATATTTCCATGTAAATGCAGATAGTTGTGTAGATATTTCCATGTTCATGCAGATAGCGGTGTAGATATTTCCATGTTCATCCAGATGCCGGTGTAGATACATCCATGTTCATACAGATGGCGGTGAAGATATTTCCATGTTCATACAGATGGCGGTGTAGATATTTCCATGTTCATACACATGGCGGTGTAGATATTTCCATGTTCATAGAGATTGCGGTGTAGATATTTCCATGTTTGTACAGATAGGAGTGTAGTTATTTCCATGTTTATAGAGATAGCAGTGTAGATATTTCCATTGATATACAGATAGCTGTGTAGATATTTCCATGTTCATACAGATAGCTGTGTAGATATTTCCATGTTCATACAGATAGCGGTGTAGTTATTTCCATGTTCATACAGTTAGCGGTGTAGATATTTCCATTTTCTTACAGATGGCGGTGTAGATATTTACATGTGCATACAGACAGCCGTGTAGATATTTCCTTGTTCATACAGATAGTGGTTTAGATATTTCCATGTTTATAGAGATAGCAGTGTAGATATTTCCATTGATATACACATAGCTGTGTAGATATTTGCATTTTCATACAGATAGCGGTGTAGATATTTCCATGTTCGTACAGACAGCCGTGTAGATATTTCCTTGTTCTTACAGATAGTGGTGTAGATATTTCCATGTTCATACAGATAACGGTGTAGATATTTCCATGTTCATACAGATAGCCTTGTAGATATTTCCACGTTCATACAGTTAGCGGTGTAGATATTTCCATGTTCTTACAGATTGCGGTGTAGATATTTACATGTTCATACAGATGGCGGTGTAGATATTTCCATGTTCGTAAAGATGACGGTGTAGATATTTCCATGTTCATACAGATGGCGGTGTAGATATTTCCATGTTCATACAGATGGCGGTGTAGATATTTACATGTTCATACCGATGGCGGTGTAGATATTTCCATGTTGGTACGGATGGCAGTGTAGATATTTCCATCTTCATACAGGTGGCGGTGTAGATATTTCCATGTTCATACAGATAGCAGTGTAGTTATTTCCATGTTTATAGAGATAGCAGAGTAGATATTTACATTGATATACAGATACCTGTGTAGATATTTACATGTTCATACAGATGGCGGTGTAGATATTTCCATGTTCGTACGGATGGCAGTGTAGATATTTCCATGTTCGTACAGGTGGCGGTGTAGATATTTCCATGTTTATACAAATAGCAGTGTAGTTATTTCAATGTTTATAGAGATAGCAATGTAGATATTTCCATTGATATACATATAGCTGTGTAGATATTTGCATGTTCATACAGATAGCGGTGTAGATATTGCCATGTTCATACAGATAGAGGTGTAGATATTTCCATGTTCATACAGATAGCGGTGTAGATATTTCCATGTTCATACAGATATCGGTGTAGATATTTCCATGTTCATACAGATGGCAGTGTAGATATTTCCATGTTTATACAAATAGCAGTGTAGTTATTTCAATGTTTATAGAGATAGCAATGTAGATATTTCCATTGATATACATATAGCTGTGTAGATATTTGCATGTTCATACAGATAGCGGTGTAGATATTGCCATGTTCATACAGATAGAGGTGTAGATATTTCCATTTTCATACAGATAGCGGTGTAGATATTTCCATGTTCATACAGATAACGGTGTAGATATTTCCATGTTCATACAGATGGCGGTGTAGATATTTCCATGTTTTTAGAGATGGCGGTGTAGATATTTTCATGTTTACACAGATGGCGGTGGAGATACTTCCATGTTTACACAGATAGCGTTGTAGACATTTCCATGTTTACACAGATAGCGGTTTGTATATTTCCACGTTTATGCAGATAGCGGTGTAGATATTTCCATGTTTATACAGATAGCGGTGCGGATATTTCCATGTTTCTACAGATAGTTGGGCAGATATTTCCATGTTTATACAGATAGCGGTGTAGATATTTCCATCTTAATACAGATGGCTGTTTAGATATGTCTATGTTCGTACAGATGGCGGTGTAGATATTTGCATGTTCATAGGGATGGCGGTGTAGATATTTCGAAGTTTATAGAGATAGCGCTGTAGTTATTTCCAAATTTATAGAGAAATCTGTGTAGATATTTCCATGTATATGCAGATAGTTGTGTAGATATTTCCATGTTCTTGGAGATAGCGGTGTAGATATTTCCATGTTCATCCAGATGCCGGTGTAGATACATCCATGTTCATACAGATGGCGGTGAAGATATTTCCATGTTCATACTGATGGCGGTGTAGATATTTCCATGTTCATACACATGGCGGTGTAGATATATCCATGTTCATAGAGATGGCGCTGTAGATATTTCCATGTTCTTAAAAATGGCGGTGTAGATATTTCCATATTCATACAGATGGCGGTGTAGATATTTCCATGTTTATACAGATAGCAGTGTAGATATTTCCATGTTTATAGAGATAGCAGTGTAGATATTTCCATTGATATACAGATAGCTGTGTAGATATTTGCATGTTCATACAGATAGAGGTGTAGATATTTCCATGTTCATACTGATAGCGGTGTAGATATTTCCATGTTCATACAGTTAGCGGTGTAGGTATTTCAATGTTCATACAAATGGCGGTGTAGATATTTCCATGTTCATACAGATGGCCGTGTAGATATTTACATCTTCATACAGATGGCGGTGTAGATATTTCCATGTTCGTACGGATGGCAGTGTAGATATTTCCATGTTCATACAGGTGGCGGTGTAGATATTCCCCTGTTTTTACAGATAGCTGTGTACTTATTTCCGTGTTTATGGAGATAGCAGGGTAGATATTTCCATTGATATACAGATAGCTGTGTAGATATTTGCATGTTCATACAGATAGCGGTGTAGATATTTCCCTGTTCATACAGATAGCGGTGTAGATATTTCCATGTTCATACACATAGCGGTGTAGATATTTCCATGTTCATACAGATAACGGTGTAGATATTTGCATGTTCATACAGATAGCGGTGTAGATATTTCCATGTTCTCACAGAGAGCGGTGTAGATATTTCCATGTTCATACAGTTAGCGGTGTAGATATTTCCAAGTTCATGCAGATAGCGGTGTAGATATTTCCATGTTCATCCAGATGCCGGTGTAGATATATCCATGTTCATACAGATGGCGGTGAAGATATTTCCATGTTCATGCAGATGGTGGTGTAGATATTTCCATGTTCATACACATGGCGGTGGAGATATTTCCATGTTCATAGAGATGGCGGTGTAGGTATTTCCATGTTCATACAAATGGCGGTGTAGATATTTCCATGTTCATAGAGATGGCGGTGTAGATATTTCCATGTTTGTAGAGATAGCAGTGTAGATATTTCCATGTTTATAGAGATAGCAGTGAAGATATTTCCCTTGATATACAGATAGCTGTGTAGATATTTCCATGTTCATACAGATAGCGGTGCAGATATTTCCATGTTCATACAGATAGCTGTGTAGATATTTCCATGTTCATACAGATAGCGGTGTAGTTATTTCCATGTTCATACAGATAGCGGTGTAGATATTTCCATGTTCATACAGATGGTGGTGTAGATATTTCCATGTTCATACAGATGGCGGTGTAGATATTTACATGTTCATACAGATGGCGGTGTAGATATTTCCATCTTCGTACGGATGGTGGTGTAGATATTTCCATGTTCATACAGGTGGCGGTGTAGATATTTCCATGTTCATACAGATAGCAGTGTAGTTATTTCCATGTTTATAGAGATAGCAGTGTAGATATTTCCATTGATATACAGATAGCTGTGTAGATATTTCCATGTTCATACAGATAGCGGTGCAGATATTTCCATGTTCATACAGATAGCTGTGTAGATATTTCCATGTTCATACAGATAGCGGTGTAGTTATTTCCATGTTCATACAGTTAGCGGTGTAGATATTTCCATGTTCATACAGATGGCGGTGTAGATATTTCCATGTTCATACAGATGGCGGTGTAGATATTCACATGTTCATACAGATGGCGGTGTAGATATTTCCATGTTCGTACAGATGGCAGTGTAGATATTTCCATGTTCATACAGGTGGCGGTGTAGATATTTCCATGTTCATACAGATAGCAGTGTAGTTATTTCCATGTTTATAGAGATAGCAGTGTAGATATTTCCATTGATATACAGATAGCTGTGTAGATATTTACATGTTCATACAGATGGCGGTGTAGATATTTCCATGTTCGTACAGGTTGCGGTGTAGATATTTCCATGTTTATACAAATAGCAGTGTAGTTATTTCAATGTTTATAGAGATAGCAATGTAGATATTTCCATTGATATACATATAGCTGTGTAGATATTCGCATGTTCATACAGATAGAGGTGTAGATATTGCCATGTTCATACAGATAGAGGTGTAGATATTTCCATGTTCATACAGATAGCGTTGTAGATATTTCCATGTTCATACAGATAACGGTGTAGATGTTTCCATGTTCATACAGATGGCGGTGTAGATATTTCCATGTTTTTAGAGATGGCGGTGTAGATATTTTCATGTTTACACAGATGGCGGTGGAGATACTTCCATGTTTACACAGATAGCGTTGTAGACATTTCCATGTTTAAACAGATAGCGGTATGTATATTTCCACGTTTATGTAGATAGCGGTGTAGATATTTCCATGTTTATACAGATAGCGGTGCGGATATTTCCATGTTTATACAGATAGTTGGGCAGATATTTCCATGTTTATACAGATAGCGGTTTAGATATTTCCATCTTAATACAGATGGCGGTGTAGATATGTCTATGTTCGTACAGATGTCGGTGTAGATATTTGCATGTTCATAGGGATGGCGGTGTAGATATTTTGAAGTTTATAAAGATAGCACTGTAGTTATTTCCAAATTTATAGAGAAATCTGTGTAGATATTTCCATGTATATGCAGATAGTTGTGTAGATATTTCCATGTTCATGCAGATAGCGGTTTAGATATTTCCATGTTCATCCAGATGCCGGTGTAGATATATCCATGTTCATACAGATGGCGGTGAAGATATTTCCATGTTCATACAGATGGCGGTGTAGATATTTCCATGTTCATACACATGGCGGTGTAGATATATCCATGTTCATAGAGATGGCGCTGTAGATATTTCCATGTTCATACAAATGGCGGTGTAGATATTTCCATATTCATAGAGATGGCGGTGTAGATATTTCCATGTTTATACAGATAGCAGTGTAGATATTTCCATGTTTATAGAGATAGCAGTGTAGATGTTTCCATTGATATACAGATAGCTGTGTAGATATTTGCATGTTCATACAGATAGCGGTGTAGATGTTTCCATGTTCATACTGATAGCGGTGTAGATATTTCCATGTTCATACAGTTAGCGGTGTAGATATTTCCATGTTCATACAGATGGCGGTGTAGATATTTCCATGTTCATACAGATGGCCGTGTAGATATTTACATGTTCATACACATGGCGGTGTAGATATTTCCATGTTCGTACGGATGGCAGTGTAGATATTTCCATGTTCATACAGGTGGCGGTGTAGATATTCCCCTGTTTTTACAGATAGCTGTGTAGTTATTTCCGTGTTTATAGAGATAGCAGGGTAGATATTTCCATTGATATACCGATAGCTGTGTAGATATTTGCATGTTCATACAGATAGAGGTGTAGATATTTCCCTGTTCATACAGATAGCGGTGTAGATATTTCCATGTTCATACACATAGCGGTGTAGATATTTCCATGTTCATACAGATAACGGTGTAGATATTTGCATGTTCATACAGATAGCGGTGGAGATATTTCCATGTTCTCACAGATAGCGGTGTAGATATTTCCATGTTCATACAGTTAGCGGTGTAGATATTTCCATGTTCATGCAGATAGCGGTGTAGATATTTCCATGTTCATCCAGATGCTGGTGTAGATATATTCATGTTCATACTGATGGTGGTGAAGATATTTCCATGTTCATACAGATGGCGGTGTAGATATTTCCATGTTCATACACATGGCGGTGTAGATATTTCCATGTTCATAGAGATTGCGGTGTAGATATTTCCATGTTCATACAAATGGCGGTGTAGATATTTCCATGTTCATAGAGATGGCGGTGTAGATATTTCCATGTTTGTACAGACAGCAGTGTAGTTATTTCCATGTTTATAGAGATAGCAGTGTAGATATTTCCGTTGATATACAGATAGCTGTGTAGATATTTCCATGTTCATACAGATAGCGGTGCAGATATTTCCATGTTCATACAGATAGCTGTGTAGATATTTCCATGTTCATACAGATAGCGGTGTAGTTATTTCCATGTTCATACAGTTAGCGGTGTAGATATTTCCATGTTCATACAGATGGCGGTGTAGATATTTCCATGTTCATACAGATGGCGGTGTAGATATTCACATGTTCATACAGATGGCGGTGTAGATATTTCCATGTTCGTACGGATGGCAGTGTAGATATTTCCATGTTCATACAGGTGGCGGTGTAGATATTTCCATGTTCATACAGATAGCAGTGTAGTTATTTCCATGTTTATAGAGATAGCAGTGTAGATATTTCCATTGATATACAGATAGCTGTGTAGATATTTACATGTTCATACAGATGGCGGTGTAGATATTTCCATGTTCGTACGGATGGCAGTGTAGATATTTCCATGTTCGTACAGGTTGCGGTGTAGATATTTCCATGTTTATACAAATAGCAGTGTAGTTATTTCAATGTTTATAGAGATAGCAATGTAGATATTTCCATTGATATACATATAGCTGTGTAGATATTTGCATGTTCATACAGATAGAGGTGTAGATATTGCCATGTTCATACAGATAGAGGTGTAGATATTTCCATGTTCATACAGATAGCGGTGTAGATATTTCCATGTTCATACAGATAACGGTGTAGATGTTTCCATGTTCATACAGATGGCGGTGTAGATATTTCCATGTTTTTAGAGATGGCGGTGTAGATATTTTCATGTTTACACAGATGGCGGTGGAGATACTTCCATGTTTACACAGATAGCGTTGTAGACATTTCCATGTTTAAACAGATAGCGGTGTGTATATTTCTACGTTTATGTAGATAGCGGTGTAGATATTTCCATGTTTATACAGATAGCGGTGCGGTATTTCCATGTTTATGCAGATAGTTGGGCAGATATTTCCATGTTTATACAGATAGCGGTTTAGATATTTCCATCTTAATACAGATGGCGGTGTAGATATGTCTATGTTCGTACAGATGTCGGTGTAGATATTTGCATGTTCATAGGGATGGCGGTGTAGATATTTTGAAGTTTATAGAGATAGCACTGTAGTTATTTCCAAATTTATAGAGAAATCTGTGTAGATATTTCCATGTATATGCAGATAGTTGTGTAGATATTTCCATGTTCATGCAGATAGCGGTGAAGATATTTCCATGTTCATCCAGATGCCGGTATAGATATATCCATGTTCATACAGATGGCGGTGAAGATATTTCCATGTTCATACAGATGGCGGTGTAGATATTTCCATGTTCATACACATGGCGGTGTAGATATATCCATGTTCATAGAGATGGCGCTGTAGATATTTCCATGTTCATACAAATGGCGGTGTAGATATTTCCATATTCATAGAGATGGCAGTGTAGATATTTCCATGTTTATACAGATAGCAGTGTAGATATTTCCATGTTCATAGAGATGGCGGTGTAGATATTTCCATGTTTGTACAGGTAGCAGTGTAGTTATTTCCATGTTTATAGAGATAGCAGTGTAGATATTTCCATTGATATACAGATAGCTGTGTAGATATTTCCATGTTCATACAGATAGCGGTGCAGATATTTCCATGTTCATACAGATAGCTGTGTAGATATTTCCATGTTCATACAGATAGCGGTGTAGTTATTTCCATGTTCATACAGTTAGCGGTGTAGATATTTCCATGTTCATACAGATGGCGGTGTAGATATTTCCATGTTCATACAGATGGCGGTGTAGATATTCACATGTTCATACAGATGGCGGTGTAGATATTTCCATGTTCGTACGGATGGCAGTGTAGATATTTCCATGTTCATACAGGTGGCGGTGTAGATATTTCCATGTTCATACAGATAGCAGTGTAGTTATTTCCATGTTTATAGAGATAGCAGTGTAGATATTTCCATTGATATACAGATAGCTGTGTAGATATTTACATGTTCATACAGATGGCGGTGTAGATATTTCCATGTTCGTACGGATGGCAGTGTAGATATTTCCATGTTCGTACAGGTTGCGGTGTAGATATTTCCATGTTTATACAAATAGCAGTGTAGATATTTCAATGTTTATAGAGATAGCAATGTAGATATTTCCATTGATATACATATAGCTGTGTAGATATTTGCATGTTCATACAGATAGAGGTGTAGATATTGCCATGTTCATACAGATAGAGGTGTAGATATTTCCATGTTCATACAGATAGCGGTGTAGATATTTCCATGTTCATAGAGATAACGGTGTAGATGTTTCCATGTTCATACAGATGGCGGTGTAGATATTTCCATGTTTTTAGAGATGGCGGTGTAGATATTTTCATGTTTACACAGATGGCGGTGGAGATACTTCCATGTTTACACAGATAGCGTTGTAGACATTTCCATGTTTAAACAGATAGCGGTGTGTATATTTCCACATTTATGTAGATAGCGGTGTAGATATTTCCATGTTTATACAGATAGCGGTGCGGATATTTCCATGTTTATACAGATAGTTGGGCAGATATTTCCATGTTTATACAGATAGCGGTTTAGATATTTCCATCTTAATACAGATGGCTGTGTAGATATGTCTATGTTCGTACAGAAGTCGGTGTAGATATTTGCATGTTCATAGGGATGGCGGTGTAGATATTTTGAAGTTTATAGAGATAGCACTGTAGTTATTTCCAAATTTATAGAGAAATCTGTGTAGATATTTCCATGTATATGCAGATAGTTGTGTAGATATTTCCATGTTCATGCAGATAGCGGTGAAGATATTTCCATGTTCATCCAGATGCCGGTGTAGATATATCCATGTTCATACAGATGGCGGTGAAGATATTTCCATGTTCATACAGATGGCGGTGTAGATATTTCCATGTTCATACACATGGCGGTGTAGATATATCCATGTTCATAGAGATGGCGCTGTAGATATTTCCATGTTCATACAAATGGCGGTGTAGATATTTCCATATTCATAGAGATGGCGGTGTAGATATTTCCATGTTTATACAGATAGCAGTGTAGATATTTCCATGTTTATAGAGATAGCAGTGTAGATGTTTCCATTGATATACAGATAGCTGTGTAGATATTTGCATGTTCATACAGATAGCGGTGTAGATGTTTCCATGTTCATACTGATAGCGGTGTAGATATTTCCATGTTCATACAGTTAGCGGTGTAGATATTTCCATGTTCATACAGATGGCGGTGTAGATATTTCCATGTTCATACAGATGGCCGTGTAGATATTTACATGTTCATACACATGGCGGTGTAGATACTTCCATGTTCGTACGGATGGCAGTGTAGATATTTCCATGTTCATACAGGTGGCGGTGTAGATATTCCCCTGTTTTTACAGATAGCTGTGTAGTTATTTCCGTGTTTATAGAGATAGCAGGGTAGATATTTCCATTGATATACCGATAGCTGTGTAGATATTTGCATGTTCATACAGATAGCGGTGTAGATATTTCCCTGTTCATACAGATAGCGGTGTAGATATTTCCATGTTCATACACATAGCGGTGTAGATATTTCCATTTTCATACAGATAACGGTGTAGATATTTGCATGTTCATACAGATAGCGGTGTAGATATTTCCGTGTTCTCACAGATAGCGGTGTAGATATTTCCATGTTCATACAGTTAGCGGTGTAGATATTTCCATGTTCATGCAGATAGCGGTGTAGATATTTCCATGTTCATCCAGATGCTGGTGTAGATATATCCATGTTCATACTGATGGCGGTGAAGATATTTCCATGTTCATACAGATGGCGGTGTAGATATTTCCATGTTCATACACATGGCGGTGTAGATATTTCCATGTTCATAGAGATGGCGGTGTAGATATTTCCATGTTCATACAAATGGCGGTGTAGATATTTCCATGTTCATAGAGATGGCGGTGTAGATATTTCCATGTTTGTACAGATAGCAGTGTAGTTATTTCCATGTTTATAGAGATAGCAGTGTAGATATTTCCCTTGATATACAGATAGCTGTGTATTTATTTCCATGTTCATACAGATAGCGGTGCAGATATTTCCATGTTCATAGAGAGAGCTGTGTAGATATTTCCATGTTCATACAGATAGCGGTGTAGTTATTTCCATGTTCATACAGTTAGCGGTGTAGATATTTCCATGTTCATACAGATGGCGGTGTAGATATTTCCATGTTCTTTCAGATGGCGGTGTAGATATTTACATGTTCATACAGATGGCGGTGTAGATATTTCCATGTTCGTACGGATGGCGGTGTAGATATTTCCATGTTCATACTGGTGGCGGTGTAGATATTTCCATGTTCATACAGATAGCAGTGTAGTTATTTCCATGTTTATAGAGATAGCAGTGTAGATATTTCCATTGATATAGAGATGGCTGTGTAGATATTTCCATGTTCATACAGATAGCGGTGCAGATATTTCCATGTTCATACAGATAGCTGTGTAGATATTTCCATGTTCATACAGATAGCGGTGTAGTTATTTCCATGTTCATACAGTTAGCGGTGTAGATATTTCCATGTTCATACAGATGGCGGTGTAGATATTTCCATGTTCATACAGATGGCGGTGTAGATATTCACATGTTCATACAGATGGCGGTGTAGATATTTGAATGTTCATACTGATAGCAGTGTAGTTATTTCCATGTTTATAGAGATAGCAGTGTAGATATTTCCATTGATATACAGATAGCTGTGTAGATATTTACATGTTCATACAGATGGCGGTGTAGATATTTCCATGTTCGTACGGATGGCAGTGTAGATATTTCCATGTTCGTACAGGTGGCGGTGTAGATATTTCCATGTTTATACAAATAGCTGTGTAGTTATTTCAATGTTTATAGAGATAGCAATGTAGATATTTCCATTGATATACATATAGCTGTGTAGATATTTGCATGTTCATACAGATAGCGGTGTAGATATTGCCATGTTCATACAGATAGAGGTGTAGATATTTCCATGTTCATACAGATGGCGGTGTAGATATTTCCATGTTCATACTGATAACGGTGTAGATATTTCCATGTTCATAAAGATAGCGGTGTAGATATTTCCATGTTCATACAGTTAGCAGTGTAGATATTTCCATGTTCATACAGATGGCCGTGTAGATATTTACATGTTCATACAGATGGCGTTGTAGATATTTCCATGTTCGTACAGATGGCGGGGAAGATATTTCCATGTTCATAGAGATGGCGTTGTAGATATTTCCACGTTTATGCAGATAGCGGTATAGATATTTCCATGTTTATACAGATGGTGGTGTAGATATTTCCATGTTTATAGAGATGGCAGTCTAGATATTTCCATGTTTATAGAGATAGTGGTGTAGTTATTTCCAAGTTTATAGAGACAGCGTTGTAGTTATTTCCATGTTTATACAGATAGTGGTGAAGATATTTCCATGTTTATGCAGATAGCGGTATAGATATTTCCATGTTTATACAGATAGCAGTGTAGATATTTCCATGTTTTTATAGATAGGGGTGTAGATAATTTCAATTTTATACAGATAGCAGTGTAGATAATTCCAAGTTCCTACAGGTAGCGGTGTAGATATTTCCACGTTTATAGAGATGGCGGTGTAGATATTTCCATGTTCATGCAGATGGCGGTGTAGATATTTCCATGTTTTTAGAGATGGCGGTGTAGATATTTTCATGTTTACACAGATGGCGGTGGAGATATTTCCATGTTTACACAGATAGCGGTGTAGACATTTCCATGTTTACACAGATAGCTGTGTGGATATTTCCACGTTTATGCAGCTAGCGGTGTAGATATTTCCATGTTTATACAGATAGCGGTGCGGATATTTCCATGTTTATACAGATAGTTGGGCAGATATTTCCATGTTTATACAGATAGCGGTGTAGATATTTCCATCTTAATACTGATGGCGGTGTAGATATGTCTATGTTCGGACAGATGGCGGTGTAGATATTTGCATGTTCATAGGGATGGCGGTGTAGATATTTCAAAGTTTATAGAGATAGCGCTGTAGTTATTTCCAAATTTATAGAGAAATCTGTGTAGATATTTCCATGTATATGCAGATAATTGTGTAGATATTTCCATGTTCATGCAGATAGCGGTGTAGATATTTCCATGTTCATCCAGATGCCGGTGTAGATATATCCATGTTCATACAGATGACGGTGAAGATATTTCCATGTTCATACAGATGGCGGTGTAGATATTTCCATGTTCATACACATGGCGGTGTAGATATATCCATGTTCATAGAGATGGCGGTGTAGATATTTCCATGTTCATACAAATGGCGGTGTAGATATTTCCATATTCATAGAGATGGCGGTGTAGATATTTCCATGTTTATACAGATAGCAGTGTAGTTATTTCCATGTTTATAGAGATAGCAGTGTAGATATTTCCATTGATATACAGTTAGCTGTGTAGATATTTGCATGTTCATACAGTAGCGGTGTAGATATTTCCATGTTCATACTGATAGCGGTGTAGATATTTCCATGTTCATACAGTTAGCGGTGTAGATATTTCCATGTTCATACAGATGGCGGTGTAGATATTTACATGTTCATACAGATGGCGGTGTAGATAATTACATGCTCATACAGATGGCGGTGTAGATATTTCCATGTTCGTACGGATGGCAGTGTAGATATTTCCATGTTCATACAGGTGGCGGTGTAGATATTCCCATGTTTTTACAGATAGCTGTGTAGATATTTCCATGTTTATAGAGATAGCAGTGTAGATATTTCCATTGATATACAGATAGCTGTGTAGATATTTGCATGTTCATACAGATAGCGGTGTAGATATTTCCATGTTCTTACAGATAACGGTGTAGATATTTCCATGTTCATACACGTAGCGGTGTAGATATTTCCATGTTCATACAGATAACGGTGTAGATATTTCCATGTTCATACAGAGAGCGGTGTAGATATTTCCATGTTCACACAGATAGCGGTGTAGATATTTCCATGTTCATACAGTTAGCGGTGTAGATATTTCCATGTTCATGCAGATAGCTGTGTAGTTATTTCCATGTTCATCCAGATGCCGGTGTAGATATATCCATGTTCATACAGATGGCGGTGAAGATATTTCCATGTTCATACAGATGGCGGTGTAGATATTTCCATGTTCATACACATGGCGGTGTAGATATTTCCATGTTCATAGAGATGGCGGTGTAGATATTTCCATGTTTGTACAGATAGGAGTGTAGTTATTTCCATGTTTATAGAGATAGCAGTGTAGATATTTTCATTGATATACAGATAGCTGTGTAGATATTTCCATGTTCATACAGATAGCGGTGTAGATATTTCCATGTTCATACAGATAGCTGTGTAGATATTTCCATGTTCATACAGATAGCGGTGTAGTTATTTCCATGTTCATACAGTTAGCGGTGTAGATATTTCCATTTTCTTACCGATGGCGGTGTAGATATTTACATGTTCATACAGATGGTGGTGTAGATATTTCCTTGTTCGCACGGATGGCAGTGTAGATATTTCCATGTTCATACAGGTGGCGGTGTAGATATTTCCATGTTTATACAGATAGCAGTTTAGTTATTTCCATGTTTATATAGATAGCAGTGTAGATATTTCCATTGATATACAGATAGCTGTGTAGATATTTGCATGTTCATACAGATAGCGGTGTAGATATTTCCATGTTCGTACAGACAGCCGTGTAGATATTTCCTTGTTCATACAGATAGTGGTGTAGATATTTCCATGTTCATACAGATAACGGTGTAGATATTTCCATGTTCATACAGATAGCCTTGTAGATATTTCCATTTTCATACAGTTAGCGGTGTAGATATTTCCATGTTCTTACAGATGGCGGTGTAGATATTTACATGTTCATACAGATGGCGGTGTAGATATTTCCATGTTCGTAAAGATGACGGTGTAGATATTTCCATGTTCATACAGATGGCGGTGTAGATATTTCCATGTTTATACAGATAGCAATGTAGATATTTCCATGTTTATAGAGATAGCGGTGTAGATATTTCCACTGATATACAGATAGCTGTGTAGATATTTGCATGTACATACAGATAGCCGTGTAGATATTTCCATGTTCATACAGATAGCGGTGTAGATATTTCCATGTTCATACAGATAGCGGTGTAGATATTTCCATGTTTTACAGATAGCAGTGTAGATATTTCCATATTCATACAGATAGCGGTGTAGATATTTCCATGTTTATAGAGATGGCGGTCTAGATATTTCCATGTTTATATCGATATTGGTGTTGTTATTTCCAAGTTTATATTGACTGCGGTGTAGATATTTCCATGTTTATGCAGACAGCGGTATAGGTATTTCCATTTTCATACAGATTTCGGTGTAGATATTTCCATGTTTTTAGAGATGGCGGTGTAGATATTTTCACGTTTACACAGATGGCGGTGGAGATATTTCCATGTTTACACAGATAGCGGTGCAGAGATTTCCATGTTTACACACATAGCGGTGTGGATATTTCCATGTTTATGCAGATAGCGGTGTAGATATTTCCATGTTTATACAGATAGCGGTGCGGATATTTCCATGTTTATACAGATAGTTGGGCAGATATTTCCATGTTTATACAGATAGCGGTGTAGATATTTCCATCTTAATACAGGTGGCGGTGTAGATATGTCCATGTTCGTACAGACGGCGGTGTAGATATTTCCATGTTCATACAGATGGCGGTGTAGATATTTCGAAGTTTATAGAGATATCACTGCAGTTATTTCCATATTTATAGAGAAATCTGTGTAAATATTTCCATGTATATGCAGATAGCTGTGTAGATATTTCCATGTTCATGCAGATAACGGTGTAGATATTTCCACGTTCATCCAGATGCCGGTGTAGATATTTCCATGTTCATACAGATGGCGGTGTAGATATTTCCATGTTCATACACATGGCGGTGTAGATATTTCCAAGTTCATAGAGATGGCGATGTAGATATTTCCATGTTCATACAAATGGCGGTGTAGCTATTTCCATGTTCATAGAGATGGCGGTGTAGATATTTCCATGTTTATACAGATAGCAGTGTAGTTATTTCCATGTTTATAGAGATAGCAGTGTAGATATTTCCATTGATATACAGACAGCTGTGTAGATATTTGCATGTTCATACAGATAGCGGTGTAGATATTTCCATCTTAATACTGATAGCGGTGTAGATATTTCCATGTTCACACAGTTAGCGGTGTAGATATTTCCATGTTCATACAGATGGCGGTGTAGATATTTCCATGTTCATACAGATGGCGGTGTAGATATTTACATGTTCATACAGATGGCGGTGTAGATATTTACATGTTCGTACGGATCGCAGTGTAGATATTTCCATGTTCATACAGGT
This sequence comes from Gorilla gorilla gorilla, assembly GCF_029281585.2. Classification (NCBI taxonomy): domain Eukaryota; kingdom Metazoa; phylum Chordata; class Mammalia; order Primates; family Hominidae; genus Gorilla; species Gorilla gorilla. The sequence goes on along the minus strand of NC_073235.2, from coordinate 14,505,299 downwards.
GGCGGTGTAGATATTCCCATGTTTTTACAGATAGCTGTGTAGTTATTTCCATGTTTATAGAGATAGCAGTGTAGATATTTCCATTGATATACAGATAGCTGTGTAGAAATTTGCATGTTCATACAGATAGCGGTGTAGTCATTTCCATGTTAATACAGATAGCGGTGTAGATATTTCCATGTTCATACAGATAGCGGTGTAGATATTTCCATGTTCATACAGATAACGGTGTAGATATTTCCATGTTCATACAGATAGAGGTGTATATATTTCCATGTTCACACAGATAGCGGTGTATATATTTCCATGTTCATACAGTTAGCGGTGTAGGTATTTCCAAATTCATGCAGATAGCGGTGTAGATATTTCCATGTTCATCCAGATGCCGGTGTAGATATATCCATTCTCATACAGATGGCGGTGAAGATATTTCCATGTTCATACAGATGGCGGTGTAGATATTTCCATGTTCATACAAATGGCGGTGTAGATATTTCTATGTTCATACACATGGCGGTGTAGATATTTCCGTGTTCATACAAATGGCGGTCTAGATATTTCCATGTTCATAGAGATGGCGGAGTTGATATTTCCATGTTTATACAGATAACAATGTAGATATTTCCATGTTTATACAGATAGCAGTGTAGTTATTTCCATGTTTATAGAGATATCAGAGTAGATATTTCCATTGATATACAGATAGCTGTGTAGATATTTACATGTTCATACAGATGGTGGTGTAGATATTTCCATGTTCGTACGGATGGCAGTGTAGATATTTCCATGTTCGTACAGGTGGTGGTGTAGATATTTCCATGTTTATACAAATAGCAGTGTAGTTATTTCAATGTTTATAGAGATAGCAATGTAGATATTTCCATTGATATACATATAGCTGTGTAGATATTTGCATGTTCATACAGATAGCGGTGTAGATATTGCCATGTTCATACAGATAGAGGTGTAGATATTTCCATGTTCATACAGATAGCGGTGTAGATATTTCCATGTTCATACAGATATCGGTGTAGATATTTCCATGTTCATACAGATGGCAGTGTAGATATTTCCATGTTTATACAAATAGCAGTGTAGTTATTTCAATGTTTATAGAGATAGCAATGTAGATATTTCCATTGATATACATATAGCTGTGTAGATATTTGCATGTTCATACAGATAGCGGTGTAGATATTGCCCTGTTCATACAGATAGAGGTGTAGATATTTCCATGTTCAGATAGCGGTGTAGATATTTCCATGTTCATACAGATAACGGTGTAGATATTTCCATGTTCATACAGATGGCGGTGTAGATATTTCCATGTTTTTAGAGATGGCGGTGTAGATATTTTCATGTTTACACAGATGGCGGTGGAGATACTTCCATGTTTACACAGATAGCATTGTAGACATTTCCATGTTTACACAGATAGCTGTGTGTATATTTCCACGTTTATGCAGATAGCAGTGTAGATATTTCCATGTTTATACAGATAGCGGTGCGGATATTTCCATGTTTATACAGATAGTTGGGCAGATATTTCCATGTTTATACAGATAGCGGTTTAGATATTTCCATCTTAATACAGATCGCGGTGTAGATATTTCTGTGTTAGTACAGATGGCGGTGTAGATATTTGCATGTTCATAGGGATGGCGGTGTAGGTATTTCAAAGTTTATAGAGATAGCGCTGTAGTTATTTCCAAATTTACAGAGAAATCTGTGTAGATATTTCCATGTATATGCAGATAGTTGTGTAGATATTTCCATGTTCATGCAGATAGCGGTGTAGATATTTCCATGTTCATCCAGATGCCGGTGTAGATATATCCATGTTCATGCAGATGGCGGTGAAGATATTTCCATGTTCATACAGATGGCGGTGTAGATATTTCCATGTTCATACACATGGCGGTGTATATATATCCATGTTCATTGAGATGGCACTGTAGATATTTCCATGTTCATACAAATGGCGGTGTAGATATTTCCATATTCATAGAGACGGCGGTGTAGATATTTCCATGTTTATACAGATAGCAGTGTAGATATTTCCTTGTTTATAGAGATAGCAGTGTAGGTATTTCCATTGATATACAGATAGCTGTGTAGATATTTGCATGTTCATACAGATTGCGGTGTAGATATTTCCATGTTCATACTGATAGCGGTGTAGATATTTCCATGTTCATACAGTTAGCGGTGTAGATATTTCCATGTTCATACAGATGGCGGTGTAGATATTTCCATGTTCATACAGATGGCCGTGTAGATATTTACATGTTCATACAGATGGCGGTGTAGATATTTCCATGTTCGTACTGATGGCAGTGTAGATATTTCCATGTTCATACAGGTGGCGGTGTAGATATTCCCCTGTTTTTACAGATAGCTGTGTAGTTATTTCCGTGTTTATAGAGATAGCAGGGTAGATATTTCCATTGATATACAGATAGCTGTGTAGATATTTGCATGTTCATACAGATAGCGGTGTAGATATTTCCCTGTTCATACAGATAGCGGTGTAGATATTTCCATGTTCATACACATAGCGGTATAGATATTTCCATGTTCATACAGATAGCTGTGTAGATATTTCCATGTTCATACAGATAGCGGTGTAGTTATTTCCATGTTCATACAGTTAGCGGTGTAGATATTTCCATTTTCTTACCGATGGCGGTGTAGATATTTACATGTTCATACAGATGGCGGTGTAGATATTTCCTTGTTCGCACGGATGGCAGTGTAGATATTTCCATGTTCATACAGGTGGCGGTGTAGATATTTCCATGTTTATACAGATAGCAGTTTAGTTATTTCCATGTTTATATAGATAGCAGTGTAGATATTTCCATTGATATACAGATAGCTGTGTAGATATTTGCATGTTCATACAGATAGCGGTGTAGATATTTCCATGTTCGTACAGACAGCCGTGTAGATATTTCCTTGTTCATACAGATAGTGGTGTAGATATTTCCATGTTCATGCAGATAACGGTGTAGATATTTCCATGTTCATACAGATAGCCTTGTAGATATTTCCATTTTCATACAGTTAGCGGTGTAGATATTTCCATGTTCTTACAGATGGCGGTGTAGATATTTACATGTTCATACAGATGGCGGTGTAGATATTTCCATGTTCGTAAAGATGACGGTGTAGATATTTCCATGTTCATACAGATGGCGGTGTAGATATTTCCATGTTTATACAGATAGCAATGTAGATATTTCCATGTTTATAGAGATAGCGGTGTAGATATTTCCACTGATATACAGATAGCTGTGTAGATATTTGCATGTACATACAGATAGCCGTGTAGATATTTCCATGTTCATACAGATAGCGGTGTAGATATTTCCATGTTCATACAGATAGCGGTGTAGATATTTCCATGTTTTACAGATAGCAGTGTAGATATTTCCATATTCATACAGATAGCGGTGTAGATATTTCCATGTTTATAGAGATGGCGGTCTAGATATTTCCATGTTTATATCGATATTGGTGTTGTTATTTCCAAGTTTATATTGACTGCGGTGTAGATATTTCCATGTTTATGCAGACAGCGGTATAGGTATTTCCATGTTCATACAGATTTCGGTGTAGATATTTCCATGTTTTTAGAGATGGCGGTGTAGATATTTTCACGTTTACACAGATGGCGGTGGAGATATTTCCATGTTTACACAGATAGCGGTGCAGAGATTTCCATGTTTACACACATAGCGGTGTGGATATTTCCATGTTTATGCAGATAGCGGTGTAGATATTTCCATGTTTATACAGATAGCGGTGCGGATATTTCCATGTTTATACAGATAGTTGGGCAGATATTTCCATGTTTATACAGATAGCGGTGTAGATATTTCCATCTTAATACAGGTGGCGGTGTAGATATGTCCATGTTCGTACAGACGGCGGTGTAGATATTTCCATGTTCATACAGATGGCGGTGTAGATATTTCGAAGTTTATAGAGATATCACTGCAGTTATTTCCATATTTATAGAGAAATCTGTGTAAATATTTCCATGTATATGCAGATAGCTGTGTAGATATTTCCATGTTCATGCAGATAACGGTGTAGATATTTCCACGTTCATCCAGATGCCGGTGTAGATATTTCCATGTTCATACAGATGGCGGTGTAGATATTTCCATGTTCATACACATGGCGGTGTAGATATTTCCAAGTTCATAGAGATGGCGATGTAGATATTTCCATGTTCATACAAATGGCGGTGTAGCTATTTCCATGTTCATAGAGATGGCGGTGTAGATATTTCCATGTTTATACAGATAGCAGTGTAGTTATTTCCATGTTTATAGAGATAGCAGTGTAGATATTTCCATTGATATACAGACAGCTGTGTAGATATTTGCATGTTCATACAGATAGCGGTGTAGATATTTCCATCTTAATACTGATAGCGGTGTAGATATTTCCATGTTCACACAGTTAGCGGTGTAGATATTTCCATGTTAATACAGATGGCGGTGTAGATATTTCCATGTTCATACAGATGGCGGTGTAGATATTTACATGTTCATACAGATGGCGGTGTAGATATTTACATGTTCGTACGGATCGCAGTGTAGATATTTCCATGTTCATACAGGTGGCGGTGTAGATATTCCCATGTTTTTACAGATAGCTGTGTAGTTATTTCCATGTTTATAGAGATAGCAGTGTAGATATTTCCATTGATATACAGATAGCTGTGTAGAAATTTGCATGTTCATACAGATAGCGGTGTAGTCATTTCCATGTTAATACAGATAGCGGTGTAGATATTTCCATGTTCATACAGATAGCGGTGTAGATATTTCCATGTTCATACAGATAACGGTGTAGATATTTCCATGTTCATACAGATAGAGGTGTATATATTTCCATGTTCACACAGATAGCGGTGTATATATTTCCATGTTCATACAGTTAGCGGTGTAGGTATTTCCAAATTCATGCAGATAGCGGTGTAGATATTTCCATGTTCATCCAGATGCCGGTGTAGATATATCCATGTTCATACAGATGGCGGTGAAGATATTTCCATGTTCATACAGATGGCGGTGTAGATATTTCCATGTTCATACAAATGGCGGTGTAGATATTTCTATGTTCATACACATGGCGGTGTAGATATTTCCGTGTTCATACAAATGGCGGTCTAGATATTTCCATGTTCATAGAGATGGGGGAGTTGATATTTCCATGTTTATACAGATAACAATGTAGATATTTCCATGTTTATACAGATAGCAGTGTAGTTATTTCCATGTTTATAGAGATATCAGAGTAGATATTTCCATTGATATACAGATAGCTGTGTAGATATTTACATGTTCATACAGATGGTGGTGTAGATATTTCCATGTTCGTACGGATGGCAGTGTAGATATTTCCATGTTCGTACAGGTGGTGGTGTAGATATTTCCATGTTTATACAAATAGCAGTGTAGTTATTTCAATGTTTATAGAGATAGCAATGTAGATATTTCCATTGATATACATATAGCTGTGTAGATATTTGCATGTTCATACAGATAGCGGTGTAGATATTGCCATCTTCATACAGATAGAGGTGTAGATATTTCCATGTTCATACAGATAGCGGTGTAGATATTTCCATGTTCATACAGATATCGGTGTAGATATTTCCATGTTCATACAGATGGCAGTGTAGATATTTCCATGTTTATACAAATAGCAGTGTAGTTATTTCAATGTTTATAGAGATAGCAATGTAGATATTTCCATTGATATACATATAGCTGTGTAGATATTTGCATGTTCATACAGATAGCGGTGTAGATATTGCCCTGTTCATACAGATAGAGGTGTAGATATTTCCATGTTCAGATAGCGGTGTAGATATTTCCATGTTCATACAGATAACGGTGTAGATATTTCCATGTTCATACAGATGGCGGTGTAGATATTTCCATGTTTTTAGAGATGGCGGTGTAGATATTTTCATGTTTACACAGATGGCGGTGGAGATACTTCCATGTTTACACAGATAGCATTGTAGACATTTCCATGTTTACACAGATAGCTGTGTGTATATTTCCACGTTTATGCAGATAGCAGTGTAGATATTTCCATGTTTATACAGATAGCGGTGCGGATATTTCCATGTTTATACAGATAGTTGGGCAGATATTTCCATGTTTATACAGATAGCGGTTTAGATATTTCCATCTTAATACAGATCGCGGTGTAGATATTTCTGTGTTAGTACAGATGGCGGTGTAGATATTTGCATGTTCATAGGGATGGCGGTGTAGGTATTTCAAAGTTTATAGAGATAGCGCTGTAGTTATTTCCAAATTTACAGAGAAATCTGTGTAGATATTTCCATGTATATGCAGATAGTTGTGTAGATATTTCCATGTTCATGCAGATAGCGGTGTCGATATTTCCATGTTCATCCAGATGCCGGTGTAGATATATCCATGTTCATGCAGATGGCGGTGAAGATATTTCCATGTTCATACAGATGGCGGTGTAGATATTTCCATGTTCATACACATGGCGGTGTATATATATCCATGTTCATTGAGATGGCACTGTAGATATTTCCATGTTCATACAAATGGCGGTGTAGATATTTCCATATTCATAGAGACGGCGGTGTAGATATTTCCATGTTTATACAGATAGCAGTGTAGATATTTCCTTGTTTATAGAGATAGCAGTGTAGGTATTTCCATTGATATACAGATAGCTGTGTAGATATTTGCATGTTCATACAGATTGCGGTGTAGATATTTCCATGTTCATACTGATAGCGGTGTAGATATTTCCATGTTCATACAGTTAGCGGTGTAGATATTTCCATGTTCATACAGATGGCGGTGTAGATATTTCCATGTTCATACAGATGGCCGTGTAGATATTTACATGTTCATACAGATGGCGGTGTAGATATTTCCATGTTCGTACTGATGGCAGTGTAGATATTTCCATGTTCATACAGGTGGCGGTGTAGATATTCCCCTGTTTTTACAGATAGCTGTGTAGTTATTTCCGTGTTTATAGAGATAGCAGGGTAGATATTTCCATTGATATACAGATAGCTGTGTAGATATTTGCATGTTCATACAGATAGCGGTGTAGATATTTCCCTGTTCATACAGATAGCGGTGTAGATATTTCCATGTTCATACACATAGCGGTATAGATATTTCCATGTTCATACAGATAGCTGTGTAGATATTTCCATGTTCATACAGATAGCGGTGTAGTTATTTCCATGTTCATACAGTTAGCGGTGTAGATATTTCCATTTTCTTACCGATGGCGGTGTAGATATTTACATGTTCATACAGATGGCGGTGTAGATATTTCCTTGTTCGCACGGATGGCAGTGTAGATATTTCCATGTTCATACAGGTGGCGGTGTAGATATTTCCATGTTTATACAGATAGCAGTTTAGTTATTTCCATGTTTATATAGATAGCAGTGTAGATATTTCCATTGATATACAGATAGCTGTGTAGATATTTGCATGTTCATACAGATAGCGGTGTAGATATTTCCATGTTCGTACAGACAGCCGTGTAGATATTTCCTTGTTCATACAGATAGTGGTGTAGATATTTCCATGTTCATGCAGATAACGGTGTAGATATTTCCATGTTCATACAGATAGCCTTGTAGATATTTCCATTTTCATACAGTTAGCGGTGTAGATATTTCCATGTTCTTAGAGATGGCGGTGTAGATATTTACATGTTCATACAGATGGCGGTGTAGATATTTCCATGTTCGTAAAGATGACGGTGTAGATATTTCCATGTTCATACAGATGGCGGTGTAGATATTTCCATGTTTATACAGATAGCAATGTAGATATTTCCATGTTTATAGAGATAGCGGTGTAGATATTTCCACTGATATACAGATAGCTGTGTAGATATTTGCATGTACATACAGATAGCCGTGTAGATATTTCCATGTTCATACAGATAGCGGTGTAGATATTTCCATGTTCATACAGATAGCGGTGTAGATATTTCCATGTTTTACAGATAGCAGTGTAGATATTTCCATATTCATACAGATAGCGGTGTAGATATTTCTATGTTTATAGAGATGGCGGTCTAGATATTTCCATGTTTATATCGATATTGGTGTTGTTATTTCCAAGTTTATATTGACTGCGGTGTAGATATTTCCATGTTTATGCAGACAGCGGTATAGGTATTTCCATGTTCATACAGATTTCGGTGTAGATATTTCCATGTTTTTAGAGATGGCGGTGTAGATATTTTCACGTTTACACAGATGGCGGTGGAGATATTTCCATGTTTACACAGATAGCGGTGCAGAGATTTCCATGTTTACACACATAGCGGTGTGGATATTTCCATGTTTATGCAGATAGCGGTGTAGATATTTCCATGTTTATACAGATAGCGGTGCGGATATTTCCATGTTTATACAGATAGTTGGGCAGATATTTCCATGTTTATACAGATAGCGGTGTAGATATTTCCATCTTAATACAGGTGGCGGTGTAGATATGTCCATGTTCGTACAGACGGCGGTGTAGATATTTCCATGTTCATACAGATGGCGGTGTAGATATTTCGAAGTTTATAGAGATATCACTGCAGTTATTTCCATATTTATAGAGAAATCTGTGTAAATATTTCCATGTATATGCAGATAGCTGTGTAGATATTTCCATGTTCATGCAGATAACGGTGTAGATATTTCCACGTTCATCCAGATGCCGGTGTAGATATTTCCATGTTCATACAGATGGCGGTGTAGATATTTCCATGTTCATACACATGGCGGTGTAGATATTTCCAAGTTCATAGAGATGGCGATGTAGATATTTCCATGTTCATACAAATGGCGGTGTAGCTATTTCCATGTTCATAGAGATGGCGGTGTAGATATTTCCATGTTTATACAGATAGCAGTGTAGTTATTTCCATGTTTATAGAGATAGCAGTGTAGATATTTCCATTGATATACAGACAGCTGTGTAGATATTTGCATGTTCATACAGATAGCGGTGTAGATATTTCCATCTTAATACTGATAGCGGTGTAGATATTTCCATGTTCACACAGTTAGCGGTGTAGATATTTCCATGTTCATACAGATGGCGGTGTAGATATTTCCATGTTCATACAGATGGCGGTGTAGATATTTACATGTTCATACAGATGGCGGTGTAGATATTTACATGTTCGTACGGATCGCAGTGTAGATATTTCCATGTTCATACAGGTGGCGGTGTAGATATTCCCATGTTTTTACAGATAGCTGTGTAGTTATTTCCATGTTTATAGAGATAGCAGTATAGATATTTCCATTGATATACAGATAGCTGTGTAGAAATTTGCATGTTCATACAGATAGCGGTGTAGTCATTTCCATGTTAATACAGATAGCGGTGTAGATATTTCCATGTTCATACAGATAGCGGTGTAGATATTTCCATGTTCATACAGATAACGGTGTAGATATTTCCATGTTCATACAGATAGAGGTGTATATATTTCCATGTTCACACAGATAGCGGTGTATATATTTCCATGTTCATACAGTTAGCGGTGTAGGTATTTCCAAATTCATGCAGATAGCGGTGTAGCTATTTCCATGTTCATCCAGATGCCGGTGTAGATATATCCATTCTCATACAGATGGCGGTGAAGATATTTCCATGTTCATACAGATGGCGGTGTAGATATTTCCATGTTCATACAAATGGCGGTGTAGATATTTCTATGTTCATACAGATGGCGGTGTAGATATATCCGTGTTCATACAAATGGCGGTCTAGATATTTCCATGTTCATAGAGATGGCGGAGTTGATATTTCCATGTTTATACAGATAGCAATGTAGATATTTCCATGTTTATACAGATAGCAGTGTAGTTATTTCCATGTTTATAGAGATATCAGAGTAGATATTTCCATTGATATACAGATAGCTGTGTAGATATTTACATGTTCATACAGATGGTGGTGTAGATATTTCCATGTTCGTACGGATGGCAGTGTAGATATTTCCATGTTCGTACAGGTGGCGGTGTAGATATTTCCATGTTTATACAAATAGCAGTGTAGTTATTTCAATGTTTATAGAGATAGCAATGTAGATATTTCCATTGATATACATATAGCTGTGTAGATATTTGCATGTTCATACAGATAGCGGTGTAGATATTGCCATGTTCATACAGATAGAGGTGTAGATATTTCCATGTTCATACAGATAGCGGTGTAGATATTTCCATGTTCATACAGATATCGGTGTAGATATTTCCATATTCATACAGATGGCAGTGTAGATATTTCCATGTTTATACAAATAGCAGTGTAGTTATTTCAATGTTTATAGAGATAGCAATGTAGATATTTCCATTGATATACATATAGCTGTGTAGATATTTGCATGTTCATACAGATAGCGGTGTAGATATTGCCCTGTTCATACAGATAGAGGTGTAGATATTTCCATGTTCAGATAGCGGTGTAGATATTTCCATGTTCATACAGATAACGGTGTAGATATTTCCATGTTCATACAGATGGCGGTGTAGATATTTCCATGTTTTTAGAGATGGCGGTGTAGATATTTTCATGTTTACACAGATGGCGGTGGAGATACTTCCATGTTTACACAGATAGCATTGTAGACATTTCCATGTTTACACAGATAGCTGTGTGTATATTTCCACGTTTATGCAGATAGCAGTGTAGATATTTCCATGTTTATACAGATAGCGGTGCGGATATTTCCATGTTTATACAGATAGTTGGGCAGATATTTCCATGTTTATACAGATAGCGGTTTAGATATTTCCATCTTAATACAGATCGCGGTGTAGATATTTCTGTGTTAGTACAGATGGCGGTGTAGATATTTGCATGTTCATAGGGATGGCGGTGTAGGTATTTCAAAGTTTATAGAGATAGCGCTGTAGTTATTTCCAAATTTACAGAGAAATCTGTGTAGGTATTTCCATGTATATGCAGATAGTTGTGTAGATATTTCCATGTTCATGCAGATAGCGGTGTAGATATTTCCATGTTCATCCAGATGCCGGTGTAGATATATCCATGTTCATGCAGATGGCGGTGAAGATATTTCCATGTTCATACAGATGGCGGTGTAGATATTTCCATGTTCATACACATGGCGGTGTATATATATCCATGTTCATTGAGATGGCACTGTAGATATTTCCATGTTCATACAAATGGCGGTGTAGATATTTCCATATTCATAGAGACGGCGGTGTAGATATTTCCATGTTTATACAGATAGCAGTGTAGATATTTCCTTGTTTATAGAGATAGCAGTGTAGGTATTTCCATTGATATACAGATAGCTGTGTAGATATTTGCATGTTCATACAGATTGCGGTGTAGATATTTCCATGTTCATACTGATAGCGGTGTAGATATTTCCATGTTCATACAGTTAGCGGTGTAGATATTTCCATGTTCATACAGATGGCGGTGTAGATATTTCCATGTTCATACAGATGGCCGTGTAGATATTTACATGTTCATACAGATGGCGGTGTAGATATTTCCATGTTCGTACTGATGGCAGTGTAGATATTTCCATGTTCATACAGGTGGCGGTGTAGATATTCCCCTGTTTTTACAGATAGCTGTGTAGTTATTTCCGTGTTTATAGAGATAGCAGGGTAGATATTTCCATTGATATACAGATAGCTGTGTAGATATTTGCATGTTCATACAGATAGCGGTGTAGATATTTCCCTGTTCATACAGATAGCGGTGTAGATATTTCCATGTTCATACACATAGCGGTATAGATATTTCCATGTTCATACAGATAACTGGGTAGATATTTGCATGATCATACAGATAGTGGTGTAGATATTTCCATGTTCTCACAGATAGCGGTGTAGATATTTCCATGTTCATACTGTTAGCGGTGTAGATATTTCCATGTTCATGCAGATAGCGGTGTAGATATTTCCATGTTCATCCAGATGCCGGTGTAGATATATTCATGTTCATACAGATGGCGGTGAAGATATTTCCATGTTCATACAGATGGCGGTGTAGATATTTCCATGTTCATACACATGGCGGTGTAGATATTTCCATGTTCATAGAGATGGCGGTGTAGATATTTCCATGTTCATTCAAATGGCGGTGTAGATATTTCCATGTTCATAGAGATGGCGGTGTAGATATTTCCATGTTTATACAGATAGCAATGTAGATATTTCCATGTTTATAGAGATAGCGGTGTAGATATTTCCACTGATATACAGATAGCTGTGTAGATATTTGCATGTACATACAGATAGCAGTGTAGATATTTCCATGTTCATACAGATAGCGGTGTAGATATTTCCATGTTCATACAGATAGCGGTGTAGATATTTCCATGTTTTACAGATAGCAGTGTAGATATTTCCATGTTCATACAGATAGCGGTGTAGATATTTCCATGTTTATAGAGATGGCGGTCTAGATATTTCCATGTTTATAGAGATATTGGTGTAGTTATTTCCAAGTTTATAGAGACTGCGGTGTAGATATTTCCATGTTTATGCAGACAGCGGTATAGGTATTTCCATGTTCATACAGATTTCGGTGTAGATATTTCCATGTTTTTAGAGATGGCGGTGTAGATATTTTCACGTTTACACAGATGGCTGTGGAGATATTTCCATGTTTACACAGATAGCGGTGCAGAGATTTCCATGTTTACACAGATAGCGGTGTGGATATTTCCATGTTTATGCATATAGCGGTGTAGATATTTCCATGTTTATACAGATAGCGGTGCGGATATTTCCATGTTTATACAGACAGTTGGGCAGATATTTCCATGTTTATACAGATAGCGGTGTAGATATTTCCATCTTAATACAGGTGGCGGTGTAGATATGTCCATGTTCGTACAGACGGCGGTGTAGATATTTCCATGTTCATACAGATGGCTGTGTAGATATTTCGAAGTTTATAGATATATCGCTGAAGTTATTTCCATATTTATAGAGAAATCTGTGTAAATATTTCATGTATATGCAGATAGCTGTGTAGATATTTCCATGTTCATGCAGATAGCGGTGTAGATATTTCCACGTTCATCCAGATGCCGGTGTAGATATATCCATGTTCATACAGATGGCGGTGAAGATATTTCCATGTTCATACAGATGGCGGTGTAGATATTTCCATGTTCATACACATGGCGTTGTAGATATTTCCAAGTTCATAGAGATGGCGATGTAGATATTTCCATGTTCATACAAATGGCGGTGTAGCTATTTCCATGTTCATAGAGATGGCGGTGTAGATATTTCCATGTTTATACAGATAGCAGTGTAGTTATTTCCATGTTTATAGAGATAGCAGTGTAGATATTTCCATTGATATACAGATAGCTGTGTAGATATTTGCATGTTCATACAGATAGCGGTGTAGATATTTCCATGTTAATGCTGATAGCGGTGTAGATATTTCCATGTTCACACAGTTAGCGGTGTAGATATTTCCATGTTCACACAGATGGCGGTGTAGATATTTCCATGTTCATACAGATGGCGGTGTAGATATTTACATGTTCATACAGATGGCAGTTTAGATATTTCCATGTTCGTACGGATGGCAGTGTAGATATTTCCATGTTCATACAGGTGGCGGTGTAGATATTCCCATGTTTTTACAGATAGCTGTGTAGTTATTTCCATGTTTATAGAGATAGCAGTGTAGATATTTCCATTGATATACAGATAGCTGTGTAGAAATTTCCATGTTCATACAGATAGCGGTGTAGTCATTTCCATGTTCATACAGATAGCGGTGTAGATATTTCCATGTTCATACAGATAGCGGTGCAGATATTTCCATGTTCATACAGATAGCTGTGTAGATATTTGAATTGATATACAGATAGCGGTGTAGATATTTCCAAGTTCATATAGTTAGCGGTGTAGATATTTCCATGTTCATACAGATAGCGGAGTACGTATTTCCATGTTTATACAGATAGCAGTGTAGTTATTTCCATGTTTATAAAGATAGCAGTGTAGATATTTCCATTGATATACAGATAGCGGTGAAGATATTTCCATGTTTATACACATAGCAGTGTAGATATTTCCATGTTCATACAGATAGCGGTGTAGATATTTCCATGTTCCTACAGATAGCGGTGTAGATCTTTAAATGTTCATACAGTTAGCGGTGTAGATATTTGCATGTTCATACAGATGGCGGTGTAGATATTTACATGTTGATACAGATGGCGGTGTAGATATTTCCATGTTTATACAGATAGCGGTGCGTATATTTCCATGTTTATACAGATAGTTGGGCAGATATTTCCATGTTTATACAGATGGCGGTGTAGATATTTCCATCTTAATACAGATGGCGGTGTAGATATGTCTATGTTCGTACAGATGGCGGTGTAGATATTTCCATGTTCATAGGGATGGCGGTGTAGATATTTCGAAGTTCATAGAGATAGCGCTGTAGTTATTTCCAAATTTACAGAGAAATCTGTGTAGATATTTCCATGTATATGCAGATAGTTGTGTAGATATTTCCATGTTCATGTAGATAGCGGAAGATATTTCCATGTTCATCCAGATGCCGGTGTAGATATATCCATGTTCATACAGATGGCGGTGAAGATATTTCCATGTTCATACAGATGGCGGGGTAGATATTTCCATGTTCATACACATGGCGGTGTAGATATATCCATGTTCATAGAGATGGCGGTGTAGATATTTCCATGTTCATACAAATGGCGGTGTAGATATTTCCATATTCATAGAGATGGCGGTGTAGATATTTCCATGTTTATACAGATAGCAGTGTAGTTATTTCCATGTTTATAGAGATAGCAGTGTAGATATTTCCATAGATATAGAGATAGCTGTGTAGATATTTGCATGTTCAAACAGTAGCGGTGTAGATATTTCCATGTTCATACTGATAGCGGTGTAGATATTTCCATGTTCATACAGTTAGCGGTGTAGATATTTCCATGTTCATACAGATGGCGGTGTAGATATTTACATGTTCATACAGATGGCGGTGTAGATATTTCCATGTTCGTACGGATGGCAGTGTAGATATTTCCATGTTCCTACAGGTGGCGGTGTAGATATTCCCGTTTTTACAGATTGCTGTGTAGTTATTTCCGTGTTTATAGAGATAGCAGTGTAGATATTTCCATTGATATACAGATAGCTGTGTAGATATTTGCATGTTCATACAGATAGCGGTGTAGATATTTCCATGTTCATACAGATAGAGGTGTAGATATTTCCATGTTCATACACATAGCTGTTTAGATATTTCCATGCTCATACAGATAACGGTGTAGATATTTCCATGTTCATACAGATGGCGGTGTAGATATTTCCATGTTTTTAGAGATGGCGGTGTAGATATTTCCATGTTTATACAAATAGCAGTGTAGATATTTCCATGTTTATAGAGATAGCAGTGTAGATATTTCCATTGATATACAGATAGCTGTGTAGATATTTGCATGTTCATAGACATAGCGGTGTAGATATTTCCATGTTCATACTGATAGCGGTGTATATATTCCCATGTTCATACAGTTAGCGGTGTAGATATTTCCATGTTCATACAGATGGCGGTATAGATATTTCCATGTTCATACAGATGGCCGTGTAGATATTTACATGTTCATACAGATGGCGGTGTAGATATTCCCTTGTTCGTACGGATGGCAGTGTAGATATTTCCGTGTTCATACAGGTGGCGGTGTAGATATTCCCCTGTTTTTACAGATAGCTGTGTAGTTATTTCCGTGTTTATAGAGATAGAAGGGTAGATATTTCCATTGATATACAGATAGCTGTGTAGATATTTGCATGTTCATACAGATAGCGGTGTAGATATTTCCCTGTTCATACAGATAGTGGTGTAGATATTTCCATGTTCATACACATAGCGGTGTAGATATTTCCATGTTCATACAGATAACGGTGTAGATATTTGCATGTTCATACAGATAGCGGTGTAGATATTTCCATGTTCTCACAGATAGCGGTGTAGATATTTCCATGTTCATACAGTTAGCGGTGTAGATATTTCCATGTTCATCCAGATGCCGGTGTAGATATATCCATGTTCATACAGATGGTGGTGAAGATATTTCCATGTTCATACAGATGGCGGTGTAGATATTTCCATGTTCATACACATGGCGGTGTAGATATTTCCATGTTCATAGAGATGGCGGTGTAGATATTTCCATGTTCTTACAAATGGCGGTGTAGGTATTTCCATGTTCATAGAGATGGCGGTGTAGATATTTCCATGTTTGTACAGATAACAGTGTAGTTATTTCCATGTTTATAGAGATAGCAGTGTAGATATTTCCCTTGATATACAGATAGCTGTGTAGATATTTCCATGTTCATACAGATAGCGGTGCAGATATTTCCATGTTCATACAGATAGCTGTGTAGATATTTCCATGTTCATACAGATAGCGGTGTAGTTATTTCCATGTTCATACAGTTAGCGGTGTAGATATTTCCATGTTCATACAGATGGCGGTGTAGATATTTCCATGTTCATACAGATGGCGGTGTAGATATTTACATGTTCATACAGACGGCGGTGTAGATATTTCCATGTTCGTACGGATGGCAGTGTAGATATTTCCATGTTCATACAGGTGGCGGTGTAGATATTTCCATGTTCATACAGATAGAAGTGTAGTTGTTTCCATGTTTATAGAGATAGCAGTGTAGATATTTCCATTGATATACAGATAGCTGTGTAGATATTTCCATGTTCATACAGATAGCGGTGCAGATATTTCCATGTTCTTACAGATAGCTGTGTAGATATTTTCATGTTCATACAGATAGCGGTGTAGTTATTTCCATGTTCATACAGTTAGCGGTGTAGATATTTCCATGTTCATACAGATGGCGGTGTAGATATTTCCATGTTCATACAGATGGCGGTGTAGATATTTATATGTTCATACCGATGGCGGTGTAGATATTTCCATGTTCGTACGGATTGCAGTGTAGATATTTCCATGTTCATACAGGTGGCGGTGTAGATATTTACATGTTCATACAGATAGCAGTGTAGTTATTTCCATGTTTATAGAGATAGCAGAGTAGATATTTCCATTGATATACAGATAGCTGTGTAGTTATTTACATGTTCATACAGATGGTGGTGTAGATATTTCCATGTTCGTACGGATGGCAGTGTAGATATTTCCATGTTCATACAGGTGGCGGTGTAGATATTTCCATGTTTATACAAATAGCAGTGTAGTTATTTCAATGTTTATAGAGATAGCAATGTAGATATTTCCATTGATATACATATAGCTGTGTAGATATTTGCATGTTCATACAGATAGCGGTGTAGATATTGCCATGTTCATACAGGTAGAGGTGTGGATATTTCCATGTTCATACAGATAGCGGTGTAGATATTTCCATGTTCATATAGATAACGGTGTAGATATTTCCATGTTCATACAGATGGCGGTGTAGATATTTCCATGTTTTTAGAGATGGCGGTTTAGATATTTTCATGTTTACACAGATGGCGGTGGAGATACTTCCATGTTTACACAGATAGCGCTGTAGACATTTCCATGTTTACACAGATAGCGGTGTGTATATTTCCACGTTTATGCAGATAGCGGTGTAGATACTTCCATGTTTATACAGATAGCGGTGCGGATATTTCCATGTTTATACAGATAGTTGGGCAGATATTTCCATGTTTATACAGATACCGGTTTAGATATTTCCATCTTAATACAGATGGCGGCGTAGATATCTCTATGTTAGTACAGATGGCGGTGTAGACATTTGCATGTTCATAGGGATGGCGGTGTAGATATTTCGAAGTTTATAGAGATAGCGCTGTAGTTATTTCCAAATTCATAGAGAAATCTGTGTAGATATTTCCATATATATGCAGATAGTTGTGTAGATATTTCCATGTTCATGCAGATAGCGGTGTAGATATTTCCATGTTCATCCAGATGCCGGTGTAGATATATCCATGTTCATACAGATGGCGGTGAAGATATTTCCATGTTCATACAGATGGCGGTGTAGATATTTCCATGTTCATACACATGGCGGTGTATATATATCCATGTTCATTGAGATGGCGCTGTAGATATTTCCATGTTCATACAAATGGCGGTGTAGATATTTCCATATTCAGAGAGATGGCGGTGTAGATATTTCCATGTTTATACAGATAGCAGTGTAGATATTTCCATGTTTATAGAGATAGCAGTGTAGATATTTCCATGTTCATACTGATAGCGGTGTAGATATTTCCATGTTCATACAGTTAGCGGTGTAGATATTTCCATGTTCATACAGATGGTGGTGTAGATATTTCCACGTTCATACAGATGGCCGTGTAGATATTTACATGTTCATACAGATGGCGGTGTAGATATTTCCATGTTCGTACGGATGGCAGTGTAGATATTTCCATGTTCATACAGGTGGCGGTGTAGATATTCCCCTGTTTTTACAGATAGCTGTGTAGTTATTTCCGTGTTTATAGAGATAGCAGGGTAGATATTTCCATTGATATACAGATAGCTGTGTAGATATTTGCATGTTCATACAGATAGCGGTGTAGATATTTCCCTGTTCATACAGATAGCGGTGTAGATATTTCCATGTTCATACACATAGCGGTATAGATATTTCCATGTTCATACAGATAACGGTGTAGATATTTGCATGTTCATACAGATAGCGGTGTAGATATTTCCATGTTCTCATAGATAGCGGTGTAGATATTTCCATGTTCATACAGTTAGCGGTGTAGATATTTCCATGTTCATGCAGATACCGGTGTAGATATTTCCATGTTCATCCAGATGCCGGTGTAGATATATCCATGTTCATACAGATGGCGGTGAAGATATTTCCATGTTCATACAGATGGCGGTGTAGATATTTCCATGTTCATACACATGGCGGTGTAGATATTTCCATGTTCATAGAGATGGCGGTGTAGATATTTCCATGTTCATTCAAATGGCGGTGTAGATATTTCCATGTTCATAGAGATGGCAGTGTAGATATTTCCATGTTTGTACAGATAGCAGTGTAGTTATTTCCATGTTTATAGAGATAGCAGTGTAGATATTTCCCTTGATATACAGATAGCTGTGTAGATATTTCCATGTTCATACAGATAGCGGTGCAGATATTTCCAGGTTCATACAGATAGCTGTGTAGATATTTCCATGTTCATACAGATAGCGGTGTAGTTATTTCCATGTTCATACAGTTAGCGGTGTAGATATTTCCATGTTCATACAGATGGCGGTGTAGATATTTCCATGTTCATACAGATGGCGGTGTAGATATTTACATGTTCATACCGATGGAGGTGTAGATATTTCCATGTTCGTACGGATGGCAGTGTAGATATTTCCATGTTCATACAGGTTTCGGTGTAGATATTTCCATGTTCATACAGATAGCAGTGTAGTTATTTCCATGTTTATATAAATAGCAGAGTAGATATTTCCATTGATATACAGATAGCTCTGTAGTTATTTACATGTTCATACAGATGGCGGTGTAGATATTTCCATGTTCATACGGATGGCAAGGTAGATATTTCCATGTTCGTACAGGTGGTGGTGTAGATATTTCCATGTTTATACAAATAGCAGTGTAGTTATTTCAATGTTTATAGAGATAGCAATGTAGATATTTCCATTGATATACATATAGCTGTGTAGATATTTGCATGTTCATACAGATAGCGGTGTAGATATTGCCATGTTCATACAGATAGAGGTGTAGATATTTCCATGTTCATACAGATAGCGGTGTAGATATTTCCATGTTCATACAGATAACGGTGTAGATATTTCCATGTTCATACAGATGGCGGTGTAGATATTTCCATGTTTTTAGAGATGGCGGTGTAGATATTTTCATGTTTACACAGATGGCGGTGGAGATACTTCCATGTTTACACAGATAGCGTTGTAGACATTTCCATGTTTACACAGATAGCGGTGTGTATATTTCCATGTTTATACAGAAAGCGGTATAGATATTTCCATGTTTATAGAGATGGCGGTCTAGATATTTCCATGTTTATAGAGATAGTGGTGTAGTTATTTCCAAGTTTATAGAGACAGCGTTGTAGATATTTCCATGTTTATACAGATAGCGTTGAAGATATTTCCATGTTTATACAGATAGCGGTATAGATATTTCCATGTTTATACAGATAGCAGTGTAGATATTTCCATGTTTATAGAGATAGTGGTGTAGATAATTTCAATTTTATACAGATAGCAGTGTAGATAATTCCAAGTTCATACAGGTAGCGGTGTAGATATTTCCACGTTTATAGAGATGGCGGTGTAGATATTTCCATGTTCATACAGATGGTGGTGTAGATATTTCCATGTTTTTAGAGATGGCGGTGCAGATATTTTCATGTTTACACAGATGGCGGTGGAGATATTTCCATGTTTACACAGATAGCGTTGTAGACATTTCCATGTTTACACAGATAGCGGTGTGTATATTTCCACGTTTATGCAGATAGCGGTGTAGATATTTCCATGTTTATACAGATAGCGGTGCGGATATTTCCATGTCTATACAGATAGTTGGGCAGATATTTCCATGTTTATACAGATAGCGGTGTAGATATTTCCATCTTAATACAGATGGCGGGGTAGATATGTCTATGTTCGTACAGATGGCGGTGTAGATATTTGCATGTTCATAGGGATGGCGGTGTAGATATTTCGAAGTTTATAGAGATAGCGCTGTAGTTATTTCCAAATTTATAGAGAAATCTGTGTAGATATTTCCATGTATATGCAGATAGTAGTGTAGATATTTCCATGTTCATGCAGATAGCGGTGTAGATATTTCCATGTTCATCCAGATGCCATTGTAGATATTTCGATGTTTATACAGATAGCGGTGTAGATATTTCCATGTTTATAGAGATAGCAGTTTAGATATTTCCATTGATATACAGATAGCTGTGTAGATATTTGCATGTTCATACAGATAGCGGTGTAGATATTTCCATGTTCATACTGATAGCGGTGTAGATATTTCCATGTTCATACAGTTAGCGGTGTAGATATTTCCATGTTCATACAGATGGCGGTGTAGATATTTCCATGTTCATACAGATGGCGGTGTAGATATTTACATGTTCATACAGATGGCGGTGTAGATATTTCCATGTTCGTACGGATGGCAGTGTAGATATTTCTATGTTCATACAGGTGGCGGTGTAGATATTCCCGTTTTTACAGATAGTTGTGTTGTTATTTCCGTGTTTATAGAGATAGCAGGGTAGATATTTCTATTGATATACAGATAGCTGTGTAGATATTTACATGTTCATACAGATAGCGGTGTAGATATTTCCCTGTTCATACAGATAGCGGTGTAGATATTTCCATGTTCATACACGTAGCGGTGTAGATATTTCCATGTTCATACAGATAACGGTGTAGATATTTGCATGTTCATGCAGATAGCGGTGTAGATATTTCCATGTTCTCACAGATAGCGGTGTAGATATTTCCATGTTCATACAGTTAGCGGTGTAGATATTTCCATGTTCATGCAGGTAGCGGTGTAGATATTTCCATGTTCATCCAGATGCCGGTGTAGATATATCCATGTTCATACAGATGGCGGTGAAGATATTTCCATGTTCATACAGATGGCGGTGTAGATATTTCCATGTTCATACACATGGCGGTGTAGATATTTCCATGTTCATAGAGATGGCGGTGTAGATATTTCCATGTTCATAAAAATGGCGGTGTAGATATTTCTATGTTCATAGAGATGGCGGTGTAGATATTTCCAAGTTTGTACAGATAGCAGTGTAGTTATTTCCATGTTTATAGAGATAGCAGTGTAGATATTTCCCTTGATATACAGATAGCTGTGTAGATATTTCCATGTTCATACAGATAGCGGTGCAGATATTTCCATGTTCATACAGATAGCTGTGTAGATATTTCCATGTTCATACAGATAGCGGTGTAGTTATTTCCATGTTCATACAGTTAGTGGTGTAGTTATTTCCATGTTCATACAGATTGCGGTGTAGATATTTCCATGTTCATACAGATGGCGCTGTAGATATTTACATGTTCATACAGATGGCGGTGTAGTTATTTCCATGTTCGTACGGATGGCAGTGTAGATATTTCCATGTTCATACAGATAGCGGTGTAGATATTTCCATGTTCATACAGATAGCAGTGTAGTTATTTCCATGTTTATAGAGATAGCAGTGTAGATATTTCCATTGATATACAGATAGCTGTGTAGATATTTACATGTTCATACAGATGGCGGTGTAGATATTTCCATGTTCGTACGGATGGCAGTGTAGATATTTCCATGTTCGTACAGGTGGCGGTGTAGATATTTCCATGTTTATACAAATAGCAGTGTAGTTATTTCAATGTTTATAGAGATAGCAATGTAGATATTTCCATTGATATACATATAGCTGTGTAGATATTTGCATGTTCATACAGATAGCGGTGTAGATATTGCCATGTTCATACAGATAGAGGTGTAGATATTTCCATGTTCATACAGATAGCGGTGTAGATATTTCCATGTTCATACTGATAACGGTGTAGATATTTCCATGTTCATACAGATAGCGGTGTAGTTATTTCCATGTTCATACAGTTAGCGGTGTAGATATTTCCATGTTCATACAGTTGGCTGTGTAGATATTTACATGTTCATACAGATGGCGTTGTAGATATTTCCATGTTCATACAGATGGCGGGGAAGATATTTCCATGTTCATAGAGATGGCGTTGTAGATATTTCCATGTTTACACAGATAGCGGTGCAGAGATTTCCATCTTTACACAGATAGCGGTGTGGATATTTCCATGTTTATGCAGATAGCGGTGTAGATATTTCCATGTTTATACAGATAGCGGTGCGGATATTTCCATGTTTATACAGATAGTTGGGCAGATATTTCCATGTTTATACAGATAGCGGTGTAGATATTTCCATCTTAATACAGATGGCGGTTTAGATATGTCCATGTTCGTACAGATGGCGGTGTAGATATTTCGAAGTTTATAGTGATATCGCTGCAGTTATTTCCATATTTATAGAGAATTCTGTGTAAATATTTCCATGTATATGCAGATAGCTGTGTAGATATTTCCATGTTCATGCAGATAGCGGTGTAGATATTTCCACGTTCATCCAGATGCCGGTGTAGATATATCCATGTTCATACAGATGGCGGTGAAGATATTTCCATGTTCATACAGATGGCGGTGTAGATATTTCCATGTTCATACACATGGCGGTGTAGATATTTCCAAGTTCATAGAGATGGCGATGTAGATATTTCATTGTTCATACAAATGGCGGTGTAGCTATTTCCGTGTTCATAGAGATGGCGGTGTAGATATTTCCATGTTTGTACAGATAGCAGTGTAGTTATTTCCATGTTTATAGAGATAGCAGTGTAGATATTTCCATTGATATACAGATAGCTGTGTAGAAATTTGCATGTTCATACAGATAGCGGTGTAGTTATTTCCATGTTCATACAGATAGCGGTGTAGATATTTCCATGTTCATACACATAGCGGTGTAGATATTTCCATGTTCATACAGATAACGGTGTAGATATTTCCATGTTCACACAGATAGTGGTGTATATCTTTCCATGTTCACACAGATAGCGGTGTAGATATTTCCATGTTCATACAGTTAGCGGTGTAGATATTTCCATGTTCATGCAGATAGCGGTGTAGATATTTCCATGTTCATCCAGATGCCGGTGTAGATATATCCATGTTCATACAGATGGCGGTGAAGATATTTCTATGTTCATACAGATGGCGGTGTAGATATTTCCATGTTCATACAAATGGCGGTGTAGATATTTCTATGTTCATACAGATGGCGGTGTAGATATTTCCGTGTTCATACAAATGGCGGTGTAGATATTTCCATGTTCATAGAGATGACGGTGTTGATATTTCCATGTTTATACAGATAGCAATGTAGATATTTCCATGTTTATAGAGATAGCGGTGCAGATATTTCCATTGATATACAGATAGCTGTGTAGATATTTGCATGTTCATACCGATAACGGTGTAGATATTTCCATGTTCATACAGATAGCGGTGTAGATATTTCCATGTTCATACAGATAGCAGTGTAGATATTTCCATGTTTTACAGATAGCGGTGTAGATATTTCCATGTTCATACAGATAGGGGTGTAGATATTTCCATGTTTATAGAGATGGCGGTCTAGATATTTCCATGTTTATAGAGATAGTGGTGTAGTTATTTCTGAGTTTATAGAGACGGCGTTGTAGATATTTCCATGTTTATACAGATAGCGGTGAAGGTATTTCCATGTTTATACAGATAGCGGTGTAGATATTTCCATGTTTATACAGATAGCAGTGTAGATATTTCCATGTTTATAAAGATAGTTGTGTAGATAATTTCAATTTTATACAGATAGCAGTGTAGATATTTCCAAGTTCATACAGATAGCGGTGTAGATATTTCCACGTTTATAGAGATGGTGGTGTAGATATTTCCATGTTCTTACAGATGGCGGTGTAGATATTTCCATGTTTTTAGAGATGGCGGTGTAGATATTTTCATGTTTACACAGATGGCGGTGTAGATATTTCCATGTTTACACAGATAGCGGTGTAGACATTTCCATGTTTACACAGATAGCGGTGTGGATATTTCCATGTTTATGCAGATAGCGGTGTAGATATTTCCATGTTTATACAGATATCGGTGCGGATATTTCCATGTTTATACAGATAGTTCGGCAGAGATTTCCATGTTTATACAGATAGCAGTGTAGATATTTCCATCTTAATACAGATGGCGGTGTAGATATGTCTATGTTCGTACAGATGGCGGTGTAGATATTTCCATGTTCATAGAGATGGCGGTGTAGATATTTCCATGTTTGTACAGATAGGAGTGTAGATATTTCCAAGTTTATAGAGATAGCAGTGTAGATATTTCCATTGATGTACAGATAGCTGTGTAGATATTTCCATGTTCATACAGATAGCGGTGCAGATATTTCCATGTTCATACAGATAGCTCTGTAGATATTTCCATGTTCATACAGATAGCGGTGTAGTTATTTCCATGTTCATACAGTTAGCGGTATAGATATTTCCATTTTCATACAGATGGCGGTGTAGATATTTACATGTTCATACAGATGGCGGTGTAGATATTTCCATGTTTATACAAATAGCAGAGTAGTTATTTCAATGTTTATAGAGATAGCAATGTAGATATTTCCACTGATATACATGTAGCTGTGTAGATATTTGCATGTTCATACAGATAGCGGTGTAGATATTGCCATGTTCATACAGATAGAGGTGTAGATATTTCCATGTTCATACAGAGAGCGGTGTAGATATTTCCATGTTCATTCTGATAACGGTGTAGATATTTCCATGTTCATACAGATAGCGGTGTAGATATTTCCATGTTCATACAGTTAGCGGTGTAGATATTTCCATGTTCATACAGATGGCGGTGTAGATATTTACATGTTCATACAGATGGCGTTGTAGATATTTCCATGTTCGTACAGATGGCGGGGAAGATATTTCCATGTTCATAGAGATGGCGTTGTAGATATTTCCATGTTCATACACATAGCGGTGTAGATGTTTCCATTTTCATACAGATAGCGGTGTAGATATTTCCAAGATCATGCAGACAGCGGAGTAGATATTTCCATGTTCACAAAGATAGCGGTGTAGATATTTCCATGTTCATACAGTTAGCGGTGTAGATATTCCATGTTCATGCAGATAGGGGTGTAGATATTTCCATGTTCATACAGATAGCGGTGTAGATATTTCCATGTTTTTAGAGATGGCGGTGTAGGTATTTTCATGTTTACACCGATGGCGGTGGAGATATTTCCATGTTTACACAGATAGCGGTGTAGACATTTCCATGTTTACACAGATAGCGGTGTGGATATTTCCATGTTTATGCAGATAGCGGTGTAGATATTTCCATGTTTATACAGTTAGCGGTGCGGATATTTCCATGTTTATACAGATATTTGGGCAGATATTTCCATGTTTATACAGATAGCGGTGTAGATATTTCCATCTTAATACAGATGGCGGTGTGGATATGTCCATGTTCGTACAGATGGCAGTGTAGATATTTCCATGTTCATTAAGATGGCGGTGTAGATATTTCGAAGTTTATAGATATAGCGCTGTAGTTATTTCCATATTTATAGGGAAATCTCTGTAGATATTTCCATGTATATGCAGATAGCTGTGTAGATATTTCCATGTTCATGCAGATAGCGGTGTAGATATTTCCATGTTCATCCAGATGCCGGTGTAGATATATCCATGTTCATACAGATGGCAGTGAAGATATTTCCATGTTCATGCAGATGGCAGTGTAGATATTTCCATGTTCATACAGATGGCGGTGTAGATATTTCCATGTTTATACAGATAGCAGTGTAGTTATTTCCATGTTTATAGAGATAGCAATGTAGATATTTCCATTGATATACAGATAGCTGTGTAGATATTTGCATTTTCACACAGATAGCGGTGTAGATATTTCCATGTTCATACAGATAACGGTGTAGATATTTCCATGTTCATACAGATAGCGGTGTAGATATTTCCATCTTCCTACAGTTAGCGGTGTAGATATTTCCATGTTTGTACAGATGGCGGTGTAGATATTTCCATGTTCATAGAGATGGCGGTGTAGATATTTCCATGTTCATACAAATGGCGGTGTAGATATTTCCATGTTCATAGAGATGGCGGTGTAGATATTTCCATGTTTATACAGATAGCAGTTTAGTTATTTCCATCTTTATAGAGATAGCAGTGTAGATATTTCCATTGATATACAGATAGCTGTGTAGATATTTGCATGTTCATACACATATCGATGTAGATATTTCCATGTTAATACAGATAGTGGTGTAGATATTTCCATGTTCATACAGTTAGCGGTGTTGATATTTCCATGTTCATACATATGGCGGTGTAGATATTTCCATGTTCATACAGATAGCGGTGTAGATATTTCCATGTTTTACAGATAGCGGTGTAGATATTTCCATGTTCATACAGATAGCGGGGTAGATATTTCCATCTTCATACAGTTAGCGGTGTAGATATTTCCATGTTCATACAGATGGCGGTGTAGATATTTACATGTCCATACAGATGGCGGTGTAGATATTTCCATGTTCGTACGGATGGCAGTGTAGATATTTCCATGTTCATACAGGTGGCGGTGTAGATATTTCCATGTTTATACAGATAGCAGTGTAGTTATTTCCATGTTTATACAGATAGCGGTGTAGATATTTCCATTGTTATACAGATAGCTGTGTAGATATTTGCATGTTCATACAGATAGCGGTGTAGATATTTCCATGTTCATACACATAGCGGTGTAGATGTTTCCATGTTCATACAGATAACGGTGTAGATATTTCCAAGATCATGCAGACAGCGGTGTAGATATTTCCATGTTCACAAAGATAGCGGTGTAGATATTTCCATGTTCATACAGTTAGCGGTGTAGATATTTCCATGTTCATGCAGATAGGGGTGTAGATATTTCCATGTTCATACAGATAGCGGTGTAGATATTTCCATGTTTTTAGAGATGGCGGTGTAGGTATTTTCATGTTTACACCGATGGCGGTGGAGATATTTCCATGTTTACACAGATGGCGTTGTAGACATTTCCATGTTTACACAGATAGCGGTGTGGATATTTCCATGTTTATGCAGATAGCGGTGTAGATATTTCCATGTTTATACAGTTAGCGGTGCGGATATTTCCATATTTATACAGATATTTGGGCAGATATTTCCATGTTTATACAGATAGCGGTGTAGATATTTCCATCTTTATACAGATGGCGGTGTGGATATGTCCATGTTCGTACAGATGGCGGTGTAGATATTTCCATGTTCATAAAGATGGCGGTGTAGATATTTCGAAGTTTATAGATATAGCGCTGTAGTTATTTCCATATTTATAGGGAAATCTCTGTAGATATTTCCATGTATATGCAGATAGCTGTGTAGATATTTCCATGTTCATGCAGATAGCGGTGTAGATATTTCCATGTTCATCCAGATGCCGGTGTAGATATATCCATGTTCATACAGATGGCAGTGAAGATATTTCCATGTTCATGCAGATGGCAGTGTAGATATTTCCATGTTCATACAGATGGCGGTGTAGATATTTCCATGTTCGTAGAGATGGCTGTGTAGATATTTCCATGTTCATACAGATGGCGGTGTAGATATTTCCATGTTCATGTAGATGACGGTGTAGACATTTCCATGTTTGTACAGATAGCAGTGTAGTTATTTCCTTGTTTACAGAGATAGCAGTGTAGATATTTCCATTGATATACAGATAGCTGTGTAGATATTTGCATGTTCATACACATAGCGGTGTAGATATTTCCATGCTCATACAGATAGCGGTGTAGATATTTCCATGTTCATACAGATAGCGGTGCAGATATTTCCATGTTCATACAGATAGCGGTGTAGATATTTCCATGTTCATACACATGGCGGTGTAGATATTTCCATGTTCATAGAGATGGCGGTGTAGATATTTCCATGTTCATACAAATGGCGGTGTAGATATTTCCATGTTCATAGAGATGGCGGTGTAGATATTTCCAAGTTTGTACAGATAGCAGTGTATTTATTTCCATGTTTATAGAGATAGCAGTATAGATATTTCCCTTGATATACAGATAGCTGTGTAGATATTTCCATGTTCATACAGATAGCGGTGCAGATATTTCCATGTTCATACAGATAGCTGTGTAGATATTTCCATGTTCATACAGATAGCGGTGTAGTTATTTCCATGTTCATACAGTTAGCGGTGTAGATATTTCCATGTTCATACAGATGGCGGTGTAGATATTTCCATGTTCATACAGAAGGTGGTGTAGATATTTACATGTTCATACAGATGGCGGTGTAGATATTTCCATGTTCGTATGGATGGCAGTGTAGATATTTCCATGTTCATACAGGTGGCGGTGTAGATATTTCCATATTCATACAGATAGCAGTGTAGTTATTTCCATGTTTATAGAGATAGCAGTGTAGATATTTCCACTGATATACAGATAGCTGTGTAGATATTTACATGTTCATACAGATGGCGGTGTAGATATTTCCATGTTCGTACGGATGGCAGTGTAGATATTTCCATGTTCGTACAGGTGGAGGTGTAGATATTTCCATGTTTATACAAATAGCAGAGTAGTTATTTCAATGTTTATAGAGATAGCAATGTAGATATTTCCATTGATATACATATAGCTGTGTAGATATTTGCATGTTCATACAGATAGCGGTGTAGATATTGCCATGTTCATACAGATAGAGGTGTAGATATTTCCATGTACATACAGATAGCGGTGTAGATATTTCCATGTTCATACTGATAGCGGTGTAGATATTGCCATGTTCATACAGATAGAGGTGTAGATATTTCCATGTACATACAGATAGCGGTGTAGATATTTCCATGTTCATACTGATAACAGTGTAGATATTTCCATGTTCATACAGATAGTGGTGTAGATATTTCCATGTTCATACAGTTAGCGGTGTAGTTATTTCCATGTTCATACAGTTGGCGGTGTAGATATTTACATGTTCATACAGATGGCGTTGTAGATATTTCCATGTTCGTACAGATGGCGGGGAAGATATTTCCATGTTCATAGAGATGGCGTTGTAGATATTTCCATGTTTATGCAGATAGCGGTATAGATATTTCCATGTTTATACAGATGGTGGTGTAGATATTTCCATGTTTATAGATATGGCGGTCTAGATATTTCCATGTTTATAGAGATAGTGGTGTAGTTATTTCCAAGTTTATAGAGACAGCGTTGTAGATATTTCCAAGTTTATACAGATAGCGGTGAAGATATTTCCATGTTTATACAGATAGCGGTATAGATATTTCCATGTTTATACAGATAGCAGTGTAGATATTTCCATGTTTATAGAGATAGTGGTGTAGATAATTTCAATTTTATACAGATAGCAGTGTAGATAATTCCAAGTTCATACAGGTAGCGGTGTAGATATTTCCACGTATATAGAGATGGCGGTGTAGATATTTCCATGTTCATACAGATGGCGGTGTAGATATTTCCATGTTTTTAGAGATGGCGGTGTAGATATTTTCATGTTTACACAGATGGCGGTGGAGATACTTCCATGTTTACACAGATAGCGTTGTAGACATTTCCATGTTTACACAGATAGCGGTGTGTATATTTCCACGTTTATGCAGATAGCGGTGTAGATATTTCCATGTTTATACAGATGGTGGTGAAGATATTTCCATGTTCATACAGATGGCGGTGTAGATATTTCCATGTTAATACACATGGCGGTGTAGATATATCCATGTTCATAGAGATGGCGCTGTAGATATTTCCATGTTTTTAAAAACGGCGGTGTAGATATTTCCATATTCATAGAGATGGCGGTGTAGATATTTCCAGGTTTATACAGATAGCAGTGTAGATATTTCCATGTTTATAGAGATAGCAGTGTAGATATTTCCATTGATATACAGATAGCTGTGTAGATATTTGCATGTTCATACAGATAGCGGTGTAGATATTTCCATGTTCATACTGATAGCGGTGTAGATATTTCCATGTTCATACAGTTAGCGGTGTAGATATTTCCATGTTCATACAGATGGCGGTGTAGGTATTTCCATGTTCATACAGATGGCCTTGTAGATATTTACATCTTCATACAGATGGCGGTGTAGATATTTCCATGTTCGTACGGATGGCAGTGTAGATATTTCCATGTTCATAAAGGTGGCGGTGTAAATATTCCCCTGTTTTTACAGATAGCTGTGTAGTTATTTCCGTGTTTATAGAGATAGCAGGGTAGATATTTCCATTGATATACAGATAGCTGTGTAGATATTTGCATGTTCATACAGATAGCGGTGTAGATATTTCCATGTTCTCACAGATAGCGGTGTAGATATTTCCATGTTCATACAGTTAGCGGTGTAGATATTTCCAAGTTCATGCAGATAGCGGTGTAGATATTTCCATGTTCATCCAGATGTCGGTGTAGATATATCCATGTTCATACAGATGGCGGTGAAGATATTTCCATGTTCATACAGATGGCGGTGTAGATATTTCCATGTTCATACACATGGCGGTGGAGATATTTCCATGTTCATAGAGATGGCGGTGTAGGTATTTCCATGTTCATACAAATGGCGGTGTAGATATTTCCATGTTCATAGAGATGGCGGTGTAGATATTTCCATGTTTGTACAGATAGCAGTGTAGTTATTTCCATGTTTATAGAGATAGCAGTGTAGATATTTCCCTTGATATACAGATAGCTGTGTAGATATTTCCATGTTCATACAGATAGCGGTGCAGATATTTCCATGTTCATACAGATAGCTGTGTAGATATTTCCATGTTCATACAGATAGCGGTGTAGCTATTTCCATGTTCATACAGTTAGCGGTGTAGATATTTCCATGTTCATACAGATGGCGGTGTAGATATTTCCATGTTCATACAGATGGCGGTGTAGATATTTACATGTTCATACAGATGGCGGTGTAGATATTTCCATGTTCGTACGGATGGCAGTGTAGATATTTCCATGTTCATGCAGGTGGCGGTGTAGGTATTTCCATGTTCATACAGATAGCAGTGTAGTTATTTCCATGTTTATAGAGATAGCAGTGTAGATATTTCCATTGATATACAGATAGCTGTGTAGATATTTCCATGTTCATACAGATTGCGGTGTAGATATTCACATGTTCATACAGATGGCGGTGTAGATATTTCCATGTTCGTACGGATGGCAGTGTAGATATTTCCATGTTCATACAGGTGGCGGTGTAGATATTTCCATGTTCATACAGATAACCGTGTAGTTATTTCCATGTTTATAGAGATAGCAGTGTAGATATTTCCATTGATATACAGATAGCTGTGTAGATATTTACATGTTCATACAGATGGCGGTGTAGATATTTCCATGTTCGTATGGATGGCAGTGTAGATATTTCCATGTTCGTACATGTTGCGGTGTAGATATTTCCATGTTTATACAAATAGCAGTGTAGTTATTTCAATGTTTATAGAGATAGCAATGTAGATATTTCCATTGATATACAGATAGCTGTGTAGATATTTGCATGTTCATACAGATAGAGGTGTAGATATTGCCATGTTCATACAGATAGAGGTGTAGATATTTCCATGTTCATACAGATAGCGGTGTAGATATTTCCATGTTCATACAGATAGCGGTGTAGATATTTCCATGTTCAAACAGATGGCGGTGTAGATATTTCCATGTTTTTAGAGATGGCGGTGTAGATATTTTCATGTTTACACAGATGGCGGTGGAGATAATTCCATGTTTACACAGATAGCGTTGTAGACATTTCCATGTTTACACAGATAGCGGTGTGTATATTTCCACGTTTATGTAGATAGCGGTGTAGATATTTCCATGTTTATACAGATAGCGGTGCGGATATTTCCATGTTTATACAGATAGTTGGGCAGATATTTCCATGTTTATACAGATAGCGGTTTAGATATTTCCATCTTAATACAGATGGCGGTGTAGATATGTCTATGTTCGTACAGATGTCGGTGTAGATATTTGCATGTTCATAGGGATGGCGGTGTAGATATTTCGAAGTTTATAGAGATAGCGCTGTAGTTATTTCCAAATTTATAGAGAAATCTGTGTAGATATTTCCATGTATATACAGATAGTTGTGTAGATATTTCCATGTTCATGCAGATAGCGGTGAAGATATTTCCATGTTCTTCCAGATGCCGGTGTAGATATATCCATGTTCATACAGATGGCGGTGAAGATATTTCCATGTTCATACAGATGGCGGTGTAGATATTTCCATGTTCATACACATGGCGGTGTAGATATATCCATGTTCATAGAGATGGCGCTGTAGATATTTCCATGTTCATACAAATGGCGGTGTAGATATTTCCATATTCATAGAGATGGCGGTGTAGATATTTCCATGTTTATACAGATAGCAGTGTAGATATTTCCATGTTTATAGAGATAGCAGTGTAGATACTTCCATTGATATACAGATAGCTGTGTAGATATTTGCATGTTCATACAGATAGCGGTGTAGATATTTCCATGTTCATACTGATAGCGGTGTAGATATTTCCATGTTCATACAGTTAGCGGTGTAGGTATTTCCATGTTCATACAGATGGCGGTGTAGATATTTCCATGTTCATACAGATGGCCGTGTATTTACATGTTCATACAGATGGCGGTGTAGATATTTCCATGTTCGTACGGATGGCAGTGTACATATTTCCATGTTCATTCAGGTGGCGGTGTAGATATTCCCCTGTTTTTACAGATAGCTGTGTAGTTATTTCCGTGTTTATAGAGATAGCAGGGTAGATATTTACATTGATATACAGATAGCTGTGTAGATATTTGCATGTTCATACAGATAGCGGTGTAGATATTTCCCTGTTCATACAGATAGCGGTGTAGATATTTCCATGTTCATACACATAGCGGTGTAGATATTTCCAAGTTCATACAGATAACGGTGTAGATATTTCCATGTTCATACAGATAGCGGTGTAGATATTTCCATGTTCTCACAGATAGCGGTGTAGATATTTCCATGTTCATACAGTTAGCGGTGTAGATATTTCCATGTTCATGCAGATAGCGGTGTAGATATTTCCATGTTCATCCAGATGCCGGTGTAGATATATCCATGTTCATACAGATGGCGGTGAAGATATTTCCATGTTCATACAGATGGCGGTGTAGATATTTCCATGTTCGTACAGGTGGCGGTGTAGATATTTCCATGTTTATACAAATAGCAGAGTAGTTATTTCAATGTTTATAGAGATAGCAATGTAGATATTTTCATTGATATACATATAGCTGTGTAGATATTTGCATGTTCATACAGATAGCGGTGTAGATATTGCCATGTTCATACAGATAGAGGTGTAGATATTTCCATGTTCATACAGATAGCGGTGTAGATATTTCCATGTTCATACTGATAACGGTGTAGATATTTCCATGTTCATAAAGATAGCGGTGTAGATATTTCCATGTTCATACAGTTAGCGGTGTAGATATTTCCATGTTCATACAGATGGCGGTGTAGATATTTACATGTTCATACTGATGGCGTTGTAGATATTTCCATGTTCGTACAGATGGCGGGGAAGATATTTCCATGTTCATAGAGATGGCGTTGTAGATATTTCCATGTTTATGCAGATAGCGGTATAGATATTTCCATGTTTATACAGATGGTGGTGTAGATATTTCCATGTTTATAGAGATGGCAGTCTAGATATTTCCATGTTTATAGAGATAGTGGTGTAGTTATTTCCAAGTTTATAGAGACAGCGTTGTAGTTATTTCCATGTTTATACAGATATCGGTGAAGATATTTCCATGTTTATACAGATAGCGGTATGGATATTTCCATGTTTATACAGATAGCAGTGTAGATATTTCCATGTTTATAGAGATAGTGGTGTAGGTAATTTCAATTTTATACAGATAGCAGTGTAGATAATTCCAAGTTAATACAGGTAGCGGTGTAGATATTTCCACGTTTATAGAGATGGCGGTGTAGATATTTCCATGTTCATACAGATGGCGGTGTAGATATTTCCATGTTTTTAGAGATGGCGGTGTAGATATTTTCATGTTTACACAGATGGCGGTGGAGATATTTCCATGTTTACACAGATAGCGGTGTAGACATTTCCATGTTTACACAGATAGTGGTGTGGATATTTCCACATTTATGCAGATAGCGGTGTAGATATTTCCATGTTTATACAGATAGCGGTGCGGATATTTCCATGTTTATACAGATAGTTGGGCAGATATTTCCATGTTTATACAGATAGCGCTGTAGATATTTCCATCTTAATACAGATGGCGGTGTAGATATGTCTATGTTCGTACAGATGGCGGTGTAAATATTTGCATGTTCATAGGGATGGCGGTGTAGATATTTCGAAGTTTATAGAGATAGCGCAGTAGTTATTTCCAAATTTATAGAGAAATCTGTGTAGATATTTCCATGTATATGCAGATAGTTGTGTAGATATTTCCATGTTCATGCAGATAGCGGTGTAGATATTTCCATGTTCATCCAGATGCCGGTGTAGATATATCCATGTTCATACAGATGGCGGTGAAGATATTTCCATGTTCATACAGATGGCGGTGTAGATATTTCCATGTTCATACACATGGCGGTGTAGATATATCCATGTTCATAGAGATGGCAGTGTAGATATTTCCATGTTCATACAAATGGCGGTGTAGATATTTCCATATTCATAGAGATGGCGGTGTAGATATTTCCATGTTTATACAGATAGCAGTGTAGTTATTTCCATGTTTATAGAGATATCAGTGTAGATATTTCCATTGATATACAGATAGCTGTGTAGATATTTGCATGTTCATACAGTAGCGGTGTAGATATTTCCATGTTCATACTGATAGCGGTGTAGATATTTCCATGTTCATACAGTTAGCGGTGTAGATATTTCCATGTTCATACAGATGGCGGTGTAGATATTTACATGTTCATACAGATGGCGGTGTAGATATTTACATGATCATACAGATGGCGGTGTAGATATTTCCATGTTCGTACGGATGGCAGTGTAGATATTTCCATATTCATACAGGTGGCGGTGTAGATATTCCCATGTTTTTGCAGATAGCTGTGTAGATATTTCCGTGTTTATAGAGATAGCAGTGTAGATATTTCCATTGATATACAGATAGCTGTGTAGATATTTGCATGTTCATACAGATAGCGGTGTAAATATTTCCATGTTCATACAGATAACGGTGTAGATATTTCCATGTTCATACACGTAGCGGTGTAGATATTTCCATGTTCATACAGATAACGGTGTAGATATTTCCATGTTCATACAGATAGCGGTGTAGATATTTCCATGTTCACACAGATAGCGGTGTAGATATTTCCATGTTCATACAGTTAGCGGTGTAGATATTTCCATGTTCATGCAGATAGCCGTGTAGTTATTTCCATGTTCATCCAGATGCCGGTGTAGATATATCCATGTTCATACAGATGGCGGTGAAGATATTTCCATGTTCATACAGATGGCGGTGTAGATATTTCCATGTTCATAGAGATGGCGGTGTAGATATTTCCATGTTTGTACACATTGCGGTGGAGATATTTCCATGTTCATAGAGATGGCGGTGTAGGTATTTCCATGTTCATACAAATGGCGGTGTAGATATTTCCATGTTCATAGAGATGGCGGTGTAGATATTTCCATGTTTGTACACATTGCGGTGGAGATATTTCCATGTTCATAGAGATGGCGGTGTAGGTATTTCCATGTTCATACAAATGGCGGTGTAGATATTTCCATGTTCATAGAGATGGCGGTGTAGATATTTCCATGTTTGTACAGATAGCAGTGTAGTTATTTCCATGTTTATAGAGATAGCAGTGTAGATATTTCCCTTGATATACAGATAGCTGTGTAGATATTTCCATGTTCATACAGATAGCGGTGCAGATATTTCCATGTTCATACAGATAGCTGTGTAGATATTTCCATGTTTATACAGATAGCGGTGTAGCTATTTCCATGTTCATACAGTTAGCGGTGTAGATATTTCCATGTTCATACAGATGGCGGTGTAGATATTTCCATGTTCATACAGATGGCGGTGTAGATATTTACATGTTCATACAGATGGCGGTGTAGATATTTCCATGTTCGTACGGATGGCAGTGTAGATATTTCCATGTTCATAGAGATGGCGGTGTAGATATTTCCATGTTCGTACGGATGGCAGTGTAGATATTTGCATGTTCATACAGGTGGCGGTGTAGATATTCCCCTGTTTTTACAGATAGCTGTGTAGTTATTTCCGTGTTTATAGAGATAGCAGGGTAGATATTTACATTGATATACAGATAGCTGTGTAGATATTTGCATGTTCATACAGATAGCGGTGTAGATATTTCCCTGTTCATACAGATAGCGGTGTAGATATTTCCATGTTCATACACATAGCGGTGTAGATATTTCCATGTTCATACAGATAACGGTGTAGATATTTCCATGTTCATACAGATAGCGGTGTAGATATTTCCATGTTCTCACAGATAGCGGTGTAGATATTTCCATGTTCATACAGTTAGCGGTGTAGATATTTCCATGTTCATGCAGATAGCGGTGTAGATATTTCCATGTTCATCCAGATGCCGGTGTAGATATATCCATGTTCATACAGATGGCGGTGAAGATATTTCCATGTTCATACAGATGGCGGTGTAGATATTTCCATGTTCGTACAGGTGGCGGTGTAGATATTTCCATGTTTATACAAATAGCAGAGTAGTTATTTCAATGTTTATAGAGATAGCAATGTAGATATTTTCATTGATATACATATAGCTGTGTAGATATTTGCATGTTCATACAGATAGCGGTGTAGATATTGCCATGTTCATACAGATAGAGGTGTAGATATTTCCATGTTCATACAGATAGCGGTGTAGATATTTCCATGTTCATACTGATAACGGGGTAGATATTTCCATGTTCATAAAGATAGCGGTGTAGATATTTCCATGTTCATACAGTTAGCGGTGTAGATATTTCCATGTTCATACAGATGGCGGTGTAGATATTTACATGTTCATACTGATGGCGTTGTAGATATTTCCATGTTAGTACAGATGACGGGGAAGATATTTCCATGTTCATAGAGATGGCGTTGTAGATATTTCCATGTTTATGCAGATAGCGGTATAGATATTTCCATGTTTATACAGATGGTGGTGTAGATATTTCCATGTTTATAGAGATGGCAGTCTAGATATTTCCTTGTTTATAGAGATAGTGGTGTAGTTATTTCCAAGTTTATAGAGACAGCGTTGTAGTTATTTCCATGTTTATACAGATATCGGTGAAGATATTTCCATGTTTATACAGATAGCGGTATGGATATTTCCATGTTTATACAGATAGCAGTGTAGATATTTCCATGTTTATAGAGATAGTGGTGTAGATAATTTCAATTTTATACAGATAGCAGTGTAGATAATTCCAAGTTAATACAGGTAGCGGTGTAGATATTTCCACGTTTATAGAGATGGCGGTGTAGATATTTCCATGTTCATACAGATGGCGGTGTAGATATTTCCATGTTTTTAGAGATGGCGGTGTAGATATTTTCATGTTTACACAGATGGCGGTGGAGATATTTCCATGTTTACACAGATAGCGGTGTAGACATTTCCATGTTTACACAGATAGTGGTGTGGATATTTCCACATTTATGCAGATAGCGGTGTAGATATTTCCATGTTTATACAGATAGCGGTGCGGATATTTCCATGTTTATACAGATAGTTGGGCAGATATTTCCATGTTTATACAGATAGCGCTGTAGATATTTCCATCTTAATACAGATGGCGGTGTAGATATGTCTATGTTCGTACAGATGGCGGTGTAAATATTTGCATGTTCATAGGGATGGCGGTGTAGATATTTCGAAGTTTATAGAGATAGCGCAGTAGTTATTTCCAAATTTATAGAGAAATCTGTGTAGATATTTCCATGTATATGCAGATAGTTGTGTAGATATTTCCATGTTCATGCAGATAGCGGTGTAGATATTTCCATGTTCATCCAGATGCCGGTGTAGATATATCCATGTTCATACAGATGGCGGTGAAGATATTTCCATGTTCATACAGATGGCGGTGTAGATATTTCCATGTTCATACACATGGCGGTGTAGATATATCCATGTTCATAGAGATGGCAGTGTAGATATTTCCATGTTCATACAAATGGCGGTGTAGATATTTCCATATTCATAGAGATGGCGGTGTAGATATTTCCATGTTTATACAGATAGCAGTGTAGTTATTTCCATGTTTATAGAGATATCAGTGTAGATATTTCCATTGATATACAGATAGCTGTGTAGATATTTGCATGTTCATACAGTAGCGGTGTAGATATTTCCATGTTCATACTGATAGCGGTGTAGGTATTTCCATGTTCATACAGTTAGCGGTGTAGATATTTCCATGTTCATACAGATGGCGGTGTAGATATTTACATGTTCATACAGATGGCGGTGTAGATATTTACATGATCATACAGATGGCGGTGTAGATATTTCCATGTTCGTACGGATGGCAGTGTAGATATTTCCATATTCATACAGGTGGCGGTGTAGATATTCCCATGTTTTTGCAGATAGCTGTGTAGATATTTCCGTGTTTATAGAGATAGCAGTGTAGATATTTGCACTGATATACAGATAGCTGTGTAGATATTTGCATGTTCATACAGATAGCGGTGTAAATATTTCCATGTTCATACAGATAACGGTGTAGATATTTCCATGTTCATACACGTAGCGGTGTAGATATTTCCATGTTCATACAGATAACGGTGTAGATATTTCCATGTTCATACAGATAGCGGTGTAGATATTTCCATGTTCACACAGATAGCGGTGTAGATATTTCCATGTTCATACAGTTAGCGGTGTAGATATTTCCATGTTCATGCAGATAGCCGTGTAGTTATTTCCATGTTCATCCAGATGCCGGTGTAGATATATCCATGTTCATACAGATGGCGGTGAAGATATTTCCACGTTCATACAGATGGCGGTGTAGATATTTCCATGTTCATACACATGGCGGTGTAGATATTTCCATGTTCATAGAGATGGCGGTGTAGATATTTCCATGTTTGTACACATTGCGGTGGAGATATTTCCATGTTCATAGAGATGGCGGTGTAGGTATTTCCATGTTCATACAAATGGCGGTGTAGATATTTCCATGTTCATAGAGATGGCGGTGTAGATATTTCCATGTTTGTACAGATAGCAGTGTAGTTATTTCCATGTTTATAGAGATAGCAGTGTAGATATTTCCCTTGATATACAGATAGCTGTGTAGATATTTCCATGTTCATACAGATAGCGGTGCAGATATTTCCATGTTCATACAGATAGCTGTGTAGATATTTCCATGTTTATACAGATAGCGGTGTAGCTATTTCCATGTTCATACAGTTAGCGGTGTAGATATTTCCATGTTCATACAGATGGCGGTGTAGATATTTCCATGTTCATACAGATGGCGGTGTAGATATTTACATGTTCATACAGATGGCGGTGTAGGTATTTCCATGTTCGTACGGATGGCAGTGTAGATATTTCCATGTTCATACAGGTGGCGGTGTAGATATTTCCATGTTCATACAGATAGCAGTGTAGTTATTTCCATGTTTATAGAGATAGCAGTGTAGATATTTCCATTGATATACAGATAGCTGTGTAGATATTTCCATGTTCATACAGATGGCGGTGTAGATATTCACATGTTCATACAGATGGCGGTGTAGATATTTCCATGTTCGTACGGATGGCAGTGTAGATATTTCCATGTTCATACAGGTGGCGGTGTAGATATTTCCATGTTCATACAGATAGCCGTGTAGTTATTTCCATGTTTATAGAGATAGCAGTGTAGATATTTCCATTGATATACAGATAGCTGTGTAGATATTTACATGTTCATACAGATGGCGGTGTAGATATTTCCATGTTCGTAGGGATGGCAGTGTAGTTATTTCCATGTTCGTACAGGTTGCGGTGTAGATATTTCCATGTTTATACAAATAGCAGTGTAGTTATTTCAATGTTTATAGAGATAGCAATGTAGATATTTCCATTGATATACATATAGCTGTGTAGATATTTGCATGTTCATACAGATAGAGGTGTAGATATTGCCATGTTCATACAGATAGAGGTGTAGATATTTCCATGTTCATACAGATAGCGGTGTAGATATTTCCATGTTCATACAGATAACGGTGTAGATATTTCCATGTTCATACAGATGGCGGTGTAGATATTTCCATGTTTTTAGAGATGGCGGTGTAGATATTTTCATGTTTACACAGATGGCGGTGGAGATAATTCCATGTTTACACAGATAGCGTTGTAGACATTTCCATGTTTACATAGATAGCGGTGTGTATATTTCCACGTCTATGTAGAGAGCGGTGTAGATATTTCCATGTTTATACAGATAGCGGTGCGGATATTTCCATGTTTATACAGATAGTTGGGCAGATATTTCCATGTTTATACAGATAGCGGTTTAGATATTTCCATCTTAATACAGATGGCGGTGTAGATATGTCTATGTTCGTACAGATGTCGGTGTAGATATTTGCATGTTCATAGGGATGGCGGTGTAGATATTTCGAAGTTTATAGAGATAGCGCTGTAGTTATTTCCAAATTTATAGAGAAATCTGTGTAGATATTTCCATGTATATGCAGATAGTTGTGTAGATATTTCCATGTTCATGCAGATAGCGGTGTAGATATTTCCATGTTCATCCAGATGCCGGTGTAGATATATCCATGTTCATACAGATGGCGGTGAAGATATTTCCATGTTCATACAGATGGCGGTGTAGATATTTCCATGTTCATACACATGGCGGTGTAGATATATCCATGTTCATAGAGATGGCAGTGTAGATATTTCCATGTTCATACAAATGGCGGTGTAGATATTTCCATATTCATAGAGATGGCGGTGTAGATATTTCCATGTTTATACAGATAGCAGTGTAGTTATTTCCATGTTTATAGAGATATCAGTGTAGATATTTCCATTGATATACAGATAGCTGTGTAGATATTTGCATGTTCATACAGTAGCGGTGTAGATATTTCCATGTTCATACTGATAGCGGTGTAGATATTTCCATGTTCATACAGTTAGCGGTGTAGATATTTCCATGTTCATACAGATGGCGGTGTAGATATTTACATGTTCATACAGATGGCGGTGTAGATATTTACATGATCATACAGATGGCGGTGTAGATATTTCCATGTTCGTACGGATGGCAGTGTAGATATTTCCATATTCATACAGGTGGCGGTGTAGATATTCCCATGTTTTTGCAGATAGCTGTGTAGATATTTCCGTGTTTATAGAGATAGCAGTGTAGATATTTCCATTGATATACAGATAGCTGTGTAGATATTTGCATGTTCATACAGATAGCGGTGTAAATATTTCCATGTTCATACAGATAACGGTGTAGATATTTCCATGTTCATACACGTAGCGGTGTAGATATTTCCATGTTCATACAGATAACGGTGTAGATATTTCCATGTTCATACAGATAGCGGTGTAGATATTTCCATGTTCACACAGATAGCGGTGTAGATATTTCCATGTTCATACAGTTAGCGGTGTAGATATTTCCATGTTCATGCAGATAGCCGTGTAGTTATTTCCATGTTCATCCAGATGCCGGTGTAGATATATCCATGTTCATACAGATGGCGGTGAAGATATTTCCATGTTCATACAGATGGCGGTGTAGATATTTCCATGTTCATACACATGGCGGTGTAGATATTTCCATGTTCATAGAGATGGCGGTGTAGATATTTCCATGTTTGTACACATTGCGGTGGAGATATTTCCATGTTCATAGAGATGGCGGTGTAGGTATTTCCATGTTCATACAAATGGCGGTGTAGATATTTCCATGTTCATAGAGATGGCGGTGTAGATATTTCCATGTTTGTACAGATAGCAGTGTAGTTATTTCCATGTTTATAGAGATAGCAGTGTAGATATTTCCCTTGATATATAGATAGCTGTGTAGATATTTCCATGTTCATACAGATAGCGGTGCAGATATTTCCATGTTCATACAGATAGCTGTGTAGATATTTCCATGTTTATACAGATAGCGGTGTAGCTATTTCCATGTTCATACAGTTAGCGGTGTAGATATTTCCATGTTCATACAGATGGCGGTGTAGATATTTCCATGTTCATACAGATGGCGGTGTAGATATTTACATGTTCATACAGATGGCGGTGTAGATATTTCCATGTTCGTACGGATGGCAGTGTAGATATTTCCATGTTCATAGAGATGGCGGTGTAGATATTTCCATGTTCGTACGGATGGCAGTGTAGATATTTGCATGTTCATACAGGTGGCGGTGTAGATATTCCCCTGTTTTTACAGATAGCTGTGTAGTTATTTCCGTGTTTATAGAGATAGCAGGGTAGATATTTACATTGATATACAGATAGCTGTGTAGATATTTGCATGTTCATACAGATAGCGGTGTAGATATTTCCCTGTTCATACAGATAGCGGTGTAGATATTTCCATGTTCATACACATAGCGGTGTAGATATTTCCATGTTCATACAGATAACGGTGTAGATATTTCCATGTTCATACAGATAGCGGTGTAGATATTTCCATGTTCTCACAGATAGCGGTGTAGATATTTCCATGTTCATACAGTTAGCGGTGTAGATATTTCCATGTTCATGCAGATAGCGGTGTAGATATTTCCATGTTCATCCAGATGCCGGTGTAGATATATCCATGTTCATACAGATGGCGGTGAAGATATTTCCATGTTCATACAGATGGCGGTGTAGATATTTCCATGTTCGTACAGGTGGCGGTGTAGATATTTCCATGTTTATACAAATAGCAGAGTAGTTATTTCAATGTTTATAGAGATAGCAATGTAGATATTTTCATTGATATACATATAGCTGTGTAGATATTTGCATGTTCATACAGATAGCGGTGTAGATATTGCCATGTTCATACAGATAGAGGTGTAGATATTTCCATGTTCATACAGATAGCGGTGTAGATATTTCCATGTTCATACTGATAACGGGGTAGATATTTCCATGTTCATAAAGATAGCGGTGTAGATATTTCCATGTTCATACAGTTAGCGGTGTAGATATTTCCATGTTCATACAGATGGCGGTGTAGATATTTACATGTTCATACTGATGGCGTTGTAGATATTTCCATGTTAGTACAGATGACGGGGAAGATATTTCCATGTTCATAGAGATGGCGTTGTAGATATTTCCATGTTTATGCAGATAGCGGTATAGATATTTCCATGTTTATACAGATGGTGGTGTAGATATTTCCATGTTTATAGAGATGGCAGTCTAGATATTTCCTT
Organism: Gorilla gorilla gorilla; assembly: GCF_029281585.2. Taxonomy (NCBI): domain Eukaryota; kingdom Metazoa; phylum Chordata; class Mammalia; order Primates; family Hominidae; genus Gorilla; species Gorilla gorilla. The sequence continues at coordinate 14,460,960 of NC_073235.2, read as the reverse complement.
GTTTATAGAGATAGTGGTGTAGTTATTTCCAAGTTTATAGAGACAGCGTTGTAGTTATTTCCATGTTTATACAGATATCGGTGAAGATATTTCCATGTTTATACAGATAGCGGTATGGATATTTCCATGTTTATACAGATAGCAGTGTAGATATTTCCATGTTTATAGAGATAGTGGTGTAGATAATTTCAATTTTATACAGATAGCAGTGTAGATAATTCCAAGTTAATACAGGTAGCGGTGTAGATATTTCCACGTTTATAGAGATGGCGGTGTAGATATTTCCATGTTCATACAGATGGCGGTGTAGATATTTCCATGTTTTTAGAGATGGCGGTGTAGATATTTTCATGTTTACACAGATGGCGGTGGAGATATTTCCATGTTTACACAGATAGCGGTGTAGACATTTCCATGTTTACACAGATAGTGGTGTGGATATTTCCACATTTATGCAGATAGCGGTGTAGATATTTCCATGTTTATACAGATAGCGGTGCGGATATTTCCATGTTTATACAGATAGTTGGGCAGATATTTCCATGTTTATACAGATAGCGCTGTAGATATTTCCATCTTAATACAGATGGCGGTGTAGATATGTCTATGTTCGTACAGATGGCGGTGTAAATATTTGCATGTTCATAGGGATGGCGGTGTAGATATTTCGAAGTTTATAGAGATAGCGCAGTAGTTATTTCCAAATTTATAGAGAAATCTGTGTAGATATTTCCATGTATATGCAGATAGTTGTGTAGATATTTCCATGTTCATGCAGATAGCGGTGTAGATATTTCCATGTTCATCCAGATGCCGGTGTAGATATATCCATGTTCATACAGATGGCGGTGAAGATATTTCCATGTTCATACAGATGGCGGTGTAGATATTTCCATGTTCATACACATGGCGGTGTAGATATATCCATGTTCATAGAGATGGCAGTGTAGATATTTCCATGTTCATACAAATGGCGGTGTAGATATTTCCATATTCATAGAGATGGCGGTGTAGATATTTCCATGTTTATACAGATAGCAGTGTAGTTATTTCCATGTTTATAGAGATATCAGTGTAGATATTTCCATTGATATACAGATAGCTGTGTAGATATTTGCATGTTCATACAGTAGCGGTGTAGATATTTCCATGTTCATACTGATAGCGGTGTAGATATTTCCATGTTCATACAGTTAGCGGTGTAGATATTTCCATGTTCATACAGATGGCGGTGTAGATATTTACATGTTCATACAGATGGCGGTGTAGATATTTACATGATCATACAGATGGCGGTGTAGATATTTCCATGTTCGTACGGATGGCAGTGTAGATATTTCCATATTCATACAGGTGGCGGTGTAGATATTCCCATGTTTTTGCAGATAGCTGTGTAGATATTTCCGTGTTTATAGAGATAGCAGTGTAGATATTTGCACTGATATACAGATAGCTGTGTAGATATTTGCATGTTCATACAGATAGCGGTGTAAATATTTCCATGTTCATACAGATAACGGTGTAGATATTTCCATGTTCATACACGTAGCGGTGTAGATATTTCCATGTTCATACAGATAACGGTGTAGATATTTCCATGTTCATACAGATAGCGGTGTAGATATTTCCATGTTCACACAGATAGCGGTGTAGATATTTCCATGTTCATACAGTTAGCGGTGTAGATATTTCCATGTTCATGCAGATAGCCGTGTAGTTATTTCCATGTTCATCCAGATGCCGGTGTAGATATATCCATGTTCATACAGATGGCGGTGAAGATATTTCCACGTTCATACAGATGGCGGTGTAGATATTTCCATGTTCATACACATGGCGGTGTAGATATTTCCATGTTCATAGAGATGGCGGTGTAGATATTTCCATGTTTGTACACATTGCGGTGGAGATATTTCCATGTTCATAGAGATGGCGGTGTAGGTATTTCCATGTTCATACAAATGGCGGTGTAGATATTTCCATGTTCATAGAGATGGCGGTGTAGATATTTCCATGTTTGTACAGATAGCAGTGTAGTTATTTCCATGTTTATAGAGATAGCAGTGTAGATATTTCCCTTGATATACAGATAGCTGTGTAGATATTTCCATGTTCATACAGATAGCGGTGCAGATATTTCCATGTTCATACAGATAGCTGTGTAGATATTTCCATGTTTATACAGATAGCGGTGTAGCTATTTCCATGTTCATACAGTTAGCGGTGTAGATATTTCCATGTTCATACAGATGGCGGTGTAGATATTTCCATGTTCATACAGATGGCGGTGTAGATATTTACATGTTCATACAGATGGCGGTGTAGGTATTTCCATGTTCGTACGGATGGCAGTGTAGATATTTCCATGTTCATACAGGTGGCGGTGTAGATATTTCCATGTTCATACAGATAGCAGTGTAGTTATTTCCATGTTTATAGAGATAGCAGTGTAGATATTTCCATTGATATACAGATAGCTGTGTAGATATTTCCATGTTCATACAGATGGCGGTGTAGATATTCACATGTTCATACAGATGGCGGTGTAGATATTTCCATGTTCGTACGGATGGCAGTGTAGATATTTCCATGTTCATACAGGTGGCGGTGTAGATATTTCCATGTTCATACAGATAGCCGTGTAGTTATTTCCATGTTTATAGAGATAGCAGTGTAGATATTTCCATTGATATACAGATAGCTGTGTAGATATTTACATGTTCATACAGATGGCGGTGTAGATATTTCCATGTTCGTAGGGATGGCAGTGTAGTTATTTCCATGTTCGTACAGGTTGCGGTGTAGATATTTCCATGTTTATACAAATAGCAGTGTAGTTATTTCAATGTTTATAGAGATAGCAATGTAGATATTTCCATTGATATACATATAGCTGTGTAGATATTTGCATGTTCATACAGATAGAGGTGTAGATATTGCCATGTTCATACAGATAGAGGTGTAGATATTTCCATGTTCATACAGATAGCGGTGTAGATATTTCCATGTTCATACAGATAACGGTGTAGATATTTCCATGTTCATACAGATGGCGGTGTAGATATTTCCATGTTTTTAGAGATGGCGGTGTAGATATTTTCATGTTTACACAGATGGCGGTGGAGATAATTCCATGTTTACACAGATAGCGTTGTAGACATTTCCATGTTTACATAGATAGCGGTGTGTATATTTCCACGTCTATGTAGAGAGCGGTGTAGATATTTCCATGTTTATACAGATAGCGGTGCGGATATTTCCATGTTTATACAGATAGTTGGGCAGATATTTCCATGTTTATACAGATAGCGGTTTAGATATTTCCATCTTAATACAGATGGCGGTGTAGATATGTCTATGTTCGTACAGATGTCGGTGTAGATATTTGCATGTTCATAGGGATGGCGGTGTAGATATTTCGAAGTTTATAGAGATAGCGCTGTAGTTATTTCCAAATTTATAGAGAAATCTGTGTAGATATTTCCATGTATATGCAGATAGTTGTGTAGATATTTCCATGTTCATGCAGATTGCGGTGTAGATATTTCCATGTTCATCCAGATGCCGGTGTAGATATATCCATGTTCATACAGATGGCGGTGAAGATATTTCCATGTTCATACAGATGGCGGTGTAGATATTTCCATGTTCATACACATGGCGGTGTAGATATATCCATGTTCATAGAGATGGCGCTGTAGATATTTCCATGTTCATACAAATGGCGGTGTAGATATTTCCATATTCATAGAGATGGCGGTGTAGATATTTCCATGTTTATACAGATAGCAGTGTAGATATTTCCATGTTTATAGAGATAGCAGTGTAGATACTTCCATTGATATACAGATAGCTGTGTAGATATTTGCATGTTCATACAGATAGCGGTGTAGATATTTCCATGTTCATACTGATAGCGGTGTAGATATTTCCATGTTCATACAGTTAGCGGTGTAGGTATTTCCATGTTCATACAGATGGCGGTGTAGATATTTCCATGTTCATACAGATGGCCGTGTAGATATTTACATGTTCATACAGATGGCGGTGTAGATATTTCCATGTTCGTACGGATGGCAGTGTACATATTTCCATGTTCATACAGGTGGCGGTGTAGATATTCCCCTGTTTTTACAGAGAGTTGTGTAGTTATTTCCGTGTTTATAGAGATAGCAGGGTAGATATTTACATTGATATACAGATAGCTGTGTAGATATTTGCATGTTCATACAGATAGCGGTGTAGATATTTCCCTGTTCATACAGATAGCGGTGTAGATATTTCCATGTACATACATATAGCGGTGTAGATATTTCCATGTTCATACAGATAACGGTGTAGATATTTGCATGTTCATACAGATAGCGGTGTAGATATTTCCATGTTCTCACAGATAGCGGTGTAGATATTTCCATGTTCATACAGTTAGCGGTGTAGATATTTCCATGTTCATGCAGATAGCGGTGTAGATATTTCCATGTTCATCCAGATGCCGGTGTAGATATATCCATGTTCATACAGATGGCGGTGAAGATATTTCCATGTTCATACAGATGGCAGTGTAGATATTTCCATGTTCGTACAGGTGGCGGTGTAGATATTTCCATGTTTATACAAATAGCAGAGTAGTTATTTCAATGTTTATAGAGATAGCAATGTAGATATTTTCATTGATATACATATAGCTGTGTAGATATTTGCATGTTCATACAGATAGTGGTGTAGATATTGCCATGTTCATACAGATAGAGGTGTAGATATTTCCATGTTCATACAGATAGCGGTGTAGATATTTCCATGTTCATACTGATAACGGTGTAGATATTTCCATGTTCATAAAGATAGCGGTGTAGATATTTCCATGTTCATACAGTTAGCGGTGTAGATATTTCCATGTTCATACAGATGGCGGTGTAGATATTTACATGTTCATACAGATGGCGTTGTAGATATTTCCATGTTCGTACAGATGGCGGGGAAGATATTTCCATGTTCATAGAGATGGCGTTGTAGATATTTCCATGTTTATGCAGATAGCGGTATAGATATTTCCATGTTTATACAGATGGTGGTGTAGATATTTCCATGTTTATAGAGATGGCAGTCTAGATATTTCCATGTTTATAGAGATAGTGGTGTAGTTATTTCCAAGTTTATAGAGACAGCGTTGTAGTTATTTCCATGTTTATACAGATAGCGGTGAAGATATTTCCATGTTTATACAGATAGCGGTATAGATATTTCCATGTTTATACAGATAGCAGTGTAGATATTTCCATGTTTATAGAGATAGTGGTGTAGATAATTTCAATTTTATACAGATAGCAGTGTAGATAATTCCAAGCTCATACAGGTAGCGGTGTAGATATTTCCACGTTTATAGAGATGGCGGTGTAGATATTTCCATGTTCATACAGATGGCGGTGTAGATATTTCCATGTTTTTAGAGATGGCGGTGTAGATATTTCCATGTTTTTAGAGATGGCTGTGTAGATATTTCCATGTTTACACAGATAGCGGTGTAGTCATTTCCATGTTTACACAGATAGTGGTGTGGATATTTCCACATTTATGCAGATAGCGGTGTAGATATTTCCATGTTTATACAGATAGCGGTGCGGATATTTCCATGTTTATACAGATAGTTGGGCAGATATTTCCATGTTTATACAGATAGCGGTGTAGATATTTCCATCTTAATACAGATGGCGGTGTAGATATGTCTATGTTCGTACAGATGGCGGTGTAGATATTTGCATGTTCATAGGGATGGCGGTGTAGATATTTCGAAGTTTATAGAGATAGCGCAGTAGTTATTTCCAAATTTATAGAGAAATCTGTGTAGATATTTCCATGTATATGCAGATAGCTGTGTAGATATTTCCATGTTCATGCAGATAGCGGTGTAGATATTTCCATGTTCATCCAGATGCCGGTGTAGATATATCCATGTTCATACAGATGGCGGTGAAGATATTTCCATGTTCATACAGATGGCGGTGTAGATATTTCCATGTTCATACACATGGCGGTGTAGATATATCCATGTTCATAGAGATGGCGCTGTAGATATTTCCATGTTCATACAAATGGCGGTGTAGATATTTCCATATTCATAGAGATGGCGGTGTAGATATTTCCATGTTTATACAGATAGCAGTGTAGATATTTCCATGTTTATAGAGATAGCAGTGTAGATACTTCCATTGATATACAGATAGCTGTGTAGATATTTGCATGTTCATACAGATAGCGGTGTAGATATTTCCATGTTCATACTGATAGCGGTGTAGATATTTCCATGTTCATACAGTTAGCGGTGTAGGTATTTCCATGTTCATACAGATGGCGGTGTAGATATTTCCATGTTCATACAGATGGCCGTGTAGATATTTACATGTTCATACAGATGGCGGTGTAGATATTTCCATGTTCGTACGGATGGCAGTGTACATATTTCCATGTTCATACAGGTGGCGGTGTAGATATTCCCCTGTTTTTACAGATAGTTGTGTAGTTATTTCCGTGTTTATAGAGATAGCAGGGTAGATATTTACATTGATATACAGATAGCTGTGTAGATATTTGCATGTTCATACAGATAGCGGTGTAGATATTTCCCTGTTCATACAGATAGCGGTGTAGATATTTCCATGTACATACATATAGCGGTGTAGATATTTCCATGTTCATACAGATAACGGTGTAGATATTTGCATGTTCATACAGATAGCGGTGTAGATATTTCCATGTTCTCACAGATAGCGGTGTAGATATTTCCATGTTCATACAGTTAGCGGTGTAGATATTTCCATGTTCATGCAGATAGCGGTGTAGATATTTCCATGTTCATCCAGATGCCGGTGTAGATATATCCATGTTCATACAGATGGCGGTGAAGATATTTCCATGTTCATACAGATGGCAGTGTAGATATTTCCATGTTCGTACAGGTGGCGGTGTAGATATTTCCATGTTTATACAAATAGCAGAGTAGTTATTTCAATGTTTATAGAGATAGCAATGTAGATATTTTCATTGATATACATATAGCTGTGTAGATATTTGCATGTTCATACAGATAGTGGTGTAGATATTGCCATGTTCATACAGATAGAGGTGTAGATATTTCCATGTTCATACAGATAGCGGTGTAGATATTTCCATGTTCATACTGATAACGGTGTAGATATTTCCATGTTCATAAAGATAGCGGTGTAGATATTTCCATGTTCATACAGTTAGCGGTGTAGATATTTCCATGTTCATACAGATGGCGGTGTAGATATTTACATGTTCATACAGATGGCGTTGTAGATATTTCCATGTTCGTACAGATGGCGGGGAAGGTATTTCCATGTTCATAGAGATGGCGTTGTAGATATTTCCATGTTTATGCAGATAGCGGTATAGATATTTCCATGTTTATACAGATGGTGGTGTAGATATTTCCATGTTTATAGAGATGGCAGTCTAGATATTTCCATGTTTATAGAGATAGTGGTGTAGTTATTTCCAAGTTTATAGAGACAGCGTTGTAGTTATTTCCATGTTTATACAGATAGCGGTGAAGATATTTCCATGTTTATACAGATAGCGGTATAGATATTTCCATGTTTATACAGATAGCAGTGTAGATATTTCCATGTTTATAGAGATAGTGGTGTAGATAATTTCAATTTTATACAGATAGCAGTGTAGATAATTCCAAGCTCATACAGGTAGCGGTGTAGATATTTCCACGTTTATAGAGATGGCGGTGTAGATATTTCCATGTTCATACAGATGGCGGTGTAGATATTTCCATGTTTTTAGAGATGGCGGTGTAGATATTTCCATGTTTTTAGAGATGGCTGTGTAGATATTTCCATGTTTACACAGATAGCGGTGTAGTCATTTCCATGTTTACACAGATAGTGGTGTGGATATTTCCACATTTATGCAGATAGCGGTGTAGATATTTCCATGTTTATACAGATAGCGGTGCGGATATTTCCATGTTTATACAGATAGTTGGGCAGATATTTCCATGTTTATACAGATAGCGGTGTAGATATTTCCATCTTAATACAGATGGCGGTGTAGATATGTCTATGTTCGTACAGATGGCGGTGTAGATATTTGCATGTTCATAGGGATGGCGGTGTAGATATTTCGAAGTTTATAGAGATAGCGCAGTAGTTATTTCCAAATTTATAGAGAAATCTGTGTAGATATTTCCATGTATATGCAGATAGCTGTGTAGATATTTCCATGTTCATGCAGATAGCGGTGTAGATATTTCCATGTTCATCCAGATGCCGGTGTAGATATATCCATGTTCATACAGATGGCGGTGAAGATATTTCCATGTTCATACAGATGGCGGTGTAGATATTTCCATGTTCATACAGATGGCGGTGTAGATATATCCATGTTCATAGAGATGGCAGTGTAGATATTTCCATGTTCATACAAATGGCGGTGTAGATATTTCCATATTCATAGAGATGGCGGTGTAGATTTTTCCATGTTTATACAGATAGCAGTGTAGTTATTTCCATGTTTATAGAGATATCAGTGTAGATATTTCCATTGATATACAGATAGCTGTGTAGATATTTGCATGTTCATACAGTAGCGGTGTAGATATTTCCATGTTCATACTGATAGCGGTGTAGATATTTCCATGTTCATACAGATAACGGTGTAGATATTTCCATGTTCATACTCGTAGCGGTGTAGATATTTCCATGTTCATTCAGATAACGGTGTAGATATTTCCATGTTCATACAGATAGCGGTGTAGATATTTCCATGTTCACACAGATAGCGGTGTAGATATTTCCTTGTTCATACAGTTAGCGGTGTAGATATTTCCATGTTCATACAGTTAGCGGTGTAGATATTTCCATGTTCATGCAGATAGCCGTGTAGTTATTTCCATGTTCATCCAGATGCCGGTGTAGATATATCCATGTTCATACAGATGGCGGTGAAGATATTTCCATGTTCATACAGATGGCGGTGTAGATATTTCCATGTTCATACACATGGCGGTGTAGATATTTCCATGTTCATAGAGATGGCGGTGTAGATATTTCCATGTTTGTACAGATAGGAGTGTAGTTATTTCCATGTTTATAGAGATAGCAGTGTAGATATTTCCATTGATATACAGATAGCTGTGTAGATATTTCCATGTTCATACAGATAGCTGTGTAGATATTTCCATGTTCATACAGATAGCGGTGTAGTTATTTCCATGTTCATACAGTTAGCGGTGTAGATATTTCCATTTTCTTACAGATGGCGGTGTAGATATTTACATGTGCATACAGACAGCCGTGTAGATATTTCCTTGTTCATACAGATAGTGGTGTAGATATTTCCATGTTTATAGAGATAGCAGTGTAGATATTTCCATTGATATACACATAGCTGTGTAGATATTTGCATTTTCATACAGATAGCGGTGTAGATATTTCCATGTTCGTACAGACAGCCGTGTAGATATTTCCTTGTTCATACAGATAGTGGTGTAGATATTTCCATGTTCATACAGATAACGGTGTAGATATTTCCATGTTCATACAGATAGCCTTGTAGATATTTCCACGTTCATACAGTTAGCGGTGTAGATATTTCCATGTTCTTACAGATTGCGGTGTAGATATTTACATGTTCATACAGATGGCGGTGTAGATATTTCCATGTTCGTAAAGATGACGGTGTAGATATTTCCATGTTCATACAGATGGCGGTGTAGATATTTCCATGTTCATACAGATGGCGGTGTAGATATTTACATGTTCATACCGATGGCGGTGTAGATATTTCCATGTTGGTACGGATGGCAGTGTAGATATTTCCATCTTCATACAGGTGGCGGTGTAGATATTTCCATGTTCATACAGATAGCAGTGTAGTTATTTCCATGTTTATAGAGATAGCAGAGTAGATATTTACATTGATATACAGATACCTGTGTAGATATTTACATGTTCATACAGATGGCGGTGTAGATATTTCCATGTTCGTACGGATGGCAGTGTAGATATTTCCATGTTCGTACAGGTGGCGGTGTAGATATTTCCATGTTTATACAAATAGCAGTGTAGTTATTTCAATGTTTATAGAGATAGCAATGTAGATATTTCCATTGATATACATATAGCTGTGTAGATATTTGCATGTTCATACAGATAGCGGTGTAGATATTGCCATGTTCATACAGATAGAGGTGTAGATATTTCCATGTTCATACAGATAGCGGTGTAGATATTTCCATGTTCATACAGATATCGGTGTAGATATTTCCATGTTCATACAGATGGCAGTGTAGATATTTCCATGTTTATACAAATAGCAGTGTGGTTATTTCAATGTTTATAGAGATAGCAATGTAGATATTTCCATTGATATACATATAGCTGTGTAGATATTTGCATGTTCATACAGATAGCGGTGTAGATATTGCCATGTTCATACAGATAGAGGTGTAGATATTTCCATTTTCATACAGATAGCGGTGTAGATATTTCCATGTTCATACAGATAACGGTGTAGATATTTCCATGTTCATACAGATGGCGGTGTAGATATTTCCATGTTTTTAGAGATGGCGGTGTAGATATTTTCATGTTTACACAGATGGCGGTGGAGATACTTCCATGTTTACACAGATAGCGTTGTAGACATTTCCATGTTTACACAGATAGCGGTTTGTATATTTCCACGTTTATGCAGATAGCGGTGTAGATATTTCCATGTTTATACAGATAGCGGTGCGGATATTTCCATGTTTCTACAGATAGTTGGGCAGATATTTCCATGTTTATACAGATAGCGGTGTAGATATTTCCATCTTAATACAGATGGCTGTTTAGATATGTCTATGTTCGTACAGATGGCGGTGTAGATATTTGCATGTTCATAGGGATGGCGGTGTAGATATTTCGAAGTTTATAGAGATAGCGCTGTAGTTATTTCCAAATTTATAGAGAAATCTGTGTAGATATTTCCATGTATATGCAGATAGTTGTGTAGATATTTCCATGTTCATGCAGATAGCGGTGTAGATATTTCCATGTTCATCCAGATGCCGGTGTAGATACATCCATGTTCATACAGATGGCGGTGAAGATATTTCCATGTTCATACTGATGGCGGTGTAGATATTTCCATGTTCATACACATGGCGGTGTAGATATATCCATGTTCATAGAGATGGCGCTGTAGATATTTCCATGTTCTTAAAAATGGCGGTGTAGATATTTCCATATTCATACAGATGGCGGTGTAGATATTTCCATGTTTATACAGATAGCAGTGTAGATATTTCCATGTTTATAGAGATAGCAGTGTAGATATTTCCATTGATATACAGATAGCTGTGTAGATATTTGCATGTTCATACAGATAGAGGTGTAGATATTTCCATGTTCATACTGATAGCGGTGTAGATATTTCCATGTTCATACAGTTAGCGGTGTAGGTATTTCAATGTTCATACAAATGGCGGTGTAGATATTTCCATGTTCATACAGATGGCCGTGTAGATATTTACATCTTCATACAGATGGCGGTGTAGATATTTCCATGTTCGTACGGATGGCAGTGTAGATATTTCCATGTTCATACAGGTGGCGGTGTAGATATTCCCCTGTTTTTACAGATAGCTGTGTAGTTATTTCCGTGTTTATGGAGATAGCAGGGTAGATATTTCCATTGATATACAGATAGCTGTGTAGATATTTGCATGTTCATACAGATAGCGGTGTAGATATTTCCCTGTTCATACAGATAGCGGTGTAGATATTTCCATGTTCATACACATAGCGGTGTAGATATTTCCATGTTCATACAGATAACGGTGTAGATATTTGCATGTTCATACAGATAGCGGTGTAGATATTTCCATGTTCTCACAGAGAGCGGTGTAGATATTTCCATGTTCATACAGTTAGCGGTGTAGATATTTCCAAGTTCATGCAGATAGCGGTGTAGATATTTCCATGTTCATCCAGATGCCGGTGTAGATATATCCATGTTCATACAGATGGCGGTGAAGATATTTCCATGTTCATGCAGATGGCGGTGTAGATATTTCCATGTTCATACACATGGCGGTGGAGATATTTCCATGTTCATAGAGATGGCGGTGTAGGTATTTCCATGTTCATACAAATGGCGGTGTAGATATTTCCATGTTCATAGAGATGGCGGTGTAGATATTTCCATGTTTGTAGAGATAGCAGTGTAGATATTTCCATGTTTATAGAGATAGCAGTGAAGATATTTCCCTTGATATACAGATAGCTGTGTAGATATTTCCATGTTCATACAGATAGCGGTGCAGATATTTCCATGTTCATACAGATAGCTGTGTAGATATTTCCATGTTCATACAGATAGCGGTGTAGTTATTTCCATGTTCATACAGTTAGCGGTGTAGATATTTCCATGTTCATACAGATGGTGGTGTAGATATTTCCATGTTCATACAGATGGCGGTGTAGATATTTACATGTTCATACAGATGGCGGTGTAGATATTTCCATCTTCGTACGGATGGCGGTGTAGATATTTCCATGTTCATACAGGTGGCGGTGTAGATATTTCCATGTTCATACAGATAGCAGTGTAGTTATTTCCATGTTTATAGAGATAGCAGTGTAGATATTTCCATTGATATACAGATAGCTGTGTAGATATTTCCATGTTCATACAGATAGCGGTGCAGATATTTCCATGTTCATGCAGATAGCTGTGTAGATATTTCCATGTTCATACAGATAGCGGTGTAGTTATTTCCATGTTCATACAGTTAGCGGTGTAGATATTTCCATGTTCATACAGATGGCGGTGTAGATATTTCCATGTTCATACAGATGGCGGTGTAGATATTCACATGTTCATACAGATGGCGGTGTAGATATTTCCATGTTCGTACGGATGGCAGTGTAGATATTTCCATGTTCATACAGGTGGCGGTGTAGATATTTCCATGTTCATACAGATAGCAGTGTAGTTATTTCCATGTTTATAGAGATAGCAGTGTAGATATTTCCATTGATATACAGATAGCTGTGTAGATATTTACATGTTCATACAGATGGCGGTGTAGATATTTCCATGTTCGTACAGGTTGCGGTGTAGATATTTCCATGTTTATACAAATAGCAGTGTAGTTATTTCAATGTTTATAGAGATAGCAATGTAGATATTTCCATTGATATACATATAGCTGTGTAGATATTCGCATGTTCATACAGATAGAGGTGTAGATATTGCCATGTTCATACAGATAGAGGTGTAGATATTTCCATGTTCATACAGATAGCGTTGTAGATATTTCCATGTTCATACAGATAACGGTGTAGATGTTTCCATGTTCATACAGATGGCGGTGTAGATATTTCCATGTTTTTAGAGATGGCGGTGTAGATATTTTCATGTTTACACAGATGGCGGTGGAGATACTTCCATGTTTACACAGATAGCGTTGTAGACATTTCCATGTTTAAACAGATAGCGGTATGTATATTTCCACGTTTATGTAGATAGCGGTGTAGATATTTCCATGTTTATACAGATAGCGGTGCGGATATTTCCATGTTTATACAGATAGTTGGGCAGATATTTCCATGTTTATACAGATAGCGGTGTAGATATTTCCATCTTAATACAGATGGCGGTGTAGATATGTCTATGTTCGTACAGATGTCGGTGTAGATATTTGCATGTTCATAGGGATGGCGGTGTAGATATTTTGAAGTTTATAGAGATAGCACTGTAGTTATTTCCAAATTTATAGAGAAATCTGTGTAGATATTTCCATGTATATGCAGATAGTTGTGTAGATATTTCCATGTTCATGCAGATAGCGGTGAAGATATTTCCATGTTCATCCAGATGCCGGTGTAGATATATCCATGTTCATACAGATGGCGGTGAAGATATTTCCATGTTCATACAGATGGCGGTGTAGATATTTCCATGTTCATACACATGGCGGTGTAGATATATCCAAGTTCATAGAGATGGCGCTGTAGATATTTCCATGTTCATACAAATGGCGGTGTAGATATTTCCATATTCATAGAGATGGCGGTGTAGATATTTCCATGTTTATACAGATAGCAGTGTAGATATTTCCATGTTTATAGAGATAGCAGTGTAGATGTTTCCATTGATATACAGATAGCTGTGTAGATATTTGCATGTTCATACAGATAGCGGTGTAGATGTTTCCATGTTCATACTGATAGCGGTGTAGATATTTCCATGTTCATACAGTTAGCGGTGTAGATATTTCCATGTTCATACAGATGGCGGTGTAGATATTTCCATGTTCATACAGATGGCCGTGTAGATATTTACATGTTCATACACATGGCGGTGTAGATATTTCCATGTTCGTACGGATGGCAGTGTAGATATTTCCATGTTCATACAGGTGGCGGTGTAGATATTCCCCTGTTTTTAGAGATAGCTGTGTAGTTATTTCCGTGTTTATAGAGATAGCAGGGTAGATATTTCCATTGATATACCGATAGCTGTGTAGATATTTGCATGTTCATACAGATAGAGGTGTAGATATTTCCCTGTTCATACAGATAGCGGTGTAGATATTTCCATGTTCATACACATAGCGGTGTAGATATTTCCATGTTCATACAGATAACGGTGTAGATATTTGCATGTTCATACAGATAGCGGTGTAGATATTTCCATGTTCTCACAGATAGCGGTGTAGATATTTCCATGTTCATACAGTTAGCGGTGTAGATATTTCCATGTTCATGCAGATAGCGGTGTAGATATTTCCATGTTCATCCAGATGCTGGTGTAGATATATCCATGTTCATACTGATGGTGGTGAAGATATTTCCATGTTCATACAGATGGCGGTGTAGATATTTCCATGTTCATACACATGGCGGTGTAGATATTTCCATGTTCATAGAGATTGCGGTGTAGATATTTCCATGTTCATACAAATGGCGGTGTAGATATTTCCATGTTCATAGAGATGGCGGTGTAGATATTTCCATGTTTGTACAGATAGCAGTGTAGTTATTTCCATGTTTATAGAGATAGCAGTGTAGATATTTCCGTTGATATACAGATAGCTGTGTAGATATTTCCATGTTCATACAGATAGCGGTGCAGATATTTCCATGTTCATACAGATAGCTGTGTAGATATTTCCATGTTCATACAGATAGCGGTGTAGTTATTTCCATGTTCATACAGTTAGCGGTGTAGATATTTCCATGTTCATACAGATGGCGGTGTAGATATTTCCATGTTCATACAGATGGCGGTGTAGATATTTCCATGTTCGTACGGATGGCAGTGTAGATATTTCCATGTTCATACAGGTGGCGGTGTAGATATTTCCATGTTCATACAGATAGCAGTGTAGTTATTTCCATGTTTATAGAGATAGCAGTGTAGATATTTCCATTGATATACAGATACCTGTGTAGATATTTACATGTTCATACAGATGGCGGTGTAGATATTTCCATGTTCGTACGGATGGCAGTGTAGATATTTCCATGTTCGTACAGGTTGCGGTGTAGATATTTCCATGTTTATACAAATAGCAGTGTAGTTATTTCAATGTTTATAGAGATAGCAATGTAGATATTTCCATTGATATACATATAGCTGTGTAGATATTTGCATGTTCATACAGATAGAGGTGTAGATATTGCCATGTTCATACAGATAGAGGTGTAGATATTTCCATGTTCATACAGATAGCGGTGTAGATATTTCCATGTTCATACAGATAACGGTGTAGATGTTTCCATGTTCATACAGATGGCGGTGTAGATATTTCCATGTTTTTAGAGATGGCGGTGTAGATATTTTCATGTTTACACAGATGGCGGTGGAGATACTTCCATGTTTACACAGATAGCGTTGTAGACATTTCCATGTTTAAACAGATAGCGGTGTGTATATTTCTACGTTTATGTAGATAGCGGTGTAGATATTTCCATGTTTATACAGATAGCGGTGCGGATATTTCCATGTTTATACAGATAGTTGGGCAGATATTTCCATGTTTATACAGATAGCGGTTTAGATATTTCCATCTTAATACAGATGGCGGTGTAGATATGTCTATGTTCGTACAGATGTCGGTGTAGATATTTGCATGTTCATAGGGATGGCGGTGTAGATATTTTGAAGTTTATAGAGATAGCACTGTAGTTATTTCCAAATTTATAGAGAAATCTGTGTAGATATTTCCATGTATATGCAGATAGTTGTGTAGATATTTCCATGTTCATGCAGATAGCGGTGAAGATATTTCCATGTTCATCCAGATGCCGGTGTAGATATATCCATGTTCATACAGATGGCGGTGAAGATATTTCCATGTTCATACAGATGGCGGTGTAGATATTTCCATGTTCATACACATGGCGGTGTAGATATATCCATGTTCATAGAGATGGCGCTGTAGATATTTCCATGTTCATACAAATGGCGGTGTAGATATTTCCATATTCATAGAGATGGCAGTGTAGATATTTCCATGTTTATACAGATAGCAGTGTAGATATTTCCATGTTCATAGAGATGGCGGTGTAGATTTTTCCATGTTTATACAGATAGCAGTGTAGTTATTTCCATGTTTATAGAGATATCAGTGTAGATATTTCCATTGATATACAGATAGCTGTGTAGATATTTGCATGTTCATACAGTAGCGGTGTAGATATTTCCATGTTCATACTGATAGCGGTGTAGATATTTCCATGTTCATACAGATAACGGTGTAGATATTTCCATGTTCATACTCGTAGCGGTGTAGATATTTCCATGTTCATTCAGATAACGGTGTAGATATTTCCATGTTCATACAGATAGCGGTGTAGATATTTCCATGTTCACACAGATAGCGGTGTAGATATTTCCTTGTTCATACAGTTAGCGGTGTAGATATTTCCATGTTCATACAGTTAGCGGTGTAGATATTTCCATGTTCATGCAGATAGCCGTGTAGTTATTTCCATGTTCATCCAGATGCCGGTGTAGATATATCCATGTTCATACAGATGGCGGTGAAGATATTTCCATGTTCATACAGATGGCGGTGTAGATATTTCCATGTTCATACACATGGCGGTGTAGATATTTCCATGTTCATAGAGATGGCGGTGTAGATATTTCCATGTTTGTACAGATAGGAGTGTAGTTATTTCCATGTTTATAGAGATAGCAGTGTAGATATTTCCATTGATATACAGATAGCTGTGTAGATATTTCCATGTTCATACAGATAGCTGTGTAGATATTTCCATGTTCATACAGATAGCGGTGTAGTTATTTCCATGTTCATACAGTTAGCGGTGTAGATATTTCCATTTTCTTACAGATGGCGGTGTAGATATTTACATGTGCATACAGACAGCCGTGTAGATATTTCCTTGTTCATACAGATAGTGGTGTAGATATTTCCATGTTTATAGAGATAGCAGTGTAGATATTTCCATTGATATACACATAGCTGTGTAGATATTTGCATTTTCATACAGATAGCGGTGTAGATATTTCCATGTTCGTACAGACAGCCGTGTAGATATTTCCTTGTTCATACAGATAGTGGTGTAGATATTTCCATGTTCATACAGATAACGGTGTAGATATTTCCATGTTCATACAGATAGCCTTGTAGATATTTCCACGTTCATACAGTTAGCGGTGTAGATATTTCCATGTTCTTACAGATTGCGGTGTAGATATTTACATGTTCATACAGATGGCGGTGTAGATATTTCCATGTTCGTAAAGATGACGGTGTAGATATTTCCATGTTCATACAGATGGCGGTGTAGATATTTCCATGTTCATACAGATGGCGGTGTAGATATTTACATGTTCATACCGATGGCGGTGTAGATATTTCCATGTTGGTACGGATGGCAGTGTAGATATTTCCATCTTCATACAGGTGGCGGTGTAGATATTTCCATGTTCATACAGATAGCAGTGTAGTTATTTCCATGTTTATAGAGATAGCAGAGTAGATATTTACATTGATATACAGATACCTGTGTAGATATTTACATGTTCATACAGATGGCGGTGTAGATATTTCCATGTTCGTACGGATGGCAGTGTAGATATTTCCATGTTCGTACAGGTGGCGGTGTAGATATTTCCATGTTTATACAAATAGCAGTGTAGTTATTTCAATGTTTATAGAGATAGCAATGTAGATATTTCCATTGATATACATATAGCTGTGTAGATATTTGCATGTTCATACAGATAGCGGTGTAGATATTGCCATGTTCATACAGATAGAGGTGTAGATATTTCCATGTTCATACAGATAGCGGTGTAGATATTTCCATGTTCATACAGATATCGGTGTAGATATTTCCATGTTCATACAGATGGCAGTGTAGATATTTCCATGTTTATACAAATAGCAGTGTGGTTATTTCAATGTTTATAGAGATAGCAATGTAGATATTTCCATTGATATACATATAGCTGTGTAGATATTTGCATGTTCATACAGATAGCGGTGTAGATATTGCCATGTTCATACAGATAGAGGTGTAGATATTTCCATTTTCATACAGATAGCGGTGTAGATATTTCCATGTTCATACAGATAACGGTGTAGATATTTCCATGTTCATACAGATGGCGGTGTAGATATTTCCATGTTTTTAGAGATGGCGGTGTAGATATTTTCATGTTTACACAGATGGCGGTGGAGATACTTCCATGTTTACACAGATAGCGTTGTAGACATTTCCATGTTTACACAGATAGCGGTTTGTATATTTCCACGTTTATGCAGATAGCGGTGTAGATATTTCCATGTTTATACAGATAGCGGTGCGGATATTTCCATGTTTCTACAGATAGTTGGGCAGATATTTCCATGTTTATACAGATAGCGGTGTAGATATTTCCATCTTAATACAGATGGCTGTTTAGATATGTCTATGTTCGTACAGATGGCGGTGTAGATATTTGCATGTTCATAGGGATGGCGGTGTAGATATTTCGAAGTTTATAGAGATAGCGCTGTAGTTATTTCCAAATTTATAGAGAAATCTGTGTAGATATTTCCATGTATATGCAGATAGTTGTGTAGATATTTCCATGTTCATGCAGATAGCGGTGTAGATATTTCCATGTTCATCCAGATGCCGGTGTAGATACATCCATGTTCATACAGATGGCGGTGAAGATATTTCCATGTTCATACTGATGGCGGTGTAGATATTTCCATGTTCATACACATGGCGGTGTAGATATATCCATGTTCATAGAGATGGCGCTGTAGATATTTCCATGTTCTTAAAAATGGCGGTGTAGATATTTCCATATTCATACAGATGGCGGTGTAGATATTTCCATGTTTATACAGATAGCAGTGTAGATATTTCCATGTTTATAGAGATAGCAGTGTAGATATTTCCATTGATATACAGATAGCTGTGTAGATATTTGCATGTTCATACAGATAGAGGTGTAGATATTTCCATGTTCATACTGATAGCGGTGTAGATATTTCCATGTTCATACAGTTAGCGGTGTAGGTATTTCAATGTTCATACAAATGGCGGTGTAGATATTTCCATGTTCATACAGATGGCCGTGTAGATATTTACATCTTCATACAGATGGCGGTGTAGATATTTCCATGTTCGTACGGATGGCAGTGTAGATATTTCCATGTTCATACAGGTGGCGGTGTAGATATTCCCCTGTTTTTACAGATAGCTGTGTAGTTATTTCCGTGTTTATGGAGATAGCAGGGTAGATATTTCCATTGATATACAGATAGCTGTGTAGATATTTGCATGTTCATACAGATAGCGGTGTAGATATTTCCCTGTTCATACAGATAGCGGTGTAGATATTTCCATGTTCATACACATAGCGGTGTAGATATTTCCATGTTCATACAGATAACGGTGTAGATATTTGCATGTTCATACAGATAGCGGTGTAGATATTTCCATGTTCTCACAGAGAGCGGTGTAGATATTTCCATGTTCATACAGTTAGCGGTGTAGATATTTCCAAGTTCATGCAGATAGCGGTGTAGATATTTCCATGTTCATCCAGATGCCGGTGTAGATATATCCATGTTCATACAGATGGCGGTGAAGATATTTCCATGTTCATGCAGATGGCGGTGTAGATATTTCCATGTTCATACACATGGCGGTGGAGATATTTCCATGTTCATAGAGATGGCGGTGTAGGTATTTCCATGTTCATACAAATGGCGGTGTAGATATTTCCATGTTCATAGAGATGGCGGTGTAGATATTTCCATGTTTGTAGAGATAGCAGTGTAGATATTTCCATGTTTATAGAGATAGCAGTGAAGATATTTCCCTTGATATACAGATAGCTGTGTAGATATTTCCATGTTCATACAGATAGCGGTGCAGATATTTCCATGTTCATACAGATAGCTGTGTAGATATTTCCATGTTCATACAGATAGCGGTGTAGTTATTTCCATGTTCATACAGTTAGCGGTGTAGATATTTCCATGTTCATACAGATGGTGGTGTAGATATTTCCATGTTCATACAGATGGCGGTGTAGATATTTACATGTTCATACAGATGGCGGTGTAGATATTTCCATCTTCGTACGGATGGCGGTGTAGATATTTCCATGTTCATACAGGTGGCGGTGTAGATATTTCCATGTTCATACAGATAGCAGTGTAGTTATTTCCATGTTTATAGAGATAGCAGTGTAGATATTTCCATTGATATACAGATAGCTGTGTAGATATTTCCATGTTCATACAGATAGCGGTGCAGATATTTCCATGTTCATGCAGATAGCTGTGTAGATATTTCCATGTTCATACAGATAGCGGTGTAGTTATTTCCATGTTCATACAGTTAGCGGTGTAGATATTTCCATGTTCATACAGATGGCGGTGTAGATATTTCCATGTTCATACAGATGGCGGTGTAGATATTCACATGTTCATACAGATGGCGGTGTAGATATTTCCATGTTCGTACGGATGGCAGTGTAGATATTTCCATGTTCATACAGGTGGCGGTGTAGATATTTCCATGTTCATACAGATAGCAGTGTAGTTATTTCCATGTTTATAGAGATAGCAGTGTAGATATTTCCATTGATATACAGATAGCTGTGTAGATATTTACATGTTCATACAGATGGCGGTGTAGATATTTCCATGTTCGTACAGGTTGCGGTGTAGATATTTCCATGTTTATACAAATAGCAGTGTAGTTATTTCAATGTTTATAGAGATAGCAATGTAGATATTTCCATTGATATACATATAGCTGTGTAGATATTCGCATGTTCATACAGATAGAGGTGTAGATATTGCCATGTTCATACAGATAGAGGTGTAGATATTTCCATGTTCATACAGATAGCGTTGTAGATATTTCCATGTTCATACAGATAACGGTGTAGATGTTTCCATGTTCATACAGATGGCGGTGTAGATATTTCCATGTTTTTAGAGATGGCGGTGTAGATATTTTCATGTTTACACAGATGGCGGTGGAGATACTTCCATGTTTACACAGATAGCGTTGTAGACATTTCCATGTTTAAACAGATAGCGGTATGTATATTTCCACGTTTATGTAGATAGCGGTGTAGATATTTCCATGTTTATACAGATAGCGGTGCGGATATTTCCATGTTTATACAGATAGTTGGGCAGATATTTCCATGTTTATACAGATAGCGGTGTAGATATTTCCATCTTAATACAGATGGCGGTGTAGATATGTCTATGTTCGTACAGATGTCGGTGTAGATATTTGCATGTTCATAGGGATGGCGGTGTAGATATTTTGAAGTTTATAGAGATAGCACTGTAGTTATTTCCCAATTTATAGAGAAATCTGTGTAGATATTTCCATGTATATGCAGATAGTTGTGTAGATATTTCCATGTTCATGCAGATAGCGGTGAAGATATTTCCATGTTCATCCAGATGCCGGTGTAGATATATCCATGTTCATACAGATGGCGGTGAAGATATTTCCATGTTCATACAGATGGCGGTGTAGATATTTCCATGTTCATACACATGGCGGTGTAGATATATCCAAGTTCATAGAGATGGCGCTGTAGATATTTCCATGTTCATACAAATGGCGGTGTAGATATTTCCATATTCATAGAGATGGCGGTGTAGATATTTCCATGTTTATACAGATAGCAGTGTAGATATTTCCATGTTTATAGAGATAGCAGTGTAGATGTTTCCATTGATATACAGATAGCTGTGTAGATATTTGCATGTTCATACAGATAGCGGTGTAGATGTTTCCATGTTCATACTGATAGCGGTGTAGATATTTCCATGTTCATACAGTTAGCGGTGTAGATATTTCCATGTTCATACAGATGGCGGTGTAGATATTTCCATGTTCATACAGATGGCCGTGTAGATATTTACATGTTCATACACATGGCGGTGTAGATATTTCCATGTTCGTACGGATGGCAGTGTAGATATTTCCATGTTCATACAGGTGGCGGTGTAGATATTCCCCTGTTTTTAGAGATAGCTGTGTAGTTATTTCCGTGTTTATAGAGATAGCAGGGTAGATATTTCCATTGATATACCGATAGCTGTGTAGATATTTGCATGTTCATACAGATAGAGGTGTAGATATTTCCCTGTTCATACAGATAGCGGTGTAGATATTTCCATGTTCATACACATAGCGGTGTAGATATTTCCATGTTCATACAGATAACGGTGTAGATATTTGCATGTTCATACAGATAGCGGTGTAGATATTTCCATGTTCTCACAGATAGCGGTGTAGATATTTCCATGTTCATACAGTTAGCGGTGTAGATATTTCCATGTTCATGCAGATAGCGGTGTAGATATTTCCATGTTCATCCAGATGCTGGTGTAGATATATCCATGTTCATACTGATGGTGGTGAAGATATTTCCATGTTCATACAGATGGCGGTGTAGATATTTCCATGTTCATACACATGGCGGTGTAGATATTTCCATGTTCATAGAGATTGCGGTGTAGATATTTCCATGTTCATACAAATGGCGGTGTAGATATTTCCATGTTCATAGAGATGGCGGTGTAGATATTTCCATGTTTGTACAGATAGCAGTGTAGTTATTTCCATGTTTATAGAGATAGCAGTGTAGATATTTCCGTTGATATACAGATAGCTGTGTAGATATTTCCATGTTCATACAGATAGCGGTGCAGATATTTCCATGTTCATACAGATAGCTGTGTAGATATTTCCATGTTCATACAGATAGCGGTGTAGTTATTTCCATGTTCATACAGTTAGCGGTGTAGATATTTCCATGTTCATACAGATGGCGGTGTAGATATTTCCATGTTCATACAGATGGCGGTGTAGATATTCACATGTTCATACAGATGGCGGTGTAGATATTTCCATGTTCGTACGGATGGCAGTGTAGATATTTCCATGTTCATACAGGTGGCGGTGTAGATATTTCCATGTTCATACAGATAGCAGTGTAGTTATTTCCATGTTTATAGAGATAGCAGTGTAGATATTTCCATTGATATACAGATAGCTGTGTAGATATTTACATGTTCATACAGATGGCGGTGTAGATATTTCCATGTTCGTACGGATGGCAGTGTAGATATTTCCATGTTCGTACAGGTTGCGGTGTAGATATTTCCATGTTTATACAAATAGCAGTGTAGTTATTTCAATGTTTATAGAGATAGCAATGTAGATATTTCCATTGATATACATATAGCTGTGTAGATATTTGCATGTTCATACAGATAGAGGTGTAGATATTGCCATGTTCATACAGATAGAGGTGTAGATATTTCCATGTTCATACAGATAGCGGTGTAGATATTTCCATGTTCATACAGATAACGGTGTAGATGTTTCCATGTTCATACAGATGGCGGTGTAGATATTTCCATGTTTTTAGAGATGGCGGTGTAGATATTTTCATGTTTACACAGATGGCGGTGGAGATACTTCCATGTTTACACAGATAGCGTTGTAGACATTTCCATGTTTAAACAGATAGCGGTGTGTATATTTCTACGTTTATGTAGATAGCGGTGTAGATATTTCCATGTTTATACAGATAGCGGTGCGGATATTTCCATGTTTATACAGATAGTTGGGCAGATATTTCCATGTTTATACAGATAGCGGTTTAGATATTTCCATCTTAATACAGATGGCGGTGTAGATATGTCTATGTTCGTACAGATGTCGGTGTAGATATTTGCATGTTCATAGGGATGGCGGTGTAGATATTTTGAAGTTTATAGAGATAGCACTGTAGTTATTTCCAAATTTATAGAGAAATCTGTGTAGATATTTCCATGTATATGCAGATAGTTGTGTAGATATTTCCATGTTCATGCAGATAGCGGTGAAGATATTTCCATGTTCATCCAGATGCCGGTGTAGATATATCCATGTTCATACAGATGGCGGTGAAGATATTTCCATGTTCATACAGATGGCGGTGTAGATATTTCCATGTTCATACACATGGCGGTGTAGATATATCCATGTTCATAGAGATGGCGCTGTAGATATTTCCATGTTCATACAAATGGCGGTGTAGATATTTCCATATTCATAGAGATGGCAGTGTAGATATTTCCATGTTTATACAGATAGCAGTGTAGATATTTCCATGTTCATAGAGATGGCGGTGTAGATATTTCCATGTTTGTACAGGTAGCAGTGTAGTTATTTCCATGTTTATAGAGATAGCAGTGTAGATATTTCCATTGATATACAGATAGCTGTGTAGATATTTCCATGTTCATACAGATAGCGGTGCAGATATTTCCATGTTCATACAGATAGCTGTGTAGATATTTCCATGTTCATACAGATAGCGGTGTAGTTATTTCCATGTTCATACAGTTAGCGGTGTAGATATTTCCATGTTCATACAGATGGCGGTGTAGATATTTCCATGTTCATACAGATGGCGGTGTAGATATTCACATGTTCATACAGATGGCGGTGTAGATATTTCCATGTTCGTACGGATGGCAGTGTAGATATTTCCATGTTCATACAGGTGGCGGTGTAGATATTTCCATGTTCATACAGATAGCAGTGTAGTTATTTCCATGTTTATAGAGATAGCATTGTAGATATTTCCATTGATATACAGATAGCTGTGTAGATATTTACATGTTCATACAGATGGCGGTGTAGATATTTCCATGTTCGTACGGATGGCAGTGTAGATATTTCCATGTTCGTACAGGTTGCGGTGTAGGTATTTCCATGTTTATACAAATAGCAGTGTAGTTATTTCAATGTTTATAGAGATAGCAATGTAGATATTTCCATTGATATACATATAGCTGTGTAGATATTTGCATGTTCATACAGATAGAGGTGTAGATATTGCCATGTTCATACAGATAGAGGTGTAGATATTTCCATGTTCATACAGATAGCGGTGTAGATATTTCCATGTTCATGGAGATAACGGTGTAGATGTTTCCATGTTCATACAGATGGCGGTGTAGATATTTCCATGTTTTTAGAGATGGCGGTGTAGATATTTTCATGTTTACACAGATGGCGGTGGAGATACTTCCATGTTTACACAGATAGCGTTGTAGACATTTCCATGTTTAAACAGATAGCGGTGTGTATATTTCCACGTTTATGTAGATAGCGATGTAGATATTTCCATGTTTATACAGATAGCGGTGCGGATATTTCCATGTTTATACAGATAGTTGGGCAGATATTTCCATGTTTATACAGATAGCGGTTTAGATATTTCCATCTTAATACAGATGGCTGTGTAGATATGTCTATGTTCGTACAGATGTCGGTGTAGATATTTGCATGTTCATAGGGATGGCGGTGTAGATATTTTGAAGTTTATAGAGATAGCACTGTAGTTATTTCCAAATTTATAGAGAAATCTGTGTAGATATTTCCATGTATATGCAGATAGTTGTGTAGATATTTCCATGTTCATGCAGATAGCGGTGAAGATATTTCCATGTTCATCCAGATGCCGGTGTAGATATATCCATGTTCATACAGATGGCGGTGAAGATATTTCCATGTTCATACAGATGGCGGTGTAGATATTTCCATGTTCATACACATGGCGGTTTAGATATATCCATGTTCATAGAGATGGCGCTGTAGATATTTCCATGTTCATACAAATGGCGGTGTAGATATTTCCATATTCATAGAGATGGCGGTGTAGATATTTCCATGTTTATACAGATAGCAGTGTAGATATTTCCATGTTTATAGAGATAGCAGTGTAGATGTTTCCATTGATATACAGATAGCTGTGTAGATATTTGCATGTTCATACAGATAGCGGTGTAGATGTTTCCATGTTCATACTGATAGCGGTGTAGATATTTCCATGTTCATACAGTTAGCGGTGTAGATATTTCCATGTTCATACAGATGGCGGTGTAGATATTTCCATGTTCATACAGATGGCCGTGTAGATATTTACATGTTCATACACATGGCGGTGTAGATATTTCCATGTTCGTACGGATGGCAGTGTAGATATTTCCATGTTCATACAGGTGGCGGTGTAGATATTCCCCTGTTTTTACAGATAGCTGTGTAGTTATTTCCGTGTTTATAGAGATAGCAGGGTAGATATTTCCATTGATATACCGATAGCTGTGTAGATATTTGCATGTTCATACAGATAGCGGTGTAGATATTTCCCTGTTCATACAGATAGCGGTGTAGATATTTCCATGTTCATACA
Source organism: Gorilla gorilla gorilla (assembly GCF_029281585.2). NCBI lineage: Eukaryota > Metazoa > Chordata > Mammalia > Primates > Hominidae > Gorilla > Gorilla gorilla. The sequence goes on along the minus strand of NC_073235.2, from coordinate 14,434,170 downwards.
CATAGCGGTGTAGATATTTCCATGTTCATACAGATAACGGTGTAGATATTTGCATGTTCATACAGATAGCGGTGTAGATATTTCCGTGTTCTCACAGATAGCGGTGTAGATATTTCCATGTTCATACAGTTAGCGGTGTAGATATTTCCATGTTCATGCAGATAGCGGTGTAGATATTTCCATGTTCATCCAGATGCTGGTGTAGATATATCCATGTTCATACTGATGGCGGTGAAGATATTTCCATGTTCATACAGATGGCGGTGTAGATATTTCCATGTTCATACACATGGCGGTGTAGATATTTCCATGTTCATAGAGATGGCGGTGTAGATATTTCCATGTTCATACAAATGGCGGTGTAGATATTTCCATGTTCATAGAGATGGCGGTGTAGATATTTCCATGTTTGTACAGATAGCAGTGTAGTTATTTCCATGTTTATAGAGATAGCAGTGTAGATATTTCCCTTGATATACAGATAGCTGTGTATTTATTTCCATGTTCATACAGATAGCGGTGCAGATATTTCCATGTTCATAGAGAGAGCTGTGTAGATATTTCCATGTTCATACAGATAGCGGTGTAGTTATTTCCATGTTCATACAGTTAGCGGTGTAGATATTTCCATGTTCATACAGATGGCGGTGTAGATATTTCCATGTTCTTTCAGATGGCGGTGTAGATATTTACATGTTCATACAGATGGCGGTGTAGATATTTCCATGTTCGTACGGATGGCGGTGTAGATATTTCCATGTTCATACTGGTGGCGGTGTAGATATTTCCATGTTCATACAGATAGCAGTGTAGTTATTTCCATGTTTATAGAGATAGCAGTGTAGATATTTCCATTGATATAGAGATGGCTGTGTAGATATTTCCATGTTCATACAGATAGCGGTGCAGATATTTCCATGTTCATACAGATAGCTGTGTAGATATTTCCATGTTCATACAGATAGCGGTGTAGTTATTTCCATGTTCATACAGTTAGCGGTGTAGATATTTCCATGTTCATACAGATGGCGGTGTAGATATTTCCATGTTCATACAGATGGCGGTGTAGATATTCACATGTTCATACAGATGGCGGTGTAGATATTTCCATGTTCGTACGGATGGCAGTGTAGATATTTCCATGTTCATACAGGTGGCGGTGTAGATATTTGAATGTTCATACTGATAGCAGTGTAGTTATTTCCATGTTTATAGAGATAGCAGTGTAGATATTTCCATTGATATACAGATAGCTGTGTAGATATTTACATGTTCATACAGATGGCGGTGTAGATATTTCCATGTTCGTACGGATGGCAGTGTAGATATTTCCATGTTCGTACAGGTGGCGGTGTAGATATTTCCATGTTTATACAAATAGCTGTGTAGTTATTTCAATGTTTATAGAGATAGCAATGTAGATATTTCCATTGATATACATATAGCTGTGTAGATATTTGCATGTTCATACAGATAGCGGTGTAGATATTGCCATGTTCATACAGATAGAGGTGTAGATATTTCCATGTTCATACAGATGGCGGTGTAGATATTTCCATGTTCATACTGATAACGGTGTAGATATTTCCATGTTCATAAAGATAGCGGTGTAGATATTTCCATGTTCATACAGTTAGCAGTGTAGATATTTCCATGTTCATACAGATGGCCGTGTAGATATTTACATGTTCATACAGATGGCGTTGTAGATATTTCCATGTTCGTACAGATGGCGGGGAAGATATTTCCATGTTCATAGAGATGGCGTTGTAGATATTTCCACGTTTATGCAGATAGCGGTATAGATATTTCCATGTTTATACAGATGGTGGTGTAGATATTTCCATGTTTATAGAGATGGCAGTCTAGATATTTCCATGTTTATAGAGATAGTGGTGTAGTTATTTCCAAGTTTATAGAGACAGCGTTGTAGTTATTTCCATGTTTATACAGATAGTGGTGAAGATATTTCCATGTTTATGCAGATAGCGGTATAGATATTTCCATGTTTATACAGATAGCAGTGTAGATATTTCCATGTTTTTAGAGATAGGGGTGTAGATAATTTCAATTTTATACAGATAGCAGTGTAGACATTTCCAAGTTCATACAGATGGCGGTGTAGATATTTCCATGTTCGTAAAGATGACGGTGTAGATATTTCCATGTTCATACAGATGGCGGTGTAGATATTTCCATGTTTATACAGATAGCAATGTAGATATTTCCATGTTTATAGAGATAGCGGTGTAGATATTTCCACTGATATACAGATAGCTGTGTAGATATTTGCATGTACATACAGATAGCCGTGTAGATATTTCCATGTTCATACAGATAGCGGTGTAGATATTTCCATGTTCATACAGATAGCGGTGTAGATATTTCCATGTTTTACAGATAGCAGTGTAGATATTTCCATATTCATACAGATAGCGGTGTAGATATTTCCATGTTTATAGAGATGGCGGTCTAGATATTTCCATGTTTATATCGATATTGGTGTTGTTATTTCCAAGTTTATATTGACTGCGGTGTAGATATTTCCATGTTTATGCAGACAGCGGTATAGGTATTTCCATGTTCATACAGATTTCGGTGTAGATATTTCCATGTTTTTAGAGATGGCGGTGTAGATATTTTCACGTTTACACAGATGGCGGTGGAGATATTTCCATGTTTACACAGATAGCGGTGCAGAGATTTCCATGTTTACACACATAGCGGTGTGGATATTTCCATGTTTATGCAGATAGCGGTGTAGATATTTCCATGTTTATACAGATAGCGGTGCGGATATTTCCATGTTTATACAGATAGTTGGGCAGATATTTCCATGTTTATACAGATAGCGGTGTAGATATTTCCATCTTAATACAGGTGGCGGTGTAGATATGTCCATGTTCGTACAGACGGCGGTGTAGATATTTCCATGTTCATACAGATGGCGGTGTAGATATTTCGAAGTTTATAGAGATATCACTGCAGTTATTTCCATATTTATAGAGAAATCTGTGTAAATATTTCCATGTATATGCAGATAGCTGTGTAGATATTTCCATGTTCATGCAGATAACGGTGTAGATATTTCCACGTTCATCCAGATGCCGGTGTAGATATTTCCATGTTCATACAGATGGCGGTGTAGATATTTCCATGTTCATACACATGGCGGTGTAGATATTTCCAAGTTCATAGAGATGGCGATGTAGATATTTCCATGTTCATACAAATGGCGGTGTAGCTATTTCCATGTTCATAGAGATGGCGGTGTAGATATTTCCATGTTTATACAGATAGCAGTGTAGTTATTTCCATGTTTATAGAGATAGCAGTGTAGATATTTCCATTGATATACAGACAGCTGTGTAGATATTTGCATGTTCATACAGATAGCGGTGTAGATATTTCCATCTTAATACTGATAGCGGTGTAGATATTTCCATGTTCACACAGTTAGCGGTGTAGATATTTCCATGTTAATACAGATGGCGGTGTAGATATTTCCATGTTCATACAGATGGCGGTGTAGATATTTACATGTTCATACAGATGGCGGTGTAGATATTTACATGTTCGTACGGATCGCAGTGTAGATATTTCCATGTTCATACAGGTGGCGGTGTAGATATTCCCATGTTTTTACAGATAGCTGTGTAGTTATTTCCATGTTTATAGAGATAGCAGTGTAGATATTTCCATTGATATACAGATAGCTGTGTAGAAATTTGCATGTTCATACAGATAGCGGTGTAGTCATTTCCATGTTAATACAGATAGCGGTGTAGATATTTCCATGTTCATACAGATAGCGGTGTAGATATTTCCATGTTCATACAGATAACGGTGTAGATATTTCCATGTTCATACAGATAGAGGTGTATATATTTCCATGTTCACACAGATAGCGGTGTATATATTTCCATGTTCATACAGTTAGCGGTGTAGGTATTTCCAAATTCATGCAGATAGCGGTGTAGATATTTCCATGTTCATCCAGATGCCGGTGTAGATATATCCATTCTCATACAGATGGCGGTGAAGATATTTCCATGTTCATACAGATGGCGGTGTAGATATTTCCATGTTCATACAAATGGCGGTGTAGATATTTCTATGTTCATACACATGGCGGTGTAGATATTTCCGTGTTCATACAAATGGCGGTCTAGATATTTCCATGTTCATAGAGATGGCGGAGTTGATATTTCCATGTTTATACAGATAACAATGTAGATATTTCCATGTTTATACAGATAGCAGTGTAGTTATTTCCATGTTTATAGAGATATCAGAGTAGATATTTCCATTGATATACAGATAGCTGTGTAGATATTTACATGTTCATACAGATGGTGGTGTAGATATTTCCATGTTCGTACGGATGGCAGTGTAGATATTTCCATGTTCGTACAGGTGGCGGTGTAGATATTTCCATGTTTATACAAATAGCAGTGTAGTTATTTCAATGTTTATAGAGATAGCAATGTAGATATTTCCATTGATATACATATAGCTGTGTAGATATTTGCATGTTCATACAGATAGCGGTGTAGATATTGCCATGTTCATACAGATAGAGGTGTAGATATTTCCATGTTCATACAGATAGCGGTGTAGATATTTCCATGTTCATACAGATATCGGTGTAGATATTTCCATGTTCATACAGATGGCAGTGTAGATATTTCCATGTTTATACAAATAGCAGTGTAGTTATTTCAATGTTTATAGAGATAGCAATGTAGATATTTCCATTGATATACATATAGCTGTGTAGATATTTGCATGTTCATACAGATAGCGGTGTAGATATTGCCCTGTTCATACAGATAGAGGTGTAGATATTTCCATGTTCAGATAGCGGTGTAGATATTTCCATGTTCATACAGATAACGGTGTAGATATTTCCATGTTCATACAGATGGCGGTGTAGATATTTCCATGTTTTTAGAGATGGCGGTGTAGATATTTTCATGTTTACACAGATGGCGGTGGAGATACTTCCATGTTTACACAGATAGCATTGTAGACATTTCCATGTTTACACAGATAGCTGTGTGTATATTTCCACGTTTATGCAGATAGCAGTGTAGATATTTCCATGTTTATACAGATAGCGGTGCGGATATTTCCATGTTTATACAGATAGTTGGGCAGATATTTCCATGTTTATACAGATAGCGGTTTAGATATTTCCATCTTAATACAGATCGCGGTGTAGATATTTCTGTGTTAGTACAGATGGCGGTGTAGATATTTGCATGTTCATAGGGATGGCGGTGTAGGTATTTCAAAGTTTATAGAGATAGCGCTGTAGTTATTTCCAAATTTACAGAGAAATCTGTGTAGATATTTCCATGTATATGCAGATAGTTGTGTAGATATTTCCATGTTCATGCAGATAGCGGTGTAGATATTTCCATGTTCATCCAGATGCCGGTGTAGATATATCCATGTTCATGCAGATGGCGGTGAAGATATTTCCATGTTCATACAGATGGCGGTGTAGATATTTCCATGTTCATACACATGGCGGTGTATATATATCCATGTTCATTGAGATGGCACTGTAGATATTTCCATGTTCATACAAATGGCGGTGTAGATATTTCCATATTCATAGAGACGGCGGTGTAGATATTTCCATGTTTATACAGATAGCAGTGTAGATATTTCCTTGTTTATAGAGATAGCAGTGTAGGTATTTCCATTGATATACAGATAGCTGTGTAGATATTTGCATGTTCATACAGATTGCGGTGTAGATATTTCCATGTTCATACTGATAGCGGTGTAGATATTTCCATGTTCATACAGTTAGCGGTGTAGATATTTCCATGTTCATACAGATGGCGGTGTAGATATTTCCATGTTCATACAGATGGCCGTGTAGATATTTACATGTTCATACAGATGGCGGTGTAGATATTTCCATGTTCGTACTGATGGCAGTGTAGATATTTCCATGTTCATACAGGTGGCGGTGTAGATATTCCCCTGTTTTTACAGATAGCTGTGTAGTTATTTCCGTGTTTATAGAGATAGCAGGGTAGATATTTCCATTGATATACAGATAGCTGTGTAGATATTTGCATGTTCATACAGATAGCGGTGTAGATATTTCCCTGTTCATACAGATAGCGGTGTAGATATTTCCATGTTCATACACATAGCGGTATAGATATTTCCATGTTCATACAGATAACTGGGTAGATATTTCCATGTTCATACAGAGAGCGGTGTAGATATTTCCATGTTCACACAGATAGCGGTGTAGATATTTCCATGTTCATACAGTTAGCGGTGTAGATATTTCCATGTTCATGCAGATAGCTGTGTAGTTATTTCCATGTTCATCCAGATGCCGGTGTAGATATATCCATGTTCATACAGATGGCGGTGAAGATATTTCCATGTTCATACAGATTGCGGTGTAGATATTTCCATGTTCATACACATGGCGGTGTAGATATTTCCATGTTCATAGAGATGGCGGTGTAGATATTTCCATGTTTGTACAGATAGGAGTGTAGTTATTTCCATGTTTATAGAGATAGCAGTGTAGATATTTTCATTGATATACAGATAGCTGTGTAGATATTTCCATGTTCATACAGATAGCGGTGTAGATATTTCCATGTTCATACAGATAGCTGTGTAGATATTTCCATGTTCATACAGATAGCGGTGTAGTTATTTCCATGTTCATACAGTTAGCGGTGTAGATATTTCCATTTTCTTACCGATGGCGGTGTAGATATTTACATGTTCATACAGATGGCGGTGTAGATATTTCCTTGTTCGCACGGATGGCAGTGTAGATATTTCCATGTTCATACAGGTGGCGGTGTAGATATTTCCATGTTTATACAGATAGCAGTTTAGTTATTTCCATGTTTATATAGATAGCAGTGTAGATATTTCCATTGATATACAGATAGCTGTGTAGATATTTGCATGTTCATACAGATAGCGGTGTAGATATTTCCATGTTCGTACAGACAGCCGTGTAGATATTTCCTTGTTCATACAGATAGTGGTGTAGATATTTCCATGTTCATACAGATAACGGTGTAGATATTTCCATGTTCATACAGATAGCCTTGTAGATATTTCCATTTTCATACAGTTAGCGGTGTAGATATTTCCATGTTCTTACAGATGGCGGTGTAGATATTTACATGTTCATACAGATGGCGGTGTAGATATTTCCATGTTCGTAAAGATGACGGTGTAGATATTTCCATGTTCATACAGATGGCGGTGTAGATATTTCCATGTTTATACAGATAGCAATGTAGATATTTCCATGTTTATAGAGATAGCGGTGTAGATATTTCCACTGATATACAGATAGCTGTGTAGATATTTGCATGTACATACAGATAGCCGTGTAGATATTTCCATGTTCATACAGATAGCGGTGTAGATATTTCCATGTTCATACAGATAGCGGTGTAGATATTTCCATGTTTTACAGATAGCAGTGTAGATATTTCCATATTCATACAGATAGCGGTGTAGATATTTCCATGTTTATAGAGATGGCGGTCTAGATATTTCCATGTTTATATCGATATTGGTGTTGTTATTTCCAAGTTTATATTGACTGCGGTGTAGATATTTCCATGTTTATGCAGACAGCGGTATAGGTATTTCCATGTTCATACAGATTTCGGTGTAGATATTTCCATGTTTTTAGAGATGGCGGTGTAGATATTTTCACGTTTACACAGATGGCGGTGGAGATATTTCCATGTTTACACAGATAGCGGTGCAGAGATTTCCATGTTTACACACATAGCGGTGTGGATATTTCCATGTTTATGCAGATAGCGGTGTAGATATTTCCATGTTTATACAGATAGCGGTGCGGATATTTCCATGTTTATACAGATAGTTGGGCAGATATTTCCATGTTTATACAGATAGCGGTGTAGATATTTCCATCTTAATACAGGTGGCGGTGTAGATATGTCCATGTTCGTACAGACGGCGGTGTAGATATTTCCATGTTCATACAGATGGCGGTGTAGATATTTCGAAGTTTATAGAGATATCACTGCAGTTATTTCCATATTTATAGAGAAATCTGTGTAAATATTTCCATGTATATGCAGATAGCTGTGTAGATATTTCCATGTTCATGCAGATAACGGTGTAGATATTTCCACGTTCATCCAGATGCCGGTGTAGATATTTCCATGTTCATACAGATGGCGGTGTAGATATTTCCATGTTCATACACATGGCGGTGTAGATATTTCCAAGTTCATAGAGATGGCGATGTAGATATTTCCATGTTCATACAAATGGCGGTGTAGCTATTTCCATGTTCATAGAGATGGCGGTGTAGATATTTCCATGTTTATACAGATAGCAGTGTAGTTATTTCCATGTTTATAGAGATAGCAGTGTAGATATTTCCATTGATATACAGACAGCTGTGTAGATATTTGCATGTTCATACAGATAGCGGTGTAGATATTTCCATCTTAATACTGATAGCGGTGTAGATATTTCCATGTTCACACAGTTAGCGGTGTAGATATTTCCATGTTCATACAGATGGCGGTGTAGATATTTCCATGTTCATACAGATGGCGGTGTAGATATTTACATGTTCATACAGATGGCGGTGTAGATATTTACATGTTCATACGGATCGCAGTGTAGATATTTCCATGTTCATACAGGTGGCGGTGTAGATATTCCCATGTTTTTACAGATAGCTGTGTAGTTATTTCCATGTTTATAGAGATAGCAGTGTAGATATTTCCATTGATATACAGATAGCTGTGTAGAAATTTGCATGTTCATACAGATAGCGGTGTAGTCATTTCCATGTTAATACAGATAGCGGTGTAGATATTTCCATGTTCATACAGATAGCGGTGTAGATATTTCCATGTTCATACAGATAACGGTGTAGATATTTCCATGTTCATACAGATAGAGGTGTATATATTTCCATGTTCACACAGATAGCGGTGTATATATTTCCATGTTCATACAGTTAGCGGTGTAGGTATTTCCAAATTCATGCAGATAGCGGTGTAGCTATTTCCATGTTCATCCAGATGCCGGTGTAGATATATCCATTCTCATACAGATGGCGGTGAAGATATTTCCATGTTCATACAGATGGCGGTGTAGATATTTCCATGTTCATACAAATGGCGGTGTAGATATTTCTATGTTCATACACATGGCGGTGTAGATATTTCCGTGTTCATACAAATGGCGGTCTAGATATTTCCATGTTCATAGAGATGGCGGAGTTGATATTTCCATGTTTATACAGATAGCAATGTAGATATTTCCATGTTTATACAGATAGCAGTGTAGTTATTTCCATGTTTATAGAGATATCAGAGTAGATATTTCCATTGATATACAGATAGCTGTGTAGATATTTACATGTTCATACAGATGGTGGTGTAGATATTTCCATGTTCGTACGGATGGCAGTGTAGATATTTCCATGTTCGTACAGGTGGCGGTGTAGATATTTCCATGTTTATACAAATAGCAGTGTAGTTATTTCAATGTTTATAGAGATAGCAATGTAGATATTTCCATTGATATACATATAGCTGTGTAGATATTTGCATGTTCATACAGATAGCGGTGTAGATATTGCCATGTTCATACAGATAGAGGTGTAGATATTTCCATGTTCATACAGATAGCGGTGTAGATATTTCCATGTTCATACAGATATCGGTGTAGATATTTCCATGTTCATACAGATGGCAGTGTAGATATTTCCATGTTTATACAAATAGCAGTGTAGTTATTTCAATGTTTATAGAGATAGCAATGTAGATATTTCCATTGATATACATATAGCTGTGTAGATATTTGCATGTTCATACAGATAGCGGTGTAGATATTGCCCTGTTCATACAGATAGATGTGTAGATATTTCCATGTTCAGATAGCGGTGTAGATATTTCCAAGTTCATACAGATAACGGTGTAGATATTTCCATGTTCATACAGATGGCGGTGTAGATATTTCCATGTTTTTAGAGATGGCGGTGTAGATATTTTCATGTTTACACAGATGGCGGTGGAGATACTTCCATGTTTACACAGATAGCATTGTAGACATTTCCATGTTTACACAGATAGCTGTGTGTATATTTCCACGTTTATGCAGATAGCAGTGTAGATATTTCCATGTTTATACAGATAGCGGTGCGGCTATTTCCATGTTTATACAGATAGTTGGGCAGATATTTCCATGTTTATACAGATAGCGGTTTAGATATTTCCATCTTAATACAGATCGCGGTGTAGATATTTCTGTGTTAGTACAGATGTCGGTGTAGATATTTGCATGTTCATAGGGATGGCGGTGTAGGTATTTCAAAGTTTATAGAGATAGCGCTGTATTTATTTCCAAATTTACAGAGAAATCTGTGTAGATATTTCCATGTATATGCAGATAGTTGTGTAGATATTTCCATGTTCATGCAGATAGCGGTGTAGATATTTCCATGTTCATCCAGATGCCGGTGTAGATATATCCATGTTCATGCAGATGGCGGTGAAGATATTTCCATGTTCATACAGATGGCGGTGTAGATATTTCCATGTTCATACACATGGCGGTGTATATATATCCATGTTCATTGAGATGGCACTGTAGATATTTCCATGTTCATACAAATGGCGGTGTAGATATTTCCATATTCATAGAGACGGCGGTGTAGATATTTCCATGTTTATACAGATAGCAGTGTAGATATTTCCTTGTTTATAGAGATAGCAGTGTAGGTATTTCCATTGATATACAGATAGCTGTGTAGATATTTGCATGTTCATACAGATTGCGGTGTAGATATTTCCATGTTCATACTGATAGCGGTGTAGATATTTCCATGTTCATACAGTTAGCGGTGTAGATATTTCCATGTTCATACAGATGGCGGTGTAGATATTTCCATGTTCATACAGATGGCCGTGTAGATATTTACATGTTCATACAGATGGCGGTGTAGATATTTCCATGTTCGTACTGATGGCAGTGTAGATATTTCCATGTTCATACAGGTGGCGGTGTAGATATTCCCCTGTTTTTACAGATAGCTGTGTAGTTATTTCCGTGTTTATAGAGATAGCAGGGTAGATATTTCCATTGATATACAGATAGCTGTGTAGATATTTGCATGTTCATACAGATAGCGGTGTAGATATTTCCCTGTTGATACAGATAGCGGTGTAGATATTTCCATGTTCATACACATAGCGGTATAGATATTTCCATGTTCATACAGATAACTGGGTAGATATTTGCATGATCATACAGATAGTGGTGTAGATATTTCCATGTTCTCACAGATAGCGGTGTAGATATTTCCATGTTCATACTGTTAGCGGTGTAGATATTTCCATGTTCATGCAGATAGCGGTGTAGATATTTCCATGTTCATCCAGATGCCGGTGTAGATATATCCATGTTCATACAGATGGCGGTGAAGATATTTCCATGTTCATACAGATGGCGGTGTAGATATTTCCATGTTCATACACATGGCGGTGTAGATATTTCCATGTTCATAGAGATGGCGGTGTAGATATTTCCATGTTCATTCAAATGGCGGTGTAGATATTTCCATGTTCATAGAGATGGCGGTGTAGATATTTCCATGTTTATACAGATAGCAATGTAGATATTTCCATGTTTATAGAGATAGCGGTGTAGATATTTCCACTGATATACAGATAGCTGTGTAGATATTTGCATGTACATACAGATAGCCGTGTAGATATTTCCATGTTCATACAGATAGCGGTGTAGATATTTCCATGTTCATACAGATAGCGGTGTAGATATTTCCATGTTTTACAGATAGCAGTGTAGATATTTCCATATTCATACAGATAGCGGTGTAGATATTTCCATGTTTATAGAGATGGCGGTCTAGATATTTCCATGTTTATATCGATATTGGTGTTGTTATTTCCAAGTTTATATTGACTGCGGTGTAGATATTTCCATGTTTATGCAGACAGCGGTATAGGTATTTCCATGTTCATACAGATTTCGGTGTAGATATTTCCATGTTTTTAGAGATGGCGGTGTAGATATTTTCACGTTTACACAGATGGCGGTGGAGATATTTCCATGTTTACACAGATAGCGGTGCAGAGATTTCCATGTTTACACACATAGCGGTGTGGATATTTCCATGTTTATGCAGATAGCGGTGTAGATATTTCCATGTTTATACAGATAGCGGTGCGGATATTTCCATGTTTATACAGATAGTTGGGCAGATATTTCCATGTTTATACAGATAGCGGTGTAGATATTTCCATCTTAATACAGGTGGCGGTGTAGATATGTCCATGTTCGTACAGATGGCGGTGTAGATATTTCCATGTTCATACAGATGGCGGTGTAGATATTTCGAAGTTTATAGAGATATCACTGCAGTTATTTCCATATTTATAGAGAAATCTGTGTAAATATTTCCATGTATATGCAGATAGCTGTGTAGATATTTCCATGTTCATGCAGATAACGGTGTAGATATTTCCACGTTCATCCAGATGCCGGTGTAGATATTTCCATGTTCATACAGATGGCGGTGTAGATATTTCCATGTTCATACACATGGCGGTGTAGATATTTCCAAGTTCATAGAGATGGCGATGTAGATATTTCCATGTTCATACAAATGGCGGTGTAGCTATTTCCATGTTCATAGAGATGGCGGTGTAGATATTTCCATGTTTATACAGATAGCAGTGTAGTTATTTCCATGTTTATAGAGATAGCAGTGTAGATATTTCCATTGATATACAGACAGCTGTGTAGATATTTGCATGTTCATACAGATAGCGGTGTAGATATTTCCATCTTAATACTGATAGCGGTGTAGATATTTCCATGTTCACACAGTTAGCGGTGTAGATATTTCCATGTTCATACAGATGGCGGTGTAGATATTTCCATGTTCATACAGATGGCGGTGTAGATATTTACATGTTCATACAGATGGCGGTGTAGATATTTACATGTTCGTACGGATCGCAGTGTAGATATTTCCATGTTCATACAGGTGGCGGTGTAGATATTCCCATGTTTTTACAGATAGCTGTGTAGTTATTTCCATGTTTATAGAGATAGCAGTGTAGATATTTCCATTGATATACAGATAGCTGTGTAGAAATTTGCATGTTCATACAGATAGCGGTGTAGTCATTTCCATGTTAATACAGATAGCGGTGTAGATATTTCCATGTTCATACAGATAGCGGTGTAGATATTTCCATGTTCATACAGATAACGGTGTAGATATTTCCATGTTCATACAGATAGAGGTGTATATATTTCCATGTTCACACAGATAGCAGTGTATATATTTCCATGTTCATACAGTTAGCGGTGTAGGTATTTCCAAATTCATGCAGATAGCGGTGTAGCTATTTCCATGTTCATCCAGATGCCGGTGTAGATATATCCATTCTCATACAGATGGCGGTGAAGATATTTCCATGTTCATACAGATGGCGGTGTAGATATTTCCATGTTCATACAAATGGCGGTGTAGATATTTCTATGTTCATACACATGGCGGTGTAGATATTTCCGTGTTCATACAAATGGCGGTCTAGATATTTCCATGTTCATAGAGATGGCGGAGTTGATATTTCCATGTTTATACAGATAGCAATGTAGATATTTCCATGTTTATACAGATAGCAGTGTAGTTATTTCCATGTTTATAGAGATATCAGAGTAGATATTTCCATTGATATACAGATAGCTGTGTAGATATTTACATGTTCATACAGATGGTGGTGTAGATATTTCCATGTTCGTACGGATGGCAGTGTAGATATTTCCATGTTCGTACAGGTGGCGGTGTAGATATTTCCATGTTTATACAAATAGCAGTGTAGTTATTTCAATGTTTATAGAGATAGCAATGTAGATATTTCCATTGATATACATATAGCTGTGTAGATATTTGCATGTTCATACAGATAGCGGTGTAGATATTGCCATGTTCATACAGATAGAGGTGTAGATATTTCCATGTTCATACAGATAGCGGTGTAGATATTTCCATGTTCATACAGATATCGGTGTAGATATTTCCATGTTCATACAGATGGCAGTGTAGATATTTCCATGTTTATACAAATAGCAGTGTAGTTATTTCAATGTTTATAGAGATAGCAATGTAGATATTTCCATTGATATACATATAGCTGTGTAGATATTTGCATGTTCATACAGATAGCGGTGTAGATATTGCCCTGTTCATACAGATAGATGTGTAGATATTTCCATGTTCAGATAGCGGTGTAGATATTTCCAAGTTCATACAGATAACGGTGTAGATATTTCCATGTTCATACAGATGGCGGTGTAGATATTTCCATGTTTTTAGAGATGGCGGTGTAGATATTTTCATGTTTACACAGATGGCGGTGGAGATACTTCCATGTTTACACAGATAGCATTGTAGACATTTCCATGTTTACACAGATAGCTGTGTGTATATTTCCACGTTTATGCAGATAGCAGTGTAGATATTTCCATGTTTATACAGATAGCGGTGCGGATATTTCCATGTTTATACAGATAGTTGGGCAGATATTTCCATGTTTATACAGATAGCGGTTTAGATATTTCCATCTTAATACAGATCGCGGTGTAGATATTTCTGTGTTAGTACAGATGGCGGTGTAGATATTTGCATGTTCATAGGGATGGCGGTGTAGGTATTTCAAAGTTTATAGAGATAGCGCTGTAGTTATTTCCAAATTTACAGAGAAATCTGTGTAGATATTTCCATGTATATGCAGATAGTTGTGTAGATATTTCCATGTTCATGCAGATAGCGGTGTAGATATTTCCATGTTCATCCAGATGCCGGTGTAGATATATCCATGTTCATGCAGATGGCGGTGAAGATATTTCCATGTTCATACAGATGGCGGTGTAGATATTTCCATGTTCATACACATGGCGGTGTATATATATCCATGTTCATTGAGATGGCACTGTAGATATTTCCATGTTCATACAAATGGCGGTGTAGATATTTCCATGTTCATAGAGATGGCGGTGTAGATATTTCCATGTTCATACAGATGGCCGTGTAGATATTTACATGTTCATACAGATGGCGGTGTAGATATTTCCATGTTCGTACTGATGGCAGTGTAGATATTTCCATGTTCATACAGGTGGCGGTGTAGATATTCCCCTGTTTTTACAGATAGCTGTGTAGTTATTTCCGTGTTTATAGAGATAGCAGGGTAGATATTTCCATTGATATACAGATAGCTGTGTAGATATTTGCATGTTCATACAGATAGCGGTGTAGATATTTCCCTGTTCATACAGATAGCGGTGTAGATATTTCCATGTTCATACACATAGCGGTATAGATATTTCCATGTTCATACAGATAACTGGGTAGATATTTGCATGATCATACAGATAGTGGTGTAGATATTTCCATGTTCTCACAGATAGCGGTGTAGATATTTCCATGTTCATACTGTTAGCGGTGTAGATATTTCCATGTTCATGCAGATAGCGGTGTAGATATTTCCATGTTCATCCAGATGCCGGTGTAGATATATCCATGTTCATACAGATGGCGGTGAAGATATTTCCATGTTCATACAGATGGCGGTGTAGATATTTCCATGTTCATACACATGGCGGTGTAGATATTTCCATGTTCATAGAGATGGCGGTGTAGATATTTCCATGTTCATTCAAATGGCGGTGTAGATATTTCCATGTTCATAGAGATGGCGGTGTAGATATTTCCATGTTTATACAGATAGCAATGTAGATATTTCCATGTTTATAGAGATAGCGGTGTAGATATTTCCACTGATATACAGATAGCTGTGTAGATATTTGCATGTACATACAGATAGCAGTGTAGATATTTCCATGTTCATACAGATAGCGGTGTAGATATTTCCATGTTCATACAGATAGCGGTGTAGATATTTCCATGTTTTACAGATAGCAGTGTAGATATTTCCATGTTCATACAGATAGCGGTGTAGATATTTCATGTTTATAGAGATGGCGGTCTAGATATTTCCATGTTTATAGAGATATTGGTGTAGTTATTTCCAAGTTTATAGAGACTGCGGTGTAGATATTTCCATGTTTATGCAGACAGCGGTATAGGTATTTCCATGTTCATACAGATTTCGGTGTAGATATTTCCATGTTTTTAGAGATGGCGGTGTAGATATTTTCACGTTTACACAGATGGCTGTGGAGATATTTCCATGTTTACACAGATAGCGGTGCAGAGATTTCCATGTTTACACAGATAGCGGTGTGGATATTTCCATGTTTATGCATATAGCGGTGTAGATATTTCCATGTTTATACAGATAGCGGTGCGGATATTTCCATGTTTATACAGACAGTTGGGCAGATATTTCCATGTTTATACAGATAGCGGTGTAGATATTTCCATCTTAATACAGGTGGCGGTGTAGATATGTCCATGTTCGTACAGACGGCGGTGTAGATATTTCCATGTTCATACAGATGGCTGTGTAGATATTTCGAAGTTTATAGAGATATCGCTGCAGTTATTTCCATATTTATAGAGAAATCTGTGTAAATATTTCATGTATATGCAGATAGCTGTGTAGATATTTCCATGTTCATGCAGATAGCGGTGTAGATATTTCCACGTTCATCCAGATGCCGGTGTAGATATATCCATGTTCATACAGATGGCGGTGAAGATATTTCCATGTTCATACAGATGGCGGTGTAGATATTTCCATGTTCATACACATGGCGTTGTAGATATTTCCAAGTTCATAGAGATGGCGATGTAGATATTTCCATGTTCATACAAATGGCGGTGTAGCTATTTCCATGTTCATAGAGATGGCGGTGTAGATATTTCCATGTTTATACAGATAGCAGTGTAGTTATTTCCATGTTTATAGAGATAGCAGTGTAGATATTTCCATTGATATACAGATAGCTGTGTAGATATTTGCATGTTCATACAGATAGCGGTGTAGATATTTCCATGTTAATGCTGATAGCGGTGTAGATATTTCCATGTTCACACAGTTAGCGGTGTAGATATTTCCATGTTCACACAGATGGCGGTGTAGATATTTCCATGTTCATACAGATGGCGGTGTAGATATTTACATGTTCATACAGATGGCAGTTTAGATATTTCCATGTTCGTACGGATGGCAGTGTAGATATTTCCATGTTCATACAGGTGGCGGTGTAGATATTCCCATGTTTTTACAGATAGCTGTGTAGTTATTTCCATGTTTATAGAGATAGCAGTGTAGATATTTCCATTGATATACAGATAGCTGTGTAGAAATTTCCATGTTCATACAGATAGCGGTGTAGTCATTTCCATGTTCATACAGATAGCGGTGTAGATATTTCCATGTTCATACAGATAGCGGTGCAGATATTTCCATGTTCATACAGATAGCTGTGTAGATATTTGAATTGATATACAGATAGCGGTGTAGATATTTCCAAGTTCATATAGTTAGCGGTGTAGATACTTCCATGTTCATACAGATAGCGGAGTACGTATTTCCATGTTTATACAGATAGCAGTGTAGTTATTTCCATGTTTATAAAGATAGCAGTGTAGATATTTCCATTGATATACAGATAGCGGTGAAGATATTTCCATGTTTATACACATAGCAGTGTAGATATTTCCATGTTCATACAGATAGCGGTGTAGATATTTCCATGTTCCTACAGATAGCGGTGTAGATCTTTAAATGTTCATACAGTTAGCGGTGTAGATATTTGCATGTTCATACAGATGGCGGTGTAGATATTTACATGTTGATACAGATGGCGGTGTAGATATTTCCATGTTTATACAGATAGCGGTGCGTATATTTCCATGTTTATACAGATAGTTGGGCAGATATTTCCATGTTTATACAGATGGCGGTGTAGATATTTCCATCTTAATACAGATGGCGGTGTAGATATGTCTATGTTCGTACAGATGGCGGTGTAGATATTTCCATGTTCATAGGGATGGCGGTGTAGATATTTCCAAGTTCATAGAGATAGCGCTGTAGTTATTTCCAAATTTACAGAGAAATCTGTGTAGATATTTCCATGTATATGCAGATAGTTGTGTAGATATTTCCATGTTCATGTAGATAGCGGAAGATATTTCCATGTTCATCCAGATGCCGGTGTAGATATATCCATGTTCATACAGATGGCGGTGAAGATATTTCCATGTTCATACAGATGGCGGGGTAGATATTTCCATGTTCATACACATGGCGGTGTAGATATATCCATGTTCATAGAGATGGCGGTGTAGATATTTCCATGTTCATACAAATGGCGGTGTAGATATTTCCATATTCATAGAGATGGCGGTGTAGATATTTCCATGTTTATACAGATAGCAGTGTAGTTATTTCCATGTTTATAGAGATAGCAGTGTAGATATTTCCATAGATATAGAGATAGCTGTGTAGATATTTGCATGTTCAAACAGTAGCGGTGTAGATATTTCCATGTTCATACTGATAGCGGTGTAGATATTTCCATGTTCATACAGTTAGCGGTGTAGATATTTCCATGTTCATACAGATGGCGGTGTAGATATTTACATGTTCATACAGATGGCGGTGTAGATATTTCCATGTTCGTACGGATGGCAGTGTAGATATTTCCATGTTCCTACAGGTGGCGGTGTAGATATTCCCGTTTTTACAGATTGCTGTGTAGTTATTTCCGTGTTTATAGAGATAGCAGTGTAGATATTTCCATTGATATACAGATAGCTGTGTAGATATTTGCATGTTCATACAGATAGCGGTGTAGATATTTCCATGTTCATACAGATAGAGGTGTAGATATTTCCATGTTCATACACATAGCTGTTTAGATATTTCCATGCTCATACAGATAACGGTGTAGATATTTCCATGTTCATACAGATGGCGGTGTAGATATTTCCATGTTTTTAGAGATGGCGGTGTAGATATTTTCATGTTTACACAGATGGCGGTGGAGATATTTCCATGTTTACACAGATAGCGGTGTAGACATTTCCATGTTTACACAGATAGCGGTGTGGATATTTCCACGTTTATGCAGATAGCGGTGTAGATATTTCCATGTTTATAAAGATAGCGGTGCGGATATTTCCATGTTTATACAGATAGTTGGGCAGATATTTCCATGTTTATACAGATAGCGGTGTAGATATTTCCATCTTAATACAGATGGTGGTGTTGATATATCCATGTTCGTACAGATGGCGGTGTAGATATTTCCATGTTCATACAGATGGCGGTGTAGATATTTCGAAGTTTATAGAGATAGCGCTGCAGATATTTCCATATTTATAGAGAAATCTGTGTAGATATTTCCATGTATATGCAGATAGCTGTGTAGATATTTCCATGTTCATGCAGATAGCGGTGTAGATATTTCCATGTTCATCCAGATGCCGGTGTAGATATATCCATGTTCATACAGATGGCGGTGAAGATATTTCCATGTTCATACAGATGGCGGTGTAGATATTTCCAAGTTCATACACATGGCGTTGTAGATATTTCCATGTCCATAGAGATGGCGGTGTAGATATTTCCATGTTTATACAGATAGCAGTGTAGTTATTTCCATGTTTATAGAGATAGCAGTGTAGATATTTCCATTGATATACAGATAGCTGTGTAGATATTTGCATGTTCATACAGATAGCGGTGTAGATATTTCCATGTTCATACAGATGGCGGTGTAGATAATTCCATGTTCATACAAATGGCGGTGTAGATATTTCTATGTTCATACAGATGGCGGTGTAGATATTTCCGTGTTCGTAGAAATGGCGGTGAAGATATTTCCATGTTCCTAGAGATGGCGGTGTTGATATTTCCATGTTTATACAGATAGCAATGTGGATATTTCTATGTTTATAGAGATAGCGGTGCAGATATTTCCATTGATATACAGATAGCGGTGTAGATATTTGCATGTTCATACAGATAACGGTGTAGATATGTCCATGTTCATACAGATAGCGGTGTAGATATTTCCATGTTCATACAGATAGCGGTGTAGATATTTCCATGTTTTACAGATAGCGGTGTAGATATTTCCATGTTCATACAGATATGGGTGTAGATATTTCCATGTTTATAGAGATGGCGGTCTAGATATTTCCATGTTTATAGAGATAGTGGTGTAGTTATTTCCGAGTTTATAGAGACAGCGTTGTAGATATTTCCATGTTTATACAGATAGCGGTGAAGGTATTTCCATGTTTATGCAGATAGCGGTGTAGATATTTCCATGTTTATACAGATAGCAGTGTAGATATTTCTATGTTTATAGAGATAGTTGTGTTGATAATTTCAATTTTATGCAGATAGCAGTGTAGATATTTCCAAGTTCATACAGATAGCGGTGTAGATATTTCCATTGATATTCAGATAGCTGTGTAGATATTTGCATGTTCATACACATAGCGGTGTAGATATTTCCATGTTCATACTGATAGCGGTGTAGATATTCCCATGTTCATACAGTTAGCGGTGTAGATATTTCCATGTTCATACAGATGGCGGTATAGATATTTCCATGTTCATACAGATGGCCGTGTAGATATTTACATGTTCATACAGATGGCGGTGTAGATATTCCCTTGTTCGTACGGATGGCAGTGTAGATATTTCCGTGTTCATACAGGTGGCGGTGTAGATATTCCCCTGTTTTTACAGATAGCTGTGTAGTTATTTCCGTGTTTATAGAGATAGAAGGGTAGATATTTCCATTGATATACAGATAGCTGTGTAGATATTTGCATGTTCATACAGATAGCGGTGTAGATATTTCCCTGTTCATACAGATAGTGGTGTAGATATTTCCATGTTCATACACATAGCGGTGTAGATATTTCCATGTTCATACAGATAACGGTGTAGATATTTGCATGTTCATACAGATAGCGGTGTAGATATTTCCATGTTCTCACAGATAGCGGTGTAGATATTTCCATGTTCATACAGTTAGCGGTGTAGATATTTCCATGTTCATCCAGATGCCGGTGTAGATATATCCATGTTCATACAGATGGTGGTGAAGATATTTCCATGTTCATACAGATGGCGGTGTAGATATTTCCATGTTCATACACATGGCGGTGTAGATATTTCCATGTTCATAGAGATGGCGGTGTAGATATTTCCATGTTCTTACAAATGGCGGTGTAGGTATTTCCATGTTCATAGAGATGGCGGTGTAGATATTTCCATGTTTGTACAGATAACAGTGTAGTTATTTCCATGTTTATAGAGATAGCAGTGTAGATATTTCCCTTGATATACAGATAGCTGTGCAGATATTTCCATGTTCATACAGATAGCGGTGCAGATATTTCCATGTTCATACAGATAGCTGTGTAGATATTTCCATGTTCATACAGATAGCGGTGTAGTTATTTCCATGTTCATACAGTTAGCGGTGTAGATATTTCCATGTTCATACAGATGGCGGTGTAGATATTTCCATGTTCATACAGATGGCGGTGTAGATATTTACATGTTCATACAGATGGCGGTGTAGATATTTCCATGTTCGTACGGATGGCAGTGTAGATATTTCCATGTTCATACAGGTGGCGGTGTAGATATTTCCATGTTCATACAGATAGAAGTGTAGTTATTTCCATGTTTATAGAGATAGCAGTGTAGATATTTCCTTTGATATACAGATAGCTGTGTAGATATTTCCATGTTCATACAGATAGCGGTGCAGATATTTCCATGTTCTTACAGATAGCTGTGTAGATATTTCCAAGTTCATACAGACAGCAGTGTAGTTATTTCCATGTTTATAGAGATAGCAGAGTAGATATTTCCATTGATATACAGATAGCTGTGTAGTTATTTACATGTTCATACAGATGGCGGTGTAGATATTTCCATGTTCGTACGCATGGCAGTGTAGATATTTCCATGTTCGTACAGGTGGCGGTGTAGATATTTCCATGTTTATACAAATAGCAGTGTAGTTATTTCAATGTTTATAGAGATAGCAATGTAGATATTTCCATTGATATACATATAGCTGTGTAGATATTTGCATGTTCATACAGATAGCGGTGTAGATATTGCCATGTTCATACAGATAGAGGTGTGGATATTTCCATGTTCATACAGATAGCGGTGTAGATATTTCCATGTTCATATAGATAACGGTGTAGATATTTCCATGTTCATACAGATGGCGGTGTAGATATTTCCATGTTTTTAGAGATGGCGGTTTAGATATTTTCATGTTTACACAGATGGCGGTGGAGATACTTCCATGTTTACACAGATAGCGCTGTAGACATTTCCATGTTTACACAGATAGCGGTGTGTATATTTCCACGTTTATGCAGATAGCGGTGTAGATACTTCCATGTTTATACAGATAGCGGTGCGGATATTTCCATGTTTATACAGATAGTTGGGCAGATATTTCCATGTTTATACAGATACCGGTTTATATATTTCCATCTTAATACAGATGGCGGCATAGATATCTCTATGTTAGTACAGATGTCGGTGTAGACATTTGCATGTTCATAGGGATGGCGGTGTAGATATTTCGAAGTTTATAGAGATAGCGCTGTAGTTATTTCCAAATTCATAGAGAAATCTGTGTAGATATTTCCATATATATGCAGATAGTTGTGTAGATATTTCCATGTTCATGCAGATAGCGGTGTAGATATTTCCATGTTCATCCAGATGCCGGTGTAGATATATCCATGTTCATACAGATGGCGGTGAAGATATTTCCATGTTCATACAGATGGCGGTGTAGATATTTCCATGTTCATACACATGGCGGTGTATATATATCCATGTTCATTGAGATGGCGCTGTAGATATTTCCATGTTCATACAAATGGCGGTGTAGATATTTCCATATTCAGAGAGATGGCGGTGTAGATATTTCCATGTTTATACAGATAGCAGTGTAGATATTTCCATGTTTATAGAGATAGCAGTGTAGATATTTCCTTGTTCATACTGATAGCGGTGTAGATATTTCCATGTTCATACAGTTAGCGGTGTAGATATTTCCATGTTCATACAGATGGTGGTGTAGATATTTCCACGTTCATACAGATGGCCGTGTAGATATTTACATGTTCATACAGATGGCGGTGTAGATATTTCCATGTTCGTACGGATGGCAGTGTAGATATTTCCATGTTCATACAGGTGGCGGTGTAGATATTCCCCTGTTTTTACAGATAGCTGTGTAGTTATTTCCGTGTTTATAGAGATAGCAGGGTAGATATTTCCATTGATATACAGATAGCTGTGTAGATATTTGCATGTTCATACAGATAGCGGTGTAGATATTTCCCTGTTCATACAGATAGCGGTGTAGATATTTCCATGTTCATACACATAGCGGTGTAGATATTTCCATGTTCATACAGATAACGGTGTAGATATTTGCATGTTCATACAGATAGCGGTGTAGATATTTCCATGTTCTCATAGATAGCGGTGTAGATATTTCCATGTTCATACAGTTAGCGGTGTAGATATTTCCATGTTCATGCAGATACCGGTGTAGATATTTCCATGTTCATCCAGATGCCGGTGTAGATATATCCATGTTCATACAGATGGCGGTGAAGATATTTCCATGTTCATACAGATGGCGGTGTAGATATTTCCATGTTCATACACATGGCGGTGTAGATATTTCCATGTTCATAGAGATGGCGGTGTAGATATTTCCATGTTCATTCAAATGGCGGTGTAGATATTTCCATGTTCATAGAGATGGCAGTGTAGATATTTCCATGTTTGTACAGATAGCAGTGTAATTATTTCCATGTTTATAGAGATAGCAGTGTAGATATTTCCCTTGATATACAGATAGCTGTGTAGATATTTCCATGTTCATACAGATAGCGGTGCAGATATTTCCAGGTTCATACAGATAGCTGTGTAGATATTTCCATGTTCATACAGATAGCGGTGTAGTTATTTCCATGTTCATACAGTTAGCGGTGTAGATATTTCCATGTTCATACAGATGGTGGTGTAGATATTTCCATGTTCATACAGATGGCGGTGTAGATATTTACATGTTCATACCGATGGAGGTGTAGATATTTCCATGTTCGTACGGATGGCAGTGTAGATATTTCCATGTTCATACAGGTTTCGGTGTAGATATTTCCATGTTCATACAGATAGCAGTGTAGTTATTTCCATGTTTATATAAATAGCAGAGTAGATATTTCCATTGATATACAGATAGCTCTGTAGTTATTTACATGTTCATACAGATGGCGGTGTAGATATTTCCATGTTCATACGGATGGCAAGGTAGATATTTCCATGTTCGTACAGGTGGCGGTGTAGATATTTCCATGTTTATACAAATAGCAGTGTAGTTATTTCAATGTTTATAGAGATAGCAATGTAGATATTTCCATTGATATACATATAGCTGTGTAGATATTTGCATGTTCATACAGATAGCGGTGTAGATATTGCCATGTTCATACAGATAGAGGTGTAGATATTTCCATGTTCATACAGATAGCGGTGTAGATATTTCCATGTTCATACAGATAACGGTGTAGATATTTCCATGTTCATACAGATGGCGGTGTAGATATTTCCATGTTTTTAGAGATGGCGGTGTAGATATTTTCATGTTTACACAGATGGCGGTGGAGATACTTCCATGTTTACACAGATAGCGTTGTAGACATTTCCATGTTTACACAGATAGCGGTGTGTATATTTCCATGTTTATACAGATAGCGGTATAGATATTTCCATGTTTATAGAGATGGCGGTCTAGATATTTCCATGTTTATAGAGATAGTGGTGTAGTTATTTCCAAGTTTATAGAGACAGCGTTGTAGATATTTCCATGTTTGTACAGATAGCGGTGAAGATATTTCCATGTTTATACAGATAGCGGTATAGATATTTCCATGTTTATACAGATAGCAGTGTAGATATTTCCATGTTTATAGAGATAGTGGTGTAGATAATTTCAATTTTATACAGATAGCAGTGTAGATAATTCCAAGTTCATACAGGTAGCGGTGTAGATATTTCCACGTTTATAGAGATGGCGGTGTAGATATTTCCATGTTCATACAGATGGTGGTGTAGATATTTCCATGTTTTTAGAGATGGCGGTGCAGATATTTTCATGTTTACACAGATGGCGGTGGAGATATTTCCATGTTTACACAGATAGCGTTGTAGACATTTCCATGTTTACACAGATAGCGGTGTGTATATTTGCACGTTTATGCAGATAGCGGTGTAGATATTTCCATGTTTATACAGATAGCGGTGCGGATATTTCCATGTCTATACAGATAGTTGGGCAGATATTTCCATGTTTATACAGATAGCGGTGTAGATATTTCCATCTTAATACAGATGGCGGGGTAGATATGTCTATGTTCGTACAGATGGCGGTGTAGATATTTGCATGTTCATAGGGATGGCGGTGTAGATATTTCGAAGTTTATAGAGATAGCGCTGTAGTTATTTCCAAATTTATAGAGAAATCTGTGTAGATATTTCCATGTATATGCAGATAGTAGTGTAGATATTTCCATGTTCATGCAGATAGCGGTGTAGATATTTCCATGTTCATCCAGATGCCATTGTAGATATTTCGATGTTTATACAGATAGCGGTGTAGATATTTCCATGTTTATAGAGATAGCAGTTTAGATATTTCCATTGATATACAGATAGCTGTGTAGATATTTGCATGTTCATACAGATAGCGGTGTAGATATTTCCATGTTCATACTGATAGCGGTGTAGATATTTCCATGTTCATACAGTTAGCGGTGTAGATATTTCCATGTTCATACAGATGGCGGTGTAGGTATTTCCATGTTCATACAGATGGCGGTGTAGATATTTACATGTTCATACAGATGGCGGTGTAGATATTTCCATGTTCGTACGGATGGCAGTGTAGATATTTCTATGTTCATACAGGTGGCGGTGTAGATATTCCCGTTTTTACAGATAGTTGTGTTGTTATTTCCGTGTTTATAGAGATAGCAGGGTAGATATTTCTATTGATATACAGATAGCTGTGTAGATATTTACATGTTCATACAGATAGCGGTGTAGATATTTCCCTGTTCATACAGATAGCGGTGTAGATATTTCCATGTTCATACACGTAGCGGTGTAGATATTTCCATGTTCATACAGATAACGGTGTAGATATTTGCATGTTCATGCAGATAGCGGTGTAGATATTTCCATGTTCTCACAGATAGCGGTGTAGATATTTCCATGTTCATACAGTTAGCGGTGTAGATATTTCCATGTTCATGCAGGTAGCGGTGTAGATATTTCCATGTTCATCCAGATGCCGGTGTAGATATATCCATGTTCATACAGATGGCGGTGAAGATATTTCCATGTTCATACAGATGGCGGTGTAGATATTTCCATGTTCATACACATGGCGGTGTAGATATTTCCATGTTCATAGAGATGGCGGTGTAGATATTTCCATGTTCATAAAAATGGCGGTGTAGATATTTCTATGTTCATAGAGATGGCGGTGTAGATATTTCCAAGTTTGTACAGATAGCAGTGTAGTTATTTCCATGTTTATAGAGATAGCAGTGTAGATATTTCCCTTGATATACAGATAGCTGTGTAGATATTTCCATGTTCATACAAATAGCGGTGCAGATATTTCCATGTTCATACAGATAGCTGTGTAGATATTTCCATGTTCATACAGATAGCGGTGTAGTTATTTCCATGTTCATACAGTTAGTGGTGTAGATATTTCCATGTTCATACAGATTGCGGTGTAGTTATTTCCATGTTCATACAGATGGCGCTGTAGATATTTACATGTTCATACAGATGGCGGTGTAGTTATTTCCATGTTCGTACGGATGGCAGTGTAGATATTTCCATGTTCATACAGATAGCGGTGTAGATATTTCCATGTTCATACAGATAGCAGTGTAGTTATTTCCATGTTTATAGAGATAGCAGTGTAGATATTTCCATTGATATACAGATAGCTGTGTAGATATTTACATGTTCATACAGATGGCGGTGTAGATATTTCCATGTTCGTACGGATGGCAGTGTAGATATTTCCATGTTCGTACAGGTGGCGGTGTAGATATTTCCATGTTTATACAAATAGCAGTGTAGTTATTTCAATGTTTATAGAGATAGCAATGTAGATATTTCCATTGATATACATATAGCTGTGTAGATATTTGCATGTTCATACAGATAGCGGTGTAGATATTGCCATGTTCATACAGATAGAGGTGTAGATATTTCCATGTTCATACAGATAGCGGTGTAGATATTTCCATGTTCATACAGTTAGCGGTGTAGATATTTCCATGTTCATACAGTTGGCTGTGTAGATATTTACATGTTCATACAGATGGCGTTGTAGATATTTCCATGTTCATACAGATGGCGGGGAAGATATTTCCATGTTCATAGAGATGGCGTTGTAGATATTTCCATGTTTACACAGATAGCGGTGCAGAGATTTCCATCTTTACACAGATAGCGGTGTGGATATTTCCATGTTTATGCAGATAGCGGTGTAGATATTTCCATGTTTATACAGATAGCGGTGCGGATATTTCCATGTTTATACAGATAGTTGGGCAGATATTTCCAT
Organism: Gorilla gorilla gorilla; assembly: GCF_029281585.2. NCBI lineage: Eukaryota > Metazoa > Chordata > Mammalia > Primates > Hominidae > Gorilla > Gorilla gorilla. Next base: position 14,406,429 of record NC_073235.2, on the reverse strand, counting down.
GTTTATACAGATAGCGGTGTAGATATTTCCATCTTAATACAGATGGCGGTTTAGATATGTCCATGTTCGTACAGATGGCGGTGTAGATATTTCGAAGTTTATAGTGATATCGCTGCAGTTATTTCCATATTTATAGAGAATTCTGTGTAAATATTTCCATGTATATGCAGATAGCTGTGTAGATATTTCCATGTTCATGCAGATAGCGGTGTACATATTTCCACGTTCATCCAGATGCCGGTGTAGATATATCCATGTTCATACAGATGGCGGTGAAGATATTTCCATGTTCATACTGATGGCGGTGTAGATATTTCCATGTTCATACACATGGCGGTGTAGATATTTCCAAGTTCATAGAGATGGCGATGTAGATATTTCATTGTTCATACAAATGGCGGTGTAGCTATTTCCGTGTTCATAGAGATGGCGGTGTAGATATTTCCATGTTTGTACAGATAGCAGTGTAGTTATTTCCATGTTTATAGAGATAGCAGTGTAGATATTTCCATTGATATACAGATAGCTGTGTAGAAATTTGCATGTTCATACAGATAGCGGTGTAGTTATTTCCATGTTCATACAGATAGCGGTGTAGATATTTCCATGTTCATACACATAGCGGTGTAGATATTTCCATGTTCATACAGATAACGGTGTAGATATTTCCATGTTCACACAGATAGTGGTGTATATCTTTCCATGTTCACACAGATAGCGGTGTAGATATTTCCATGTTCATACAGTTAGCGGTGTAGATATTTCCATGTTCATGCAGATAGCGGTGTAGATATTTCCATGTTCATCCAGATGCCGGTGTAGATATATCCATGTTCATACAGATGGCGGTGAAGATATTTCCATGTTCATACAGATGGCGGTGTAGATATTTCCATGTTCATACAAATGGCGGTGTAGATATTTCTATGTTCATACAGATGGCGGTGTAGATATTTCCGTGTTCATACAAATGGCGGTGTAGATATTTCCATGTTCATAGAGATGGCGGTGTTGATATTTCCATGTTTATACAGATAGCAATGTAGATATTTCCATGTTTATAGAGATAGCGGTGCAGATATTTCCATTGATATACAGATAGCTGTGTAGATATTTGCATGTTCATACAGATAACGGTGTAGATATTTCCATGTTCATACAGATAGCGGTGTAGATATTTCCATGTTCATACAGATAGCAGTGTAGATATTTCCATGTTTTACAGATAGCGGTGTAGATATTTCCATGTTCATACAGATAGGGGTGTAGATATTTCCATGTTTATAGAGATGGCGGTCTAGATATTTCCATGTTTATAGAGATAGTGGTGTAGTTATTTCTGAGTTTATAGAGACGGCGTTGTAGATATTTCCATGTTTATACAGATAGCGGTGAAGGTATTTCCATGTTCATCCAGATGCCGGTGTAGATATATCCATGTTCATACACATGGCGGTGTAGATATTTCCATGTTCATAGAGATGGCGGTGTAGATATTTCCATGTTCTTACAAATGGCGGTGTAGGTATTTCCATGTTCATAGAGATGGCGGTGTAGATATTTCCATGTTTGTACAGATAACAGTGTAGTTATTTCCATGTTTATAGAGATAGCAGTGTAGATATTTCCCTTGATATACAGATAGCTGTGCAGATATTTCCATGTTCATACAGATAGCGGTGCAGATATTTCCATGTTCATACAGATAGCTGTGTAGATATTTCCATGTTCATACAGATAGCGGTGTAGTTATTTCCATGTTCATACAGTTAGCGGTGTAGATATTTCCATGTTCATACAGATGGCGGTGTAGATATTTCCATGTTCATACAGATGGCGGTGTAGATATTTACATGTTCATACAGATGGCGGTGTAGATATTTCCATGTTCGTACGGATGGCAGTGTAGATATTTCCATGTTCATACAGGTGGCGGTGTAGATATTTCCATGTTCATACAGATAGAAGTGTAGTTATTTCCATGTTTATAGAGATAGCAGTGTAGATATTTCCTTTGATATACAGATAGCTGTGTAGATATTTCCATGTTCATACAGATAGCGGTGCAGATATTTCCATGTTCTTACAGATAGCTGTGTAGATATTTCCAAGTTCATACAGACAGCAGTGTAGTTATTTCCATGTTTATAGAGATAGCAGAGTAGATATTTCCATTGATATACAGATAGCTGTGTAGTTATTTACATGTTCATACAGATGGCGGTGTAGATATTTCCATGTTCGTACGCATGGCAGTGTAGATATTTCCATGTTCGTACAGGTGGCGGTGTAGATATTTCCATGTTTATACAAATAGCAGTGTAGTTATTTCAATGTTTATAGAGATAGCAATGTAGATATTTCCATTGATATACATATAGCTGTGTAGATATTTGCATGTTCATACAGATAGCGGTGTAGATATTGCCATGTTCATACAGATAGAGGTGTGGATATTTCCATGTTCATACAGATAGCGGTGTAGATATTTCCATGTTCATATAGATAACGGTGTAGATATTTCCATGTTCATACAGATGGCGGTGTAGATATTTCCATGTTTTTAGAGATGGCGGTTTAGATATTTTCATGTTTACACAGATGGCGGTGGAGATACTTCCATGTTTACACAGATAGCGCTGTAGACATTTCCATGTTTACACAGATAGCGGTGTGTATATTTCCACGTTTATGCAGATAGCGGTGTAGATACTTCCATGTTTATACAGATAGCGGTGCGGATATTTCCATGTTTATACAGATAGTTGGGCAGATATTTCCATGTTTATACAGATACCGGTTTATATATTTCCATCTTAATACAGATGGCGGCATAGATATCTCTATGTTAGTACAGATGTCGGTGTAGACATTTGCATGTTCATAGGGATGGCGGTGTAGATATTTCGAAGTTTATAGAGATAGCGCTGTAGTTATTTCCAAATTCATAGAGAAATCTGTGTAGATATTTCCATATATATGCAGATAGTTGTGTAGATATTTCCATGTTCATGCAGATAGCGGTGTAGATATTTCCATGTTCATCCAGATGCCGGTGTAGATATATCCATGTTCATACAGATGGCGGTGAAGATATTTCCATGTTCATACAGATGGCGGTGTAGATATTTCCATGTTCATACACATGGCGGTGTATATATATCCATGTTCATTGAGATGGCGCTGTAGATATTTCCATGTTCATACAAATGGCGGTGTAGATATTTCCATATTCAGAGAGATGGCGGTGTAGATATTTCCATGTTTATACAGATAGCAGTGTAGATATTTCCATGTTTATAGAGATAGCAGTGTAGATATTTCCTTGTTCATACTGATAGCGGTGTAGATATTTCCATGTTCATACAGTTAGCGGTGTAGATATTTCCATGTTCATACAGATGGTGGTGTAGATATTTCCACGTTCATACAGATGGCCGTGTAGATATTTACATGTTCATACAGATGGCGGTGTAGATATTTCCATGTTCGTACGGATGGCAGTGTAGATATTTCCATGTTCATACAGGTGGCGGTGTAGATATTCCCCTGTTTTTACAGATAGCTGTGTAGTTATTTCCGTGTTTATAGAGATAGCAGGGTAGATATTTCCATTGATATACAGATAGCTGTGTAGATATTTGCATGTTCATACAGATAGCGGTGTAGATATTTCCCTGTTCATACAGATAGCGGTGTAGATATTTCCATGTTCATACACATAGCGGTGTAGATATTTCCATGTTCATACAGATAACGGTGTAGATATTTGCATGTTCATACAGATAGCGGTGTAGATATTTCCATGTTCTCATAGATAGCGGTGTAGATATTTCCATGTTCATACAGTTAGCGGTGTAGATATTTCCATGTTCATGCAGATACCGGTGTAGATATTTCCATGTTCATCCAGATGCCGGTGTAGATATATCCATGTTCATACAGATGGCGGTGAAGATATTTCCATGTTCATACAGATGGCGGTGTAGATATTTCCATGTTCATACACATGGCGGTGTAGATATTTCCATGTTCATAGAGATGGCGGTGTAGATATTTCCATGTTCATTCAAATGGCGGTGTAGATATTTCCATGTTCATAGAGATGGCAGTGTAGATATTTCCATGTTTGTACAGATAGCAGTGTAATTATTTCCATGTTTATAGAGATAGCAGTGTAGATATTTCCCTTGATATACAGATAGCTGTGTAGATATTTCCATGTTCATACAGATAGCGGTGCAGATATTTCCAGGTTCATACAGATAGCTGTGTAGATATTTCCATGTTCATACAGATAGCGGTGTAGTTATTTCCATGTTCATACAGTTAGCGGTGTAGATATTTCCATGTTCATACAGATGGTGGTGTAGATATTTCCATGTTCATACAGATGGCGGTGTAGATATTTACATGTTCATACCGATGGAGGTGTAGATATTTCCATGTTCGTACGGATGGCAGTGTAGATATTTCCATGTTCATACAGGTTTCGGTGTAGATATTTCCATGTTCATACAGATAGCAGTGTAGTTATTTCCATGTTTATATAAATAGCAGAGTAGATATTTCCATTGATATACAGATAGCTCTGTAGTTATTTACATGTTCATACAGATGGCGGTGTAGATATTTCCATGTTCATACGGATGGCAAGGTAGATATTTCCATGTTCGTACAGGTGGCGGTGTAGATATTTCCATGTTTATACAAATAGCAGTGTAGTTATTTCAATGTTTATAGAGATAGCAATGTAGATATTTCCATTGATATACATATAGCTGTGTAGATATTTGCATGTTCATACAGATAGCGGTGTAGATATTGCCATGTTCATACAGATAGAGGTGTAGATATTTCCATGTTCATACAGATAGCGGTGTAGATATTTCCATGTTCATACAGATAACGGTGTAGATATTTCCATGTTCATACAGATGGCGGTGTAGATATTTCCATGTTTTTAGAGATGGCGGTGTAGATATTTTCATGTTTACACAGATGGCGGTGGAGATACTTCCATGTTTACACAGATAGCGTTGTAGACATTTCCATGTTTACACAGATAGCGGTGTGTATATTTCCATGTTTATACAGATAGCGGTATAGATATTTCCATGTTTATAGAGATGGCGGTCTAGATATTTCCATGTTTATAGAGATAGTGGTGTAGTTATTTCCAAGTTTATAGAGACAGCGTTGTAGATATTTCCATGTTTGTACAGATAGCGGTGAAGATATTTCCATGTTTATACAGATAGCGGTATAGATATTTCCATGTTTATACAGATAGCAGTGTAGATATTTCCATGTTTATAGAGATAGTGGTGTAGATAATTTCAATTTTATACAGATAGCAGTGTAGATAATTCCAAGTTCATACAGGTAGCGGTGTAGATATTTCCACGTTTATAGAGATGGCGGTGTAGATATTTCCATGTTCATACAGATGGTGGTGTAGATATTTCCATGTTTTTAGAGATGGCGGTGCAGATATTTTCATGTTTACACAGATGGCGGTGGAGATATTTCCATGTTTACACAGATAGCGTTGTAGACATTTCCATGTTTACACAGATAGCGGTGTGTATATTTGCACGTTTATGCAGATAGCGGTGTAGATATTTCCATGTTTATACAGATAGCGGTGCGGATATTTCCATGTCTATACAGATAGTTGGGCAGATATTTCCATGTTTATACAGATAGCGGTGTAGATATTTCCATCTTAATACAGATGGCGGGGTAGATATGTCTATGTTCGTACAGATGGCGGTGTAGATATTTGCATGTTCATAGGGATGGCGGTGTAGATATTTCGAAGTTTATAGAGATAGCGCTGTAGTTATTTCCAAATTTATAGAGAAATCTGTGTAGATATTTCCATGTATATGCAGATAGTAGTGTAGATATTTCCATGTTCATGCAGATAGCGGTGTAGATATTTCCATGTTCATCCAGATGCCATTGTAGATATTTCGATGTTTATACAGATAGCGGTGTAGATATTTCCATGTTTATAGAGATAGCAGTTTAGATATTTCCATTGATATACAGATAGCTGTGTAGATATTTGCATGTTCATACAGATAGCGGTGTAGATATTTCCATGTTCATACTGATAGCGGTGTAGATATTTCCATGTTCATACAGTTAGCGGTGTAGATATTTCCATGTTCATACAGATGGCGGTGTAGGTATTTCCATGTTCATACAGATGGCGGTGTAGATATTTACATGTTCATACAGATGGCGGTGTAGATATTTCCATGTTCGTACGGATGGCAGTGTAGATATTTCTATGTTCATACAGGTGGCGGTGTAGATATTCCCGTTTTTACAGATAGTTGTGTTGTTATTTCCGTGTTTATAGAGATAGCAGGGTAGATATTTCTATTGATATACAGATAGCTGTGTAGATATTTACATGTTCATACAGATAGCGGTGTAGATATTTCCCTGTTCATACAGATAGCGGTGTAGATATTTCCATGTTCATACACGTAGCGGTGTAGATATTTCCATGTTCATACAGATAACGGTGTAGATATTTGCATGTTCATGCAGATAGCGGTGTAGATATTTCCATGTTCTCACAGATAGCGGTGTAGATATTTCCATGTTCATACAGTTAGCGGTGTAGATATTTCCATGTTCATGCAGGTAGCGGTGTAGATATTTCCATGTTCATCCAGATGCCGGTGTAGATATATCCATGTTCATACAGATGGCGGTGAAGATATTTCCATGTTCATACAGATGGCGGTGTAGATATTTCCATGTTCATACACATGGCGGTGTAGATATTTCCATGTTCATAGAGATGGCGGTGTAGATATTTCCATGTTCATAAAAATGGCGGTGTAGATATTTCTATGTTCATAGAGATGGCGGTGTAGATATTTCCAAGTTTGTACAGATAGCAGTGTAGTTATTTCCATGTTTATAGAGATAGCAGTGTAGATATTTCCCTTGATATACAGATAGCTGTGTAGATATTTCCATGTTCATACAAATAGCGGTGCAGATATTTCCATGTTCATACAGATAGCTGTGTAGATATTTCCATGTTCATACAGATAGCGGTGTAGTTATTTCCATGTTCATACAGTTAGTGGTGTAGATATTTCCATGTTCATACAGATTGCGGTGTAGTTATTTCCATGTTCATACAGATGGCGCTGTAGATATTTACATGTTCATACAGATGGCGGTGTAGTTATTTCCATGTTCGTACGGATGGCAGTGTAGATATTTCCATGTTCATACAGATAGCGGTGTAGATATTTCCATGTTCATACAGATAGCAGTGTAGTTATTTCCATGTTTATAGAGATAGCAGTGTAGATATTTCCATTGATATACAGATAGCTGTGTAGATATTTACATGTTCATACAGATGGCGGTGTAGATATTTCCATGTTCGTACGGATGGCAGTGTAGATATTTCCATGTTCGTACAGGTGGCGGTGTAGATATTTCCATGTTTATACAAATAGCAGTGTAGTTATTTCAATGTTTATAGAGATAGCAATGTAGATATTTCCATTGATATACATATAGCTGTGTAGATATTTGCATGTTCATACAGATAGCGGTGTAGATATTGCCATGTTCATACAGATAGAGGTGTAGATATTTCCATGTTCATACAGATAGCGGTGTAGATATTTCCATGTTCATACTGATAACGGTGTAGATATTTCCATGTTCATACAGATAGCGGTGTAGTTATTTCCATGTTCATACAGTTAGCGGTGTAGATATTTCCATGTTCATACAGTTGGCTGTGTAGATATTTACATGTTCATACAGATGGCGTTGTAGATATTTCCATGTTCATACAGATGGCGGGGAAGATATTTCCATGTTCATAGAGATGGCGTTGTAGATATTTCCATGTTTACACAGATAGCGGTGCAGAGATTTCCATCTTTACACAGATAGCGGTGTGGATATTTCCATGTTTATGCAGATAGCGGTGTAGATATTTCCATGTTTATACAGATAGCGGTGCGGATATTTCCATGTTTATACAGATAGTTGGGCAGATATTTCCATGTTTATACAGATAGCGGTGTAGATATTTCCATCTTAATACAGATGGCGGTTTAGATATGTCCATGTTCGTACAGATGGCGGTGTAGATATTTCGAAGTTTATAGTGATATCGCTGCAGTTATTTCCATATTTATAGAGAATTCTGTGTAAATATTTCCATGTATATGCAGATAGCTGTGTAGATATTTCCATGTTCATGCAGATAGCGGTGTACATATTTCCACGTTCATCCAGATGCCGGTGTAGATATATCCATGTTCATACAGATGGCGGTGAAGATATTTCCATGTTCATACTGATGGCGGTGTAGATATTTCCATGTTCATACACATGGCGGTGTAGATATTTCCAAGTTCATAGAGATGGCGATGTAGATATTTCATTGTTCATACAAATGGCGGTGTAGCTATTTCCGTGTTCATAGAGATGGCGGTGTAGATATTTCCATGTTTGTACAGATAGCAGTGTAGTTATTTCCATGTTTATAGAGATAGCAGTGTAGATATTTCCATTGATATACAGATAGCTGTGTAGAAATTTGCATGTTCATACAGATAGCGGTGTAGTTATTTCCATGTTCATACAGATAGCGGTGTAGATATTTCCATGTTCATACACATAGCGGTGTAGATATTTCCATGTTCATACAGATAACGGTGTAGATATTTCCATGTTCACACAGATAGTGGTGTATATCTTTCCATGTTCACACAGATAGCGGTGTAGATATTTCCATGTTCATACAGTTAGCGGTGTAGATATTTCCATGTTCATGCAGATAGCGGTGTAGATATTTCCATGTTCATCCAGATGCCGGTGTAGATATATCCATGTTCATACAGATGGCGGTGAAGATATTTCCATGTTCATACAGATGGCGGTGTAGATATTTCCATGTTCATACAAATGGCGGTGTAGATATTTCTATGTTCATACAGATGGCGGTGTAGATATTTCCGTGTTCATACAAATGGCGGTGTAGATATTTCCATGTTCATAGAGATGGCGGTGTTGATATTTCCATGTTTATACAGATAGCAATGTAGATATTTCCATGTTTATAGAGATAGCGGTGCAGATATTTCCATTGATATACAGATAGCTGTGTAGATATTTGCATGTTCATACAGATAACGGTGTAGATATTTCCATGTTCATACAGATAGCGGTGTAGATATTTCCATGTTCATACAGATAGCAGTGTAGATATTTCCATGTTTTACAGATAGCGGTGTAGATATTTCCATGTTCATACAGATAGGGGTGTAGATATTTCCATGTTTATAGAGATGGCGGTCTAGATATTTCCATGTTTATAGAGATAGTGGTGTAGTTATTTCTGAGTTTATAGAGACGGCGTTGTAGATATTTCCATGTTTATACAGATAGCGGTGAAGGTATTTCCATGTTTATACAGATAGCGGTGTAGATATTTCCATGTTTATACAGATAGCAGTGTAGATATTTCCATGTTTATAAAGATAGTTGTGTAGATAATTTCAATTTTATACAGATAGCAGTGTAGATATTTCCAAGTTCATACAGATAGCGGTGTAGATATTTCCACGTTTATAGAGATGGTGGTGTAGATATTTCCATGTTCTTACAGATGGCGGTGTAGATATTTCCATGTTTTTAGAGATGGCGGTGTAGATATTTTCATGTTTACACAGATGGCGGTGTAGATATTTCCATGTTTACACAGATAGCGGTGTAGACATTTCCATGTTTACACAGATAGCGGTGTGGATATTTCCATGTTTATGCAGATAGCGGTGTAGATATTTCCATGTTTATACAGATATCGGTGCGGATATTTCCATGTTTATACAGATAGTTCGGCAGAGATTTCCATGTTTATACAGATAGCAGTGTAGATATTTCCATCTTAATACAGATGGCGGTGTAGATATGTCTATGTTCGTACAGATGGCGGTGTAGATATTTCCATGTTCATAGAGATGGCGGTGTAGATATTTCCATGTTTGTACAGATAGGAGTGTAGATATTTCCAAGTTTATAGAGATAGCAGTGTAGATATTTCCATTGATGTACAGATAGCTGTGTAGATATTTCCATGTTCATACAGATAGCGGTGCAGATATTTCCATGTTCATACAGATAGCTGTGTAGATATTTCCATGTTCATACAGATAGCGGTGTAGTTATTTCCATGTTCATACAGTTAGCGGTATAGATATTTCCATTTTCATACAGATGGCGGTGTAGATATTTACATGTTCATACAGATGGCGGTGTAGATATTTCCATGTTTATACAAATAGCAGAGTAGTTATTTCAATGTTTATAGAGATAGCAATGTAGATATTTCCATTGATATACATGTAGCTGTGTAGATATTTGCATGTTCATACAGATAGCGGTGTAGATATTGCCATGTTCATACAGATAGAGGTGTAGATATTTCCATGTTCATACAGATAGCGGTGTAGATATTTCCATGTTCATTCTGATAACGGTGTAGATATTTCCATGTTCATACAGATAGCGGTGTAGATATTTCCATGTTCATACAGTTAGCGGTGTAGATATTTCCATGTTCATACAGATGGCGGTGTAGATATTTACATGTTCATACAGATGGCGTTGTAGATATTTCCATGTTCGTACAGATGGCGGGGAAGATATTTCCATGTTCATAGAGATGGCGTTGTAGATATTTCCATGTTCATACAAATGGCGGTGTAGATATTTCCATATTCAGAGAGATGGCGGTGTAGATATTTCCATGTTTATACAGATAGCAGTGTAGATATTTCCATGTTTATAGAGATAGCAGTGTAGATATTTCCTTGTTCATACTGATAGCGGTGTAGATATTTCCATGTTCATACAGTTAGCGGTGTAGATATTTCCATGTTCATACAGATGGTGGTGTAGATATTTCCACGTTCATACAGATGGCCGTGTAGATATTTACATGTTCATACAGATGGCGGTGTAGATATTTCCATGTTCGTACGGATGGCAGTGTAGATATTTCCATGTTCATACAGGTGGCGGTGTAGATATTCCCCTGTTTTTACAGATAGCTGTGTAGTTATTTCCGTGTTTATAGAGATAGCAGGGTAGATATTTCCATTGATATACAGATAGCTGTGTAGATATTTGCATGTTCATACAGATAGCGGTGTAGATATTTCCCTGTTCATACAGATAGCGGTGTAGATATTTCCATGTTCATACACATAGCGGTGTAGATATTTCCATGTTCATACAGATAACGGTGTAGATATTTGCATGTTCATACAGATAGCGGTGTAGATATTTCCATGTTCTCATAGATAGCGGTGTAGATATTTCCATGTTCATACAGTTAGCGGTGTAGATATTTCCATGTTCATGCAGATACCGGTGTAGATATTTCCATGTTCATCCAGATGCCGGTGTAGATATATCCATGTTCATACAGATGGCGGTGAAGATATTTCCATGTTCATACAGATGGCGGTGTAGATATTTCCATGTTCATACACATGGCGGTGTAGATATTTCCATGTTCATAGAGATGGCGGTGTAGATATTTCCATGTTCATTCAAATGGCGGTGTAGATATTTCCATGTTCATAGAGATGGCAGTGTAGATATTTCCATGTTTGTACAGATAGCAGTGTAGTTATTTCCATGTTTATAGAGATAGCAGTGTAGATATTTCCCTTGATATACAGATAGCTGTGTAGATATTTCCATGTTCATACAGATAGCGGTGCAGATATTTCCAGGTTCATACAGATAGCTGTGTAGATATTTCCATGTTCATACAGATAGCGGTGTAGTTATTTCCATGTTCATACAGTTAGCGGTGTAGATATTTCCATGTTCATACAGATGGTGGTGTAGATATTTCCATGTTCATACAGATGGCGGTGTAGATATTTACATGTTCATACCGATGGAGGTGTAGATATTTCCATGTTCGTACGGATGGCAGTGTAGATATTTCCATGTTCATACAGGTTTCGGTGTAGATATTTCCATGTTCATACAGATAGCAGTGTAGTTATTTCCATGTTTATATAAATAGCAGAGTAGATATTTCCATTGATATACAGATAGCTGTGTAGTTATTTACATGTTCATACAGATGGCGGTGTAGATATTTCCATGTTCATACGGATGGCAAGGTAGATATTTCCATGTTCGTACAGGTGGCGGTGTAGATATTTCCATGTTTATACAAATAGCAGTGTAGTTATTTCAATGTTTATAGAGATAGCAATGTAGATATTTCCATTGATATACATATAGCTGTGTAGATATTTGCATGTTCATACAGATAGCGGTGTAGATATTGCCATGTTCATACAGATAGAGGTGTAGATATTTCCATGTTCATACAGATAGCGGTGTAGATATTTCCATGTTCATACAGATAACGGTGTAGATATTTCCATGTTCATACAGATGGCGGTGTAGATATTTCCATGTTTTTAGAGATGGCGGTGTAGATATTTTCATGTTTACACAGATGGCGGTGGAGATACTTCCATGTTTACACAGATAGCGTTGTAGACATTTCCATGTTTACACAGATAGCGGTGTGTATATTTCCATGTTTATACAGATAGCGGTATAGATATTTCCATGTTTATAGAGATGGCGGTCTAGATATTTCCATGTTTATAGAGATAGTGGTGTAGTTATTTCCAAGTTTATAGAGACAGCGTTGTAGATATTTCCATGTTTGTACAGATAGCGGTGAAGATATTTCCATGTTTATACAGATAGCGGTATAGATATTTCCATGTTTATACAGATAGCAGTGTAGATATTTCCATGTTTATAGAGATAGTGGTGTAGATAATTTCAATTTTATACAGATAGCAGTGTAGATAATTCCAAGTTCATACAGGTAGCGGTGTAGATATTTCCACGTTTATAGAGATGGCGGTGTAGATATTTCCATGTTCATACAGATGGTGGTGTAGATATTTCCATGTTTTTAGAGATGGCGGTGCAGATATTTTCATGTTTACACAGATGGCGGTGGAGATATTTCCATGTTTACACAGATAGCGTTGTAGACATTTCCATGTTTACACAGATAGCGGTGTGTATATTTGCACGTTTATGCAGATAGCGGTGTAGATATTTCCATGTTTATACAGATAGCGGTGCGGATATTTCCATGTCTATACAGATAGTTGGGCAGATATTTCCATGTTTATACAGATAGCGGTGTAGATATTTCCATCTTAATACAGATGGCGGGGTAGATATGTCTATGTTCGTACAGATGGCGGTGTAGATATTTGCATGTTCATAGGGATGGCGGTGTAGATATTTCGAAGTTTATAGAGATAGCGCTGTAGTTATTTCCAAATTTATAGAGAAATCTGTGTAGATATTTCCATGTATATGCAGATAGTAGTGTAGATATTTCCATGTTCATGCAGATAGCGGTGTAGATATTTCCATGTCATCCAGATGCCATTGTAGATATTTCGATGTTTATACAGATAGCGGTGTAGATATTTCCATGTTTATAGAGATAGCAGTTTAGATATTTCCATTGATATACAGATAGCTGTGTAGATATTTGCATGTTCATACAGATAGCGGTGTAGATATTTCCATGTTCATACTGATAGCGGTGTAGATATTTCCATGTTCATACAGTTAGCGGTGTAGATATTTCCATGTTCATACAGATGGCGGTGTAGGTATTTCCATGTTCATACAGATGGCGGTGTAGATATTTACATGTTCATACAGATGGCGGTGTAGATATTTCCATGTTCATACGGATGGCAGTGTAGATATTTCTATGTTCATACAGGTGGCGGTGTAGATATTCCCGTTTTTACAGATAGTTGTGTTGTTATTTCCGTGTTTATAGAGATAGCAGGGTAGATATTTCTATTGATATACAGATAGCTGTGTAGATATTTACATGTTCATACAGATAGCGGTGTAGATATTTCCCTGTTCATACAGATAGCGGTGTAGATATTTCCATGTTCATACACGTAGCGGTGTAGATATTTCCATGTTCATACAGATAACGGTGTAGATATTTGCATGTTCATGCAGATAGCGGTGTAGATATTTCCATGTTCTCACAGATAGCGGTGTAGATATTTCCATGTTCATACAGTTAGCGGTGTAGATATTTCCATGTTCATGCAGGTAGCGGTGTAGATATTTCCATGTTCATCCAGATGCCGGTGTAGATATATCCATGTTCATACAGATGGCGGTGAAGATATTTCCATGTTCATACAGATGGCGGTGTAGATATTTCCATGTTCATACACATGGCGGTGTAGATATTTCCATGTTCATAGAGATGGCGGTGTAGATATTTCCATGTTCATAAAAATGGCGGTGTAGATATTTCTATGTTCATAGAGATGGCGGTGTAGATATTTCCAAGTTTGTACAGATAGCAGTGTAGTTATTTCCATGTTTATAGAGATAGCAGTGTAGATATTTCCCTTGATATACAGATAGCTGTGTAGATATTTCCATGTTCATACAGATAGCGGTGCAGATATTTCCATGTTCATACAGATAGCTGTGTAGATATTTCCATGTTCATACAGATAGCGGTGTAGTTATTTCCATGTTCATACAGTTAGTGGTGTAGATATTTCCATGTTCATACAGATTGCGGTGTAGTTATTTCCATGTTCATACAGATGGCGCTGTAGATATTTACATGTTCATACAGATGGCGGTGTAGTTATTTCCATGTTCGTACGGATGGCAGTGTAGATATTTCCATGTTCATACAGATAGCGGTGTAGATATTTCCATGTTCATACAGATAGCAGTGTAGTTATTTCCATGTTTATAGAGATAGCAGTGTAGATATTTCCATTGATATACAGATAGCTGTGTAGATATTTACATGTTCATACAGATGGCGGTGTAGATATTTCCATGTTCGTACGGATGGCAGTGTAGATATTTCCATGTTCGTACAGGTGGCGGTGTAGATATTTCCATGTTTATACAAATAGCAGTGTAGTTATTTCAATGTTTATAGAGATAGCAATGTAGATATTTCCATTGATATACATATAGCTGTGTAGATATTTGCATGTTCATACAGATAGCGGTGTAGATATTGCCATGTTCATACAGATAGAGGTGTAGATATTTCCATGTTCATACAGATAGCGGTGTAGATATTTCCATGTTCATACTGATAACGGTGTAGATATTTCCATGTTCATACAGATAGCGGTGTAGTTATTTCCATGTTCATACAGTTAGCGGTGTAGATATTTCCATGTTCATACAGTTGGCTGTGTAGATATTTACATGTTCATACAGATGGCGTTGTAGATATTTCCATGTTCATACAGATGGCGGGGAAGATATTTCCATGTTCATAGAGATGGCGTTGTAGATATTTCCATGTTTACACAGATAGCGGTGCAGAGATTTCCATCTTTACACAGATAGCGGTGTGGATATTTCCATGTTTATGCAGATAGCGGTGTAGATATTTCCATGTTTATACAGATAGCGGTGCGGATATTTCCATGTTTATACAGATAGTTGGGCAGATATTTCCATGTTTATACAGATAGCGGTGTAGATATTTCCATCTTAATACAGATGGCGGTTTAGATATGTCCATGTTCGTACAGATGGCGGTGTAGATATTTCGAAGTTTATAGTGATATCGCTGCAGTTATTTCCATATTTATAGAGAATTCTGTGTAAATATTTCCATGTATATGCAGATAGCTGTGTAGATATTTCCATGTTCATGCAGATAGCGGTGTACATATTTCCACGTTCATCCAGATGCCGGTGTAGATATATCCATGTTCATACAGATGGCGGTGAAGATATTTCCATGTTCATACTGATGGCGGTGTAGATATTTCCATGTTCATACACATGGCGGTGTAGATATTTCCAAGTTCATAGAGATGGCGATGTAGATATTTCATTGTTCATACAAATGGCGGTGTAGCTATTTCCGTGTTCATAGAGATGGCGGTGTAGATATTTCCATGTTTGTACAGATAGCAGTGTAGTTATTTCCATGTTTATAGAGATAGCAGTGTAGATATTTCCATTGATATACAGATAGCTGTGTAGAAATTTGCATGTTCATACAGATAGCGGTGTAGTTATTTCCATGTTCATACAGATAGCGGTGTAGATATTTCCATGTTCATACACATAGCGGTGTAGATATTTCCATGTTCATACAGATAACGGTGTAGATATTTCCATGTTCACACAGATAGTGGTGTATATCTTTCCATGTTCACACAGATAGCGGTGTAGATATTTCCATGTTCATACAGATAGCGGTGTAGATATTTCCATGTTCATGCAGATAGCGGTGTAGATATTTCCATGTTCATCCAGATGCCGGTGTAGATATATCCATGTTCATACAGATGGCGGTGAAGATATTTCCATGTTCATACAGATGGCGGTGTAGATATTTCCATGTTCATACAAATGGCGGTGTAGATATTTCTATGTTCATACAGATGGCGGTGTAGATATTTCCGTGTTCATACAAATGGCGGTGTAGATATTTCCATGTTCATAGAGATGGCGGTGTTGATATTTCCATGTTTATACAGATAGCAATGTAGATATTTCCATGTTTATAGAGATAGCGGTGCAGATATTTCCATTGATATACAGATAGCTGTGTAGATATTTGCATGTTCATACAGATAACGGTGTAGATATTTCCATGTTCATACAGATAGCGGTGTAGATATTTCCATGTTCATACAGATAGCAGTGTAGATATTTCCATGTTTTACAGATAGCGGTGTAGATATTTCCATGTTCATACAGATAGGGGTGTAGATATTTCCATGTTTATAGAGATGGCGGTCTAGATATTTCCATGTTTATAGAGATAGTGGTGTAGTTATTTCTGAGTTTATAGAGACGGCGTTGTAGATATTTCCATGTTTATACAGATAGCGGTGAAGGTATTTCCATGTTTATACAGATAGCGGTGTAGATATTTCCATGTTTATACAGATAGCAGTGTAGATATTTCCATGTTTATAAAGATAGTTGTGTAGATAATTTCAATTTTATACAGATAGCAGTGTAGATATTTCCAAGTTCATACAGATAGCGGTGTAGATATTTCCACGTTTATAGAGATGGTGGTGTAGATATTTCCATGTTCTTACAGATGGCGGTGTAGATATTTCCATGTTTTTAGAGATGGCGGTGTAGATATTTTCATGTTTACACAGATGGCGGTGTAGATATTTCCATGTTTACACAGATAGCGGTGTAGACATTTCCATGTTTACACAGATAGCGGTGTGGATATTTCCATGTTTATGCAGATAGCGGTGTAGATATTTCCATGTTTATACAGATATCGGTGCGGATATTTCCATGTTTATACAGATAGTTCGGCAGAGATTTCCATGTTTATACAGATAGCAGTGTAGATATTTCCATCTTAATACAGATGGCGGTGTAGATATGTCTATGTTCGTACAGATGGCGGTGTAGATATTTCCATGTTCATAGAGATGGCGGTGTAGATATTTCCATGTTTGTACAGATAGGAGTGTAGATATTTCCAAGTTTATAGAGATAGCAGTGTAGATATTTCCATTGATGTACAGATAGCTGTGTAGATATTTCCATGTTCATACAGATAGCGGTGCAGATATTTCCATGTTCATACAGATAGCTGTGTAGATATTTCCATGTTCATACAGATAGCGGTGTAGTTATTTCCATGTTCATACAGTTAGCGGTATAGATATTTCCATTTTCATACAGATGGCGGTGTAGATATTTACATGTTCATACAGATGGCGGTGTAGATATTTCCATGTTTATACAAATAGCAGAGTAGTTATTTCAATGTTTATAGAGATAGCAATGTAGATATTTCCATTGATATACATGTAGCTATGTAGATATTTGCATGTTCATACAGATAGCGGTGTAGATATTGCCATGTTCATACAGATAGAGGTGTAGATATTTCCATGTTCATACAGATAGCGGTGTAGATATTTCCATGTTCATTCTGATAACGGTGTAGATATTTCCATGTTCATACAGATAGCGGTGTAGATATTTCCATGTTCATACAGTTAGCGGTGTAGATATTTCCATGTTCATACAGATGGCGGTGTAGATATTTACATGTTCATACAGATGGCGTTGTAGATATTTCCATGTTCGTACAGATGGCGGGGAAGATATTTCCATGTTCATAGAGATGGCGTTGTAGATATTTCCATGTTCATACACATAGCGGTGTAGATGTTTCCATGTTCATACAGATAGCGGTGTAGATATTTCCAAGATCATGCAGACAGCGGAGTAGATATTTCCATGTTCACAAAGATAGCGGTGTAGATATTTCCATGTTCATACAGTTAGCGGTGTAGATATTCCATGTTCATGCAGATAGGGGTGTAGATATTTCCATGTTCATACAGATAGCGGTGTAGATATTTCCATGTTTTTAGAGATGGCGGTGTAGGTATTTTCATGTTTACACCGATGGCGGTGGAGATATTTCCATGTTTACACAGATAGCGGTGTAGACATTTCCATGTTTACACAGATAGCGGTGTGGATATTTCCATGTTTATGCAGATAGCGGTGTAGATATTTCCATGTTTATACAGTTAGCGGTGCGGATATTTCCATGTTTATACAGATATTTGGGCAGATATTTCCATGTTTATACAGATAGCGGTGTAGATATTTCCATCTTAATACAGATGGCGGTGTGGATATGTCCATGTTCGTACAGATGGCAGTGTAGATATTTCCATGTTCATTAAGATGGCGGTGTAGATATTTCGAAGTTTATAGATATAGCGCTGTAGTTATTTCCATATTTATAGGGAAATCTCTGTAGATATTTCCATGTATATGCAGATAGCTGTGTAGATATTTCCATGTTCATGCAGATAGCGGTGTAGATATTTCCATGTTCATCCAGATGCCGGTGTAGATATATCCATGTTCATACAGATGGCAGTGAAGATATTTCCATGTTCATGCAGATGGCAGTGTAGATATTTCCATGTTCATACAGATGGCGGTGTAGATATTTCAATGTTCGTAGAGATGGCGGTGTAGATATTTCCATGTTCATACAGATGGCGGTGTAGATATTTCCATGTTCATATAGATGATGGTGTAGATATTTCCATGTTTGTACAGATAGCAGTGTAGTTATTTCCATGTTTACAGAGATAGCAGTGTAGATATTTCCATTGATATACAGATAGCTGTGTAGGTATTTGCATGTTCATGCACATAGCGGTGTAGATATTTCCATGCTCATACAGATAGCGGTGTAGATATTTCCATGTTCATACAGATAGCGGTGCAGGTATTTCCATGTTCATACAGATAGCGGTGTAGATCTTTCCATGTTCATACAGATAGCGGTGTAGATATTTCCATGTTCATACAGTTAGCGGTGTAGATATTTCCATGTTCATACAGATGGCGGTGTAGATATTTAAATGTTCATACAGATGGCGGTGTAGATATTTCCATGTTCGCACGGATGGCAGTGTAGATATTTCCATGTTCATACAGGTGGCTGTGTAGATATTTCCATGTTTATACAGATAGCAGTGTAGTTATTTCCATGTTTATAGAGATAGCAGTGTAGATATTTCCATTTGTATACAGATAGCTGTGTAGATATTTGCATCTTCATACAGATAGCTGTGTAGATATTTCCATTTTCGGACAGATAGCGGTGTAGATATTTCCATGTTCATACAGATAGCAGTGTAGATATTTCCATGTTCATAGAGATAACGGTGTAGATATTTCCATGTTCATACAGATAGCCTTGTAGATATTTCCATGTTCATACAGTTAGCTGTGTAGATATTTCCATGTTCATACAGATGGCGGTGTAGATATTTACATGTTCATACAGATGGCGGTGTAGATATTTCCATGTTCGTGCAGATGGCGGTGTAGATATTTCCATATTCATAGAGATGGCGGTGTAGATATTTCCATGTTTATGCAGATAGCGGTATAGATATTTCCATGTTTATAAAGATGGTGGTGTAGATATTTCCATGTTTATAGAGATGGCGGTCTACATATTTCCATGTTTATAGAGATAGTGGTGTAGTTATTTCCAAGTTTATAGAGACAGCGTTGTAGATATTTCCATGTTTATACAGATAGCAGTGAAGATATTTCCATGTTTATACAGATAGCGGTGTAGATATTTCCATGTTTATACAGACAGCAGTGTAGATATTTCCATGTTTATAGAGATAGTGGTTTAGATAACTTCAATTTTAGACAGAGAGCAGTGTAGATATTTCCAACTTCATACAGATAGCGGTGTAGATATTTCCACTTTTATAGAGATGGCGGTGTAGATATTTCCATGTTCATACAGATGGCGGTGTAGATATTTCCATGTTTATAGAGATGGCGGTGTAGATATTTTCATGTTTACACAGATGGCGGTGTAGATATTTCCATGTTTACACAGATAGCGGTGTAGACATTCCCATGTTTACACAGATAGCGGTGTGGATATTTCCATGTTTATGCAGATAGCGGTGTAGATATTTCCATGTTTATACAGATAGCGGTGCGGATATTTCCATGTTTTTACAGATAGTTGGGCAGATATTTCCATGTTTATACAGATAGCGGTGAAGGTATTTCCATGTTTATACAGATAGCGGTGTAGATATTTCCATGTTTATACAGATAGCAGTGTAGATATTTCCATGTTTATAGAGATAGTTGTGTAGATAATTTCAATTTTATACAGATAGCAGTGTAGATATTTCCAAGTTCATACAGATAGCGGTTTAGATATTTCCACCTTTATAGAGATTGTGGTGTAGGTATTTCCATGTTCATACAGATGGCGGTGTAGATATTTCCATGTTTATAGAGATGGCGGTGTAGATATTTTCCTGTTTACACAGATGGCGGTGGAGATATTTCCATGTTTACACAGATAGCGTTGTAGACATTTCCATGTTTACACACATAGCGGTGTGGATATTTCCATGTTTATGCAGATAGCGGTGTAGATATTTCCATGTTTATACAGATAGCGGTGCGGATATTTCCATGTTTTTACAGATATTTGGGCAGATATTTCCATGTTTATACAGATAGCGGTGTAGATATTTAAATCTTAATACAGATGGTGGTGTAGATATGTCTATGTTCGTACAGATGGCGGTGTAGATATTTCCATGTTCATACAGATGGTGGTGTAGATATTTCGAAGTTTATAGAGATAGCGCTGTAGTTATTTCCATATTTATAGAGAAATCTGTGTAGATATTTCCATGTATATGCAGATAGCTGTGTAGATATTTCCATGTTCATGCAGATAGCGGTGTAGATATTTCCATGTTCATCCAGATGCCGGTGTAGATATATCCATGTTCATACAGATGCTGGTGTAGATATTTACATGTTTATAGAGATGGTGGTGTAGATATTTCCATGTTTATATAGAGGGCGGTTTAGATATTTGCATGTTCATACCGATGGCGGTGTATATATTTCCATGTTCATAGAGATGGCGGTGAAGATATTTCCATGTTCATACAGATGGCGGTGTAGATATTTCCATGTTCATACACATGGCGGTGTAGATATTTCCATGTTCATAGAGATGGCGGTGTAGATATTTCCATGTTTATACAGATAGCAGTGTAGTTATTTCCATGTTTATAGAGATAGCAATGTAGATATTTCCATTGATATACAGATAGCTGTGTAGATATTTGCATTTTCACACAGATAGCGGTGTAGATATTTCCATGTTCATACAGATAACGGTGTAGATATTTCCATGTTCATACAGATAGCGGTGTAGATATTTCCATCTTCCTACAGTTAGCGGTGTAGATATTTCCATGTTTGTACAGATGGCGGTGTAGATATTTCCATGTTCATAGAGATGGCGGTGTAGATATTTCCATGTTCATACAAATGGCGGTGTAGATATTTCCATGTTCATAGAGATGGCGGTGTAGATATTTCCATGTTTATACAGATAGCAGTTTAGTTATTTCCATCTTTATAGAGATAGCAGTGTAGATATTTCCATTGATATACAGATAGCTGTGTAGATATTTGCATGTTCATACACATATCGATGTAGATATTTCCATGTTAATACAGATAGTGGTGTAGATATTTCCATGTTCATACAGTTAGCGGTGTTGATATTTCCATGTTCATACATATGGCGGTGTAGATATTTCCATGTTCATACAGATAGCGGTGTAGATATTTCCATGTTTTACAGATAGCGGTGTAGATATTTCCATGTTCATACAGATAGCGGGGTAGATATTTCCATCTTCATACAGTTAGCGGTGTAGATATTTCCATGTTCATACAGATGGCGGTGTAGATATTTACATGTCCATACAGATGGCGGTGTAGATATTTCCATGTTCGTACGGATGGCAGTGTAGATATTTCCATGTTCATACAGGTGGCGGTGTAGATATTTCCATGTTTATACAGATAGCAGTGTAGTTATTTCCATGTTTATACAGATAGCGGTGTAGATATTTCCAATGTTATACAGATAGCTGTGTAGATATTTGCATGTTCATACAGATAGCGGTGTAGATATTTCCATGTTCATACACATAGCGGTGTAGATGTTTCCATGTTCATACAGATAACGGTGTAGATATTTCCAAGATCATGCAGACAGCGGTGTAGATATTTCCATGTTCACAAAGATAGCGGTGTAGATATTTCCATGTTCATACAGTTAGCGGTGTAGATATTTCCATGTTCATGCAGATAGGGGTGTAGATATTTCCATGTTCATACAGATAGCGGTGTAGATATTTCCATGTTTTTAGAGATGGCGGTGTAGGTATTTTCATGTTTACACCGATGGCGGTGGAGATATTTCCATGTTTACACAGATGGCGTTGTAGACATTTCCATGTTTACACAGATAGCGGTGTGGATATTTCCATGTTTATGCAGATAGCGGTGTAGATATTTCCATGTTTATACAGTTAGCGGTGCGGATATTTCCATATTTTTACAGATATTTGGGCAGATATTTCCATGTTTATACAGATAGCGGTGTAGATATTTCCATCTTTATACAGATGGCGGTGTGGATATGTCCATGTTCGTACAGATGGCGGTGTAGATATTTCCATGTTCATAAAGATGGCGGTGTAGATATTTCGAAGTTTATAGATATAGCGCTGTAGTTATTTCCATATTTATAGGGAAATCTCTGTAGATATTTCCATGTATATGCAGATAGCTGTGTAGATATTTCCATGTTCATGCAGATAGCGGTGTAGATATTTCCATGTTCATCCAGATGCCGGTGTAGATATATCCATGTTCATACAGATGGCAGTGAAGATATTTCCATGTTCATGCAGATGGCAGTGTAGATATTTCCATGTTCATACAGATGGCGGTGTAGATATTTCCATGTTCGTAGAGATGGCTGTGTAGATATTTCCATGTTCATACAGATGGCGGTGTAGATATTTCCATGTTCATGTAGATGACGGTGTAGACATTTCCATGTTTGTACAGATAGCAGTGTAGTTATTTCCTTGTTTACAGAGATAGCAGTGTAGATATTTCCATTGATATACAGATAGCTGTGTAGATATTTGCATGTTCATACACATAGCGGTGTAGATATTTCCATGCTCATACAGATAGCGGTGTAGATATTTCCATGTTCATACAGATAGCGGTGCAGATATTTCCATGTTCATACAGATAGCGGTGTAGATCTTTCCATGTTCATACACATGGCGGTGTAGATATTTCCATGTTCATAGAGATGGCGGTGTAGATATTTCCATGTTCATACAAATGGCGGTGTAGATATTTCCATGTTCATAGAGATGGCGGTGTAGATATTTCCAAGTTTGTACAGATAGCAGTGTATTTATTTCCATGTTTATAGAGATAGCAGTGTAGATATTTCCCTTGATATACAGATAGCTGTGTAGATATTTCCATGTTCATACAGATAGCGGTGCAGATATTTCCATGTTCATACAGATAGCTGTGTAGATATTTCCATGTTCATACAGATAGAGGTGTAGTTATTTCCATGCTCATACAGTTAGCGGTGTAGATATTTCCATGTTCATACAGATGGCGGTGTAGATATTTCCATGTTCATACAGATGGTGGTGTAGATATTTACATGTTCATACAGATGGCGGTGTAGATATTTCCATGTTCGTATGGATGGCAGTGTAGATATTTCCATGTTCATACAGGTGGCGGTGTAGATATTTCCATATTCATACAGATAGCAGTGTAGTTATTTCCATGTTTATAGAGATAGCAGTGTAGATATTTCCACTGATATACAGATAGCTGTGTAGGTATTTACATGTTCATACAGATGGCGGTGTAGATATTTCCATGTTCGTACGGATGGCAGTGTAGATATTTCCATGTTCGTACAGGTGGAGGTGTAGATATTTCCATGTTTATACAAATAGCAGAGTAGTTATTTCAATGTTTATAGAGATAGCAATGTAGATATTTCCATTGATATACATATAGCTGTGTAGATATTTGCATGTTTATACAGATAGCGGTGTAGATATTGCCATGTTCATACAGATAGAGGTGTAGATATTTCCATGTACATACAGATAGCGGTGTAGATATTTCCATGTTCATACTGATAGCGGTGTAGATATTGCCATGTTCATACAGATAGAGGTGTAGATATTTCCATGTACATACAGATAGCGGTGTAGATATTTCCATGTTCATACTGATAACAGTGTAGATATTTCCATGTTCATACAGATAGTGGTGTAGATATTTCCATGTTCATACAGTTAGCGGTGTAGTTATTTCCATGTTCATACAGTTGGCGGTGTAGATATTTACATGTTCATACAGATGGCGTTGTAGATATTTCCATGTTCGTACAGATGGCGGGGAAGATATTTCCATGTTCATAGAGATGGCGTTGTAGATATCTCCATGTTTATGCAGATAGCGGTATAGATATTTCCATGTTTATACAGATGGTGGTGTAGATATTTCCATGTTTATAGATATGGCGATCTAGATATTTCCATGTTTATAGAGATAGTGGTGTAGTTATTTCCAAGTTTATAGAGACAGCGTTGTAGATATTTCCAAGTTTATACAGATAGCGGTGAAGATATTTCCATGTTTATACAGATAGCGGTATAGATATTTCCATGTTTATACAGATAGCAGTGTAGATATTTCCATGTTTATAGAGATAGTGGTGTAGATAATTTCAATTTTATACAGATAGCAGTGTAGATAATTCCAAGTTCATACAGGTAGCGGTGTAGATATTTCCACGTATATAGAGATGGCGGTGTAGATATTTCCATGTTCATACAGATGGCGGTGTAGATATTTCCATGTTTTTAGAGATGGCGGTGTAGATATTTTCATGTTTACACAGATGGCGGTGGAGATACTTCCATGTTTACACAGATAGCGTTGTAGACATTTCCATGTTTACACAGATAGCGGTGTGTATATTTCCACGTTTATGCAGATAGCGGTGTAGATATTTCCATGTTTATACAGATGGTGGTGAAGATATTTCCATGTTCATACAGATGGCGGTGTAGATATTTCCATGTTAATACACATGGCGGTGTAGATATATCCATGTTCATAGAGATGGCGCTGTAGATATTTCCATGTTTCTAAAAACGGCGGTGTAGATATTACCATATTCATAGAGATGGCGGTGTAGATATTTCCATGTTTATACAGATAGCAGTGTAGATATTTCCATGTTTATAGAGATAGCAGTGTAGATATTTCCATTGATATACAGATAGCTGTGTAGATATTTGCATGTTCATACAGATAGCGGTGTAGATATTTCCATGTTCATACTGATAGCGGTGTAGATATTTCCATGTTCATACAGTTAGCGGTGTAGATATTTCCATGTTCATACAGATGGCGGTGTAGGTATTTCCATGTTCATACAGATGGCCTTGTAGATATTTACATCTTCATACAGATGGCGGTGTAGATATTTCCATGTTCGTACGGATGGCAGTGTAGATATTTCCATGTTCATAAAGGTGGCGGTGTAAATATTCCCCTGTTTTTACAGATAGCTGTGTAGTTATTTCCGTGTTTATAGAGATAGCAGGGTAGATATTTCCATTGATATACAGATAGCTGTGTAGATATTTGCATGTTCATACAGATAGCGGTGTAGATATTTCCATGTTCTCACAGATAGCGGTGTAGATATTTCCATGTTCATACAGTTAGCGGTGTAGATATTTCCAAGTTCATGCAGATAGCGGTGTAGATATTTCCATGTTCATCCAGATGTCGGTGTAGATATATCCATGTTCATACAGATGTCGGTGAAGATATTTCCATGTTCATACAGATGGCGGTGTAGATATTTCCATGTTCATACACATGGCGGTGGAGATATTTCCATGTTCATAGAGATGGCGGTGTAGGTATTTCCATGTTCATACAAATGGCGGTGTAGATATTTCCATGTTCATAGAGATGGCGGTGTAGATATTTCCATGTTTGTACAGATAGCAGTGTAGTTATTTCCATGTTTATAGAGATAGCAGTGTAGATATTTCCCTTGATATACAGATAGCTGTGTAGATATTTCCATGTTCATACAGATAGCGGTGCAGATATTTCCATGTTCATACAGATAGCTGTGTAGATATTTCCATGTTCATACAGATAGCGGTGTAGCTATTTGCATGTTCATACAGTTAGCGGTGTAGATATTTCCATGTTCATACAGATGGCGGTGTAGATATTTCCATGTTCATACAGATGGCGGTGTAGATATTTACATGTTCATACAGATGGCGGTGTAGATATTTCCATGTTCGTACGGATGGCAGTGTAGATATTTCCATGTTCATACAGGTGGCGGTGAAGGTATTTCCATGTTCATACAGATAGCAGTGTAGTTATTTCCATGTTTATAGAGATAGCAGTGTAGATATTTCCATTGATATACAGATAGCTGTGTAGATATTTCCATGTTCATACAGATTGCGGTGTAGATATTCACATGTTCATACAGATGGCGGTGTAGATATTTCCATGTTCGTACGGATGGCAGTGTAGATATTTCCATGTTCATACAGGTGGCGGTGTAGATATTTCCATGTTCATACAGATAGCCGTGTAGTTATTTCCATGTTTATAGAGATAGCAGTGTAGATATTTCCATTGATATACAGATAGCTGTGTAGATATTTACATGTTCATACAGATGGCGGTGTAGATATTTCCATGTTCGTATTGATGGCAGTGTAGATATTTCCATGTTCGTACAGGTTGCGGTGTAGATATTTCCATGTTTATACAAATAGCAGTGTAGTTATTTCAATGTTTATAGAGATAGCAATGTAGATATTTCCATTGATATACAGATAGCTGTGTAGATATTTGCATGTTCATACAGATAGAGGTGTAGTTATTGCCATGTTCATACAGATAGAGGTGTAGATATTTCCATGTTCATACAGATAGCGGTGTAGATATTTCCATGTTCATACAGATAGCGGTGTAGATATTTCCATGTTCAAAGAGATGGCGGTGTAGATATTTCCATGTTTTTAGAGATGGCGGTGTAGATATTTTCATGTTTACACAGATGGCGGTGGAGATAATTCCATGTTTACACAGATAGCATTGTAGACATTTCCATGTTTACACAGATAGCGGTGTGTATATTTCCACGTTTATGTAGATAGCGGTGTAGATATTTCCATGTTTATACAGATAGCGGTGCGGATATTTCCATGTTTATACAGATAGTTGGGCAGATATTCCCATGTTTATACAGATAGCGGTTTAGATATTTCCATCTTAATACAGATGGCGGTGTAGATATGTCTATGTTCGTACAGATGTCGGTGTAGATATTTGCATGTTCATAGGGATGGCGGTGTAGATATTTCGAAGTTTATAGAGATAGCGCTGTAGTTATTTCCAAATTTATAGAGAAATCTGTGTAGATATTTCCATGTATATGCAGATAGTTGTGTAGATATTTCCATGTTCATGCAGATAGCGGTGAAGATATTTCCATGTTCTTCCAGATGCCGGTGTAGATATATGCATGTTCATACAGATGGCGGTGAAGATATTTCCATGTTCATACAGATGGCGGTGTAGATATTTCCATGTTCATACACATGGCGGTGTAGATATATCCATGTTCATAGAGATGGCGCTGTAGATATTTCCATGTTCATACAAATGGCGGTGTAGATATTTCCATATTCATAGAGATGGCGGTGTAGATATTTCCATGTTTATACAGATAGCAGTGTAGATATTTCCATGTTTATAGAGATAGCAGTGTAGATACTTCCATTGATATACAGATAGCTGTGTAGATATTTGCATGTTCATACAGATAGCGGTGTAGATATTTCCATGTTCATACTGATAGCGGTGTAGATATTTCCATGTTCATACAGTTAGCGGTGTAGGTATTTCCATGTTCATACAGATGGCGGTGTAGATATTTCCATGTTCATACAGATGGCCGTGTATTTACATGTTCATACAGATGGCGGTGTAGATATTTCCATGTTCGTACGGATGGCAGTGTAGATATTTCCATGTTCATACAGGTGGCGGTGTAGATATTCCCCTGTTTTTACAGATAGCTGTGTAGTTATTTCCGTGTTTATAGAGATAGCAGGGTAGATATTTCCATTGATATACAGATAGCTGTGTAGATATTTGCATGTTCATACAGATAGCGGTGTAGATATTTCCCTGTTCATACAGATAGCGGTGTAGATATTTCCATGTTCATACACATAGCGGTGTAGATATTTCCATGTTCATACAGATAACGGTGTAGATATTTCCATGTTCATACAGATAGCGGTGTAGATATTTCCATGTTCTCACAGATAGCGGTGTAGATATTTCCATGTTCATACAGTTAGCGGTGTAGATATTTCCATGTTCATGCAGATAGCGGTGTAGATATTTCCATGTTCATCCAGATGCCGGTGTAGATATATCCATGTTCATACAGATGGCGGTGAAGATATTTCCATGTTCATACAGATGGCGGTGTAGATATTTCCATGTTCGTACAGGTGGCGGTGTAGATATTTCCATGTTTATACAAATAGCAGAGTAGTTATTTCAATGTTTATAGAGATAGCAATGTAGATATTTTCATTGATATACATATAGCTGTGTAGATATTTGCATGTTCATACAGATAGCGGTGTAGATATTGCCATGTTCATACAGATAGAGGTGTAGATATTTCCATGTTCATACAGATAGCAGTGTAGATATTTCCATGTTCATACTGATAACGGTGTAGATATTTCCATGTTCATAAAGATAGCGGTGTAGATATTTCCATGTTCATACAGTTAGCGGTGTAGATATTTCCATGTTCATACAGATGGCGGTGTAGATATTTACATGTTCATACTGATGGCGTTGTAGATATTTCCATGTTCGTACAGATGGCGGGGAAGATATTTCCATGTTCATAGAGATGGTGTTGTAGATATTTCCATGTTTATGCAGATAGCGGTATAGATATTTCCATGTTTATACAGATGGTGGTGTAGATATTTCCATGTTTATAGAGATGGCAGTCTAGATATTTCCATGTTTATAGAGATAGTGGTGTAGTTATTTCCAAGTTTATAGAGACAGCGTTGTAGTTATTTCCATGTTTATACAGATATCGGTGAAGATATTTCCATGTTTATACAGATAGCGGTATGGATATTTCCATGTTTATACAGATAGCAGTGTAGATATTTCCATGTTTATAGAGATAGTGGTGTAGATAATTTCAATTTTATACAGATAGCAGTGTAGATAATTCCAAGTTAATACAGGTAGCGGTGTAGATATTTCCACGTTTATAGAGATGGCTGTGTAGATATTTCCATGTTCATACAGATGGCGGTGTAGATATTTCCATGTTTTTAGAGATGGCGGTGTAGATATTTTCATGTTTACACAGATGGCGGTGGAGATATTTCCATGTTTACACAGATAGCGGTGTAGACATTTCCATGTTTACACAGATAGTGGTGTGGATATTTCCACATCTATGCAGATAGCGGTGTAGATATTTCCATGTTTATACAGATAGCGGTGCGGATATTTCCATGTTTATACAGATAGTTGGGCAGATATTTCCATGTTTATACAGATAGCGCTGTAGATATTTCCATCTTAATACAGATGGCGGTGTAGATATGTCTATGTTCGTACAGATGGCGGTGTAAATATTTGCATGTTCATAGGGATGGCGGTGTAGATATTTCGAAGTTTATAGAGATAGCGCAGTAGTTATTTCCAAATTTATAGAGAAATCTGTGTAGATATTTCCATGTATATGCAGATAGTTGTGTAGATATTTCCATGTTCATGCAGATAGCGGTGTAGATATTTCCATGTTCATCCAGATGCCGGTGTAGATATATCCATGTTCATACAGATGGCGGTGAAGATATTTCCATGTTCATACAGATGGCGGTGTAGATATTTCCATGTTCATACACATGGCGGTGTAGATATATCCATGTTCATAGAGATGGCAGTGTAGATATTTCCATGTTCATACAAATGGCGGTGTAGATATTTCCATATTCATAGAGATGGCGGTGTAGATATTTCCATGTTTATACAGATAGCAGTGTAGTTATTTCCATGTTTATAGAGATATCAGTGTAGATATTTCCATTGATATACAGATAGCTGTGTAGATATTTGCATGTTCATACAGTAGCGGTGTAGATATTTCCATGTTCATACTGATAGCGGTGTAGATATTTCCATGTTCATACAGTTAGCGGTGTAGATATTTCCATGTTCATACAGATGGCGGTGTAGATATTTACATGTTCATACAGATGGCGGTGTAGATATTTACATGATCATACAGATGGCGGTGTAGATATTTCCATGTTCGTACGGATGGCAGTGTAGATATTTCCATATTCATACAGGTGGCGGTGTAGATATTCCCATGTTTTTGCAGATAGCTGTGTAGATATTTCCGTGTTTATAGAGATAGCAGTGTAGATATTTCCATTGATATACAGATAGCTGTGTAGATATTTGCATGTTCATACAGATAGCGGTGTAAATATTTCCATGTTCATACAGATAACGGTGTAGATATTTCAATGTTCATACACGTAGCGGTGTAGATATTTCCATGTTCATACAGATAACGGTGTAGATATTTCCATGTTCATACAGATAGCGGTGTAGATATTTCCATGTTCACACAGATAGCGGTGTAGATATTTCCATGTTCATACAGTTAGCGGTGTAGATATTTCCATGTTCATGCAGATAGCCGTGTAGTTATTTCCATGTTCATCCAGATGCCGGTGTAGATATATCCATGTTCATACAGATGGCGGTGAAGATATTTCCATGTTCATACAGATGGCGGTGTAGATATTTCCATGTTCATACACATGGCGGTGTAGATATTTCCATGTTCATAGAGATGGCGGTGTAGATATTTCCATGTTTGTACACATTGCGGTGGAGATATTTCCATGTTCATAGAGATGGCGGTGTAGGTATTTCCATGTTCATACAAATGGCGGTGTAGATATTTCCATGTTCATAGAGATGGCGGTGTAGATATTTCCATGTTTGTACAGAT
The DNA here is from genome assembly GCF_029281585.2 of Gorilla gorilla gorilla. Taxonomy (NCBI): domain Eukaryota; kingdom Metazoa; phylum Chordata; class Mammalia; order Primates; family Hominidae; genus Gorilla; species Gorilla gorilla. The sequence goes on along the minus strand of NC_073235.2, from coordinate 14,374,688 downwards.
AGCAGTGTAGTTATTTCCATGTTTATAGAGATAGCAGTGTAGATATTTCCCTTGATATACAGATAGCTGTGTAGATATTTCCATGTTCATACAGATAGCGGTGCAGATATTTCCATGTTCATACAGATAGCTGTGTAGATATTTCCATGTTTATACAGATAGCGGTGTAGCTATTTCCATGTTCATACAGTTAGCGGTGTAGATATTTCCATGTTCATACAGATGGCGGTGTAGATATTTCCATGTTCATACAGATGGCGGTGTAGATATTTACATGTTCATACAGATGGCGGTGTAGATATTTCCATGTTCGTACGGATGGCAGTGTAGATATTTCCATGTTCATAGAGATGGCGGTGTAGATATTTCCATGTTCGTACGGATGGCAGTGTAGATATTTGCATGTTCATACAGGTGGCGGTGTAGATATTCCCCTGTTTTTACAGATAGCTGTGTAGTTATTTCCGTGTTTATAGAGATAGCAGGGTAGATATTTACATTGATATACAGATAGCTGTGTAGATATTTGCATGTTCATACAGATAGCGGTGTAGATATTTCCCTGTTCATACAGATAGCGGTGTAGATATTTCCATGTTCATACACATAGCGGTGTAGATATTTCCATGTTCATACAGATAACGGTGTAGATATTTCCATGTTCATACAGATAGCGGTGTAGATATTTCCATGTTCTCACAGATAGCGGTGTAGATATTTCCATGTTCATACATTTAGCGGTGTAGATATTTCCATGTTCATGCAGATAGCGGTGTAGATATTTCCATGTTCATCCAGATGCCGGTGTAGATATATCCATGTTCATACAGATGGCGGTGAAGATATTTCCATGTTCATACAGATGGCGGTGTAGATATTTCCATGTTCGTACAGGTGGCGGTGTAGATATTTCCATGTTTATACAAATAGCAGAGTAGTTATTTCAATGTTTATAGAGATAGCAATGTAGATATTTTCATTGATATACATATAGCTGTGTAGATATTTGCATGTTCATACAGATAGCGGTGTAGATATTGCCATGTTCATACAGATAGAGGTGTAGATATTTCCATGTTCATACAGATAGCGGTGTAGATATTTCCATGTTCATACTGATAACGGTGTAGATATTTCCATGTTCATAAAGATAGCGGTGTAGATATTTCCATGTTCATACAGTTAGCGGTGTAGATATTTCCATGTTCATACAGATGGCGGTGTAGATATTTACATGTTCATACTGATGGCGTTGTAGATATTTCCATGTTCGTACAGATGGCGGGGAAGATATTTCCATGTTCATAGAGATGGCGTTGTAGATATTTCCATGTTTATGCAGATAGCGGTATAGATATTTCCTTGTTTATACAGATGGTGGTGTAGATATTTCCATGTTTATAGAGATGGCAGTCTAGATATTTCCATGTTTATAGAGATAGTGGTGTAGTTATTTCCAAGTTTATAGAGACAGCGTTGTAGTTATTTCCATGTTTATACAGATATCGGTGAAGATATTTCCATGTTTATACAGATAGCGGTATGGATATTTCCATGTTTATACAGATAGCAGTGTAGATATTTCCATGTTTATAGAGATAGTGGTGTAGATAATTTCAATTTTATACAGATAGCAGTGTAGATAATTCCAAGTTAATACAGGTAGCGGTGTAGATATTTCCACGTTTATAGAGATGGCGGTGTAGATATTCACATGTTCATACAGATGGCGGTGTAGATATTTCCATGTTCGTACGGATGGCAGTGTAGATATTTCCATGTTCATACAGGTGGCGGTGTAGATATTTCCATGTTCATACAGATAGCCGTGTAGTTATTTCCATGTTTATAGAGATAGCAGTGTAGATATTTCCATTGATATACAGATAGCTGTGTAGATATTTACATGTTCATACAGATGGCGGTGTAGATATTTCCATGTTCGTAGGGATGGCAGTGTAGTTATTTCCATGTTCGTACAGGTTGCGGTGTAGATATTTCCATGTTTATACAAATAGCAGTGTAGTTATTTCAATGTTTATAGAGATAGCAATGTAGATATTTCCATTGATATACATATAGCTGTGTAGATATTTGCATGTTCATACAGATAGAGGTGTAGATATTGCCATGTTCATACAGATAGAGGTGTAGATATTTCCATGTTCATACAGATAGCGGTGTAGATATTTCCATGTTCATACAGATAACGGTGTAGATATTTCCATGTTCATACAGATGGCGGTGTAGATATTTCCATGTTTTTAGAGATGGCGGTGTAGATATTTTCATGTTTACACAGATGGCGGTGGAGATAATTCCATGTTTACACAGATAGCGTTGTAGACATTTCCATGTTTACATAGATAGCGGTGTGTATATTTCCACGTCTATGTAGAGAGCGGTGTAGATATTTCCATGTTTATACAGATAGCGGTGCGGATATTTCCATGTTTATACAGATAGTTGGGCAGATATTTCCATGTTTATACAGATAGCGGTTTAGATATTTCCATCTTAATACAGATGGCGGTGTAGATATGTCTATGTTCGTACAGATGTCGGTGTAGATATTTGCATGTTCATAGGGATGGCGGTGTAGATATTTCGAAGTTTATAGAGATAGCGCTGTAGTTATTTCCAAATTTATAGAGAAATCTGTGTAGATATTTCCATGTATATGCAGATAGTTGTGTAGATATTTCCATGTTCATGCAGATTGCGGTGTAGATATTTCCATGTTCATCCAGATGCCGGTGTAGATATATCCATGTTCATACAGATGGCGGTGAAGATATTTCCATGTTCATACAGATGGCGGTGTAGATATTTCCATGTTCATACACATGGCGGTGTAGATATATCCATGTTCATAGAGATGGCGCTGTAGATATTTCCATGTTCATACAAATGGCGGTGTAGATATTTCCATATTCATAGAGATGGCGGTGTAGATATTTCCATGTTTATACAGATAGCAGTGTAGATATTTCCATGTTTATAGAGATAGCAGTGTAGATACTTCCATTGATATACAGATAGCTGTGTAGATATTTGCATGTTCATACAGATAGCGGTGTAGATATTTCCATGTTCATACTGATAGCGGTGTAGATATTTCCATGTTCATACAGTTAGCGGTGTAGGTATTTCCATGTTCATACAGATGGCGGTGTAGATATTTCCATGTTCATACAGATGGCCGTGTAGATATTTACATGTTCATACAGATGGCGGTGTAGATATTTCCATGTTCGTACGGATGGCAGTGTACATATTTCCATGTTCATACAGGTGGCGGTGTAGATATTCCCCTGTTTTTACAGATAGCTGTGTAGTTATTTCCGTGTTTATAGAGATAGCAGGGTAGATATTTACATTGATATACAGATAGCTGTGTAGATATTTGCATGTTCATACAGATAGCGGTGTAGATATTTCCCTGTTCATACAGATAGCGGTGTAGATATTTCCATGTACATACATATAGCGGTGTAGATATTTCCATGTTCATACAGATAACGGTGTAGATATTTGCATGTTCATACAGATAGCGGTGTAGATATTTCCATGTTTTCACAGATAGCGGTGTAGATATTTCCATGTTCATACAGTTAGCGGTGTAGATATTTCCATGTTCATGCAGATAGCGGTGTAGATATTTCCATGTTCATCCAGATGCCGGTGTAGATATATCCATGTTCATACAGATGGCGGTGAAGATATTTCCATGTTCATACAGATGGCAGTGTAGATATCTCCATGTTCGTACAGGTGGCGGTGTAGATATTTCCATGTTTATACAAATAGCAGAGTAGTTATTTCAATGTTTATAGAGATAGCAATGTAGATATTTTCATTGATATACATATAGCTGTGTAGATATTTGCATGTTCATACAGATAGTGGTGTAGATATTGCCATGTTCATACAGATAGAGGTGTAGATATTTCCATGTTCATACAGATAGCGGTGTAGATATTTCCATGTTCATACTGATAACGGTGTAGATATTTCCATGTTCATAAAGATAGCGGTGTAGATATTTCCATGTTCATACAGTTAGCGGTGTAGATATTTCCATGTTCATACAGATGGCGGTGTAGATATTTACATGTTCATACAGATGGCGTTGTAGATATTTCCATGTTCGTACAGATGGCGGGGAAGATATTTCCATGTTCATAGAGATGGCGTTGTAGATATTTCCATGTTTATGCAGATAGCGGTATAGATATTTCCATGTTTATACAGATGGTGGTGTAGATATTTCCATGTTTATAGAGATGGCAGTCTAGATATTTCCATGTTTATAGAGATAGTGGTGTAGTTATTTCCAAGTTTATAGAGACAGCGTTGTAGTTATTTCCATGTTTATACAGATAGCGGTGAAGATATTTCCATGTTTATACAGATAGCGGTATAGATATTTCCATGTTTATACAGATAGCAGTGTAGATATTTCCATGTTTATAGAGATAGTGGTGTAGATAATTTCAATTTTATACAGATAGCAGTGTAGATAATTCCAAGCTCATACAGGTAGCGGTGTAGATATTTCCACGTTTATAGAGATGGCGGTGTAGATATTTCCATGTTCATACAGATGGCGGTGTAGATATTTCCATGTTTTTAGAGATGGCGGTGTAGATATTTCCATGTTTTTAGAGATGGCTGTGTAGATATTTCCATGTTTACACAGATAGCGGTGTAGACATTTCCATGTTTACACAGATAGTGGTGTGGATATTTCCACATTTATGCAGATAGCGGTGTAGATATTTCCATGTTTATACAGATAGCGGTGCGGATATTTCCATGTTTATACAGATAGTTGGGCAGATATTTCCATGTTTATACAGATAGCGGTGTAGATATTTCCATCTTAATACAGATGGCGGTGTAGATATGTCTATGTTCGTACAGATGGCGGTGTAGATATTTGCATGTTCATAGGGATGGCGGTGTAGATATTTCGAAGTTTATAGAGATAGCGCAGTAGTTATTTCCAAATTTATAGAGAAATCTGTGTAGATATTTCCATGTATATGCAGATAGTTGTGTAGATATTTCCATGTTCATGCAGATAGCGGTGTAGATATTTCCATGTTCATCCAGATGCCGGTGTAGATATATCCATGTTCATACAGATGGCGGTGAAGATATTTCCATGTTCATACAGATGGCGGTGTAGATATTTCCATGTTCATACAGATGGCGGTGTAGATATATCCATGTTCATAGAGATGGCAGTGTAGATATTTCCATGTTCATACAAATGGCGGTGTAGATATTTCCATATTCATAGAGATGGCGGTGTAGATTTTTCCATGTTTATACAGATAGCAGTGTAGTTATTTCCATGTTTATAGAGATATCAGTGTAGATATTTCCATTGATATACAGATAGCTGTGTAGATATTTGCATGTTCATACAGTAGCGGTGTAGATATTTCCATGTTCATACTGATAGCGGTGTAGATATTTCCATGTTCATACAGATAACGGTGTAGATATTTCCATGTTCATACTCGTAGCGGTGTAGATATTTCCATGTTCATACAGATAACGGTGTAGATATTTCCATGTTCATACAGATAGCGGTGTAGATATTTCCATGTTCACACAGATAGCGGTGTAGATATTTCCTTGTTCATACAGTTAGCGGTGTAGATATTTCCATGTTCATACAGTTAGCGGTGTAGATATTTCCATGTTCATGCAGATAGCCGTGTAGTTATTTCCATGTTCATCCAGATGCCGGTGTAGATATATCCATGTTCATACAGATGGCGGTGAAGATATTTCCATGTTCATACAGATGGCGGTGTAGATATTTCCATGTTCATACACATGGCGGTGTAGATATTTCCATGTTCATAGAGATGGCGGTGTAGATATTTCCATGTTTGTACAGATAGGAGTGTAGTTATTTCCATGTTTATAGAGATAGCAGTGTAGATATTTCCATTGATATACAGATAGCTGTGTAGATATTTCCATGTTCATACAGATAGCTGTGTAGATATTTCCATGTTCATACAGATAGCGGTGTAGTTATTTCCATGTTCATACAGTTAGCGGTGTAGATATTTCCATTTTCTTACCGATGGCGGTGTAGATATTTACATGTTCATACAGACAGCCTTGTAGATATTTCCTTGTTCATACAGATAGTGGTGTAGATATTTCCATGTTTATAGAGATAGCAGTGTAGATATTTCCATTGATATACACATAGCTGTGTAGATATTTGCATTTTCATACAGATAGCGGTATAGATATTTCCATGTTCGTACAGACTGCCGTGTAGATATTTCCTTGTTCATACAGATAGTGGTGTAGATATTTCCATGTTCATACAGATAACGGTGTAGATATTTCCATGTTCATACAGATAGCCTTGTAGATATTTCCATGTTCATACAGTTAGCGGTGTAGATATTTCCATGTTCTTACAGATTGCGGTGTAGATATTTACATGTTCATACAGATGGCGGTGTAGATATTTCCATGTTCGTAAAGATGACGGTGTAGATATTTCCATGTTCATACAGATGGCGGTGTAGATATTTCCATGTTCATACAGATGGCGGTGTAGATATTTACATGTTCATACCGATGGCGGTGTAGATATTTCCATGTTGGTACGGATGGCAGTGTAGATATTTCCATCTTCATACAGGTGGCGGTGTAGATATTTCCATGTTCATACAGATAGCAGTGTAGTTATTTCCATGTTTATAGAGATAGAAGAGTAGATATTTACATTGATATACAGATACCTGTGTAGATATTTACATGTTCATACAGATGGCGGTGTAGATATTTCCATGTTCGTACAGGTGGCGGTGTAGATATTTCCATGTTTATACAAATAGCAGTGTAGTTATTTCAATGTTTATAGAGATAGCAATGTAGATATTTCCATTGATATACATATAGCTGTGTAGATATTTGCATGTTCATACAGATAGCGGTGTAGATATTGCCATGTTCATACAGATAGAGGTGTAGATATTTCCATGTTCATACAGATAGCGGTGTAGATATTTCCATGTTCATACAGATATCGGTGTAGATATTTCCATGTTCATACAGATGGCAGTGTAGATATTTCCATGTTTATACAAATAGCAGTGTAGTTATTTCAATGTTTATAGAGATAGCAATGTAGATATTTCCATTGATATACATATAGCTGTGTAGATATTTGCATGTTCATACAGATAGCGGTGTAGATATTGCCATGTTCATACAGATAGAGGTGTAGATATTTCCATTTTCATACAGATAGCGGTGTAGATATTTCCATGTTCATACAGATAACGGTGTAGATATTTCCATGTTCATACAGATGGCGGTGTAGATATTTCCATGTTTTTAGAGATGGCGGTGTAGATATTTTCATGTTTACACAGATGGCGGTGGAGATACTTCCATGTTTACACAGATAGCGTTGTAGACATTTCCATGTTTACACAGATAGCGGTTTGTATATTTCCACGTTTATGCAGATAGCGGTGTAGATATTTCCATGTTTATACAGATAGCGGTGCGGATATTTCCATGTTTATACAGATAGTTGGGCAGATATTTCCATGTTTATACAGATAGCGGTGTAGATATTTCCATCTTAATACAGATGGCTGTTTAGATATGTATATGTTCGTACAGATGGCGGTGTAGATATTTGCATGTTCATAGGGATGGCGGTGTAGATATTTCGAAGTTTATAGAGATAGCGCTGTAGTTATTTCCAAATTTATAGAGAAATCTGTGTAGATATTTCCATGTATATGCAGATAGTTGTGTAGATATTTCCATGTTCATGCAGATAGCGGTGTAGATATTTCCATGTTCATCCAGATGCCGGTGTAGATACATCCATGTTCATACAGATGGCGGTGAAGATATTTCCATGTTCATACAGATGGCGGTGTAGATATTTCCATGTTCATACACATGGCGGTGTAGATATATCCATGTTCATAGAGATGGCGCTGTAGATATTTCCATGTTCTTAAAAATGGCGGTGTAGATATTTCCATATTCATAGAGATGGCGGTGTAGATATTTCCATGTTTATACAGATAGCAGTGTAGATATTTCCATGTTTATAGAGATAGTAGTGTAGATATTTCCATTGATATACAGATAGCTGTGTAGATATTTGCATGTTCATACAGATAGCGGTGTAGATATTTCCATGTTCATACTGATAGCGGTGTAGATATTTCCATGTTCATACAGTTAGCGGTGTAGATATTTCCATGTTCATACAGATGGCGGTGTAGATATTTCCATGTTCATACAGTTAGCAGTGTAGATATTTCCATGTTCATCCAGATGCCGGTGTAGATATATCCATGTTCATACAGATGGCGGTGAAGATATTTCCATGTTCATACAGATGGCGGTGTAGATATTTCCATGTTCATACAGATGGCGGTGTAGATATATCCATGTTCATAGAGATGGCAGTGTAGATATTTCCATGTTCATACAAATAGCAGTGTAGATATTTCCATATTCATAGAGATGGCGGTGTAGATTTTTCCATGTTTATACAGATAGCAGTGTAGTTATTTCCATGTTTATAGAGATATCAGTGTAGATATTTCCATTGATATACAGATAGCTGTGTAGATATTTGCATGTTCATACAGTAGCGGTGTAGATATTTCCATGTTCATACTGATAGCGGTGTAGATATTTCCATGTTCATACAGATAACGGTGTAGATATTTCCATGTTCATACACGTAGCGGTGTAGATATTTCCATGTTCATACAGATAACGGTGTAGATATTTCCATGTTCATACAGATAGCGGTGTAGATATTTCCATGTTCAAACAGATAGCGGTGTAGATATTTCCTTGTTCATACAGTTAGCGGTGTAGATATTTCCATGTTCATACAGTTAGCGGTGTAGATATTTCCATGTTCATGCAGATAGCCGTGTAGTTATTTCCATGTTCATCCAGATGCCAGTGTAGATATATCCATGTTCATACAGATGGCGGTGAAGATATTTCCATGTTCATACAGATGGCGGTGTAGATATTTCCATGTTCATACACATGGCGGTGTAGATATTTCCATGTTCATAGAGATGGCGGTGTAGATATTTCCATGTTTGTACAGATAGGAGTGTAGTTATTTCCATGTTTATAGAGATAGCAGTGTAGATATTTCCATTGATATACAGATAGCTGTGTAGATATTTCCATGTTCATACAGATAGCTGTGTAGATATTTCCATGTTCATACAGATAGCGGTGTAGTTATTTCCATGTTCATACAGTTAGCGGTGTAGATATTTCCATTTTCTTACAGATGGCGGTGTAGATATTTACATGTTCATACAGACAGCCGTGTAGATATTTCCTTGTTCATACAGATAGTGGTGTAGATATTTCCATGTTTATAGAGATAGCAGTGTAGTTATTTCCATTGATATACACATAGCTGTGTAGATATTTGCATTTTCATACAGATAGCGGTGTAGATATTTCCATGTTCGTACAGACAGCCGTGTAGATATTTCCTTGTTCATACAGATAGTGGTGTAGATATTTCCATGTTCATACAGATAACGGTGTAGATATTTCCATGTTCATACAGATAGCCTTGTAGATATTTCCATGTTCATACAGTTAGCGGTGTAGATATTTCCATGTTCTTACAGATTGCGGTGTAGATATTTACATGTTCATACAGATGGCGGTGTAGATATTTCCATGTTCGTAAAGATGACGGTGTAGATATTTCCATGTTCATACAGATGGCGGTGTAGATATTTACATGTTCATACAGATGGCGGTGTAGATATTTACATGTTCATACCGATGGCGGTGTAGATATTTTCATGTTGGTACGGATGGCAGTGTAGATATTTCCATCTTCATACAGGTGGCGGTGTAGATATTTCCATGTTCATACAGATAGCAGTGTAGTTATTTCCATGTTTATAGAGATAGCAGAGTAGATATTTACATTGATATACAGATACCTGTGTAGATATTTACATGTTCATACAGATGGCGATGTAGATATTTCCATGTTCGTACGGATGGCAGTGTAGATATTTCCATGTTCGTACAGGTGGCGGTGTAGATATTTCCATGTTTATACAAATAGCAGTGTAGTTATTTCAATGTTTATAGAGATAGCAATGTAGATATTTCCATTGATATACATATAGCTGTGTAGATATTTGCATGTTCATACAGATAGCGGTGTAGATATTGCCATGTTCATACAGATAGAGGTGTAGATATTTCCATGTTCATACAGATAGCGGTGTAGATATTTCCATGTTCATACAGATATCGGTGTAGATATTTCCATGTTCATACAGATGGCAGTGTAGATATTTCCATGTTTATACAAATAGCATTGTAGTTATTTCAATGTTTATAGAGATAGCAATGTAGATATTTCCATTGATATACATATAGCTGTGTAGATATTTGCATGTTCATACAGATAGCGATGTAGATATTGCCATGTTCATACAGATAGAGGTGTAGATATTTCCATTTTCATACAGATAGCGGTGTAGATATTTCCATGTTCATACAGATAACGGTGTAGATATTTCCATGTTCATACAGATGGCGGTGTAGATATTTCCATGTTTTTAGAGATGGCGGTGTAGATATTTTCATGTTTACACAGATGGCGGTGGAGATACTTCCATGTTTACACAGATAGCGTTGTAGACATTTCCATGTTTACACAGATAGCGGTTTGTATATTTCCACGTTTATGCAGATAGCGGTGTAGATATTTCCATGTTTATACAGATAGCGGTGCGGATATTTCCATGTTTCTACAGATAGTTGGGCAGATATTTCCATGTTTATACAGATAGCGGTGTAGATATTTCCATCTTAATACAGATGGCTGTTTAGATATGTCTATGTTCGTACAGATGGCGGTGTAGATATTTGCATGTTCATAGGGATGGCGGTGTAGATATTTCGAAGTTTATAGAGATAGCGCTGTAGTTATTTCCAAATTTATAGAGAAATCTCTGTAGATATTTCCATGTAAATGCAGATAGTTGTGTAGATATTTCCATGTTCATGCAGATAGCGGTGTAGATATTTCCATGTTCATCCAGATGCCGGTGTAGATACATCCATGTTCATACAGATGGCGGTGAAGATATTTCCATGTTCATACAGATGGCGGTGTAGATATTTCCATGTTCATACACATGGCGGTGTAGATATTTCCATGTTCATAGAGATGGCGGTGTAGATATTTCCATGTTTGTACAGATAGGAGTGTAGTTATTTCCATGTTTATAGAGATAGCAGTGTAGATATTTCCATTGATATACAGATAGCTGTGTAGATATTTCCATGTTCATACAGATAGCTGTGTAGATATTTCCATGTTGATACAGATAGCGGTGTAGTTATTTCCATGTTCATACAGTTAGCGGTGTAGATATTTCCATTTTCTTACAGATGGCGGTGTAGATATTTACATGTGCATACAGACAGCCGTGTAGATATTTCCTTGTTCATACAGATAGTGGTGTAGATATTTCCATGTTTATAGAGATAGCAGTGTAGATATTTCCACTGATATACACATAGCTGTGTAGATATTTGCATTTTCATACAGATAGCGGTGTAGATATTTCCATGTTCGTACAGACAGCCGTGTAGATATTTCCTTGTTCATACAGATAGTGGTGTAGATATTTCCATGTTCATACAGATAACGGTGTAGATATTTCCATGTTCATACAGATAGCCCTGTAGATATTTCCACGTTCATACAGTTAGCGGTGTAGATATTTCCATGTTCTTACAGATTGCGGTGTAGATATTTACATGTTCATACAGATGGCGGTGTAGATATTTCCATGTTCGTAAAGATGACGGTGTAGATATTTCCATGTTCATACAGATGGCGGTGTAGATATTTACATGTTCATACCGATGGCGGTGTAGATATTTCCATGTTGGTACGGATGGCAGTGTAGATATTTCCATCTTCATACAGGTGGCGGTGTAGATATTTCCATGTTCATACAGATAGCAGTGTAGTTATTTCCATGTTTATAGAGATAGCAGAGTAGATATTTACATTGATATACAGATACCTGTGTAGATATTTACATGTTCATACAGATGGCGGTGTAGATATTTCCATGTTCGTACGGATGGCAGTGTAGATATTTCCATGTTCGTACAGGTGGCGGTGTAGATATTTCCATGTTTATACAAATAGCAGTGTAGTTATTTCAATGTTTATAGAGATAGCAATGTAGATATTTCCATTGATATACATATAGCTGTGTAGATATTTGCATGTTCATACAGATAGCGGTGTAGATATTGCCATGTTCATACAGATAGAGGTGTAGATATTTCCATGTTCATACAGATAGCGGTGTAGATATTTCCATGTTCATACAGATATCGGTGTAGATATTTCCATGTTCATACAGATGGCAGTGTAGATATTTCCATGTTTATACAAATAGCAGTGTAGTTATTTCAATGTTTATAGAGATAGCAATGTAGATATTTCCATTGATATACATATAGCTGTGTAGATATTTGCATGTTCATACAGATAGCGGTGTAGATATTGCCATGTTCATACAGATAGAGGTGTAGATATTTCCATTTTCATACAGATAGCGGTGTAGATATTTCCATGTTCATACAGATAACGGTGTAGATATTTCCATGTTCATACAGATGGCGGTGTAGATATTTCCATGTTTTTAGAGATGGCGGTGTAGATATTTTCATGTTTACACAGATGGCGGTGGAGATACTTCCATGTTTACACAGATAGCGTTGTAAACATTTCCATGTTTACACAGATAGCGGTTTGTATATTTCCACGTTTATGCAGATAGCGGTGTAGATATTTCCATGTTTATACAGATAGCGGTGCGGATATTTCCATGTTTCTACAGATAGTTGGGCAGATATTTCCATGTTTATACAGATAGCGGTGTAGATATTTCCATCTTAATACAGATGGCTGTTTAGATATGTCTATGTTCGTACAGATGGCGGTGTAGATATTTGCATGTTCATAGGGATGGCGGTGTAGATATTTCGAAGTTTATAGAGATAGCGCTGTAGTTATTTCCAAATTTATAGAGAAATCTGTGTAGATATTTCCATGTATATGCAGATAGTTGTGTAGATATTTCCATGTTCATACAGATGGCGGTGTAGATATTTCCATGTTTATACAGATAGCAGTGTAGATATTTCCATGTTTATAGAGATAGCAGTGTAGATATTTCCATTGATATACAGATAGCTGTGTAGATATTTGCATGTTCATACAGATAGAGGTGTAGATATTTCCATGTTCATACTGATAGCGGTGTAGATATTTCCATGTTCATACAGTTAGCGGTGTAGGTATTTCAATGTTCATACAAATGGCGGTGTAGATATTTCCATGTTCATACAGATGGCCGTGTAGATATTTACATCTTCATACAGATGGCGGTGTAGATATTTCCATGTTCGTACGGATGGCAGTGTAGATATTTCCATGTTCATACAGGTGGCGGTGTAGATATTCCCCTGTTTTTACAGATAGCTGTGTAGTTATTTCCGTGTTTATGGAGATAGCAGGGTAGATATTTCCATTGATATACAGATAGCTGTGTAGATATTTGCATGTTCATACAGATAGCGGTGTAGATATTTCCCTGTTCATACAGATAGCGGTGTAGATATTTCCATGTTCATACACATAGCGGTGTAGATATTTCCATGTTCATACAGATAACGGTGTAGATATTTGCATGTTCATACAGATAGCGGTGTAGATATTTCCATGTTCTCACAGAGAGCGGTGTAGATATTTCCATGTTCATACAGTTAGCGGTGTAGATATTTCCAAGTTCATGCAGATAGCGGTGTAGATATTTCCATGTTCATCCAGATGCCGGTGTAGATATATCCATGTTCATACAGATGGCGGTGAAGACATTTCCATGTTCATGCAGATGGCGGTGTAGATATTTCCATGTTCATACACATGGCGGTGGAGATATTTCCATGTTCATCGAGATGGCGGTGTAGGTATTTCCATGTTCATACAAATGGCGGTGTAGATATTTCCATGTTCATAGAGATGGCGGTGTAGATATTTCCATGTTTGTAGAGATAGCAGTGTAGATATTTCCATGTTTATAGAGATAGCAGTGAAGATATTTCCCTTGATATACAGATAGCTGTGTAGATATTTCCATGTTCATACAGATAGCGGTGCAGATATTTCCATGTTCATACAGATAGCTGTGTAGATATTTCCATGTTCATACAGATAGCGGTGTAGTTATTTCCATGTTCATACAGTTAGCGGTGTAGATATTTCCATGTTCATACAGATGGTGGTGTAGATATTTCCATGTTCATACAGATGGCGGTGTAGATATTTACATGTTCATACAGATGGCGGTGTAGATATTTCCATCTTCGTACGGATGGCGGTGTAGATATTTCCATGTTCATACAGGTGGCGGTGTAGATATTTCCATGTTCATACAGATAGCAGTGTAGTTATTTCCATGTTTATAGAGATAGCAGTGTAGATATTTCCATTGATATACAGATAGCTGTGTAGATATTTCCATGTTCATACAGATAGCGGTGCAGATATTTCCATGTTCATACAGATAGCTGTGTAGATATTTCCATGTTCATACAGATAGCGGTGTAGTTATTTCCATGTTCATACAGTTAGCGGTGTAGATATTTCCATGTTCATACAGATGGCGGTGTAGATATTTCCATGTTCATACAGATGGCGGTGTAGATATTCACATGTTCATACAGATGGCGGTGTAGATATTTCCATGTTCGTACGGATGGCAGTGTAGATATTTCCATGTTCATACAGGTGGCGGTGTAGATATTTCCATGTTCATACAGATAGCAGTGTAGTTATTTCCATGTTTATAGAGATAGCAGTGTAGATATTTCCATTGATATACAGATAGCTGTGTAGATATTTACATGTTCATACAGATGGCGGTGTAGATATTTCCATGTTCGTACAGGTTGCGGTGTAGATATTTCCATGTTTATACAAATAGCAGTGTAGTTATTTCAATGTTTATAGAGATAGCAATGTAGATATTTCCATTGATATACATATAGCTGTGTAGATATTCGCATGTTCATACAGATAGAGGTGTAGATATTGCCATGTTCATACAGATAGAGGTGTAGATATTTCCATGTTCATACAGATAGCGTTGTAGATATTTCCATGTTCATACAGATAACGGTGTAGATGTTTCCATGTTCATACAGATGGCGGTGTAGATATTTCCATGTTTTTATAGATGGCGGTGTAGATATTTTCATGTTTACACAGATGGCGGTGGAGATACTTCCATGTTTACACAGATAGCGTTGTAGACATTTCCATGTTTAAACAGATAGCGGTATGTATATTTCCACGTTTATGTAGATAGCGGTGTAGATATTTCCATGTTTATACAGATAGCGGTGCGGATATTTCCATGTTTATACAGATAGTTGGGCAGATATTTCCATGTTTATACAGATAGCGGTATAGATATTTCCATCTTAATACAGATGGCGGTGTAGATATGTCTATGTTCGTACAGATGTCGGTGTAGATATTTGCATGTTCATAGGGATGGCGGTGTAGATATTTTGAAGTTTATAGAGATAGCACTGTAGTTATTTCCAAATTTATAGAGAAATCTGTGTAGATATTTCCATGTATATGCAGATAGTTGTGTAGATATTTCCATGTTCATGCAGATAGCGGTGAAGATATTTCCATGTTCATCCAGATGCCGGTGTAGATATATCCATGTTCATACAGATGGCGGTGAAGATATTTCCATGTTCATACAGATGGCGGTGTAGATATTTCCATGTTCATACACATGGCGGTGTAGATATATCCATGTTCATAGAGATGGCGCTGTAGATATTTCCATGTTCATACAAATGGCGGTGTAGATATTTCCATATTCATAGAGATGGCGGTGTAGATATTTCCATGTTTATACAGATAGCAGTGTAGATATTTCCATGTTTATAGAGATAGCAGTGTAGATGTTTCCATTGATATACAGATAGCTGTGTAGATATTTGCATGTTCATACAGATAGCGGTGTAGATGTTTCCATGTTCATACTGATAGCGGTGTAGATATTTCCATGTTCATACAGTTAGCGGTGTAGATATTTCCATGTTCATACAGATGGCGGTGTAGATATTTCCATGTTCATACAGATGGCCGTGTAGATATTTACATGTTCATACACATGGCGGTGTAGATATTTCCATGTTCGTACGGATGGCAGTGTAGATATTTCCATGTTCATACAGGTGGCGGTGTAGATATTCCCCTGTTTTTACAGATAGCTGTGTAGTTATTTCCGTGTTTATAGAGATAGCAGGGTAGATATTTCCATTGATATACCGATAGCTGTGTAGATATTTGCATGTTCATACAGATAGAGGTGTAGATATTTCCCTGTTCATACAGATAGCGGTGTAGATATTTCCATGTTCATACACATAGCGGTGTAGATATTTCCATGTTCATACAGATAACGGTGTAGATATTTGCATGTTCATACAGATAGCGGTGTAGATATTTCCATGTTCTCACAGATAGCGGTGTAGATATTTCCATGTTCATACAGTTAGCGGTGTAGATATTTCCATGTTCATGCAGATAGCGGTGTAGATATTTCCATGTTCATCCAGATGCTGGTGTAGATATATCCATGTTCATACTGATGGTGGTGAAGATATTTCCATGTTCATACAGATGGCGGTGTAGATATTTCCATGTTCATACACATGGCGGTGTAGATATTTCCATGTTCATAGAGATTGCGGTGTAGATATTTCCATGTTCATACAAATGGCGGTGTAGATATTTCCATGTTCATAGAGATGGCGGTGTAGATATTTCAATGTTTGTACAGATAGCAGTGTAGTTATTTCCATGTTTATAGAGATAGCAGTGTAGATATTTCCGTTGATATACAGATAGCTGTGTAGATATTTCCATGTTCATACAGATAGCGGTGCAGATATTTCCATGTTCATACAGATAGCTGTGTAGATATTTCCATGTTCATACAGATAGCGGTGTAGTTATTTCCATGTTCATACAGTTAGCGGTGTAGATATTTCCATGTTCATACAGATGGCGGTGTAGATATTTCCATGTTCATACAGATGGCGGTGTAGATATTCACATGTTCATACAGATGGCGGTGTAGATATTTCCATGTTCGTACGGATGGCAGTGTAGATATTTCCATGTTCATACAGGTGGCGGTGTAGATATTTCCATGTTCATACAGATAGCAGTGTAGTTATTTCCATGTTTATAGAGATAGCAGTGTAGATATTTCCATTGATATACAGATAGCTGTGTAGATATTTACATGTTCATACAGATGGCGGTGTAGATATTTCCATGTTCGTACGGATGGCAGTGTAGATATTTCCATGTTCGTACAGGTTGCGGTGTAGATATTTCCATGTTTATACAAATAGCAGTGTAGTTATTTCAATGTTTATAGAGATAGCAATGTAGATATTTCCATTGATATACATATAGCTGTGTAGATATTTGCATGTTCATACAGATAGAGGTGTAGATATTGCCATGTTCATACAGATAGAGGTGTAGATATTTCCATGTTCATACAGATAGCGGTGTAGATATTTCCATGTTCATACAGATAACGGTGTAGATGTTTCCATGTTCATACAGATGGCGGTGTAGATATTTCCATGTTTTTAGAGATGGCGGTGTAGATATTTTCATGTTTACACAGATGGCGGTGGAGATACTTCCATGTTTACACAGATAGCGTTGTAGACATTTCCATGTTTAAACAGATAGCGGTGTGTATATTTCTACGTTTATGTAGATAGCGGTGTAGATATTTCCATGTTTATACAGATAGCGGTGCGGATATTTCCATGTTTATACAGATAGTTGGGCAGATATTTCCATGTTTATACAGATAGCGGTTTAGATATTTCCATCTTAATACAGATGGCGGTGTAGATATGTCTATGTTCGTACAGATGTCGGTGTAGATATTTGCATGTTCATAGGGATGGCGGTGTAGATATTTTGAAGTTTATAGAGATAGCACTGTAGTTATTTCCAAATTTATAGAGAAATCTGTGTAGATATTTCCATGTATATGCAGATAGTTGTGTAGATATTTCCATGTTCATGCAGATAGCGGTGAAGATATTTCCATGTTCATCCAGATGCCGGTGTAGATATATCCATGTTCATACAGATGGCGGTGAAGATATTTCCATGTTCATACAGATGGCGGTGTAGATATTTCCATGTTCATACACATGGCGGTGTAGATATATCCATGTTCATAGAGATGGCGCTGTAGATATTTCCATGTTCATACAAATGGCGGGGTAGATATTTCCATATTCATAGAGATGGCAGTGTAGATATTTCCATGTTTATACAGATAGCAGTGTAGATATTTCCATGTTCATAGAGATGGCGGTGTAGATATTTCCATGTTTGTACAGGTAGCAGTGTAGTTATTTCCATGTTTATAGAGATAGCAGTGTAGATATTTCCATTGATATACAGATAGCTGTGTAGATATTTCCATGTTCATACAGATAGCGGTGCAGATATTTCCATGTTCATACAGATAGCTGTGTAGATATTTCCATGTTCATACAGATAGCGGTGTAGTTATTTCCATGTTCATACAGTTAGCGGTGTAGATATTTCCATGTTCATACAGATGGCGGTGTAGATATTTCCATGTTCATACAGATGGCGGTGTAGATATTCACATGTTCATACAGATGGCGGTGTAGATATTTCCATGTTCGTACGGATGGCAGTGTAGATATTTCCATGTTCATACAGGTGGCGGTGTAGATATTTCCATGTTCATACAGATAGCAGTGTAGTTATTTCCATGTTTATAGAGATAGCAGTGTAGATATTTCCATTGATATACAGATAGCTGTGTAGATATTTACATGTTCATACAGATGGCGGTGTAGATATTTCCATGTTCGTACGGATGGCAGTGTAGATATTTCCATGTTCGTACAGGTTGCGGTGTAGATATTTCCATGTTTATACAAATAGCAGTGTAGTTATTTCAATGTTTATAGAGATAGCAATGTAGATATTTCCATTGATATACATATAGCTGTGTAGATATTTGCATGTTCATACAGATAGAGGTGTAGATATTGCCATGTTCATACAGATAGAGGTGTAGATATTTCCATGTTCATACAGATAGCGGTGTAGATATTTCCATGTTCATAGAGATAACGGTGTAGATGTTTCCATGTTCATACAGATGGCGGTGTAGATATTTCCATGTTTTTAGAGATGGCGGTGTAGATATTTTCATGTTTACACAGATGGCGGTGGAGATACTTCCATGTTTACACAGATAGCGTTGTAGACATTTCCATGTTTAAACAGATAGCGGTGTGTATATTTCCACGTTTATGTAGATAGCGGTGTAGATATTTCCATGTTTATACAGATAGCGGTGCGGATATTTCCATGTTTATACAGATAGTTGGGCAGATATTTCCATGTTTATACAGATAGCGGTTTAGATATTTCCATCTTAATACAGATGGCTGTGTAGATATGTCTATGTTCGTACAGATGTCGGTGTAGATATTTGCATGTTCATAGGGATGGCGGTGTAGATATTTTGAAGTTTATAGAGATAGCACTGTAGTTATTTCCAAATTTATAGAGAAATCTGTGTAGATATTTCCATGTATATGCAGATAGTTGTGTAGATATTTCCATGTTCATGCAGATAGCGGTGAAGATATTTCCATGTTCATCCAGATGCCGGTGTAGATATATCCATGTTCATACAGATGGCGGTGAAGATATTTCCATGTTCATACAGATGGCGGTGTAGATATTTCCATGTTCATACACATGGCGGTGTAGATATATCCATGTTCATAGAGATGGCGCTGTAGATATTTCCATGTTCATACAAATGGCGGTGTAGATATTTCCATATTCATAGAGATGGCGGTGTAGATATTTCCATGTTTATACAGATAGCAGTGTAGATATTTCCATGTTTATAGAGATAGCAGTGTAGATGTTTCCATTGATATACAGATAGCTGTGTAGATATTTGCATGTTCATACAGATAGCGGTGTAGATGTTTCCATGTTCATACTGATAGCGGTGTAGATATTTCCATGTTCATACAGTTAGCGGTGTAGATATTTCCATGTTCATACAGATGGCGGTGTAGATATTTCCATGTTCATACAGATGGCCGTGTAGATATTTACATGTTCATACACATGGCGGTGTAGATATATCCATGTTCGTACGGATGGCAGTGTAGATATTTCCATGTTCATACAGGTGGCGGTGTAGATATTCCCCTGTTTTTACAGATAGCTGTGTAGTTATTTCCGTGTTTATAGAGATAGCAGGGTAGATATTTCCATTGATATACCGATAGCTGTGTAGATATTTGCATGTTCATACAGATAGCGGTGTAGATATTTCCCTGTTCATACAGATAGCGGTGTAGATATTTCCATGTTCATACACATAGCGGTGTAGATATTTCCATTTTCATACAGATAACGGTGTAGATATTTGCATGTTCATACAGATAGCGGTGTAGATATTTCCGTGTTCTCACAGATAGCGGTGTAGATATTTCGATGTTCATACAGTTAGCGGTGTAGATATTTCCATGTTCATGCAGATAGCGGTGTAGATATTTCCATGTTCATCCAGATGCTGGTGTAGATATATCCATGTTCATACTGATGGCGGTGAAGATATTTCCATGTTCATACAGATGGCGGTGTAGATATTTCCATGTTCATACACATGGCGGTGTAGATATTTCCATGTTCATAGAGATGGCGGTGTAGATATTTCCATGTTCATACAAATGGCGGTGTAGATATTTCCATGTTCATAGAGATGGCGGTGTAGATATTTCCATGTTTGTACAGATAGCAGTGTAGTTATTTCCATGTTTATAGAGATAGCAGTGTAGATATTTCCCTTGATATACAGATAGCTGTGTATTTATTTCCATGTTCATACAGATAGCGGTGCAGATATTTCCATGTTCATAGAGAGAGCTGTGTAGATATTTCCATGTTCATACAGATAGCGGTGTAGTTATTTCCATGTTCATACAGTTAGCGGTGTAGATATTTCCATGTTCATACAGATGGCGGTGTAGATATTTCCATGTTCTTTCAGATGGCCGTGTAGATATTTCCATGTTCATACAGATGGCGGTGTAGATATTTCCATGTTCTTACGGATGGCGGTGTAGATATTTCCATGTTCATACTGGTGGCGGTGTAGATATTTCCATGTTCATACAGATAGCAGTGTAGTTATTTCCATGTTTATAGAGATAGCAGTGTAGATATTTCCATTGATATAGAGATGGCTGTGTAGATATTTCCATGTTCATACAGATAGCGGTGCAGATATTTCCATGTTCATACAGATAGCTGTGTAGATATTTCCATGTTCATACAGATAGCGGTGTAGTTATTTCCATGTTCATACAGTTAGCGGTGTAGATATTTCCATGTTCATACAGATGGCGGTGTAGATATTTCCATGTTCATACAGATGGCGGTGTAGATATTCACATGTTCATACAGATGGCGGTGTAGATATTTCCATGTTCGTACGGATGGCAGTGTAGATATTTCCATGTTCATACAGGTGGCGGTGTAGATATTTGAATGTTCATACTGATAGCAGTGTAGTTATTTCCATGTTTATAGAGATAGCAGTGTAGATATTTCCATTGATATACAGATAGCTGTGTAGATATTTACATGTTCATACAGATGGCGGTGTAGATATTTCCATGTTCGTACGGATGGCAGTGTAGATATTTCCATGTTCGTACAGGTGGCGGTGTAGATATTTCCATGTTTATACAAATAGCTGTGTAGTTATTTCAATGTTTATAGAGATAGCAATGTAGATATTTCCATTGATATACATATAGCTGTGTAGATATTTGCATGTTCATACAGATAGCGGTGTAGATATTGCCATGTTCATACAGATAGAGGTGTAGATATTTCCATGTTCATACAGATGGCGGTGTAGATATTTCCATGTTCATACTGATAACGGTGTAGATATTTCCATGTTCATAAAGATAGCGGTGTAGATATTTCCATGTTCATACAGTTAGCAGTGTAGATATTTCCATGTTCATACAGATGGCCGTGTAGATATTTACATGTTCATACAGATGGCGTTGTAGATATTTCCATGTTCGTGCAGATGGCGGGGAAATATTTCCATGTTCATAGAGATGGCGTTGTAGATATTTCCACGTTTATGCAGATAGCGGTATAGATATTTCCATGTTTATACAGATGGTGGTGTAGATATTTCCATGTTTATAGAGATGGCAGTCTAGATATTTCCATGTTTATAGAGATAGTGGTGTAGTTATTTCCAAGTTTATAGAGACAGCGTTGTAGTTATTTCCATGTTTATACAGATAGTGGTGAAGATATTTCCATGTTTATGCAGATAGCGGTATAGATATTTCCATGTTTATACAGATAGCAGTGTAGATATTTCCATGTTTATAGAGATAGGGGTGTAGATAATTTCAATTTTATACAGATAGCAGTGTAGATAATTCCAAGTTCCTACAGGTAGCGGTGTAGATATTTCCACGTTTATAGAGATGGCGGTGTAGATATTTCCATGTTCATGCAGATGGCGGTGTAGATATTTCCATGTTTTTAGAGATGGCGGTGTAGATATTTTCATGTTTACACAGATGGCGGTGGAGATATTTCCATGTTTACACAGATAGCGGTGTAGACATTTCCATGTTTACACAGATAGCTGTGTGGATATTTCCACGTTTATGCAGCTAGCGGTGTAGATATTTCCATGTTTATACAGATAGCGGTGCGGATATTTCCATGTTTATACAGATAGTTGGGCAGATATTTCCATGTTTATACAGATAGCGGTGTAGATATTTCCATCTTAATACTGATGGCGGTGTAGATATGTCTATGTTCGGACAGATGGCGGTGTAGATATTTGCATGTTCATAGGGATGGCGGTGTAGATATTTCAAAGTTTATAGAGATAGCGCTGTAGTTATTTCCAAATTTATAGAGAAATCTGTGTAGATATTTCCATGTATATGCAGATAATTGTGTAGATATTTCCATGTTCATGCAGATAGCGGTGTAGATATTTCCATGTTCATCCAGATGCCGGTGTAGATATATCCATGTTCATACAGATGACGGTGAAGATATTTCCATGTTCATACAGATGGCGGTGTAGATATTTCCATGTTCATACACATGGCGGTGTAGATATATCCATGTTCATAGAGATGGCGGTGTAGATATTTCCATGTTCATACAAATGGCGGTGTAGATATTTCCATATTCATAGAGATGGCGGTGTAGATATTTCCATGTTTATACAGATAGCAGTGTAGTTATTTCCATGTTTATAGAGATAGCAGTGTAGATATTTCCATTGATATACAGTTAGCTGTGTAGATATTTGCATGTTCATACAGTAGCGGTGTAGATATTTCCATGTTCATACTGATAGCGGTGTAGATATTTCCATGTTCATACAGTTAGCGGTGTAGATATTTCCATGTTCATACAGATGGCGGTGTAGATATTTACATGTTCATACAGATGGCGGTGTAGATAATTACATGCTCATAGAGATGGCGGTGTAGATATTTCCATGTTCGTACGGATGGCAGTGTAGATATTTCCATGTTCATACAGGTGGCGGTGTAGATATTCCCATGTTTTTACAGATAGCTGTGTAGATATTTCCATGTTTATAGAGATAGCAGTGTAGATATTTCCATTGATATACAGATAGCTGTGTAGATATTTGCATGTTCATACAGATAGCGGTGTAGATATTTCCATGTTCTTACAGATAACGGTGTAGATATTTCCATGTTCATACACGTAGCGGTGTAGATATTTCCATGTTCATACAGATAACGGTGTAGATATTTCCATGTTCATACGGAGAGCGGTGTAGATATTTCCATGTTCACACAGATAGCGGTGTAGATATTTCCATGTTCATACAGTTAGCGGTGTAGATATTTCCATGTTCATGCAGATAGCTGTGTAGTTATTTCCATGTTCATCCAGATGCCGGTGTAGATATATCCATGTTCATACAGATGGCGGTGAAGATATTTCCATGTTCATACAGATGGCGGTGTAGATATTTCCATGTTCATACACATGGCGGTGTAGATATTTCCATGTTCATAGAGATGGCGGTGTAGATATTTCCATGTTTGTACAGATAGGAGTGTAGTTATTTCCATGTTTATAGAGATAGCAGTGTAGATATTTTCATTGATATACAGATAGCTGTGTAGATATTTCCATGTTCATACAGATAGCGGTGTAGATATTTCCATGTTCATACAGATAGCTGTGTAGATATTTCCATGTTCATACAGATAGCGGTGTAGTTATTTCCATGTTCATACAGTTAGCGGTGTAGATATTTCCATTTTCTTACCGATGGCGGTGTAGATATTTACATGTTCATACAGATGGCGGTGTAGATATTTCCTTGTTCGCACGGATGGCAGTGTAGATATTTCCATGTTCATACAGGTGGCGGTGTAGATATTTCCATGTTTATACAGATAGCAGTTTAGTTATTTCCATGTTTATATAGATAGCAGTGTAGATATTTCCATTGATATACAGATAGCTGTGTAGATATTTGCATGTTCATACAGATAGCGGTGTAGATATTTCCATGTTCGTACAGACAGCCGTGTAGATATTTCCTTGTTCATACAGATAGTGGTGTAGATATTTCCATGTTCATACAGATAACGGTGTAGATATTTCCATGTTCATACAGATAGCCTTGTAGATATTTCCATTTTCATACAGTTAGCGGTGTAGATATTTCCATGTTCTTACAGATGGCGGTGTAGATATTTACATGTTCATACAGATGGCGGTGTAGATATTTCCATGTTCGTAAAGATGACGGTGTAGATATTTCCATGTTCATACAGATAGCGGTGTAGATATTTCCATGTTTTACAGATAGCAGTGTAGATATTTCCATATTCATACAGATAGCGGTGTAGATATTTCCATGTTTATAGAGATGGCGGTCTAGATATTTCCATGTTTATATCGATATTGGTGTTGTTATTTCCAAGTTTATATTGACTGCGGTGTAGATATTTCCATGTTTATGCAGACAGCGGTATAGGTATTTCCATGTTCATACAGATTTCGGTGTAGATATTTCCATGTTTTTAGAGATGGCGGTGTAGATATTTTCACGTTTACACAGATGGCGGTGGAGATATTTCCATGTTTACACAGATAGCGGTGCAGAGATTTCCATGTTTACACACATAGCGGTGTGGATATTTCCATGTTTATGCAGATAGCGGTGTAGATATTTCCATGTTTATACAGATAGCGGTGCGGATATTTCCATGTTTATACAGATAGTTGGGCAGATATTTCCATGTTTATACAGATAGCGGTGTAGATATTTCCATCTTAATACAGGTGGCGGTGTAGATATGTCCATGTTCGTACAGACGGCGGTGTAGATATTTCCATGTTCATACAGATGGCGGTGTAGATATTTCGAAGTTTATAGAGATATCACTGCAGTTATTTCCATATTTATAGAGAAATCTGTGTAAATATTTCCATGTATATGCAGATAGCTGTGTAGATATTTCCATGTTCATGCAGATAACGGTGTAGATATTTCCACGTTCATCCAGATGCCGGTGTAGATATTTCCATGTTCATACAGATGGCGGTGTAGATATTTCCATGTTCATACACATGGCGGTGTAGATATTTCCAAGTTCATAGAGATGGCGATGTAGATATTTCCATGTTCATACAAATGGCGGTGTAGCTATTTCCATGTTCATAGAGATGGCGGTGTAGATATTTCCATGTTTATACAGATAGCAGTGTAGTTATTTCCATGTTTATAGAGATAGCAGTGTAGATATTTCCATTGATATACAGACAGCTGTGTAGATATTTGCATGTTCATACAGATAGCGGTGTAGATATTTCCATCTTAATACTGATAGCGGTGTAGATATTTCCATGTTCACACAGTTAGCGGTGTAGATATTTCCATGTTCATACAGACGGCGGTGTAGATATTTCCATGTTCATACAGATGGCGGTGTAGATATTTACATGTTCATACAGATGGCGGTGTAGATATTTACATGTTCGTACGGATCGCAGTGTAGATATTTCCATGTTCATACAGGTGGCGGTGTAGATATTCCCATGTTTTTACAGATAGCTGTGTAGTTATTTCCATGTTTATAGAGATAGCAGTGTAGATATTTCCATTGATATACAGATAGCTGTGTAGAAATTTGCATGTTCATACAGATAGCGGTGTAGTCATTTCCATGTTAATACAGATAGCGGTGTAGATATTTCCATGTTCATACAGATAGCGGTGTAGATATTTCCATGTTCATACAGATAACGGTGTAGATATTTCCATGTTCATACAGATAGAGGTGTATATATTTCCATGTTCACACAGATAGCGGTGTATATATTTCCATGTTCATACAGTTAGCGGTGTAGGTATTTCCAAATTCATGCAGATAGCGGTGTAGATATTTCCATGTTCATCCAGATGCCGGTGTAGATATATCCATTCTCATACAGATGGCGGTGAAGATATTTCCATGTTCATACAGATGGCGGTGTAGATATTTCCATGTTCATACAAATGGCGGTGTAGATATTTCTATGTTCATACACATGGCGGTGTAGATATTTCCGTGTTCATACAAATGGCGGTCTAGATATTTCCATGTTCATAGAGATGGCGGAGTTGATATTTCCATGTTTATACAGATAGCAATGTAGATATTTCCATGTTTATACAGATAGCAGTGTAGTTATTTCCATGTTTATAGAGATATCAGAGTAGATATTTCCATTGATATACAGATAGCTGTGTAGATATTTACATGTTCATACAGATGGCGGTGTAGATATTTCCATGTTCATACAGATAGAGGTGTAGATATTTCCATGTTCATACAGATAGCGGTGTAGATATTTCCATGTTCATACAGATATCGGTGTAGATATTTCCATGTTCATACAGATGGCAGTGTAGATATTTCCATGTTTATACAAATAGCAGTGTAGTTATTTCAATGTTTGGAGAGATAGCAATGTAGATATTTCCATTGATATACATATAGCTGTGTAGATATTTGCATGTTCATACAGATAGCAGTGTAGATATTGCCATGTTCATACAGATAGAGGTGTAGATATTTTCATGTTCATACAGATAGCGGTGTAGATATTTCCATGTTCATACAGATAATGGTGTAGATATTTCCATGTTCATACAGATGGCGGTGTAGATATTTCCATGTTTTTAGAGATGGCGGTGTAGATATTTTCATGTTTACACAGATGGCGGTGGAGATACTTCCATGTTTACACAGATAGCATTGTAGACATTTCCATGTTTACACAGATAGCTGTGTGTATATTTCCACGTTTATGCAGATAGCGGTGTAGATATTTCCATGTTTATACAGATAGCGGTGCGGATATTTCCATGTTTATACAGATAGTTGGGCAGATATTTCCATGTTTATACAGATAGCGGTTTAGATATTTCCATGTTCATACAGTTAGCGGTGTATATATTTCCATGTTCATACAGATGGCGGTGTAGATATTTCCATGTTCATACAGATGGCCGTGTAGATATTTCAATCTTCATACAGATGGCGGTGTAGATATTTCCATGTTCGTACGGATGGCAGTGTAGATATTTACATGTTCATACAGGTGGTGGTGTAGATATTCCCCTGTTTTTACAGATAGCTGTGTAGTTATTTCCGTGTTTATAGAGATAGCAGGGTAGATATTTCCATTGATATACAGATAGCTGTGTAGATATTTTCATGTTCATACAGATAGCGGTGTAGATATTTCCCTGTTCATACAGATGGCGGTGCAGATATTTCCATGTTCATACACATAGCGGTGTAGATATTTCCATGTTCATACAGATAACTGTGTACATATTTGCATGTTCATACAGATAGTGGTGTAGATATTTCCATGTTCTCACAGATAGCGGTGTAGATATTTCCATGTTCATACTGTTAGCGGTGTAGATATTTACATGTTCATGCAGATAGCGGTGTAGATATTTCCATGTTCATCCAGATGCCGGTGTAGATATATCCATGTTCATACAGATGGCGGTGAAGATATTTCCATGTTCATACAGATGGCGGTGTAGATATTTCCATGTTCATACACATGGCGGTGTAGATATTTCCATGTTCATAGAGATGGCGGTGTAGATATTTCCATGTTCATTCAAATGGCGGTGTAGATATTTCCATGTTCATAGAGATGGCGGTGTAGATATTTCCATGTTTATACAGATAGCAATGTAGATATTTCCATGTTTATAGAGATAGCGGTGTAGATATTTCCACTGATATACAGATAGCTCTGTAGATATTTGCATGTACATACAGATAGCGGTGTAGATATTTCCATGTTCATACAGATAGCGGTGTAGATATTTGCATGTTCATACAGATAGCGGTGTAGATATTTCCATGTTTTACAGATAGCAGTGTAGATATTTCCATGTTCATACAGATAGCGGTGTAGATATTTCCATGTTTATAGAGATGGCGGTCTAGATATTTCCATGTTTATAGAGATATTGGTGTAGTTATTTCCAAGTTTATAGAGACTGCGGTGTAGACATTTCCATGTTTATGCAGACAGCGGTATAGGTATTTCCATGTTCATACAGATTTCGGTGTAGATATTTCCATGTTTTTAGAGATGGCGGTGTAGATATTTTCACGTTTACACAGATGGCGGTGGAGATATTTCCATGTTTACACAGATAGCGGTGCAGAGATTTCCATGTTTACACAGATAGTGGTGTGGATATTTCCATGATTATGCAGATAGCGGTGTAGATATTTCCATGTTTATACAGATAGCGGTGCGGATATTTCCATGTTTATACAGATAGCAATGTAGATATTTCCATGTTTATAGAGATAGCGGTGCAGATATTTCCATTGATATACAGATAGCTGTGTAGATATTTGTATGTTCATACAGATAACGGTGTAGATATTTCCATGTTCATACAGATAGCGGTGTAGATATTTCCATGTTCGTACAGATAGCGGTGTAGATATTTCCATGTTTTACAGATAGCAGTGTAGATATTTCCATGTTCATACAGGTAGGGGTGTAGATATTTCCATGTTTATAGAGATGGCGGTCTAGATATTTCCATGTTTATAGAGATAGTGGTGTAGTTATTTCCGAGTTTATAGAGACAGCGTTGTGGATATTTCCATGTTTATACAGATAGCGGTGAAGGTATTTCCATGTTTATACAGATAGCGGTGTAGCTATTTCCATGTTTATACAGATAGCAGTGTAGTTATTTCCATGTTTATAGAGATAGCAGAGTAGATATTTCCATTGATATACAGATAGCTGTGTAGATATTTACAAGTTCATACAGATGGCGGTGTAGATATTTCCATGTTCATACGGATGGCAGTGTAGATATTTCCATGTTCGTACAGGTGGCAGTGTAGATATTTCCATGTTTATACAAATAGCAGTGTAGTTATTTCAATGTTTATAGAGAGAGCAATGTAGATATTTCCATTGATATACATATAGCTGTGTAGATATTTGCATGTTCATACAGATAGCGGTGTAGATATTGCCATGTTCATACAGATAGAGGTATAGATATTTCCATGTTCATACAGATAGCGGTGTAGATATTTCCATGTTCATACAGATATCGGTGTAGATATTTCCATGTTCATACAGATGGCAGTGTAGATATTTCCATGTTTATACAAATAGCAGTGTAGTTATTTCAATGTTTATAGAGATAGCAATGTAGATATTTCCATTGATATACATATAGCTGTGTAGATATTTGCATGTTCATAGGGATGGCGGTGTAGATATTTTGAAGTTTATAGAGATAGCGCTGTAGTTATTTCCAAATTTACAGAGAAATCTGAGTAGATATTTCCATGTATATGCAGATAGTTGTGTAGATATTTCCATGTTCATGCAGATAGCGGTGTAGATATTTCCATGTTCATCCAGATGCCGGTGTAGATATATCCATGTTCATGCAGATGGCGGTGAAGATATTTCCATGTTCATACAGATGGCGGTGTAGATATTTCCATGTTCATACACATGGCGGTGTATATATATCCATGTTCATTGAGATGGCACTGTAGATATTTCCATGTTCATACAAATGGCGGTGTAGATATTTCCATATTCATAGAGATGGCGGTGTAGATATTTCCATGTTTATATGATAGCAGTGTAGATATTTCCATGTTTATAGAGATAGCAGTGTAGATATTTCCATTGATATACAGATAGCTGTGTAGATATTTGCATGTTCATACAGATAGCGGTGTAGATATTTCCATGTTCATACTGATAGCGGTGTAGATATTTCCATGTTCATACAGTTAGCGGTGTAGATATTTCCATGCTCATACAGATGGCGGTGTAGATATTTCCATGTTCATAGAGATGGCCGTGTAGATATTTACATGTTCATACAGATGGCGGTGTAGATATTTCCATGTTGGTACGGATGGCATTGTAGATATTTCCATGTTCATACAGGTGGCGGTGTAGATATTCCCCTGTTTTTACAGATAGCTGTGTAGTTATTTCCGTGTTTATAGAGATAGCAGGGTAGATATTTCCATTGATATACAGTTAGCTCTGTAGATATTTGCATGTTCATACAGATAGCGGTGTAGATATTACCCTGTTCATACTGATAGCGGTGTAGATATTTCCATGTTCATACAGATAGCGGTGTAGATATTTCCATGTTCATACAGATAACTGTGTAGATATTTGCATGTTCATACAGATAGTGGTGTAGATATTTCCATGTTCTCACAGATAGCGGTGTAGTTATTTCCATGTTCATACTGTTAGCGGTGTAGATATTTCCATGTTCATACAGATAGTGGTGTAGATATTTCCATGTTCATCCAGATGCCGGTGTAGATATATCCATGTTCATACAGATGGCGGTGAAGATATTTCCATGTTCATACAGATGGCGGTGTTGATATTTCCATGTTCATACACATGGCGGTGTAGATATTTCCATGTTCATAGAGATGGCGGTGTAGATATTTCCATGTTCATACAAATGGCGGTGTAGATATTTCCATGTTCATAGAGATGGCGGTGAAGATATTTCCATGTTTGTACAGATAGCAGTGTAGTTATTTCCATGTTTATAGAGATAGCAGTGTAGATATTTCCCTTGATATACAGATAGCTGTGTAGATATTTCCATGTTCATACAGATAGCGGTGTAGATATTTCCATGTTCATACAGATAGCTATGTAGATATTTCCATGTTCATGCAGATAGCGGTGTAGTTATTTCCATGTTCATACAGTTAGCGGTGTAGATATTTCCATGTTCATACAGATGGCGGTGTAGATATTTCCATGTTCATACAGATGGCGGTGTAGATATTTACATGTTCATACAGATGGCGGTGTAGATATTTCCATGTTCGTACGGATGGCAGTGTAGATATTTCCATGTTCATACAGGTGGTGGTGTAGATATTTCCATGTTCATACAGATAGCATTGTAATTATTTCCATGTTTATAGAGATAGCAGTGTAGATATTTCCATTGATATACAGATAGCTGTGTAGATATTTACATGTTCATACAGATAGCGGTGTAGATATTGCCATGTTCATACAGATAGAGGTGTAGATATTTCCATGTTCATACTGATAGCGGTGTAGATATTTCCATGTTCATACTGATAACGGTGTAGATATTTCCATGTTCATACAGATAGCGGTGTAGATATTTCCATGTTCATACAGTTAGCGGTGTAGATATTTCCATGTTCATACAGATGGCGCTGTAGATATTTACATGTTCATACAGATGGCGTTGTAGATATTTCCATGTTCGTACAGATGGCGGGGAAGATATTTCCATGATCATAGAGATGGTGTTGTAGATATTTCCGTGTTTATGCAGATAGCGGTATAGATATTTCCATGTTTATACAGATGGTGGTGTAGATATTTCCATGTTTATAGAGATGGCGGTCTAGATATTTCCTTGTTTATAGAGATAGTGGTGTAGTTATTTCCAAGTTTATAGAGATAGCGTTGTAGATATTTCCATGTTTATACAGATAGCGGTGAAGTTATTTCCATGTTTATACAGATAGCGGTATAGATATTTCCATGTTTATACAGATAGCAGTGTAGATATTTCCATGTTTATAGAGATAGTGGTGTAGATAATTTCAATTTTATACAGATAGCAGTGTAGATAATTCCAAGTTCATACAGGTAGCGGTGTAGATATTTCCACGTGTATAGAGATGGCGGTGTAGATATTTCCATGTTCATGCAGATGGCGGTGTAGATATTTCCATGTTTCTAGAGATGGCGGTGTAGATATTTTCATGTTTACACAGATGGCGGTGGAGATACTTCCATGTTTACACAGATAGCGTTGTAGACATTTCCATGTTTACACAGATAGCTGTGTGTATATTTCCACGTTTATGCAGATAGCGGTGTAGATATTTCCATGTTTATACAGATAGCGGTGCGGATATTTCCATGTTTATACAGATAGTTGGGCAGATATTTCCATGTTTATGCAGATAGCGGTTTAGATATTTCCATCTTAATACAGATGGCGGTGTAGATATGTCTATGTTAGTAGAGATGGCGGTGTAGATATTTGCATGTTCATAGGGATGGCGGTGTAGATATTTCGAAGTTTATAGAGATAGCGCTGTAGTTATTTCCAAATTTATAGAGAAATCTGTGTAGATATTTCCATGTATATGCAGATAGTTGTGTAGATATTTCCATGTTCATGCAGATAGCGGTGTAGATATTTCCATGTTCATCCAGATGCCGGTGTAGATATATCCATGTTCATGCAGATGGCGGTGAAGATATTTCCATGTTCATACACATGGCGGTGTAGATATTTCCATGTTCATACACATGGTGGTGTATATATATCCATGTTCATTTAGATGGCGCTGTAGATATTTCCATGTTCATACAAATGGCGGTGTAGATATTTCCATATTCATAGAGATGGCGGTGTAGATATTTCCATGTTTATACAGATAGCAGTGTAGATATTTCCATGTTTATAGAGATAGCAGTGTAGATATTTCCATTGATATACAGATAGCTGTGTCGATATTTGCATGTTCATACAGATAGCGGTGTAGATATTTCCATGTTCGTACAGAGAGCCGTGTAGATATTTCCTTGTACATACAGATAGTGGTGTAGATATTTCCATGTTCATACAGATAACGGTGTAGATATTTACATGTTCATACAGATGGCGGTGTAGATATTTCCATGTTCGTACGGATGGCAGTGTAGATATTTCCATGTTCATACAGGTGGCGGTGTAGATATTCCCATGTTTTTACAGATAGCTGTGTAGTTATTTCCATGTTTATAGAGATAGCAGTGTAGATATTTCCATTGATATACCGATAGCTGTGTAGAAATTTGCATGTTCATACAGATAGCGGTGTAGTTATTTCCATGTTCATACAGATAGCGGTGTAGATATTTCCATGTTCATACACATTGCGGTGTAGATATTTCCATGTTCGTACAGATAACATTGTAGATATTTCCATGTTCATACAGATAGCGGTGTAGATATTTCCATGTTCACACAGATAGCAGTGTAGATATTTCCATGTTCATACAGTTAGCGGTGTAGATATTTCCATGTTCATCCATATGCCGGTGTAGATATATCCATGTTCATACAGATGGCGGTGTAGATATTTCCATGTTCATTCGGTTAGCGGTGTAGATATTTCCATGTTCATACAGATGGCGGTGTAGATATTTACATGTTCATACAGATGGCGTTGTAGATATTTCCATGTTCGTACAGATGGCGGGGAAGATATTTCCATGTTCATAGAGATGGCGTTGTAGATATTTCCATGTTTATGCAGATAGCGGTATAGATATTTTCATGTTTATACAGATGGTGGTGTAGATATTTCCATGTTTATAGAGATGGCGGTCTAGATATTTCCATGTTTATAGAGATAGTGGTGTAGCTATTTCCAAGTTTATAGAGACAGCGTTGTAGATATTTCCATGTTTATACTGATAGCAGTGAAGACATTTCCATGTTTATACAGATAGCGGTATAGATATTTCCATGTTTATAGAGATAGTGGTGTAGATAATTTCAATTTTATACAGATAGCAGTGTAGATAATTCCAAGTTCATACAGGTAGCGGTGTAGATATTTCCACGTTTATATAGAAGGCGGTGTAGATATTTCCATGTTCATACAGATGGCGGTGTAGATATTTCCATGTTTTTAGAGATGGCGGTGTAGATATTTTCATGTTTACACAGATGGCGGTGGAGATATTTCCATGTTTACACAGATAGCGGTGTAGACATTTCCATGTTTACACAGATAGCGGTGTGGATATTTCCACTTTTATGCAGATAGCGGTGTAGATATTTCCATGTTTATACAGATAGCGGTGCGGATATTTCCATGTTTATACAGATAGTTGGGCAGATATTTCCATGTTTATACAGATAGCGGTGTAGATATTTACATCTTAATACAGATGGCGGTGTAGATATGTCTATGTTCGTACAGATGGCGGTGTAGATATTTGCATGTTCATAGGGATGGCGGTGTAGATATTTCGAAGTTTATAGAGATAGCGCTGTAGTTATTTCCAAATTTATAGAGAAATCTGTGTAGATATTTCCATGTATATGCAGATAGTTGTGTAGATATTTCCATGTTCATGCAGATAGCGGTGTAGATATTTCCATGTTCATCCAGATGCCGGTGTAGATATATCCATGTTCATTCAGATGGCGGTGAAGTTATTTCCATGTTCATACAGATGGCGGTGTAGATATTTCCATGTTCATACACATGGCGGTGTAGATATATCCATGTTCATAGAGATGGCGGTGTAGATATTTCCATGTTCATACAAATGGCGGTGTAGATATTTCCATATTCATAGAGATGGCGGTGTAGATATTTCCATGTTTATACAGATAGCAGTGTAGTTATTTCCATGATTATAGAGATAGCAGTGTAGATATTTCCATTGATATAGAGATAGCTGTGTAGATATTTGCATGTTCATACAGTAGCGGTGTAGATATTTCCATGTTCATACAGTTAGTGGTGTAGATATTTCCATGTTCATACAGATGGCGGTGTAGATATTTCCATGTTCATACAGATTGCGGTGTAAATATTTACAGGTTCATACAGATGGCGGTGTAGATATATCCATGTTCGTACGGATGGCAGTGTAGATATTTCCATGTTCCTACAGGTGGCGGTGTAGATATTCCCATGTTTTTACAGATAGCTGTGTAGTTATTTCCGTGTTTATAGAGATAGCAGTGTAGATATTTCCATTGATATACAGATAGCTGTGTAGATATTTGCATGTTGATACAGATAGCGGTGTAGATATTTCCATGTTCATACAGTTAGCGGTGTAGATATTTCCATGTTCATACACATAGCGGTTTAGATATTTCCATGCTCATACAGATAACGGTGTAGATATTTCCATGTTCATACAGATGGCGGTGTAGATATTTCCATGTTTTTAGAGATGGCGGTGTAGATATTTTCATGTTTACACAGATGGCGGTGGAGATATTTCCATGTTTACACAGATAGCGGTGTAGACATTTCCATGTTTACACAGATAGCGGTGTGGACATTTCCATGTTTATGCAGATAGCGGTGTAGATATTTCCATGTTTATACAGATAGCGGTGCGGATATTTCCATGTTTATACAGATAGTTGGGCAGATATTTCCATGTTTATACAGATGGCGGTGTAGATATTTCCATCTTAATACAGATGGCGGTGTAGATATGTCTATGTTCGTACAGATGGCGGTGTAGATATTTCCATGTTCATAGGGATGGCGGTGTAGATATTTCGAAGTTCATAGAGATAGCGCTGTAGTTATTTCCAAATTTATAGAGAAATCTGTGTAGATATTTCCATGTATATGCAGATAGTTGTGTAGATATTTCCATGTTCATGCAGATAGCGGTGAAGATATTTCCATGTTCATCCAGATGCCGGTGTAGATATTTCCATGTTCATACAGATAGCGGTGTAGATATTTCCATGTTCATACAGATAACTGTGTAGATATTTCCATGTTCATACAGATGGCGGTGTAGATATTTACATGTTCATACAGATGGCGGTGTAGATATTTCCATGTTCGTACGGATGGCAGTGTAGATATTTCCATGTTCATACAGGTGGCGGTGTAGATATTTCCATGTTCATACAGATAGCAGTGTAGTTATTTCCATGTTTATAGAGATAGCAGTGTAGATATTTCCATTGATATACAGATAGCTGTGTAGATATTTCCATGTTCATACAGATAGCGGTGCAGATATTTCCATGTTCATACAGATAGCTGTGTAGATATTTCCATGTTCATACAGATAGCGGTGTAGTTATTTCCATGTTCATACAGTTAGCTGTGTAGATAT
Source organism: Gorilla gorilla gorilla (assembly GCF_029281585.2). Lineage (NCBI taxonomy): Eukaryota > Metazoa > Chordata > Mammalia > Primates > Hominidae > Gorilla > Gorilla gorilla. Next base: position 14,337,883 of record NC_073235.2, on the reverse strand, counting down.
TTCCATGTTCATACAGATGGCGGTGTAGATATTTCCATGTTAATACAGATGGCGGTGTAGATATTTATATGTTCATAAAGATGGCGGTGTAGATATTTCCATGTTCGTACGGATTGCAGTGTAGATATTTCCATGTTCATACAGGTGGCGGTGTAGATATTTCCAAGTTCATACAGATAGCAGTGTAGTTATTTCCATGTTTATAGAGATAGCAGAGTAGATATTGCCATTGATATACAGATAGCTGTGTAGTTATTTACATGTTCATACAGATGGCGGTGTAGATATTTCCATGTTCGTACGGATGGCAGTGTAGATATTTCCATGTTTGTACAGGTGGCGGTGTAGATATTTCCATGTTTATACAAATAGCAGTGTAGTTATTTCAATGTTTATAGAGATAGCAATGTAGATATTTCCATTGATATACATATAGCTGTGTAGATATTTGCATGTTCATACAGATAGCGGTGTAGATATTGCCATGTTCATACAGATAGAGGTGTAGATATTTCCATGTTCATACAGATAGCGGTGTAGATATTTCCATGTTCATATAGATAACGGTGTAGATATTTCCATGTTCATACAGATGGCGGTGTAGATATTTCCATGTTTTTAGAGATGGCGGTGTAGATATTTTCATGTTTACACAGATGGCGGTGGAGATACTTCCATGTTTACAAAGATAGCGCTGTAGACATTTCCATGTTTACACAGATAGCGGTGTGTATATTTCCACGTTTATGCAGATAGCGGTGTAGATACTTCCATGTTTATACAGATAGCGGTGCGGATATTTCCATGTTTATACAGATAGTTGGGCAGATATTTCCATGTTTATACAGATACCGGTTTAGATATTTCCATCTTAATACAGATGGAGGTGTAGATATCTCTATGTTAGTACAGATGGCGGTGTAGACATTTGCATGTTCATAGGGATGGCGGTGTAGATATTTCGAAGTTTATAGAGATAGCGCTGTAGTTATTTCCAAATTCATAGAGAAATCTGTGTAGATATTTCCATATATATGCAGATAGTTGTGTAGATATTTCCATGTTCATGCAGATAGCGGTGTAGATATTTCCATGTTCATCCTGATGCCGGTGTAGATATATCCATGTTCATACAGATGGCGGTGAAGATATTTCCATGTTCATACAGATGGCGGTGTAGATATTTCCATGTTCATACACATGGCGGTGTATATATATCCATGTTCATTGAGATGGCGCTGTAGATATTTCCATGTTCATACAAATGGCGGTGTAGATATTTCCATATTCAGAGAGATGGCAGTGTAGATATTTCCATGTTTATACAGATAGCAGTGTAGATATTTCCATGTTTATAGAGATAGCAGTGTAGATATTTCCATTGATATACAGATAGCTGTGTAGATATTTGCATGTTCATACAGATAGCGGTGTAGATATTTCCATGTTCATACTGATAGCGGTGTAGATATTTCCATGTTCATACAGTTAGCGGTGTAGATATTTCCATGTTCATACAGATGGCGGTGTAGATATTTCCACGTTCATACAGATGGCCGTGTAGATATTTACATGTTCATACAGACGGCGGTGTAGATATTTCCATGTTCGTACGGATGGCAGTGTAGATATTTCCATGTTCATACAGGTGGCGGTGTAGATATTCCCCTGTTTTTACAGATAGCTGTGTAGTTATTTCCGTGTTTATAGAGATAGCAGGGTAGATATTTCCATTGATATACAGATAGCTGTGTAGATATTTGCATGTTCATACAGATAGCGGTGTAGATATTTCCCTGTTCATACAGATAGCGGTGTAGATATTTCCATGTTCATACACATAGCGGTGTAGATATTTCCATGTTCATACAGATAACGGTGTAGATATTTGCATGTTCATACAGATAGCGGTGTAGATATTTCCATGTTCTCATAGATATCGGTGTAGATATTTCCATGTTCATACAGTTAGCGGTGTAGAAATTTCCATGTTCATGCAGATACCGGTGTAGATATTTCCATGTTCATCCAGATGCCGTTGTAGATATATCCATGTTCATACAGATGGCGGTGAAGATATTTCCATGTTCATACACATAGCGGTGTAGATATTTCCATGTTCATACAGATAGCGGTGCAGATATTTCCATGTTCATACAGATAGCTGTGTAGATATTTCCATGTTCATACAGATAGCGGTGTAGTTATTTCCATGTTCATACAGTTAGCGGTGTAGATATTTCCATGTTCATACAGATGGCGGTGTAGATATTTCCATGTTTATGCAGATAGCGGTATAGATATTTCCATGTTTATACAGATGGTGGTTTAGGTATGTCCATGTTTATAGAGATGGCGGTATAGATATTTCCATGTTTATAGAGATAGTGGTGTAGTTATTTCCAAGTTTATAGAGACAGTGTTTTAGATATTTCCATGTTTATACAGATAGCGGTGAAGGTATTTCCATGTTCATACAGATATCAGTGTAGTTATTTCCATGTTTGTAGAGATAGCAGTGTAGATATTTCCATTGATATACAGATAGCTGTGTAGATATTTACATGTTCATACAGATGGCGGTGTGGATATTTGCATGTTCGTACGGATGGCAGTGTAGATATTTCCATGTTCGTACAGGTGGCGGTGTAGATATTTCCATGTTTATACAAATAGCAGTGTAGTTATTTCAATGTTTATAGAGATAGCAATGTAGATATTTCCATTGATATACATATAGCTGTGTAGATATTTGCATGTTCATACAGATAGCGGTGTAGATATTGCCATGTTCATACAAATAGAGGTGTAGATATTTCCATGTTCAAACAGATAGCGGTGTAGATATTTCCATGTTCATACTGATAACGGTGTAGATATTTCCATGTTCATACAGATAGCGGTGTAGATATTTCCATGTTCATACAGTTAGCGGTGTAGATATTTCCATGTTCATACAGATGGCGGTGTAGATATTTAGATGTTCATACAGATGGTGTTGTAGATATTTCCATGTTCGTACAGATGGCGGGGAAGATATTTCCATGTTCATAGAGATGGCGTTGTAGATATTTCCATGTTTATGCAGATAGCGGTATAGATATTTCCATGTTTATACAGATGGTGGTGTAGATATTTCCATGTTTATAGAGATGGCGGTCTAGATATTTCCATGTTTATAGAGATAGTGGTGTAGTTATTTCCAAGTTTATAGAGACAGCGTTGTAGATATTTCCATGTTTATACAGATAGCGGTGAAGATATTTCCATGTTTATACAGATAGCGGTATAGATATTTCAATGTTTATACAGATAGCAGTGTATTTATTTCCATGTTTATAGAGATAGCAGTGTAGGTGTTTCAATTGATATACAGATAGCTGTGTAGATATTTGCATGTTCATGCAGATAGCGGTGTAGATATTTCCATGTTAATACTGATAGCGGTGTAGATATTTCCATGTTCATACAGTTAGCGGTGTAGATATTTCCATGTTCATACAGATGGTGGTGTAGATATTTCCATGTTCATACAGATGGCGGTGTAGATATTTCCATGGTCATACAGATGGCGGTGTAGATATTTCCATGTTTGTACGGATGGCAATGTAGATATTTCCATGTTCATACAGGTGGCGGTGTAGATATTCCCATGTTTTTACAGATAGCTGTGTAGATATTTCCATGTTTATACAGATAGCAGTGTAGTTATTTCAATGTTTATAGAGATAGCAATGTAGATATTTCCATTGATATCCATATAGCTTTGTAGATATTTGCATGTTCATACAGATAGTGGCGTAGATATTTCCATGTTCATACAGTTAGCGGTGTAGATATTTCCATGTTCATACATATGGCGGTGTAGATGTTTACATGTTCATACAGATGGCGGTGTAGATATTTCCATGTTCGTACGGATGGCAGTGTAGATATTTCCATGTTCATACAGGTGGCGGTGTAGATATTCCCCTGTTTTTACAGATAGCTGTGTAGTTATTTCCGTGTTCATAGAGATAGCAGGGTAGATATTTCCATTGATATACAGATAAGTTTGTAGATATTTGCATGTTCATACAGATAGTGGTGTAGATATTGCCATGTTCATACAGATAGCGGTGTAGATATTTCCATGTTCATACACATAGCGGTGTAGATATTTCCATGTTCACACAGATAGCGGTGTAGATATTTCCATCTTAATACTGATGGCGGTGTAGATATGTCTATGTTCGTACAGAAGGCGGTGTAGATATTTGCATGTTCATAGAGATGGCAGTGTAGATATTTCGAAGTTTATACAGATAGCGCTGTAGTTATTTCCAAATTTATAGAGAAATCTTTGTAGATATTTCCATGTATATGCAGATAGTTGTGTAGATATTTCCATGTTCATGCAGATAGCGGTGTAGATATTTCCATGTTCATCCAGATGCCGGTGTAGATATATCCATGTTCATACAGATGGCGGTGAAGATATTTCCATGTTCATACACATGGCGGTGTAGATATTTCCATGTTCATAGAGATGGCGGTGTAGATATTTCCATGTTCATTCAAATGGCGGTGTAGATATTTCCATGTTCATAGAGATGGCAGTGTAGATAGTTCCATGTTTGTACAGATAGCAGTGTAGTTATTTCCATGTTTATAGAGATAGCAGTGTAGATATTTCCCTTGATATACAGATAGCTGTGTAGATATTTCCATGTTCATACAGATAGCGGTGCAGATATTTCCATGTTCATACAGATAGCTGTGTAGATATTTCCATGTTCATACAGATGGCGGTGTAGATATTTACATGTTCATACCGATGGCGGTGTAGATATTTCCATGTTCGTACGGATGGCAGTGTAGATATTTCCATGTTCATACAGGTGGCGGTGTAGATATTTCCATGTTCATTCAGATAGCAGTGTAGTTATTTCCATGTTTATAGAAATAGCAGAGTAGATATTTCCAATGATATACAGATAGCTCTGTAGTTATTTACATGTTCATACAGATGGCGGTGTAGATATTTCCATGTTCATACGGATGGCAAGGTAGATATTTCCATGTTCGTACAGGTGGCGGTGTAGATATTTCCATTTTTATACAAATAGCAGTGTAGTTATTTCAATGTTTATAGAGATAGCAATGTAGATATTTCCATTGACATACATATAGCTGTGTAGATATTTGCATGTTCATACAGATAGCGGTGTAGATATTGCCATGTTCATACAGATAGAGGTGTAGATATTTCCACGTTTATAGAGATGGTGGTGTAGATATTTCCATGTTCATACAGATGGCGGTGTAGATATTTCCATGTTTTTAGAGATGGCGGTGTAGATATTTTCATGTTTACACAGATGGCGGTGGAGATACTTCCATGTTTACACAGATAGCGTTGTAGACATTTCCATGTTTACACAGATAGCGGTGTGTATATTTCCACGTTTATGCAGATAGCGGTGTAGATATTTCCATGTTTTTGCAGATAGCGGTGCGGATATTTCCATGTTTATACAGATAGTTGGGCAGAGATTTCCATGTTTATACAGATAGCAGTGTAGATATTTCCATCTTAATACAGATGGCGGTGTAGATATGTCTATGTTCGTACAGAAGGCGGTGTAGATATTTGCATGTTCATAGAGATGGCGGTGTAGATATTTCGAAGTTTATAGAGATAGTGCTGTAGTTATTTCCAAATTTATAGAGAAATCTTTGTAGATATTTCCATGTATATGCAGATAGTTGTGTAGATATTTCCATGTTCATGCAGATAGCGGTGTAGATATTTCCATGTTCATCCAGATGCCGGTGTAGATATATCCATGTTCATACAGATGGCGGTGAAGATATTTCCATGTTCATACAGATGGCGGTATTGATATTTCCATGTTCATACACATGGCGGTGTAGATATATCCATGTTCATAGAGATGGCGCTGTAGATATTTCCATGTTCATACAAATAGCGGTGTAGATATTTCCATATTCATAGAGATGGCGGTGTAGATATTTCCATGTTTATACAGATAGCAGTGTAGATATTTCCATGTTTATAGAGATAGCAGTGTAGATATTTCCATTGATATACAGATAGCTGTGTAGATATTTGCATGTTCATACAGATAGCGGTGTAGATATTTCCATGTTCATACTGATAGCGGTGTAGATATTTCCATGTTCATACAGTTAGCGGTGTAGATATTTCCATGTTCATACCGATGGCGGTGTAGATATTTCCATGTTCATACAGATGGCCGTGTAGATATTTACATGTTCATACAGATGGCGGTGTAGATATTTCCATGTTCGTACGGATTGCAGTGTAGATATTTCCATGTTCATACAGGTGGCGGTGTAGATATTCCCCTGTTTTTACAGATAGCTGTGTAGTTATTTCCGTGTTTATAGAGATAGCAGGGTAGATATTTCCATTGATATACAGATAGCTGTGTAGATATTTGCATGTTCATACAGATAGCGGTGTAGATATTTCCCTGTTCATACAGATAGCGGTGTAGATATTTCCATGTTCTCACAGATAGCGGTGTAGATATTTCCATGTTCATACAGTTAGCGGTGTAGATATTTCCATTTTCATGCAGATAGCGGTGTAGATATTTCCATGTTTGTACAGATAGGAGTGTAGTTATTTCCATGTTTATAGAGATAGTAGTGTAGATATTTCCATTGATATACAGATAGCTGTGTAGATATTTACATGTTCATACAGATGGCGGTGTAGATATTTCCATGTTCGTACGGATGGCAGTGTAGATATTTCCATGTTCGTACAGGTGGCGGTGTAGATATTTCCATGTTTATACAAATAGCAGTGTAGTTATTTCAATGTTTATAGAGATAGCAATGTAGATATTTCCATTGATATACATATAGCTGTGTAGATATTTGCATGTTCATACAGATAGCGGTGTAGATATTGCCATGTTCATACAGATAGAGGTGTAGATATTTCCATGTTCATACAGATAGCGGTGTAGATATTTCCATGTTCATACTGATAACGGTGTAGATATTTCCATGTTCATACAGATAGCGGTGTAGATATTTCCATGTTCATACAGTTAGCGGTGTAGATATTTCCATGTTCATACAGATGGCGGTGTAGATATTTACATGTTCATACAGATGGCGTTGTAGATATTTCCATGTTCGTACAGATGGCGGGGAAGATATTTCCATGTTCATAGAGATGGCGTTGTAGATATTTCCATGTTTATGCAGATAGCGGTATAGATATATCCATGTTTATACAGATGGTGGTGTAGATATTTCCATGTTTATAGAGATGGCGGTCTAGGTATTTCCATGTTTATAGAGATAGTGGTGTAGTTATTTCCAAGTTTGTAGAGACAGCGTTGTAGATATTTCCATGTTTATACAGATAGCGGTGAAGATATTTCCATATTTATACAGATAGCGGTATAGATATTTCAATGTTTATACTGATAGCAGTGTATTTATTTCCATGTTTATAGAGATAGCAATGTAGATGTTTCAATTGATATACAGATAGCTGTGTAGATATTTGCATGTTCATGCAGATAGCGGTGTAGATATTTCCATGTTAATACAGATGGTTGTGTAGATATTTCCATGTTGATACAGATGGTGGTGTAGATATTTACATGTTCATACAGATGGCGGTGTAGATATTTCCATGTTTGTACGGATGGCAATGTAGATATTTCCATGTTCATACAGGTGGCGGTGTAGATATTCCCATGTTTTTACAGATAGCTGTGTAGATATTTCCATGTTTATACAGATAGCAGTGTAGTTATTTCAATGTTTATAGAGATAGCAATGAAGATATTTCCATTGATATCCATATAGCTTTGTAGATATTTGCATGTTCATACAGATAGTGGCGTAGATATTTCCATGTTCATACAGTTAGCGGTGTAGATATTTCCTTGTTCATACATATGGCGGTGTAGATATTTACATGTTCATACAGATGGCGGTGTAGATATTTCCATGTTCGTACGGATGGCAGTGTAGATATTTCCATGTTCATACAGGTGGCGGTGTAGATATTCCCCTGTTTTTACAGATAGCTTTGTAGTTATTTCCGTGTTTATAGAGATAGCAGGGTAGATATTTCCATTGATATACAGATAGGTTTGTAGATATTTGCATGTTCATACAGATAGCGGTGTAGATATTTCCATGTTCATACAGATAGCGGTGTAGATATTTCCATGTTCATACACATAGCGGTGTAGATATTTCCATGTTCATACAGATAACGGTGTAGATGTTTGCATGTTCATACAGATAGCGGTGTAGATATTTCCATGTTCACACAGATAGCGGTGTAGATATTTCCATGTTCATACAGTTAGCGGTGTAGATATTTCCATGTTCATGCAGATAGCGGTGTAGATATTTCCATGTTCATCCTGATGCCGGTGTAGATATATCCATGTTCATACAGATCGCGGTGAAGATATTTCCATGTTCATACAGATGGCGGTGTAGATATTTCCATGTTCATACACATGGCGGTGTATATATTTCCATGTTCATAGAGATGGCGGTGTAGATATTTCCATGTTTATACGGATAGCAGTGCAGTAATTTCCATGTTAATAGAGATAGCATTGTAGATATTTCCATTGATATACAGATAGCTGTGTAGATATTTACATGTTCATTCAGATGGCGGTGTAGATATTTCCATGTTCGTACGGATGGCAGTGTAGATATTTCCATGTTCGTACAGGTGGCGGTGTAGGTATTTCCATGTTTATACAAATAGCAGTGTAGTTATTTCAATGTTTATAGAGATAGCAATGTAGTTATTTCCATTGATATACATATAGCTGTTTAGATATTTGCATGTTCATACAGATAGCGGTGTAGATATTGCCATGTTCATACAGATAGAGGTGTAGATATTTCCATGTTCATACAGATAGCGGTGTAGATATTTCCATGTTTTACAGATAGCAGTGTAGATATTTCCATGTTCATACAGATAGCGGTGTAGATATTTCCATGTTTATAGAGATGGCGGTCTAGATATTTCCATGTTTATAGAGATATTGGTGTAGTTATTTCCAAGTTTATAGAGACTGCGGTGTAGATATTTCCATGTTTATGCAGACAGCGGTATAGGTATTTCCATGTTCATACAGATTTCGGTGTAGATATTTCCATGTTTTTAGAGATGGCGGTGTAGATATTTTCACGTTTACACAGATGGCGGTGGAGATATTTCCATGTTTACACAGATAGCGGTGCAGAGATTTCCATGTTTACACAGATAGCGGTGTGGATATTTCCATGTTTATGCAGATAGCGGTGTAGATATTTCCATGTTTATACAGATAGCGGTGCGGATATTTCCATGTTTATACAGATAGTTGGGCAGATATTTCCATGTTTATACAGATAGCGGTGTAGATATTTCCATCTTAATACAGACGGCGGTGTAGATATGTCCATGTTCGTACAGATGGCGGTGTAGATATTTCCATGTTCATACAGATGGCGGTGGAGATATTTCGAAGTTTATAGAGATATCGCTGCAGTTATTTCCATATTTATAGAGAAATCTGTGTAGATATTTCCATGTATATGCAGATAGCTGTGTAGATATTTCCATGTTCATGCAGATAGCGGTGTAGATATTTCCATGTTCATCCAGATGCCGGTGTAGATATATCCATGTTCATACAGATGGCGGTGAAGATATTTCCATGTTCATATAGACGGCGGTATTGATATTTCCATGTTCATACACATGGCGGTGTAGATATATCCAAGTTCATAGAGATGGCGCTGTAGATATTTCCATGTTCATACAAATGGCGGTGTAGATATTTCCATATTCATAGAGATGGCGGTTTAGATATTTCCATGTTTATACAGATAGCAGTGTAGATATTTCCATGTTTATTGAGATAGCAGTGTAGATATTTCCATTGATATACAGATAGCTGTGTAGATATTTGCATGTTCATACAGATAGCGGTGTAGATATTTCCATGTTCATAATGATAGCGGTGTAGATATTTCCATGTTCATACAGTTAGCGGTGTAGATATTTCCATGTTCATACAGATGGCGGTGTAGATATTTCCATGTTCATACAGATGGCCGTGTAGATATTTACATGTTCATACAGATGGCGGAGTAGATATTTCCATGTTCGTACGGATTGCAGTGTAGATATTTCCATGTTCATACAGGTGGCGGTGTAGATATTCCCCTGTTTTTAAAGATAGCTGTGTAGTTATTTCCGAGTTTATAGAGATAGCAGGGTAGATATTTCCATTGATATACAGATAGCTGTGTAGATATTTGCATGCTCATACAGATAGCGGTGAAGATATTTCCATGTTCATACAGATAACGGTGTAGATATTTCCATGTTCATACACATAGCGGTGTAGATATTTCCATGTTCAAACAGATAACGGTGTAGATATTTCCATGTTAATACAGATAGCGGTGTAGATATTTCCATGTTCACACAGATAGCGGTGTAGATATTTCCATGTTCATACAGTTAGCGGTGTAGATATTTCCATGTTCATGCAGATAGCCGTGTAGTTATTTCCATGTTCATCCAGATGCCGGTGTAGATATATCCATGTTCATACAGATGGCGGTGAAGATATTTCCATGTTCATACAGATGGCGGTGTAGATATTTCCATGTTCATACACATGGCGGTGTAGATATTTCCATGTTCATAGAGATGGCGGTGTAGATATTTCCTTTTTTGTACAGATAGGAGTGTAGTTATTTCCATGTTTATAGAGACAGCAGTGTAGCTATTTCCTTTGATATACAGATAGCTGTGGAGATATTTCCATGTTCATACAGATAGCGGTGCAGATATTTCCATGTTCATACAGATAGCTGTGTAGATATTTCCATGTTCATACAGATAGCGGTGTAGTTATTTCCATGTTTATACAGTTAGCGGTGTAGATATTTCCATTTTCTTACAGATGGTGGTGTAGATATTTAGATGTTCATACAGATGGCGGTGTAGATATTTCCATGTTCGCACGGATGGCAGTGTAGATATTTCCATGTTCATACAGGTGGCGGTGTACATATTTCCATGTTTATACAGATAGCAGTTTAGTTATTTCCATGTTTATAGAGATAGCAGTGTAGATATTTCCATTGATATACAGATAGCTGTGTAGATATTTGCATGTTCATACAGATACCGGTGTAGATATTTCCATGTTCATACAGAGAGCCGTGTAGATATTTCCTTGTTCATACAGATAGTGGTGTAGATATTTCCATGTTCATGCAGATAACGGTGTAGATATTTCCATGTTCATACAGATAGCCTTGTAGATATTTCCATGTTCATACAGTTATCGGTGTAGATATTTCCATGTTCTTACAGATGGCGGTGTAGATATTTACATGTTCATACAGATGGCGGTGTAGATATTTCCATGTTCGTAAAGATGACGGTGTAGATATTTCCATGTTCATACAGATGGCGGTGTAGATATTTCCATGTTCATACAAATGGCGGTGTAGATATTTCTATGTTCATACAGATGGCGGTGTAGATATTTCCGTGTTCATACAAATGGCGGTGTAGATATTTCCATGTTCATAGAGATGGCGGTGTAGATATTTCCATGTTTCTACAGATAGCAATGTAGATATTTCCATGTTTATAGAGATAGCGGTGTAGATATTTCCACTGATATACAGATAGCTGTGTAGATATTTGCATGTACATACAGATAGCGGTGTAGATATTTCCATGTTCATACAGATAGCGGTGTAGATATTTCCATGTTCATACAGATAGCGGTGTAGATATTTCCATGTTTTACAGATAGCAGTGTAGATATTTCCATGTTCATACAGATAGCGGTGTAGATATTTCCATGTTTATAGAGATGGCGGTCTAGATATTTCCATGTTTATAGAGATATTGGTGTAGTTATTTCCAAGTTTATAGAGACTGCGGTGTAGATATTTCCATGTTTATGCAGACAGCGGTATAGGTATTTCCATGTTCATACAGATTTCGGTGTAGATATTTCCATGTATTTAGAGATGGCGGTGTAGATATTTTCACGTTTACACAGATGGCGGTGGAGATATTTCCATGTTTACACAGATAGCGGTGCAGAGATTTCCATGTTTACACAGATAGCGGTGTGGATATTTCCATGTTTATGCAGATAGCGGTGTAGGTATTTCCATGTTTATACAGATAGCGGTGCGGATATTTCCATGTTTATACAGATAGTTGGGCAGATATTTCCATGTTTATACAGATAGCGGTGTAGATATTTCCATCTTAATACAGATGGCGGTGTAGATATGTCCATGTTCGTACAGATGGCGGTGTAGATATTTCCATGTTCATACAGATGGCGGTGGAGATATTTTGAAGTTTATAGAGATATCGCTGCAGTTATTTCCATATTTATAGAGAAATCTGTGTAAATATTTCCATGTATATGCAGATAGCTGTGTAGATATTTCCATGTTCATGCAGATAGCGGTGTAGATATTTCCACGTTCATCCAGATGCCGGTGTAGATATATCCATGTTCATACAGATGGCGGTGAAGATATTTCCATGTTCATACAGATGGCGGTGTAGATATTTCCATGTTCATACACATGGCGGTGTAGATATTTCCAAGTTCATAGAGATGGCGATGTAGATATTTCCATGTTCATACAAATGGCGGTGTAGCTATTTCCATGTTCATAGAGATGGCGGTGTAGATATTTCCATGTTTATACAGATAGCAGTGTAGTTATTTCCATGTTTATAGAGATAGCAGTGTAGATATTTCCATTGATATACAGACAGCTGTGTAGATATTTGCATGCTCATACAGATAGCGGTGTAGATATTTCCATGTTCATACTGATAGCGGTGTAGATATTTCCATGTTCATACAGTTAGCGGTGTAGATATTTCCATGTTCATACAGATGGCGGTGTAGATATTTCCATGTTCATACAGATGGCGGTGTAGATATTTACATGTTCATACAGATGGCGGTGTAGATATTTCCATGTTCGTACGGATGTCAGTGTAGATATTTCCATGTTCATACAGGTGGCGGTGTAGATATTCCCATGTTTTTACAGATAGCTGTGTAGTTATTTCCATGTTTATAGAGATAGCAGTGTAGATATTTCCATTGATATACAGATAGCTGTGTAGAAATTTGCATGTTCATACAGATAGCGGTGTAGATATTTCCATGTTCATACAGATGGCGGTGTAGATATTTACATGTTCATACAGGTGGCGGTGTAGATATTCCCATGTTTTTACAGATAGCTGTGTAGATATTTCCGTGTTTATAGAGATAGCAGTGTAGATATTTCCATTGATATACAGATAGCTGTGTACATATTTGCATGCTCATACAGATAGCGGTGAAGATATTTCCATGTTCATACAGATAACGGTGTAGATATTTCCATGTTCATACACATAGCGGTGTAGATATTTCCATGTTCATACAGATAACGGTGTAGATATTTCCATGTTAATACACATAGCGGTGTAGATATTTCCATGTTCACACAGATAGCGGTGTAGATATTTCCATGTTCATACAGTTAGCAGTGTAGATATTTCCATGTTCATACAGATAGCGGTGTAGATATTTCCATGTTTTACAGATAGCAGTGTAGATATTTCCATGTTCATACAGATAGCGGTGTAGATATTTCCATGTTTATAGAGATGGCGGTCTAGATATTTCCATGTTTATAGAGATATTGGTGTAGTTATTTCCAAGTTTATAGAGACTGCGGTGTAGATATTTCCATGTTTATGCAGACAGCGGTATAGGTATTTCCATGTTCATACAGATTTCGGTGTAGATATTTCCATGTTTTTAGAGATGGCGGTGTAGATATTTTCACGTTTACACAGATGGCGGTGGAGATATTTCCATGTTGACACAGATAGCGGTGCAGAGATTTCCATGTTTACACAGATAGCGGTGTGGATATTTCCATGTTTATGCAGATAGCGGTGTAGATATTTCCATGTTTATACAGATAGCGGTGCGGATATTTCCATGTTTATACAGATAGTTGGGCAGATATTTCCATGTTTATACAGATAGCGGTGTAGATATTTCCATCTTAATACAGATGGCGGTGTAGATATGTCCATGTTCGTACAGATGGCGGTGTAGATATTTCCATGTTCATACAGATGGCGGTGGAGATATTTTAAAGTTTATAGAGATATCGCTGCAGTTATTCCCATATTTATAGAGAAATCTGTGTAAATATTTCCATGTATATGCAGATAGCTGTGTAGATATTTCCATGTTCATGCAGATAGCGGTGTAGATATTTCCACGTTCATCCAGATGCCGGTGTAGATATATCCATGTTCATACAGATGGCGGTGAAGATATTTCCATGTTCATACAGATGGCGGTGTAGATATTTCCATGTTCATACACATGGCGTTGTGGATATTTCCATGTTCATAGAGATGGCGGTGTAGATATTTCCATGTTCGTACGGATGGCAGTGTAGATATTTCCATGTTCGTACAGGTGGTGGTGTAGATATTTCCATGTTTATACAGATATCAGTGTAGTTATTTCCATGTTTATAGAGATAGCAATGTAGATATTTCCATTGATATACAGATAGCTGTGTAGATATTTGCATGTTCATACAGATAGCGGTGTAGATATTTCCATGTTCGTACAGATAGAGGTGTAGATATTTCCATGTTCACACAGATAGCGGTGTAGATATTTCCACGTTCATACAGATAACGGTGTAGATATTTCCATGTTCATACAGTTAGCGGTGTAGATATTTCCATGTTCGTACAGATGGCGGTGTAGATATTTCCATGTTCATTAAGATGGCGGTGTAGATATTTCCATGTTTATGCAGATAGCGGTATAGATATTTCCATGTTTATACAGATGGTGGTGTAGATATTTCCATGTTTATAGAGATGGCGGTCTAGATATTTTCATGTTTATAGAGATAGTGGTGTAGTTATTTCCAAGTTTTTAGAGACAGCGTTGTAGATATTTCCATGTTTATACATATAGCGGTGAATGTATTTCCATGTTTATACAGATATCGGTGTAGATATTTCCATGTTTATAGAGATAGCAGTGTAGATATTTCCATGTTTATAGAGATAGTTGTGTAGATAATTTCAATTTTATACAGATAACAGTGTAGATATTTCCAAGTTCATACAGATAGCTTTGTAGATATTTCCACGTTTATAGAGATTGTGGTGTAGATGTTTCCATGTTCATACAGATGGCGGTGTAAATATTTCCATGTTTTTAGAGATGGCGGTGTATTTTCATGTTTAGACAGATGGCGGTGTAGATATTTCCATGTTTACACAGATAGCGGTGTAGACATTTCCATGTTTACACAGATAGCGGTGTGGATATTTCCATGTTTATGCAGATAGCGGTGTGGATATTTCCATGTTTATACAGATAGCGGTGTAGATATTTCCATGTTTATACAGATAGCTGGGCAGAGATTTCCATGTTTATACAGATAGCGGTGTAGATATTTCCATCTTAATACAGAAGGCTGTGTAGATATGTCTATGTTCGTACGGATGGCGGTGTAGATATTTCCATGTTAATACAGATGGAGGTGTAGATATTTCGAAGTTTATAGAGATAGGGCTGTACTTATTTCCATATTTATAGAGAAATCTGTGTAGATATTTCGATGTATATGCAGATAGTTCTGTAGATATTTCCATGTTCATGCAGATAGCGGTGTAGATATTTCCAGGTTCATCCAGATGGTGGTGTAGATATATCCATGTTCATACAGATGGCGGTGAAGATATTTCCATGTTCATAAAGATGGCGGTCTAGATATTTCCATGTTCATACACATGGCGGTGTAGATATTTCCATGTTCATACAGATGGCGGTGTAGATATTTCCATGTTTATTGAGATGGCGGTGTAGATATTTTCATGTTTACACAGATGGCGGTGTAGATATTTCCATGTTTACAAAGATAGCGGTGTAGACATTTCCATGTTTACACAGATAGCGGTGTGGCTATTTCCATATTTATGCAGATAGCGGTGCAGGTATTTCCATGTTTATACAGATTGTGGTGCGGTTATTTCCATGTTTATACAGATAGTTGGGCAGATATTTCCATGTTTATACAGATAGCGGTGTAGATATTTCCATCTTAATACAGATGACGGTGTAGATATGTCTATGTTCGTACAGATGGCGGTGTAGATATTTCCATGTTCATACAGATGGTGGTGTAGATATTTCGAAGTTTATAGAGATAGCCCTGTAGCTATTTCCATATTTATAGAGAAATCTGTGTAGATATTTCCATGTATATGCAGATAGCTGTGTAGATATTTCCATGTTCATGCAGATAGCGGTGTAGATATTTCCATGTTCATCCAGATTCCGGTGTAGATATATCCATGTTCATACAGATGCTGGTGTAGATATTTACATGTTTATAGAGATGGTGGTGTAGATATTTCCATGTTTATATAGAGGGCGGTTTAGATATTTCCATGTTCATACCGATGGCGGTGTATATATTTCCATGTTCATAGAGATGGCGGTGAAGATATTTCCATGTTCATACAGATGGCGGTGTAGATATTTCCATGTTCATGCAGATAGCAGTGTAGATATTTCCATGTTCATCCAGATTCCGGTGTAGATATATCCATGTTCATACAGATGCTGGTGTAGATATTTACATGTTTATAGAGATGGTGGTGTAGATATTTCCATGTTTATATAGAGGGCGGTTTAGATATTTCCATGTTCATACCGATGGCGGTGTATATATTTCCATGTTCATAGAGATGGCGGTGAAGATATTTCCATGTTCATACAGATGGCGGTGTAGATATTTCCATGTTCATGCAGATAGCAGTGTAGATATTTCCATGTTCATCCAGATTCCGGTGTAGATATATCCATGTTCATACAGATGCTGGTGTAGATATTTACATGTTTATAGAGATGGTGGTGTAGATATTTCCATGTTTATATAGAGGGCGGTTTAGATATTTCCATGTTCATACCGATGGCGGTGTATATATTTCCATGTTCATAGAGATGGCGGTGAAGATATTTCCATGTTCATACAGATGGCGGTGTAGATATTTCCATGTTCATAGAGACGGCGGTGAAGATATTTCCATGTTTATACAGATAGCAGTGTAGTTATTTCCATGTTTATAGAGATAGCAATGTAGATATTTCCATTGACATACATATAGCTGTGTAGATATTTGCATGTTCACACAGACAGCGGTTTAGTTATTTCCATGTTCATACAGATAGCGGTGTAGATATTTCCATGTTCATACACATAGCGGAGTAGATATTTCCATGTTCATACAGATAACGGTGTAGATATTTCCATGTTCATGCAGATAGCGGTGTAGATATTTCCATGTTCACACAGATAGCGGTGTAGATATTTCCATGTTAATATAGATAGCGGTGTAGATATTTCCATGTTCATACAGATAGCGGTGTAGATATTTCCGTGTTTTACAGATAGCGGTGTAGATATTTCCATGTTCATACAGATAGCGGGGTAGATATTTCCATCTTCATACAGTTAGCCGTGTAGATATTTCCATGTTCATACAGATGGCGGTGTAGATATTTACATGTTCATATAGAAGGCGGTGTAGATATTTCCATGTTCGTACGGATGGCAGTGTAGATATTTCCATGTTCATACAGGTGGCTGTGTAGATATTTCCATTTTTGTACAGATAGCAGTGTAGTTATTTCCATGTTTATACAGATAGCGGTGTAGATATTTCCATTGTTATACAGATAGCTGTGTAGATATTTGCATGTTCATACAGATAGCGGTGTAGATATTTCCATGTTCATACACATAGCGGTGTAGATGTTTCCATGTTCATACAGATAACGGTGTAGATATTTCCATGATCATGCAGACAGCGGTGTAGATATTTCCATGTTCACACAGATAGCGGTGTAGATATTTCCATGTTCATACAGTTAGCGGTGTTGATATTTCCATGTTCATGCAGATAGGGGTGTAGATATTTCCATGTTCATACAGATAGCGGTGTAGATATTTCCATGTTCATACAGATAGCGGTGTAGATATTTCCATGTTCATACAGATAGCGGTGTAGATATTTCCATGTTCATACAGATAGCGGTGTAGATATTTCCATGTTTTACAGATAGCGGTGTAGATATTTCCATGTTCATACAGATAGCGGAGTAGATATTTCCATGTTCATACAGTTAGCGATGTAGATATTTCCATGTTCATACAGATGGCGGTGTAGATATCTACATGTTCATACAGATGGCGGTGTAGATATTTCCATGTTCGTACGGATGGCAGTGTAGATATTTCCATGTTCATACAGGTGGCGGTGTAGATATTTCCATGTTCATACAGATAGCAGTGTAGTTATTTCCATGTTTATTGAGATAGCAGTGTAGATATTTCCATTGATATACAGATAGCTGTGTAGATATTTAAATGTTCATAGAGATGGTGGTGTAGATATTTCCATGTTCGTACGGATGGCAGTGTAGCTATTTCCATGTTCTTACAGAAGGCGGTGTAGATATTTCCATGTTCGTACAGATAGCGGTGTAGATATTTCCATGTTCATACAGTTAGCGGTGTAGATATTTCCATGTTCATACAGTTAGCGGTGTAGTTATTTACATGTTCATACAGATGGCGGTGTAGATATTTCCATGTTCGTACAGATGTCGGTGTAGATATTTCCATGTTCATAGAGATGGCGGTGGAGATATTTCCATGTTTATGCAGATAGTGGTATAGATATTCCCATGTTTATACAGATGGTGCTGTAGGTATTTAAATGTTTATAGAGATGGTGGTCTAGACATTTCCATGTTTATAGAGATAATGGTGTAGTTATTTCCAAGTTTATAGAGACAGCATTGTAGATATTTCCATGTTTATACAGATAGCGGTGAAGATATTTCCATGTTTATACAGATAGCGGTGTAGATATTTCCATGTTTATACAGATAGCAGTGTAGATATTTCCATGTTTATAGAGATAGTGGTGTAGATAATTTCAATTTTATACAGATAGCAGTGTAGATATTTCCAAGTTCATACAGATAGCGGTGTAGATATTTCCACGTTTATAGAGATGGCGGTGTAGATATTTCCATGTTCATACAGATGGCGGTGTAGATATTTCCATGTTTTTAGAGATGGCGGTGTAGATATTTTCATGTTTACACCGATGGCGGTGGAGATATTTCCATGTTTACACAGATAGCGGTGTAGACATTTCCATGTTTACACAGATAGCGGTGTGGATATTTCCATGTTTTTGCAGATAGCGGTGTAGATATTTCCATGTTTATACAGATAGCAGTGTGGATATTTCCATGTTTATACAGATAGTTGAGCAGATATTTCCATGTTTATACAGATAGCGGTGTAGATATTTCCATCTTAATACAGATGGCGGTGTAGATAGGTCCATGTTCGTACAGATGGCGGTGTAGATATTTCCATGTTCATACAGATGGCGGTGTAGATTTTTCGAAGTTTATAGAGATAGCGCTGTAGTTATTTCCATATTTATAGAGAAATCTCTGTAGATATTTCCATGTATATGCAGATAGCCGTGTAGATATTTCCATGTTCATGCAGATAGCAGTGTAGATATTTCCATGTTCATCCAGATGCCGGTGTAAATATATCCATGTTCGTACAGATGGCGGTGAAGATATTTCCATGTTCATACAGATGGCGGTGTAGATATTTCCGTGTTCATACAAATGGCGGTGTAGATATTTCCATGTTCATAGACATGACGGTGTAGATATTTCCATGTTTATACAGATAGCAATGTAGATATTTCCATGTTTATAGAGATAGCGGTGTAGATATTTCCATTGATGTACAGATAACTGTGTAGATATTTGCATGTTCGTACAGATAGCGGTGTAGATATTTCCATGTTCAAACAGATAGCTGTGTAGATATTTCCATGTTCATACAGATAGCGGTGTAGATATTTCCATGTTTTACAGATAGCGGTGTAGATATTTCCATGTTCATACAGATAGCGGAGTAGATATTTCCATGTTCATACAGTTAGCGATGTAGATATTTCCATGTTCATACAGATGGCGGTGTAGATATCTACATGTTCATACAGATGGCGGTGTAGATATTTCCATGTTCGTACGGATGGCGGTCTACATATTTCCATGTTTATAGAGATAGTGGTGTAGTTATTTCCAAGTTTATAGAGACAGCTTTGTAGATATTTCCATGTTTATACAGATAGCGGTGAAGATATTTCCATGATTATACAGATAGCGGTGTAGATATTTCCATGTTTATACAGACAGCAGTGTAGATATTTCCATGTTTATAGAGATAGTGGTGTAGATAATTTTAATTTTATACAGAGAGCAGTGTTGATATTTCCAAGTTCATACAGATAGCGGTGTAGATATTTCCACTTTTATAGAGATGGCGGTGTAGATATTTCCATGTTCATACAGATGGCGGTGTAGATATTTCCATGATTATAGAGATGGCGGTGTAGATATTTTCATGTTTACACAGATGGCGGTGTAGATATTTCCATGTTTACACAGATAGCGGTGTAGACATTTCCATGTTTTCACAGATAGCGGAGTGGATATTTCCATGTTTATGCAGATAGCGGTGTAGATATTTCCATGTTTATACAGATAGCGGTGCGGATATTTCCATGTTTTTACAGATAGTTGGGCAGATATTTCCATGTTTATACAGATAGCGGTGTAGATATTTCCATCTTAATACAGATGGCGGTGTAGATATGTCTATGTTCGTACAGATGGCGGTGTAGATATTTCGATGTTCATACAGATGGTGGTGTAGATATTTCAAAGTTTATAGAGATAGCCCTGTAGTTATTTCCATATTTATAGAGAAATCTGTGTAGATATTTCCATGTATATGCAGATAGCTGAGTAGATATTTCCATGTTCATGCAGATAGCGGTGTTGATATTTCCATGTTCATCCAGATTCCGGTGTAGATATATCCATGTTCATACAGATGCTGGTGTAGATATTTACATGTTTATAGAGATGGTGGTGTAGATATTTCCATGTTTATATAGAGGGCGGTTTAGATATTTCCATGTTCATACCGATGGCGGTGTATATATTTCCATGTTCATAGAGATGGCGGTGAAGATATTTCCATGTTCATACAGATGGCGGTGTAGATATTTCCATGTTCATACACATGGCGTTGTAGATATTTCCATGTTCATAGAGATGGTGGTGTAGATATTTCCATGTTCGTACGGATGGCAGTGTTGATATTTCCATGTTCGTACAGGTGGTGGTGTAGATATTTCCATGTTTATACAGATAGCAGTGTAGTTATTTCCATGTTTATAGAGATAGCAATGTAGATATTTCCATTGATATACAGATAGCTGTGTAGATATTTGCATGTTCATACAGATAGCGGTGTAGATATTTCCATGTTCGTACAGATAGAGGTGTAGATATTTCCATGTTCACACAGATAGCGGTGTAGATATTTCCACGTTCATACAGATAACGGTGTAGATATTTCCATGTTCATACAGTTAGCGGTGTAGATATTTCCATGTTCGTACAGATGGCGGAGTAGATATTTCCATGTTCATTAAGATGGCGGTGTAGATATTTCCATGTTTATGCAGATAGCAGTATAGATATTTCCATGTTTATACAGATGGTGGTGTAGATATTTCCATGATTGTAGAGATGGCGGTCTAGATATTTCCGTGTTTATAGAGATAGTGGTGTAGTTATTTCCAAGTTTATAGAGACAGCGTTGTAGATATTTCCATGTTTATACAGATAGCGGTGAAGGTATTTCCATGTTTATACAGATAGCGGTGTAGATATTTCCATGTTTATACAGGTAGCAGTGTAGATATTTCCATGTTTATAGAGATAGTTGTGTAGATAATTTCAATTTTATACAGATAGCAGTGTAGATATTTCCAAGTTCATACAGATAGCGGTGTAGATATTTCCACCTTTATAGAGATGGTGGTGTAGATATTTCCATGTTCATAAAGATGGCGGTGTAGATATTTCCATGTTTATAGAGATGGCGGTGTAGATATTTTCCAGTTTACACAGATGGCGGTGTAGATATTTCCATGTTTACACAGATAGCATTGTAGACATTTCCATGTTTACACAGATAGCGGTGTGGATATTTCCATGTTTATGCAGATAGCGGTGTAGATATTTCCATGTTTATACAGTTAGCGGTGCGGATATTTCAATGTTTATACAGATATTTGGGCAGATATTTCCATGTTTATACAGATAGCGGTGTAGATATTTCCATCTTAATACAGATGGCGGTGTGGATATGTCCATGTTGGTACAGATGGCGGTGTAGATATTTCCATGTTCATAAAGATGGCGGTGTTGATATTTCGAAGTTTATAGATATAGCGCTGTAGTTATTTCGATATTTATAGGGAAATCTCTGTAGATATTTCCATGTATATTCAGATAGCTGTGTAGATATTTCCATGTTCATGCAGATAGCGGTGTAGATATTTCCATGTTCATCCAGATGCCGGTGTAGATATATCCATGTTCATACAGATGGCAGTGAAGATATTTCCATGTTCATGCAGATGGCAGTGTAGATATTTCCATGTTCATACAGATGGCGGTGTAGATATTTCCATGTTCGTAGAGATGGCGGTGTAGATATTTCCATGTTCATATAGATGGCGGTGTAGATATTTCCATGTTTGTACAGATAGCAGTGTAGTTATTTCCATGTTTATAGAGATAGCAGTGTAGATATTTCCATTGATATACAGATAGCTGTGTAGATATTTGCATGTTCATACACATAGCGGTGTAGATATTTCCATGCTCATACAGATAGCGGTGTAGATATTTCCATGTTCATACAGATAGCGGTGCAGATATTTCCATGTTCATACAGATAGCGGTGTAGATATTTCCATGTTCATACAGATAGCGGTGTAGATATTTCCATGTTCATACAGTTAGCGGTGTAGATATTACCATGTTCATACAGATGGCGGTGTAGATATTTAAATGTTCATACAGATGGCGGTGTAGATATTTCCATGTTCGCACAGATGGCAGTGTAGATATTTCCATGTTCATACAGGTGGCGGTGTAGATATTTCCATGATTTACAGATAGCAGTGTAGTTATTTCCATGTTTATAGAGATAGCAGTGTAGATATTTCCATTTATATACAGATAGCTGTGTAGATATTTGCATGTTCATACAAATAGCTGTGTAGATATTTCCATGTTCGGACAGATAGCGGTGTAGATATTTCCATGTTCATACAGATAGCAGTGTAGATATTTCCATGTTCATAGAGATAACGGTGTAGATATTTCCATGTTCATACAGATAGCCTTGTAGATATTTCCATGTTCATACAGTTAGCGGTGTAGATATTTCCATGTTCATACAGATGGCGGTGTTGATAGTTCCATGTTCGTGCAGATGGCGGTGTAGATATTTCCATATTCATAGAGATGGCGGTGTAGATATTTCCATGTTTATGCAGATAGCGGTATAGGTATTTCCATGTTTATACAGATGGTGGTGTAGATATTTCCATGTTTATAGAGATGGCGGTCTAGATATTTCCATGTTTATAGAGATAGTGGTGTAGTTATTTCCAAGTTTATAGAGACAGCGTTGTAGATATTTCCATGTTTATACAGATAGCGGTGAAGATATTTCCATGTTTATACAGATAGCGGTGTAGATATTTCCATGTTTATACAGACAGCAGTGTAGATATTTCCATGTTTATAGAGATAGTGGTGTAGATAATTTCAATTTTATACAGAGAGCAGTGTTGATATTTCCAAATTCATACAGATAGCGGTGTAGATATTTCCACTTTTATAGAGATGGCGGTGTAGATATTTCCATGTTCATACAGATGGCGGTGTAGATATTTCCATGATTATAGAGATGGCGGTGTAGATATTTTCATGTTTACACAGATGGCGGTGTAGATATTTCCATGTTTACACAGATAGCGGTGTAGACATTTCCATGTTTACACAGATAGCGGAGTGGATATTTCCATGTTTATGCAGATAGCGGTGTAGATATTTCCATGTTTATACAGATAGCGGTGCGGATATTTCCATGTGTTTACAGATAGTTGGGCAGATATTTCCATGTTTATACAGATAGCGGTGTAGATATTTCCATCTTAATACAGATGGCGGTGTAGATATGTCTATGTTCGTACAGATGGCGGTGTAGATATTTCGATGTTCATACAGATGGTGGTGTAGATATTTCAAAGTTTATAGAGATAGCCCTGTAGTTATTTCCATATTTATAGAGAAATCTGTGTAGATATTTCCATGTATATGCAGATAGCTGAGTAGATATTTCCATGTTCATGCAGATAGCGGTGTTGATATTTCCATGTTCATCCAGATTCCGGTGTAGATATATCCATGTTCATACAGATGCTGGTGTAGATATTTACATGTTTATAGAGATGGTGGTGTAGATATTTCCATGTTTATATAGAGGGCGGTTTAGATATTTCCATGTTCATACCGATGGCGGTGTATATATTTCCATGTTCATAGAGATGGCGGTGAAGATATTTCCATGTTCATACAGATGGCGGTGTAGATATTTCCATGTTCATACACATGGCGTTGTAGATATTTCCATGTTCATAGAGATGGCGGTGTAGATATTTCCATGTTCGTACGGATGGCAGGGTTGATATTTCCATGTTCGTACAGGTGGTGGTGTAGATATTTCCATGTTTATACAGATAGCAGTGTAGTTATTTCCATGTTTATAGAGATAGCAATGTAGATATTTCCATTGATATACAGATAGCTGTGTAGATATTTGCATGTTCATACAGATAGCGGTGTAGATATTTCCATGTTCGTACAGATAGAGGTGTAGATATTTCCATGTTCACTCAGATAGCGGTGTAGATATTTCCACGTTCATACAGATAACGGTGTAGATATTTCCATGTTCATACAGTTAGCGGTGTAAATATTTCCATGTTCGTACAGATGGCGGAGTAGATATTTCCATGTTCATTAAGATGGCGGTGTAGATATTTCCATGTTTATGCAGATAGCAGTATAGATATTTCCATGTTTATACAGATGGTGGTGTAGATATTTCCATGTTTATAGAGATGGCGGTCTAGATATTTCCGTGTTTATAGAGATGGTGTTGTAGTTATTTCCAAGTTTATAGAGACAGCGTTGTAGATATTTCCATGTTTATACAGATAGCGGTGAAGGTATTTCCATGTTTATACAGATAGCGGTGTAGATATTTCCATGTTTATACAGGTAGCAGTGTAGATATTTCCATGTTTATAGAGATAGTTGTGTAGATAATTTCAATTTTATACAGATAGCAGTGTAGATATTTCCAAGTTCATACAGATAGCGGTGTAGATATTTCCACCTTTATAGAGATGGTGGTGTAGATATTTCCATGTTAATACAGATGGCGGTGTAGATATTTCCATGTTTATAGAGATGGCGGTGTAGATATTTTCCAGTTTACACAGATGGCGGTGTAGATATTTCCATGTTTACACAGATAGCATTGTAGACATTTCCATGTTTACACAGATAGCGGTGTGGATATTTCCATGTTTATGCAGATAGCGGTGTAGATATTTCCATGTTTATACAGATAGCGGTGCGGATATTTCCATGTTTTTACAGATATTTGGGCAGATATTTCCATGTTTATACAGATAGCGGTGTAGATATTTAAATCTTAATACAGATGGCGGTGTAGATATGTCTATGTTCGTACAGATGGCGGTGAAGATATTTCCATGTTCATACAGATGGTGGTGTAGATATTTCGAAGTTTATAGAGATAGCGCTGTAGTTATTTCCATATTTATAGAGAAATCTGTGTAGATATTTCCATGTATATGCAGATAGCTGTGTAGATATTTCCATGTTCATGCAGATAGCGGTGTAGATATTTCCATGTTCATCCAGATGCCGGTGTAGATATATCCATGTTCATACAGATGCTGGTGTAGATATTTACATGTTTATAGAGATGGTGGTGTAGATATTTCCATGTTTATATAGAGGGCGGTTTAGATATTTCCATGTTCATACCGATGGCGGTGTATATATTTCCATGTTCATAGAGATGGCGGTGAAGATATTTCCATGTTCATACAGATGGCGGTGTAGATATTTCCATGTTCATACACATGGCGGTGTAGATATTTCCATGTTCATAGAGATGGCCGTGTAGATATTTCCATGTTTATACAGATAGCAGTGTAGTTATTTCCATGTTTATAGAGATAGCAATGTAGATATTTCCATTGATATACAGATAGCTGTGTAGATATTTGCATTTTCACACAGATAGCGGTGTAGATATTTCCATGTTCATACAGATAACGGTGTAGATATTTCCATGTTCATACAGATAGCGGTGTAGATATTTCCATGTTCCTACAGTTAGCGGTGTAGATATTTCCATGTTCGTACAGATGGCGGTGTAGATATTTCCATGTTCATAGAGATGGCGGTGTAGATATTTCCATGTTCATGCAGATAGCAGTGTAGATATTTCCATGTTCATCCAGATGCCGGTGTAAATATATCCATGTTCGTACAGATGGCGGTGAAGATATTTCCATGTTCATACAGATGGCGGTGTAGATATTTCCGTGTTCATACAAATGGCGGTGTAGATATTTCCATGTTCATAGACATGACGGTGTAGATATTTCCATGTTTATACAGATAGCAATGTAGATATTTCCATGTTTATAGAGATAGCGGTGTAGATATTTCCATTGATGTACAGATAACTGTGTAGATATTTGCATGTTCGTACAGATAGCGGTGTAGATATTTCCATGTTCATACAGATAGCGGTGTAGATATTTCCATGTTTTACAGATAGCGGTGTAGATATTTCCATGTTCATACAGATAGCGGAGTAGATATTTCCATGTTCATACAGTTAGCGATGTAGATATTTCCATGTTCATACAGATGGCGGTGTAGATATCTACATGTTCATACAGATGGCGGTGTAGATATTTCCATGTTCGTACGGATGGCGGTCTACATATTTCCATGTTTATAGAGATAGTGGTGTAGTTATTTCCAAGTTTATAGAGACAGCTTTGTAGATATTTCCATGTTTATACAGATAGCGGTGAAGATATTTCCATGATTATACAGATAGCGGTGTAGATATTTCCATGTTTATACAGACAGCAGTGTAGATATTTCCATGTTTATAGAGATAGTGGTGTAGATAATTTTAATTTTATACAGAGAGCAGTGTTGATATTTCCAAGTTCATACAGATAGCGGTGTAGATATTTCCACTTTTATAGAGATGGCGGTGTAGATATTTCCATGTTCATACAGATGGCGGTGTAGATATTTCCATGATTATAGAGATGGCGGTGTAGATATTTTCATGTTTACACAGATGGCGGTGTAGATATTTCCATGTTTACACAGATAGCGGTGTAGACATTTCCATGTTCATCCAGATTCCGGTGTAGATATATCCATGTTCATACAGATGGCAGTGAAGATATTTCCATGTTCATGCAGATGGCAGTGTAGATATTTCCATGTTCATACAGATGGCGGTGTAGATATTTCAATGTTCGTAGAGATGGCGGTGTAGATATTTCCACGTTCATACAGATGGCGGTGTAGATATTTCCATGTTCATATAGATGATGGTGTAGATATTTCCATGTTTGTACAGATAGCAGTGTAGTTATTTCCATGTTTACAGAGATAGCAGTGTAGATATTTCCATTGATATACAGATAGCTGTGTAGATATTTGCATGTTCATACACATAGCGGTGTAGATATTTCCATGCTCATACAGATAGCGGTGTAGATATTTCCATGTTCATACAGATAGCGGTGCAGATATTTCCATGTTCATTCAGATAGCGGTGTAGATCTTACCATGTTCATACAGATAGCGGTGTAGATATTTCCATGTTCATACAGTTAGCGGTGTAGATATTTCCATGTTCATACAGATGGCGGTGTAGATATTTAAATGTTCATACAGATGGCGTTGTAGATATTTCCATGTTCGCACGGATGGCTGTGTAGATATTTCCATGTT
Organism: Gorilla gorilla gorilla; assembly: GCF_029281585.2. Lineage (NCBI taxonomy): Eukaryota > Metazoa > Chordata > Mammalia > Primates > Hominidae > Gorilla > Gorilla gorilla. The sequence goes on along the minus strand of NC_073235.2, from coordinate 14,309,630 downwards.
CATACAGGTGGCGGTGTAGATATTTCCATGTTTATACAGATAGCAGTGTAGTTATTTCCATGTTTATAGAGATAGCAGTGTAGATATTTCCATTTGTATACAGATAGCTGTGTAGATATTTGCATCTTCATACAGATAGCTGTGTAGATATTTCCATGTTCGGACAGATAGCGGTGTAGATATTTCCATGTTCATACAGATAGCAGTGTAGATATTTCCATGTTCATAGAGATAACGGTGTAGATATTTCCATGTTCATACAGATAGCCTTGTAGATATTTCCATGTTCATACAGTTAGCTGTGTAGATATTTCCATGTTCATACAGATGGCGGTGTAGATATTTACATGTTCATACAGATGGCGGTGTAGATATTTCCAAGTTCGTGCAGATGGCGGTGTAGATATTTCCATATTCATAGAGATGGCGGTGTAGATATTTCCATGTTTATGCAGATAGCGGTATAGATATTTCCATGTTTATAAAGATGGTGGTGTAGATATTTCCATGTTTATATAGATGGCGGTCTACATATTTCCATGTTTATAGAGATAGTGGTGTAGTTATTTCCAAGTTTATAGAGACAGCGTTGTAGATATTTCCATGTTTATACAGATAGCAGTGAAGATATTTCCATGATTATACAGATAGCGGTGTAGATATTTCCATGTTTATACAGACAGCAGTGTAGATATTTCCATGTTTATAGAGATAGTGGTGTAGATAACTTCAATTTTATACAGAGAGCAGTGTAGATATTTCCAAGTTCATACAGATAGCGGTGTAGATATTCCCACTTTTATAGAGATGGCGGTGTAGATATTTCCATGTTCATACAGATGGCGGTGTAGATATTTCCATGTTTATAGAGATGGCGGTGTAGATATTTTCATGTTTACACAGATGGTGGTGTAGATATTTCCATGTTTACACAGATAGCGGTGTAGGCATTTCCATGTTTACACAGATAGCGGTGTGGATATTTCCATGTTTATGCAGATAGCGGTGTAGATATTTCCATGTTTATACAGATAGCGGTGCGGATATTTCCATGTTTTTACAGATAGTTGGGCAGATATTTCCATGTTTATACAGATAGCGGTGAAGGTATTTCCATGTTTATACAGATAGCGGTGTAGATATTTCCATGTTTATACAGATAGCAGTGTAGATATTTCCATGTTTATAGAGATAGTTGTGTAGATAATTTCAATTTTATACAGATAGCAGTGTAGATATTTCCAAGTTCATACAGATAGCGGTGTAGATATTTCCACCTTTATAGAGATGGTGGTGTAGGTATTTCCATGTTCATACAGATGGCGGTGTAGATATTTCCATGTTTATAGAGATGGCGGTGTAGATATTTTCCTGTTTACACAGATGGCGGTGGAGATATTTCCATGTTTACACAGATAGCGTTGTAGACATTTCCATGTTTACACACATAGCGGTGTGGATATTTCCATGTTTATGCAGATAGCGGTGTAGATATTTCCATGTTTATACAGATAGCGGTGCGGATATTTCCATGTTTTTACAGATATTTGGGCAGATATTTCCATGTTTATACAGATAGCGGTGTAGATATTTAAATCTTAATACAGATGGCGGTGTAGATATGTCTATGTTCGTACAGATGGCGGTGTAGATATTTCCATGTTCATACACATGGTGGTGTAGATATTTCGAAGTTTATAGAGATAGCGCTGTAGTTATTTCCATATTTATAGAGAAATCTGTGTAGATATTTCCATGTATATGCAGATAGCTGTGTAGATATTTCCATGTTCATGCAGATAGCGGTGTAGATATTTCCATGTTCATCCAGATGCCGGTGTAGATATATCCATGTTCATACAGATGCTGGTGTAGATATTTACATGTTTATAGAGATGGTGGTGTAGATATTTCCATGTTTATATAGAGGGCGGTTTAGATATTTCCATGTTCTTACCGATAGCGTTGTATATATTTCCATGTTCATAGAGATGGCGGTGAAGATATTTCCATGTTCATACAGATGGCGGTGTAGATATTTCCATGTTCATACACATGGCGGTGTAGATATTTCCATGTTCATAGAGATGGCCGTGTAGATATTTCCATGTTTATACAGATAGCAGTGTAGTTATTTCCATTTTTATAGGGATAGCAATGTAGATATTTCCATTGATATAGAGATAGCTGTGTAGATATTTGCATTTTCACACAGATAGCGGTGTAGATATTTCCATGTTCATACAGATAACGGTGTAGATATTTCCATGTTCATACAGATAGCGGTGTAGATATTTCCATCTTCCTACAGTTAGCGGTGTAGATATTTCCATGTTCGTACAGATGGCGGTGTAGATATTTCCATGTTCATAGAGATGGCGGTGTAGATATTTCCATGTTCATACAAATGGCGGTGTAGATATTTCCATGTTCATAGAGATGGCGGTGTAGATATTTCCATGTTTATACAGATAGCAGTTTAGTTATTTCCATGTTTATAGAGATAGCAGTGTAGATATTTCCATTGATATACAGATAGCTGTGTAGATATCTGCATGTTCATACACATGTCGATGTAGATATTTCCATGTTAATACAGATAGTGGTGTAGATATTTCCATGTTCATACAGTTAGCGGTGTAGATATTTCCATGTTCATACATATGGCGGTGTAGATATTTCCATGTTCATACAGATAGTGGTGTAGATATTTCCATGTTTTACAGATAGCGGTGTAGATATTTCCATGTTCATACAGATAGCGGGGTAGATATTTCCATGTTTATACAGATAGCGGTGTAGATATTTCCATTGTTATACAGATGGCTGTGTAGATATTTGCATGTTCATACAGATAGGGGTGTAGATATTTCCATGTTCATACACATAGCGGTGTAGATGTTTCCATGTTCATACAGATAACGGTGTAGATATTTCCAAGATCATGCAGACAGCGGTGTAGATATTTCCATGTTCACAAAGATAGCGGTGTAGATATTTCCATGTTCATACAGTTAGCGGTGTAGATACTCCATATTCATGCAGATAGGGGTGTAGATATTTCCATGTTCATACAGATAGCGGTGTAGATATTTCCATGTTTTTAGAGATGGCGGTGTAGGTATTTTCATGTTTACACCGATGGCGGTGGAGATATTTCCATGTTTACACAGATAGCGTTGTAAACATTTCCGTGTTTACACAGATAGCGGTGTGGATATTTCCATGTTTATGCAGATAGCGGTGTAGATATTTCCATGTTTATACAGTTAGCGGTGCGGATATTTCCATGTTTATACAGATATTTGGGCAGATATTTCCATGTTTATACAGATAGCGGTGTAGATATTTCCATCTTAATACAGATGGCGGTGTGGATATGTCCATGTTCGTACAGATGGCAGTGTAGGTATTTCCATGTTCATAAAGATGGCGGTGTAGATATTTCGAAGTTTATAGATATAGCGCTGTAGTTATTTCCATATTTATAGGGAAATCTCTGTAGATATTTCCATGTATATGCAGATAGCTGTGTAGATATTTCCATGTTCATGCAGATAGCGGTGTAGATATTTCCATGTTCATCCAGATGCCGGTGTAGATATATCCATGTTCATACAGATGGCAGTGAAGATATTTCCATGTTCATGCAGATGGCAGTGTAGATATTTCCATGTTCATACAGATGGCGGTGTAGATATTTCAATGTTCGTAGAGATGGCGGTGTAGATATTTCCACGTTCATACAGATGGCGGTGTAGATATTTCCATGTTCATATAGATGATGGTGTAGATATTTCCATGTTTGTACAGATAGCAGTGTAGTTATTTCCATGTTTACAGAGATAGCAGTGTAGATATTTCCATTGATATACAGATAGCTGTGTAGATATTTGCATGTTCATACACATAGCGGTGTAGATATTTCCATGCTCATACAGATAGCGGTGTAGATATTTCCATGTTCATACAGATAGCGGTGCAGATATTTCCATGTTCATTCAGATAGCGGTGTAGATCTTACCATGTTCATACAGATAGCGGTGTAGATATTTCCATGTTCATACAGTTAGCGGTGTAGATATTTCCATGTTCATACAGATGGCGGTGTAGATATTTAAATGTTCATACAGATGGCGTTGTAGATATTTCCATGTTCGCACGGATGGCTGTGTAGATATTTCCATGTTCATACAGGTGGCGGTGTAGATATTTCCATGTTTATACAGATAGCAGTGTAGTTATTTCCATGTTTATAGAGATAGCAGTGTAGATATTTCCATTTGTATACAGATAGCTGTGTAGATATTTGCATCTTCATACAGATAGCTGTGTAGATATTTCCATGTTCGGACAGATAGCGGTGTAGATATTTCCATGTTCATACAGATAGCAGTGTAGATATTTCCATGTTCATAGAGATAACGGTGTAGATATTTCCATGTTCATACAGATAGCCTTGTAGATATTTCCATGTTCATACAGTTAGCTGTGTAGATATTTCCATGTTCATACAGATGGCGGTGTAGATATTTACATGTTCATACAGATGGCGGTGTAGATATTTCCATGTTCGTGCAGATGGCGGTGTAGATATTTCCATATTCATAGAGATGGCGGTGTAGATATTTCCATGTTTATGCAGATAGCGGTATAGATATTTCCATGTTTATAAAGATGGTGGTGTAGATATTTCCATGTTTATATAGATGGCGGTCTACATATTTCCATGTTTATAGAGATAGTGGTGTAGTTATTTCCAAGTTTATAGAGACAGCGTTGTAGATATTTCCATGTTTATACAGATAGCAGTGAAGATATTTCCATGATTATACAGATAGCGGTGTAGATATTTCCATGTTTATACAGACAGCAGTGTAGATATTTCCATGTTTATAGAGATAGTGGTGTAGATAACTTCAATTTTATACAGAGAGCAGTGTAGATATTTCCAAGTTCATACAGATAGCGGTGTAGATATTTCCACTTTTATAGAGATGGCGGTGTAGATATTTCCATGTTCATACAGATGGCGGTGTAGATATTTCCATGTTTATAGAGATGGCGGTGTAGATATTTTCATGTTTACACAGATGGTGGTGTAGATATTTCCATGTTTACACAGATAGCGGTGTAGACATTTCCATGTTTACACAGATAGCGGTGTGGATATTTCCATGTTTATGCAGATAGCGGTGTAGATATTTCCATGTTTATACAGATAGCGGTGCGGATATTTCCATGTTTTTACAGATAGTTGGGCAGATATTTCCATGTTTATACAGATAGCGGTGAAGGTATTTCCATGTTTATACAGATAGCGGTGTAGATATTTCCATGTTTATACAGATAGCAGTGTAGATATTTCCATGTTTATAGAGATAGTTGTGTAGATAATTTCAATTTTATACAGATAGCAGTGTAGATATTTCCAAGTTCATACAGATAGCGGTGTAGATATTTCCACCTTTATAGAGATGGTGGTGTAGATATTTCCATGTTCATACAGATGGCGGTGTAGATATTTCCATGTTTATAGAGATGGCGGTGTAGATATTTTCCTGTTTACACAGATGGCGGTGGAGATATTTCCATGTTTACACAGATAGCGTTGTAGACATTTCCATGTTTACACACATAGCGGTGTGGATATTTCCATGTTTATGCAGATAGCGGTGTAGATATTTCCATGTTTATACAGATAGCGGTGCGGATATTTCCATGTTTTTACAGATATTTGGGCAGATATTTCCATGTTTATACAGATAGCGGTGTAGATATTTAAATCTTAATACAGATGGCGGTGTAGATATGTCTATGTTCGTACAGATGGCGGTGTAGATATTTCCATGTTCATACAGATGGTGGTGTAGATATTTCGAAGTTTATAGAGATAGCGCTGTAGTTATTTCCATATTTATAGAGAAATCTGTGTAGATATTTCCATGTATATGCAGATAGCTGTGTAGATATTTCCATGTTCATGCAGATAGCGGTGTAGATATTTCCATGTTCATCCAGATGCCGGTGCAGATATATCCATGTTCATACAGATGCTGGTGTAGATATTTACATGTTTATAGAGATGGTGGTGTAGATATTTCCATGTTTATATAGAGGGCGGTTTAGATATTTCCATGTTCTTACCGATGGCGTTGTATATATTTCCATGTTCATAGAGATGGCGGTGAAGATATTTCCATGTTCATACAGATGGCGGTGTAGATATTTCCATGTTCATACACATGGCGGTGTAGATATTTCCATGTTCATAGAGATGGCGGTGTAGATATTTCCATGTTTATACAGATAGCAGTGTAGTTATTTCCATTTTTATAGGGATAGCAATGTAGATATTTCCATTGATATACAGATAGCTGTGTAGATATTTGCATTTTCACACAGATAGCGGTGTAGATATTTCCATGTTCATACAGATAACGGTGTAGATATTTCCATGTTCATACAGATAGCGGTGTAGATATTTCCATCTTCCTACAGTTAGCGGTGTAGATATTTCCATGTTCGTACAGATGGCGGTGTAGATATTTCCATGTTCATAGAGATGGCGGTGTAGATATTTCCATGTTCATACAAATGGCGGTGTAGATATTTCCATGTTCATAGAGATGGCGGTGTAGATATTTCCATGTTTATACAGATAGCAGTTTAGTTATTTCCATGTTTATAGAGATAGCAGTGTAGATATTTCCATTGATATACAGATAGCTGTGTAGATATTTGCATGTTCATACACATGTCGATGTAGATATTTCCATGTTAATACAGATAGTGGTGTAGATATTTCCATGTTCATACAGTTAGCGGTGTAGATATTTCCATGTTCATACATATGGCGGTGTAGATATTTCCATGTTCATACAGATAGTGGTGTAGATATTTCCATGTTTTACAGATAGCGGTGTAGATATTTCCATGTTCATACAGATAGCGGGGTAGATATTTCCATCTTCATACAGTTAGCGGTGTAGATATTTCCATGTTCATACAGAAGGCGGTGTAGATATTTACATGTTCATACAGATGGCGGTGTAGATATTTCCATGTTCGTACGGAGGGCAGTGTAGATATTTCCATGTTCATACAGGTGGCGGTGTAGATATTTCCATGTTTATACAGATAGCAGTGTAGTTATTTCCATGTTTATACAGATAGCGGTGTAGATATTTCCATTGTTATACAGATATCTGTGTAGATATTTGCATGTTCATACAGATAGCGGTGTCGATATTTCCATGTTCATACACATAGCGGTGTAGATGTTTCCATGTTCATACAGATAACGGTGTAGATATTTCCAAGATCATGCAGACAGCGGTGTAGATATTTCCATGTTCACAAAGATAGCGGTGTAGATATTTCCATGTTCATGCAGTTAGCGGTGTAGATATTTCCATGTTCATGCAGATAGGGGTGTAGATATTTCCATGTTCATACAGATAGCGGTGTAGATATTTCCATGTTTTCAGAGATGGCGGTGTAGGTATTTTCATGTTTACACCGATGGCGGTGGAGATATTTCCATGTTCGTAGAGATGGCTGTGTAGATATTTCCATGTTCATACAGATGGCAGTGTAGATATTTCCATGTTCATATAGATGACGGTGTAGATATTTCCATGTTTGTACAGATAGCAGTGTAGTTATTTCCATGTTTACAGAGATAGCAGTGTAGATATTTCCATTGATATACATATAGCTGTGTAGATATTTGCATGTTCATACACATAGCGGTGTAGATATTTCCATGCTCATACAGATAGCGGTGTAGATATTTCCATGTTCATACAGATAGCGGTGCAGATATTTCCATGTTCATACAGATAGCGGTGTAGATCTTTCCATGTTCATACATATAGCGGTGTAGATATTTCCATGTTCATACAGTTAGCGGTGTAGATATTTCCATGTTCATACACATGGCGGTGTAGATATTTAAATGTTCATACAGATGGCGGTGTAGATATTTCCATGTTCGCACGGATGGCAGTGTAGATATTTCCATGTTCATACAGGTGGCGGTGTAGATATTTCCATGTTTATACAGATAGCAGTATAGTTATTTCCATGTTTATAGAGATAGCAGTGTAGATATTTCCATTTGTATACAGATAGCTGTGTAGATATTTGCATCTTCATACAGATAGCTGTGTAGATATTTCCATGTTCGGACGGATAGCGGTGTAGATATTTCCATGTTCATACAGATAGCAGTGTAGATATTTCCATGTTCATAGAGATAACGGTGTAGATATTTCCATGTTCATACAGATAGCCTTGTAGATATTTCCATGTTCATACAGTTAGCTGTGTAGATATTTCCATGTTCATACAGATGGCGGTGTAGATATTTACATGTTCATACAGATGGCGGTGTAGATATTTCCATGTTCGTGCAGATGGCGGTGTAGATATTTCCATATTCATAGAGATGGCGGTGTAGATATTTCCATGTTTATGCAGATAGCGGTATAGATATTTCCATGTTTATAAAGATGGTGGTGTAGATATTTCCATGTTTATAGAGATGGCGGTCTAGATATTTCCATGTTTATAGAGATAGTGGTGTAGTTATTTCCAAGTTTATAGAGACAGCGTTGTAGATATTTCCATGTTTATACAGATAGCGGTGAAGATATTTCCATGTTTATACAGATAGCGGTGTAGATATTTCCATGTTTATACAGACAGCAGTGTGGATATTTCCATGTTTATAGAGATAGTGGTGTAGATAATTTCAATTTTATAAAGAGAGCAGTGTAGATATTTCCAAGTTCATACAGATAGCGGTGTAGATATTTCCACTTTTATAGAGATGGCGGTGTAGATATTTCCATGTTCATACAGATGGCGGTGTAGGTATTTCCATGTTTATAGAGATGGCGGTGTAGATATTTTCATGTTTACACAGATGGCGGTGTAGATATTTCCATGTTTACACAGATAGCGTTGTAGACATTTCCATGTTTATGCAGATAGCATTGTAGACATTTCCATGTTTACACAGATAGCGGTGTGGATATTTCCATGTTTATGCAGATAGCGATGTAGATATTTCCATGTTTATTCAGATAGCGGTGCGGATATTTCCATGTTTTTACAGATATTTGGGCAGATATTTCCATGTTTATACAGATAGCGGTGTAGATATTTAAATCTTAATACAGATGGCGGTGTAGATATGTCTATGTTCGTACAGATGGCGGTGTAGATATTTCCATGTTCATACAGATGGTGGTGTAGATATTTCGAAGTTTATAGAGATAGCGCTGTAGTTATTCCCATATTTATAGAGAAATCTGTGTAGATAATTCCATGTATATGCAGATAGCTGTGTAGATATCTCCATGTTCATGCAGATAGCGGTGTAGATATTTCCATGTTCATCCAGATGCCGGTGTAGATATATCCATGTTCATACAGATGCTGGTGTAGATATTTACATGTTTATAGAGATTGTGGAGTAGATATTTCCATGTTTATATAGAGGGCGGTTTAGATATTTCCATGTTCATACCGATGGCGGTGTATATATTTCCATGTTCATAGAGATGGCGGTGAAGATATTTCCATGTTCATACAGATGACGGTGTAGATATTTCCATGTTCATACACATGGCGGTGTAGATATTTCCATGTTCATAGAGATGGCGGTGTAGATATTTCCATGTTTATACAGATAGCAGTGTAGTTATTTCCATGTTTATAGAGATAGCAATGTAGATATTTCCATTGATATACAGATAGCTGTGTAGATATTTGCATTTTCACACAGATAGCGGTGTAGATATTTCCATGTTCATACAGATAACGGTGTAGATATTTCCATGTTCATACAGATAGCGGTGTAGATATTTCCATCTTCCTACAGTTAGCGGTGTAGATATTTCCATGTTCGTACAGATGGCGGTGTAGATATTTCCATGTTCATAGAGATGGCGGTGTAGATATTTCCATGTTCATACAAATGGCGGTGTAGATATTTCCATGTTCATAGAGATGGCGGTGTAGATATTTCCATGTTTATACAGATAGCAGTTTAGTTATTTCCATGTTTATAGAGATAGCAGTGTAGATATTTCCATTGATATACAGATAGCTGTGTAGATATTTGCATGTTCATACACATAGCGATGTAGATATTTCCATGTTCATACAGTTAGCGGTGTAGATATTTCCATGTTCATACATATGGCGGTGTAGATATTTCCATGTTCATACAGATAGCGGTGTAGATATTTCCATGTTTTTACAGATAGCGGTGTAGATATTTCCATGTTCATACAGATAGCGGGGTAGATATTTCCATCTTCATACAGTTAGCGGTGTAGATATTTCCATGTTCATACAGATGGCGGTGTAGATATTTACATGTTCATACAGATGGCGGTGTAGGTATTTCCATGTTCTTACGGATGGCAGTGTAGATATTTCCATGTTCATACAGGTGGCGGTGTAGATATTTCCATGTTTATACAGATAGCAGTGTAGTTATTTCCATGTTTATACAGATAGCGGTGTAGATATTTCCATTGTTATACAGATAGCAGTGTAGTTATTTCCATGTTTATACAGATAGCGGTGTAGGTATTTCCATTGTTATACAGATAGCTGTGTAGATATTTGCATGTTCATACACATAGCGGTGTAGATGTTTCCATGTTCATACAGATAACGGTGTAGATATTTCCAAGATCATGCAGACAGCGGTGTAGATATTTCCATGTTCACAAAGATAGCGGTGTAGATATTTCCATGTTCATACAGTTAGCGGTGTAGATATTTCTATGTTCATGCAGATAGGGGTGTAGATATTTCCATGTTCATACAGATAGCGGTGTAGATATTTCCATGTTTTTAGAGATGGCGGTGTAGGTATTTTCATGTTTACACCGATGGCGGTGGAGATATTTCCATGTTTACACAGATAGCGTTGTAGACATTTCCATGTTTACACAGATAGCGGTGTGGATATTTCCATGTTTATGCAGATAGCGGTGTAGATATTTCCATGTTTATACAGTTAGCGGTGCGGATATTTCCATGTTTATACAGATATTTGGGCAGATATTTCCATGTTTATACAGATAGCGGTGTAGATATTTCCATCTTTATACAGATGGTGGTGTGGATATGTCCATGTTCGTACAGATGGCGGTGTAGATTTTTCCATGTTCATAAAGATGGCGGTGTAGATATTTCGAAGTTTATAGATATAGCGCTGTAGTTATTTCCATATTTATAGGGAAATCTCTGTAGATATTTCCATGTATATGCAGAGAGCTGTGTAGATATTTCCATGTTCATGCAGATAGCGGAGTAGATATTTCCATGTTCATCCAGATTCCGGTGTAGATATATCCATGTTCATACAGATGGCAGTGAAGATATTTCCATGTTCATGCAGATGGCAGTGTAGATATTTCCATGTTCATACAGATGGCGGTGTAGATATTTCCATGTTCGTAGAGATGGCTGTGTAGATATTTCCATGTTCATACAGATGGCGGTGTAGATATTTCCATGTTCATATAGATGACGGTGTAGATATTTCCATGTTTGTACAGATAGCAGTGTAGTTATTTCCATGTTTACAGAGATAGCAGTGTAGATATTTCCATTGATATACAGATAGCTGTGTAGATATTTGCATGTTCATACACATAGCGGTGTAGATATTTCCATGCTCATACAGATAGCGGTGTAGATATTTCCATGTTCATACAGATAGCGGTGCAGATATTTCCATGTTCATACAGATAGCGGTGTAGATCTTTCCATGTTCATACAGATAGCGGTGTAGATATTTCCATGTTCATACAGTTAGCGGTGTAGATATTTCCATGTTCATACAGATGGCGGTGTAGATATTTAAATGTTCATACAGATGGCGGTGTAGATATTTCCATGTTCACACGGATGGCAGTGTAGATATTTCCATGTTCATACAGGTGGCGGTGTAGATATTTCCATGTTTATACAGATAGCAGTGTAGTTATTTCCATGTTTATAGAGATAGCAGTGTAGATATTTCCATTTGTATACAGATAGCTGTGTAGATATTTGCATCTTCATACAGATAGCTGTATAGATATTTCCATGTTCGGACAGATAGCGGTGTAGATATTTCCATGTTCATACAGATAGCAGTGTAGATATTTCCATGTTCATAGAGATAACGGTGTAGATATTTCCATGTTCATACAGATAGCCTTGTAGATATTTCCATGTTCATACAGTTAGCTGTGTAGGTATTTCCATGTTCATACAGATGGCGGTGTAGATATTTACATGTTCATACAGATGGCGGTGTAGATATTTCCATGTTCGTGCAGATGGCGGTGTAGATATTTCCATATTCATAGAGATGGCGGTGTAGATATTTCCATGTTTATGCAGATAGCGGTATAGATATTTCCATGTTTATAAAGATGGTGGTGTAGATATTTCCATGTTTATAGAGATGGCGGTCTAGATATTTCCATGTTTATAGAGATAGTGGTGTAGTTATTTCCAAGTTTATAGAGACAGCGTTGTAGATATTTCCATGTTTATACAGATAGCGGTGAAGGTATTTAAATGTTTATACAGATAGCGGTGTAGATATTTCCATGTTTATACAGGTAGCAGTGAAGATATTTCCATGTTTATAGAGATAGTTGTGTAGATAATTTCAATTTTATACAGATAGCAGTGTAGATATTTCCAAGTTCATACAGATAGCGGTGTAGATATTTCCACCTTTATAGAGATGGTGGTGTAGATATTTCCATGTTCATACAGATGGCGGTGTAGATATTTCCATGTTTATAGAGATGGCGGTGTAGATATTTTCCAGTTTACACAGATGGAGGTGTAGATATTTCCATGTTTACACAGATAGCATTGTAGACATTTCCATGTTTACACAGATAGCGGTGTGGATATTTCCATGTTTATGCAGATAGCGGTGTAGATATTTCCATGTTTATACAGTTAGCGGTGCGGATATTTCAATGTTTATACAGATATTTGGGCAGATATTTCCATGTTTATACAGATAGCGGTGTAGATATTTCCATCTTAATACAGATGGCGGTGTGGATATGTCCATGTTGGTACAGATGGCGGTGTAGATATTTCCATGTTCATAAAGATGGCGGTGTTGATATTTCGAAGTTTATAGATATAGCGCTGTAGTTATTTCGATATTTATAGGGAAATCTCTGTAGATATTTCCATGTATATTCAGATAGCTGTGTAGATATTTCCATGTTCGTGCAGATAGCGGTGTAGATATTTCCATGTTCATCCAGATGCCGGTGTAGATATATCCATGTTCATACAGATGGCAGTGAAGATATTTCCATGTTCATGCAGGTGGCAGTGTAGATATTTCCATGTTCATACAGATGGCGGTGTAGATATTTCCATGTTCGTAGAGATGGCGGTGTAGATATTTCCATGTTCATATAGATGGCGGTGTAGATATTTCCATGTTTGTACAGATAGCAGTGTAGTTATTTCCATGTTTATAGAGATAGCAGTGTAGATATTTCCATTGATATACAGATAGCTGTGTAGATATTTGCATGTTCATACACATAGCGGTGTAGATATTTCCATGCTCATACAGATAGCGGTGTAGATATTTCCATGTTCATACAGATAGCGGTGCAGATATTTCCATGTTCATACAGATAGCGGTGTAGATATTTCCATGTTCATACAGATAGCGGTGTAGATATTTCCATGTTCATACAGTTAGCGGTGTAGATATTTCCATGTTCATACAGATGGCGGTGTAGATATTTAAATGTTCATACAGATGGCGGTGTAGATATTTCCATGTTCGCAGAGATGGCAGTGTAGATATTTCCATGTTCATACAGGTGGCGGTGTAGATATTTCCATGATTTACAGATAGCAGTGTAGTTATTTCCATGTTTATAGAGATTGCAGTGTAGATATTTCCATTTATATACAGATAGCTGTGTAGATATTTGCATGTTCATACAAATAGCTGTGTAGATATTTCCATGTTCGGACAGATAGCGCTGTAGATATTTCCATGTTCATACAGATAGCAGTGTAGATATTTCCATGTTCATAGAGATAACGGTGTAGATATTTCCATGTTCATACAGATAGCCTTGTAGATATTTCCATGTTCATACAGTTAGCGGTGTAGATATTTCCATGTTCATACAGATGGCGGTGTAGATATTTCCATGTTCGTGCAGATGGCGGTGTAGATATTTCCATATTCATAGAGATGGCGGTGTAGATATTTCCATGTTTATGCAGATAGCGGTATAGGTATTTCCATGTTTATACAGATGGTGGTGTAGATATTTCCATGTTTATAGAGATGGCGGTCTAGATATTTCCATGTTTATAGAGATAGTGGTGTAGTTATTTCCAAGTTTATAGAGACAGCTTTGTAGATATTTCCATGTTTATACAGATAGCGGTGAAGATATTTCCATGTTTATACAGATAGCGGTGTAGATATTTCCATGTTTATACAGACAGCAGTGTAGATATTTCCATGTTTATAGAGATAGTGGTGTAGATAATTTCAATTTTATACAGAGAGCAGTGTTGATATTTCCAAGTTCATACAGATAGTGGTGTAGATATTTCCACTTTTATAGAGATGGCGGTGTAGATATTTCCATGTTCATACAGATGGCGGTGTAGATATTTCCATGATTATAGAGATGGCGGTGTAGATATTTTCATGTTTACACAGATGGCGGTGTAGATATTTCCATGTTTACACAGATAGCGGTGTAGACATTTCCATGTTTACACAGATAGCGGAGTGGATATTTCCATGTTTATGCAGATAGCGGTGTAGATATTTCCATGTTTATACAGATAGCGGTGCGGATATTTCCATGTGTTTACAGATAGTTGGGCAGATATTTCCATGTTTATGCAGATAGCGGTGTAGATATTTCCATCTTAATACAGATGGCGGTGTAGATATGTCCATGTTCATACAGATGGCGGTGTAGATATTTCGAAGTTTATAGATATAGCGCTGTAGTTATTTCCATATTTATTGAGAAATCGTTGTAGATATTTCCATGTATATTCAGATAGCTGTGTAGATATTTCCATGTTCATGCAGATAGCGGTGTAGATATTTCCATGTTCATCCAGATTCCGGTGTAGATATATCCATGTTCATACAGATGCTGGTGTAGATATTTACATGTTTATAGAGATGGTGGTGTAGATATTTCCATGTTTATATAGAGGGCGGTTTAGATATTTCCATGTTCATACCGATGGCGGTGTATATATTTCCATGTTCATAGAGATGGCGGTGAAGATATTTCCATGTTCATACAGATGGCGGTGTAGATATTTCCATGTTCATACACATGGCGTTGTAGATATTTCCATGTTCATAGAGATGGCGGTGTAGATATTTCCATGTTCGTACGGATGGCAGTGTTGATATTTCCATGTTCGTACAGGTGGTGGTGTAGATATTTCCATGTTTATACAGATAGCAGTGTAGTTATTTCCATGTTTATAGAGATAGCAATGTAGATATTTCCATTGATATACAGATAGCTGTGTAGATATTTGCATGTTCATACAGATAGCGGTGTAGATATTTCCATGTTCGTACAGATAGAGGTGTAGATATTTCCATGTTCACACAGATAGCGGTGTAGATATTTCCACGTTCATACAGATAACGGTGTAGATATTTCCATGTTCATACAGTTAGCGGTGTAGATATTTCCATGTTCGTACAGATGGCGGAGTAGATATTTCCATGTTCATTAAGATGGCGGTGTAGATATTTCCATGTTTATGCAGATAGCCGTATAGATATTTCCATGTTTATACAGATGGTGGTGTAGATATTTCCATGTTTATAGAGATGGCGGTCTAGATATTTCCGTGTTTATAGAGATAGTGTTGTAGTTATTTCCAAGTTTATAGAGACAGCGTTGTAGATATTTCCATGTTTATACAGATAGCGGTGAAGGTATTTCCATGTTTATACAGATAGCGGTGTAGATATTTCCATGTTTATACAGGTAGCAGTGTAGATATTTCCATGTTTATAGAGATAGTTGTGTAGATAATTTCAATTTTATACAGATAGCAGTGTAGATATTTCCAAGTTCATACAGATAGCGGTGTAGATATTTCCACCTTTATAGAGATGGTGGTGTAGATATTTCCATGTTAATACAGATGGCGGTGTAGATATTTCCATGTTTATAGAGATGGCGGTGTAGATATTTTCCAGTTTACACAGATGGTGGTGTAGATATTTCCATGTTTACACAGATAGCATTGTAGACATTTCCATGTTTACACAGATAGCGGTGTGGATATTTCCATGTTTATGCAGATAGCGGTGTAGATATTTCCATGTTTATACAGATAGCGGTGCGGATATTTCCATGTTTTTACAGATATTTGGGCAGATATTTCCATGTTTATACAGATAGCGGTGTAGATATTTAAATCTTAATACAGATGGCGGTGTAGATATGTCTATGTTCGTACAGATGGCGGTGAAGATATTTCCATGTTCATACAGATGGTGGTGTAGATATTTCGAAGTTTATAGAGATAGCGCTGTAGTTATTTCCATATTTATAGAGAAATCTGTGTAGATATTTCCATGTATATGCAGATAGCTGTGTAGATATTTCCATGTTCATGCAGATAGCGGTGTAGATATTTCCATGTTCATCCAGATGCCGGTGTAGATATATCCATGTTCATACAGATGCTGGTGTAGATATTTACATGTTTATAGAGATGGTGGTGTAGATATTTCCATGTTTATATAGAGGGCGGTTTAGATATTTCCATGTTCATACCGATGGCGGTGTATATATTTCCATGTTCATAGAGATGGCGGTGAAGATATTTCCATGTTCATACAGATGGCGGTGTAGATATTTCCATGTTCATACACATGGCGGTGTAGATATTTCCATGTTCATAGAGATGGCCGTGTAGATATTTCCATGTTTATACAGAGAGCAGTGTAGTTATTTCCATGTTTATAGAGATAGCAATGTAGATATTTCCACTGATATACAGATAGCTGTGTAGATATTTGCATTTTCACACAGATAGCGGTGTAGATATTTCCATGTTCATACAGATAACGGTGTAGATATTTCCATGTTCATACAGATAGCGGTGTAGATATTTCCATGTTCCTACAGTTAGCGGTGTAGATATTTCCATGTTCGTACAGATGGCGGTGTAGATATTTCCATGTTCATAGAGATGGCGGTGTAGATATTTCCATGTTCGTACACATGGCGGTGTAGATATTTCCATGTTCATAGAGATGGCGGTGTAGATATTTGCATGTTTATACAGATAGCAGTTTTGTTATTTCCATGTTTATAGAGATAGCAGTGTAGATATTTCCATTGATATACAGATAGCTGTGTAGATATTTGCATGTTCATACACATAGCGATGTAGATATTTCCATGTTAATACAGATAGTGGTGTAGATATTTCCATGTTCATACAGTTAGCGGTGTAGATATTTCCATGTTCATACATTTGGCGGTGTAGATATTTCCATGTTCATACAGATAGCGGTGTAGATATTTCCATGTTTTACAGATAGCGGTGTAGATATTTCCATGTTCATACAGATAGCGGGGTAGATATTTCCATCTTCATACAGTTAGCGGTGTAGATATTTCCATGTTCATACAGATGGCTGTGTAGATATTTACATGTTCATACAGATGGCGGTGTAGATATTTCCATGTTCTTACGGATGGCAGTGTAGATATTTCCATGTTCATACAGGTGGCGGTGTAGATATTTCCATGTTTATACAGATAGCAGTGTAGTTATTTCCATGTGTATATAGATAGCGGTGTAGATATTTCCATTGTTATACAGATAGCTGTGTAGATATTTGCATGTTCATACAGATAGCGGTGTCGATATTTCCATGTTCATACACATAGCGGTGTAGATGTTTCCATGTTCATACAGATAACGGTGTAGATATTTCCAAGATCATGCAGACAGCGGTGTAGATATTTCCATGTTCACAAAGATAGCAGTGTAGATATTTCCATGTTCATACAGTTAGCGGTGTAGATATTTCCATGTTCATGCAGATAGGGGTGTAGATATTTCCATGTTCATACAGATAGCGGTGTAGATATTTCCATGTTTTTAGAGATGGCGGTGTAGGTATTTTCATGTTTACACCGATGGCGGTGGAGATATTTCCATGTTTACACAGATAGCGTTGTAGACATTTCCATGTTTACACAGATAGCGGTGTGGATATTTCCATGTTTATGCAGACAGCGGTGTAGATATTTCCATGTTTATACAGTTAGCGGTGCGGATATTTCCATGTTTATACAGATATTTGGGCAGATATTTCCATGTTTATACAGATAGCGGTGTAGATATTTCCATCTTTATACAGATGGCGGTGTGGATATGTCCATGTTCGTACAGATGGCGGTGTAGATATTTCCATGTTCATAAAGATGGCGGTGTAGATATTTCGAAGTTTATAGATATAGCGCTGTAGTTATTTCCATATTTATAGGGAAATCTCTGTAGATATTTCCATGTATATGCAGATAGCTGTGTAGATATTTCCATGTTCATGCAGATAGCGGTGTAGATATTTCCATGTTCATCCAGATGCCGGTGTAGATATATCCATGTTCATACAGATGGCAGTGAAGATATTTCCATGTTCATGCAGATGGCAGTGTAGATATTTCCATGTTCATACAGATGGCGGTGTAGATATTTCCATGTTCGTAGAGATGGCTGTGTAGATATTTCCATGTTCATACAGATGGCGGTGTAGATATTTCCATGTTCATATAGATGACGGTGTAGATATTTCCATGTTTGTACAGATAGCAGTGAAGTTATTTCCATGTTTACAGAGATAGCAGTGTAGATATTTCCATTGATATACATATAGCTGTGTAGATATTTGCATGTTCATACACATAGCGGTGTAGATATTTCCATGCTCATACAGATAGCGGTGTAGATATTTCCATGTTCATACAGATAGCGGTGCAGATATTTCCATGTTCATACAGATAGCGGTGTAGATCTTTCCATGTTCATACAGATAGCGGTGTAGATATTTCCATGTTCATACAGTTAGCGGTGTAGATATTTCCATGTTCATATAGATGGCGGTGTAGATATTTAAATGTTCATACAGATGGCGGTGTAGATATTTCCATGTTCGCACGGATGGCAGTGTAGATATTTCCATGTTCATACAGGTGGCGGTGTAGATATTTCCATGTTTATACAGATAGCAGTGTAGTTATTTCCATGTTTATAGAGATAGCAGTGTAGATATTTCCATTTGTATACAGATAGCTGTGTAGATATTTGCATCTTCATACAGATAGCTGTGTAGATATTTCCATGTTCGGACGGATAGCGGTGTAGATATTTCCATGTTCATACAGATAGCAGTGTAGATATTTCCATGTTCATAGAGATAATGGTGTAGATATTTCCATGTTCATACAGATAGCCTTGTAGATATTTCCATGTTCATACAGTTAGCTGTGTAGATATTTCCATGTTCATACAGATGGCGGTGTAGATATTTACATGTTCATACAGATGGCGGTGTAGATATTTCCATGTTCGTGCAGATGGCGGTGTAGATATTTCCATATTCATAGAGATGGCGGTGTAGATATTTCCATGTTTATGCAGATAGCGGTATAGATATTTCCATGTTTATAAAGATGGTGGTGTAGATATTTCCATGTTTATAGAGATGGCGGTCTAGATATTTCCATGTTTATAGAGATAGTGGTGTAGTTATTTCCAAGTTTATAGAGACAGCGTTGTAGATATTTACATGTTTATACAGATAGCGGTGAAGATATTTCCATGTTTATACAGATAGCGGTGTAGATATTTCCATGTTTATACAGACAGCAGTGTGGATATTTCCATGTTTATAGAGATAGTGGTGTAGATAATTTCAATTTTATAAAGAGAGCAGTGTAGATATTTCCAAGTTCATACAGATAGCGGTGTAGATATTTCCATGTTCATACAGTTAGCGGTGTAGATATTTCCATGTTCATACATATGGCGGTGTAGATATTTCCATGTTCATACAGATAGCGGTGTAGATATTTCCATGTTTTACAGATAGCGGTGTAGATATTTCCATGTTCATACAGATAGCGGGGTAGATATTTCCATCTTCATACAGTTAGCGGTGTAGATATTTCCATGTTCATACAGATGTCGGTGTAGATATTTACATGTTCATACAGATGGCGGTGTAGGTATTTCCATGTTCTTACGGATGGCAGTGTAGATATTTCCATGTTCATACAGGTGGGGGTGTAGATATTTCCATGTTTATACAGATAGCAGTGTAGTTATTTCCATGTTTATACAGATAGCGGTGTAGATATTTCCATTGTTATACAGATAGCAGTGTAGTTATTTCCATGTTTATACAGATAGCGGTGTAGATATTTCCATTGTTATACAGATAGCTGTGTAGATATTTGCATGTTCATACACATAGCGGTGTAGATGTTTCCATGTTCATACAGATAACGGTGTAGATATTTCCAAGATCATGCAGACAGCGGTGTAGATATTTCCATGTTCACAAAGATAGCGGTGTAGATATTTCCATGTTCATACAGTTAGCGGTGTAGATATTTCTATGTTCATGCAGATAGGGGTGTAGATATTTCCATGTTCATACTGATAGCGGTGTAGATATTTCCATGTTTTTAGAGATGGCGGTGTAGGTATTTTCATGTTTACACCGATGGCGGTGGAGATATTTCCATGTTTACACAGATAGCGTTGTAGACATTTCCATGTTTACACAGATAGCGGTGTGGATATTTCCATGTTTATGCAGATAGCGGTGTAGATATTTCCATGTTTATACAGTTAGCGGTGCGGATATTTCCATGTTTATACAGATATTTGGGCAGATATTTCCATGTTTATACAGATAGCGGTGTAGATATTTCCATCTTTATACAGATGGTGGTGTGGATATGTCCATGTTCGTACAGATGGCGGTGTAGATTTTTCCATGTTCATAAAGATGGCGGTGTAGATATTTCGAAGTTTATAGATATAGCGCTGTAGTTATTTCCATATTTATAGGGAAATCTCTGTAGATATTTCCATGTATATGCAGAGAGCTGTGTAGATATTTCCATGTTCATGCAGATAGCGGAGTAGATATTTCCATGTTCATCCAGATGCCGGTGTAGATATATCCATGTTCATACAGATGGCAGTGAAGATATTTCCATGTTCATGCAGATGGCAGTGTAGATATTTCCATGTTCATACAGATGGCGGTGTAGATATTTCCATGTTCGTAGAGATGGCTGTTTAGATATTTCCATGTTCATACAGATGGCGGTGTAGATATTTCCATGTTCATATAGATGACGGTGTAGATATTTCCATGTTTGTACAGATAGCAGTGTAGTTATTTCCATGTTTACAGAGATAGCAGTGTAGATATTTCCATTGGTATACAGATAGCTGTGTAGATATTTGCATGTTCATACACATAGCGGTGTAGATATTTCCATGCTCATACAGATAGCGGTGTAGATATTTCCATGTTCATACAGATAGCGGTGCAGATATTTCCATGTTCATACAGATAGCGGTGTAGATATTTCCATGTTCATACAGATAGCGGTGTAGATATTTCCATGTTCATACAGTTAGCGGTGTAGATATTTCCATGTTCATACAGATGGCGGTGTAGATATTTAAATGTTCATACAGATGGCGGTGTAGATATTTCCATGTTCACACGGATGGCAGTGTAGATATTTCCATGTTCATACAGGTGGCGGTGTAGATATTTCCATGTTTATACAGATAGCAGTGTAGTTATTTCCATGTTTATAGAGATAGCAGTGTAGATATTTCCATTTGTATACAGATAGCTGTGTAGATATTTGCATCTTCATACAGATAGCTGTGTAGATATTTCCATGTTCGGACAGATAGCAGTGTAGATATTTCCATGTTCATAGAGATAACGGTGTAGATATTTCCATGTTCATACAGATAGCCTTGTAGATATTTCCATGTTCATACAGTTAGCTGTGTAGATATTTCCATGTTCATACAGATGGCGGTGTAGATATTTACATGTTCATACAGATGGCGGTGTAGATATTTCCATGTTCGTGCAGATGGCGGTGTAGATATTTCCATATTCATAGAGATGGCGGTGTAGATATTTCCATGTTTATGCAGATAGCGGTATAGATATTTCCATGTTTATAAAGATGGTGGTGTAGATATTTCCATGATTATAGAGATGGCGGTCTAGATATTTCCATGTTTATAGAGATAGTGGTGTAGTTATTTCCAAGTTTATAGAGACAGCGTTGTAGATATTTCCATGTTTATACAGATAGCGGTGAAGGTATTTCAATGTTTATACAGATAGCGGTGTAGATATTTCCATGTTTATACAGACAGCAGTGTAGATATTTCCATGTTTATAGAGATAGTGGTGTAGGTAATTTCAACTTTATACAGAGAGCAGTGTAGATATTTCCAAGTTCATACAGATAGCGGTGTAGATATTTCCACTTTTATAGAGATGGCGGTGTAGATATTTCCATGTTCATACAGATGGCGGTGTAGGTATTTCCATGTTTATAGAGATGGCGGTGTAGATATTTTCATGTTTACACAGATGGCGGTGTAGATATTTCCATGTTTACACAGATAGCGGTGTAGACATTTCCATGTTTATGCAGATAGCATTGTAGACATTTCCATGTTTACACAGATAGCGGTGTGGATATTTCCATGTTTATGCAGATTGCGGTGTAGATATTTCCATGTTTATACAGATAGCGGTGCGGATATTTCCATGTTTTTACAGATATTTGGGCAGATATTTCCATGTTTATACAGATAGCGGTGTAGATATTTAAATCTTAATACAGATGGCGGTGTAGATATGTCTATGTTCGTACAGATGGCGGTGTAGATATTTCCATGTTCATACAGATGGTGGTGTAGATATTTCGAAGTTTATAGAGAGCGCTGTAGTTATTTCCATATTTATAGAGAAATCTGTGTAGATAATTCCATGTATATGCAGATAGCTTTGTAGATATTTCCATGTTAATGCAGATAGCGGTGTAGATATTTCCATGTTCATCCAGATGCCGGTGTAGATATATCCATGTTCATACAGATGCTGGTGTAGATATTTACATGTTTATAGAGATGGTGGAGTAGATATTTCCATGTTTATATAGAGGGCGGTTTAGATATTTCCATGTTCATACCGATGGCGGTGTATATATTTCCATGTTCATAGAGATGGCGGTGAAGATATTTCCATGTTCATACAGATGGCGGTGTAGATATTTCCATGTTCATACACATGGCGGTGTAGATATTTCCATGTTCATAGAGATGGCGGTGTAGATATTTCCATGTTTATACAGATAGCAGTGTAGTTATTTCCATGTTTATAGAGATAGCAATGTAGATATTTCCATTGATATACAGATAGCTGTGTAGATATTTGCATTTTCACACAGATAGCGGTGTAGATATTTCCATGTTCATACAGATAACGGTGTAGATATTTCCATGTTCATACAGATAGCGGTGTAGATATTTCCATGTTCCTACAGTTAGCGGTGTAGATATTTCCATGTTCGTACAGATGGCGGTGTAGATATTTCCATGTTCATAGAGATGGCGGTGTAGATATTTCCATGTTCATACAAATGGCGGTGTAGATATTTCCATGTTCATAGAGATGGCGGTGTAGATATTTCCATGTTTATACAGATAGCAGTTTAGTTATTTCCATGTTTATAGAGATAGCAGTGTAGATATTTCCATTGATATACAGATAGCTGTGTAGATATTTGCATGTTCATACACATAGCGATGTAGATATTTCCATGTTAATACAGATAGTGGTGTAGATATTTCCATGTTCATACAGTTAGCGGTGTAGATATTTCCATGTTCATACATATGGCGGTGTAGATATTTCCATGTTCATACAGATAGCGGTGTAGATATTTCCATGTTTTACAGATAGCGGTGTAGATATTTCCATGTTCATACAGATAGCGGGGTAGATATTTCCATCTTCATACAGTTAGCGGTGTAGATATTTCCATGTTCATACAGATGGCGGTGTAGATATTTACATGTTCATACAGATGGCGGTGTAGGTAATTCCATGTTCTTTCGGATGGCAGTGTAGATATTTCCATGTTCATACAGGTGGCGGTGTAGATATTTCCATGTTTATACAGATAGCAGTGTAGTTATCTCCATGTTTATACAGATAGCGGTGTAGATATTTCCATTGTTATACAGATAGCAGTGTAGTTATTTCCATGTTTATACAGATAGCGGTGTAGATATTTCCATTGTTATACAGATAGCTGTGTAGATATTTGCATGTTCATACACATAGCGGTTTAGTTGTTTCCATGTTCATACAGATAACGGTGTAGATATTTCCAAGATCATGCAGACAGCGGTGTAGATATTTCCATGTTCACAAAGATAGCGGTGTAGATATTTCCATGTTCATACAGTTAGCGGTGTAGATATTTCTATGTTCATGCAGATAGGGGTGTAGATATTTCCATGTTCATACAGATAGCGGTGTAGATATTTCCATGTTTTTAGAGATGGCGGTGTAGGTATTTTCATGTTTACACCAATGGTGGTGGAGATATTTCCATGTTTACACAGATAGCGTTGTAGACATTTCCATGTTTACACAGATAGCGGTGTGGATATTTCCATGTTTATGCAGATAGCGGTGTAGATATTTCCATGTTTATACAGTTAGCGGTGCGGATATTTCCATGTTTATACAGATATTTGGGCAGATATTTCCATGTTTATACAGATAGCGGTGTAGATATTTCCATCTTTATACAGATGGTGGTGTGGATATGTCCATGTTCGTACAGATGGCGGTGTAGATATTTCCATGTTCATAAAGATGGCGGTGTAGATATTTCGAAGTTTATAGATATAGCGCTGTAGTTATTTCCATATTTATAGGGAAATCTCTGTAGATATTTCCATGTATATGCAGAGAGCTGTGTAGATATTTCCATGTTCATGCAGATAGCGGAGTAGATATTTCCATGTTCATCCAGATGCCGGTGTAGATATATCCATGTTCATACAGATGGCAGTGAAGATATTTCCATGTTCATGCAGATGGCGGTGTAGATATTTCCATGTTTTTAGAGATGGCGGTGTAGATATTTTCATGTTTACACAGATGGCGGTGGAGATACTTCCATGTTTACACAGATAGCGTTGTAGACATTTCCATGTTTACACAGATAGCGGTGTGTATATTTCCACGTTTATGCAGATAGCGGTGTAGATATTTCCATGTTTTTGCAGATAGCGGTGCGGATATTTCCATGTTTATACAGATAGTTGGGCAGATATTGCCATGTTTATACAGATAGCGGTGTAGATATTTCCATCTTAATACAGATGGCGGTGTAGATATGTCTATGTTCGTACAGAAGGCGGTGTAGATATTTGCATGTTCATAGAGATGGCGGTGTAGATATTTCGAAGTTTATAGAGATAGTGCTGTAGTTATTTCCAAATTTATAGAGAAATCTTTGTAGATATTTCCATGTATATGCAGATAGTTGTGTAGATATTTCCATGTTCATGCAGATAGCGGTGTAGATATTTCCATGTTCATCCAGATGCCGGTGTAGATATATCCATGTTCATACAGATGGCGGTGAAGATATTTCCATGTTCATACAGATGGCGGTATTGATATTTCCATGTTCATACACATGGCGGTGTAGATATATCCATGTTCATAGAGATGGCGCTGTAGATATTTCCATGTTCATACAAATAGCGGTGTAGATATTTCCATATTCATAGAGATGGCGGTGTAGATATTTCCATGTTTATACAGATAGCAGTGTAGATATTTCCATGTTTATAGAGATAGCAGTGTAGATATTTCCATTGATATACAGATAGCTGTGTAGATATTTGCATGTTCATACAGATAGCGGTGTAGATATTTCCATGTTCATACTGATAGCGGTGTAGATATTTCCATGTTCATACAGTTAGCGGTGTAGATATTTCCATGTTCATACCGATGGCGGTGTAGATATTTCCATGTTCATACAGATGGCCGTGTAGATATTTACATGTTCATACAGATGGCGGTGTAGATATTTCCATGTTCGTACGGATTGCAGTGTAGATATTTCCATGTTCATACAGGTGGCGGTGTAGATATTCCCCTGTTTTTACAGATAGCTGTGTAGTTATTTCCGTGTTTATAGAGATAGCAGGGTAGATATTTCCATTGATATACAGATAGCTGTGTAGATATTTGCATGTTCAAACAGATAGCGGTGTAGATATTTCCCTGTTCATACAGATAGCGGTGTAGATATTTCCATGTTCTCACAGATAGCGGTGTAGATATTTCCATGTTCATACAGTTAGCGGTGTAGATATTTCCATTTTCATGCAGATAGCGGTGTAGATATTTCCATGTTTGTACAGATAGGAGTGTAGTTATTTCCATGTTTATAGAGATAGCAGTGTAGATATTTCCATTGATATACAGATAGCTGTGTAGATATTTACATGTTCATACAGATGGCGGTGTAGATATTTCCATGTTCGTACGGATGGCAGTGTAGATATTTCCATGTTCGTACAGGTGGCGGTGTAGATATTTCCATGTTTATACAAATAGCAGTGTAGTTATTTCAATGTTTATAGAGATAGCAATGTAGATATTTCCATTGATATACATATAGCTGTGTAGATATTTGCATGTTCATACAGATAGCGGTGTAGATATTGCCATGTTCATACAGATAGAGGTGTAGATATTTCCATGTTCATACAGATAGCGGTGTAGATATTTCCATGTTCATACTGATAACGGTGTAGATATTTCCATGTTCATACAGATAGCGGTGTAGATATTTCCATGTTCATACAGTTAGTGGTGTAGATATTTCCATGTTCATACAGATGGCGGTGTAGATATTTACATGTTCATACAGATGGCGTTGTAGATATTTCCATGTTCGTACAGATGGCGGGGAAGATATTTCCATGTTCATAGAGATGGCGTTGTAGATATTTCCATGTTTATGCAGATAGCGGTATAGATATTTCCATGTTTATACAGATGGTGGTGTAGATATTTCCATGTTTATAGAGATGGCGGTCTAGATATTTCCATGTTTATAGAGATAGTGGTGTAGTTATTTCCAAGTTTGTAGAGACAGCGTTGTAGATATTTCCATGTTTATACAGATAGCGGTGAAGATATTTCCATATTTATACAGATAGCGGTATAGATATTTCAATGTTTATACTGATAGCAGTGTATTTATTTCCATGTTTATAGAGATAGCAGTGTAGATGTTTCAATTGTTATACAGATAGCTGTGTAGATATTTGCATGTTCATGCAGATAGCGGTGTAGATATTTCCATGTTAATACTGATAGCGGTGTAGATATTTCCATGTTCATACAGTTAGCGGTGTAGATATTTCCATGTTTATGCAGATGGTTGTGTAGATATTTCCATGTTGATACAGATGGTGGTGTAGATATTTACATGTTCATACAGATGGCGGTGTAGATATTTCCATGTTTGTACGGATGGCAATGTAGATATTTCCATGTTCATACAGGTGGCGGTGTAGATATTCCCATGTTTTTACAGATAGCTGTGTAGATATTTCCATGTTTATACAGATAGCAGTGTAGTTATTTCAATGTTTATAGAGATAGCAATGAAGATATTTCCATTGATATCCATATAGCTTTGTAGATATTTGCATGTTCATACAGATAGTGGCGTAGATATTTCCATGTTCATACAGTTAGCGGTGTAGATATTTCCATGTTCATACATATGGCGGTGTAGATATTTACATGTTCATACAGATGGCGGTGTAGATATTTCCATGTTCGTACGGATGGCAGTGTAGATATTTCCATGTTCATACAGGTGGCGGTGTAGATATTCCCCTGTTTTTACAGATAGCTTTGTAGTTATTTCCGTGTTTATAGAGATAGCAGGGTAGATATTTCCATTGATATACAGATAGGTTTGTAGATATTTGCATGTTCATACAGATAGCGGTGTAGATATTTCCATGTTCATACAGATAGCGGTGTAGATATTTCCATGTTCATACACATAGCGGTGTAGATATTTCCATGTTCATACAGATAACGGTGTAGATGTTTGCATGTTCATACAGATAGCGGTGTAGATATTTCCATGTTCACACAGATAGCGGTGTAGATATTTCCATGTTCATACAGTTAGCGGTGTAGATATTTCCATGTTCATGCAGATAGCGGTGTAGATATTTCCATGTTCATCCTGATGCCGGTGTAGATATATCCATGTTCATACAGATGGCGGTGAAGATATTTCCATGTTCATACAGATGGCGGTGTAGATATTTCCATGTTCATACACATGGCGGTGTATATATTTCCATGTTCATAGAGATGGCGGTGTAGATATTTCCATGTTTATACGGATAGCAGTGCAGTAATTTCCATGTTAATAGAGATAGCATTGTAGATATTTCCATTGATATACAGATAGCTGTGTAGATATTTACATGTTCATTCAGATGGCGGTGTAGATATTTCCATGTTCGTACGGATGGCAGTGTAGATATTTCCATGTTCGTACAGGTGGCGGTGTAGGTATTTCCATGTTTATACAAATAGCAGTGTAGTTATTTCAATGTTTATAGAGATAGCAATGTAGTTATTTCCATTGATATACATATAGCTGTTTAGATATTTGCATGTTCATACAGATAGCGGTGTAGATATTGCCATGTTCATACAGATAGAGGTGTAGATATTTCCATGTTCATACAGATAGCGGTGTAGATATTTCCATGTTTTACAGATAGCAGTGTAGATATTTCCATGTTCATACAGATAGCGGTGTAGATATTTCCATGTTTATAGAGATGGCGGTCTAGATATTTCCATGTTTATAGAGATATTGGTGTAGTTATTTCCAAGTTTATAGAGACTGCGGTGTAGATATTTCCATGTTTATGCAGACAGCGGTATAGGTATTTCCATGTTCATACAGATTTCGGTGTAGATATTTCCATGTTTTTAGAGATGGCGGTGTAGATATTTTCACGTTTACACAGATGGCGGTGGAGATATTTCCATGTTTACACAGATAGCGGTGCAGAGATTTCCATGTTTACACAGATAGCGGTGTGGATATTTCCATGTTTATGCAGATAGCGGTGTAGATATTTCCATGTTTATACAGATAGCGGTGCGGATATTTCCATGTTTATACAGATAGTTGGGCAGATATTTCCATGTTTATACAGATAGCGGTGTAGATATTTCCATCTTAATACAGACGGCGGTGTAGATATGTCCATGTTCGTACAGATGGCGGTGTAGATATTTCCATGTTCATACAGATGGCGGTGGAGATATTTCGAAGTTTATAGAGATATCGCTGCAGTTATTTCCATATTTATAGAGAAATCTGTGTAAATATTTCCATGTATATGCAGATAGCTGTGTAGATATTTCCATGTTCATGCAGATAGCGGTGTAGATATTTCCACGTTCATCCAGATGCCGGTGTAGATATATCCATGTTCATACAGATGGCGGTGAAGATATTTCCATGTTCATACAGATGGCGGTGTAGATATTTCCATGTTCATACACATGGCGGTGTAGATATTTCCAAGTTCATAGAGATGGCGATGTAGATATTTCCATGTTCATACAAATGGCGGTGTAGCTATTTCCATGTTCATAGAGATGGCGGTGTAGATATTTCCATGTTTATACAGATAGCAGTGTAGTTATTTCCATGTTTATAGAGATAGCAGTGTAGATATTTCCATTGATATACAGACAGCTGTGTAGATATTTGCATGCTCATACAGATAGCGGTGTAGATATTTCCATGTTAATACAGTTAGCGGTGTAGATATTTCCATGTTCATACAGATGGTGGTGTAGATATTTCCATGTTCATACAGATGGCGGTGTAGATATTTACATGGTCATACAGATGGCGGTGTAGATATTTCCATGTTTGTACGGATGGCAATGTAGATATTTCCATGTTCATACAGGTGGCGGTGTAGATATTCCCATGTTTTTACAGATAGCTGTGTAGATATTTCCATGATTATACAGATAGCAGTGTAGTTATTTCAATGTTTATAGAGATAGCAATGTAGATATTTCCATTGATATCCATATAGCTTTGTAGATATTTGCATGTTCATACAGATAGTGGCGTAGATATTTCCATGTTCATACAGTTAGCGGTGTAGATATTTCCATGTTCATACATATGGTGGTGTAGATATTTACATGTTCATACAGATGGCGGTGTAGATATTTCCATGTTCGTACGGATGGCAGTGTAGATATTTCCATGTTCATACAGGTGGCGGTGTAGATATTCCCCTGTTTTTACAGATAGCTGTGTAGTTATTTCCGTGTTTATAGAGATAGCAGGGTAGATATTTCCATTTATATACAGATAGGTTTGTAGATATTTGCATGTTCATACAGATAGCGGTGTAGATATTTCCATGTTCATACAGATAGCGGTGTAGATATTTCCATGTTCATACACATAGCGGTGTAGATATTTCCATGTTCATACACATAACGGTGTAGATATTTGCATGTTCATACAGATAGCGGTGTAGATATTTCCATGTTCACACAGATAGCGGTGTAGATATTTCCATGTTCATACAGTTAGCGGTGTAGATATTTCCATGTTCATGCAGATAGCGGTGTAGATATTTCCATGTTCATCCTGATGCCGGTGTAGATATATCCATGTTCATACAGATGGCGGTGAAGATATTTCCATGTTCATACAGACGGCGGTGTAGATATTTCCATGTTCATACACATGGCGGTGTAGATATTTCCATGTTCATAGAGATGGCGGTGTAGATATTTCCATGTTCATAAAAATGGCGGTGTAGATATTTCCATGTTCATAGAGATGGCGGTGTAGATATTTCCATGTTTGTACAGATAGCAGTGTAGTTATTTCCATGTTTATAGAGATAGCAGTGTAGATATTTCCATTGATATACAGATAGCTGAGGAGATATTTCCATGTTCATACAGATAGCGGTGCAGATATTTCCATGTTCATACAGATAGCTGTGTAGATATTTCCATGTTCATACAGATAGCGGTGTAGTTATTTCCATGTTCATACAGTTAGCGGTGTAGATATTTCCATGTTCATACAGATGGCGGTGTAGATATTTCCATGTTCATACAGATGGCGGTGTAGATATTTACATGTTCATACAGATGGCTTTGTAGATATTTCCATGTTCATACAGGTGGCGGTGTAGATATTTCCATGTTCATACAGATAGCAGTGTAGTTATTTCCATGTTTATAGAGATAGCAGTGTAGGTATTTCCATTGATATACAGATAGCTGTGTAGATATTTACATGTTCATACAGATGGCGGTGTAGATATTTCCATGTTCTTACGGATGGCAGTGTAGATATTTCCATGTTCGTTCAGGTGGCGGTGTAGATATTCCATGTTTATACAAATAGCAGTGTAGTTATTTCAATGTTTATAGAGATAGCAATGTAGATATTTCCATTGATATACATATAGCTGTGTAGATATTTGCATGTTCATACAGATAGCGGTGTAGATATTGCCATGTTCATACAGATAGAGGTGTAGATATTTCCATGTTCATACAGATAGCGGTGTTGATATTTCCATGTTCATACAGATAACGGTGTAGATATTTCCATGTTCATACAGATGGCGGTGTAGATATTTCCATGTTTTTAGAGATGGCGGTGTAGATATTTTCATGTTTACACAGATGGCGGTGGAGATACTTCCATGTTTACACAGATAGCGTTGTAGACATTTCCATGTTTACACAGATAGCGGTGTGTATATTTCCACGTTTATGCAGATAGCGGTGTAGATATTTCCATGTTTATGCAGATAGCGGTGCGGATATTTCCATGTTTATACAGATAGTTGGGCAGATATTTCCATGTTTATTCAGATAGCGGTGTAGATATTTCCATCTTAATACAGATGGCGGTGTAGATATGTCTATGTTCGTACAGATGGCGGTGTAGATATTTGCATGTTCATAGTGATGGCGGTGTAGATATTTCGAAGTTTATAGAGATAGCGCTGTAGTTATTTCCAAATTTATAGAGAAATCTGTGTAGATATTTCCATGTATATGCAGATATTTGTGTAGATATTTCCATGTTCATGCAGATAGCGGTGTAGATATTTCCATGTTCATCCAGATGCCGGTGTAGATATATCCATGTTCATACAGATGGCGGTGAAGATATTTCCATGTTCATATAGACGGCGGTATTGATATTTCCATGTTCATACACATGGCGGTGTAGATATATCCAAGTTCATAGAGATGGTGCTGTAGATATTTCCATGTTCATACAAATGGCGGTGTAGATATTTCCATATTGATAGAGATGGCGGTTTAGATATTTCCATGTTTATACAGATAGCAGTGTAGATATTTCCATGTTTATTGAGATAGCAGTGTAGATATTTCCATTGATATACAGATAGCTGTGTAGATATTTGCATGTTCATACAGATAGCGGTGTAGATATTTCCATGTTCATAATGATAGCGGTGTAGATATTTCCATGTTCATACAGTTAGTGGTGTAGATATTTCCATGTTCATACAGATGGCGGTGTAGATATTTCCATGTTCATACAGATGGCCGTGTAGATATTTACATGTTCATACAGATGGCGGAGTAGATATTTCCATGTTCGTACGGATTGCAGTGTAGATATTTCCATGTTCATACAGGTGGCGGTGTAGATATTCCCCTGTTTTTAAAGATAGCTGTGTAGTTATTTCCGAGTTTATAGAGATAGCAGGGTAGATATTTCCATTGATATACAGATAGCTGTGTAGATATTTGCATGCTCATACAGATAGCGGTGAAGATATTTCCATGTTCATACAGATAACGGTGTAGATATTTCCATGTTCATACACATAGCGGTGTAGATATTTCCATGTTCATACAGATAACGGTGTAGATATTTCCATGTTAATACAGATAGCGGTGTAGATATTTCCATGTTCACACAGATAGCGGTGTAGATATTTCAATGTTCATACAGTTAGCGGTGTAGATATTTCCATGTTCATTCAGATAGCCGTGTAGTTATTTCCATGTTCATCCAGATGCCGGTGTAGATATATCCATGTTCATACAGATGGCGGTGAAGATATTTCCATGTTCATACAGATGGCGGTGTAGATATTTCCATGTTCATACACATGGCGGTGTAGATATTTCCATGTTCCTAGAGATGGCGGTGTAGATATTTCCATGTTTGTACAGATAGGAGTGTAGTTATTTCCATGTTTATAGAGATAGCAGTGTAGCTATTTCCTTTGATATACAGATAGCTGTGGAGATATTTCCATGTTCATACAGATAGCGGTGCAGATATTTCCATGTTCATACAGATAGCTGTGTAGATATTTCCATGTTCATACAGATAGCGGTGTAGTTATTTCCATGTTTATACAGTTAGCGGTGTAGATATTTCCATTTTCTTACAGATGGTGGTGTAGATATTTAGATGTTCATACAGATGGCGGTGTAGATATTTCCATGTTCGCACGTATGGCAGTGTAGATATTTCCATGTTCATACAGGTGGCGTGTGTACATATTTCCATGTTTATACAGATAGCAGTTTAGTTATTTCCATGTTTATAGAGATAGCAGTGTAGATATTTCCATTGATATACAGATAGCTGTGTAGATATTTGCATGTTCATACAGATACCGGTGTAGATATTTCCATGTTCATACAGAGAGCCGTGTAGATATTTCCTTGTTCATACAGATAGTGGTGTAGATATTTCCATGTTCATGCAGATAACGGTGTAGATATTTCCATGTTCATACAGATAGCCTTGTAGATATTTCCATGTTCATACAGTTATCGGTGTAGATATTAACATGTTCTTACAGATGGCGGTGTAGATATTTACATGTTCATACAGATGGCGGTGTAGATATTTCCATGTTCGTAAAGATGACGGTGTAGATATTTCCATGTTCATACAGATGGCGGTGTAGATATTTCCATGTTCATACAAATGGCGGTGTAGATATTTCTATGTTCATACAGATGGCGGTGTAGATATTTCCGTGTTCATACAAATGGCGGTGTAGATATTTCCATGTTCATAGAGATGGCGGTGTAGATATTTCCATGTTTCTACAGATAGCAATGTAGATATTTCCATGTTTATAGAGATAGCGGTGTAGATATTTCCACTGATATACAGATAGCTGTGTAGATATTTGCATGTACATACAGATAGCGGTGTAGATATTTCCATGTTCATACAGATAGCGGTGTAGATATTTCCATGTTCATACAGATAGCGGTGTAGATATTTCCATGTTTTACAGATAGCAGTGTAGATATTTCCATGTTCATACAGATAGCGGTGTAGATATTTCCATGTTTATAGAGATGGCGGTCTAGATATTTCCATGTTTATAGAGATATTGGTGTAGTTATTTCCAAGTTTATAGAGACTGCGGTGTAGATATTTCCATGTTTATGCAGACAGCGGTATAGGTATTTCCATGTTCATACAGATTTCGGTGTAGATATTTCCATGTTTTTAGAGATGGCGGTGTAGATATTTTCACGTTTACACAGATGGCGGTGGAGATATTTCCATGTTTACACAGATAGCGGTGCAGAGATTTCCATGTTTACACAGATAGCGGTGTGGATATTTCCATGTTTATGCAGATAGCGGTGTAGGTATTTCCATGTTTATACAGATAGCGGTGCGGATATTTCCATGTTTATACAGATAGTTGGGCAGATATTTCCATGTTTATACAGATAGCGGTGTAGATATTTCCATCTTAATACAGATGGCGGTGTAGATATGTCCATGTTCGTACAGATGGCGGTGTAGATATTTCCATGTTCATACAGATGGCGGTGGAGATATTTTGAAGTTTATA
Organism: Gorilla gorilla gorilla; assembly: GCF_029281585.2. Classification (NCBI taxonomy): domain Eukaryota; kingdom Metazoa; phylum Chordata; class Mammalia; order Primates; family Hominidae; genus Gorilla; species Gorilla gorilla. Next base: position 14,274,437 of record NC_073235.2, on the reverse strand, counting down.
GAGATATCGCTGCAGTTATTTCCATATTTATAGAGAAATCTGTGTAAATATTTCCATGTATATGCAGATAGCTGTGTAGATATTTCCATGTTCATGCAGATAGCGGTGTAGATATTTCCACGTTCATCCAGATGCCGGTGTAGATATATCCATGTTCATACAGATGGCGGTGAAGATATTTCCATGTTCATACAGATGGCGGTGTAGATATTTCCATGTTCATACACATGGCGGTGTAGATATTTCCAAGTTCATAGAGATGGCGATGTAGATATTTCCATGTTCATACAAATGGCGGTGTAGCTATTTCCATGTTCATAGAGATGGCGGTGTAGATATTTCCATGTTTATACAGATAGCAGTGTAGTTATTTCCATGTTTATAGAGATAGCAGTGTAGATATTTCCATTGATATACAGACAGCTGTGTAGATATTTGCATGCTCATACAGATAGCGGTGTAGATATTTCCATGTTCATACTGATAGCGGTGTAGATATTTCCATGTTCATACAGTTAGCGGTGTAGATATTTCCATGTTCATACAGATGGCGGTGTAGATATTTCCATGTTCATACAGATGGCGGTGTAGATATTTACATGTTCATACAGATGGCGGTGTAGATATTTCCATGTTCATACGGATGGCAGTGTAGATATTTCCATGTTCATACAGGTGGCGGTGTAGATATTCCCATGTTTTTACAGATAGCTGTGTAGTTATTTCCATGTTTATAGAGATAGCAGTGTAGATATTTCCATTGATATACAGATAGCTGTGTAGAAATTTGCATGTTCATACAGATAGCGGTGTAGATATTTCCATGTTCATACAGATGGCGGTGTAGATATTTACATGTTCATACAGGTGGCGGTGTAGATATTCCCATGTTTTTACAGATAGCTGTGTAGATATTTCCGTGTTTATAGAGATAGAAGTGTAGATATTTCCATTGATATACAGATAGCTGTGTACATATTTGCATGCTCATACAGATAGCGGTGAAGATATTTCCATGTTCATACAGATAACGGTGTAGATATTTCCATGTTCATACACATAGCGGTGTAGATATTTCCATGTTCATACAGATAACGGTGTAGATATTTCCATGTTAATACAGATAGCGGTGTAGATATTTCCATGTTCACACAGATAGCGGTGTAGATATTTCCATGTTCATACAGTTAGCGGTGTAGATATTTCCATGTTCATACAGATAGCGGTGTAGATATTTCCATGTTTTACAGATAGCAGTGTAGATATTTCCATGTTCATACAGATAGCGGTGTAGATATTTCCATGTTTATAGAGATGGCGGTCTAGATATTTCCATGTTTATAGAGATATTGGTGTAGTTATTTCCAAGTTTATAGAGACTGCGGTGTAGATATTTCCATGTTTATGCAGACAGCGGTATAGGTATTTCCATGTTCATACAGATTTCGGTGTAGATATTTCCATGTTTTTAGAGATGGCGGTGTAGATATTTTCACGTTTACACAGATGGCGGTGGAGATATTTCCATGTTGACACAGATAGCGGTGCAGGGATTTCCATGTTTACACAGATAGCGGTGTGGATATTTCCATGTTTATGCAGATAGCGGTGTAGATATTTCCATGTTTATACAGATAGCGGTGCGGATATTTCCATGTTTATACAGATAGTTGGGCAGATATTTCCATGTTTATACAGATAGCGGTGTAGATATTTCCATCTTAATACAGATGGCGGTGTAGATATGTCCATGTTCGTACAGATGGCGGTGTAGATATTTCCATGTTCATACAGATGGCGGTGGAGATATTTTGAAGTTTATAGAGATATCGCTGCAGTTATTTCCATATTTATAGAGAAATCTGTGTAAATATTTCCATGTATATGCAGATAGCTGTGTAGATATTTCCATGTTCATGCAGATAGCGGTGTAGATATTTCCACGTTCATCCAGATGCCGGTGTAGATATATCCATGTTCATACAGATGGCGGTGAAGATATTTCCATGTTCATACAGATGGCGGTGTAGATATTTCCATGTTCATACACATGGCGGTGTAGATATTTCCAAGTTCATAGAGATGGCGATGTAGATATTTCCATGTTCATACAAATGGAGGTGTAGCTATTTCCATGTTCATAGAGATGGCGGTGTAGATATTTCCATGTTTATACAGATAGCAGTGTAGTTATTTCCATGTTTATAGAGATAGCAGTGTAGATATTTCCATTGATATACAGACAGCTGTGTAGATATTTGCATGCTCATACAGATAGCGGTGTAGATATTTCCATCTTAATACTGATAGCGGTGTAGATATTTCCATGTTCATACAGTTAGCGGTGTAGATATTTCCATGTTCATACAGATGGCGGTGTAGATATTTCCATGTTCATACAGATGGCGGTGTAGATATTTACATGTTCATACAGATGGCGGTGTAGATATTTCCATGTTCGTACGGATGGCAGTGTAGATATTTCCATGTTCATACAGGTGGCGGTGTAGATATTCCCATGTTTTTACAGATAGCTGTGTAGTTATTTCCATGTTTATAGAGATAGCAGTGTAGATATTTCCATTGATATACAGATAGCTGTGTAGAAATTTGCATGTTCATACAGATAGCGGTGTAGTTATTTCCATGTTCATACAGATAGCGGTGTAGATATTTCCATGTTCATACAGATGGCGGTGTAGATATTTCCATGTTCATACAGATGGCGGTGTAGATATTTACATGTTCATACAGGTGGCGGTGTAGATATTCCCATGTTTTTACAGATAGCTGTGTAGATATTTCCGTGTTTATAGAGATAGCAGTGTAGATATTTCCATTGATATACAGATAGCTGTGTAGATATTTGCATGCTCATACAGATAGCGGTGAAGATATTTCCATGTTCATACAGATAACGGTGTAGATATTTCCATATTCATACACATAGCGGTGTAGATATTTCCATGTTCATACAGATAACGGTGTAGATATTTCCATGTTAATACAGATAGCGGTGTAGATATTTCCATGTTCACACAGATAGCGGTGTAGATATTTCCATGTTCATACAGTTAGCGGTGTAGATATTTCCATGTTCATGCAGATAGCCGTGTAGTTATTTCCATGTTCATCCAGATGCCGGTGTAGATATATCCATGTTCATACAGATGGCGGTGAAGATATTTCCATGTTCATACAGATGGCGGTGTAGATATTTCCATGTTCATACACATGGCGGTGTAGATATTTCCATGTTCATAGAGATGGCGGTGTAGATATTTCCATGTTTGTACAGATAGGTGTGTAGTTATTTCCATGTTTATAGAGATAGCAGTGTAGATATTTCCATTGATATACAGATAGCTGTGGAGATATTTCCATGTTCATACAGATAGCGGTGCAGATATTTCCATGTTCATACAGATAGCTGTGTAGATATTTCCATGTTCATACAGATAGCGGTGTAGTTATTTCCATGTTCATACAGTTAGCGGTGTAGATATTTCCATTTTCTTACAGATGGCGGTGTAGATATTTCCATGTTCATACAGATGGCGGTGTAGATATTTCCATGTTCGCACGGATGGCAGTGTAGATATTTCCATGTTCATACGGGTGGCGGTGTACATATTTCCATGTTTATACAGATAGCAGTTTAGTTATTTCCATGTTTATAGAGATAGCAGTGTAGATATTTCCATTGATATACAGATAGCTGTGTAGATATTTGCATGTTCATACAGATAGCGGTGTAGATATTTCCATGTTCGTACAGACAGCCGTGTAGATATTTCCTTGTTCATACAGATAGTGGTGTAGATATTTCCATGTTCATGCAGATAACGGTGTAGATATTTCCATGTTCATACAGATAGCCTTGTAGATATTTCCATGTTCATACAGTTAGCGGTGTAGATATTTCCATGTTCTTACAGATGGCGGTGTAGATATTTACATGTTCATACAGATGGCGGTGTAGATATTTCCATGTTCGTAAAGATGACGGTGTAGATATTTCCATGTTCATACAGATGGCGGTGTAGATATTTCCATGTTCATACAAATGGCGGTGTAGATATTTCTATGTTCATACAGATGGCGGTGTAGAAATTTCCGTGTTCATACAAATGGCGGTGTAGATATTTCCATGTTCATAGAGATGGCGGTGTAGATATTTCCAAGTTTCTACAGATAGCAATGTAGATATTTCCATGTTTATAGAGATAGCGGTGTAGATATTTCCACTGATATACAGATAGCTGTGTAGATATTTGCATGTACATACAGATAGCGGTGTAGATATTTCCATGTTCATACAGATAGCGGTGTAGATATTTCCATGTTCATACAGATAGTGGTGTAGATATTTCCATGTTTTACAGATAGCAGTGTAGATATTTCCATGTTCATACAGATAGCGGTGTAGATATTTCCATGTTTATATAGAGGGTGGTTTAGATATTTCCATGTTCATACCGATGGCGGTGTATATATTTCCATGTTCATAGAGATGGCGGTGAAGGTATTTCCATGTTCATACAGATGGCGGTGTAGATATTTCCATGTTCATACACATGGCGTTGTGGATATTTCCATGTTCATAGAGATGGCGGTGTAGATATTTCCATGTTCGTACGGATGGCAGTGTAGATATTTCCATGTTCGTACAGGTGGTGGTGTAGGTATTTCCATGTTTATACAGATATCAGTGTAGTTATTTCCATGTTTATAGAGATAGCAATGTAGATATTTCCATTGATATACAGATAGCTGTGTAGATATTTGCATGTTCATACAGATAGCGGTGTAGATATTTCCATGTTCGTACAGATAGAGGTGTAGATATTTCCATGTTCACACAGATAGCGGTGTAGATATTTCCACGTTCATACAGATAACGGTGTAGATATTTCCATGTTCATACAGTTAGCGGTGTAGATATTTCCATGTTCGTACAGATGGCGGTGTAGATATTTCCATGTTCATTAAGATGGCGGTGTAGATATTTCCATGTTTATGCAGATAGCGGTATAGATATTTCCATGTTTATACAGATGGTGGTGTAGATATTTCCATGTTTATAGAGATGGCGGTCTAGATATTTTCATGTTTATAGAGATAGTGGTGTAGTTATTTCCAAGTTTTTAGAGACAGCGTTGTAGATATTTCCATGTTTATACATATAGCGGTGAAGGTATTTCCATGTTTATACAGATATCGGTGTAGATATTTCCATGTTTATAGAGATAGCAGTGTAGATATTTCCATGTTTATAGAGATAGTTGTGTAGATAATTTCAATTTTATACAGATAACAGTGTAGATATTTCCAAGTTCATACAGATAGCTTTGTAGATATTTCCACGTTTATAGAGATTGTGGTGTAGATGTTTCCATGTTCATACAGATGGCGGTGTAAATATTTCCATGTTTTTAGAGATGGCGGTGTAGATATTTTCATGTTTAGACAGATGGCGGTGTAGATATTTCCATGTTTACACAGATAGCGGTGTAGACATTTCCATGTTTACACTGATAGCGGTGTGGATATTTCCATGTTTATGCAGATAGCGGTGTGGATATTTCCATGTTTATACAGATAGCGGTGTAGATATTTCCATGTTTATACAGATAGCTGGGCAGAGATTTCCATGTTTATACAGATAGCGGTGTAGATATTTCCATCTTAATACAGAAGGCTGTGTAGATATGTCTATGTTCGTACGGATGGTGGTGTAGATATTTCCATGTTAATACAGATGGAGGTGTAGATATTTCGAAGTTTATAGAGATAGGGCTGTACTTATTTCCATATTTATAGAGAAATCTGTGTAGATATTTCGATGTATATGCAGATAGTTCTGTAGATATTTCCATGTTCATGCAGATAGCGGTGTAGATATTTCCACGTTCATCCAGATGGTGGTGTAGATATATCCATGTTCATACAGATGGCGGTGAAGATATTTCCATGTTCATAAAGATGGCGGTCTAGATATTTCCATGTTCATACACATGGCGGTGTAGATATTTCCATGTTCATACAGATGGCGGTGTAGATATTTCCATGTTTATTGAGATGGCGGTGTAGATATTTTCATGTTTACACAGATGGCGGTGTAGATATTTCCATGTTTACAAAGATAGCGGTGTAGACATTTCCATGTTTACACAGATAGCGGTGTGGCTATTTCCATATTTATGCAGATAGCGGTGCAGGTATTTCCATGTTTATACAGATTGTGGTGCGGTTATTTCCATGTTTATACAGATAGTTGGGCAGATATTTCCATGTTTATACAGATAGCGGTGTAGATATTTCCATCTTAATACAGATGACGGTGTAGATATGTCTATGTTCGTACAGATGGCGGTGTAGATATTTCGATGTTCATACAGATGGTGGTGTAGATATTTCGAAGTTTATAGAGATAGCCCTGTAGCTATTTCCATATTTATAGAGAAATCTGTGTAGATATTTCCATGTATATGCAGATAGCTGTGTAGATATTTCCATGTTCATGCAGATAGCGGTGTAGATATTTCCATGTTCATCCAGATTCCGGTGTAGATATATCCATGTTCATACAGATGCTGGTGTAGATATTTACATGTTTATAGAGATGGTGGTGTAGATATTTCCATGTTTATATAGAGGGCGGTTTAGATATTTCCATGTTCATACCGATGGCGGTGTATATATTTCCATGTTCATAGAGATGGCGGTGAAGATATTTCCATGTTCATACAGATGGCGGTGTAGATATTTCCATGTTCATGCAGATAGCAGTGTAGATATTTCCATGTTCATCCAGATTCCGGTGTAGATATATCCATGTTCATACAGATGCTGGTGTAGATATTTACATGTTTATAGAGATGGTGGTGTAGATATTTCCATGTTTATATAGAGGGCGGTTTAGATATTTCCATGTTCATACCGATGGCGGTGTATATATTTCCATGTTCATAGAGATGGCGGTGAAGATATTTCCATGTTCATACAGATGGCGGTGTAGATATTTCCATGTTCATAGAGACGGCGGTGTAGATATTTCCATGTTTATACAGATAGCAGTGTAGTTATTTCCATGTTTATAGAGATAGCAATGTAGATATTTCCATTGACATACATATAGCTGTGTAGATATTTGCATGTTCACACAGACAGCGGTTTAGTTATTTCCATGTTCATACAGATAGCGGTGTAGATATTTCCATGTTCATACACATAGCGGAGTAGATATTTCCATGTTCATACAGATAACGGTGTAGATATTTCCATGTTCATGCAGATAGCGGTGTAGATATTTCCATGTTCACACAGATAGCGGTGTAGATATTTCCATGTTAATATAGATAGCGGTGTAGATATTTCCATGTTCATACAGATAGCGGTGTAGATATTTCCGTGTTTTACAGATAGCGGTGTAGATATTTCCATGTTCATACAGATAGCGGGGTAGATATTTCCATCTTCATACAGTTAGCCGTGTAGATATTTCCATGTTCATACTGATGGCGGTGTAGATATTTACATGTTCATATAGAAGGCGGTGTAGATATTTCCATGTTCGTACGGATGGCAGTGTAGATATTTCCATGTTCATACAGGTGGCGGTGTAGATATTTCCATGTTTGTACAGATAGCAGTGTAGTTATTTCCATGTTTATACAGATAGCGGTGTAGATATTTCCATTGTTATACAGATAGCTGTGTAGATATTTGCATGTTCATACAGATAGCGGTGTAGATATTTCCATGTTCATACACATAGCGGTGTAGATGTTTCCATGTTCATACAGATAACGGTGTAGATATTTCCATGATCATGCAGACAGCGGTGTAGATATTTCCATGTTCACACAGATAGCGGTGTAGATATTTCCATGTTCATACAGTTAGCGGCGTTGATATTTCCATGTTCATGCAGATAGGGGTGTAGATATTTCCATGTTCATACAGATAGCGGTGTAGATATTTCCATGTTCATACAGATAGCGGTGTAGATATTTCCATGTTCATACAGATAGCGGTGTAGATATTTCCATGTTCATACAGATAGCGGTGTAGATATTTCCATGTTTTACAGATAGCGGTGTAGATATTTCCATGTTCATACAGATAGCGGAGTAGATATTTCCATGTTCATACAGTTAGCGATGTAGATATTTCCATGTTCATACAGATGGCGGTGTAGATATCTACATGTTCATACAGATGGCGGTGTAGATATTTCCATGTTCGTACGGATGGCAGTGTAGATATTTCCATGTTCATACAGGTGGTGGTGTAGATATTTCCATGTTCATACAGATAGCAGTGTAGTTATTTCCATGTTTATAGAGATAGCAGTGTAGATATTTCCATTGATATACAGATAGCTGTGTAGATATTTAAATGTTCATAGAAATGGTGTTGTAGATATTTCCATGTTCGTACGGATGGCAGTGTAGCTATTTCCATGTTCTTACAGAAGGCGGTGTAGATATTTCCATGTTTATACAGATAGCAGTGTAGTTATTTCCATGTTTATAGAGATAGCAATGTAGTTATTTCCATTGATCTAAATATAGCTGTGTAGATATTTGCATGTTCATACTGATAGCGGTGTATATATTTCCATGTTCGTACAGATAGCGGTGTAGATATTTCCATGTTCATACAGATAGCGGTGTAGATATTTCCATGTTCATACAGATAACGGTGTAGATAATTCCATGTTCATACAGATAGCGGTGTAGATATTTCCATGTTCATACAGGTAGAGGTGTAGATAATTCCATGTACATACAGATGGCGGTGTAGATATTTACATGTTCATACAGATAGCGGTGAAGATATTTCCATGTTCGTAGAGATGGCGGTGTAGATATTTCCATGTTCATAGAGATGGCGGTGTAGATATTTCCATGTTTATGCAGATAGCGGTATAGATATTTCCATGTTTATACAGATGGTGGTGTAGATATTTCCATGTTTATAGAGATGGCGGTCTAGATATTTCCATGTTTATAGAGATAGTGGTGTAGTTATTTCCAAGTTTATAGAGACAGCATTGTAGATATTTCCATGTTTATACAGATAGCGGTGAAGATATTTCCATGTTTATACAGATAGCGGTGTAGATATTTCCATGTTTATACAGATAGCAGTGTAGATATTTCCATGTTTATAGAGATAGTGGTGTAGATAATTTCAATTTTATACAGATAGCAGTGTAGATATTTCCAAGTTCATACAGATAGCGGTGTAGATATTTCCACGTTTATAGAGATGGTGGTGTAGATATTTCCATGTTCATACAGATGGCGGTGTAGATATTTCCATGTTTTTAGAGATGGCGGTGTAGATATTTTCATGTTTACACCGATGGCGGTGGAGATATTTCCATGTTTACACAGATAGCGGTGTAGACATTTCCATGTTTACACAGATAGCGGTGTGGATATTTCCATGTTTTTGCAGATAGCTGTGTAGATATTTCCATGTTTATACAGATAGAGGTGTGGATATTTCCATGTTTATACAGATAGTTGAGCAGATATTTCCATGTTTATACAGATAGCGGTGTAGATATTTCCATCTTAATACAGATGGCGGTGTAGATAGGTCCATGTTCGTACAGATGGCGGTGTAGATATTTCCATGTTCATACAGATGGCGGTGTAGATTTTTCGAAGTTTATAGAGATAGCGCTGTAGTTATTTCCATATTTATAGAGAAATCTCTGTAGATATTTCCATGTATATGCAGATAGCCGTGTAGATATTTCCATGTTCATGCAGATAGCAGTGTAGATAATTCCATGTTCATCCAGATGCCGGTGTAAATATATCCATGTTCATACAGATGGCGGTGAAGATATTTCCATGTTCATACAGATGGCGGTGTAGATATTTCCGTGTTCATACAAATGGCGGTGTAGATATTTCCATGTTCATAGACATGACGGTGTAGATATTTCCATGTTTATACAGATAGCAATGTAGATATTTCCATGTTTATAGAGATAGCGGTGTAGATATTTCCATTGATGTACAGATAACTGTGTAGATATTTGCATGTTCATACAGATAGCGGTGTAGATATTTCCATGTTCAAACAGATAACTGTGTAGATATTTCCATGTTCATACAGATAGCGGTGTAGATATTTCCATGTTTTACAGATAGCGGTGTAGATATTTCCATGTTCATACAGATAGCGGAGTAGATATTTCCATGTTCATACAGTTAGCGATGTAGATATTTCCATGTTCATACAGATGGCGGTGTAGATATCTACATGTTCATACAGATGGCGGTGTAGATATTTCCATGTTCGTACGGATGGCGGTCTACATATTTCCATGTTTATAGAGATAGTGGTGTAGTTATTTCCAAGTTTATAGAGACAGCTTTGTAGATATTTCCATGTTTATACAGATAGCGGTGAAGATATTTCCATGATTATACAGATAGCGGTGTAGATATTTCCATGTTTATACAGACAGCAGTGTAGATATTTCCATGTTTATAGAGATAGTGGTGTAGATAATTTTACTTTTATGCAGAGAGCAGTGTTGATATTTCCAAGTTCATACAGATAGCGGTGTAGATATTTCCACTTTTATAGAGATGGCGGTGTAGATATTTCCATGTTCATACAGATGGCGGTGTAGATATTTCCATGATTATAGAGATGGCGGTGTAGATATTTTCATGTTTACACAGATGGCGGTGTAGATATTTCCATGTTTACACAGATAGCGGTGTAGACATTTCCATGTTTTCACAGATAGCGGAGTGGATATTTCCATGTTTATGCAGATAGCGGTGTAGATATTTCCATGTTTATACAGATAGCGGTGCGGATATTTCCATGTTTTTACAGATAGTTGGGCAGATATTTCCATGTTTATACAGATAGCGGTGTAGATATTTCCATCTTAATACAGATGGCGGTGTAGATATGTCTATGTTCGTACAGATGGCGGTGTAGATATTTCGATGTTCATACAGATGGTGGTGTAGATATTTCAAAGTTTATAGAGATAGCCCTGTAGTTATTTCCATATTTATAGAGAAATCTGTGTAGATATTTCCATGTATATGCAGATAGCTGAGTAGATATTTCCGTGTTCATGCAGATAGCGGTGTTGATATTTCCATGTTCATCCAGATTCCGGTGTAGATATATCCATGTTCATACAGATGCTGGTGTAGATATTTACATGTTTATAGAGATGGTGGTGTAGATATTTCCATGTTTATATAGAGGGCGGTTTAGATATTTCCATGTTCATACCGATGGCGGTGTATATATTTCCATGTTCATAGAGATGGCGGTGAAGATATTTCCATGTTCATACAGATGGCGGTGTAGATATTTCCATGTTCATACACATGGCGTTGTAGATATTTCCATGTTCATAGAGATGGCGGTGTAGATATTTCCATGTTCGTACGGATGGCAGTGTTGATATTTCCATGTTCGTACAGGTGGTGGTGTAGATATTTCCATGTTTATACAGATAGCAGTGTAGTTATTTCCATGTTTATAGAGATAGCAATGTAGATATTTCCATTGATATACAGATAGCTGTGTAGATATTTGCATGTTCATACAGATAGCGGTGTAGATATTTCCATGTTCGTACAGATAGAGGTGTAGATATTTCCATGTTCACACAGATAGCGGTGTAGATATTTCCACGTTCATACAGATAACGGTGTAAATATTTCCATGTTCATACAGTTAGCGGTGTAGATATTTCCATGTTCGTACAGATGGCGGAGTAGATATTTCCATGTTCATTAAGATGGCGGTGTAGATATTTCCATGTTTATGCAGATAGCAGTATAGATATTTCCATGTTTATACAGATGGTGGTGTAGATATTTCCATGATTGTAGAGATGGCGGTCTAGATATTTCCGTGTTTATAGAGATAGTGGTGTAGTTATTTCCAAGTTTATAGAGACAGCGTTGTAGATATTTCCATGTTTATACAGATAGCGGTGAAGGTATTTCCATGTTTATACAGATAGCGGTGTAGATATTTCCATGTTTATACAGGTAGCAGTGTAGATATTTCCATGTTTATAGAGATAGTTGTGTAGATAATTTCAATTTTATACAGATAGCAGTGTAGATATTTCCAAGTTCATACAGATAGCGGTGTAGATATTTCCACCTTTATAGAGATGGTGGTGTAGATATTTCCATGTTCATACAGATGGCGGTGTAGATATTTCCATGTTTATAGAGATGGCGGTGTAGATATTTTCCAGTTTACACAGATGGCGGTGTAGATATTTCCATGTTTACACAGATAGCATTGTAGACATTTCCATGTTTACACAGATAGCGGTGTGGATATTTCCATGTTTATGCAGATAGCGGTGTAGATATTTCCATGTTTATACAGTTAGCGGTGCGGATATTTCAATGTTTATACAGATATTTGGGCAGATATTTCCATGTTTATACAGATAGCGGTGTAGATATTTCCATCTTAATACAGATGGCGGTGTGGATATGTCCATGTTGGTACAGATGGCGGTGTAGATATTTCCATGTTCATAAAGATGGCGGTGTTGATATTTCGAAGTTTATAGATATAGCGCTGTAGTTATTTCGATATTTATAGGGAAATCTCTGTAGATATTTCCATGTATATTCAGATAGCTGTTTAGATATTTCCATGTTCATGCAGATAGCGGTGTAGATATTTCCATGTTCATCCAGATGCCGGTGTAGATATATCCATGTTCATACAGATGGCAGTGAAGATATTTCCATGTTCATGCAGATGGCAGTGTAGATATTTCCATGTTCATACAGATGGCGGTGTAGATATTTCCATGTTCGTAGAGATGGCGGTGTAGATATTTCCATGTTCATATAGATGGCGGTGTAGATATTTCCATGTTTTACAGATAGCAGTGTAGTTATTTCCATGTTTATAGAGATAGCAGTGTAGATATTTCCATTGATATACAGATAGCTGTGTAGATATTTGCATGTTCATACACATAGCGGTGTAGATATTTCCATGCTCATACAGATAGCGGTGTAGATATTTCCATGTTCATACAGATAGCGGTGCAGATATTTCCATGTTCATTCAGATAGCGGTGTAGATCTTACCATGTTCATACAGATAGCGGTGTAGATATTTCCATGTTCATACAGTTAGCGGTGTAGATATTTCCATGTTCATACAGATGGCGGTGTAGATATTTAAATGTTCATACAGATGGCGTTGTAGATATTTCCATGTTCGCACGGATGGCTGTGTAGATATTTCCATGTTCATACAGGTGGCGGTGTAGATATTTCCATGTTTATACAGATAGCAGTGTAGTTATTTCCATGTTTATAGAGATAGCAGTGTAGATATTTCCATTTGTATACAGATAGCTGTGTAGATATTTGCATCTTCATACAGATAGCTGTGTAGATATTTCCATGTTCGGACAGATAGCGGTGTAGATATTTCCATGTTCATACAGATAGCAGTGTAGATATTTCCATGTTCATAGAGATAACGGTGTAGATATTTCCATGTTCATACAGATAGCCTTGTAGATATTTCCATGTTCATACAGTTAGCTGTGTAGATATTTCCATGTTCATACAGATGGCGGTGTAGATATTTACATGTTCATACAGATGGCGGTGTAGATATTTCCATGTTCGTGCAGATGGCGGTGTAGATATTTCCATATTCATAGAGATGGCGGTGTAGATATTTCTATGTTTATGCAGATAGCGGTATAGATATTTCCATGTTTATAAAGATGGTGGTGTAGATATTTCCATGTTTATATAGATGGCGGTCTACATATTTCCATGTTTATAGAGATAGTGGTGTAGTTATTTCCAAGTTTATAGAGACAGCGTTGTAGATATTTCCATGTTTATACAGATAGCAGTGAAGATATTTCCATGATTATACAGATAGCGGTGTAGATATTTCCATGTTTATACAGACAGCAGTGTAGATATTTCCATGTTTATAGAGATAGTGGTGTAGATAACTTCAATTTTATACAGAGAGCAGTGTAGATATTTCCAAGTTCATACAGATAGCGGTGTAGATATTCCCACTTTTATAGAGATGGCGGTGTAGATATTTCCATGTTCATACAGATGGCGGTGTAGATATTTCCATGTTTATAGAGATGGCGGTGTAGATATTTTCATGTTTACACAGATGGTGGTGTAGGTATTTCCATGTTTACACAGATAGCGGTGTAGACATTTCCATGTTTACACAGATAGCGGTGTGGATATTTCCATGTTTATGCAGATAGCGGTGTAGATATTTCCATGTTTATACAGATAGCGGTGCGGATATTTCCATGTTTTTACAGATAGTTGGGCAGATATTTCCATGTTTATACAGATAGCGGTGAAGGTATTTCCATGTTTATACAGATAGCGGTGTAGATATTTCCATGTTTATACAGATAGCAGTGTAGATATTTCCATGTTTATAGAGATAGTTGTGTAGATAATTTCAATTTTATACAGATAGCAGTGTAGATATTTCCAAGTTCATACAGATAGCGGTGTAGATATTTCCACCTTTATAGAGATGGTGGTGTAGGTATTTCCATGTTCATACAGATGGCGGTGTAGATATTTCCATGTTTATAGAGATGGCGGTGTAGATATTTTCCTGTTTACACAGATGGCGGTGGAGATATTTCCATGTTTACACAGATAGCGTTGTAGACATTTCCATGTTTACACACATAGCGGTGTGGATATTTCCATGTTTATGCAGATAGCGGTGTAGATATTTCCATGTTTATACAGATAGCGGTGCGGATATTTCCATGTTTTTACAGATATTTGGGCAGATATTTCCATGTTTATACAGATAGCGGTGTAGATATTTAAATCTTAATACAGATGGCGGTGTAGATATGTCTATGTTCGTACAGATGGCGGTGTAGATATTTCCATGTTCATACAGATGGTGGTGTAGATATTTCGAAGTTTATAGAGATAGCGCTGTAGTTATTTCCATATTTATAGAGAAATCTGTGTAGATATTTCCATGTATATGCAGATAGCTGTGTAGATATTTCCATGTTCATGCAGATAGCGGTGTAGATATTTCCATGTTCATCCAGATGCCGGTGTAGATATATCCATGTTCATACAGATGCTGGTGTAGATATTTACATGTTTATAGAGATGGTGGTGTAGATATTTCCATGTTTATATAGAGGGCGGTTTAGATATTTCCATGTTCTTACCGATGGCGTTGTATATATTTCCATGTTCATAGAGATGGCGGTGAAGATATTTCAATGTTCATACAGATGGCGGTGTAGATATTTCCATGTTCATACACATGGCGGTGTAGATATTTCCATGTTCATAGAGATGGCGGTGTAGATATTTCCATGTTTATACAGATAGCAGTGTAGTTATTTCCATTTTTATAGGGATAGCAATGTAGATATTTCCATTGATATACAGATAGCTGTGTAGATATTTGCATTTTCACACAGATAGCGGTGTAGATATTTCCATGTTCATACAGATAACGGTGTAGATATTTCCATGTTCATACAGATAGCGGTGTAGATATTTCCATCTTCCTACAGTTAGCGGTGTAGATATTTCCATGTTCGTACAGATGGCGGTGTAGATATTTCCATGTTCATAGAGATGGCGGTGTAGATATTTCCATGTTCATACAAATGGCGGTGTAGATATTTCCATGTTCATAGAGATGGCGGTGTAGATATTTCCATGTTTATACAGATAGCAGTTTAGTTATTTCCATGTTTATAGAGATAGCAGTGTAGATATTTCCATTGATATACAGATAGCTGTGTAGATATTTGCATGTTCATACACATGTCGATGTAGATATTTCCATGTTAATACAGATAGTGGTGTAGATATTTCCATGTTCATACAGTTAGCGGTGTAGATATTTCCATGTTCATACATATGGCGGTGTAGATATTTCCATGTTCATACAGATAGTGGTGTAGATATTTCCATGTTTTACAGATAGCGGTGTAGATATTTCCATGTTCATACAGATAGCGGGGTAGATATTTCCATGTTTATACAGATAGCGGTGTAGATATTTCCATTGTTATACAGATGGCTGTGTAGATATTTGCATGTTCATACAGATAGGGGTGTAGATATTTCCATGTTCATACACATAGCGGTGTAGATGTTTCCATGTTCATACAGATAACGGTGTAGATATTTCCAAGATCATGCAGACAGCGGTGTAGATATTTCCATGTTCACAAAGATAGCGGTGTAGATATTTCTATGTTCATACAGTTAGCGGTGTAGATACTCCATATTCATGCAGATAGGGGTGTAGATATTTCCATGTTCATACAGATAGCGGTGTAGATATTTCCATGTTTTTAGAGATGGCGGTGTAGGTATTTTCATGTTTACACCGATGGCGGTGGAGATATTTCCATGTTTACACAGATAGCGTTGTAAACATTTCCATGTTTACACAGATAGCGGTGTGGATATTTCCATGTTTATGCAGATAGCGGTGTAGATATTTCCATGTTTATACAGTTAGCGGTGCGGATATTTCCATGTTTATACAGATATTTGGGCAGATATTTCCATGTTTATACAGATAGCAGTGTAGATATTTCCATCTTAATACAGATGGCGGTGTGGATATGTCCATGTTCGTACAGATGGCAGTGTAGGTATTTCCATGTTCATAAAGATGGCGGTGTAGATATTTCGAAGTTTATAGATATAGCGCTGTAGTTATTTCCATATTTATAGGGAAATCTCTGTAGATATTTCCATGTATATGCAGATAGCTGTGTAGATATTTCCATGTTCATGCAGATAGCGGTGTAGATATTTCCATGTTCATCCAGATGCCGGTGTAGATATATCCATGTACATACAGATGGCAGTGAAGATATTTCCATGTTCATGCAGATGGCAGTGTAGATATTTCCATGTTCATACAGATGGCGGTGTAGATATTTCAATGTTCGTAGAGATGGCGGTGTAGATATTTCCACGTTCATACAGATGGCGGTGTAGATATTTCCATGTTCATATAGATGATGGTGTAGATATTTCCATGTTTGTACAGATAGCAGTGTAGTTATTTCCATGTTTACAGAGATAGCAGTGTAGATATTTCCATTGATATACAGATAGCTGTGTAGATATTTGCATGTTCATACACATAGCGGTGTAGATATTTCCATGCTCATACAGATAGCGGTGTAGATATTTCCATGTTCATACATATAGCGGTGCAGATATTTCCATGTTCATTCAGATAGCGGTGTAGATCTTACCATGTTCATACAGATAGCGGTGTAGATATTTCCATGTTCATACAGTTAGCGGTGTAGATATTTCCATGTTCATACAGATGGCGGTGTAGATATTTAAATGTTCATACAGATGGCGTTGTAGATATTTCCATGTTCGCACGGATGGCTGTGTAGATATTTCCATGTTCATACAGGTGGCGGTGTAGATATTTCCATGTTTATACAGATAGCAGTGTAGTTATTTCCATGTTTATAGAGATAGCAGTGTAGATATTTCCATTTGTATACAGATAGCTGTGTAGATATTTGCATCTTCATACAGATAGCTGTGTAGATATTTCCATGTTCGGACAGATAGCGGTGTAGATATTTCCATGTTCATACAGATAGCAGTGTAGATATTTCCATGTTCATACAGATAACGGTGTAGATATTTCCATGTTCATACAGATAGCCTTGTAGATATTTCCATGTTCATACAGTTAGCTGTGTAGATATTTCCATGTTCATACAGATGGCGGTGTAGATATTTACATGTTCATACAGATGGCGGTGTAGGTATTTCCATGTTCGTGCAGATGGCGGTGTAGATATTTCCATATTCATAGAGATGGCGGTGTAGATATTTCCATGTTTATGCAGATAGCGGTATAGATATTTCCATGTTTATAAAGATTGTGGTGTAGATATTTCCATGTTTATATAGATGGCGGTCTACATATTTCCATGTTTATAGAGATAGTGGTGTAGTTATTTCCAAGTTTATAGAGACAGCGTTGTAGATATTTCCATGTTTATACAGATAGCAGTGAAGATATTTCCATGATTATACAGATAGCGGTGTAGATATTTCCATGTTTATACAGACAGCAGTGTAGATATTTCCATGTTTATAGAGATAGTGGTGTAGATAACTTCAATTTTATACATAGAGCATTGTAGATATTTCCAAGTTCATACAGATAGCGGTGTAGATATTTCCACTTTTATAGAGATGGCGGTGTAGATATTTCCATGTTCATACAGATGGCGGTGTAGATATTTCCATGTTTATAGAGATGGCGGTGTAGATATTTTCATGTTTACACAGATGGTGGTGTAGATATTTCCATGTTTACACAGATAGCGGTGTAGACATTTCCATGTTTACACAGATAGCGGTGTGGATATTTCCATGTTTATGCAGATAGCGGTGTAGATATTTCCATGTTTATACAGATAGCGGTGCGGATATTTCCATGTTTTTACAGATAGTTGGGCAGATATTTCCATGTTTATACAGATAGCGGTGAAGGTATTTCCATGTTTATACAGATAGCGGTGTAGATATTTCCATGTTTATACAGATAGCAGTGTAGATATTTCCATGTTTATAGAGATAGTTGTGTAGATAATTTCAATTTTATACAGATAGCAGTGTAGATATTTCCAAGTTCATACAGATAGCGGTGTAGATATTTCCACCTTTATAGAGATGGTGGTGTAGGTATTTCCATGTTCATACAGATGGCGGTGTAGATATTTCCATGTTTATAGAGATGGCGGTGTAGATATTTTCCTGTTTACACAGATGGCGGTGGAGATATTTCCATGTTTACACAGATAGCGTTGTAGACATTTCCATGTTTACACACATAGCGGTGTGGATATTTCCATGTTTATGCAGATAGCGGTGTAGATATTTCCATGTTTATACAGATAGCGGTGCGGATATTTCCATGTTTTTACAGATATTTGGGCAGATATTTCCATGTTTATACAGATAGCGGTGTAGATATTTAAATCTTAATACAGATGGCGGTGTAGATATGTCTATGTGCGTACAGATGGCGGTGTAGATATTTCCATGTTCATACAGATGGTGGTGTAGATATTTCGAAGTTTATAGAGATAGCGCTGTAGTTATTTCCATATTTATAGAGAAATCTGTGTAGATATTTCCATGTATATGCAGATAGCTGTGTAGATATTTCCATGTTCATGCAGATAGCGGTGTAGATATTTCCATGTTCATCCAGATGCCGGTGTAGATATATCCATGTTCATACAGATGCTGGTGTAGATATTTACATGTTTATAGAGATGGTGGTGTAGATATTTCCATGTTTATATAGAGGGCGGTTTAGATATTTCCATGTTCTTACCGATGGCGTTGTATATATTTCCATGTTCATAGAGATGGCGGTGAAGATATTTCCATGTTCATACAGATGGCGGTGTAGATATTTCCATGTTCATACACATGGCGGTGTAGATATTTCCATGTTCATAGAGATGGCGGTGTAGATATTTCCATGTTTATACAGATAGCAGTGTAGTTATTTCCATTTTTATAGGGATAGCAATGTAGATATTTCCATTGATATACAGATAGCTGTGTAGATATTTGCATTTTCACACAGATAGCGGTGTAGATATTTCCATGTTCATACAGATAACGGTGTAGATATTTCCATGTTCATACAGATAGCGTTGTAGATATTTCCATCTTCCTACAGTTAGCGGTGTAGATATTTCCATGTTCGTACAGATGGCGGTGTAGATATTTCCATGTTCATAGAGATGGCGGTGTAGATATTCCCATGTTCATACAAATGGCGGTGTAGATATTTCCATGTTCATAGAGATGGCGGTGTAGATATTTCCATGTTTATACAGATAGCAGTTTAGTTATTTCCATGTTTATAGAGATAGCAGTGTAGATATTTCCATTGATATACAGATAGCTGTGTAGATATTTGCATGTTCATACACATGTCGATGTAGATATTTCCATGTTAATACAGATAGTGGTGTAGATATTTCCATGTTCATACAGTTAGCGGTGTAGATATTTCCATGTTCATACATATGGCGGTGTAGATATTTCCATGTTCATACAGATAGTGGTGTAGATATTTCCATGTTTTACAGATAGCGGTGTAGATATTTCCATGTTCATACAGATAGCAGGGTAGATAATTCCATCTTCATACAGTTAGCGGTGTAGATATTTCCATGTTCATACAGATGGCGGTGTAGATATTTACATGTTCATACAGATGGCGGTGTAGATATTTCCATGTTCGTACGGAGGGCAGTGTAGATATTTCCATGTTCATACAGGTGGCGGTGTAGATATTTCCATGTTTATACAGATAGCAGTGTAGTTATTTCCATGTTTATACAGATAGCGGTGTAGATATTTCCATTGTTATACAGATAGCTGTGTAGATATTTGCATGTTCATACAGATAGCGGTGTCGATATTTCCATGTTCATACACATAGCGGTGTAGATGTTTCCATGTTCATACAGATAACGGTGTAGATATTTCCAAGATCATGCAGACAGCGGTGTAGATATTTCCATGTTCACAAAGATAGCGGTGTAGATATTTCCATGTTCATGCAGTTAGCGGTGTAGATATTTCCATGTTCATGCAGATAGGGGTGTAGATATTTCCATGTTCATACAGATAGCGGTGTAGATATTTCCATGTTTTTAGAGATGGCGGTGTAGGTATTTTCATGTTTACACCGATGGCGGTGGAGATATTTCCATGTTCGTAGAGATGGCTGTGTAGATATTTCCATGTTCATACAGATGGCAGTGTAGATATTTCCATGTTCATATAGATGACGGTGTAGATATTTCCATGTTTGTACAGATAGCAGTGTAGTTATTTCCATGTTTACAGAGATAGCAGTGTAGATATTTCCATTGATATACATATAGCTGTGTAGATATTTGCATGTTCATACACATAGCGGTGTAGATATTTCCATGCTCATACAGATAGCGGTGTAGATATTTCCATGTTCATACAGATAGCGGTGCAGATATTTCCATGTTCATACAGATAGCGGTGTAGATCTTTCCATGTTCATACATATAGCGGTGTAGATATTTCCATGTTCATACAGTTAGCGGTGTAGATATTTCCATGTTCATACAGATGGCGGTGTAGATATTTAAATGTTCATACAGATGGCGGTGTAGATATTTCCATGTTCGCACGGATGGCAGTGTAGATATTTCCATGTTCATACAGGTGGCGGTGTAGATATTTCTATGTTTATACAGATAGCAGTATAGTTATTTCCATGTTTATAGAGATAGCAGTGTAGATATTTCCATTTGTATACAGATAGCTGTGTAGATATTTGCATCTTCATACAGATAGCTGTGTAGATATTTCCATGTTCGGACGGATAGCGGTGTAGATATTTCCATGTTCATACAGATAGCAGTGTAGATATTTCCATGTTCATAGAGATAACGGTGTAGATATTTCCATGTTCATACAGATAGCCTTGTAGATATTTCCATGTTCATACAGTTAGCTGTGTAGATATTTCCATGTTCATACAGATGGCGGTGTAGATATTTACATGTTCATACAGATGGCGGTGTAGATATTTCCATGTTCGTGCAGATGGCGGTGTAGATATTTCCATATTCATAGAGATGGCGGTGTAGATATTTCCATGTTTATGCAGATAGCGGTATAGATATTTCCATGTTTATAAAGATGGTGGTGTAGATATTTCCATGTTTATAGAGATGG
This sequence comes from Gorilla gorilla gorilla, assembly GCF_029281585.2. Classification (NCBI taxonomy): domain Eukaryota; kingdom Metazoa; phylum Chordata; class Mammalia; order Primates; family Hominidae; genus Gorilla; species Gorilla gorilla. The sequence continues at coordinate 14,252,583 of NC_073235.2, read as the reverse complement.
CGGTCTAGATATTTCCATGTTTATAGAGATAGTGGTGTAGTTATTTCCAAGTTTATAGAGACAGCGTTGTAGATATTTCCATGTTTATACAGATAGCGGTGAAGATATTTCCATGTTTATACAGATAGCGGTGTAGATATTTCCATGTTTATACAGACAGCAGTGTGGATATTTCCATGTTTATAGAGATAGTGGTGTAGATAATTTCAATTTTATAAAGAGAGCAGTGTAGATATTTCCAAGTTCATACAGATAGCGGTGTAGATATTTCCACTTTTATAGAGATGGCGGTGTAGATATTTCCATGTTCATACAGATGGCGGTGTAGGTATTTCCATGTTTATAGAGATGGCGGTGTAGATATTTTCATGTTTACACAGATGGCGGTGTAGATATTTCCATGTTTACACAGATAGAGTTGTAGACATTTCCATGTTTATGCAGATAGCATTGTAGACATTTCCATGTTTACACAGATAGCGGTGTGGATATTTCCATGTTTATGCAGATAGCGATGTAGATATTTCCATGTTTATACAGATAGCGGTGCGGATATTTCCATGTTTTTACAGATATTTGGGCAGATATTTCCATGTTTATACAGATAGCGGTGTAGATATTTAAATCTTAATACAGATGGCGGTGTAGATATGTCTATGTTCGTACAGATGGCGGTGTAGATATTTCCATGTTCATACAGATGGTGGTGTAGATATTTCGAAGTTTATAGAGATAGCGCTGTAGTTATTCCCATATTTATAGAGAAATCTGTGTAGATAATTCCATGTATATGCAGATAGCTGTGTAGATATTTCCATGTTCATGCAGATAGCGGTGTAGATATTTCCATGTTCATCCAGATGCCGGTGTAGATATATCCATGTTCATACAGATGCTGGTGTAGATATTTACATGTTTATAGAGATTGTGGAGTAGATATTTCCATGTTTATATAGAGGGCGGTTTAGATATTTCCATGTTCATACCGATGGCGGTGTATATATTTCCATGTTCATAGAGATGGCGGTGAAGATATTTCCATGTTCATACAGATGGCGGTGTAGATATTTCCATGTTCATACACATGGCAGTGTAGATATTTCCATGTTCATAGAGATGGCGGTGTAGATATTTCCATGTTTATACAGATAGCAGTGTAGTTATTTCCATGTTTATAGAGATAGCAATGTAGATATTTCCATTGATATACAGATAGCTGTGTAGATATTTGCATTTTCACACAGATAGCGGTGTAGATATTTCCATGTTCATACAGATAACGGTGTAGATATTTCCATGTTCATACAGATAGCGGTGTAGATATTTCCATCTTCCTACAGTTAGCGGTGTAGATATTTCCATGTTCGTACAGATGGCGGTGTAGATATTTCCATGTTCATAGAGATGGCGGTGTAGATATTTCCATGTTCATACAAATGGCGGTGTAGATATTTCCATGTTCATAGAGATGGCGGTGTAGATATTTCCATGTTTATACAGATAGCAGTTTAGTTATTTCCATGTTTATAGAGATAGCAGTGTAGATATTTCCATTGATATACAGATAGCTGTGTAGATATTTGCATGTTCATACACATAGCGATGTAGATATTTACATGTTCATACAGTTAGCGGTGTAGATATTTCCATGTTCATACATATGGCGGTGTAGATATTTCCATGTTCATACAGATAGCGGTGTAGATATTTCCATGTTTTACAGATAGCGGTGTAGATATTTCCATGTTCATACAGATAGCGGGGTAGATATTTCCATCTTCATACAGTTAGCGGTGTAGATATTTCCATGTTCATACAGATGGCGGTGTAGATATTTACATGTTCATACAGATGGCGGTGTAGGTATTTCCATGTTCTTACGGATGGCAGTGTAGATATTTCCATGTTCATACAGGTGGCGGTGTAGATATTTCCATGTTTATACAGATAGCAGTGTAGTTATTTCCATGTTTATACAGATAGCGGTGTAGATATTTCCATTGTTATACAGATAGCAGTGTAGTTATTTCCATGTTTATACAGATAGCGGTGTAGATATTTCCATTGTTATACAGATAGCTGTGTAGATATTTGCATGTTCATACACATAGCGGTGTAGATGTTTCCATGTTCATACAGATAACGGTGTAGATATTTCCAAGATCATGCAGACAGCGGTGTAGATATTTCCATGTTCACAAAGATAGCGGTGTAGATATTTCCATGTTCATACAGTTAGCGGTGTAGATATTTCTATGTTCATGCAGATAGGGGTGTAGATATTTCCATGTTCATACAGATAGCGGTGTAGATATTTCCATGTTTTTAGAGATGGCGGTGTAGGTATTTTCATGTTTACACCGATGGCGGTGGAGATATTTCCATGTTTACACAGATAGCGTTGTAGACATTTCCATGTTTACACAGATAGCGGTGTGGATATTTCCATGTTTATGCAGATAGCGGTGTAGATATTTCCATGTTTATACAGTTAGCGGTGCGGATATTTCCATGTTTATACAGATATTTGGGCAGATATTTCCATGTTTATACAGATAGCGGTGTAGATATTTCCATCTTTATACAGATGGTGGTGTGGATATGTCCATGTTCGTACAGATGGCGGTGTAGATTTTTCCATGTTCATAAAGATGGCGGTGTAGATATTTCGAAGTTTATAGATATAGCGCTGTAGTTATTTCCATATTTATAGGGAAATCTCTGTAGATATTTCCATGTATATGCAGAGAGCTGTGTAGATATTTCCATGTTCATGCAGATAGCGGAGTAGATATTTCCATGTTCATCAAGATGCCGGTGTAGATATATCCATGTTCATACAGATGGCAGTGAAGATATTTCCATGTTCATGCAGATGGCAGTGTAGATATTTCCATGTTCATACAGATGGCGGTGTAGATATTTCCATGTTCGTAGAGATGGCTGTGTAGATATTTCCATGTTCATACAGATGGCGGTGTAGATATTTCCATGTTCATATAGATGACGGTGTAGATATTTCCATGTTTGTACAGATAGCAGTGTAGTTATTTCCATGTTTACAGAGATAGCAGTGTAGATATTTCCATTGATATACAGATAGCTGTGTAGATATTTGCATGTTCATACACATAGCGGTGTAGATATTTCCATGCTCATACAGATAGCGGTGTAGATATTTCCATGTTCATACAGATAGCGGTGCAGATATTTCCATGTTCATACAGATAGCGTTGTAGATATTTCCATGTTCATACAGATAGCGGTGTAGATATTTCCATGTTCATACAGTTAGCGGTGTAGATATTTCCATGTTCATACAGATGGCGGTGTAGATATTTAAATGTTCATACAGATGGCGGTGTAGATATTTCCATGTTCACACGGATGGCAGTGTAGATATTTCCATGTTCATACAGGTGGCGGTGGAGATATTTCCATGTTTATACAGATAGCAGTGTAGTTATTTCCATGTTTATAGAGATAGCAGTGTAGATATTTCCATTTGTATACAGATAGCTGTGTAGATATTTGCATCTTCATACAGATAGCTGTGTAGATATTTCCATGTTCGGACAGATAGCGGTGTAGATATTTCCATGTTCATACAGATAGCAGTGTAGATATTTCCATGTTCATAGAGATAACGGTGTAGATATTTCCATGTTCATACAGATTGCCTTGTAGATATTTCCATGTTCATACAGTTAGCTGTGTAGATATTTCCATGTTCATACAGATGGCGGTGTAGATATTTACATGTTCATACAGATGGCGGTGTAGATATTTCCATGTTCGTGCAGATGGCGGTGTAGATATTTCCATATTCATAGAGATGGCGGTGTAGATATTTCCATGTTTATGCAGATAGCGGTATAGATATTTCCATGTTTATAAAGATGGTGGTGTAGATATTTCCATGTTTATAGAGATAGTGGTGTAGTTATTTCCAAGTTTATAGAGACAGCGTTGTAGATATTTCCATGTTTATACAGATAGCGGTGAAGTTATTTCCATGTTTATACAGATAGCGGTGTAGATATTTCCATGTTTATACAGGTAGCAGTGTAGATATTTCCATGTTTATAGAGATAGTTGTGTAGATAATTTCAATTTTATACAGATAGCAGTGTAGATATTTCCAAGTTCATACAGATAGCGGTGTAGATATTTCCACCTTTATAGAGATGGTGGTGTAGATATTTCCATGTTCATACAGATGGCGGTGTAGATATTTCCATGTTTATAGAGATGGCGGTGTAGATATTTTCCAGTTTACACAGATGGAGGTGTAGATATTTCCATGTTTACACAGATAGCATTGTAGACATTTCCATGTTTACACAGATAGCGGTGTGGATATTTCCATGTTTATGCAGATAGCGGTGTAGATATTTCCATGTTTATACAGTTAGCGGTGCGGATATTTCAATGTTTATACAGATATTTGGGCAGATATTTCCATGTTTATACATATAGCGGTGTAGATATTTCCATCTTAATACAGATGGCGGTGTGGATATGTCCATGTTGGTACAGATGGCGGTGTAGATATTTCCATGTTCATAAAGATGGCGGTGTTGATATTTCGAAGTTTATAGATATAGCGCTGTAGTTATTTCGATATTTATAGGGAAATCTCTGTAGATATTTCCATGTATATTCAGATAGCTGTGTAGATATTTCCATGTTCATGCAGATAGCGGTGTAGATATTTCCATGTTCATCCAGATGCCGGTGTAGATATATCCATGTTCATACAGATGGCAGTGAAGATATTTCCATGTTCATGCAGGTGGCAGTGTAGATATTTCCATGTTCATACAGATGGCGGTGTAGATATTTCCATGTTCGTAGAGATGGCGGTGTAGATATTTCCATGTTCATATAGATGGCGGTGTAGATATTTCCATGTTTGTACAGATAGCAGTGTAGTTATTTCCATGTTTATAGAGATAGCAGTGTAGATATTTCCATTGATATACAGATAGCTGTGTAGATATTTGCATGTTCATACACATAGCGGTGTAGATATTTCCATGCTCATACAGATAGCGGTGTAGATATTTCCATGTTCATACAGATAGCGGTGCAGATATTTCCATGTTCATACAGATAGCGGTGTAGATATTTCCATGTTCATACAGATAGCGGTGTAGATATTTCCATGTTCATACAGTTAGCGGTGTAGATATTTCCATGTTCATACAGATGGCGGTGTAGATATTTAAATGTTCATACAGATGGCGGTGTAGATATTTCCATGTTCGCACAGATGGCAGTGTAGATATTTCCATGTTCATACAGGTGGCGGTGTAGATATTTCCATGATTTACAGATAGCAGTGTAGTTATTTCCATGTTTATAGAGATTGCAGTGTAGATATTTCCATTTATATACAGATAGCTGTGTAGATATTTGCATGTTCATACAAATAGCTGTGTAGATATTTCCATGTTCGGACAGATAGCGCTGTAGATATTTCCATGTTCATACAGATAGCAGTGTAGATATTTCCATGTTCATAGAGATAACGGTGTAGATATTTCCATGTTCATACAGATAGCCTTGTAGATATTTCCATGTTCATACAGTTAGCGGTGTAGATATTTCCATGTTCATACAGATGGCGGTGTAGATATTTCCATGTTCGTGCAGATGGCGGTGTAGATATTTCCATATTCATAGAGATGGCGGTGTAGATATTTCCGTGTTTATGCAGATAGCGGTATAGGTATTTCCATGTTTATACAGATGGTGGTGTAGATATTTCCATGTTTATAGAGATGGCGGTCTAGATATTTCCATGTTTATAGAGATAGTGGTTTAGTTATTTCCAAGTTTATAGAGACAGCTTTGTAGATTTTTCCATGTTTATACAGATAGCGGTGAAGATATTTCCATGTTTATACAGATAGCGGTGTAGATATTTCCATGTTTATACAGACAGCAGTGTAGATATTTCCATGTTTATAGAGATAGTGGTGTAGATAATTTCAATTTTATACAGAGAGCAGTGTTGATATTTCCAAGTTCATACAGATAGTGGTGTAGATATTTCCACTTTTATAGAGATGGCGGTGTAGATATTTCCATGTTCATACAGATGGCGGTGTAGATATTTCCATGATTATAGAGATGGCGGTGTAGATATTTTCATGTTTACACAGATGGCGGTGTAGATATTTCCATGTTTACACAGATAGCGGTGTAGACATTTCCATGTTTACACAGATAGCGGAGTGGATATTTCCATGTTTATGCAGATAGCGGTGTAGATATTTCCATGTTTATACAGATAGCGTTGCGGATATTTCCATGTGTTTACAGATAGTTGGGCAGATATTTCCATGTTTATGCAGATAGCGGTGTAGATATTTCCATCTTAATACAGATGGCGGTGTAGATATGTCCATGTTCATACAGATGGCGGTGTAGATATTTCGAAGTTTATAGATATAGCGCTGTAGTTATTTCCATATTTATTGAGAAATCGTTGTAGATATTTCCATGTATATTCAGATAGCTGTGTAGATATTTCCATGTTCATGCAGATAGCGGTGTAGATATTTCCATGTTCATCCAGATTCCGGTGTAGATATATCCATGTTCAGACAGATGCTGGTGTAGATATTTACATGTTTATAGAGATGGTGGTGTAGATATTTCCATGTTTATATAGAGGGCGGTTTAGATATTTCCATGTTCATACCGATGGCGGTGTATATATTTCCATGTTCATAGAGATGGCGGTGAAGATATTTCCATGTTCATACAGATGGCGGTGTAGATATTTCCATGTTCATACACATGGCGTTGTAGATATTTCCATGTTCATAGAGATGGCGGTGTAGATATTTCCATGTTCGTACGGATGGCAGTGTTGATATTTCCATGTTCGTACAGGTGGTGGTGTAGATATTTCCATGTTTATACAGATAGCAGTGTAGTTATTTCCATGTTTATAGAGATAGCAATGTAGATATTTCCATTGATATACAGATAGCTGTGTAGATATTTGCATGTTCACACAGATAGCGGTGTAGATATTTCCACGTTCATACAGATAACGGTGTAGATATTTCCATGTTCATACAGTTAGCGGTGTAGATATTTCCATGTTCGTACAGATGGCGGAGTAGATATTTCCATGTTCATTAAGATGGCGGTGTAGATATTTCCATGTTTATGCAGATAGCCGTATAGATATTTCCATGTTTATACAGATGGCGGTCTAGATATTTCCGTGTTTATAGAGATAGTGTTGTAGTTATTTCCAAGTTTATAGAGACAGAGTTGTAGATATTTCCATGTTTATACAGATAGCGGTGAAGGTATTTCCATGTTTATACAGATAGCGGTGTAGATATTTCCATGTTTATACAGGTAGCAGTGTAGATATTTCCATGTTTATAGAGATAGTTGTGTAGATAATTTCAATTTTATACAGATAGCAGTGTAGATATTTCCAAGTTCATACAGATAGCGGTGTAGATATTTCCACCTTTATAGAGATGGTGGTGTAGATATTTCCATGTTCATACAGATGGCGGTGTAGATATTTCCATGTTTATAGAGATGGCGGTGTAGATATTTTCCAGTTTACACAGATGGCGGTGTAGATATTTCCATGTTTACACAGATAGCATTGTAGACATTTCCATGTTTACACAGATAGCGGTGTGGATATTTCCATGTTTATGCAGATAGCGGTGTAGATATTTCCATGTTTATACAGATAGCGGTGCGGATATTTCCATGTTTTTACAGATATTTGGGCAGATATTTCCATGTTTATACAGATAGCGGTGTAGATATTTAAATCTTAATACAGATGGCGGTGTAGATATGTCTATGTTCGTACAGATGGCGGTGAAGATATTTCCATGTTCATACAGATGGTGGTGTAGATATTTCGAAGTTTATAGAGATAGCGCTGTAGTTATTTCCATATTTATAGAGAAATCTGTGTAGATATTTCCATGTATATGCAGATAGCTGTGTAGATATTTCCATGTTCATGCAGATAGCGGTGTAGATATTTCCATGTTCATCCAGATGCCGGTGTAGATATATCCATGTTCATACAGATGCTGGTGTAGATATTTACATGTTTATAGAGATGGTGGTGTAGATATTTCCATGTTTATATAGAGGGCGGTTTAGATATTTCCATGTTCATACCGATGGCGGTGTATATATTTCCATGTTCATAGAGATGGCGGTGAAGATATTTCCATGTTCATACAGATGGCGGTGTAGATATTTCCATGTTCATACACATGGCGGTGTAGATATTTCCATGTTCATAGAGATGGCGGTGTAGATATTTCCATGTTTATACAGATAGCAGTGTAGTTATTTCCATGTTTATAGAGATAGCAATGTAGATATTTCCATTGATATACAGATAGCTGTGTAGATATTTGCATTTTCACACAGATAGCGGTGTAGATATTTCCATGTTCATACAGATAACGGTGTAGATATTTCCATGTTCATACAGATAGCGGTGTAGATATTTCCATGTTCCTACAGTTAGCGGTGTAGATATTTCCATGTTCGTACAGATGGCGGTGTAGATATTTCCATGTTCATAGAGATGGCGGTGTAGATATTTCCATGTTCGTACACATGGCGGTGTAGATATTTCCATGTTCATAGAGATGGCGGTGTAGATATTTGCATGTTTATACAGATAGCAGTTTTGTTATTTCCATGTTTATAGAGATAGCAGTGTAGATATTTCCATTGATATACAGATAGCTGTGTAGATATTTGCATGTTCATACACATAGCGATGTAGATATTTCCATGTTAATACAGATAGTGGTGTAGATATTTCCATGTTCATACAGTTAGCGGTGTAGATATTTCCATGTTCATACATTTGGCGGTGTAGATATATCCATGTTCATACAGATAGCGGTGTAGATATTTCCATGTTTTACAGATAGCGGTGTAGATATTTCCATGTTCATACAGATAGCGGGGTAGATATTTCGATCTTCATACAGTTAGCGGTGTAGATATTTCCATGTTCATACAGATGGCGGTGTAGATATTTCCATGTTCATACAGATGGCGGTGTAGATATTTCCATGTTCGTACGGATGGCAGTGTAGATATTTCCATGTTCATACAGGTGGCGGTGTAGATATTTCCATGTTTATACAGATAGCAGTGTAGTTATTTCCATGTTTATACAGATAGCGGTGTAGATATTTCCATTGTTATACAGATGGCTGTGTAGATATTTGCATGTTTATACAGATAGCGGTGTAGATATTTCCATGTTCATACACATAGCGGTGTAGATGTTTCCATGTTCATACAGATAACGCTGTAGATATTTCCAAGATCATGCAGACAGCGGTGTAGATATTTCCATGTTCACAAAGATAGCGGTGTAGATATTTCCATGTTCATACAGTTAGCGGTGTAGATATTCCATATTCATGCAGATAGGGGTGTAGATATTTCCATGTTCATACAGATAGCGGTGTAGATATTTCCATGTTTTTAGAGATGGCGGTGTAGGTATTTTCATGTTTACACCGATGGCGGTAGAGATATTTCCATGTTTACACAGATAGCGTTGTAAACATTTCCAAGTTTACACAGATAGCGGTGTGGATATTTCCATGTTTATGCAGATAGCGGTGTAGATATTTCCATGTTTATACAGTTAGCGGTGCGGATATTTCCATGTTTATACAGATATTTGGGCAGATATTTCCATGTTTATACAGATAGCGGTGTAGATATTTCCATCTTAATACAGATGGCGGTGTGGATATGTCCATGTTCGTACAGATGGCAATGTAGGTATTTCCATGTTCATAAAGATGGCGGTGTAGATATTTCGAAGTTTATAGATATAGCGCTGTAGTTATTTCCATATTTATAGGGAAATCTCTGTAGATATTTCCATGTATATGCAGATAGCTGTGTAGATATTTCCATGTTCATGCAGATAGCGGAGTAGTTATTTCCATGTTCATCCAGATGCCGGTGTAGATATATCCATGTTCATACAGATGGCAGTGAAGATATTTCCATGTTCATGCAGATGGCAGTGTAGATATTTCCATGTTCATACAGATGGCCGTGTAGATATTTCAATGTTCGTAGAGATGGCGGTGTAGATATTTCCACGTTCATACAGATGGCGGTGTAGATATTTCCATGTTCATATAGATGATGGTGTAGATATTTCCATGTTTGTACAGATAGCAGTGTAGTTATTTCCATGTTTACAGAGATAGCAGTGTAGATATTTCCATTGATATACAGATAGCTGTGTAGATATTTGCATGTTCATACACATAGCGGTGTAGATATTTCCATGCTCATACAGATAGCGGTGTAGATATTTCCATGTTCATACAGATAGCGGTGCAGATATTTCCATGTTCATTCAGATAGCGGTGTAGATCTTACCATGTTCATACAGATAGCGGTGTAGATATTTCCATGTTCATACAGTTAGCGGTGTAGATATTTCCATGTTCATACATATGGCGGTGTAGATATTTCCATGTTCATACAGATAGCGGTGTAGATATTTCCATGTTTTACAGATAGCGGTGTAGATATTTCCATGTTCATACAGATAGCGGGGTAGATATCTCCATCTTCATACAGTTAGCGGTGTAGATATTTCCATGTTCATACAGATGGCTGTGTAGATATTTCCATGTTCATACAGGTGGCGGTGTAGATATTTCCATGTTTATACAGATAGCAGTGTAGTTATTTCCATGTTTATATAGATAGCGGTGTAGATATTTCCATTGTTATACAGATAGCTGTGTAGATATTTGCATGTTCATACAGATAACGGTGTAGATATTTCCAAGATCATGCAGACAGCGGTGTAGATATTTCCATGTTCACAAAGATAGCAGTGTAGATATTTCCATGTTCATACAGTTAGCGGTGTAGATATTTCCATGTTCATGCAGATAGGGGTGTAGATATTTCCATGTTCATACAGATAGCGGTGTAGATATTTCCATGTTTTTAGAGATGGCGGTGTAGGTATTTTCATGTTTACACCGATGGCGGTGGAGATATTTCCATGTTTACACAGATAGCGTTGTAGACATTTCCATGTTTACACAGATAGCGGTGTGGATATTTCCATGTTTATGCAGACAGCGGTGTAGATATTTCCATGTTTATACAGTTGGCGGTGCGGATATTTCCATGTTTATACAGATATTTGGGCAGATATTTCCATGTTTATACAGATAGCGGTGTAGATATTTCCATCTTTATACAGATGGCGGTGTGGATATATCCATGTTCGTACAGATGGCGGTGTAGATATTTCCATGTTCATAAAGATGGCGGTGTAGATATTTCGAAGTTTATAGATATAGCGCTGTAGTTATTTCCATATTTATAGGGAAATCTCTGTAGATATTTCCATGTATATGCAGATAGCTGTGTAGATATTTCCATGTTCATGCAGATAGCGGTGTAGATATTTCCATGTTCATCCAGATGCCTGTGTAGATATATCCATGTTCATACAGATGGCAGTGAAGATATTTCCATGTTCATGCAGATGGCAGTGTAGATATTTCCATGTTCATACAGATGGCGGTGTAGATATTTCCATGTTCGTAGAGATGGCTGTGTAGATATTTCCATGTTCATACAGATGGCGGTGTAGATATTTCCATGTTCATATAGATGACGGTGTAGATATTTCCATGTTTGTACAGATAGCAGTGTAGTTATTTCCATGTTTACAGAGATAGCAGTGTAGATATTTCCATTGATATACAGATAGCTGTGTAGATATTTGCATGTTCATACACATAGCGGTGTAGATATTTCCATGCTCATTCATATAGCGGTGTAGATATTTCCATGTTCATACAGATAGCGGTGCAGATATTTCCATGTTCATACAGATAGCGGTGTAGATATTTCCATGTTCATACAGATAGCGGTGTAGATATTTCCATGTTCATACAGTTAGCGGTGTAGATATTTCCATGTTCATACAGATGGCGGTGTAGATATTTAAATGTTCATACAGATGGCGGTGTAGATATTTCCATGTTCGCACGGATGGCAGTGTAGATATTTCCATGTTCATACAGGTGGCGGTGTAGATATTTCCATGTTTATACAGATAGCAGTGTAGTTATTTCCATGATTATAGAGATAGCAGTGTAGATATTTCCATTTGTATACAGATAGCTGTGTAGATATTTGCATCTTCATACAGATAGCTGTGTAGATATTTCCATGTTCGGACAGATAGCGGTGTAGATATTTCCATGTTCATTCAGATAGCAGTGTAGATATTTCCATGTTCGTAGAGATAACGGTGTAGATATTTCCATGTTCATACAGATAGCCTTGTAGATATTTCCATGTTCATACAGTTAGCTGTGTAGATATTTCCATGTTCATACAGATGGTGGTGTAGATATTTCCATGTTCGTGCAGATGGCGGTGTAGATATTTCCATATTCATAGAGATGGCGGTGTAGATATTTCCATGTTTATGCAGATAGCGGTATAGATATTTCCATGTTTATAAAGATGGTGGTGTAGATATTTCCATGTTTATAGAGATGGCGGTCTAGATATTTCCATGTTTATAGGGATAGTGGTGTAGTTATTTCCAAGTTTATAGAGAGAGCGTTGTAGATATTTCCATGTTTATACAGATAGCGGTGTAGATATTTCCATGTTTATACAGACAGCAGTGTAGATATTTCCATGTTTATAGAGATAGTGGTGTAGATAATTTCAATTTTATACAGAGAGCAGTGTAGATATTTCCAAGTTCATACAGATAGCGGTGTAGATATTTCCACTTTTATAGAGATGGCGGTGTAGATATTTCCATGTTCATACAGATGGCGGTGTAGATATTTCCATGTTCGGACAGATAGCGGTGTAGATATTTCCATGTTCATACAGATAGCAGTGTAGATATTTCCATGTTCATAGAGATAACGGTGTAGATATTTCCATGTTCATACAGATAGCCTTGTAGATATTTCCATGTTCATACAGTTAGCTGTGTAGATATTTCCATGTTCATACAGATGGCGGTGTAGATATTTACATGTTCATACAGATGGCGGTGTAGATATTTCCATGTTCGTGCAGATGGCGGTGTAGATATTTCCATATTCATAGAGATGGCGGTGTAGATATTTCCATGTTTATGCAGATAGCGGTATAGATATTTCCATGTTTATAAAGATGGTGGTGTAGATATTTCCATGTTTATAGAGATGGCGGTCTAGATATTTCCATGTTTATAGAGATAGTGGTGTAGTTATTTCCAAGTTTATAGAGACAGCGTTGTAGATATTTCCATGTTTATACAGATAGCGGTGAAGATATTTCCATGTTTATAAAGACAGCAGTGTAGATATTTCCATGTTTATAGAGATAGTGGTGTAGATAATATCAGTTTTATACAGAGAGCAGTGTAGATATTTCCAAGTTCATACAGATAGCGGTGTAGATATTTCCACTTTTATAGAGATGGCGGTGTATATATTTCCATGTTCATACAGATGGCGGTGTAGATATTTCCATGTTTATAGAGATGGCGGTGTAGATATTTTCATGTTTACACAGATGGCGGTGTAGATATTTCCATGTTTACACAGATAGCGGTGTAGACATTTCAATGTTTACACAGATAGCGGTGTGGATATTTCCATGTTTATGCAGATAGCGGTGTAGATATTTCCATTTTTATACAGATAGCGGTGCGGATATTTCCATGTTTTTACTGATAGTTGGGCAGATATTTCCATGTTTATACAGATAGCGGTGAAGGTATTTCCATGTTTATACAGATAGCGGTGTAGATATTTCCATGTTTATACAGATAGCAGTGTAGATATTTCCATGTTTATAGAGATAGTTGTGTAGATAATTTCAATTTTATACAGATAGCAGTGTAGATATTTCCAAGTTCATACAGATAGCGGTGTAGATATTTCCACCTTTATAGAGATGGTGGTGTAGGTATTTCCATGTTCATACAGATGGCGGTGTAGATATTTCCATGTTTATAGAGATGGCGGTGTAGATATTTTCCTGTTTACACAGATGGCGGTGGAGATATTTCCATGTTTACACAGATAGCGTTGTAGACATTTCCATGTTTACACACATAGCGGTGTGGATATTTCCATGTTTATGCAGATAGCGGTGTAGATATTTCCATGTTTATACAGATAGCGGTGCGGATATTTCCAAGTTTTTACAGATATTTGGGCAGATATTTCCATGTTTATACAGATAGCGGTGTAGATATTTAAATCTTAATACAGATGGCGGTGTAGATATGTCTATGTTCGTACAGATGGCGGTGTAGATATTTCCATGTTCATACAGATGGTGGTGTAGATATTTCGAAGTTTATAGAGATAGCGCTGTAGTTATTTCCATATTTATAGAGAAATCTGTGTAGATATTTCCATGTATATGCAGATAGCTGTGTAGATATTTCCATGTTCATGCAGATAGCGGTGTAGATATTTCCATGTTCATCCAGATGCCGGTGTAGATATATCCATGTTCATACAGATGCTGGTGTAGATATTTACATGTTTATAGAGATGGTGGTGTAGATATTTCCATGTTTATATAGAGGGCGGTTTAGATATTTCCATGTTCATACCGATGGCGTTGTATATATTTCCATGTTCATAGAGATGGCGGTGAAGATATTTCCATGTTCATACAGATGGAGGTGTAGATATTTCCATGTTCATACACATGGCGGTGTAGATATTTCCATGTTCATAGAGATGGCGGTGTAGATATTTCCATGTTTATACAGATAGCAGTGTAGTTATTTCCATGTTTATAGGGATAGCAATGTAGATATTTCCATTGATATACAGATAGCTGTGTAGATATTTGCATTTTCACACAGATAGCAGTGTAGATATTTCCATTGATATACAGATAGCTGTGTAGATATTTGCATGTTCATACACATAGCGATGTAGATATTTCCATGTTAATACAGATAGTGGTGTAGATATTTCCATGTTCATACAGTTAGCGGTGTAGATATTTCCATGTTCATACATATGGCGGTGTAGATATTTCCATGTTCATACAGATAGTGGTGTAGATATTTCCATGTTTTACAGATAGCGGTGTAGATATTTCCATGTTCATACAGATAGCGGGGTAGATATTTCCATCTTCATACAGTTAGCGGTGTAGATATTTCCATGTTCATACAGATGGCGGTGTAGATATTTACATGTTCATACAGATGGCGGTGTAGATATTTCCATGTTCGTACGGATGGCAGTGTAGATATTTCCATGTTCATACAGGTGGCGGTGTAGATATTTCCATGTTTATACAGATAGCAGTGTAGTTATTTCCATGTTTATACAGATAGCGGTGTAGATATTTCCATTGTTATACAGATAGCTGTGTAGATATTTGCATGTTCATACAGATAGCGGTGTCGATATTTCCATGTTCATACACATAGCGGTGAAGATGTTTCCATGTTCATACAGATAACGGTGTAGATATTTCCAAGATCATGCAGACAGCGGTGTAGATATTTCCATGTTCACAAAGATAGCGGTGTAGATATTTCCATGTTCATACAGTTAGCGGTGTAGATATTTCCATGTTCATGCAGATAGGGGTGTAGATATTTCCATGTACATACAGATAGCGGTGTAGATATTTCCATGTTTTTAGAGATGGCGGTGTAGGTATTTTCATGTTTACACCGATGGCGGTGGAGATATTTCCATGTTTACACAGATAGCGTTGTAGACATTTCCATGTTTACACAGATAGCGGTGTGGATATTTCCATGTTTATGCAGATAGTGGTGTAGATATTTCCATTTTTATACAGTTAGCGGTGCGGATATTTCCATGTTTATACAGATATTTGGGCAGATATTTCCATGTTTATACAGATAGCGGTGTAGATATTTCCATCTTTATACAGATGGCGGTGTGGATATGTCCATGTTCGTACAGATGGCGGTGTAGATATTTCCATGTTCATAAAGATGGCGGTGTAGATATTTCGAAGTTTATAGATATAGCGCTGTAGTTATTTCCATATTTATAGGGAAATCTCTGTAGATATTTCCATGTATATGCAGATAGCTGTGTAGATATTTCCATGTTCATGCAGATAGCGGTGTAGATATTTCCATGTTCATCCAGATGCCGGTGTAGATATATCCATGTTCATACAGATGGCAGTGAAGATATTTCCATGTTCATGCAGATGGCAGTGTAGATATTTCCATGTTCATACGGATGGCGGTGTAGATATTTCCATGTTCGTAGAGATGGCTGTGTAGATATTTCCATGTTCATACAGATGGCGGTGTAGATATTTCCATGTTCATATAGATGACGGTGTAGATATTTCCATGTTTGTACAGATAGCAGTGTAGTTATTTCCATGTTTACAGAGATAGCAGTGTAGATATTTCCATTGATATACATATAGCTGTGTAGATATTTGCATGTTCATACACATAGCGGTGTAGATATTTCCATGCTCATACAGATAGCGGTGTAGATATTTCCATGTTCATACAGATAGCGGTGCAGATATTTCCATGTTCATACAGATAGCGGTGTAGATCTTTCCATGTTCATACAGATAGCGGTGTAGATATTTCCATGTTCATACAGTTAGCGGTGTAGATATTTCCATGTTCATACAGATGGCGGTGTAGATATTTAAATGTTCATACAGATGGCGGTGTAGATATTTCCATGTTCGCACGGATGGCAGTGTAGATATTTCCATGTTCATACAGGTGGCGGTGTAGATATTTCCATGTTTATACAGATAGCAGTGTAGTTATTTCCATGTTTATAGAGATAGCAGTGTAGATATTTCCATTTGTATACAGATAGCTGTGTAGATATTTGCATCTTCATACAGATAGCTGTGTAGATATTTCCATGTTCGGACGGATAGCGGTGTAGATATTTCCATGTTCATACAGATAGCAGTGTAGATATTTCCATGTTCATAGAGATAATGGTGTAGATATTTCCATGTTCATACAGATAGCCTTGTAGATATTTCCATGTTCATACAGTTAGCTGTGTAGATATTTCCATGTTCATACAGATGGCGGTGTAGATATTTACATGTTCATACAGATGGCGGTGTAGATATTTCCATGTTCGTGCAGATGGCGGTGTAGATATTTCCATATTCATAGAGATGGCGGTGTAGATATTTCCATGTTTATGCAGATAGCGGTATAGATATTTCCATGTTTATAAAGATGGTGGTGTAGATATTTCCATGTTTATAGAGATGGCGGTCTAGATATTTCCATGTTTATAGAGATAGTGGTGTAGTTATTTCCAAGTTTATAGAGACAGCGTTGTAGATATTTCCATGTTTATACAGATAGCGGTGAAGATATTTCCATGTTTATACAGATAGCGGTGTAGATATTTCCATGTTTATACAGACAGCAGTGTGGATATTTCCATGTTTATAGAGATAGTGGTGTAGATAATTTCAATTTTATAAAGAGAGCAGTGTAGATATTTCCAAGTTCATACAGATAGCGGTGTAGATATTTCCACTTTTATAGAGATGGCGGTGTAGATATTTCCATGTTCATACAGATGGCGGTGTAGGTATTTCCATGTTTATAGAGATGGCGATGTAGATATTTTCATGTTTACACAGATGGCGGTGTAGATATTTCCATGTTTACACAGATAGCGTTGTAGACATTTCCATGTTTATGCAGATAGCATTGTAGACATTTCCATGTTTACACAGATAGCGGTGTGGATATTTCCATGTTTATGCAGATAGCAATGTAGATATTTCCATGTTTATACAGATAGCGGTGCGGATATTTCCATGTTTTTACAGATATTTGAGCAGATATTTCCATGTTTATACAGATAGCGGTGTAGATATTTAAATCTTAATACAGATGGCGGTGTAGATATGTCTATGTTCATACAGATGGCGGTGTAGATATTTCCATGTTCATACAGATGGTGGTGTAGATATTTCGAAGTTTATAGAGATAGCGCTGTAGTTATTCCCATATTTATAGAGAAATCTGTGTAGATAATTCCATGTATATGCAGATAGCTGTGTAGATATTTCCATGTTCATGCAGATAGCGGTGTAGATATTTCCATGTTCATCCAGATGCCGGTGTAGATATATCCATGTTCATACAGATGCTGGTGTAGATATTTACATGTTTATAGAGATGGTGGAGTAGATATTTCCATGTTTATATAGAGGGCGGTTTAGATATTTCCATGTTCATACCGATGGCGGTGTATATATTTCCATGTTCATAGAGATGGCGGTGTATATATTTCCATGTTCATACACATGGCGGTGTAGATATTTCCATGTTCATAGAGATGGCGGTGTAGATATTTCCATGTTTATACAGATAGCAGTGTAGTTATTTCCATGTTTATAGAGATAGCAATGTAGATATTTCCATTGATATACAGATAGCTGTGTAGATATTTGCATTTTCACACAGATAGCGGTGTAGATATTTCCATGTTCATACAGATAACGGTGTAGATATTTCCATGTTCATACAGATAGCGGTGTAGATATTTCCATCTTCCTACAGTTAGCGGTGTAGATATTTCCATGTTCGTACAGATGGCGGTGTAGATATTTCCATGTTCATAGAGATGGCGGTGTAGATATTTCCATGTTTATACAAATGGCGGTGTAGATATTTCCATGTTCATAGAGATGGCGGTGTAGATATTTCCATGTTTATACAGATAGCAGTTTAGTTATTTCCATGTTTATAGAGATAGCAGTGTAGATATTTCCATTGATATACAGATAGCTGTGTAGATATTTGCATGTTCATACACATAGCGATGTAGATATTTCCATGTTCATACAGTTAGCGGTGTAGATATTTCCATGTTCATACATATGGCGGTGTAGATATTTCCATGTTCATACAGATAGCGGTGTAGATATTTCCATGTTTTACAGATAGCGGTGTAGATATTTCCATGTTCATACAGATAGCGGGGTAGATATTTCCATCTTCATACAGTTAGCGGTGTAGATATTTCCATGTTCATACAGATGGCGGTGTAGATATTTATATGTTCATACAGATGGCGGTGTAGGTATTTCCATGTTCTTACGGATGGCAGTGTAGATATTTCCATGTTCATACAGGTGGCGGTGTAGATATTTCCATGTTTATACAGATAGCAGTGTAGTTATTTCCATGTTTATACAGATAGCGGTGTAGATATTTCCATTGTTATACAGATAGCAGTGTAGTTATTTCCATGTTTATACAGATAGCGGTGTAGATATTTCCATTGTTATACAGATAGCTGTGTAGATATTTGCATGTTCATACACATAGCGGTGTAGATGTTTCCATGTTCATACAGATAACGGTGTAGATATTTCCAAGATCATGCAGACAGCGGTGTAGATATTTCCATGTTCACAAAGATAGCGGTGTAGATATTTCCATGTTCATACAGTTAGCGGTGTAGATATTTCTATGTTCATGCAGATAGGGGTGTAGATATTTCCATGTTCATACAGATAGCGGTGTAGATATTTCCATGTTTTTAGAGATGGCGGTGTAGGTATTTTCATGTTTTCACCGATGGCGGTGGAGATATTTCCATGTTTACACAGATAGCGTTGTAGACATTTCCATGTTTACACAGATAGCGGTGTGGATATTTCCATGTTTATGCAGATAGCGGTGTAGATATTTCCATGTTTATACAGTTAGCGGTGCGGATATTTCCATGTTTATACAGATATTTGGGCAGATATTTCCATGTTTATACAGATAGCGGTGTAGATATTTCCATCTTTATACAGATGGTGGTGTGGATATGTCCATGTTCGTACAGATGGCGGTGTAGATTTTTCCATGTTCATAAAGATGGCGGTGTAGATATTTCGAAGTTTATAGATATTGCGCTGTAGTTATTTCCATATTTATAGGGAAATCTCTGTAGATATTTCCATGTATATGCAGAGAGCTGTGTAGATATTTCCATGTTCATGCAGATAGCGGAGTAGATATTTCCATGTTCATCCAGATGCCGGTGTAGATATATCCATGTTCATACAGATGGCAGTGAAGATATTTCCATGTTCATGCAGATGGCAGTGTAGATATTTCCATGTTCATACAGATGGCGGTGTAGATATTTCCATGTTCGTAGAGATGGCTGTGTAGATATTTCCATGTTCATACAGATGGCGGTGTAGATATTTCCATGTTCATATAGATGACGGTGTAGTTATTTCCATGTTTGTACAGATAGCAGTGTAGTTATTTCCATGTTTACAGAGATAGCAGTGTAGATATTTCCATTGGTATACAGATAGCTGTGTAGATATTTGCATGTTCATACACATAGCGGTGTAGATATTTCCATGCTCATACAGATAGCAGTGTAGATATTTCCATGTTCATACAGATAGCGGTGCAGATATTTCCATGTTCATACAGATAGCGGTGTAGATATTTCCATGTTCATACAGATAGCGGTGTAGATATTTCCATGTTCATACAGTTAGCGGTGTAGATATTTCCATGTTCATACAGATGGCGGTGTAGATATTTAAATGTTCATACAGATGGCGGTGTAGATATTTCCATGTTCGCACGGATGGCAGTGTAGATATTTCCATGTTCATACAGGTGGCGGTGTAGATATTTCCATGTTTATACAGATAGCAGTGTAGTTATTTCCATGTTTATAGAGATAGCAGTGTAGATATTTCCATTTGTATACAGATAGCTGTGTAGATATTTGCATCTTCATACAGATAGCTGTGTAGATATTTCCATGTTCGGACGGATAGCGGTGTAGATATTTCCATGTTCATACAGATAGCAGTGTAGATATTTCCATGTTCATAGAGATAACGGTGTAGATATCTCCATGTTCATACAGATAGCCTTGTAGATATTTCCATGTTCATACAGTTAGCTGTGTAGATATTTCCATGTTCATACAGATGGCGGTGTAGATATTTACATGTTCATACAGATGGCGGTGTAGATATTTCCATGTTCGTGCAGATGGCGGTGTAGATATTTCCATATTCATAGAGATGGCGGTGTAGATATTTCCATGTTTATGCAGATAGCGGTATAGATATTTCCATGTTTATAAAGATGGTGGTGTAGATATTTCCATGTTTATAGAGATGGCGGTCTAGATATTTCCATGTTTATAGAGATAGTGGTGTAGTTATTTCCAAGTTTATAGAGACAGCGTTGTAGATATTTCCATGTTTATACAGATAGCGGTGAAGGTATTTCTATGTTTATACAGATAGCGGTGTAGATATTTCCATGTTTATACAGACAGCAGTGTAGATATTTCCATGTTTATAGAGATAGTGGTGTAGGTAATTTCAACTTTATACAGAGAGCAGTGTAGATATTTCCAAGTTCATACAGATAGCGGTGTAGATATTTCCACTTTTATAGAGATGGCGGTGTAGATATTTCCATGTTCATAAGATGGCGGTGTAGGTATTTCCATGTTTATAGAGATGGCGGTGTAGATATTTTCATGTTTACACAGATGGCGGTGTAGATATTTCCATGTTTACACAGATAGCGGTGTAGACATTTCCATGTTTATGCAGATAGCATTGTAGACATTTCCATGTTTACACAGATAGCGGTGTGGATATTTCCATGTTTATGCAGATAGCGATGTAGATATTTCCATGTTTATACAGATAGCGGTGCGGATATTTCCATGTTTTTACAGATATTTGGGCAGATATTTCCATGTTTATACAGATAGCGGTGTAGATATTTAAATCTTAATACAGATGGCGGTGTAGATATGTCTATGTTCGTACAGATGGCGGTGTAGATATTTCCATGTTCATACAGATGGTGGTGTAGATATTTCGAAGTTTATAGAGATAGCGCTGTAGTTATTCCCATATTTATAGAGAAATCTGTGTAGATAATTCCATGTATATGCAGATAGCTGTGTAGATATTTCCATGTTCATGCAGATAGCGGTGTAGATATTTCCATGTTCATCCAGATGCCGGTGTAGATATATCCATGTTCATACAGATGCTGGTGTAGATATTTACATGTTTATAGAGATGGTGGAGTAGATATTTCCATGTTTATATAGAGGGCGGTTTAGATATTTCCATGTTCATACCGATGGCGGTGTATATATTTCCATGTTCATAGAGATGGCGGTGAAGATATTTCCATGTTCATACAGATGGCGGTGTAGATATTTCCATGTTCATACACATGGCGGTGTAGATATTTCCATGTTCATAGAGATGGCGGTGTAGATATTTCCATGTTTATACAGATAGCAGTGTAGTTATTTCCATGTTTATAGAGATAGCAATGTAGATATTTCCATTGATATACAGATAGCTGTATAGATATTTGCATTTTCACACAGATAGCGGTGTAGATATTTCCATGTTCCTACAGTTAGCGGTGTAGATATTTCCATGTTCATACAGATAGCGTTGTAGATATTTCCATCTTCCTACAGTTAGCGGTGTAGATATTTCCATGTTCGTACAGATGGCGGTGTAGATATTTCCATGTTCATAGATATGTCGGTGTAGATATTTGCATGTTCATACAAATGGCAGTGTAGATATTTCCATGTTCATAGAGATGGCGGTGTAGATATTTCCATGTTTATACAGATAGCAGTTTAGTTATTTCCATGTTTATAGAGATAGCAGTGTAGATATTTCCATTGATATACAGATAGCTGTGTAGATATTTGCATGTTCATACACATAGCGATGTAGATATTTCCATGTTCATACAGTTAGCGGTGTAGATATTTCCATGTTCATACATATGGCGGTGTAGATATTTCCATGTTCATACAGATAGCGGTGTAGATATTTCCATGTTTTACAGATAGCGGTGTAGATATTTCCATGTTCATACAGATAGCGGGGTAGATATTTCCATCTTCATACAGTTAGCGGTGTAGATATTTCCATGTTCATACAGATGTCGGTGTAGATATTTACATGTTCATACAGATGGCGGTGTAGGTATTTCCATGTTCTTACGGATGGCAGTGTAGATATTTCCATGTTCATACAGGTGGGGGTGTAGATATTTCCATGTTTATACAGATAGCAGTGTAGTTATTTCCATGTTTATACAGATAGCGGTGTAGATATTTCCATTGTTATACAGATAGCAGTGTAGTTATTTCCATGTTTATACAGATAGCGGTGTAGATATTTCCATTGTTATACAGATAGCTGTGTAGATATTTGCATGTTCATACACATAGCGGTATAGATGTTTCCATGTTCATACAGATAACGGTGTAGATATTTCCAAGATCATGCAGACAGCGGTGTAGATATTTCCATGTTCACAAAGATAGCGGTGTAGATATTTCCATGTTCATACAGTTAGCGGTGTAGATATTTCTATGTTCATGCAGATAGGTGTGTAGATATTTCCATGTTCATACAGATAGCGGTGTAGATATTTCCATGTTTTTAGAGATGGCGGTGTAGGTATTTTCATGTTTACACCGATGGCGGTGGAGATATTTCCATGTTTACACAGATAGCGTTGTAGACATTTCCATGTTTACAC
This sequence comes from Gorilla gorilla gorilla, assembly GCF_029281585.2. Classification (NCBI taxonomy): domain Eukaryota; kingdom Metazoa; phylum Chordata; class Mammalia; order Primates; family Hominidae; genus Gorilla; species Gorilla gorilla. The sequence goes on along the minus strand of NC_073235.2, from coordinate 14,228,918 downwards.
AGATAGCGGTGTGGATATTTCCATGTTTATGCAGATAGCGGTGTAGATATTTCCATGTTTATACAGTTAGCGGTGCGGATATTTCCATGTTTATACAGATATTTGGGCAGATATTTCCATGTTTATACAGATAGCGGTGTAGATATTTCCATCTTTATACAGATGGTGGTGTGGATATGTCCATGTTCGTACAGATGGCGGTGTAGATTTTTCCATGTTCATAAAGATGGCGGTGTAGATATTTCGAAGTTTATAGATATAGCGCTGTAGTTATTTCCATATTTATAGGGAAATCTCTGTAGATATTTCCATGTATATGCAGAGAGCTGTGTAGATATTTCCATGTTCATGCAGATAGCGGAGTAGATATTTCCATGTTCATCCAGATGCCGGTGTAGATATATGCATGTTCATACAGATGGCAGTGAAGATATTTCCATGTTCATGCAGATGGCAGTGTAGATATTTCCATGTTCATACAGATGGCGGTGTAGATATTTCCATGTTCGTAGAGATGGCTGTGTAGATATTTCCATGTTCATACAGATGGCGGTGTAGATATTTCCATGTTCATATAGATGACGGTGTAGATATTTCCATGTTTGTACAGATAGCAGTGTAGTTATTTCCATGTTTACAGAGATAGCAGTGTAGATATTTCCATTGGTATACAGATAGCTGTGTAGATATTTGCATGTTCATACACATAGCGGTGTAGATATTTCCATGCTCATACAGATAGCGGTGTAGATATTTCCATGTTCATACAGATAGCGGTGCAGATATTTCCATGTTCATACAGATAGCGGTGTAGATATTTCCATGTTCATACAGATAGCGGTGTAGATATTTCCATGTTCATACAGTTAGCGGTGTAGATATTTCCATGTTCATACAGATGGCGGTGTAGATATTTAAATGTTCATACAGATGGCGGTGTAGATATTTCCATGTTCACACGGATGGCAGTGTAGATATTTCCATGTTCATACAGGTGGCGGTGTAGATATTTCCATGTTTATACAGATAGCAGTGTAGTTATTTCCATGTTTATAGAGATAGCAGTGTAGATATTTCCATTTGTATACAGATAGCTGTGTAGATATTTGCATCTTCATACAGATAGCTGTGTAGATATTTCCATGTTCGGACAGATAGCGGTGTAGATATTTCCATGTTCATAGAGATAGCAGTGTAGATATTTCCATGTTCATAGAGATAACGGTGTAGATATTTCCATGTTCATACAGATAGCCTTGTAGATATTTCCATGTTCATACAGTTAGCTGTGTAGATATTTCCATGTTCATACAGATGGCGGTGTAGATATTTACATGTTCATACAGATGGCGGTGTAGATATTTCCATGTTCGTGCAGATGGCGGTGTAGATATTTCCATATTCATAGAGATGGCGGTGTAGATATTTCCATGTTTATGCAGATAGCGGTATAGATATTTCCATGTTTATAAAGATGGTGGTGTAGATATTTCCATGTTTATAGAGATGGCGGTCTAGATATTTCCATGTTTATAGAGATAGTGGTGTAGTTATTTCCAAGTTTATAGAGACAGCGTTGTAGATATTTCCATGTTTATACAGATAGTGGTGAAGGTATTTCTATGTTTATACAGATAGCGGTGTAGATATTTCCATGTTTATACAGACAGCAGTGTAGATATTTCCATGTTTATAGAGATAGTGGTGTAGGTAATTTCAACTTTATACAGAGAGCAGTGTAGATATTTCCAAGTTCATACAGATAGCGGTGTAGATATTTCCACTTTTATAGAGATGGCGGTGTAGATATTTCCATGTTCATACAGATGGCGGTGTAGGTATTTCCATGTTTATAGAGATGGCGGTGTAGATATTTTCATGTTTACACAGATGGCGGTGTAGATATTTCCATGTTTACACAGATAGCGGTGTAGACATTTCCATGTTTATGCAGATAGCATTGTAGACATTTCCATGTTTACACAGATAGCGGTGTGGATATTTCCATGTTTATGCAGATTGCGGTGTAGATATTTCCATGTTTATACAGATAGCGGTGCGGATATTTCCATGTTTTTACAGATATTTGGGCAGATATTTCCATGTTTATACAGATAGCGGTGTAGATATTTAAATCTTAATACAGATGGCGGTGTAGATATGTCTATGTTCGTACAGATGGCGGTGTAGATATTTCCATGTTCATACAGATGGTGGTGTAGATATTTCGAAGTTTATAGAGAGCGCTATAGTTATTTCCATATTTATAGAGAAATCTGTGTAGATAATTCCATGTATATGCAGATAGCTTTGTAGATATTTCCATGTTCATGCAGATAGCGGTGTAGATATTTCCATGTTCATCCAGATGCCGGTGTAGATATATCCATGTTCATACAGATGCTGGTGTAGATATTTACATGTTTATAGAGATGGTGGAGTAGATATTTCCATGTTTATATAGAGGGCGGTTTAGATATTTCCATGTTCATACCGATGGCGGTGTATATATTTCCATGTTCATAGAGATGGCGGTGAAGATATTTCCATGTTCATACAGATGGCGGTGTAGATATTTCCATGTTCATACACATGGCGGTGTAGATATTTCCATGTTCATAGAGATGGCGGTGTAGATATTTCCATGTTTATACAGATAGCAGTGTAGTTATTTCCATGTTTATAGAGATAGCAATGTAGATATTTCCATTGATATACAGATAGCTGTGTAGATATTTGCATTTTCACACACATAGCGGTGTAGATATTTCCATGTTCATACAGATAACGGTGTAGATATTTCCATGTTCATACAGATAGCGGTGTAGATATTTCCATGTTCCTACAGTTAGCGGTGTAGATATTTCCATGTTCGTACAGATGGCGGTGTAGATATTTCCATGTTCATAGAGATGGCGGTGTAGATATTTCCATGTTCATACAAATGGCGGTGTAGATATTTCCATGTTCATAGAGATGGCGGTGTAGATATTTCCATGTTTATACAGATAGAAGTTTAGTTATTTCCATGTTTATAGAGATAGCAGTGTAGATATTTCCATTGATATACAGATAGCTGTGTAGATATTTGCATGTTCATACACATAGCGATGTAGATATTTCCATGTTAATACAGATAGTGGTGTAGATATTTCCATGTTCATACAGTTAGCGGTGTAGATATTTCCATGTTCATACATATGGCGGTGTAGATATTTCCATGTTCATACAGATAGCGGTGTAGATATTTCCATGTTTTACAGATAGCGGTGTAGATATTTCCATGTTCATACAGATAGCGGGGTAGATATTTCCATCTTCATACAGTTAGCGGTGTAGATATTTCCATGTTCATACAGATGGCGGTGTAGATATTTACATGTTCATACAGATGGCGGTGTAGGTAATTCCATGTTCTTTCGGATGGCAGTGTAGATATTTCCATGTTCATACAGGTGGCGGTGTAGATATTTCCATGTTTATACAGATAGCAGTGTAGTTATCTCCATGTTTATACAGATAGCGGTGTAGATATTTCCATTATTATACAGATAGCAGTGTAGTTATTTCCATGTTTATACAGATAGCGGTGTAGATATTTCCATTGTTATACAGATAGCTGTGTAGATATTTGCATGTTCATACACATAGCGGTGTAGTTGTTTCCATGTTCGTACAGATAACGGTGTAGATATTTCCAAGATCATGCAGACAGCAGTGTAGATATTTCCATGTTCACAAAGATAGCGGTGTAGATATTTCCATGTTCATACAGTTAGCGGTGTAGATATTTCTATGTTCATGCAGATAGGGGTGTAGATATTTCCATGTTCATACAGATAGCGGTGTAGATATTTCCATGTTTTTAGAGATGGCGGTGTAGGTATTTTCATGTTTACACCGATGGTGGTGGAGATATTTCCATGTTTACACAGACAGCGTTGTAGACATTTCCATGTTTACACAGATAGCGGTGTGGATATTTCCATGTTTATGCAGATAGCGGTGTAGATATTTCCATGTTTATACAGTTAGCGGTGCGGATATTTCCATGTTTATACAGATATTTGGGCAGATATTTCCATGTTTATACAGATAGCGGTGTAGATATTTCCATCTTTATACAGATGGTGGTGTGGATATGTCCATGTTCGTACAGATGGCGGTGTAGATATTTCCATGTTCATAAAGATGGCGGTGTAGATATTTCGAAGTTTATAGATATAGCGCTGTAGTTATTTCCATATTTATAGGGAAATCTCTGTAGATATTTCCATGTATATGCAGAGAGCTGTGTAGATATTTCCATGTTCATGCAGATAGCGGAGTAGATATTTCCATGTTCATCCAGATGCCGGTGTAGATATATCCATGTTCATACAGATGTCAGTGAAGATATTTCCATGTTCATGCAGATGGCAGTGTAGATATTTCCATTTTCATACAGATGGCGGTGTAGATATTTCCATGTTCGTAGAGATGGCTGTGTAGATATTTCCATGTTCATACAGATGGCGGTGTAGATATTTCCATGTTCATATAGATGGCGGTGTAGATATTTCCATGTTTATACAGATAGCAGTTTAGTTATTTCCATGTTTATAGAGATAGCAGTGTAGATATTTCCATTGATATACAGATAGCTGTGTAGATATTTGCATGTTCATACACATAGCGATGTAGATATTTCCATGTTAATACAGATAGTGGTGTAGATATTTCCATGTTCATACAGTTAGTGGTGTAGATATTTCCATGTTCATACATATGGCGGTGTAGATATTTCCATGTTAATACAGATAGTGGTGTAGATATTTCCATGTTCATACAGTTAGCTGTGTAGATATTTCCATGTTCATACAGATGGCGGTGTAGATATTTCCATGTTCGTGCAGATGGCGGTGTAGATATTTCCATATTCATAGAGATGGCGGTGTAGATATTTCCATGTTTATGCAGATAGCGGTATAGATATTTCCATGTTTATAAAGATGGTGGTGTAGATATTTCCATGTTTATACAGATAGCGGTGCGGATATTTCCATGTTTTTACAGATAGTTGGGTAGATATTTCCATGTTTATACAGATAGCGGTGAAGGTATTTCCATGTTTATACAGATAGCGGTGTAGATATTTCCATGTTTATACAGATAGAATTGTAGATATTTCCATGTTTATAGAGATAGTTGTGTAGATAATTTCAATTTTATACTGATAGCAGTGTAGATATTTCCAAGTTCATACAGATAGCGGAGTAGATATTTCCACCTTTATAGAGATGGTGGTGTAGATATTTCCATGTTCATACAGATGGCGGTGTAGATATTTCCATGTTTATAGAGATGGCAGTGTAGATATTTTCCTGTTTACACAGATGGCGGTGTAGATATTTCCATGTTTACACAGATAGCGTTGTAGACATTTCCATGTTTACACAGATAGCGGTGTGGATATTTCCATGTTTATGCAGATAGCGGTGTAGATATTTCCATGTTTATACAGATAGAGGTGCGGATATTTCCATGTTTTTACAGATATTTGGGCAGATATTTCCATGTTTATACAGATAGCGGTGTAGATATTTAAATCTTAATACAGATGGCGGTTTAGATATGTCTATGTTCGTACAGATGGCGGTGTAGATATTTCCATGTTCATACAGATGGTGGTTTAGATATTTCGAAGTTTATAGAGATAGCGCTGTAGTTATTTCCATATTTATAGAGAAATCTGTGTAGATATTTCCATGTATATGCAGATAGCTGTGTAGATATTTCCATGTTCATGCAGATAGCGGTGTAGATATTTCCACATTTATAGAGATGGCGGTGTAGATATTTCCATGTTCATACAGATGGCGGTGTAGATATTTCCATGTTTATAGAGATGGCGGTGCAGATATTTTCATGTTTACTCAGATGGCGGTGTAGATATTTCCATGTTTACACAGATAGCGGTGTAGACATTTCCATGTTTACACAGATAGCGGTGTGGATATTTCCATGTTTATGCAGATAGCGGTGTAGATATTTCCATGTTTATACAGATAGCGGTGCGGATATTTCCATGTTTTTACAGATAGTTGGGCATATATTTCCATGTTTATACAGATAGCGGTGAAGGTATTTCCATGTTTATACAGATAGCGATGTAGATATTTCCATGTTTATACAGATAGCAGTGTAGATATTTCCATGTTTATAGAGATAGTTGTGTAGATAATTTCAATTTTATACAGATAGCAGTGTAGATATTTAAATCTTAATACAGATGGCGGTGTAGATATGTCTATGTTCGTACAGATGGCGGTGTAGATATTTCCATGTTCATACAGATGGTGGTGTAGATATTTCGAAGTTTATAGAGATAGCGCTGTAGTTATTTCCATATTTATAGAGAAATCTGTGTAGATATTTCCATGTATATGCAGATAGCTGTGTAGATATTTCCATGTTCATGCAGATAGCGGTGTAGGTATTTCCATGTTCATCCAGATGCCGGTGTAGATAAATCCATGTTCATACAGATGCTGGTGTAGATATTTACATGTTTATAGAGATGGTGGTGTAGATATTTCCATGTTTATATAGAGGGCGGTTTAGATATTTCCATGTTCATACCGATGGCGGTGTATACATTTCCATGTTCATAGAGATGGCGGTGAAGATATTTCCATGTTCATACAGATGGCGGTGTAGATATTTCCATGTTCATACACATGGCGGTGTAGATATTTCCATGTTCATAGAGATGGCGGTGTAGATTTTTCCATGTTTATAGAGATAGCAATGTAGATATTTCCATTGATATACAGATACCTGTGTAGATATTTGCATTTTCACACAGATAGCGGTGTAGATATTTCCATGTTCATACAGATAACGGTGTAGATATTTCCATGTTCATACAGATAGCGGTGTAGATATTTCCATGTTCCTACAGTTAGCGGTGTAGATATTTCCATGTTCGTACAGATGGCGGTGTAGATATTTCCATGTTCATAGAGATGGCGGTGTAGATATTTCCATGTTCATACAAATGGCGGTGTAGATATTTCCATGTTCATAGAGATGGCGGTGTAGATATTTCCATGTTTATACAGATAGCAGTTTAGTTATTTCCATGTTTATAGAGATAGCAGTGTAGATATTTCCATTGATATACAGATAGCTGTGTAGATATTTGCATGTTCATACACATAGCGATGTAGATATTTCCATGTTAATACAGATAGTGGTGTAGATATTTCCATGTTCATACAGTTAGCGGTGTAGATATTTCCATGTTCATACATATGGCGGTGTAGATATTTCCATGTTAATACAGATAGTGGTGTAGATATTTCCATGTTCATACAGTTAGCTGTGTAGATATTTGCATGTTCATACACATAGCGGTGTAGATATTTCCATGCTCATACAGATAGCGGTGTAGATATTTCCATGTTCATACAGATAGCGGTGCAGATATTTCCATGTTCATACAGATAGCGGTGTAGATATTTCCATGTTCATACAGATAGCGGTGTAGATATTTCCATGTTCATACAGTTAGCGGTGTAGATATTTCCATGTTCATACAGATGGCGGTGTAGATATTTAAATGTTCATACAGATGGCGGTGTAGATATTTCCATGTTCGCACGGATGGCAGTGTAGATATTTCCATGTTCATACAGGTGGCGGTGTAGATATTTCCATGTTTATACAGATAGCAGTGTAGTTATTTCCATGTTTATAGAGATAGCAGTGTAGATATTTCCATTTGTATACAGATAGCTGTGTAGATATTTTCATCTTCATACAGATAGCTGTGTAGATATTTCCATGTTCGGACAGATAGCGGTGTAGATATTTCCATGTTCATACAGATAGCAGTGTAGATATTTCCATGTTCATAGATATAACGGTGTAGATATTTCCATGTTCATACTGATAGCCTTGTAGATATTTCCATGTTCATACAGTTAGCTGTGTAGATATTTCCATGTTCATACAGATGGCGGTGTAGATATTTACATGTTCATACAGATGGCGGTGTAGATATTTCCATGTTCGTGCAGATGGCGGTGTAGATATTTCCATATTCATAGAGATGGCGGTGTAGATATTTCCATGTTTATGCAGATAGCGGTATAGATATTTCCATGTTCATACAGATGGCGGTGTAGATATTTACATGTTCATACAGATGGCGGTGCAGATATTTCCATGTTTATAGAGATAGTGGTGTAGTTATTTCCAAGTTTATAGAGACAGCGTTGTAGATATTTCCATGTTTATACAGATAGCGGTGAAGATATTTCCATGTTTATACAGATAGCGGTGTAGATATTTCCATGTTTATACAGACAGCAGTGTAGATATTTCCATGTTTATAGAGATAGTGGTGTAGATAATTTCAATTTTATACAGAGGGCAGTGTAGATATTTCCAAGTTCATACAGATAGCGGAGTAGATATTTCCACCTTTATAGAGATGGTGGTGTAGATATTTCCATGTTCATACAGATGGCGGTGTAGATATTTCCATGTTTATAGAGATGGCGGTGAAGATATTTTCCTGTTTACACAGATGGCGGTGTAGATATTTCCATGTTTACACAGATAGCGTTGTAGACATTTCCATGTTTACACAGATAGCGGTGTGGATATTTCCATGTTTATACAGATAGCGGTGAAGGTATTTCCATGTTTATACAGATAGCAGTGTAGATATTTCCATGTTTATACAGATAGCAGTGTAGATATTTCCATGTTTATAGAGATAGTTGTGTAGATAATTTCAATTTTATACAGATAGCAGTGTAGATATTTCCAAGTTCATACAGATAGCGGAGTAGATATTTCCACCTTTATAGAGATGGTGGTGTAGATATTTCCATGTTCATACAGATGGTGGTGTAGATATTTCCATGTTTATAGAGATGGCGGTGTAGATATTTTCATGTTTACACAGATGGCGGTGTAGATATTTCCATGTTTACACAGATAGCGTTGTAGACATTTCCATGTTTACACAGATAGCGGTGTGGATATTTCCATGTTTATGCAGATAGCGGTGTAAATATTTCCATGTTTATACAGATAGCGGTGCGGATATTTCCATGTTTTTACAGATATTTGGGCAGATATTTCCATGTTTATACAGATAGCGGTGTAGATATTTAAATCTTAATACAGATGGCGGTGTAGATATGTCTATGTTCGTACAGATGGCGGTGTAGATATTTCCATGTTCATACAGATGGTGGTTTAGATATTTCGAAGTTTATAGAGATAGCGCTGTAGTTATTTCCATATTTATAGAGAAATCTGTGTAGATACTTCCATGTATATGCAGATAGCTTTGTAGATATTTCCATGTTCATGCAGATAGCGGTGTAGATATTTCCATGTTCATCCAGATGCCGGTGTAGATATATCCATGTTCATACAGATGCTGGTGTAGATATTTACATGTTTATATAGATGGTGGTGTAGATATTTCCATGTTTATATAGAGGGCGGTTTAGATATTTCCATGTTCATACCGATGGCGGTGTATATATTTCCATGTTCATAGAGATGGCGTTGAAGATATTTCCATGTTCATACAGATGGCGGTGTAGATATTTCCATGTTCATACACATGGCGGTGTAGATATTTCCATGTTCATAGAGATGGCGGTGTAGATATTTCCATGTTTATACAGATAGCAGTGTAGTTATTTCCATGTTTATAGAGATGGCAATGAAGATATTTCCATTGATATACAGATAGCTGTGTAGATATTTGCATTTTCACACAGATAGCGGTGTAGATATTTCCATGTTCATACAGATAACGGTGTAGATATTTCCATGTTCATACAGGTAGCGGTGTAGATATTTCCATGTTCCTACAGTTAGCGGTGTAGATATTTCCATGTTCGTACAGATGGCGGTGTAGATATTTCCATGTTCATAGAGATGGCGGTGTAGATATTTCCATGTTCATAGAGATGGCGGTGTAGATATTTCCATGTTCATACAAATGGCGGTGTAGATATTTCCATGTTCATAGAGATGGCGGTGTAGATATTTCCATGTTTATACAGATAGCAGTTTAGTTATTTCCATGTTTATAGAGATAGCGGTGTAGATATTTCCATTGATATACAGATAGCTGTGTAGATATTTGCATGTTCATACACATAGCGATGTAGATATTTCCATGTTAATACAGATAGTGGTGTAGATATTTCCATGTTCATACAGTTAGCGGTGTAGATATTTCCATGATCATACATATGGCGGTGTAGATATTTCCATGTTCATACAGATAGCGGTGTAGATATTTCCATGTTTTACAGATAGCGGTGTAGATATTTCCATGTTCATACAGATAGCGGGGTAGATAGTTCCATCTTCATACAGTTAGCGGTGTAGATATTTCCATGTTCATACAGATGGCGGTGTAGATATTTACATGTTCATACAGATGGCGGTGTAGATATTTCCATGTTCGTACGGATGGCAGTGTAGATATTTCCATGTTCATACAGGTGGCGGTGTAGATATTTCCATGTTTATACAGATAGCAGTGTAGTTATTTCCATGTTTATACAGATAGCGGTGTAGATATTTCCATTGTTATACAGATAGCTGTGTAGATATTTGCATGTTCATACAGATAGCGGTGTAGATATTTCCATGTTCATACAGATAACGGTGTAGATATTTCCAAGATCATGCAGACAGCGGTGTAGATATTTCCATGTTCACAAAGATAGCGGTGTAGATATTTCCATGTGCATACAGTTAGCGGTGTAGATATTTCCATGTTCATGCAGATAGGGGTGTAGATATTTCCATGTTCATACAGATAGCGGTGTAGATATTTCCATGTTTTTAGAGATGGCGGTGTAGGTATTTTCATGTTTACACCGATGGCGGTGGAGATATTTCCATGTTTACACAGATAGCGTTGTAGACATTTCCATGTTTACACAGATAGCGGTGTGGATATTTCCATGTTTATGCAGATAGCCGTGTAGATATTTCCATGTTTATACAGTTAGCGGTGCGGATATTTCCATGTTTATACAGATATTTGGGCAGATATTTCCATGTTTCTACAGATAGCGGTGTAGATATTTCCATCTTAATACAGATGGCGGTGTGGATATGTCCATGTTCGTACAGATGGCGGTGTAGATATTTCCATGTTCATAAAGATGGCGGTGTAGATATTTCGAAGTTTATAGATATAGTGCTGTAGTTATTTCCATATTTATAGGGAAATCTCTGTAGATATTTCCGTGTATATGCAGATAGCTGTGTAGATATTTCCATGTTCATGCAGATAGCGGTGTAGATATTTCCATGTTCATCCAGATGCCGGTGTAGATATATCCATATTCATACAGATGGCAGTGAAGATATTTCCATGTTCATGGAGATGGCAGTGTAGATATTTCCATGTTCATACAGATGGCGGTGTAGATATTTCCATGTTCGTAGAGATGGCTGTGTAGATATTTCCATGTTCATACAGATGGCGGTGTAGATATTTCCATGTTCATATAGATGACGGTGTAGATATTTCCATGTTTGTACAGATAGCAGTGTAGTTATTTCCATGTTTACAGAGATAGCAGTGTAGATATTTCCATTGATATACAGATAGCTGTGTAGGTATTTGCATGTTCATACACATAGCGGTGTAGATATTTCCATGCTCATACAGATAGCGGTGTAGATATTTCCATGTTCATACAGATAGCAGTGCAGATATTTCCATGTTCATACAGATAGCGGTGTAGATATTTCCATGTTCATACCGATAGCGGTGTAGATATTTCCATGTTCATACAGTTAGCGGTGTAGATATTTCCATGTTCATACAGATGGCGGTGTAGATATTTAAATGTTCATACACATGGCGGTGTAGATATTTCCATGTTCGCACGGATGGCAGTGTAGATATTTCCATGTTCATACAGGTGGCGGTGTAGATATTTCCATGTTTATACAGATAGCAGTGTAGTTATTTCCATGTTTATAGAGATAGAAGTGTAGGTATTTCCATTTGTATATAGATAGCTGTGTAGATATTTGCATCTTCATACAGATAGCTGTGTAGATATTTCCATGTTCGGACAGATAGCGGTGTAGATATTTCCATGTTCATACAGATAGCAGTGTAGATATTTCCATGTTCATAGAGATAACGGTGTAGATATTTCCATGTTCATACAGATAGCCTTGTAGATATTTCCATGTTCATACAGTTAGCTGTGTAGATATTTCCATGTGCATACAGATGGCGGTGTAGATATTTACATGTTCATACAGATGGCGGTGTAGATATTTCCATGTTCGTACAGGTGGCGGTGTAGATATTTCCATATTCATAGAGATGGCGGTGTAGATATTTCCATGTTTATGCAGATAGCGGTATAGATATTTCCATGTTTATAAAGATGGCGGTGTAGATATTTCCATGTTTATAGAGATGGCGGTCGTGTTATTTCCATGTTTATAGAGATAGTGGTGTAGTTATTTCCAAGTTTATAGAGACAGCGTTGTAGATATTTCCATGTTTATACAGATAGCGGTGAAGATATTTCCATGTTTATACAGATAGCGGTGTAGATATTTCCATGTTTATACAGACAGCAGTGTAGATATTTCCATGTTTATAGAGATAGTGGTGTGATAAATTCAATTTTATACAGAGAGCAGTGTAGATATTTCCAAGTTCATACAGATAGCGGTGTAGATATTTCCACTTTTATAGACATGGCGGTGTAGATATTTCCATGTTCATACAGATGGCGGTGTAGGTATTTCCATGTTTATAGAGATGGCGGTGTAGATATTTTCATGTTTACACAGATGGCGGTGTAGATATTTCCATGTTTACACAGATAGCGGTGTAGACATTTCCAAGTTTACACAGATAGCGGTGTGGATATTTCCATGTTTATGCAGATTGCGGTGTAGATATTTCCATGTTTATACAGATAGCGGTGCGGATATTTCCATGTTTTTACAGATAGTTGGGCAGGTATTTCCATGTTTATACAGATAGCGGTGAAGGTATTTCCATGTTTATACAGATAGCGGTGTAGATATTTCCATGTTTATACAGATAGCAGTGTAGATATTTCCATGTTTATAGAGATAGTTGTGTAGATAATTTCAATTTTATACAGATAGCAGTGTAGACATTTCCAAGTTCATACAGATAGCGGAGTAGATATTTCCACCTTTATAGAGATGGTGGTGTAGATATTTCCATGTTCATACAGATGGCGGTGTAGATATTTCCATGTTTATAGAGATGGCGGTGTAGATATTTTCCTGTTTACAAAGATGGCGGTGTAGATATTTCCATGTTTACACAGATAGCGGTGTGGATATTTCCATGTTTATGCAGATAGCGGTGTAGATATTTCCATGTTTATACAGATAGCGGTGCGGATATTTCCATGTTTTTACAGATATTTGGGCAGATATTTCCATGTTTATACAGATAGCGGTGTAGATATTTAAATCTTAATACAGATGGCGGTGTAGATATGTCTATGTTCGTACAGATGGCGGTGTAGATATTTCCATGTTCATACAGATGGTGGTTTAGATATTTCGAAGTTTATAGAGATAGCTCTGTAGTTATTTCCATGTTTATAGAGAAATCTGTGTAGATATTTCCATGTATATGCAGATAGCTGTGTAGATATTTCCAGGTTCATGCAGATAGCGGTGTAGATATTTCCATGTTCATCCAGATGCCGGTGTAGATATATCCATGTTCATACAGATGCTGGTGTAGATATTTACATGTTTATAGAGATGGTGGTGTAGATATTTCCATGTTTATATAGAGGGCGGTTTAGATATTCCCATGTTCATACCGATGGCGGTGTATATATTTCCATGTTCATAGAGATGGCGATAAAGATATTTCCATGTTCATACAGATGGCGGTGTAGATATTTCCATGTTCATACACATGGCGGTGTAGATATTTCCATGTTCATAGAGATGGCGGTGTAGATATTTCCATGTTTATACAGATAGCAGTGTAGTTATTTCCATGTTTATAGAGATAGCAATGTAGATATTTCCATTGACATACAGATAGCTGTGTAGATATTTGCATTTTCACACAGATAGCGGTGTACATATTTCCATGTTCGTACAGATAACGGTGTAGATATTTCCATGTTCTTACAGATAGCGGTGTAGATATTTCCATGTTCCTACAGTTAGCGGTGTAGATATTTCCATCTTCGTACAGATGGCGGTGTAGATATTTCCATGTTCATAGAGATGGCGGTGTAGATATTTCCATGTTCATAGAGATGGCGGTGTAGATATTTCCATGTTCATACAGATGGCGGTGTAGATATTTCCATGTTCATAGAGATGGCGGTGTAGATATTTCCATGTTTATACAGATAGCAGTTTAGTTATTTCCATGTTTATAGAGATAGCAGTGTAGATATTTCCATTGATATACAGATAGCTGTGTAGATATTTGCATGTTCATACACATAGCGATGTAGATATTTCCATGTTAATACAGATAGTGGTGTAGATATTTCCATGTTCATACAGTTAGCGGTGTAGATATTTCCATGTTCATACATATGGCGGTGTAGATATTTCCATGTTCATACAGATAGCGGTGTAGATATTTCCATGTTTTACAGATAGCGGTGTAGATATTTCCATGTTCATACAGATAGCGGGGTAGATATTTCCATCTTCATACAGTTAGCGGTGTAGATATTTCCATGTTCATACAGATGGCGGTGTGGATATTTACATGTTCATACAGATGGCGGTGTAGATATTTCCATGTTCGTACGGATGGCAGTGTAGATATTTCCATGTTCATACAGGTGGCGGTGTAGATATTTCCATGTTTATTCAGATAGCAGTGTAGTTATTTCCATGTTTATACAGATATCGGTGTAGGTATTTCCATTGTTATACAGATAGCTGTGTAGATATTTGCATGTTCATACAGGTAGCGGTGTAGATATTTCCATGTTCATACACATAGCGGTGTAGATGTTTCCATGTTCATACAGATAACGGTGTAGATATTTCCAAGATCATGCAGACAGCGGTGTAGATATTTCCATGTTCACAAAGATAGCGGTGTAGATATTTCCATGTTCATACAGTTAGCGGTGTAGATATTTCCATGTTCATGCAGATAGGGGTGTAGATATTTCCATGTTCATACAGATAGCGGTGTAGATATTTCCATGTTTTTAGAGATGGCGGTGTAGGTATTTTCATGTTTACACCGATGGCGGTGGAGATATTTCCATGTTTACACAGCGTTGTAGACATTTCCAGGTTTACACACATAGCGGTGTGGATATTTCCATGTTTATGCAGATAGCGGTGTAGATATTTCCATGTTTATACAGTTAGCGGTGCGGATATTTCCATGTTTATACAGATATTTGGGCAGATATTTCCATGTTTATACAGATAGCGGTGTAGATATTTCCATCTTAATACAGATGGCGGTGTGGATATGTCCATGTTCGTACAGATGGCGGTGTAGATATTTCCATGTTCATAAAGATGGCGGTGTAGATATTTCGAAGTGGATAGATATAGCGCTGTAGTTATTTCCATATTTATAGGGAAATCTCTGTAGATATTTCCATGTATATGCAGATAGCTGTGTAGATATTTCCATGTTCATGCAGATAGCGGTGTAGATATTTCCATGTTCATCCAGATGCCGGTGAAGATATATACATGTTCATGCAGATGGCAGTGAAGATATTTCCATGCTCATGCACATGGCAGTGTAGATATTTCCATGTTCATACAGATGGCGGTGTAGATATTTCCATGTTCGTAGAGATGGCTGTGTAGATATTTCCATGTTCATACAGATGGCGGTGTAGATATTTCCATGTTCATATAGATGACGGTGTAGATATTTCCATGTTTGTACAGATAGCAGTGTAGTTATTTCCATGTTTACAGAGATAGCAGTGTAGATATTTCCATTGATATACAGATAGCTGTGTAGGTATTTGCATGTTCATACAGTTAGCGGTGTAGATATTTCCATGTTCATACAGATGGCGGTGTAGATATTTAAATGTTCATACAGATGGCGGTGTAGATATTTCCATGTTCGCACGGATGGCAGTGTAGATATTTCCATGTTCATACAGGTGGTGGTGTAGATATTTCCATGTTTATACAGATAGCAGTGTAGTTATTTCCATGTTTATAGAGATAGCAGTGTAGTTATTTCCATTTGTATACAGATAGCTGTGTAGATATTTGCATCTTCATACAGATAGCTATGTAGATATTTCCATGTTCGGACAGATAGCGGTGTAGATATTTCCATGTTCATAGAGATAGCAGTGTAGATATTTCCATGTTCATAGAGATAACGGTGTAGATATTTCCATGTTCATACAGATAGCCTTGTAGATATTTCCATGTTCATACAGTTAGCTGTGTAGATATTTCCATGTTCATACAGATGGCGGTGTAGATATTTACATGTTCATTCAGATGGCGGTGTAGATATTTCCATGTTCGTGCAGATGGCGGTGTAGATATTTCCATATTCATAGAGATGGCGGTGTAGATATTTCCATGTTTATGCAGATAGCGGTATAGATATTTCCATGTTTATAAAGATGGTGGTGTAGATATTTCCATGTTTATAGAGATGGCAGTCTAGTTATTTCCATGTTTATAGAGATAGTGGTGTAGTTATTTCCAAGTTTATAGAGACAGCGTTGTAGATATTTCCATGTTTATACAGATAGCGGTGAAGATATTTCCATGTTTATACAGATAGCGGTGTAGATATTTCCATGTTTATACAGACAGCAGTGTAGATATTTCCATGTTTATAGAGATAGTGGTGTAGATAATTTCAATTTTATACAGATAGCAGTGTAGATATTTCCAAGTTCATACAGATAGCGGTGTAGATGTTTCCACTTTTATAGAGATGGCGGTGTAGATATTTCCATGTTCATACAGATGGTGGTGTAGATATTTCCATGTTTATAGAGATGGCGGTGTAGATATTTTCATGTTTACACAGATGGCGGTGTAGATATTTCCATGTTTACACAGATAGCGGTGTAGACATTTCCATGTTTACACAGATAGCGGTGTGGATATTTCCATGTTTATGCAGATAGCGGTGTAGATATTTCCATGTTTATACAGATAGCGGTGCGAATATTTCCATGTTTTTACAGATAGTTGGGCAGATATTTCCATGTTTATACAGATAGCGGTGAAGGTATTTCCATGTTTATACATATAGCGGTGTAGATATTTCCATGTTTATACAGATAGCAGTGTAGATATTTCCATGTTTATAGAGATAGTTGTGTAGATAATTTCAATTTTATACAGATAGCAGTGTAGATATTTCCAAGTTCATACAGTTAGCGGAGTAGATATTTCCACCTTTATAGAGATGGTGGTGTAGATATTTCCATGTTCATACAGATGGCGGTGTAGATATTTCCATGTTTATAGAGATGGCGGTGTAGATATTTTCCTGTTTACACAGATGGCGGTGTAGATATTTCCATGTTTACACAGATAGCGTTGTAGACATTTCCATGTTTACACAGATAGCGGTGTGGATATTTCCATGTTTATGCAGATAGCGGTGTAGATATTTCCATGTTTATACAGATAGCGGTGCGGATATTTCCATGTTTTTACAGATATTTGGGCAGTTATTTCCATGTTTATACAGATAGCGGTGTAGATATTTAAATCTTAATACAGATGGCGGTGTAGATATGTCTATGTTCGTACAGATGGCGGTGTAGATATTTCCATGTTCATACAGATGGTGGTTTAGATATTTCGAAGTTTATAGAGATAGCGCTGTAGTTATTTCCATATTTATAGAGAAATCTGTGTAGATATTTCCATGTATATGCAGATAGCTGTGTAGATATTTCCATGTTCATGCAGATAGCGGTGTAGATATTTCCATGTTCATCCAGATGCCGGTGTAGATATATCCATGTTCATACAGATGCTGGTGTTGATATTTACATGTTTATAGAGATGGTGGTGTAGATATTTCCATGTTTATATAGAGGGCGGTTTAGATATTCCCATGTTCATACCGATGGCGGTGTATATATTTCCATGTTCATAGAGATGGCGGTGAAGATATTTCCATGTTCATACAGATGGCGGTGTAGATATTTCCATGTTCATACACATGGCGGTGTAGATATTTCCATGTTCATAGAGATGGCGGTGTAGATATTTCCATGTTTATACAGATAGCAGTGTAGTTATTTCCATGTTTATAGAGATAGCAATGTAGATATTTCCATTGATATACAGATAGCTGTGTAGATATTTGCATTTTCACACAGATAGCGGTGTAGATATTTCCATGTTCGTACAGATAACGGTGTAGATATTTCCATGTTCATACAGATAGCGGTGTAGATATTTCCATGTTCCTACAGTTAGCGGTGTAGATATTTCCATGTTCATACAGATGGCGGTGTAGATATTTCCATGTTCATAGAGATGGCGGTGTAGATATTTCCATGTTCATAGAGATGGCGGTGTAGATATTTCCATGTTCATACAAATGGCGGTGTAGATATTTCCATGTTCATAGAGATGGCGGTGTAGATATTTCCATGTTTATACAGATAGCAGTTTAGTTATTTCCATGTTTATAGAGATAGCAGTGTAGATATTTCCATTGATATACAGATAGCTGTGTAGATATTTGCATGTTCATACACATAGCGATGTAGATATTTCCATGTTAATACAGATAGTGGTGTAGATATTTCCATGTTCATACAGTTAGCGGTGTAGATATTTCCATGTTTTACAGATAGCGGTGTAGATATTTCCATGTTCATACAGATAGCGGGGTAGATATTTCCATCTTCATACAGTTAGTGGTGTAGATATTTCCATGTTCATACAGATGGCGGTGTAGATATTTACATGTTCATACAGATGGCGGTGTAGATATTTCCATGTTCGTACGGATGGCAGTGTAGATATTTCCATGTTCATACAGGTGGCGGTGTAGATATTTCCATGTTTATACAGATAGCAGTGTAGTTATTTCCATTTTTATACAGATAGCGGTGTAGATATTTCCATTGTTATACAGATAGCTTTGTAGATATTTGCATGTTCATACAGATAGCCGTGTAGATATTTCCATGTTCATACACATAGCGGTGTAGATGTTTCCATGTTCATACAGATAACGGTGTAGATATTTCCAAGATCATGCAGACAGCGGTGTAGATATTTCCATGTTCACAAAGATAGCGGTGTAGATATTTCCATGTTCAGTTAGCGGTGTAGATATTTCCATGTTCATGCAGATAGGGGTGTAGATATTTCCATGTTCATACAGATAGCGGTGTAGATATTTCCATGTTTTTAGAGATGGCGGTGTAGGTATTTTCATGTTTACACCAATGGCGGTGGAGATATTTCCATGTTTACACAGATGGCGTTGTAGACATTTCCATGTTTACACAGATAGCGGTGTGGATATTTCCATGTTTATGCAGATAGCGGTGTAGATATTTCCATGTTTATACAGTTAGCGGTGCGGATATTTCCATGTTTATACAGATATTTGGGCAGATATTTCCATGTTTATACAGATAGCGGTGTAGATATTTCCATCTTAATACTGATGCCGGTGTGGATATGTCCATGTTCGTACAGATGGCGGTGTAGATATTTCCATGTTCATAAAGATGGCGGTGTAGATATTTCGAAGTTTATAGAGATAGCGCTGTAGTTATTTCCATATTTATAGGGAAATCTCTGTAGATATTTCCATGTATATGCAGATAGCTGTGTAGATATTTCCATGTTCATGCAGATAGCGGTGTAGATATTTCCATGTTCATCCAGATGCCGGTGTAGATATATCCATGTTCATACAGATGGCAGTGAAGATATTTCCATGTTCATGCAGATGGCAGTGTAGATATTTACATGTTCATACAGATGGCGGTGTAGATATTTCCATGTTCGTAGAGATGGCTGTGTAGATATTTCCATGTTCATACAGATGGCGGTGTAGATATTTCCATGTTAATATAGATGACAGTGTAGATATTTCCATGTTTGTAAAGATAGCAGTGTAGTTATTTCCATGTTTACAGAGATAGCAGTGTAGATATTTCCATTGATATACAGATAGCTGTGTAGGTATTTGCATGTTCATACACATAGCGGTGTAGATATTTCCATGCTCATACAGATAGCGGTGTAGATATTTAAATGTTCATACAGATAGCGGTGCAGATATTTCCATGTTCATACAGATAGCGGTGTAGATATTTCCATGTTCATACAGATAGCGGTGTAGATATTTCCATGTTCATACAGTTAGCGGTGTAATTTCCATGTTCATACAGATGGCGGTGTAGATATTTAAATGTTCATACAGATGGCGGTGTAGATATTTCCATGTTCGCACGGATGGCAGTGTATATATTTCCATGTTCATACAGGTGGCGGTGTAGATATTTCCATGTTTATACAGATAGCAGTGTAGTTATTTCCATGTTTATAGAGATAGCAGTGTAGATATTTCCATTTGTATACAGATAGCTGTGTAGATATTTGCATCTTCATACAGATAGCTGTGTAGATATTTCCATGTTCAGACAGATAGCGGTGTAGATATTTCCATGTTCATACAGATAGCAGTGTAGATATTTCCATGTTCATAGAGATAACGGTGTAGATATTTCCATGTTCATACAGATAGCCTTGTAGATATTTCCATGTTCATACAGTTAGCTGTGTAGATATTTCCATGTTCATACAGATGGCGGTGTAGTTATTTACATGTTCGTACAGATGGCGGTGTAGATATTTCCATGTTCGTGCAGATGGCGGTGTAGATATTTCCATATTCATAGAGATGGCGGTGTAGATATTTCCATGTTTATGCAGATAGCGGTATAGATATTTCCATGTTTATAAAGATGGTGGTGTAGATATTTCCATGTTTATAGAGATGGCGGTCTAGATATTTCCATGTTTATAGAGATAGTGGTGTAGTTATTTCCATGTTTATAGAGACAGCGTTGTAGATATTTCCAGGTTTATACAGATAGCGGTGAAGATATTTCCATGTTTATACAGATAGCGGTATAGATATTTCCATGTTTATACAGACAGCAGTGTAGATAATTCCATGTTTATAGAGATAGTGGTGTAGATAATTTCAATTTTATACAGAGAGCCGTGTAGATATTTCCAAGTTCATACAGATAGCGGTGTAGATATTTCCACTTTTATAGAGATGGCGGTGTAGATATTTCCATGTTCATACAGATGGCGGTGTAGATATTTCCATGTTTATAGAGATGGCGGTGTAGATATTTTCATGTTTACACAGATGGCGGTTTAGATATTTCCATGTTTACACAGATAGCGGTGTAGACATTTCCATGTTTACACAGATAGCGGTGTGGATATTTCCATGTTTATGCAGATAGCGGTGTAGATATTTCCATGTTTATACAGATAGCGGTGCGGATATTTCCATGTTTTTACAGATAGTTGGGCAGATATTTCCATGTTTATACAGATAGCTGTGAAGGTATTTCCATGTTTATACAGATAGCGGTGTAGATATTTCCATGTTTATACAGAGAGCAGTGTAGATATTTCCAGGTTTATAGAGATAGTTGTGTAGATAATTTCAATTTTATACAGATAGCAGTGTAGATATTTCCAAGTTCATACAGATAGCGGAGTAGATATTTTCACCTTTATAGAGATGGTGGTGTAGATATTTCCATGTTCATACAGATGGCGGTGTAGATATTTCCATGTTCATATAGATGACGGTGTAGATATTTCCATGTTTGTGCAGATAGCAGTGTAGTTATTTCCACGTTTACAGAGATAGCAGTGTAGATATTTCCATTGATATACAGATAGCTGTGTAGGTATTTGCATGTTCATACACATAGCGGTGTAGATATTTCCATGCTCATACAGATAGCGGTGTAGATATTTCCATGTTCATACAGATAGCGGTGCAGATATTTCCATGTTCATACAGATAGCGGTGTAGATATTTCCATGTTCACACAGATAGCGGTGTAGATATTTCCATGTTCATACAGTTAGCGGTGTAGATATTTCCATGTTCATACAGATGGCGGTGTAGATATTTCCATGCTCATCCAGATGCCGGTGTAGATATTTCCATGTTCACACAGATGGCGGTGTAGATATTTACATGTTCATACAGATGGCGGTGTAGATATTTCCATGTTCGTACGGACGGCAGTGTAGATATTTCCATGTTCATACAGGTGGCGGTGTAGTTATTTCCATGTTCATACAGATGGCGGTGTAGATATTTCCGTGTTCATACAAATGGCGGTGTAGATATTTCCATGTTCATAGAGATGGTGGTGTAGATATTTCCATGTTTATACAGATAGCAATGTAGATATTTCCATGTTTATACAGATAGCGGTGTAGATATTTCCATTGATATACAGATAGCTCTGTAGATATTTGCATGTTCATACAGATAGCGGTGTAGATATTTCCATGTTCATACAGATAGCGGTGTAGTTATTTCCATGTTCATACAGATAGCGGTGTAGATATTTCCATGTTTTACAGATAGCGGTGTAGATATTTCCATGTTCATACAGATAGCGGTGTAGATATTTCCATCTTCATACAGTTAGCGGTGTAGATATTTCCATTGATATACAGATAGCTGTGTAGATATTTGCATTTTCATACAGACAGCGGTGCAGATATTTCCATGTTCATACAGATAGCGGTGTAGATATTTCCATTGATATACAGATAGCTGTGTAGATATTTGCATTTTCATACAGACAGCGGTGCAGATATTTCCATGTTCATACAGATAGCGGTGTAGATATTTCCATGTTCATCCAGATGCCGGTGTAGATATATCCATTTTCATACAGATGGCGGTGAAGATATTTCCAAGTTCATACAGATGGCATTGTAGATATTTCCATGTTCATACAAATGGCGGTGTAGATATTTCCATGTTCATACAGATGGCGTTGTAGATATTTCCGTGTTCATACAAATGGCAGTGTAGATATTCCCATGTTCATAGAGATGGAGGTGTACATATTTCCATGTTTATGCAGATAGCGGTATAGGTATTTCCATGTTTATACAGATGGTGGTGTAGATATTTCCATGTTTATAGAGATGGCGGTCTAGATATTTCCATGTTTATAGAGATAGTGGTGTAGTTATTTCCAAGTTTATAGAGACAGCGTTGTAGATATTTCCATGTTTATAAAGATAGCGGTGAAGATATTTGCATGTTTATACAGACAGCAGTGTAGATATTTCCATGTTTATAGAGATAGTGGTGTAGATAATTTCAATTTTATACAGATAGCAGTGTAGATATTTCCAAGTTCATACAGATAGCGGTGTAGATATTTCCACCTTTATAGAGATGGCGGTGTAGATATTTCCATGTTCATACAGATGGCGGTGTAGATATTTCCATGTTCGTACAGGTGGCGGTGTAGATATTTCCATGTTTATACAGATAGAAGTGTGGTTATTTCCATGTTTATGGAGATAGCAATGTAGATATTTCCACTGGTATGCATATAGCTGTGTAGATATTTGCATGCTCATACTGATAGCAGTGTAGATATTTCCATGTTCGTACAGATAGCGGTGTAGATATTTCCATGTTCATACAGATAGCGGTGTAGATATTTCCATGTTCATACAGATAACGGTTTAGATATTTCCATGTTCATACAGATAGCGGTGTAGATATTTCCATGTTCATACAGATAACGGTTTAGATATTTCCATGTTCATACAGAGAGTGGTGTAGATATTTCCATGTTCATACAGTTAGCGGTGTAGATATTTCCATGTTCATACTGATGGCGGTGTAGATATTTCCATGTTCATACAGATGGCGGTGTAGATATTTCCATATTTGTACAGATGGCGGTGTAGATATTTCCATGTTCATAGAGATGGAGGTATAGTTATTTCCAAGTTTATGCACATAGCGGTATAGATATTTCCATGTTTATACAGATGGTGGTGTAGATATTTCCATGTTTATAGAGATGGCGGTCTAGATATCTCCATGTTTATAGAGATAGTGGTGTAGTTATTTCCAAGTTTATAGAGACAGCATTGTAGATATTTCCATGTTTATACAGATAGCGGTGAAGATATTTCCATGTTTATACAGATAGCAGTGTAGATATTTCCATGTTTATACAGATAGCAGTGTAGATATTTCCAAGTTTATAGAGATAGTGGTGTAGATAATTTCAATTTTATACAGATAGCAGTGTAGATAATTCCAAGTTCATACAGATAGTGGTGTAGATATTTCCACGTTTATAGAGATGGCGGTGTAGATATTTCCATGTTCATACAGATGGCGGTGTAGATATTTCCATGTTTTTAGAGATGGTGGTGTAGGTATTTTCATGTTTACACAGATGGCGGGGGAGATATTTCCATGTTTACACAGATAGCGGTGTAGACATTTCCATGTTTACACAGATAGCGGTGTGGAAATTTCCATGTTTATGCAGATAGCGGTGTGGATATTTCCATGTTTATACAGATAGCGGTGTGTATATTTCCATGTTTATACAGATAGTTGGGCAGAGATTTCCATGTTTATACAGATAGCAGTGTAGATATTTCCATCTTAATACAGATGGCGGTGTAGATATGTCCATGTTCGTACTGATGGCGGTGTAGATATTTCCATGTTCATACAGATGGCTGTGTAGATATTTCGAAGTTTATAGAGATAGCGCTGTAGTTATTTCCATATTTATAGGGAATTCTCTGTAGATATTTCCATGTATATGCAGATAGCAGTGTGGATATTTCCATGTTCATCCAGATGCCGGTGTAGATATATCCATGTTCATACAGATGGCGGTGAAGATATTTCCATGTTCATATAGATGGCGGTGTAGATATTTCCATGTTCATACACATGGCGGTGTAGATATTTCCATGTTCGTAGAGATGGCTGTGTACATATTTCCATGTTCATACAAATGGCGGTGTAGATATTTCCATGTTCATATAGATGGCGGTGTAGATATTTCCATGTTTGTACAGATAGCAGTGTAGTTATTTCCATGTTCATAGAGATAGCAGTGTAGATATTTCCATTGATATACAGATAGCTGTGTAGATATTTGCATGTTCATACAGATAGCGGTGTAGATATTTCCATGCTCATACAGATAGCGGTGTAGATATTTCCAGGGTCATACAGATAGCGTTGCAGATATTTCCATGTTCATGGAGATAGCGGTGTAGATATTTCCATGTTCATACAGATAGCGGTGTAGATATTTCCATGTTCATACAGATGGCGGTGTAGATATTTCCATGTTCATACAGATGGCGGTGTAGATATTTACATGTTCATACAGATGGCGGTGTAGATATTTCCATGTTCGTACGGATGGCAGTGTAGATATTTCCATGTACATACAGGTGGCGGTGTAGATATTTCCATGTTTATACAGATTGCAGTGTAGTTATTTCCATGTTTATAGAGATAGCAGTGTAGATATTTCCACTTATATACAGATAGCTGTGTAGATATTTGCAAGTTCATGCAGATAGCGGTGTAGATATTTCCATGTTCGTACAGATAGCGGTGTAGATATTTCCATGTTCATACAGATAGCAGTGTAGATATTTCCATGTTCATAGGGATAACGGTGTAGATATTTCCATGTTCATGCAGATAGCCTTGTAGATATTTCCATGTTCATACAGTTAGCGGTGTTGATATTTCCATGTTCATACAGATGGCGGTGTAGATATTTACATGTTCATACAGATGGCGGTGTAGATATTTCTATGTTCGTACAGATGGCGGTGTAGATACTTCCATGTTCATAGAGATGGCGGTGTAGATATTTCCATGTTTATGCAGATAGCGGTAAAGGTATTTCCATGTTTATACAGATGGTGGTGTAGATATTTCCATGTTTATAGAGATGGCGGTGTAGATATTTCCATGTTTATAGTGATAGTGGTGTAGTTATTTCCAAGTTTATGGAGGCAGCATTGTAGATATTTCCAAATTTATACAGATAGCGGTGAAGATATTTCCATGTTTATACAGATATCGGTGTAGATATTTCCATGTTTATACAGAGAGCAGTGTAGATATTTCCATGTTTATACAGATAGTGGTGTAGATAATTTCAATTTTATACAGATAGCAGTGTAGATATTTCCAAGTTCATACAGATAGCGGTGTAGATATTTCCATTGATATACAGATAGCTGTGTAGATATTTGCATGTTCATACAGATAGCGGTGTAGATATTTCCATGTTTATAGAGATGGTGGTCTAGATATTTCCATGTTTATAGAGATAGTGGTGTAGTTATTTCCAAGTTTATAGAGACAGCATTGTAGATATTTCCATGTTTATGCACACAGCGGTATAGGTATTTCCATGTTCATACAGATTTCAGTGTAGATATTTCCATGTTTTTAGAGATGGCGATGTAGTTATTTTCACGTTTACACAGATGGCGGTGGAGATATTTCCATGTTTACACAGATAGCGGTGCAGACATTTCCATGTTTACACAGATAGCGGTGTGGATATTTCCATGTTTATGCAGATAGCGGTGTAGATATTTCCATGTTTATACAGATAGCGGTGCGGCTATTTCCATGTTTATGCAGATAGTTGGGCAGATATTTCCATGTTTATACAGATAGCGGTGTAGATATTTCCATCTTAATACAGATGGCGGTGTAGATATGTCCATGTTCGTACAGATGGCGGTGTAGATATTTCCATGTTCATACAGATGGCGGTGTAGGTATTTCGAAGTCTATAGAGATAGCGCTGCAGTTATTTCCATATTTATAGAGAAATCTGTGTAGATATTTCCATGTATATGCAGATAGCTGTGTAGATATTTCCATGTTCATGCAGATAGCGGTGTAGATATTTCCACATTTATAGAGATGGCGGTGTAGATATTTACATGTTCTTACGGATGGCAGTGTAGATATTTCCATGTTCATACAGGTGGCGGTGTATATATTTCCATGTTCATACAGATAGCAGTGTAGTTATTTCAATGTTTATAGAGATAGCAATGTAGATATTTCCATTGATATTCATATAGCTGTGTAGATATTTGCATGTTCACACAGATAGCTGTGTAGATATTGCCATGTTCATACAGATAGAGGTGTAGATATTTCCAAGTTCATACAGATAGCGGGGTAGATACTTCCATGTTCATACAGATAACGGTGTAGATATTTCCATGTTCATACAGATGGCGGTGTAGATATTTCCATGTTTTTAGAGATGGTAGATTAGATATTTTCATGTTAACACTGATAGCGGTGGAGATACTTCCATGTTTACACAGATAGCGTTGTAGACATTTCCATGTTTACACAGATAGCGGTGTGTATATTTCCACATTTATGCAGATAGCGGTGTAGATATTTCCATGTTTATACAGATAGCGGTGCGGATATTTCCATGTTTATACAGATAGTTGGGCAGATATTTCCATGTTTATACAGATAGCGGTGTAGATATTTCCATCTTAATACAGATGGCGGTGTAGATATGTCTATGTTCGTACAGATGGCGGTGTAGATATTTGCATGTTCATAGGGATGGCGGTGTAGATATTTCCATGTTTATAGAGATAGTGGTGTAGTTATTTCCAAATTTATAGAGAAATCTGTGTAGATATTTCCATGTATATGCAGATAGTTGTGTAGATATTTCCATGTTCATGCACATAGCGGTGTAGATATTTCCATGTTCATCCACATGCCGGTGTAGATATATCCATGTTCATACAGATGGCGGTGAAGATATTTCCATGTTCATACAGATGGCGGTGTAGATATTTCCATGTTCATACACATGGTGGTGTAGATATATCCATGTTCATAGAGATGGCGCTGTAGATATTTCCATGTTCATACAAATGGCAGTGTAGATATTTCCATATTCATAGAGATGGCGGTGTAGATATTTCCATGTTTATACAGATAGCAGTGTAGATATTTCCATGTTTATAGAGATAGCTGTGTAGATATTTCCATTGATATACAGATAGCTGTGTAGATATTTGCATGTTCATACAGATAGCGGTGTAGATATTTCCATGTTCATACTGATAGCGGTGTAGATATTTCCATGTTCATACAGTTAGCGGTGTAGATATTTCCATGTTCATACAGATGGCTGTGTAGATATTTCCATGTTCATACAGATGGCCGTGTAGATATTTACATGTTCATACAGATGGCGGTGTAGATATTTCCATGTTTGTACAGATAGCAGAGTAGTTATTTCCATGTTTATAGAGATAGCAGTGTAGATATTTCCATTGATATACAGATATCTGTGTAGATATTTGCATGTTCATACAGATAGCGGTGTAGATATTTCCCTGTTCATACAGATAGCGGTGTAGATATTTCCATGTTCATACACATAGCGGTGTAGATATTTCCATGTTCATACAGATAACGGTGTAGATATTTGCATGTTCATACAGATAGCGGTGTAGATATTTCCATGTTCTCACAGATAGCGGTGTAGATATTTCCATGTTCATACAGTTAGCGGTGTAGATATTTCCATGTCCATGCAGATAGCGGTGTAGATATTTCCATGTTCATCCAGATGCCGGTGTAGATATATCCATGTTCATACATATGGCGGTGAAGATATTTCCATGTTCATACTGATGGCGGTGTAGATATTTCCATGTTCATACACATGGCGGTGTAGATATTTCCATGTTCATAGAGATGGCGGGGTAGATATTTCCATGTTCATAGAGATGGCGGTGTAGATATATCCATGTTTGTACAGATAGCAGAGTAGTTATTTCCATGTTTATAGAGATAGCAGTGTAGATATTTCCCTTGATATATAGATAGCTGTGTAGATATTTCCATGTTCATACAGATAGCGGTGCAGATATTTCCATGTTCATACAGATAGCGGTGTAGATATTTCCATGTTCATACAGATAGCGGTGTAAATATTTCCATGTTTTACAGATAGCGGTGTAGATATTTCCATGTTCATACAGATAGCGGTGTAGATATTTCCATGTTCATACAGTTAGCGGTGTAGGTATTTCCATGTTTTACAGATAGCGGTATAGATATTTCCATGTTCATTCAGATAGCGGTGTAGATATTTCCATGTTTTACAGATAGCAGTGTAGATATTTCCATGTTCATACAGATGGCGGTGTAGATATTTCCATGTTCGTACGGATGGCAGTGTAGATATTTCCATGTTCGTACAGGTGGCGGTGTAGATATTTCCATGTTTATACAGATAGCAGTGTAGTTATTTCAATGTTTATAGAGATAGCAATGTAGATATTTCCATTGATATACATATAGCTTTGTAGATATTTGCATGTTCATACAGATAGCGGTGTAGATATTTCCATGTTGATACAGATAGAGGTGTAGATATTTCCATGTTCATACACATAGCGGTGTAGATATTTCCATGTTCATACAGATAACGGGGTAGATATTTCCATGTTCATACAGATAGTGGTGTAGATAATTCCATGTTCATACAGTTAGCGGTGTAGATATTTCCATGTTCATACATATGGCGGTGTAGATATTTACATGTTCATACAGATGTCGTTGTAGATATTTCCACATTCGTACAGATGGCGGTGTAGATATTTCCATGTTCATAGAGATGGCGGTGTAGATATTTCCATGTTTATGCAGATAGCGGTATAGCTATTTTCATGTTTATACAGATGGTGGTGTAGATATTTCCCTGTTTATAGAGATGGCGGTCTAGATATTTCCATGTTTATAGAGATAGTGGTGTAGTTATTTCCAAGTTTATAGAGACAGCGTTGTAGATATTTCCATGTTTATACAGATAGCGGTGTAAATATTTCCATGTTTTACAGATAGCGGTGTAGATATTTCCATGTTTATAGAGATAGTGGTGTAGATAATTTCAATTTTATACAGATAGCAGTGTAGATAATTCCAAGTTCATACAGATAGCGGTGTAGATATTTCCACGTTTATAGAGATGGCGGTGTAGATATTTCCATGTTCATACAGATGGCGGTTTAGATATTTCCATGTTTTTAGAGATGGCGGTGTAGATATTTTCATGTTTACACAGATGGCGGTGGAGATACTTCCATGTTTACACAGATAGCGTTGTAGACATTTCCATCTTTACACAGATAGCAGTGTGTATATTTCCACGTTTATGCAGATAGCGGTGTAGATATTTCCATGTTTATACAGATAGCGGTGCGGATATTTCCATGTTTATACAGATAGTTGGGCAGATATTTCCATGTTTATACAGATAGCGGTGTAGATATTTCCATCTTAATACAGATGGCGGTGTAGATATGTCTATGTTCGTACAGATGGCGGTGTAGATATTTGCATGTTCATAGGGATGGCGGTGTAGATATTTCGAAGTTTATAGAGATAGCCCTGTAGTTATTTCCAAATTTATAGAGAAACCTGTGTAGATATTTCCATGTATATGCAGATAGCTGTATAGATATTTCCATGTTCATGCAGATAGCGGTGTAGGTATTTCCATGTTCATCCAGATGCCGGTGTAGATATATCCATGTTCATACAGATGGCGGTGTAGATATTTCCATGTTCATACAAATGGCGGTGTAGATATTTCCATATTCATAGAGATGGCGGTGTAGATATTTCCATGTTTATACAGATAGCAGTGTAGTTATTTCCATGTTTATAGAGATAGCAGTGTAGATATTTCCATTGATATACAGAGAGCTGTGTAGATATTTGCATGTTCATACAGATATCGGTGTAGATATTTCCATGTTCATACTGATAGCGGTGTAGATATTTCCATGTTCATACAGTTAGCGGTGTAGATATTTCCATGTTCATACAGATGGTGGTGTAGATATTTCCATGTTCATACAGATGGCCGTGTAGATATTTACATGTTCATATAGATGGCGGTGTAGACATTTCCATGTTCGTACAGATGGCAGTGTAGATATTTCCATGTTCATACAGGTGGCGGTGTAGATATTCCCCTGTTTTTCCAGATAGCTGTGTAGTTATTTCCGTGTTTATAGAGATAGCAGGGTAGATATTTCCATTGATATACAGATAGCTGTGTAGATATTTGCATGTTCATACAGATAGCGGTGTAGATATTTCCATGTTCATACAGATAGCGGTGTAGATATTTCCATGTTCATACACATAGCGGTGTAGATATTTCCATGTTCATACAGATAACGTTGTAGATATTTGCATGTTCATACAGATAGCTGTGTACATATTTCCATGTTCACACAGATAGCGGTGTAGATATTTCCATATTCATACAGTTAGCGGTGTAGATATTTCCATGTTCATGCAGATAGCTGTGTAGATATTTCCATGTTCATCCTGATGCCGGTGTAGATATATCCATGTTCATACAGATGGCCGTGTAGTTATTTCCATGTTTATAGAGATAGCAGTGTAGATATTTCCATTGATATAGAGATAGCTGTGTAGATATTTACATGTTCATACAGATGGCGGTGTAGATATTTCCATGTTCGTACAGGTGGCGTTGTAGATATTTCCATGTTTATACAGATAGCAGTGTAGTTATTTCAATGTTTATAGAGATAGCGATGTAGATATTTCAATGTTTATGGAGATAGCGATGTAGATATTTCCATTGATATACATATAGCTTTGTAGATATTTGCATGTTCATACAGATAGCGGTGTAGATATTTCCATGTTGATACAGATAGAGGTGTAGATATTTCCATGTTCATACACATAGCGGTGTAGATATTTCCATGTTCATACAGATAACGGGGTAGATATTTCCATGTTCTTACAGATAGCGGTGTAGATATTTCCATGTTCATACAGTTAGCGGTGTAGATATTTCCATGTTCATACATATGGCGGTGTAGATATTTACATGTTCATACAGATGGCGTTGTAGATATTTCCACGTTCGTACAGATGGCGGTGTAGATATTTCCATGTTCATAGAGATGGCGGTGTAGATATTTCCATGTTTATGCAGATAGCGGTATAGCTATTTTCATGTTTATACAGATGGTGGTGTAGATATTTCCATGTTTATAGAGATGGCGGTCTAGATATTTCCATGTTTATAGAGATAGTGGTGTAGTTATTTCCAAGTTTATAGAGACAGCGTTGTAGATATTTCCATGTTTATACAGATAGCGGTGAAGATATTTCCATGTTTATACAGATAGTGGTGTAGATAATTTCAATTTTATACAGATAGCAGTGTAGATAATTCCAAGTTCATACAGATAGCGGTGTAGATATTTCCACGTTTATAGAGATGGCGGTGTAGATATTTCCATGTTCATACAGATGGCGGTGTAGATATTTCCATGTTTTTAGAGATGGCGGTGTAGATATTTTCATTTTTACACAGATGGCGGTGGAGATACTTCCATGTTTACACAGATAGCGTTGTAGCCATTTCCATCTTTACACAGATAGCGGTGTGTATATTTCCACGTTTATGCAGATAGCGGTGTGGATATTTCCATGTTTATACAGATAGCTGTGCGGATATTTCCATGTTTATACAGATAGTTGGGCAGATATTTCCATGTTTATACAGATAGCGGTGTAGATATTTCCATCTTAATACAGATGGCGGTGTAGATATGTCTATGTTCGTACAGATGGCGGTGTAGATATTTGCATGTTCATACGGATGGCAGTGTAGATATTTCGAAGTTTATAGAGATAGCCCTGTAGTTATTTCCAAATTTATAGAGAAATCTGTGTAGATATTTCCATGTATATGCAGATAGCTGTGTAGATATTTCCATGTTCATGCAGATAGCGGTGTAGATATTTCCATGTTCATCCAGATGCCGTTGTAGATATATCCATGTTCATACAGATGGCGGTGTAGATATTTCCATGTTCATACACATGGCGGTGTAGATATATCCATGTTCATACAAATGGCGGTGTAGATATCTCCATGTTCATACAAATGGCGGTGTAGATATTTCCATATTCATAGAGATGGCGGTGTAGATATTTCCATGTTTATACAGATAGCAGTGTAGTTATTTCCATGTTTATAGAGATAGCAGTGTAGATATTTCCATTGATATACTGATAGCTATGTAGATATTTGCATGTTCATACAGATATCGGTGTAGATATTTCCATGTTCATAGTGATAGCGGTGTAGATATTTCCATGTTCATACAGTTAGCGTTGTAGATATTTCCATGTTCATACAGTTAGCGGTGTAGATATTTCCATTGTCTTACAGATGGCGGTGTAGATATTTACATGTTCATACAGATTGCGGTGTAGATATTTCCATGTTCGCACGGATGGCAGTGTAGCTATTTCCATGTTCATACAGGTGGCGTTGTAGATATTTCCATGTTTATACAGATAGCAGTTTAGTTATTTCCATGTTTATAGAGATAGCAGTGTAGATATTTCCATTGATATACAGATAGCTCTGTAGATATTTGCATGTTCATACAGATAGCGGTGTAGATTTTTCCATGTTCGTACAGACAGCTGTGTAGATATTTCCTTGTTCATACAGATAGTGGTGTAGATATTTCCATGTTCATACAGATAACGGTGTAGATATTTCCATGTTCATACAGATAGCCTTGTAGATATTTCCATGTTCATACAGTCAGCGGAGTAGATATTTCCGTGTTCTTACAGATGGCGGTGTAGATATTTCCATGTTCGTAAAGATGACGGTGTAGATATTTCCATGTTCATACAGATGGCGGTGTAGATATTTCCATGTTCATACAAATGGCGGTGTAGATATTTCTATGTTCATACAGATGGCGGTGTAGATATTTCCGTGTTCATACAAATGGCGGTGTAGATATTTCCATGTTCATAGAGATGGCGGTGTAGATATTTCCATGTTTCTACAGACAGCAATGTAGATATTTCCATGTTTATAGAGATAGCGGTGTAGATATTTTCTCTGATATACAGATAGCTGTGTAGATATTTGCATGTTCATACAGATAGCGGTGTAGATTTTTCCATGTTCATACAGATAGCGGTGTAGATATTTGCATGTACATACAGATAGCGGTGTAGATATTTCCATGTTTTACAGATAGCAGTGTAGATATTTCCATGTTCATACAGATAGCGGTGTAGATATTTCCATGTTTATAGAGATGGCGGTCTAGATATTTCCATGTTTATAGAGATAGTGGTGTAGTTATTTCCAAGTTTATAGAGACTGCGGTGTAGATATTTCCATGTTTATGCAGACAGCGTTATAGGTATTTCCATGTTCATACAGATTTCGGTGTAGATATTTCCATGTTTTTAGAGATGGCGGTGTAGATATTTTCATGTTTACACAGATGGCGGTGGAGATATTTCCATGTTTACACAGATAGCGGTGCAGAGATTTCCATGTTTACACAGATAGCGGTGTGGATATTTCCATGTTTATGCAGATAGCGGTGTAGATATTTCCTTGTTTATACAGATAGCAGTGCGGATATTTCCATGTTTATACAGATAGTTGGGCAGATATTTCCATGTTTATACGGATAGCGGTGTAGATATTTCCATCTTAATACAGATTGCGGTGTAGATATGTCCATGTTCGTACAGATGGCGGTGTAGATATTTCCATGTTCACACAGTTAGCGGTGTAGATATTTCCATGTTCATACAGATGGCGGTGTAGATATTTCCATTTTCATACAGATGGCGGTGTAGATATTTACATGTTCATACAGATGGCGGTGTAGATATTTCCATGTTCGTACGGATGGCAGTGTAGATATTTCCATGTTCATACAGGTGGCGGTGTAGTTATTCCCATGTTTTTACAGATAGCTGTGTAGTTATTTCCATGTTTATAGAGATAGCAGTGTACATATTTCCATTGATATACAGATAGCTGTGTAGAAATTTGCATGTTCATACAGATAGCAGTGTAGTTATTTCCATGTTCATACAGATAGCGGTGTAGATATTTCCATGTTCATACACATAGCGGTGTAGATATTTCCATGTTCATACAGATAACGGTGTAGATATTTCCATGTTCATACAGATAGCGGTGTAGATATTTCCATGTTCACACAGATAGCGGTGTAGTTATTTCCATGTTCATACAGTTAGCGGTGTAGATATCTCCATGTTCATGCAGATAGCGGTGTAGATATTTCCATGTTCATCCAGATGCCGGTGTAGATATATCAATGTTCATACAGATGGCGGTGAAGATATTTCCATGTTCATACAGATGGCGGTGTAGATATTTCCATGTTCATACAAATGGCGGTGTAGATATTTCCATGTTCATAAAGATGGCGGTGTAGATATTTCCGTCTTCATACAAATGGCGGTGTAGATATTTCCATGTTCATAGCATGGCGGTGTTGATATTTCCATGTTTATACAGATAGCAATGTAGATATTTCCATGTTTATAGAGATAGCGGTGCAGATATTTCCATTGATATACAGATAGCTGTGTAGATATTTGCATGTTCATACAGATAACGGTGTAGATATTACCATGTTCGTACAGATAGCGGTGTAGATATTTCCATGTTCATGCAGATAGCGGTGTAGATATTTCCATGTTTTACAGATAGCGGTGTAGATATTTCCATGTTCATACAGATAGGGGTGTAGATATTTCCATGTTTATAGAGATGGCGGTCTAGATATTTCCATGTTTATAGAGATAGTGGTGTAGTTATTTCCGAGTTTATAGAGACAGCGTTGTAGATATTTCCATGTTTATACAGATAGCGGAGAAGGTATTTCCATGTTTATACAGATAGCGGTGTAGATATTTCCATGTTTATACAGATAGCAGTGTAGATATTTCCATGTTTATAGAGATAGTTGTGTAGATAATTTCAATTTTATACAGATAGCAGTGTAGATATTTCCAAGTTCATACAGATAGCGGCGTAGATATTTCCACGTTTATAGAGATGGTGGTGTAGATATTTCCATGTTCATACAGATGGCAGTGTAGATATTTCCATGTTTTTAGAGATGGCGGTGTAGATATTTTCATGTTTACACAGATGGCGGTGTAGATATTTCCATGTTTACACAGATAGCGGTGTAGACATTTCCATGTTTACACAGATAGCGGTGTGGATATTTCCATGTTTATGCAGATAGCGTTGTAGATATTTCCATGTTTATACAGATATCGGTGCGGATATTTCCATGTTTATACAGATAGTTGGGCAGAGATTTCCATGTTTATACAGATAGCAGTGTAGATATTTCCATCTTAATACAGATGGCGGTGTAGATATGTGTATATTCGTACAGATGGCGGTGTAGATATTTCCATGTTCATAGAGATGGCGGTGTAGATATTTCCATGTTTGTACAGATAGGAGTGTAGTTATTTCCATGTTTATAGAGATAGCAGTGTAGATATTTCCATTGATATACAGATAGCTGT
The DNA here is from genome assembly GCF_029281585.2 of Gorilla gorilla gorilla. Lineage (NCBI taxonomy): Eukaryota > Metazoa > Chordata > Mammalia > Primates > Hominidae > Gorilla > Gorilla gorilla. Next base: position 14,192,326 of record NC_073235.2, on the reverse strand, counting down.
GTAGATATTTACATGTTCATACAGATGGCGGTGTAGATATTTCCATGTTCATACAGTTAGCGGTGTAGATATTTCCATGTTCATGCAGATAGCGGTGTAGATATTTCCATGTTCATCCAGATGCCGGTGTAGATATATCCATGTTCATACAGATGGCGGTGAAGATATTTCCATGTTCATAGAGATGGCGGTGTAGATATTTCCATGTTCATACAGATGGCGGTGTAGATATTTCCGTGTTCATACAAATGGCGGTGTAGATATTTCCATGTTCATAGCATGGCGGTGTTGATATTTCCATGTTTATACAGATAGCAATGTAGATATTTCCATGTTTATAGAGATAGCGGTGCAGATATTTCCATTGATATACAGATAGCTGTGTAGATATTTGCATGTTCATACAGATAACGGTGTAGATATTTCCATGTTCATACAGATAGCGTTGTAGATATTTTCATGTTCATACAGATAGCGGTGTAGATATTTCCATGTTTTACAGATAGCGGTGTAGATATTTCCATGTTCATACAGATAGGGGTGTAGATATTTCTATGTTTATAGAGATGGCGGTCTAGATATTTCCATGTTTATAGAGATAGTGGTGTAGTTATTTCCGAGTTTATAGAGACAGCGTTGTAGATATTTCCATGTTTATACAGATAGCGGTGAAGGTATTTCCATGTTTATACAGATAGCGGTGTAGATATTTCCATGTTTATACAGATAGCAGTGTAGATATTTCCATGTTTATAGAGATAGTTGTGTAGATAATTTCAATTTTATACAGATAGCAGTGTAGATATTTCCAAGTTCATACAGATAGCGGCGTAGATATTTCCACGTTTATAGAGATGGTGGTGTAGATATTTCCATGTACATACAGATGGCGGTGTAGATATTTCCATGTTTTTAGAGATGGCGGTGTAGATATTTTCATGTTTACACAGATAGCGGTGTGGATATTTCCATGTTTATGCAGATAGCGTTGTAGATATTTCCATGTTTATACAGATAGCGGTGTAGACATTTCCATGTTTACACAGATAGCGGTGTGGATATTTCCATGTTTATGCAGATAGCGTTGTAGATATTTCCATGTTTATACAGATATCGGTGCGGATATTTCCATGTTTATACAGATAGTTGGGCAGAGATTTCCATGTATATACAGATAGCAGTGTAGATATTTCCATCTTAATACAGATGGCGGTGTAGATATGTCTATGTTCGTACAGATGGCGGTGTAGATATTTCCATGTTCGTACGGATGGCAGTGTAGATATTTCCATGTTCGTACAGGTGGCGGTGTAGATATTTCCATGTTTATACAAATAGCAGTGTAGTTATTTCAATGTTTATAGAGATAGCAATGTAGATATTTCCATTGATATACATATAGCTGTGTAGATATTTGCATGTTCATACAGATAGCGGTGTAGATATTGCCATGTTCATACAGATAGAGGTGTAGATTTTCCATGTTCATACAGATAGCGGTGTAGATATTTCCATGTTCATACTGATAACGGTGTAGATATTTCCATGTTCATACAGATAGCGGTGTAGATATTTCCATGTTCATACAGTTAGCGGTGTAGATATTTCCATGTTCATACAGATGGCGGTGTAGATATTTACATGTTCATACAGATGACGTTGTAGATATTTCCATGTTCGTACAGATGGCGGGGAATATATTTCCATGTTCATAGAGATGGCGTTGTAGATATTTCCATGTTTATACAGATAGCTGTGTAGATATTTCCATGTTCATACAGATAGCGGTGCAGATATTTCCATGTTCATACAGATAGCTGTGTAGATATTTGCATGTTCATACAGATATCGGTGTAGATATTTCCATGTTCTCACAGATAGCGGTGTAGACATTTCCATGTTCATACAGTTAGCGGTGTAGATATTTCCAAGTTCATGCAGATAGCGGTGTAGATATTTCCATGTTCATCCAGATGTCGGTGTAGATATATCCATGTTCATACAGATGGCGGTGAAGATATTTCCATGTTCATACAGATGGCGGTGTAGATATTTCCATGTTCATACACATGGCGGTGGAGATATTTCCATGTTCATAGAGATGGCGGTGTAGGTATTTCCATGTTCATACAAATGGCGGTGTAGATATTTCCATGTTCATAGAGATGGCGGTGTAGATATTTCCATGTTTGTACAGATAGCAGTGTAGTTATTTCCATGTTTATAGAGATAGCAGTGTAGATATTTCCCTTGATATACAGATAGCTGTGTAGATATTTCCATGTTCATACAGATAACGGTGCAGATATTTCCATGTTCATACAGATAGCTGTGTAGATATTTCCATGTTCATACAGATAGCGGTGTAGCTATTTCCATGTTCATACAGTTAGCGGTGTAGATATTTCCATTTTCATACAGATGGCGGTGTAGATATTTCCATGTTCATACAGATGGCGGTGTAGATATTTCCATGTTCATACAGATGGCCGTGTAGATATTTCCATGTTCGTACGGATGGCAGTGTAGATATTTCCATGTTCATTCAGGTGGCGGTGTAGATATTTCCATGTTCATACAGATAGCCGTGTAGTTATTTCCATGTTTATAGAGATAGCAGTGTAGATATTTCCATTGATATACAGATAGCTGTGTAGATATTTACATGTTCATACAGATGGCGGTGTAGATATTTCCATTTTCGTAGGGATGGCAGTGTAGATATTTCCATGTTCGTACAGGTTGCGGTGTAGATATTTCCATGTTTATACAAATAGCAGTGTAGTTATTTCAATGTTTATAGAGATAGCAATGTAGATATTTCCATTGATATACATATAGCTGTGTAGATATTTGCATGTTCATACAGATAGAGGTGTAGATATTGCCATGTTCATACAGATAGAGGTGTAGATATTTCCATGTTCATACAGATAGCGGTGTAGATATTTCCATGTTCATACAGATAACGGTGTAGATATTTCCATGTTCATACAGATGGCGGTGTAGATATTTCCATGTTTTTAGAGATGGCGGTGTAGAAATTTTCATGTTTACACAGATGGCGGTGGAGATACTTCCGTGTTTACACAGATTGCGTTGTAGACATTTCCATGTTTACACAGATAGCGGTGTGTATATTTCCACGTTTATGTAGATAGCGGTGTAGATATTTCCATGTTTATACAGATAGCGGTGCGGATATTTCCATGTTTATACAGATCTTTGGGCAGATATTTCCATGCTTATACAGATAGCGGTTTAGATATTTCCATCTTAATACAGATGGCGGTGTAGATATGTCTATGTTCGTACAGATGTCGGTGTAGATATTTGCATGTTCATAGGGATGGCGGTGTAGATATTTCGAAGTTTATAGAGATAGCGCTGTAGTTATTTCCAAATTTATAGAGAAATCTGTGTAGATATTTCCATGTATATGCAGATAGTTGTGTAGATATTTCCATGTTCATGCAGATAGCGGTGAAGATATTTCCATGTTCATCCAGATGCCGGTGTAGATATATCCATGTTCATACAGATGGCGGTGAAGATATTTCCATGTTCATACAGATGGCGGTGTAGATATTTCCATGTTCATACAGATGGCGGTGTAGATATATCCATGTTCATAGAGATGGCGGTGTAGATATTTCCATGTTTATACAGATAGCAGTGTAGATATTTCCATGTTTATAGAGATAGCAGTGTAGATACTTCCATTGATATACAGATAGCTGTGTAGATATTTGCATGTTCATACAGATAGCGGTGTAGATATTTCCATGTTCATACTGATAGCGGTGTAGATATTTCCATGTTCATACAGTTAGCGGTGTAGGTATTTCCATGTTCATACAGATGGCGGTGTAGATATTTCCATGTTCATACAGATGGCCGTGTAGATATTTACATGTTCATACAGATGGCAGTGTAGATATTTCCATGTTCGTACGGATGGCAGTGTAAATATTTCCATGTTCATACAGGTGGCGGTGTAGATATTCCCCTGTTTTTACAGATAGCTGTGTAGTTATTTCCGTGTTTATAGAGATAGCAGGGTAGATATTTACATTGATATACAGATAGCTGTGTAGATATTTGCATTTTCATACAGATAGCGGTGTAGATATTTCCCTGTTCATACAGATAGCGGTGTAGATATTTCCATGTTCATACACATAGCGGTGTAGATATTTCCATGTTCATACAGATAACGGTGTAGATATTTGCATGTTCATACAGATAGCGGTGTAGATATTTCCATGTTCTCACAGATAGCGGTGTAGATATTTCCATGTTCATACAGTTAGCGGTGTAGATATTTCCATGTTCATGCAGATAGCGGTGTAGATATTTCCATGTTCATCCAGATGCCGGTGTAGATATATCCATGTTCATACAGATGGCGGTGAAGATGTTTCCATGTTCATACAGATGGCGGTGTAGATATTTCCATGTACGTACAGGTGGCGGTGTAGATATTTCCATGTTTATACAAATAGCTGAGTAGTTATTTCAATGTTTATAGAGATAGCAATGTAGATATTTTCACTGATATACATATAGCTGTGTAGATATTTGCATGTTCATACAGATAGCGGTGTAGATATTGCCATGTTCATACAGATAGAGGTGTAGATATTTCCATGTTCATACAGATAGCGGTGTAGATATTTCCATGTTCATACTGATAACGGTGTAGATATTTCCATGTTCATAAAGATAGCGGTGTGGATATTTCCATGTTCATACAGTTAGCGGTGTAGATATTTCCATGTTCATACAGATGGCGTTGTAGATATTTACATGTTCATACAGATGGCGTTGTAGATATTTCCATGTTTATGCAGATAGCGGTATAGATACTTCCATGTTTATACAGATGGTGGTGTAGATATTTCCATGTTTATAGAGATGGCAGTCTAGATATTTCCATGTTTATAGAGATAGTGGTATAGTTATTTCCAAGTTTATAGAGACAGCGTTGTAGTTATTTCCATGTTTATACAGATAGCTGTGAAGATATTTCCATGTTTATACAGATAGCGGTATAGATATTTCCATGTTTATACAGATAGCAGTGTAGATATTTCCATGTTTATAGAGATAGTGGTGTAGATAACTTCAATTTTATACAGATAGCAGTGTAGATAATTCCAAGTTCATACAGGTAGCGGTGTAGATATTTCCACGTTTATAGAGATGGCGGTGTAGATATTTCCATGTTCATACATATGGCGGTGTAGATATTTCCATGTTTTTAGAGATGGCGGTGTAGATATTTTCATGTTTACACAGATGGCGGTGGAGATATTTCCATGTTTACACAGACAGCGGTGTAGACATTTCCATGTTTACACAGATAGTGGTGTGGATATTTCCACATTTATGCAGATAGCGGTGTAGATATTTCCATGTTTATACAGATAGCGGTGTGGATATTTCCATGTTTATACAGATAGTTGGGCAGATATTTCCATGTTTATACAGATAGCGGTGTAGATATTTCCATCTTAATACAGATGGCGGTGTAGATATGTCTATGTTCGTACAGATGGCGGTGTAGATATTTGCATGTTCATAGGGATGGCGGTGTAGATATTTCGAAGTTTATAGAGATAGCGCAGTAGTTATTTCCAAATTTATAGAGAAATCTGTGTAGATATTTCCATGTATATACAGATAGTTGTGTAGATATTTCCATGTTCATGCAGATAGCGGTGTAGATATTTCCATGTTCATCCAGATGCCGGTGTAGATATATCCATGTTCATACAGATGGCGGTGAAGATATTTCCATGTTCATACAGATGGCGGTGTAGATATTTCCATGTTCATACACATGGCGGTGTAGATATATCCATGTTCATAGAGATGACAGTGTAGATATTTCCATGTTCATACAAATGGCGGTGTAGATATTTCCATATTCATAGAGATGGCGGTGTAGATATTTCCATGTTTATACAGATAGCAGTGTAGTTATTTCCATGTTTATAGAGATATCAGTGTAGATATTTCCATTGATATACAGATAGCTGTGTAGATATTTACATGTTCATACAGTAGCGGTGTAGATATTTCCATGTTCATACTGATAGCGGTGTAGATATTTCCATGTTCATACAGTTAGCGGTGTAGATATTTCCATGTTCATACAGATGGCGGTGTAGATATTTACATGTTCATACAGATGGCGGTGTAGATATTTTCATGTTCATACAGATGGCGGTGTAGATATTTCCACGTTCGTACGGATGGCAGTGTAGATATTTCCATATTCATACAGGTGGCGGTGTAGATATTCCCATGTTTTTACAGATAGCTGTGTAGATATTTCCGTGTTTATAGAGATAGCAGTGTAGATATTTCCATTGATATACAGATAGCTGTGTAGATATTTGCATGTTCATACAGATAGCGGTGTAAATATTTCCATGTTCATACAGATAACGGTGTAGATATTTCCATGTTCATACACGTAGCGGTGTAGATATTTCCATGTTCATACAGATAACGGTGTAGATATTTCCATGTTGATACAGATAGCGGTGTAGATATTTCCAAGTTCACACAGATAGCGGTGTAGATATTTCCATGTTCATACACATAGCGGTGTAGATATTTCCATGTTCATGCAGATAGCCGTGTAGTTATTTCCATGTTCATCCAGATGCCGGTGTAGATATATCCATGTTCATACAGATGGCGGTGAAGATATTTCCATGTTCATACAGATGGCGGTGTAGATATTTACATGTTCATACAGATGACGGTGAGGATATTTCCATGCTCGTACGGATGGCAGTGTAGATATTTCCATGTTCATACAGGTGGCGGTGTAGATATTTCCATGTTCATACAGATAGCAGTGTAGTTATTTCCATGTTTATAGAGATAGCAGTGTAGATATTTCCACTGATATACAGATAGCTGTGTAGATATTTACATGTTCATACAGATGGCGGTGTAGATATTTCCATGTTCGTACGGATGGCAGTGTAGATATTTCCATGTTTATAGAGATAGCAGTGTAGATATTTCCATTGATATACAGATAGCTGTGTAGATATTTCCATGTTCATACAGATAGCGGTGCAGATATTTCCATGTTCATACAGATAGATGTGTAGATATTTCCATGTTCATACAGATAGCGGTGTAGTTATTTCCATGTTCATACAGTTAGCGGTGTAGATATTTCCATGTTCATACAGATGGCGGTGTAGATATTTCCATGTTCATACAGATGGCGGTGTAGATATTCACATGTTCATACAGATGGCGGTGTAGATATTTCCATGTTCATACTGATAGCGGTGTAGATATTTCCATGTTCATACAGTTAGCGGTGTAGGTATTTCCATGTTCATACAGATGGCGGTGTAGATATTTCCATGTTCATACAGATGGCCGTGTAGATATTTACATGTTCATACAGATGGCGGTGTAGATATTTCCATGTTCGTACGGATGGCAGTGTAAATATTTCCATGTTCATACAGGTGGCGGTGTAGATATTCCCCTGTTTTTACAGATAGCTGTGTAGTTATTTCCATGTTTATAGAGATAGCAGGGTAGATATTTACATTGATATACAGATAGCTGTGTATATATTTGCATGTTCATACAGATAGCGGTGTAGATATTTCCCTGTTCATACAGATAGCGGTGTAGATATTTCCATGTTCATACACATAGCGGTGTAGATATTTCCATGTTCATACAGATAACGGTGTAGATATTTGCATGTTCATACAGATAGCGGTGTAGATATTTCCATGTTCTCACAGATAGCGGTGTAGATATTTCCATGTTCATACAGTTAGCGGTGTAGATATTTCCATGTTCATGCAGATAGCGGTGTAGATATTTCCATGTTCATCCAGATGCCGGTGTAGATATATCCATGTTCATACAGATGGCGGTGAAGATATTTCCATGTTCATACAGATGGTGGTGTAGATATTTCCATGTTCGTACAGGTGGCGGTGTAGATATTTCCATGTTTATACAAATAGCAGAGTAGTTATTTCAATGTTTATAGAGATAGCAATGTAGATATTTTCATTGATATACATATAGCTGTGTAGATATTTGCATGTTCATACAGATAGCGGTGTAGATATTGCCATGTTCATACAGATAGAGGTGTAGATATTTCCATGTTCATACAGATAGCCGTGTAGATATTTCCATGTTTATACTGATAACGGTGTAGATATTTCCATGTTCATAAAGATAGCGGTGTAGATATTTCCATGTTCATACAGTTAGCGGTGTAGATATTTCCATGTTCATACAGATGGCGGTGTAGATATTTACATGTTCATACAGATGGCGTTGTAGATATTTCCATGTTTATGCAGATAGCGGTATAGATACTTCCATGTTTATACAGATGGTGGTGTAGATATTTCCATGTTTATAGAGATGGCAGTCTAGATATTTCCATGTTTATAGAGATAGTGGTGTAGTTATTTCCAAGTTTATAGAGACAGCGTTGTAGTTATTTCCATGTTTATACAGATAGCGGTGAAGATATTTCCATGTTTATACAGATAGCGGTATAGATATTTCCATGTTTATACAGATAGCAGTGTAGATATTTCCATGTTTATAGAGATAGTGGTGTAGATAACTTCAATTTTATACAGATAGCAGTGTAGATAATTCCAAGTTCATACAGGTAGCGGTGTAGATATTTCCACGTTTATAGAGATGGCGGTGTAGATATTTCCATGTTCATACAGATGGCGGTGTAGATATTTCCATGTTTTTAGAGATGGCGGTGTAGATATTTTCATGTTTACACAGATGGCGGTGGAGATATTTCCATGTTTACACAGACAGCGGTGTAGACATTTCCATGTTTACACAGACAGTGGTGTGGATATTTCCACATTTATGCAGATAGCGGTGTAGATATTTCCATGTTTATACAGATAGCGGTGCGGATATTTCCATGTTTATACAGATAGTTGGGCAGATATTTCCATGTTTATACAGATAGCGGTGTAGATATTTCCATCTTAATACAGATGGCGGTGTAGATATGTCTATGTTCGTACAGATGGCGGTGTAGATATTTGCATGTTCATAGGGATGGCGGTGTAGATATTTCGAAGTTTATAGAGATAGCGCAGTAGTTATTTCCAAATTTATAGAGAAATCTGTGTAGATATTTCCATGTATATGCAGATAGTTGTGTAGATATTTCCATGTTCATGCAGATAGCGGTGTAGATATTTCCATGTTCATCCAGATGCCGGTGTAGATATATCCATGTTCATACAGATGGCGGTGAAGATATTTCCATGTTCATACAGATGGCGGTGTAGATATTTCCATGTTCATACACATGGCGGTGTAGATATATCCATGTTCATAGAGATGACAGTGTAGATATTTCCATGTTCATACAAATGGCGGTGTAGATATTTCCATATTCATAGAGATGGCGGTGTAGATATTTCCATGTTTATACAGATAGCAGTGTAGTTATTTCCATGTTTTTAGAGATATCAGTGTAGATATTTCCATTGATATACAGATAGCTGTGTAGATATTTACATGTTCATACAGTAGCGGTGTAGATATTTCCATGTTCATACTGATAGCGGTGTAGATATTTCCTTGTTCATACAGTTAGCGGTGTAGATATTTCCATGTTCATACAGATGGCGGTGTAGATATTTACATGTTCATACAGATGGCGGTGTAGATATTTACGTTAATACAGATGGCGGTGTAGATATTTCCACGTTCGTACGGATGGCAGTGTAGATATTTCCATATTCATACAGGTGGCGGTGTACATATTCCCATGTTTTTACAGATAGCTGTGTAGATATTTCCGTGTTTATAGAGATAGCAGTGTAGATATTTCCATTGGTATACAGATAGCTGTGTAGATATTTGCATGTTCATACAGATAGCGGTGTAAATATTTCCATGTTCATACAGATAACGGTGTAGATATTTCCATGTTCATACACGTAGCGGTGTAGATATTTCCATGTTCATACAGATAACGGTGTAGATATTTCCATGTTCATACAGATAGCGGTGTAGATATTTCCATGTTCACACAGATAGCGGTGTAGATATTTCCATGTTCATACAGTTAGCGGTGTAGATATTTCCATGTTCATGCATATAGCCGTGTAGTTATTTCCATGTTCATCCAGATGCCGGTGTAGATATATCCATGTTCATACAGATGGCGGTGAAGATATTTCCATGTTCATACAGATGGCGGTGTAGATATTTCCATGTTCATACACATGGCGGTGTAGATATTTCCATGTTCATAGAGATGGCGGTGTAGATATTTCCATGTTTGTACAGATAAGAGTGTAGTCATTTCCATGTTTATAGAGATAGCAGTGTAGATATTTCCATTGATATACAGATAGCTGTGTAGATATTTCCATGTTCATACAGATAGCGGTGCAGATATTTCCATGTTCATACAGATAGCTGTGTAGATATTTCCATGTTCATACAGATAGCGGTGTAGTTATTTCCATGTTCATACAGTTAGCGGTGTAGATATTTCCATTTTCTTACAGATGGCGGTGTAGATATTTACATGTTCATACAGACAGCCGTGTAGATATTTCCTTGTTCATACAGATAGTGGTGTAGATATTTCCATGTTTCTAGAGATAGCAGTGTAGATATTTCCATTGATATACAGATAGCTGTGTAGATATTTGCATGTTCATACAGATAGCGGTGTAGATATTTCCATGTTCGTACAGACAGCCGTGTAGATATTTCCATGTTCGTACGGATTGCAGTGTAGATATTTCCATGTTCATACAGGTGGCGGTGTAGATATTCCCCTGTTTTTACAGATAGCTGTGTAGTTATTTCCGTGTTTATAGAGATAGCAGGGTAGATATTTCCACTGATATACAGATAGCTGTGTAGATATTTGCATGTTCATACAGATAACGGTGTAGATATTTCCCTGTTCATACAGATAGCGGTGTAGATATTTCCATGTTCTCACAGATAGCGGTGTAGATATTTCCATGTTCATACAGTTAGCGGTGTAGATATTTCCATGTTCATGCAGATAGCGGTGTAGATATTTCCATGTTCATCCAGATGCCGGTGTAGATATATCCATGTTCATACAGATGGCGGTGAAGATATTTCCATGTTCATACAGATGGTGGTGTAGATGTTTCCATGTTCATACACATGGTTGTGTAGATATTTCCATGTTCATAGAGATGTCGGTGAAGATATTTCCATGTTCATACAAATGGCGGTGTAGATATTTCCATGTTCATAGAGATGGCGGTGTAGATATTTCCATGTTTGTACAGATAGCAGTGTAGTTATTTCCATGTTTAAAGAGATAGCAGTGTAGATATTTCCCTTGATATACAGATAGCTGTGTAGATATTTCCATGTTCATACAGATAGCGGTGCAGATATTTCCATGTTCATACAGATAGCTGTGTAGATATTTCCATGTTCATGCAGATAGCGGTGTAGTTATTTCTATGTTCATACAGTTAGCGGTGTAGATATTTCCATGTTCATACAGATGGCGGTGTAGATATTTCCATGTTCATACAGATGGCGGTGTAGATATTTACATGTTCATACAGATGGCGGTGAAGATATTTCCATGTTCGTACGGATGGCACTGTAGATATTTCCATGTTCATACAGGTGGCGGTGTAGATATTTCCATGTTCATACAGATAGCAGTGTAGTTATTTCCATGTTTATAGAGATAGCAGTGTAGATATTTCCATTGATATACAGATAGCTGTGTAGATATTTACATGTTTATACAGATGGCGGTGTAGATATTTCCATGTTCTTACGGATGGCAGTGTAGATATTTCCATGTTTGTTCAGGTGGCGGTGTAGATATTCCATGTTTATACAAATAGCAGTGTAGTTATTTCAATGTTTATAGAGATAGCAATGTAGATATTTCCATTGATATACATATAGCTGTGTAGATATTTGCATGTTCATGCAGATAGCGGTGTAGATATTGCCATGTTCATACAGATAGAGGTGTAGATATTTCCATGTTCATACAGATAGCGGTGTTGATATTTCCATGTTCATACAGATAACGGTGTAGATATTTCCATGTTCATACAGATGGCGGTGTAGATATTTCCATGTTTTTAGAGATGGCGGTGTAGATATTTTCATGTTTACACAGATGGCGGTGGAGATACTTCCATGTTTACACAGATAGCGTTGTAGACATTTCCATGTTTACACAGATAGCGGTGTGTATATTTCCACGTTTATGCAGATAGCGGTGTAGATATTTCCATGTTTATGCAGATAGCGGTGCGGATATTTCCATGTTTATACAGATAGTTGGGCAGATATTTCCATGTTTATACAGATAGCGGTGTAGATATTTCCATCTTAATACAGATGGCGGTGTAGATATGTCTATGTTCGTACAGATGGCGGTGTAGATATTTGCATGTTCATAGTGATGGCGGTGTAGATATTTCGAAGTTTATAGAGATAGCGCTGTAGTTATTTCCAAATTTATAGAGACATCTGTGTAGATATTTCCATGTATATGCAGATAGTTGTGTAGATATTTCCATGTTCATGCAGATAGCGTTGTAGATATTTCCATGTTCATCCAGATGCCGGTGTAGATATATCTATGTTCATACAGATGGCGGTGAAGATATTTCCATGTTCATTCAGATGGCGGTATTGATATTTCCATGTTCATACACATGGCGGTGTAGATATATCCATGTTCATAGAGATGGCGCTGTAGATATTTCCATGTTCATACAAATGGCGGTGTAGATATTTCCATATTCATAGAGATGGCGGTGTAGATATTTCCATGTTTATACAGATAGCAGTGTAGATATTTCCATGTTTATTGAGATAGCAGTGTAGATATTTCCATTGATATACAGATAGCTGTGTAGATATTTGCATGTTCATACAGATAGCGGTGTAGATATTTCCATGTTCATAATGATAGCGGTGTAGATATTTCCATGTTCATACAGTTAGCGTTGTAGATATTTCCATGTTCATCCAGATGGCGGTGTAGATATTTCCATGTTCATACAGATGGCCGTGTAGATATTTACATGTTCATACAGATGGCGGTGTAGATATTTCCATGTTCGTACGGATTGCAGTGTAGATATTTCCATGTTCATACAGGTGGCGGTGTAGATATTCCCCTGTTTTTACAGATAGCTGTGTAGTTATTTCCGTGTTTATAGGGATAGCAGGGTAGATATTTCCATTGATATACAGATAGCTGTGTAGATATTTGCATGTTCATACAGATAACGGTGTAGATATTTCCCTGTTCATACAGATAGCGGTGTAGATATTTCCATGTTCTCACAGATAGCGGTGTAGATATTTCCATGTTCATACAGTTAGCGGTGTAGATATTTCCATGTTCATGCAGATAGCGGTGTAGATATTTCCATGTTCATCCAGATGCCGGTGTAGATATATCCATGTTCATACAGATGGCGGTGAAGATATTTCCATGTTCATACAGATGGTGGTGTAGATGTTTCCATGTTCATACACATGGTTGTGTAGATATTTCCATGTTCATAGAGATGTCGGTGAAGATATTTCCATGTTCATACAAATGGCGGTGTAGATATTTCCATGTTCATAGAGATGGCGGTGTAGATATTTCCATGTTTGTACAGATAGCAGTGTAGTTATTTCCATGTTTAAAGAGATAGCAGTGTAGATATTTCCCTTGATATACAGATAGCTGTGTAGATATTTCCATGTTCATACAGATAGCGGTGCAGATATTTCCATGTTCATACAGATAGCTGTGTAGATATTTCCATGTTCATACAGATAGCGGTGTAGTTATTTCTATGTTCATACAGTTAGCGGTGTAGATATTTCCATGTTCATACAGATGGCGGTGTAGATATTTCCATGTTCATACAGATGGCGGTGTAGATATTTACATGTTCATACAGATGGCGGTGAAGATATTTCCATGTTCGTACGGATGGCACTGTAGATATTTCCATGTTCATACAGGTGGCGGTGTAGATATTTCCATGTTCATACAGATAGCAGTGTAGTTATTTCCATGTTTATAGAGATAGCAGTGTAGATATTTCCATTGATATACAGATAGCTGTTTAGATATTTACATGTTCATACAAATGGCGGTGTAGATATTTCCATGTTCGTACGGATGGCAGTGTAGATATTTCCATCTTCGTACAGGTGGCGGTGTACATATTTCCATGTTTATACAAATAGCAGGGTAGTTATTTCAATGTTTATAGAGATAGAAATGTAGATATTTCCATTGATATACATATAGCTGTGTAGATATTTGCATGTTCATACAGATAGCGGTGTAGATATTGCCATGTTCATACAGATAGAGGTGTAGATATTTCCATGTTCATACAGATAGCGGTGTAGATATTTCCATGTTCATACTGATAACGGTGTAGATATTTCCATGTTCATACAGATAGCGGTGTAGATATTTCCATGTTCATACAGTTAGCGGTGTAGATATTTCCATGTTCATACAGATGTTGGTGTAGATATTTACATGTTCATACAGATGGCGTTGTAGATATTTCCATGTTCGTACAGATGGCGGGGAAGATATTTCCATGTTCATAGAGATGGCGTTGTAGATATTTCCATGTTTATGCAGATATCGGTATAGATATTTCCATGTTTATACAGATGGTTTTGTAGATATTTCCATGTTTATAGAGATGGCGGTCTAGATATTTCCATGTTTATAGAGATAGTGGTGTAGTTATTTCGAAGTTTATAGAGACAGCGTTGTAGATATTTCCATGTTTATACAGATAGCGGTGAAGATATTTCCATGTTTATACAGATAGCGGTATAGATATTTCCATGTTTATACAGATAGCGGTGAAGATATTTCCGTGTTTATACAGATAGCAGTATAGATATTTCCATGTTTATACCGATAGCAGTGTAGATATTTCCATGTTTATAGAGATAGTGGTGTAGATAATTTCAATTTTATACAGATAGCAGTGTAGATAATTCCAAGTTCATACAGGTAGCGGTGTAGATATTTCCACGTTTATAGAGATGGCGGTGTAGATATTTCCATGTTCATACAGATGGTGGTGTAGATATTTCCATGTTTTTAGAGATGTCGGTGTAGATATTTTCATGTTTACACAGATGGCGGTGGAGATACTTCCATGTTTACACAGATAGCGTTGTAGACATTTCCATGTTTACACAGATAGCGGTGTGTATATTTCCACGTTTATGCAGATAGCGGTGTAGATATTTCCATGTTTATACAGATAGCGGTGCGGATATTTCCATGTTTATACAGATAGTTGGGCAGATATTTCCATGTTTATACAGATAGCGGTGTAGATATTTCCATCTTAATACAGATGGCGGGGTAGATATGTCTATGTTCGTACAGATGGCGGTGTAGATATTTGCATGTTCATAGGGATGGCGGTGTAGATATTTCGAAGTTTATAGAGATAGCGCTGTAGTTATTTCCAAATTTATAGAGAAATCTGTGTAGATATTTCCATGTATATGCAGATAGTAGTGTAGATATTTCCATGGTCATGCAGATAGCGGTGTTGATATTTCCATGTTCATCCAGATGGCGGTGTAGATATTTCCATGTTCATACACATGGCGGTATAGATATATCCATGTTCATAGAGATGGCGCTGTAGATATTTCCATGTTCATACAAATGGCGGTGTAGATATTTCGATGTTCATAGAGATGGCGGTGTAGATATTTCGATGTTTATACAGATAGCAGTGTAGATATTTCCATGTTTATAGAGATAGCAGTTTAGATATTTCCATTGATATACAGATAGCTGTGTAGATATTTGCATGTTCATACAGATAGCGGTGTAGATATTTCCATGTTCATACTGATAGCGGTGTAGATATTTCCATGTTCATACAGTTAGCGGTATAGATATTTCCATGTTCTTTCAGATGGCGGTGTAGATATTCCCATGTTCGTACGGATGGCAGTGTAGATATTTCCATGTTCATACAGGTGGCGGTGTAGATATTCCCCTGTTTTTACAGATAGCTGTGTAGTTATTTCCGTGTTTATAGAGATAGCAGGGTAGATATTTTCATTGATATACAGATAGCTGTGTAGATATTTGCATGTTCATACAGATAGCGGTGAAGATATTTCCCTGTTCATACAGATAGCGGTGTAGATATTTCCATGTTCATACACATAGCGGTGTAGATATTTCCATGTTCATACAGGTAACGGTGTAGATATTTGCATGTTCAAACAGATAGCGGTATAGATATTTCCATGTTCTCACAGATAGCGGTGTAGATATTTCCATGTTCATACAGTTAGCGGTGTAGATATTTCCATGTTCATGCAGATAGCGGTGTAGATATTTCCATGTTCATCCAGATGCCGGTGTAGATATATCCATGTTCATACAGATGGCGGTGAAGATATTTCCATGTTCATACAGATGGCGGTGTAGATATTTCCATTTTCATACACATGGCGGTGTTGATATTTCCATGTTCATAGAGATGGCGGTGTAGATATTTCCATGTTCAATCAAATGCCGGTGTAGATATTTCCATGTTCATAGAGATGGCGGTGTAGATATTTCCATGTTTGTACAGATAGCAGTGTAGTTATGTCCATGTTTATAGAGATAGCAGTGTAGATATTTCCCTTGATATACAGATAGCTGTGTAGATATTTCCATGTTCATACAGATAGCGGTGCAGATATTTCCATGTTCATACAGATAGCTGTGTAGATATTTCCATGTTCATACAGATAGCGGTGTAGTTATTTCCATGTTCATACAGTTAGCGGTGTAGATATTTCCATGTTCATACAGATGGTGGTGTAGATATTTCCATGTTCATACAGATAGCGGTGTAGATATTTCCATGTTCATACAGATAACTGTTTAGATATTTCCATGTTTATACAGATAGCAGTGTAGATATTTCCATGTTTATTGAGATAGCAGTGTAGATATTTCCATTGATATACAGATAGCTGTGTAGATATTTGCATGTTCATACAGATAGCGTTGTAGATATTTCCATGTTCATAATGATAGCGGTGTAGATATTTCCATGTTCATACAGTTAGCGGTGTAGATATTTCCATGTTCATCCAGATGGCGGTGTAGATATTTCCATGTTCATACAGATGGCCGTGTAGATATTTACATGTTCATACAGATGGCGGTGTAGATATTTCCATGTTCGTACGGATTGCAGTGTAGATATTTCCATGTTCATACAGGTGGCGGTGTAGATATTCCCCTGTTTTTACAGATAGCTGTGTAGTTATTTCCGTGTTTATAGAGATAGCAGGGTAGATATTTCCATTGATATACAGATAGCTGTGTAGATATTTGCATGTTCATACAGATAACGGTGTAGATATTTCCCTGTTCATACAGATAGCGGTGTAGATATTTCCATGTTCTCACAGATAGCGGTGTAGATATTTCCATGTTCATACAGTTAGCGGTGTAGATATTTCCATGTTCATTCAGATAGCGGTGTAGATATTTCCATGTTCATCCAGATGCCGGTGTAGATATATCCATGTTCATACAGATGGCGGTGAAGATATTTCCATGTTCATACAGATGGTGGTGTAGATGTTTCCATGTTCATACACATGGTTGTGTAGATATTTCCATGTTCATAGAGATGTCGGTGAAGATATTTCCATGTTCATACAAATGGCGGTGTAGATATTTCCATGTTCATAGAGATGGCGGTGTAGATATTTCCATGTTTGTACAGATAGCAGTGTAGTTATTTCCATGTTTAAAGAGATAGCAGTGTAGATATTTCCCTTGATATACAGATAGCTGTGTAGATATTTCCATGTTCATACAGATAGCGGTGCAGATATTTCCATGTTCATACAGATAGCTGTGTAGATATTTCCATGTTCATGCAGATAGCGGTGTAGTTATTTCTATGTTCATACAGTTAGCGGTGTAGATATTTCCATGTTCATACAGATGGCGGTGTAGATATTTCCATGTTCATACAGATGGCGGTGTAGATATTTACATGTTCATACAGATGGCGGTGAAGATATTTCCATGTTCGTACGGATGGCACTGTAGATATTTCCATGTTCATACAGGTGGCGGTGTAGATATTTCCATGTTCATACAGATAGCAGTGTAGTTATTTCCATGTTTATAGAGATAGCAGTGTAGATATTTCCATTGATATACAGATAGCTGTGTAGATATTTACATGTTCATACAAATGGCGGTGTAGATATTTCCATGTTCGTACGGATGGCAGTGTAGATATTTCCATCTTCGTACAGGTGGCGGTGTACATATTTCCATGTTTATACAAATAGCAGGGTAGTTATTTCAATGTTTATAGAGATAGAAATGTAGATATTTCCATTGATATACATATAGCTGTGTAGATATTTGCATGTTCATACAGATAGCGGTGTAGATATTGCCATGTTCATACAGATAGAGGTGTAGATATTTCCATGTTCATACAGATAGCGGTGTAGATATTTCCATGTTCATACTGATAACGGTGTAGATATTTCCACGTTCATACAGATAGCGGTGTAGATATTTCCATGTTCATACAGTTAGCGGTGTAGATATTTCCATGTTCATACAGATGTTGGTGTAGATATTTACATGTTCATACAGATGGCGTTGTAGATATTTCCATGTTCGTACAGATGGCGGGGAAGATATTTCCATGTTCATAGAGATGGCGTTGTAGATATTTCCATGTTTATGCAGATATCGGTATAGATATTTCCATGTTTATACAGATGGTTGTGTAGATATTTCCATGTTTATAGAGATGGCGGTCTAGATATTTCCATGTTTATAGAGATAGTGGTGTAGTTATTTCCAAGTTTATAGAGACAGCGTTGTAGATATTTCCATGTTTATACAGATAGTGGTGAAGATATTTCCATGTTTATACAGATAGCGGTATAGATATTTCCATGTTTATACAGAAAGCGGTGAAGATATTTCCGTGTTTATACAGATAGCGGTATAGATATTTCCATGTTTATACCGATAGCAGTGTAGATATTTCCATGTTTATAGAGATAGTGGTGTAGATAATTTCAATTTTATACAGATAGCAGTGTAGATAATTCCAAGTTCATACAGGTAGCGGTGTAGATATTTCCACGTTTATAGAGATGGCGGTGTAGATATTTCCATGTTCATACAGATGGTGGTGTAGATATTTCCATGTTTTTAGAGATGTCGGTGTAGATATTTTCATGTTTACACAGATGGCGGTGGAGATACTTCCATGTTTACACAGATAGCGTTGTAGACATTTCCATGTTTACACAGATAGCGGTGAGTATATTTCCACGTTTATGCAGATAGCGGTGTAGATATTTCCATGTTTATACAGATAGCGGTGCGGATATTTCCATGTTTATACAGATAGTTGGGCAGATATTTCCATGTTTATACAGATAGCGGTGTAGATATTTCCATCTTAATACAGATGGCGGGGTAGATATGTCTATGTTCGTACAGATGGCGGTGTAGATATTTGCATGTTCATAGGGATGGCGGTGTAGATATTTCGAAGTTTATAGAGATAGCGCTGTAGTTATTTCCAAATTTATAGAGAAATCTGTGTAGATATTTCCATGTATATGCAGATAGTAGTGTAGATATTTCCATGGTCATGCAGATAGCGGTGTAGATATTTCCATGTTCATCCAGATGCCGGTGTAGATATATCCATGTTCATACAGATGGCGGTGAAGATATTTCCATGTTCATACAGATGGCGGTGTAGATATTTCCATGTTCATACACATGGCGGTGTAGATATATCCATGTTCATAGAGATGGCGCTGTAGATAT
The DNA here is from genome assembly GCF_029281585.2 of Gorilla gorilla gorilla. Taxonomy (NCBI): domain Eukaryota; kingdom Metazoa; phylum Chordata; class Mammalia; order Primates; family Hominidae; genus Gorilla; species Gorilla gorilla. The sequence continues at coordinate 14,172,390 of NC_073235.2, read as the reverse complement.
TTCCATGTTCATACAAATGGCGGTGTAGATATTTCCATGTTCATAGAGATGGCGGTGTAGATATTTCGATGTTTATACAGATAGCAGTGTAGATATTTCCATGTTTATAGAGATAGCAGTTTAGATATTTCCATTGATATACAGATAGCTGTGTAGATATTTGCATGTTCATACAGATAGCGGTGTAGATATTTCCATGTTCATACTGATAGCGGTGTAGACATTTCCATGTTCATACAGTTAGCGGTATAGATATTTCCATGTTCTTTCAGATGGCGGTGTAGATATTCCCATGTTCGTACGGATGGCAGTGTAGATATTTCCATGTTCATACAGGTGGCGGTGTAGATATTCCCCTGTTTTTACAGATAGCTGTGTAGTTATTTCCGTGTTTATAGAGATAGCAGGGTAGATATTTCCATTGATATACAGATAGCTGTGTAGATATTTGCATGTTCATACAGATAGCGGTGAAGATATTTCCCTGTTCATACAGATAGCGGTGTAGATATTTCCATGTTCATACACATAGCGTTGTAGATATTTCCATGTTCATACAGGTAACGGTGTAGATATTTGCATGTTCATACTGATAGCGGTGTAGATATTTCCATGTTCATACAGATGGCGGTGTAGATATTTCCATGTTCATATAGATGACGGTGTAGATATTTCCATGTTTGTGCAGATAGCAGTGTAGTTATTGCCATGTTTACAGAGATAGCGGTGTAGATATTTCCATTGATATACAGATAGCTGTGTAGGTATTTGCATGTTCATACACATAGCGGTGTAGATATTCCCATGCTCATACAGATAGCGGTGTAGATATTTCCATGTTCATACAGATAGCGGTGCAGATATTTCCATGTTCATACAGATAGCGGTGTAGATATTTCCATGTTCACACAGATAGCGGTGTAGATATTTCCATGTTCATACAGTTAGCGGTGTAGATATTTCCATGTTCATACAGATGGCGGTGTAGATATTTCCATGCTCATCCAGATGCCGGTGTAGATATTTCCATGTTCACACAGATGGCGGTGTAGATATTTACATGTTCATACAGATGGCGGTGTAGATATTTCCATGTTCGTACGGATGGCAGTGTAGATATTTCCATGTTCATACAGGTGGCGGTGTAGTTATTTCCATGTTCATACAGATGGCGGTGTAGATATTTCCGTGTTAATACAAATGGCGGTATAGATATTTCCATGTTCATAGAGATGGTGGTGTAGATATTTCCATGTTTATACAGATAGCAATGTAGATATTTCCATGTTTATACAGATAGCGGTGTAGATATTTCCATTGATATACAGATAGCTCTGTAGATATTTGCATGTTCATACAGATAGCGGTGTAGATATTTCCATGTTCATACACATAGCGGTGTAGTTATTTCCATGTTCATACAGATAGCGGTGTAGATATTTCCATGTTTTACAGATAGCGGTGTAGATATTTCCATGTTCATACAGATAGCGGGGTAGATATTTCCATGTTCATACAGTTAGCGGTGTAGATATTTCCATGTTCATACAGATGGCGGTGTAGATATTTACAAGTTCATACAGATGGCGGTGTAGATATTTCCATGTTTGTACGGATGGCAGTGTAGATATTTCCATGTTCATACAGCTGGCGGCGTAGATATTTCCATGTTCACACAGATAGCAGTGTATGTATTTCCATGTTTATAGAGATAGCAGTGTAGATATTTCCATTGATATTCAGATAGCTGTGTAGATATTTATATATTCATACAGATGGCGGTGTAGGTATTTCCATATTCGTACAGGTGGCATTGTAGATATTTCCATATTCATACAGATAGCGGTGTAGATATTTCCATGTTCATACAGATAACTGTTTAGATATTTCCATGTTTATACAGATAGCGGTGTAGATATTTCCATGTTCATACAGTTAGCAGTGTAGATATTTCCATGTTCATACAGATGGCGGTGTAGATATTTACATGTTCATACAGATGGCGGTGTAGATATTTCCATGTTCATAGAGATGGCGGTGTTGATATTTCCGTGTTTATGCAGATAGCGGTGTAGATATTTCCATGTTTTTACAGATGGTGGTGTAGATATTTCCATGTTCACACAGATAGCGGTGTAGATATTTCCATGTTCATACAGTTAGCGGTGTAGATATTTCCATGTTCATGCAGATAGCGGTGTAGATATTTCCATGTTCATCCTGATGCCGGTGTAGATATATCCATGTTCATACAGATGGCGGTGAAGATATTTCCATGTTCATACAGATGGCGGTGTAGATATTTCCATGTTCATACACATGGCGGTGTAGATATTTCCATGTTCATAGAGATGGCGGTGTAGATATTTCCATGTTCATACAAATGGCGGTGTAGATATTTCCATGTTCATAGAGATGGCGGTGTAGATATTTCCATGTTTGTACAGATAGCAGTGTAGTTATTTCCATGTTTATAGAGATAGCAGTGTAGATATTTCCATTGATTTACAGATAGCTGTGTAGATATTTCCATGTTCATACAGATAGCGGTGCAGATATTTCCATGTTCATACAGATATCTGTGTAGATATTTCCATGTTCATACAGATAGCGGTGTAGTTATTTCCATGTTCATACAGTTAGCGGTGTAGATATTTACATGTTCATACAGATGGCGGTGTAGATATTTCCATGTTCATACAGATGGCGGTGTAGATATTTACATGTTCATACAGATGGCGGTGTTGATATTTCCATGTTCATACAGGTGGCGGTGTAGATATTTCCATGTTCATACAGATAGCAGTGTAGTTATTTCCATGTTTATAGAGATAGCAGTGTAGATATTTCCATTGATATACAGATAGCTGTGTAGATATTTACATGTTTATACAGATGGCGGTGTAGATATTTCCATGTTCTTACGGATGGCAGTGTAGATATTTCCATGTTTGTTCAGGTGGCGGTGTAGATATTCCATGTTTATACAAATAGCAGTGTAGTTATTTCAATGTTTATAGAGATAGCAATGTAGATATTTCCATTGATATACATATAGCTGTGTAGATATTTGCATGTTCATGCAGATAGCGGTGTAGATATTGCCATGTTCATACAGATAGAGGTGTAGATATTTCCATGTTCATACAGATAGCGGTGTTGATATTTCCATGTTCATACAGATAACGGTGTAGATATTTCCATGTTCATACAGATGGCGGTGTAGATATTTCCATGTTTTTAGAGATGGCGGTGTAGATATTTTCATGTTTACACAGATGGCGGTGGAGATACTTCCATGTTTACACAGATAGCGTTGTAGACATTTCCATGTTTACACAGATAGCGGTGTGTATATTTCCACGTTTATGCAGATAGCGGTGTAGATATTTCCATGTTTATGCAGATAGCGGTGCGGATATTTCCATGTTTATACAGATAGTTGGGCAGATATTTCCATGTTTATACAGATAGCGGTGTAGATATTTCCATCTTAATACAGATGGCGGTGTAGATATGTCTATGTTCGTACAGATGGCGGTGTAGATATTTGCATGTTCATAGTGATGGCGGTGTAGATATTTCGAAGTTTATAGAGATAGCGCTGTAGTTATTTCCAAATTTATAGAGACATCTGTGTAGATATTTCCATGTATATGCAGATAGTTGTGTAGATATTTCCATGTTCATGCAGATAGCGTTGTAGATATTTCCATGTTCATCCAGATGCCGGTGTAGATATATCTATGTTCATACAGATGGCGGTGAAGATATTTCCATGTTCATTCAGATGGCGGTATTGATATTTCCATGTTCATACACATGGCGGTGTAGATATATCCATGTTCATAGAGATGGCGCTGTAGATATTTCCATGTTCATACAAATGGCGGTGTAGATATTTCCATATTCATAGAGATGGCGGTGTAGATATTTCCATGTTTATACAGATAGCAGTGTAGATATTTCCATGTTTATTGAGATAGCAGTGTAGATATTTCCATTGATATACAGATAGCTGTGTAGATATTTGCATGTTCATACAGATAGCGGTGTAGATATTTCCATGTTCATAATGATAGCGGTGTAGATATTTCCATGTTCATACAGTTAGCGGTGTAGATATTTCCATGTTCATCCAGATGGCGGTGTAGATATTTCCATGTTCATACAGATGGCCGTGTAGATATTTACATGTTCATACAGATGGCGGTGTAGATATTTCCATGTTCGTACGGATTGCAGTGTAGATATTTCCATGTTCATACAGGTGGCGGTGTAGATATTCCCCTGTTTTTACAGATAGCTGTGTAGTTATTTCCGTGTTTATAGAGATAGCAGGGTAGATATTTCCATTGATATACAGATAGCTGTGTAGATATTTGCATGTTCATACAGATAACGGTGTAGATATTTCCCTGTTCATACAGATAGCGGTGTAGATATTTCCATGTTCTCACAGATAGCGGTGTAGATATTTCCATGTTCATACAGTTAGCGGTGTAGATATTTCCATGTTCATGCAGATAGCGGTGTAGATATTTCCATGTTCATCCAGATGCCGGTGTAGATATATCCATGTTCATACAGATGGCGGTGAAGATATTTCCATGTTCATACAGATGGTGGTGTAGATGTTTCCATGTTCATACACATGGTTGTGTAGATATTTCCATGTTCATAGAGATGTCGGTGAAGATATTTCCATGTTCATACAAATGGCGGTGTAGATATTTCCATGTTCATAGAGATGGCGGTGTAGATATTTCCATGTTTGTACAGATAGCAGTGTAGTTATTTCCATGTTTAAAGAGATAGCAGTGTAGATATTTCCCTTGATATACAGATAGCTGTGTAGATATTTCCATGTTCATACAGATAGCGGTGCAGATATTTCCATGTTCATACAGATAGCTGTGTAGATATTTCCATGTTCATACAGATAGCGGTGTAGTTATTTCTATGTTCATACAGTTAGCGGTGTAGATATTTCCATGTTCATACAGATGGCGGTGTAGATATTTCCATGTTCATACAGATGGCGGTGTAGATATTTACATGTTCATACAGATGGCGGTGAAGATATTTCCATGTTCGTACGGATGGCACTGTAGATATTTCCATGTTCATACAGGTGGCGGTGTAGATATTTCCATGTTCATACAGATAGCAGTGTAGTTATTTCCATGTTTATAGAGATAGCAGTGTAGATATTTCCATTGATATACAGATAGCTGTTTAGATATTTACATGTTCATACAAATGGCGGTGTAGATATTTCCATGTTCGTACGGATGGCAGTGTAGATATTTCCATCTTCGTACAGGTGGCGGTGTACATATTTCCATGTTTATACAAATAGCAGGGTAGTTATTTCAATGTTTATAGAGATAGAAATGTAGATATTTCCATTGATATACATATAGCTGTGTAGATATTTGCATGTTCATACAGATAGCGGTGTAGATATTGCCATGTTCATACAGATAGAGGTGTAGATATTTCCATGTTCATACAGATAGCGGTGTAGATATTTCCATGTTCATACTGATAACGGTGTAGATATTTCCATGTTCATACAGATAGCGGTGTAGATATTTCCATGTTCATACAGTTAGCGGTGTAGATATTTCCATGTTCATACAGATGTTGGTGTAGATATTTACATGTTCATACAGATGGCGTTGTAGATATTTCCATGTTCGTACAGATGGCGGGGAAGATATTTCCATGTTCATAGAGATGGCGTTGTAGATATTTCCATGTTTATGCAGATATCGGTATAGATATTTCCATGTTTATACAGATGGTTTTGTAGATATTTCCATGTTTATAGAGATGGCGGTCTAGATATTTCCATGTTTATAGAGATAGTGGTGTAGTTATTTCCAAGTTTATAGAGACAGCGTTGTAGATATTTCCATGTTTATACAGATAGCGGTGAAGATATTTCCATGTTTATACAGATAGCGGTATAGATATTTCCATGTTTATACAGATAGCGGTGAAGATATTTCCGTGTTTATACAGATAGCAGTATAGATATTTCCATGTTTATACCGATAGCAGTGTAGATATTTCCATGTTTATAGAGATAGTGGTGTAGATAATTTCAATTTTATACAGATAGCAGTGTAGATAATTCCAAGTTCATACAGGTAGCGGTGTAGATATTTCCACGTTTATAGAGATGGCGGTGTAGATATTTCCATGTTCATACAGATGGTGGTGTAGATATTTCCATGTTTTTAGAGATGTCGGTGTAGATATTTTCATGTTTACACAGATGGCGGTGGAGATACTTCCATGTTTACACAGATAGCGTTGTAGACATTTCCATGTTTACACAGATAGCGGTGTGTATATTTCCACGTTTATGCAGATAGCGGTGTAGATATTTCCATGTTTATACAGATAGCGGTGCGGATATTTCCATGTTTATACAGATAGTTGGGCAGATATTTCCATGTTTATACAGATAGCGGTGTAGATATTTCCATCTTAATACAGATGGCGGGGTAGATATGTCTATGTTCGTACAGATGGCGGTGTAGATATTTGCATGTTCATAGGGATGGCGGTGTAGATATTTCGAAGTTTATAGAGATAGCGCTGTAGTTATTTCCAAATTTATAGAGAAATCTGTGTAGATATTTCCATGTATATGCAGATAGTAGTGTAGATATTTCCATGGTCATGCAGATAGCGGTGTTGATATTTCCATGTTCATCCAGATGGCGGTGTAGATATTTCCATGTTCATACACATGGCGGTATAGATATATCCATGTTCATAGAGATGGCGCTGTAGATATTTCCATGTTCATACAAATGGCGGTGTAGATATTTCCATGTTCATAGAGATGGCGGTGTAGATATTTCGATGTTTATACAGATAGCAGTGTAGATATTTCCATGTTTATAGAGATAGCAGTTTAGATATTTCCATTGATATACAGATAGCTGTGTAGATATTTGCATGTTCATACAGATAGCGGTGTAGATATTTCCATGTTCATACTGATAGCGGTGTAGATATTTCCATGTTCATACAGTTAGCGGTATAGATATTTCCATGTTCTTTCAGATGGCGGTGTAGATATTCCCATGTTCGTACGGATGGCAGTGTAGATATTTCCATGTTCATACAGGTGGCGGTGTAGATATTCCCCTGTTTTTACAGATAGCTGTGTAGTTATTTCCGTGTTTATAGAGATAGCAGGGTAGATATTTTCATTGATATACAGATAGCTGTGTAGATATTTGCATGTTCATACAGATAGCGGTGAAGATATTTCCCTGTTCATACAGATAGCGGTGTAGATATTTCCATGTTCATACACATAGCGGTGTAGATATTTCCATGTTCATACAGGTAACGGTGTAGATATTTGCATGTTCAAACAGATAGCGGTATAGATATTTCCATGTTCTCACAGATAGCGGTGTAGATATTTCCATGTTCATACAGTTAGCGGTGTAGATATTTCCATGTTCATGCAGATAGCGGTGTAGATATTTCCATGTTCATCCAGATGCCGGTGTAGATATATCCATGTTCATACAGATGGCGGTGAAGATATTTCCATGTTCATACAGATGGCGGTGTAGATATTTCCATTTTCATACACATGGCGGTGTTGATATTTCCATGTTCATAGAGATGGCGGTGTAGATATTTCCATGTTCAATCAAATGCCGGTGTAGATATTTCCATGTTCATAGAGATGGCGGTGTAGATATTTCCATGTTTGTACAGATAGCAGTGTAGTTATGTCCATGTTTATAGAGATAGCAGTGTAGATATTTCCCTTGATATACAGATAGCTGTGTAGATATTTCCATGTTCATACAGATAGCGGTGCAGATATTTCCATGTTCATACAGATAGCTGTGTAGATATTTCCATGTTCATACAGATAGCGGTGTAGTTATTTCCATGTTCATACAGTTAGCGGTGTAGATATTTCCATGTTCATACAGATGGTGGTGTAGATATTTCCATGTTCATACAGATGGCGGTGTAGATATTTACTTGTTCATACAGATGGCGGTGTAGATATTTCCATGTTCGTACAGATGGCAGTGTAGATATTTCCATGTTCATACAAATGGCGGTGTAGATATTTCCATGTTCATAGAGATGGCGGTGTAGATATTTCCTTGTTTGTACAGATAGCAGTGTAGTTATGTCCATGTTTATAGAGATAGCAGTGTAGATATTTCCCTTGATATACAGATAGCTGTGTAGATATTTCCATGTTCATACAGATAGCGGTGCAGATATTTCCATGTTCATTCAGATAGCTGTGTAGATATTTCCATGTTCATACAGATAGCGGTGTAGTTATTTCCATGTTCATACAGTTAGCGGTGTAGATATTTCCATGTTCATACAGATGGCGGTGTAGATATTTCCATGTTCATACAGATGGCGGTGTAGATATTTACATGTTCATACAGATGGCGGTGTAGATATTTCCATGTTCGTACGGATGGCAGTGTAGATATTTCCATGTTCATACAGGTGGCGGTGTAGATATTTCCATGTTCATACAGATAGCAGTGTAGTTATTTCCATGTTTATAGAGATAGCAGTGTAGATATTTCCATGTTCATACAGATAGCTGTGTAGATATTTCCATGTTCATACAGATAGCGGTGCAGATATTTCCATGTTCATACAGATAGCTGTGTAGATATTTCCATGTTCATACAGATAGCGGTGTAGTTATTTCCATGTTCATACAGTTAGCGGTGTAGATATTCAAATGTTCATACAGATGGCGGTGTAGAGATTTCCATGTTCGTACGGATGGCAGTGTAGATATTTCCATGTTCATACAGGTGGCAGTGTAGATATTTCCATGTTCATACAGATTGCAGTGTAGTTATTTCCATGTTTATAGAGAGAGCAGTGTAGATATTTCCATTGATATACAGATAGCTGTGTAGATATTTACATGTTCATACAGATGGCGGTGTAGATATTTCCATGTTCGTACGGATGGCAGTGTAGATATTTCCATGTTCGTACAGGTGGCGGTGTAGATATTTCCATGTTTATACAAATAGCAGTGTAGTTATTTCAATGTTTATAGAGATAGCAATGTAGATATTTCCATTGATATACATATAGCTGTGTAGATATTTGCATGTTCATACAGATAGCGGTGTAGATATTTCCATGTTCATACAGATAACGGTGTAGATATTTCCATGTTCATACAGATGGCGGTGTAGATATTTCCATGTTTTTAGAGATGGCGGTGTAGATATTTTCATGTTTACACAGATGGCGGTGGAGATACTTCCATGTTTACACAGATAGCGTTGTAGACATTTCCATGTTTACACAGATAGCGGTGTGTATATTTCCACGTTTATGTAGATAGCAGTGTAGATATTTCCATGTTTATACAGATAGCGGTGCGGATATTTCCATGTTTATACAGATAGTTGGGCAGATATTTCTATGTTTATACAGATAGCGGTTTAGATATTTCCATCTTAATACAGATGGCGGTGTAGATATGTCTATGTTCGTACAGATGTCGGTGTAGATATTTGCATGTTCATAGGGATGGCGGTGTAGATATTTCGAAGTTTATAGAGATAGCACTGTAGTTATTTCCAAATTTGTTGAGAAATCTGTGTAGATATTTCCATGTATATGCAGATAGTTGTGTAGATATTTCCATGTTCATGCAGATAGCGGTGAAGATATTTCCATGTTCATCCAGATGCCGGTGTAGATATATCCATGTTCATACAGATGGCGGTGAAGATATTTCCATGTTCATACAGATGGCGGTGTAGATATTTCCATGTTCATACACATGGCGGTGTAGATATATCCAAGTTCATAGAGATGGCTCTGTAGATATTTCCATGTTCATACAAATGGCGGTGTAGATATTTCCATATTCATAGAGACGGCAGTGTAGATATTTCCATGTTTATACAGATAGCAGTGTAGATATTTCCATGTTTATAGAGATAGCAGTGTAGATACTTCCATTGATATACAGATAGCTGTGTAGATATTTCCATGTTCATACAGATAGCGGTGTAGATATTTCCATGTTCATACTGATAGCGGTGTAGATATTTGCATGTTCATACACTTAGCTGTGTAGATATTTCCATGTTCATACAGATGGCGGTGTAGATATTTCCATGTTCATACAGATGGCGGTGTAGATATTTACATGTTCATACAGATGGCGGTGTAGATATTTCCATGTTCGTACGGAAGGCAGTGTAGGTATTTCCATGTTCATACAGGTGGCGGTGTAGATATTCCCGTTTTTACAGATAGCTGTGTAGTTATTTCCGTGTTTATAGAGATAGCAGGGTAGATATTTCCATTGATATACAGATAGCTGTGTAGATATTTACATGTTCATACAGATAGCGGTGTAGATATTTCCCTGTTCATACAGATAGCGGTGTAGATATTTCCATGTTCATACACATAGCGGTGTAGATATTTCCATGTTCATACAGATAACGGTGTAGATATTTGCATGTTCATACAGATAGCGGTGTAGATATTTCCATGTTCTCACAGATAGCGGTGTAGATATTTCCATGTTCATACAGTTAGCGGTGTAGATATTTCCATGTTCATGCAGATAGCGGTGTAGATATTTCCATGTTCATCCAGATGCCGGTGAAGATATATCCATGTTCATACAGATGGCGGTGAAGATATTTCCATGTTCATACAGATGGCGGTGTAGATATTTCCATGTTCATACACATGGCGGTGTAGCTATTTTCATGTTCATAGAGATGGCGGTGTAGATATTTCCATGTTCATAAAAATGGCGGTGTAGATATTTCCATGTTCATAGAGATGGCGGTGTAGATATTTCCAAGTTTGTACAGATAGCAGTGTAGTTATTTCCATGTTTATAGAGATAGCAGTGTAGATATTTCCATTGATATACAGATAGCTGTGTAGATATTTACATGTTCATACAGATGGCGGTGTAGATATTTCCATGTTCGTACGGATGGCAGTGTAGATATTTCCATGTTCGTACAGGTGGCGGTGTAGGTATTTCCATGTTTATACAAATAGCAGTGTAGTTATTTCAATGTTTATAGAGATAGCAATGTAGATATTTCCATTGATATACATATAGCTGTGTAGATATTTCCATGTTCATACAGATAGTGGTGTAGATATTTCCATGTTTTACAGATAGCAGTGTAGATATTTCCATGTTCATCCAGATGGCGGTGTAGATATTTCCATGTTCATACACATGGCGGTATAGATATATCCATGTTCATAGAGATGGCGCTGTAGATATTTCCATGTTCATACAAATGGCGGTGTAGATATTTCCATGTTCATAGAGATGGCGGTGTAGATATTTCGATGTTTATACAGATAGCAGTGTAGATATTTCCATGTTTATAGAGATAGCAGTTTAGATATTTCCATTGATATACAGATAGCTGTGTAGATATTTGCATGTTCATACAGATAGCGGTGTAGATATTTCCATGTTCATACTGATAGCGGTGTAGATATTTCCATGTTCATACAGTTAGCGGTATAGATATTTCCATGTTCTTTCAGATGGCGGTGTAGATATTCCCATGTTCGTACGGATGGCAGTGTAGATATTTCCATGTTCATACAGGTGGCGGTGTAGATATTCCCCTGTTTTTACTGATAGCTGTGTAGTTATTTCCGTGTTTATAGAGATAGCAGGGTAGATATTTCCATTGATATACAGATAGCTGTGTAGATATTTGCATGTTCATACAGATAGCGGTGAAGATATTTCCCTGTTCATACAGATAGCGGTGTAGATATTTCCATGTTCATACACATAGCGGTGTAGATATTTCCATGTTCATACAGGTAACGGTGTAGATATTTGCATGTTCATACAGATAGCGGTATAGATATTTCCATGTTCTCACAGATAGCGGTGTAGATATTTCCATGTTCATACAGTTAGCGGTGTAGATATTTCCATGTTCATGCAGATAGCGGTGTAGATATTTCCATGTTCATCCAGATGCCGGTGTAGATATATCCATGTTCATACAGATGGCGGTGAAGATATTTCCATGTTCATACAGATGGCGGTGTAGATATTTCCATTTTCATACACATGGCGGTGTTGATATTTCCATGTTCATAGAGATGGCGGTGTAGATATTTCCATGTTCAATCAAATGCCGGTGTAGATATTTCCATGTTCATAGAGATGGCGGTGTAGATATTTCCATGTTTGTACAGATAGCAGTGTAGTTATGTCCATGTTTATAGAGATAGCAGTGTAGATATTTCCCTTGATATACAGATAGCTGTGTAGATATTTCCATGTTCATACAGATAGCGGTGCAGATATTTCCATGTTCATACAGATAGCTGTGTAGATATTTCCATGTTCATACAGATAGCGGTGTAGTTATTTCCATGTTCATACAGTTAGCGGTGTAGATATTTCCATGTTCATACAGATGGCGGTGTAGATATTTCCATGTTCATACAGATGGCGGTGTAGATATTTACATGTTCATACAGATGGCGGTGTAGATATTTCCATGTTCGTACGGATTGCAGTGTAGATATTTCCATGTTCATACAGGTGGCGGTGTAGATATTTCCATGTTCATACAGATAGCAGTGTAGTTATTTCCATGTTTATAGAGATAGCAGTGTAGATATTTCCATGTTCATACAGATAGCTGTGTAGATATTTCCATGTTCATACAGATAGCGGTGCAGATATTTCCATGTTCATACAGATAGCTGTGTAGATATTTCCATGTTCATACAGATAGCGGTGTAGTTATTTCCATGTTCATACAGTTAGCGGTGTAGATATTCAAATGTTCATACAGATGGCGGTGTAGAGATTTCCATGTTCGTACGGATGGCAGTGTAGATATTTCCATGTTCATACAGGTGGCAGTGTAGATATTTCCATGTTCATACAGATAGCAGTGTAGTTATTTCCATGTTTATAGAGAGAGCAGTGTAGATATTTCCATTGATATACAGATAGCTGTGTAGATATTTACATGTTCATACAGATGGCGGTGTAGATATTTCCATGTTCGTACGGATGGCAGTGTAGATATTTCCATGTTCGTACAGGTGGCGGTGTAGATATTTCCATGTTTATACAAATAGCAGTGTAGTTATTTCAATGTTTATAGAGATAGCAATGTAGATATTTCCATTGATATACATATAGCTGTGTAGATATTTGCATGTTCATACAGATAGCGGTGTAGATATTTCCATGTTCATACAGATAACGGTGTAGATATTTCCATGTTCATACAGATGGCGGTGTAGATATTTCCATGTTTTTAGAGATGGCGGTGTAGATATTTTCATGTTTACACAGATGGCGGTGGAGATACTTCCATGTTTACACAGATAGCGTTGTAGACGTTTCCATGTTTACACAGATAGCGGTGTGTATATTTCCACGTTTATGTAGATAGCAGTGTAGATATTTCCATGTTTATACAGATAGCGGTGCGGATATTTCCATGTTTATACAGATAGTTGGGCAGATATTTCTATGTTTATACAGATAGCGGTTTAGATATTTCCATCTTAATACAGATGGCGGTGTAGATATGTCTATGTTCGTACAGATGTCGGTGTAGATATTTGCATGTTCATAGGGATGGCGGTGTAGATATTTCGAAGTTTATAGAGATAGCACTGTAGTTATTTCCAAATTTGTTGAGAAATCTGTGTAGATATTTCCATGTATATGCAGATAGTTGTGTAGATATTTCCATGTTCATGCAGATAGCGGTGAAGATATTTCCATGTTCATCCAGATGCCGGTGTAGATATATCCATGTTCATACAGATGGCGGTGAAGATATTTCCATGTTCATACAGATGGCGGTGTAGATATTTCCATGTTCATACACATGGCGGTGTAGATATATCCAAGTTCATAGAGATGGCTCTGTAGATATTTCCATGTTCATACAAATGGCGGTGTAGATATTTCCATATTCATAGAGACGGCAGTGTAGATATTTCCATGTTTATACAGATAGCAGTGTAGATATTTCCATGTTTATAGAGATAGCAGTGTAGATACTTCCATTGATATACAGATAGCTGTGTAGATATTTCCATGTTCATACAGATAGCGGTGTAGATATTTCCATGTTCATACTGATAGCGGTGTAGATATTTGCATGTTCATACACTTAGCTGTGTAGATATTTCCATGTTCATACAGATGGCGGTGTAGATATTTCCATGTTCATACAGATGGCGGTGTAGATATTTACATGTTCATACAGATGGCGGTGTAGATATTTCCATGTTCGTACGGAAGGCAGTGTAGGTATTTCCATGTTCATACAGGTGGCGGTGTAGATATTCCCGTTTTTACAGATAGCTGTGTAGTTATTTCCGTGTTTATAGAGATAGCAGGGTAGATATTTCCATTGATATACAGATAGCTGTGTAGATATTTCCATGTTCATACAGATAGCGGTGTAGATATTTCCCTGTTCATACAGATAGCGGTGTAGATATTTCCATGTTCATACACATAGCGGTGTAGATATTTCCATGTTCATACAGATAACGGTGTAGATATTTGCATGTTCATACAGATAGCGGTGTAGATATTTCCATGTTCTCACAGATAGCGGTGTAGATATTTCCATGTTCATACAGTTAGCGGTGTAGATATTTCCATGTTCATGCAGATAGCGGTGTAGATATTTCCATGTTCATCCAGATGCCGGTGAAGATATATCCATGTTCATACAGATGGCGGTGAAGATATTTCCATGTTCATACAGATGGCGGTGTAGATATTTCCATGTTCATACACATGGCGGTGTAGCTATTTTCATGTTCATAGAGATGGCGGTGTAGATATTTCCATGTTCATAAAAATGGCGGTGTAGATATTTCCATGTTCATAGAGATGGCGGTGTAGATATTTCCAAGTTTGTACAGATAGCAGTGTAGTTATTTCCATGTTTATAGAGATAGCAGTGTAGATATTTCCATTGATATACAGATAGCTGTGTAGATATTTACATGTTCATACAGATGGCGGTGTAGATATTTCCATGTTCGTACGGATGGCAGTGTAGATATTTCCATGTTCGTACAGGTGGCGGTGTAGGTATTTCCATGTTTATACAAATAGCAGTGTAGTTATTTCAATGTTTATAGAGATAGCAATGTAGATATTTCCATTGATATACATATAGCTGTGTAGATATTTCCATGTTCATACAGATAGTGGTGTAGATATTTCCATGTTTTACAGATAGCAGTGTAGATATTTCCATGTTCATACAGATAGCGGTGTAGATATTTCCATGTTTATAGAGATGGCGGTCTAGATATTTCCATGTTTATAGAGATATTGGTGTAGTTATTTCCAAGTTTATAGAGACTGCGGTGTAGATATTTCCATGTTTATGCAGACAGCGGTATAGGTATTTCCATGTTCATACAGATTTCGGTGTAGATATTTCCATGTTTCTAGAGATGGCGGTGTAGATATTTTCACGTTTACACAGATGGCGGTGGAGATATTTCCATGTTTACACAGATAGCGGTGCAGAGATTTCCATGTTTACACAGATAGCGGTGTGGATATTTCCATGTTTATGCAGATAGCGGTGTAGATATTTCCATGTTTATACAGATAGCGGTGCGGATATTTCCATGTTTATACAGATAGTTGGGAAGATATTTCCATGTTTATACAGATAGCGGTGTAGATATTTCCATCTTAATACAGACGGCGGTGTAGATATGTCCATGTTCGTACAGATGGCGGTGTAGATATTTCCATGTTCATACAGATGGCGGTGGAGATATTTCGAACTTTATAGAGATATCGCTGCAGTTATTTCCATATTTATAGAGAAATCTGTGTAAATATTTCCATGTATATGCAGATAGCTGTGTAGATATTTCCTTGTTCATGCAGATAGCGGTGTAGATATTTCCACGTTCATCCAGATGCCGGTGTAGATATATCCATGTTCATACAGATGGCGGTGAAGATATTTCCATGTTCATACAGATGGCGGTGTAGATATTTCCATGTTCATACACATGGCGGTGTAGATATTTCCAAGTTCATAGAGATGGCGATGTAGATATTTCCATGTTCATACAAATGGCGGTGTAGCTATTTCCATGTTCATGGAGATGGCGGTGTAGATATTTCCATGTTTATACAGATTGCAGTGTAGTTATTTCCATGTTTATAGAGATAGCAGTGTAGATATTTCCATTGATATACAGACAGCTGTGTAGATATTTGCATGCTCATACATATAGCGGTGTAGATATTTCCATGTTAATACTGATAGCGGTGTAGATATTTCCATGTTCATACAGTTAGCGGTGTAGATATTTCCATGTTAATACAGATGGCGGTGTAGATATTTCCATGTTCATACAGATGGCGGTGTAGATATTTACATGTTCATACAGATGGCGGTGTAGATATTTCCATGTTCGTACGGATGGCAGTGTAGATATTTCCATGTTCATACAGGTGGCGGTGTAGATATTCCCATGTTTTTACAGATAGCTGTGTAGTTATTTCCATGTTTATAGAGATAGCAGTGTAGATATTTCCATTGATATACAGATAGCTGTGTAGAAATTTGCATGTTCATACAGATAGCGGTGTAGTTATTTCCATGTTCATACAGATAGCGGTGTAGATATTTCCATGTTCATACACATAGCGGTGTAGATATTTCCATGTTCATACAGATAACGGTGTAGATATTTCCATGTTCACACAGATAGCGGTGTATATATTTCCATGTTCACACAGATAGCGGTGTAGATATTTCCATGTTCATACAGTTAGCGGTATAG
This sequence comes from Gorilla gorilla gorilla, assembly GCF_029281585.2. Classification (NCBI taxonomy): domain Eukaryota; kingdom Metazoa; phylum Chordata; class Mammalia; order Primates; family Hominidae; genus Gorilla; species Gorilla gorilla. The sequence continues at coordinate 14,155,506 of NC_073235.2, read as the reverse complement.
ATATTTCCATGTTCATGCAGATAGCGGTGTCGATATTTCCATGTTCATACAGATAGCAGTGTAGATATTTCCATGTTCATTGAGATAACGGTGTAGATATTTCCATGTTCATACAGATAGCCTTGTAGATATTTCCATGTTCATACAGTTAGCGGTGTAGATATTTCCATGTTCATACAGATGGCGGTGTAGATATTTGCATGTTCATACAGATGGCGGTGTAGATATTTCCATGTTCGTGCAGATGTCGGTGTAGATATTTCCACATTCATAGAGATGGCTATGTAGATATTTCCATGTTTATGCAGATAGCGGTATAGGTATTTCCATGTTTATACAGATGGTGGTGTAGATATTTCCATGTTTATAGAGATGGCGGTCTAGATATTTCCATGTTTATAGAGATAGTGGTGTAGTTATTTCCAAGTTTATAGAGACAGCATTGTAGATATTTCCATGTTTATACAGATAGCGGTGAAGATATTTCCATGTTTATACAGATAGCGGTGTAGATATTTCCATGTTTATACAGACAGCAGTGTAGATATTTCCATGTTTATAGAGATAGTGGTGTAGATAATTTCAATTTTATACAGAGAGCAGTGTAGATATTTCCAAGTTCATACAGATAGCGGTGTAGATATTTCCACCTTTATAGAGATGGCGGTGTAGATATTTCCATGTTCATACAGATGGCGGTGTAGATATTTCCATGTTTATAGAGATGGCGGTGTAGATATTTTCATGTTTACTCAGATGGCGGTGTGGATATTTCCATGTTTACACAGATAGCGGTGTAGACATTTCCATGTTTACACAGATAGCGGTGTGGATATTTCCATGTTTATGCAGATAGCGGTGTAGATATTTCCATGTTTATACAGATAGCGGTGCGGATATTTCCATGTTTTTACAGATAGTTGGGCAGATATTTCCATGCTTATACAGATAGTGGTGTAGATATTTCCATCTTAATACAGATGGCGGTGTAGATATGTCTATGTTCGTACAGATGGCGGTGTAGATATTTCGATGTTCATACAGATGGTGGTGTAGATATTTCGAAGTTTATAGAGATAGCCCTGTAGATATTTCCATATTTATAGAGAAATCTGTGTAGATATTTCCATGTACATGCAGATAGCTGTGTAGATAATTCCATGTTCATGCAGATAGCGGTGTAGATATTTCCATGTTCATCCAGATTCCGGTGTAGATATATCCATGTTCATACAGATTCTGGTGTAGATATTTACATGTTTATAGAGATGGTGGTGTAGATATTTCCATGTTTATATAGAGGGCGGTTTAGATATTTCCATGTTCATACCGATGGCGGTGTATATATTTCCATGTTCATAGAGATGGCGGTGAAGGTATTTCCATGTTCATACAGATGGCGGTGTAGATATTTCCATGTTCATACACATGGCGATGTGGATATTTCCATGTTCATAGAGATGGCTGTGTAGATATATCCATGTTCGTACGGATGGCAGTGTAGATATTTCCATGTTCGTACAGGTGGTGGTGTAGATATTTCCATGTTTATACAGATATCAGTGTAATTATTTCCATGTTTATAGAGATAGCAATGTAGATATTTCCATTGATATACAGATAGCTGTGTAGATATTTGCATGTTCATACAGATAGCGGTGTAGATATTTCCATGTTCGTACAGATAGAGCTGTAGATATTTCCATGCTCATACAGATATCTACACAGATTTCTGTAGATGTTTATAGAGATAGCAGTGTAGATATTTCCATAGATATAGAGATAGCTGTGTAGATATTTGCATGTTCAAACAGTAGCGGTGTAGATATTTCCATGTTCATACTGATAGCGGTGTAGATATTTCCATGTTCATACAGTTAGCGGTGTAGATATTTCCATGTTCATACAGATGGCGGTGTAGGTATTTCCATGTTCATACAGATGGCGGTGTAGATATTTCCATGTTCGTACGGATGGCAGTGTAGATATTTCCATGTTCCTACAGGTGGCGGTGTAGATATTCCCATGTTTTTACAGATAGCTGTGTAGTTATTTCCGTGTTTATAGAGATAGCAGTGTAGATATTTCCATTGATATACAGATAGCTGTTTAGATATTTGCATGTTCATACAGATAGCGGTGTAGATATTTCCATGTTCATACAGATAGAGGTGTAGATATTTCCATGTTCATACACATAGCGGTTTAGATATTTCCATGCTCATACAGATAACGGTGTAGATATTTCCATGTTCATTCAGATGGCGGTGTAGATATTTCCATGTTTTTAGAGATGGCGGTGTAGATATTTTCATGTTTGCACAGATGGCGGTGGAGATATTTCCATGTTTACACAGATAGCGGTGTAGACACTTCCATGTTTACACAGATAGCGGTGTGGATATTTCCACGTTTATGCAGATAGCAGTGTAGATATTTCCATGTTTATAAAGATAGCGGTGCGGATATTTCCATGTTTATACAGATAGTTGGGAAGATATTTCCATGTTTATACAGATAGCGGTGTAGATAATTCCATCTTAATACAGATGGTGGTGTAGATATATCCATGTTCGTACAGATGGCGGTGTAGATATTTCCATGTTCATACAGATGGCGGTGTAGATATTTCGAAGTTTATAGAGATAGCGCTGCAGATATTTCCATATTTATAGAGAAATCTGTGTAGATATTTCCATGTATATGCAGATAGCTGTGTAGATATTTCCATGTTCATGCAGATAGCGGTGTAGATATTTCCATGTTCATCCAGATGCCGGTGTAGATATATCCATGTTCATACAGATGGCGGTGAAGATATTTCCATGTTCATACAGATGGCGGTGTAGATATTTCCAAGTTCATACACATGGCGTTGTAGATATTTCCATGTTCATAGAGATGGCGGTGTAGATATTTCCATGTTTATACAGATAGCAGTGTAGATATTTCCATGTTTATAGAGATAGCAGTGTAGATATTTCCATTGATATACAGAAAGCTGTGTAGATATTTGCATGTTCATACAGATAGCGGTGTAGATATTTCCATGTTCATACAGATGGCGGTGTAGATAATTCCATGTTCATACAAATGGCGGTGTAGATATTTCTATGTTCATACAGATGGCGGTGTACATATTTCCGTGTTCATAGAAATGGCGGTGAAGATATTTCCATGTTCATAGAGATGGCGGTGTTATTTCCATGTTTATACAGATAGCAATATGGATATTTCCATGTTTATAGAGATAGCGGTGCAGATATTTCCATTGATATACAGATAGCTGTGTAGATATTTGCATGTTCATACAGATAACGGTGTAGATATGTCCATGTTCATACAGATAGCGGTGTAGATATTTCCATGTTCATACAGATAGCGGTGTAGATATTTCCATGTTTTACAGATAGCGGTGTAGATATTTCCATGTTCATACAGATATGGGTGTAGATATTTCCATGTTTATAGAGATGGCGGTCTAGATATTTCCATGTTTATAGAGATAGTGGTGTAGTTATTTCCGAGTTTATAGAGACAGCGTTGTAGATATTTCCATGTTTATACAGATAGCGGTGAAGGTATTTCCATGTTTATGCAGATAGCGGTGTAGATATTTCCATGTTTATACAGATAGCAGTGTAGATATTTCCATGTTTATAGAGATAGTTGTGTTGATAATTTCAATTTTATGCAGATAGCAGTGTAGATATTTCCAAGTTCATACAGATAGCGGTGTAGATATTTCCACGTTTATAGAGATGCTGGTGTAGATATTTCCATGTTCATACAGATGGCGGTGTAGATATTTCCATGTTCATTCACATGGCGGTGTAGATATATCCATGTTCATAGAGATGACGCTGTAGATATTTCCATGTTCATACAAATGGCGGTGTAGTTATTTCCATATTCATAGAGATGGCGGTGTAGATATTTCCATGTTTATACAAATAGCAGTGTAGATATTTCCATGTTTATAGAGATAGCAGTGTAGATATTTCCATTGATATACAGATAGCTGTGTAGATATTTGCATGTTCATACACGTAGCGGTGTAGATATTTCCATGTTCATACTGATAGCGGTGTAGATATTCCCATGTTCATACAGTTAGCGGTGTAGATATTTCCATGTTCATACAGATGGCGGTATAGATATTTCCATGTTCATACAGATGGCCGTGTAGATATTTACATGTTCATACAGATGGCGGTGTAGATATTCCCTTGTTCGTACGGATGGCAGTGTAGATATTTCCGTGTTCATACAGGTGGCGGTGTAGATATTCCCCTGTTTTTACAGATAGCTGTGTAGTTATTTCCGTGTTTATAGAGATAGAAGGGTAGATATTTCCATTGATATACAGATAGCTGTGTAGATATTTGCATGTTCATACAGATAGCGGTGTAGATATTTCCCTGTTTATACAGATAGTGGCGTAGATATTTCCATGTTCATACACATAGCGGTGTAGATATTTCCATGTTCATACAGATAACGGTGTAGATATTTGCATGTTCATACAGATAGCGGTGTAGATATTTCCATGTTCTCACAGATAGCGGTGTAGATATTTCCATGTTCATACAGTTAGCGGTGTAGATATTTCCATGTTCATGCAGATAGCGGTGTAGATATTTCCATGTTCATCCAGATGCCGGTGTAGATATATCCATGTTCAAACAGATGGTGGTGAAGATATTTCCATGTTCATACAGATGGCGGTGTAGATATTTCCATGTTCATACACATGGCGGTGTAGATATTTCCATGTTCATAGAGATGGCGGTGTAGATATTTCCATGTTCTTACAAATGGCGGTGTAGGTATTTCCATGTTCATAGAGATGGCGGTGTAGATATTTCCATGTTTGTACAGATAGCAGTGTAGTTATTTCCATGTTTATAGAGATAGCAGTGTAGATATTTCCCTTGATATACAGATAGCTGTGTAGATATTTCCATGTTCATACAGATAGCGGTGCAGATATTTCCATGTTCATACAGATAGCTGTGTAGATATTTCCATGTTCATACAGATAGCGGTGTAGTTATTTCCATGTTCATACAGTTAGCGGTGTAGATATTTCCATGTTCATACAGATGGCGGTGTAGATATTTCCATGTTCATACAGATGGCGTTGTAGATATTTACATGTTCATACAGATGGCGGTGTAGATATTTCCATGTTCGTACGGATGGCAGTGTAGATATTTCCATGTTCATACAGGTGGCGGTGTAGATATTTCCATGTTCATACAGATAGCAGTGTAGTTATTTCCATGTTTATAGAGATAGCAGTGTAGATATTTCCATTGATATACAGATAGCTGTGTAGATATTTCCATGTTCATACAGATAGCGGTGCAGATATTTCCATGTTCTTACAGATAGCTGTGTAGATATTTCCATGTTCATACAGATAGCGGTGTAGTTATTTCCATGTTCATACAGTTAGCGGTGTAGATATTTCCATGTTCATACAGATGGCGGTGTAGATATTTCCATGTTCATACAGATGGCGGTGTAGATATTTATAAGTTCATACCGATGGAGGTGTAGATATTTCCATGTTCGTACGGATTGCAGTGTAGATATTTCCATGTTCATACAGGTGGCGGTGTAGATATTTCCAAGTTCATACAGATAGCAGTGTAGTTATTTCCATGTTTATAGAGATAGCAGAGTAGATATTTCCATTGATATACAGATAGCTGTGTAGTTATTTACATGTTCATACAGATGGCGGTGTAGATATTTCCATGTTCGTACGGATGGCACTGTAGATATTTCCATGTTCGTACAGGTGGCGGTGTAGATATTTCCATGTTTATACAAATAGCAGTGTAGTTATTTCAATGTTTATAGAGATAGCAATGTAGATATTTCCATTGATATACATATAGCTGTGTAGATATTTGCATGTTCATACAGATAGCGGTGTAGATATTGCCATGTTCATACAGATAGAGGTGTAGATATTTCCATGTTCATACAGATAGCGGTGTAGATATTTCCATATTCATATAGATAACGGTGTAGATATTTCCATGTTCATACAGATGGCGGTTTAGATATTTCCATGTTTTTAGAGATGGCGGTGTAGATATTTTCATGTTTACACAGATGGCGGTGGAGATACTTCCATGTTTACACAGATAGCGCTGTAGACATTTCCATGTTTACACAGATAGCTGTGTGTATATTTCCACGTTTATGCAGATAGCGGTGTAGATACTTCCATGTTTATACAGATAGCGGTGCGGATATTTCCATGTTTATACAGATAGTTGGGCAGATATTACCATGTTTATACAGATACCGGTTTAGATATTTCCATCTTAATACAGATGGCGGTTTAGATATCTCTATGTTAGTACAGATGGCGGTGTAGACATTTGCATGTTCATAGGGATGGCGGTGTAGATATTTCGAAGTTTATAGAGATAGCGCTGTAGTTATTTCCAAATTCATAGAGAAATCTGTGTAGATATTTCCATATATATGCAGATAGTTGTGTAGATATTTCCATGTTCATGCAGATAGCGGTGTAGATATTTCCATGTTCATCCAGATGCCGGTGTGGATATATCCATGTTCATACAGATGGCGGTGAAGATATTTCCATGTTCATACAGATGGCGGTGTAGATATTTCCATGTTCATACACATGGCGGTGTATATATATCCATGTTCATTGAGATGGCGCTGTAGATATTTCCATGTTCATATAAATGGCGGTGTAGATATTTCCATATTCAGAGAGATGGCGGTGTAGATATTTCCATGTTTATACAGATAGCAGTGTAGATATTTCCATGTTTATAGAGATAGCAGTGTAGATATTTCCATTGATATACAGATAGCTGTGTAGATATTTGCAAGTTCATACAGATAGCGGTGTAGATATTTCCATGTTCATACTGATAGCGGTGTAGATATTTCCATGTTCATACAGTTAGCGCTGTAGATATTTCCATGTTCATACAGATGGTGGTGTAGATATTTCCACGTTCATACAGATGGCCGTGTAGATATTTACATGTTCATACAGATGGCGGTGTAGATATTTCCATGTTCGTACGGATGGCAGTGCAGATATTTCCATGTTCATACAGGTGGCGGTGTAGATATTCCCCTGTTTTTACAGATAGCTGTGTAGTTATTTCCGTGTTTATAGAGATAGCAGGGTAGATATTTCCATTGATATACAGATAGCTGTGTAGATATTTGCATGTTCATACAGATAGCGGTGTAGATATTTCCCTGTTCATACAGATATCGGTGTAGATATTTCCATGTTCATACACATAGCGGTGTAGATATTTCCATGTTCATACAGATAACGGTGTAGATATTTCCATGTTCATACAGATAGCGGTGCAGATATTTCCATGTTCATACAGATAGCGGTGTAGATATTTCCATGTTCATACCGATAGCGGTGTAGGTATTACCATGTTCATACATTTAGCGGTGTAGATATTTCCATGTTCGTACAGATGGCGGTGTAGATATTTACATGTTCATACAGATGGCGGTGTAGCTATTTCCATGTTCGTACGGATGGCGGTGTAGATATTTCAATGTTCATACAGGTGGCGGTGTAGATATTTCCGTGTTTATGCAGACAGCAGTGTAGTTATTTCCATGTTTATAGAGATAGCAGTGTAGATATTTCCATTGTTATACAGATAGCTGTATATATATTTGCATGTTCATACAGATAGTGGTGTAGATATTTCCATGTTCATACAGATAGCGGTGTAGATATTTCCATGTTCATACAGATAGCGGTGTAGATATTTCCAAGTTCATACAGATAACGGTAGAGATATTTCCATGTTCGTACAGATGGCAGTGTAGATATTTCCATGTTCATAGAGATGGTGGTGTGGATATTTCCATGTTTATGCAGATAGCGGTATAGTTATTTCCATGTTTATACAGATGGTGGTGTAGGTATTGCCATGTTTATAGAGATGGTGGTCTAGATATTTTCATGTTTACAGAGATAGTGGTGTAGTTATTTCCAAGTTTATAGAGACAGCGTTGTAGATATTTCCATGTTTATACAGATAGCGGTGAAGATATTTCCATGTTTATAAAGATAGCGGTGTAGATATTTCCATGTTTATACAGAGAGCGGTGTAGATATTTCCATGTTTATAGAGATAGTGGTGTAGATAATTTCAATTTTATACAGATAGCAGTGTAGATATTTCCACGTTTATAGAGATGGCGGTGTAGATATTTCAATGTTCATACAGATGGCGGTGTAGTTATTTCCATGTTCATACAGATAGCGGTGTAGATATTTCCATGTTCATTCAGTAAGCGGTGTAGATATTTCCATGTTCATGCAGATGGCGGTGTAGATATTTACATGTTCATACAGATGGCGGTGTAGATATTTCCATGTTTGTACGGATGGCAGTGTAGTTATTTCCATGTTCATACAGGTGGCGGTGTAGATATTTCCATGTTCATACAGATAGCAGTGTAGTTATTTCCATGTTTATAGAGAGAGCAGTGTAGATATTTCCACTGATATACAGATAGCTGTGTAGATACATACATGTTCATACAGATGGCGGTGTAGATATTTCCATGTTCGTACGGATGGCAGTGTAGATATTTCCATGTTCGTACAGGTGGCGGTGTAGATATTTCCATGTTTATACAGATAGCAGTGTAGTTATTTCCAAGTTTATAGAGATAGCAATGTAGATATTTCCATTGATATACATATAGCTGTGAAGATGTTTGCATGTTCATACTGATAGCGGTGTAGATATTTCCATTTTCGTACAGAAGGCGGTGTAGATATTTCCATGTTCATACAGATAGCGGTGTAGATATTTCCATGTTCATAGAGATGGCGGTGTAGATATTTTCATGTTTATGCAGATAGCGGTATAGATATTTCCATGTTTATACAGATAGCGGTGTAGTTATTTCCATGTTTATACAGATAGCGGTGAAGATATTTCCACTTTGACACAGATAGCGGTGTGGATTTTCCATGTTTATACAGATAGCGGTGTAGATATTTCCATGTTAATACAGATAGCGGTGCAGATATTTCCATGTTTATACAGATAGCCGTGCAGATATTTCCAAGTTTATACAGATAGCGGTGTAGATATTTCCATGTTTATAAAGATAGCGGTGTAGGTATTTCCATCTTAATAAAGATGGTGGTGTAGATATTTCCATGTTCCTACAGATGGCGGTGTAGATATTTCCATCTTCATACAGATGGCGGTGTAGAAATTTCGAAGTTTATACAGTTAGCGGTGTAGATATTTCCATGTTTATAGAGAAAGCTGTGTAGATATTTCCATGTATATGCAGATAGCTGTGTAGATATTTCCATGTTCATGCAGATAGCGGTGTAGATATTTACATGTTCATCCAGATGCCAGTGTAGATATATCCATGTTCGTACAGATGGCGGTGAAGATATTTCCCTGTTCATACAGAAGGCGGTGAATATATTTCCATGTTCATAGAGATGGCGGTGTAGATATTTCCATGTTCATACAAATGGCGGTGTACATATTTCCATGTTCATAGAGATGGCGTTGTGGATATTTCCATGTTTATACAGATAGCAGTGTAGTTATTTCCATGTTTATAGAGATAGCAGTGTAGATATTTCCACTGATATACAGATAGCGGTGTAGATATTTGCATGTTCACACAGATAGCGGTGTAGATATTTCCATGTTCATACAGATAGCCGTGTAGATATTTCCATGTTCTTACAGATGGCCGTGTAGATATTTCCATGTTCATAGACATGGCGTTGTAGATATTTCCATGTTTATACAGATAGCAGTGTAGTTATTTCCATGTTTACAGGGATAGCATTGTAGATATTTCCATTGATATACAGGTAGCGGTATAGATATTTGCATGTTCATACGGATGGCGGTGTAGATATTTCCATGTTTATACAGAGGGCGGTTTACATATTTCCATGTTTACACAGATAGTGGTGTAGACATTACCATGTTGATACACATAGCGGTGTAGATATTTCCAAGTTTATAGAGATATCGATGAAGATATTTCCATGTTTATAGAGAAAGCGTTGTAGATATTTCCATGTTTATATAGATAGCGGTATAGATATTTCCATGTTTATACAGATCGCGCTGTAGATATTTCCATGTTTATAGTGATGGCAGTGTAGATATTTCCATATTCATACAAATGGCAGTGTAGATATTTCCATGTTTTTAGAGATAGCGGTGTAGTTATTTGCTTTTGTATAGAGAAATCTGTGTAGATATTTCCCTGTATATGTAGCTAGCTGTGTAGATATTTCCATGTTCACACAGATAGCGGTGCAGATATTTCCATGTTCATACACATAGCGGTGTAGGTATTTCCATGTTCATACAGATAGTGGTGTAGATATTTCCATGTTCATACAGGTAGCGGTGTAGCTATTTCCATGTTCATCGTGATGGCGGTGAAGGTATTTCCATGTTCATACAGATGGCGGTTAAGATATTTCCATGTTCATACAGATGGCGGTGTAGATATTTCTATGTTCGTACACATGGCGGTGTAGATATTTCCATGTTTATAGAGATGGCGGTGTAGAAATTTCCCTTTTCATACGGATGGCATTGTAGATATTTCCATGTTCATACAGATGGCGGTGTAGATATTTCCATGTTTATACAGATAGCGGTGTAGATATTTCCATGTTTATACAGATAGCGGTGTAGATATTTCCATCTTAATACGGATGGCGTTGTAGATATTTCCATGTTCCTACAGGTGGCAGTGTATATATTTCCATGTTCATACAGATATCGGTGTAGATATTTCCATGTTTATAGAGATAGCGGTGTAGATATTTCCTTGTTTATAGAGAAAGGTGTGTAGATATTTCCGTGTACATGCAGTTAGCTGTGTAGATATTTCCATGTTCATTCAGATAGCGGTGTAGATATTTCCATGTTCATACAGATAGCAGTGTAGATATTTCCATGTTCATACAGATAGCAATGTAGATATTTCCATGTTCTTACAGGTAGCGGTGTAGATATTTCCAAGTTCATACGGATGGCGGTGTAGATATTTCCATGTTCATACAGATGGCAGTGTAGATATTTCCATGTTCATGCAGATGGCGGTGAAGATACATTCATGTTCATACTGATGGCGGTGTAGATAATTCTATGTTCATACAAATGGCGGTTTAGATATTTCCATGTTCATAGAGATGGCGGTGTATTTATTTCCATGTTTATAGAGATAGCGGTGTAGTTATTTCCATGTTTACAGAGATAGCGGTGTAGATATTTCCATGTTCCAACAGATAGAGGTGTACATATTTCCATGATCATACAGATAGCGGTGTAGATATATCCATGTTCATACAGATAGCAGTGTAGATATTTCCTTGTTCATCGTGATGGCGGTGAAGATATTTCCATGTTCATACTGATGGCGGTTAAGATATTTCCATGTTCATACAGATGGCGGTGTAGATATTGCCATGTTCGTACACATGGCGGTGTAGATATTTCCATGTTTATAGAGATGGCGGTGTAGATATTTCCCTTTTCATACGGATGGCATTGTAGATATTTCAATGTTCATGCAGATGGCGGTGTAGATATTTCCATGTTTATACAGATAGCGGTGTAGATATTTCCATGTTTATACAGATAGCGGTGTAGATATTTCCATCTTAATACAGATAGCGGTGCAGTTATTTCCATGTTCATACAGTTAGCGGTGTAGATATTTCCATGTTCATACAGATATCGGTGTAGATATTTCCATGTGCATACCGATGGTGGTGAAGATATTTACATGTTCAAACAGATGGCGGTGTAGATATTTCTATGTTCATGCAGATGGCGGTGTAGATATTACCATGCTCATAGACATGGCAGTGTAGATATTTCCATGTTCATACGGATGGTGGTGTAGATATTTCCATGTTAATGCAGATGGCATTGTAGATATTTCCATGTTTATATAGATGGCCGTGTAGATATTTCCATGTTTATACAGAGGACGGTTTAGATATTTCCATGTTTACACAGATAGCCGTGTAGATATTTCCATGTTCATACATATAGCGGTGTAGATATTTCCATGTTCATGCAGATGGCGGTGTAGATATTTCTATGTTCATGCAGATGGCGGTGAAGATATTTCCATGTTCATACAGATGGCGTTGTAGATATTTCCATGTTCATACAAATGGCGGTGTAGATATTTCCGTGTTCATAGAGGTGGCGGTGTAGTTATTTCCATGTTTATAGAGATAGCGGTGTAGTTATTTCCACGTTTACAGAGCTAGCGGTGTAGATATTTCCATTTATATACATATAGCTGTGTAGATATTTCCATGTTCATACAGATAGCGGTGTAGATATTTCCATGTTCATACAGATAGTGGTGTAGAAATTACCATGTTCCAACAGATAGAGGTGTACATAATTCCATGTTCATACAGAGAGCGGTGTAGATATTTCCATGTTCATACAGATAGCGGTGTAGATATTTCCATGTTCATCGTGATGGCGGTGAAGATATTTCCATGTTCATACAGATGGCAGTTAAGATATTTCCAGGTTCATACTGATGGCGGTGTAGATGTTTCCATGTTCGTACAGATGGGAGTGTAGATATTTCCATTGATATACAGATAGCTGTGTAGATATTTGCCTGTTCATACAGATAGCGATGTAGATATTTCCATGTTCATACAGATAGCGGTGTAGATATTTACATGTTCATCGTGTTGGCGGTGAAGATATTTCCATGTTCATACAGATGGCGGTTGAGATATTTCCATGTTCATACAGATGGCGGTGTAGATATTTCCATGTTCGTACAGATGGCGGTGTAGATATTTCCATGTTTATAGAGATGGCGGTGTAGATATTTCCCTTTTCATACGGATGGCATTGTACATATTTCCATGTTCATACAGATGGCGGTGTAGATATTTCCATGTTTATACAGATAGCGGTGTAGATATTTCCATGTTCATACAGATGGTGGTGTAGATATTTCCATATTCATGCAGATAGTGGTGAAGATATTTACATGTTCAAACAGATGGCGGTGTAGAAATTTCTATGTTCATGCACATGGCGGTGTAGATATTTCCATCTTCATACAAATGGCGGTGTAGATATTTCCATGTTTATAGAGATAGCGGTGTAGATATTTCCTTATTTATAGAGAAAGCTGTGTAGATATTTCCGTGTATAGGCAGTTAGCTGTGTAGATATTTTCATGTTCTTACAAATAGCGGTGTAGGTTTTTCCATGTTCGTACAGATAGCCGTGTAGATATTTCCATTTTCATACAGATAGCGGTGTAGAAATTTCCATGTTCATACAGATAGCGGTGTACATATTTCCATGTTCATACAGATACCGTTGTAGATATTTCCATGTTCATACAGATAGCGGTGTAGATATTTCCATGTTCATACCAATAGCGGTGTAGATATTTCCATGTTCATACAGTTAGCAGTGTAGATATTTCTATGTTCATACAGATGGAGGTGTAGATATTTACATGTTCATACAGATGGCGGTGAAGATATTTCCATGTTGGTACGGATGGCAGTGTAGATATTTCCATGTTCATACAGGTGGCGGTGTAGATATTTCCATGTTTATACAGATAGCAGTGTAGTTATTTCCATGTTTATAGAGACAGCTGTGTAGATATTTCCATTGATATACAGATAGCTGTGTAGATATTTGCCTGTTCATACAGATAGCGGTGTAGATATTTCCATGTTCGTACAGATAGCGGTGTAGATATTTCCATGTTCATACAGATAGCAGTGTAGATATTTCCATGTTCATACAGATAACGGTGTAGATATTTCCATGTTCATACAGATAGCGGTGTAGATATTTCCATGTTCATACAGATAGCAGTGTAGATATTTCCATGTTCATACAGTTAGCGGTGTAGATATTTCCATGTTCATACAGATGGCAGTGTAGATATTTACATGTTCATACAGATGGCGGTATAGATATTTCCATGTTTATACAGATGATGGTGTAGATATTTCCATGTTTATAGAGATGGCGGTCTAGATATTTCCATGTTTACAGAGATAGTGGTGTAGTTATTTCCAAGTTTATAGAGACAGCGTTGTAGATATTTCCATGTTTATACAGATAGCAGTGAAGGTATTTCCATGTTTATACAGATAGCGGTGTAGATATTTCCATGTTTATACAGATAGCAGTGTAGATATTTCCATGTTTATAGAGATAGTGTTGTAGATAATTTCAAGTTCATACAGAGAGCAGTGTAGATATTTCCAAGTTCATACAGATAGCGGTGTAGATATTTCCATGTTTTTGCAGTTAGCGGTATAGATATTTCCATGTTTATACAGATGGCGGTGTAGATATTTCCATGTTCATACAGAGGACGGTGTAGATATTTCCATGTTTATAGGGATGGCGGTGTAGATATTTTCATGTTTACACAGATGGCAGTGTAGATATTTCCATGTTTACACAGATGGCGGTGTAGACATTTCCATGTTTACACAGATAGCGGTGTGGATATTTCCATGTTTATGCAGATAGCAGTGTAGATATTTCCATGTTTATACAGATAGTGGTGCGGATATTTCCATGTTTATACAGATAGCGGTGTTGATATTTCCATCTTAATAAAGATGGCGGTGCAGATATGTCCATGATCGTACAGATGGCGATGTAGATATTTCCCTGTTCATACAGATGGTGGTGTAGATATTTCGAAGTTTATAGAGATAGCGATGTAGTTATTTCCATATTTATAGAGAAATCTGTGTAGATATTTCCATGTATATTCAGATAGCTGTGTAGATGTTTCCATGTTCAAGCAGATTACGGTGTAGATATTTCCATGTTCATCCAGATGCCGGTGTACATATATCCATGTTCATACAAATGGCGGTGAAGATATTTCCATGTTCATACAGATGGCGGTGTAGGTATTTCCATGTTCATACAAATGGCGGTGTAGATATGTCCATGTTCCTAGAGATGGCGGTGTAGATATTTCCATGTTCATACCAATGGCGGTGTAGATATTTCCATGTTCATAGAGATGGCGGTGTAGATATTTCCATGTTTATACAGATAGCAGTGTAGTTATTTCCATGTTTATAGAGATACCAGTCTGGATATTTCCATTGATATACAGATAGCGGTGTAGATATTTCCATGTTCATACTGATAGCGGTGTAGATATTTCCATGTTCATACAGATAGCGGTGTAGATATTTCCATGTTGATACAGATAGCGGTGTAGATATTTCCATGTTCATACAGATAGCGGTGTAGATATTTAAATGTTCATACAGTTAGCGGTGTAGATATTTTCATGTTCATGCAGATGGCGCTGTAGATATTTACATGTTGATACAGATGGCGGTGTAGATATTTCCATGTTCATACAGATAGCGGTGTAGATATTTCCAAGTTCATACAGATAGCAGTGTAGATATGTCCATGTTCATACAGATAGCGGTGTAGATATTTCCATGTTCATACCAATAGCGGTGTAGACATTTCCATGTTCATACATTTAGCGGTGTAGATATTTCCATGTTCATACAGATGGCGGTGAAGATATTTACATGTTCATATAGATGGCGGTGTAGATATTTCCATGTTTGTACCGATGGCAGTGTAGATATTTCCATGTTCATACAGGTGGCGGTGTAGCTATTTCCATGTTCATACAGATAGCGGTGTAGATATTTCTATTTTCATACAGAAAACGGTGTAGATATTTCCATGTTCGTACAGACAACAGTGTAGATATTTCCATGTTCATACAGTTAGCGGTGTAGATATTTCCATGTTCATACAGATGGCGGTGTAGATATTTACATGTTCATACAGATGGCGGTAGAGATATTTCCATGTTCTTAGAGATGGCGGTGTACATATTTCCATGTTCATAGAGATGGCGGTGTAGATATTTCCATGTTTATGCAGATAGCGGTATAGATATTTCCATGTTTATACAGATGGCGGTGTAGATATTTCCATGTTTATAGAGATGGCGGTCTAGATATTTCCATGTTTACAGAGATAGTGGTGTAGTTTTTTCCAAGTTTATAGAGACAGCGATGTAGATATTTCCATGTTTATACAAATGGCGGTGTAGATATTCCCATGTTCATAGAGATGGCTGTGTAGATATTTCCAGGTTCATACAAATGGCGGTGGAGATATTTCCATGTTCATAGAGATGGCCGTGTAGATATTTCCATGTTTATACAGATACCAGTGTAGTTGTTTCCATGTTTATAGAGATAGCAGTGTGGATATTTCAATTGATATACAGATAGCTGTGTAGATATTTACATGTTCATACAGATGGCGGTGTAGATATTTCCATGTTCATACAGATAGCGGTGTAGGTACTTCCATGTTCATATAGATAGCGGTGTAGATATTTCCATGTTCATACAGATAGCGGTGCGGATATTTCCATGTTTATTCAGATAGCGGTGCGGATATTTCCATGTTTATACAGATAATTGGGCAGATATTTCCATGTTTATACAGATAGCGGTGTAGATATTTCCATCTTAATACAGATGGCGGTGTAGATATGTCCATGATCGTACAGATGGCGGTGTAGATATTTCCATGTTCATACAGATGGCGGTGTAGATATCTCGAAGTTTATAGAGATAGCGCTGTAGTTATTTCCATATTTATAGAGAAATCTGTGTAGATATTTCCATGTATATTCAGATAGCTGTGTAGATATTTCCATGTTAATGCAGATTACGGTGTAGATATTTCCATGTTCATCCTGATGCCGGTGTAAATATATCCATGTTCATACAAATGACGGTGAAGATATTTCCATGCTCATACAGATGGCGGTGTAGGTATTTCCATGTTCATACAAATGGCGGTGTAGATATGTCCATGTTCCTAGAGATGGCGGTGTAGATATTTCCATGTTCATACCAATGGCGGTGTAGATATTTCCATGTTCATAGAGATGGCGGTGTAGATATTTCCATGTTTATACAGATAGCAGTGTAGTTATTTCCATGTTTATAGAGATACCAGTCTGGATATTTCCATTGATATACAGATAGCGGTGTAGATATTTCCATGTTCATACTGATAGCGGTGTAGATATTTCCATGTTCATACAGATAGCGGTGTAGATATTTCCATGTTGATACAGATAGCGGTGTAGATATTTCCATGTTCATACAGATAGCGGTGTAGATATTTAAATGTTCATACAGTTAGCGGTGTAGATATTTTCATGTTCATGCAGATGGCGCTGTAGATATTTACATGTTGATACAGATGGCGGTGTAGATATTTCCATGTTCATACAGATAGCGGTGTAGATATTTCCAAGTTCATACAGATAGCAGTGTAGATATGTCCATGTTCATACAGATAGCGGTGTAGATATTTCCATGTTCATACCAATAGCGGTGTAGACATTTCCATGTTCATACATTTAGCGGTGTAGATATTTCCATGTTCATACAGATGGCGGTGAAGATATTTACATGTTCATATAGATGGCGGTGTAGATATTTCCATGTTTGTACCGATGGCAGTGTAGATATTTCCATGTTCATACAGGTGGCGGTGTAGCTATTTCCATGTTCATACAGATAGCGGTGTAGATATTTCTATTTTCATACAGAAAACGGTGTAGATATTTCCATGTTCGTACAGACAACAGTGTAGATATTTCCATGTTCATACAGTTAGCGGTGTAGATATTTCCATGTTCATACAGATGGCGGTGTAGATATTTACATGTTCATACAGATGGCGGTAGAGATATTTCCATGTTCTTAGAGATGGCGGTGTACATATTTCCATGTTCATAGAGATGGCGGTGTAGATATTTCCATGTTTATGCAGATAGCGGTATAGATATTTCCATGTTTATACAGATGGCGGTGTAGATATTTCCATGTTTATAGAGATGGCGGTCTAGATATTTCCATGTTTACAGAGATAGTGGTGTAGTTTTTTCCAAGTTTATAGAGACAGCGATGTAGATATTTCCATGTTTATACAAATGGCGGTGTAGATATTCCCATGTTCATAGAGATGGCTGTGTAGATATTTCCAGGTTCATACAAATGGCGGTGGAGATATTTCCATGTTCATAGAGATGGCCGTGTAGATATTTCCATGTTTATACAGATACCAGTGTAGTTGTTTCCATGTTTATAGAGATAGCAGTGTGGATATTTCAATTGATATACAGATAGCTGTGTAGATATTTACATGTTCATACAGATAGCGGTGTAGATATTTCCATGTTCATACAGATAGCGGTGTAGGTACTTCCATGTTCATATAGATAGCGGTGTAGATATTTCCATGTTCATACAGATAGCGGTGCGGATATTTCCATGTTTATTCAGATAGCGGTGCGGATATTTCCATGTTTATACAGATAATTGGGCAGATATTTCCATGTTTATACAGATAGCGGTGTAGATATTTCCATCTTAATACAGATGGCGGTGTAGATATGTCCATGATCGTACAGATGGCGGTGTAGATATTTCCATGTTCATACAGATGGCGGTGTAGATATTTCGAAGTTTATAGAGATAGCGCTGTAGTTATTTCCATATTTATAGAGAAATCTGTGTAGATATTTCCATGTATATTCAGATAGCTGTGTAGATATTTCCATGTTAATGCAGATTACGGTGTAGATATTTCCATGTTCATCCTGATGCCGGTGTAGATATATCCATGTTCATACAAATGACGGTGAAGATATTTCCATGCTCATACAGATGGCGGTGTAGGTATTTCCATGTTCATACATATGGCGGTGTAGATATTTCCATGTTCATAGAGATGGCGGTGTAGATATTTCCAGGTTCATACAAATGGCGGTGTAGGTATTTCCATGTTCATAGAGATGGCGGTGTAGATATTTCCTTGTTTATACAGATAGCAGTGTAGTTATTTCCATGTTTATAGAGATACCATTTTGGATATTTCCATTGATATAGAGATAGCTTTGTAGATATTTGCATGTTCATACAGATAGCGGTGTAGATATTTCCATGTTCATACAGATAGCGGTGTAGATATTTCCATGTTCATACAGATAGCGGTGTAGATATTTCCATGTTCATTCAGTAAGCGGTGTAGATATTTCCATGTTCATACAGATGGCGGTGTAGATATTTACATGTTCATACAGATGGCGGTGTAGATATTTCCATGTTTGTACGGATGGCAGTGTAGTTATTTCCATGTTCATACAGGTGGCGGTGTAGATATTTCCATGTTCATACAGATAGCAGTGTAGTTATTTCCATGTTTATAGAGAGAGCAGTGTAGATATTTCCACTGATATACAGATAGCTGTGTAGATACATACATGTTCATACAGATGGCGGTGTAGATATTTCCATGTTCGTACGGATGGCAGTGTAGATATTTCCATGTTCGTACAGGTGGCGGTGTAGATATTTCCATGTTTATACAGATAGCAGTGTAGTTATTTCCAAGTTTATAGAGATAGCAATGTAGATATTTCCATTGATATACATATAGCTGTGAAGATGTTTGCATGTTCATACTGATAGCGGTGTAGATATTTCCATTTTCGTACAGAAGGCGGTGTAGATATTTCCATGTTCATACAGATAGCGGTGTAGATATTTCCATGTTCATAGAGATGGCGGTGTAGATATTTTCATGTTTATGCAGATAGCGGTATAGATATTTCCATGTTTATACAGATAGCGGTGTAGTTATTTCCATGTTTATACAGATAGCGGTGAAGATATTTCCACTTTGACACAGATAGCGGTGTGGATTTTCCATGTTTATACAGATAGCGGTGTAGATATTTCCATGTTAATACAGATAGCGGTGCAGATATTTCCATGTTTATACAGATAGCCGTGCAGATATTTCCAAGTTTATACAGATAGCGGTGTAGATATTTCCATGTTTATAAAGGTAGCGGTGTAGGTATTTCCGTCTTAATAAAGATGGTGGTTTAGATATTTCCATGTTCCTACAGATGGCGGTGTAGATATTTCCATCTTCATACAGATGGCGGTGTAGAAATTTCGAAGTTTATACAGTTAGCGGTGTAGATATTTCCATGTTTATAGAGAAAGCTGTGTAGATATTTCCATGTATATGCAGATAGCTGTGTAGATATTTCCATGTTCATGCAGATAGCGGTGTAGATATTTACATGTTCATCCAGATGCCAGTGTAGATATATCCATGTTCGTACAGATGGCGGTGAAGATATTTCCCTGTTCATACAGAAGGCGGTGAATATATTTCCATGTTCATAGAGATGGCGGTGTAGATATTTACATGTTCATACAAATGGCGGTGTACATATTTCCATGTTCATAGAGATGGCGTTGTGGATATTTCCATGTTTATACAGATAGCAGTGTAGTTATTTCCATGTTTATAGAGATAGCAGTGTAGATATTTCCACTGATATACAGATAGCGGTGTAGATATTTGCATGTTCACACAGATAGCGGTGTAGATATTTCCATGTTCATACAGATAGCCGTGTAGATATTTCCATGTTCTTACAGATGGCCGTGTAGATATTTCCATGTTCATAGACATGGCGTTGTAGATATTTCCATGTTTATACAGATAGCAGTGTAGTTATTTCCATGTTTACAGGGATAGCATTGTAGATATTTCCATTGATATACAGGTAGCGGTATAGATATTTGCATGTTCATACGGATGGCGGTGTAGATATTTCCATGTTTATACAGAGGGCGGTTTACATATTTCCATGTTTACACAGATAGTGGTGTAGACATTACCATGTTGATACACATAGCGGTGTAGATATTTCCAAGTTTATAGAGATATCGATGAGGATATTTCCATGTTTATAGAGAAAGCGTTGTAGGTATTTCCATGTTTATATAGATAGCGGTATAGATATTTCCATGTTTATACAGATCGCGCTGTAGATATTTCCATGTTTATAGTGATGGCAGTGTAGATATTTCCATATTCATACAAATGGCAGTGTAGATATTTCCATGTTTTTAGAGATAGCGGTGTAGTTATTTGCTTTTGTATAGAGAAATCTGTGTAGATATTTCCCTGTATATGTAGCTAGCTGTGTAGATATTTCCATGTTCACACAGATAGCGGTGCAGATATTTCCATGTTCATACACATAGCGGTGTAGGTATTTCCATGTTCATACAGATAGTGGTGTAGATATTTCCATGTTCATACAGGTAGCGGTGTAGCTATTTCCATGTTCATCGTGATGGCGGTGAAGGTATTTCCATGTTCATACAGATGGCGGTTAAGATATTTCCATGTTCATACAGATGGCGGTGTAGATATTTCTATGTTCGTACACATGGCGGTGTAGATATTTCCATGTTTATAGAGATGGCGGTGTAGAAATTTCCCTTTTCATACGGATGGCATTGTAGATATTTCCATGTTCATACAGATGGCGGTGTAGATATTTCCATGTTTATACAGATAGCGGTGTAGATATTTCCATGTTTATACAGATAGCGGTGTAGATATTTCCATCTTAATACGGATGGCGTTGTAGATATTTCCATGTTCCTACAGGTGGCAGTGTATATATTTCCATGTTCATACAGATATCGGTGTAGATATTTCCATGTTTATAGAGATAGCGGTGTAGATATTTCCTTGTTTATAGAGAAAGGTGTGTAGATATTTCCGTGTACATGCAGTTAGCTGTGTAGATATTTCCATGTTCATTCAGATAGCGGTGTAGATATTTCCATGTTCATACAGATAGCAGTGTAGATATTTCCATGTTCATACAGATAGCAATGTAGATATTTCCATGTTCTTACAGGTAGCGGTGTAGATATTTCCAAGTTCATACGGATGGCGGTGTAGATATTTCCATGTTCATACAGATGGCAGTGTAGATATTTCCATGTTCATGCAGATGGCGGTGAAGATACATTCATGTTCATACTGATGGCGGTGTAGATAATTCTATGTTCATACAAATGGCGGTTTAGATATTTCCATGTTCATAGAGATGGCGGTGTATTTATTTCCATGTTTATAGAGATAGCGGTGTAGTTATTTCCATGTTTACAGAGATAGCGGTGTAGATATTTCCATGTTCCAACAGATAGAGGTGTACATATTTCCATGATCATACAGATAGCGGTGTAGATATATCCATGTTCATACAGATAGCAGTGTAGATATTTCCTTGTTCATCGTGATGGCGGTGAAGATATTTCCATGTTCATACTGATGGCGGTTAAGATATTTCCATGTTCATACAGATGGCGGTGTAGATATTGCCATGTTCGTACACATGGCGGTGTAGATATTTCCATGTTTATAGAGATGGCGGTGTAGATATTTCCCTTTTCATACGGGTGGCATTGTAGATATTTCAATGTTCATGCAGATGGCGGTGTAGATATTTCCATGTTTATACAGATAGCGGTGTAGATATTTCCATGTTTATACAGATAGCGGTGTAGATATTTCCATCTTAATACAGATAGCGGTGCAGTTATTTCCATGTTCATACAGTTAGCGGTGTAGATATTTCCATGTTCATACAGATATCGGTGTAGATATTTCCATGTGCATACCGATGGTGGTGAAGATATTTACATGTTCAAACAGATGGCGGTGTAGATATTTCTATGTTCATGCAGATGGCGGTGTAGATATTACCATGCTCATAGACATGGCAGTGTAGATATTTCCATGTTCATACGGATGGTGGTGTAGATATTTCCATGTTAATGCAGATGGCATTGTAGATATTTCCATGTTTATATAGATGGCCGTGTAGATATTTCCATGTTTATACAGAGGACGGTTTAGATATTTCCATGTTTACACAGATAGCCGTGTAGATATTTCCATGTTCATACATATAGCGGTGTACATATTTCCATGTGCATGCAGATAGCCGTGTAGATATTTCCATGTTCATACAGATGGCGGTGTAGATATTTCCATGTTCATACAGATGGCGGTGAAGATATTTACATGTTCATACAGAGGGCAGTGTAGATATTTCTATGTTCATAGAGATGGCGGTGTAGATATTTCCATGTTCATAGAGATGGCGGTGTAGATATTTCTGTGTTCATACGGATGGCAGTGTAGATATTTCCATGTTCATACAGATGGCGGTGTAGATATTTCCATCTTTATAAAGATGGCGGTGTAGATATTTCCATGTTTATACTGAGGGCGGTTTAGATTTTTCCGTGTTTGCAGAGATAGCGGTGTAGATATTTCCATGTTTATAGAGATAGCGATGATATTTCCATGTTTATAGAGAAAGCGTTGTAGATATTTCCATGTTTATATAGATAGCGGTATAGATATTTCCATGTTTATACAAAGCGCGGTGTAGATATTTCCATGTTTATAGTGATGGCAATGTAGATATTTCCATGTTCATACAAATGGCAGTGTAGATATTTCCATGTTTATAGAGATAGCGGTGTAGTTATTTCCTTGTGTATAGAGAAAGCTGTGTAGATATTTCCCTGTATATGTAGTTAGCTGTGTAGATATTTCCATGTTCACACAGATAGCGGTGTAGATATTTCCATGTTCATACAGATAGCGGTGTAGATATTTCCATCTTCATACAGATAGTGGTGTAGAAATTACCATGTTCCAACAGATGGAGGTGTACCTATTTCCATGTTCATACAGATAGCGGTGTAGATATTTCCATGTTCATACAGATAGCGGTGTAGATATTTCCATGTTCATCGTGATGGCGGTGAAGATATTTCCATGTTCATACAGATGGCGGTTATTTCTATGTTCATACAGGTGGCGGTGTAGATATTTCCATGTTCGTACACATGGCGGTGTAGATATTTCCATGTTTATAGAGATTTCGGTGTAGATATTTCCCTTTTCATACGGATGGCGTTGTAGATATTTCCATGTTCATACAGATGGCGGTGTAGATATTTCCATGTTTATACAGATAGAGGTGTAGATATTTCCATGTTTATACAGATAGCGCTGTAGATATTTCCATCTTAATACAGATGGCGCTGTAGATATTTCCATGTTCCTACAGGTGGCAGTGTAGATATTTCCATGTTCATACATATGGCGGTGTAGATATTTCCATGTTTATAGAGATAGCGGTGTAGATATTTCCTTGTTTATAAAGAAAGCTGTGTAGATATTTCCGAATATATGCAGTTAGCTGTGTAGATATTTCCATGTTCATACAGATAGCAGTGTAGATATTTCCATGTGCATCCAGATAGCGGTGTAGATATTTCCATGTTCTTACAGGTAGCGGTGTAGATATTTCCATGTTCATACGGATGGCGGTGTGGATATTTGCATGTTCATACAGACGGCGGTGTAGATATTTCCATGTTCATGCAGATGGCGGTGAAGATACTTCTATGTTCATACAGATGGCGGTGTAGATAATTCTATGTTCATACAAATGGCGGCTTAGATATTTCCATGTTCATAGAGATGGCGGTGTAGTTATTTCCATGTTTATAGAGATAGCGGTGCAGTTATTTCCATGTTTTCAGAGATATTTCCATTGATATACAGACAGCTGTGTAGATATTTGCATGGTCATACAGATAGCGGTGTAGATATTACCATGTTCGTAAAGATAGCGGTGCAGATATTTCCATGTTCATACAGATAGCGGTGTAGATATTTCCATGTTCATACAGATAGCGGTGTAGATATTTAAATGTTCATACAGTTAGAGGTGTAGATATTTGCATGTCCATACAGATGGCGGTTTAGATATTTTCTTGTTGATACAGATGGCGGTGTAGATATTTCCATGTTCATACAGATAGTTGTGTAGGTATTTCCATGTTCATATAGATAGCGGTGTAGATATTTCCATGTTCATACAGATAGCGGTGTAGATATTTCCATGTTCAATCCAATAGCGGTGTAGACATTTCCATGTTCATACATTTAGTGGTGTAGGTATTTCCATGTTCATACAGATGGCGGTGAAGATATTTACATGTTCATACAGATGGCGGTGTAGATATTTCCATGTTTGTACGGATGGCAGTGTAGATATTTCCATGTTCATACAGGTGGCGGTGTAGATATTTCCATGTTTATACAGATAGCAGTGTAGTTATTTCCATGTTAATAGAGATAGCGGTGTAGATATTTCCATTGATATACAGATAACTGTGTAGATGTTTGCATGTTCATACAGATAGCGGTGTAGATATTTCCATGTTCGTACAGATAGCGGTGTAGCTATTTCCATGTTCATACAGATAGTGGTGTAGATATTTCTATGTTCATACAGATAACGGTGTAGATATTTCCATGTTCATACAGACAGCGGTGTAGATATTTCCATGTTCATACAGTTAGCTGTGTAGATATTTCCATGTTCATACAGATGGCGGTGTAGATATTTACATGCTCATACAGATGGCGGTGTGGATATTTACATGTTCTTACAGATGGCGGTGTAGATATTTCCATGTTCATACAGATAGCGGTGTAGATATTTCCATGTTCATACAGTTAGCGGTTTAGATATTTCCATGTTCATACAGATGGCGGTGTAGATATTTACATGTTCATACAGATGGCGGTGTAGTTATTTCCATGTTCATACAGATAGTTGTGTAGATATTTCCATGTTCATACAGATAGCGGTGTAGATATTTCCACGTTCATACAGATAGCGGTGTAGATATTTCCATGTTCATAGAGATGGCGGTGTAGATATTTCGAAGTTTATAGAGATAGCGATGTAGTTATTTCCATATTTATAGAGAAATCTGTGTAGATATTTCCATGTATATTCAGATAGCTGTGTAGATATTTCCATGTTCATACAGATGGCGGTGTAGATATTTACATGTTCTTACAGATGGCGGTATAGATATTTCCATGTTCTTACAGATGGCGGTGTAGATAATTTCATTTTCATAGAGATGGCGGTGTAGTTATTTCCATGTTTATGCAGATAGCGGTATAGATATTTCCATGTTTATACAGATGGTGGTGTAGGTATTTCCATGTTTATAGATATGGCGGTCTAGATATTTCCATTTTTACAGAGATAGTGGTGTAGTTATTTCCAAGTTTACAGAGACAGCGTTGTAGATATTTCCATGTTTATACAGATAGCGATGAACGTATTTCCAGGTTTATACAGATAGCGGTGTAGATACTTCCATGTTTATACAGATTGCAGTGTAGATACTTCCATGTTTATAGAGATAATGTTGTAGATAATTTCAATTTTATACAGAGAGCAGTGTAGAAAATTCCAGGTTCATACAGATAGCGGTGTAGATATTTCCACGTTTATAGAGATGGCGGTGTAGATATTTCCATGTTCATACAGATGGCGATGTAGATATTTCCATGTTTATAGGGATGGCGGTGTAGATATTTCCATGTTCATATAGACAGCGGTGTAGATATTTCCATCTTAATACAGATGGCGGTGTAGATATGTCCATGTTTGTACAGATGGCGGTGTAGATATTTCCATTTTCATACAGATGGCGGTGTAGATATTTCAAAGTTTATAGAGATAGCGCTGTAGTTATTTCCATATTTATAGAGAAATCTGTGTAGATATTTCCGTGTATATGCAGATAGCTGTGTAGATATTTCCATATTCATGCAGATAGCGGTGTAGATATATCCATGTTCATCCAGATGCCGGTGTACATTTATCCATGTTCATACAGATCGCGGTGAAGATATTTCCATGTTCATACAGATGGTGGTGTAGGTATTTCCATGTTCATACAAATGGCGGTGTAGATATTTCCATGTTCATAGATATGGCGGGGTAGATATTTCCAGGTTAATGCAGATGGCGTTGTAGATATTTCCATGTTCATAGAGATGGCCGTGTAGATATTTCCATGTTTATACAGATAGCAGTGTAGTTATTTCCATGTTTATAGAGATACCAGTGTGGATATTTCCATTGATATACAGATAGCTCTGTAGATATTTACATGTTCATACAGATAGCGGTGTAGATATTTCCATGTTCATAGAGATAGCGGTGTAGATATTTGCATGTTCATATAGATAGCGGTGTAGATATTTCCATGTTCATACAGATAGCGGTGTAGATATTTCCATGTTCATACAGATAGCGGTGTAGATATTTCCATGTTCATACAGATGGCGGTGTAGATATTTGCATGTTCATTCAGATAGCGGTGTAGATATTTCCATGTTCATACAGATGGCGGTGTAGATATTTCCACGTTCATACAGATAGCGGTGTAGAGATTTCCATGTTCATACAGATAGCGGTGTAGATATTTCCATGTTCATACAGATAGCGGTCTAGATATTTCCAGGTTCATACCAATAGCGGTGTAGACATTTGCATGTTCATACAGTTAGCGGTGTAGATATTTACATGTTCATACAGATGGCGGTGTAGATATTTACATGTTCATACAGATGGCGGTGTAGGTATTTCCATGTTCATACAGATAGCGTTGTAGATATTTCCATGTTCATACAGATAGCGGTGTAGATATTTCCATGTTCATACCAATAGCGGTGTAGATATTTCCATGTTCATACAGTTAGCGGGGTAGATATTTCCATGTTCATACAGATGGCAGTGTAGATATTTCCATGTTCATACAGATGGCGGTGTAGATATTTCCATGTTTATAGGGATGGCGGTGTAGATATTTTCAAGTTTACACAGATGGCGGTGTAGATATTTCCATGTTTACACAGATAGCGGTGTAGACATTTCCATGTTTACACAGATAGCGGTGTGGATATTTCCATGTTTATGCAGATAGCAGTGTAGGTATTTCCATGTTTATACAGATAGCGGTGCGGATATTTCCATGTTTATTCAGATAGCGGTGCGGATATTTCCATGTTTATACAGATAGTTGGGCAGATATTTCCATGTTTATACAGATAGCGGTGTAGATATTTCCATCTTAATTCAGATGGCGGTGTAGATATGTCCATGATCGTACAGATGGCGGTGTAGATATTTCCATGTACATAGAGATGGCGGTGTAGATATTTCGAAGTTTATAGAGATAGCGATGTAGTTATTTCCATATTTATAGAGAAATCTGTGTAGATATTTCCATGTATATTCAGATAGCTGTGTAGATATTTCCATGTTCATGCAGATTACGGAGTAGATATTTCAATGTTCATCCAGATGGCGGTGTACATATATCCATGTTCATACAAATGGCGGTGAAGATATTTCCATGCTCATACAGATGGCGGTGTAGGTATTTCCATGTTCATACAAATGGCGGTGTAGATATTTCCATGTTCATAGAGATGGTGGTGTAGATATTTCCAGGTTCATACAAATGGCGGTGTAGATATTTCCATGTTCATAGAGATGGCGGCGTAGATATTTCCATGTTTATACAGATAGCAGTGTAGTTATTTCCATGTTTATAGAGATACCATTCTGGATATTTCCATTGATATACAGATAGGTGTGTAGATATTTGCATGTTCATACAGATAGCGGTGTAGATATTTCCATGTTCATACAGATAGCGGAGTAGATATTTCCATGTTCATACAGATAGCGGTGTAGATATTTCCATGTTAATACAGATAGCGGTGTAGATATTTCCATGTTCATACAGATAGCGGTGTAGGTATTTAAATGTTCACACAGTTAGCGGTTTAGAGATTTCCATGTTCATACAGATGGCGGTGTAGATATTTACATGTTCCTACAGATGGCGGTGTAGATATTTCCATGTTCATACAGGTGGCGGTGTAGATATTTCCATGTTTATACAGATAGCAGTGTAGTTATTTCCATGTTAATAGAGATAGCGGTGTAGATATTTCCATTGATATACAGATAGCTGTGTAGATATTTGCATGTTCATACAGATAGCGGTGTAGATATTTCCATGTTCGTACAGATAGCGGTGTAGCTATTTCCATGTTCCTACAGATAGCGGTGTACATATTTCTATGTTCATACAGATAACGGTGTAGATATTTCCATGTTCATACAGACAGCGGTGTAGATATTTCCATGTTCATACAGTTAGCGGTGTAGGTATTTCCATGTTCATACAGATGGCGGTGTAGATATTTACATGTTCATACAGATGGCAGTATAGATATTTCCATGTTCTTACAGATGGCGGTGTAGATGTTTCCATGTTCATAGAGATGGCGTTGTAGATATTTCCATGTTTATGCAGATAGCGGTATAGATATTTCCATGTTTATACAGATGGTGGTGTAGATATTTCCATGTTTATAGAGATGGCGGTCTAGATATTTCCATGTTTATAGAGATAGTGGTGTAGTTATTTCCAAGTTTATTGAGACAGCGTTGTAGATATTTCCATGTTTATACAGATAGCGGTGAAGATACTTCCATGTTTATATAGATAGCGGTGTAGATATGTACATGTTCTTACAGATGGCGGTTTACTTATTTCCATGTTCATAGAGATCGCGGTGTAGATATTTCCATGTTCATACAGATAGCGGTGTAGATATTTCCATGTTCATACAGATAGCGGTGTAGATATTTCCATGTTCATACCAATAGCAGTGTAGACATTTCCATGTTCATATATTTAGCGGTGTAGATATTTCCATGTTCATACAGATGGCGAGCATATTTCCATGTTCATGCAGATAGCGTTGTAGATATTTGCATGTTCATACAGTTAGCGGTGTAGATATTTCCATGTTCATACAGATGGCGGTGTAGATATTTCCATGTTCATAGAGATGGCGGTGTAGATATTTCCATATTTATACAGATAGCAGTGTAGTTATTTCCATGTTTATAGAGATAGCAGTGTTGATATTTCCAATGATATACCGATAGCTGTGTAGATATTTGCATGGTCATACAGATAGCGGTGTAGATATTTCCATGTTCGTACAGATAGCGGTGTAGATATGTCCATGTTCATACAGATAGCGGTGTAGATATTTCCATGTTCATACAGTTAGCGGTGTAGATATCTCCATGTTCATACAAATGGAGGTGTAGATATGTCCATGTTTGTACAGATGGCGGTGTAGATATTTCCATGTTCATAGAGATAGCGGTGTAGTTATTTCCATGTTTATAGAGATAGCAGTGTAGATATTTCCATGTTTATAGAGATACCATTCTGGATATTTCCATTGATATACAGATAGCTGTGTAGATATTTGCATGTTCATACAGATAGCGGTGTAGATATTTCCATGTTCATACAGATAGCGGTGTAGATATTTCCATGTTCATACAGATAGCGGTGTAGATATTTCCATGTTAATACAGATAGCGGTGTAGATATTTCCATGTTCATACAGATAGCGGTGTAGGTATTTAAATGTTCACACAGTTAGCGGTGTAGAGATTTCCATGTTCATACAGATGGCGGTGTAGATATTTACATGTTGATACAGATGGCGGTGTAGATATTTCCATGTTCATACAGATAGCGGTGTAGACATTTCCATGTTCATACAGATAGCGGTGTAGATATTTCCATGTTCATACAGATAGTGGTGTAGATATTTCCATGTTCATACAGATAGCGGTGTAGATATTTCCATGTTCATACATTTAGCGGTGTAGATATTTCCATGTTCATACAGATGGCGGTGAAGATATTTACATGTTCATACAGATGGCGGTCTAGATATTTCCATGTTTGTACGGATGGCAATGTAGATATTTCCATGTTCATACAGGTAGCGGTGTAGGTATTTCCATGTTTATACAGATAGCAGTGTAGTTATTTCCATGTTAATAGAGATAGCGGAGTAGATATTTTCATTGATATACAGATAGCTGTGTAGATATTTGCATGTTCATACAGATAGCGGTGTAGATATTTCCATGTTCGTACAGATAGCGGTGTAGATATTTCCAAGTTCATCCAGATAGCGGTGTAGATATTGCTATGTTCATACAGATAACGGTGTAGATATTTCCATGTTCATACAGACAGCGGTGTAGATATTTCCATGTTCATACAGTTAGCGGTGTAGATATTTCCATGTTCATACAGATGGCAGTGTAGATATTTACATGTTCATACAGATGGCGGTATAGATATTTCCATGTTCTTACAGATGGCGGTGTAGATATTTCCATGTTCATAGAGACGGCGGTGTAGATATTTCCATGTTCATACAGATAGCGGTGTAGATATTTCCATGTTCATACCAATAGCGGTGTAGACATTTCCATGTTCATATATTTAGCGGTGTAGATATTTCCATGTTCATACAGATGGCGAGGATATTTCCATGTTCATGCAGATAGCGGTGTAGATATTTCCATGTTCATACAGTTAGCGGTGTAGATATTTCCATGTTCATACAGTTAGCGGTGTAGATATCTCCATGTTCATACAAATGGCGGTGTACATATGTCCATGTTTGTACAGATGGCGGTGTAGATATTTCCATGTTCATACAGATGGCGGTGTAGATATTTCGAAGTTTATAGAGATAGCGCTGTAGTTATTTCCATATTTATAGAGAAATCTGTGTAGATATTTCCATGTATATTCAGATAGCTGTGTAGATATTTCCGTGTTCATGCAGTTAGCGGTGTAGATATTTCCATGTTCATCCAGATGCCGGTGTACATATATCCATGTTCATACTGATGGCGGTGAAGATATTTCCATGTTCATACAGATGGCGGTGTAGATATTTCCATGTTCATACAAATGGCGGTGTAGACATTTCCATGTTCATAGATATGGCGGGGTAGATATTTCCAGGTTCATACAGATGGCGGTGTAGATATTTCCATGTTCATAGAGATGGCCGTGTAGATATTTCCATGTTTATACAGATAGAAGTGTAGTTATTTCCATGTTTATAGAGATACCAGTGTGGATATTTCCATTGATATACAGATAGCTCTGTAGATATTTACATGTTCATACAGATAGTGGTGTAGATATTTCCATGTTCATAGAGATAGCGGTGTAGATATTTGCATGTTCATATAGATAGCGGTGTAGATATTTCCATGTTCATACAGATAGCGGTGTAGATATTTCCATGTTCATACAGATAGCGGTGTAGATAATGCCATGTTCATACAGTTAGCGGTGTTGATATTTCCATGTTCATACAGATGGCGGTGTAGATATTTCCATGTTCATACAGATAGCGGTGTAGAGATTTCCATGTTCATACAGATGGCGGTGTAGATATTTCCATGTTCATACAGATAGCTGTCTAGATATTTCCAGGTTCATACCGATAGCGGTGTAGACATTTGCATGTTCATACATTTAGCGGTGTAGATATTTCCATGTTCATACAGATGGCGGTGTAGATGTTTACATGTTCATACAGATGGCGGTTTAGATATTTCCATGTTTGTACGGATGGCATTGTAGATATTTCCATGTTCATACAGGTGGCGGTGTAGATATTTCCATGTTTATACAGATGGCAGTGTAGTTATTTCAATGTTAATAGGGATAGCAGTGTAGATATTTTCATTGATATACAGATAGCTGTGTAGATATTTGAATGTTCATACAGATAGCGGTGTAGATATTTCCTTGTTCATACAGACAGCGGTGTAGATATTTCCATGTTCATACAGTTAGCGGTGTAGATATTTCCATGTACATACAGATGGCGGTGTAGATATTTCCATGTTCATACAGTTAGCGGTGTAGATATTTCCATGTTCATACAGATGTCGGTGTAGATATTTACATGTTCTTACAGATGGCGGTATAGATATTTCCATGTTCTTACAGATGGAGGTGTAGATAATTCCATGTTCATAGAGATGGCGGTGTAGATATTTCCATGTTTATGCAGATAGCGGTATAGATATTTCCATGTTTATACAGATGGTGGTGTAGGTATTTCCACGTTTATAGATATGGCGGTCTAGATATTTCCATTTTTACAGAGATAGTGGTGTAGTTATTTCCAAGTTTACAGAGACAGCGCTGTAGATATTTCCATGTTTATACAGATAGCGGTGAAGATATTTCCAGGTTTATACAGATAGCGGTGTAGATACTTCCATATTTATACAGACTGCAGTGTAGATATTTCCATGTTTATAGAGATAATGTTGTAGATAATTTCAATTTTATACAGAGAGCAGTGTAGAAAATTCCAGGTTCATACAGATAGCGGTGTAGATATTTCCACGTTTATAGAGATGGCGGTGTAGATATTTCCATGTTCATACAGATGGCGATGTAGATATTTCCATGTTTATAGGGATGGCGGTGTAGATATTTCCATGTTCATATAGATAGCGGTGTAGATATTTCCATCTTAATACAGATGGCGGTGTAGATATGTCCATGTTTGTACAGATGGCGGTGTAGATATTTCCATGTTCATACAGATGGCGGTGTAGGTATTTCAAAGTTTATAGAGATAGCGCTGTAGTTATTTCCATATTTATAGAGAAATCTGTGTAGATATTTCCGTGTATATGCAGAGAGCTGTGTAGATATTTCCATGTTCATGCAGATAGCGGTGTAGATATTTCCATGTTCATCCAGATGCCGGTGTACATTTATCCATGTTCATACAGATGGCGGTGAAGATATTTCCATGTTCATACAGATGGTGGTGTAGGTATTTCCATGTTCATACAAATGGCGGTGTAGATATTTCCATGTTCATAGATATGGCGGGGTAGATATTTCCAGGTTCATACAGATGGCGGTGTAGA
The DNA here is from genome assembly GCF_029281585.2 of Gorilla gorilla gorilla. NCBI lineage: Eukaryota > Metazoa > Chordata > Mammalia > Primates > Hominidae > Gorilla > Gorilla gorilla. The sequence goes on along the minus strand of NC_073235.2, from coordinate 14,121,744 downwards.
TATTTCCATGATCATAGAGATGGCCGTGTAGATATTTCCATGTTTATACAGATAGCAGTGTAGTTATTTCCATGTTTATAGAGATACCAGTGTGGATATTTCCATTTATATACAGATAGCTCTGTAGATATTTACATGTTCATACAGATAGCGGTGTAGATATTTCCATGTTCATAGAGATAGCGGTGTAGATATTTGCATGTTCATATAGATAGCGGTGTAGATATTTCCATGTTCATACAGATAGCGGTGTAGATATTTCCATGTTCATACAGATAGTGGTGTAGATAATGCCATGTTCATACAGTTAGCGGTGTAGATATTTCCATGTTCATACAGATGGCGGTGTAGATATTTCCATGTACATACAGATAGCGGTGTAGAGATTTCCATGTTCATACAGATAGCGGTGTAGATATTTCCATGTTCATACAGATAGCGGTCTACATATTTCCAGGTTCATACCAATAGCGGTGTAGACATTTGCATGTTCATACAGTTAGCGGTGTAGATATCTCCATGTTCATACAGATGGCGGTGTAGATATTTACATGTTCATACAGATGGCGGTGTAGATATTTCCATGTTTGTACGGATGGCATTGTAGATATTTCCATGTTCATACAGGTGGCGGGGTAGATATTTCCATGTTTATACAGATAGCAGTGTAGTTATTTCAATGTTAATAGGGATAGCAGTGTAGATATTTTCATTGATATACTGATAGCTGTGTAGATATTTGAATGTTCATACTGATAGCGGTGTAGATATTTCCATGTTCATACAGATAGCGGTGTAGATATTTCCATGTTCATACAGATAGCGGTGTAGATATTTCCATGTTCATACAGATAGCGGTGTAGATATTTCCATGTCCATACAGATAGCGGTGTAGATATTTCCATGTTCATACAGTTAGCGGTGTAGATATTTCCATGTTCATACAGATGGCGGTGTAGATATTTACATGTTCATACAGATGGCGGTGTAGGTATTTCCATGTTCATACAGATAGCGTTGTAGATATTTCCATGTTCATACAGATAGCGGTGTAGATACTTCCATGTTCATACCAATAGCGGAGTAGATATTTCCATGTTAATACAGTTAGCGGGGTAGATATTTCCATGTTCATACAGATGGCGGTGAAGATATTTACATGTTCATACAGATGGCGGTGTAGATATTTCCATGTTTATAGGGATGGCGGTGTAGATATTTTCATGTTTACACAGATGGCGGTGTAGATATTTCCATGTTTACACAGATAGCGGTGTAGACATTTCCATGTTTACACAGATAGCGGTGTGGATATTTCCATGTTTATGCAGATAGCAGTGTAGATATTTCCATGTTTATACAGATAGCAGTGCGGATATTTCCATGTTTATTCAGATAGCGGTGCGGATATTTCCATGTTTATACAGATAGTTGGGCAGATATTTCCATGTTTATACAGATAGCGGTGTAGATATTTCCATCTTAATTCAGATGGCGGTGTAGTTATGTCCATGATCGTACAGATGGCGGTGTAGATATTTCCATGTTCATAGAGATGGCGGTGTAGATATTTCGAAGTTTATAGAGATAGCGATGTAGTTATTTCCATATTTATAGAGAAATCTGTGTAGATATTTCCATGTATATTCAGATAGCTGTGTAGATATTTCCATGTTCATGCAGATTACGGTGTAGATACTTCCATGTTCATCCAGATGGCGGTGTACATATATCCATGTTCATACAAATGGTGGTGAAGATATTTCCATGCTCATACAGATGGCGGTGTAGGTATTTCCATGTTCATACAAATGGCGGTGTAGATATTTCCATGTTCATAGAGATGGTGGTGTAGATATTTCCAGATTCATACAAATGGCGGTGTAGATATTTCCATGTTCATAGAGATGGCGGTGTAGATATTTCCATGTTTATACAGATAGCAGTGTAGTTATTTCCATGTTTATAGAGATACCATTCTGGATATTTCCATTGATATACAGATAGCTGTGTAGATATTTGCATGTTCATACAGATAGCGGTGTAGATATTTCCATGTTCATACAGATAGCGGAGTAGATATTTCCATGTTCATACAGATAGCGGTGTAGGTATTTAAATGTTCACACAGTTAGCGGAGTAGAGATTTCCATGTTCATACAGATGGCGGTGTAGATATTTACATGTTCATACAGATGGCGGTGTAGATATTTCCATGTTCATACAGGTGGCGTTGTAGATATTTCCATGTTTATACAGATAGCAGTGTAGTTATTTCCATGTTAATAGAGATAGCGGTGTAGATATTTCCATTGATATACAGATAGCTGTGTAGATATTTGCATGTTCATACAGATAGCGGTGTAGATATTTCCATGTTCGTACAGATAGCGGTGTAGCTATTTCCATGTTCCTACAGATAGCGGTGTACATATTTCTATGTTCATACAGATAACGGTGTAGATATTTCCATGTTCATACAGACAGCGGGGTAGATATTTCCATGTTCATACAGTTAGCGGTGTAGGTATTTCCATGTTCATACAGATGGCGGTGTAGATATTTACATGTTCATACAGATGGCAGTATAGATATTTCCATGTTCTTACAGATGGCGGTGTAGATATTTCCATGTTCATAGAGATGGCGTTGTAGATATTTCCATGTTTATGCAGATAGCGGTATAGATATTTCCATGTTTATACAGATGGTGGTGTAGATATTTCCATGTTTATAGAGATGGCGGTCTAGATATTTCCATGTTTATAGAGATAGTGGTGTAGTTATTTCCAAGTTTATAGAGACAGCGTTGTAGATATTTCCATGTTTATACAGATAGCGGTGAAGATATTTCCATGTTTATATAGATAGCGGTGTAGATATTTACATGTTCATACAGATGGCGGTTTAGTTATTTCCATGTTCATAGAGATCGCGGTGTAGATATTTCCATGTTCATACAGATAGCGGTGTAGATATTTCCATGTTCATACAGATAGCGGTGTAGATATTTCCATGTTCATACCAATAGCGGTGTAGACATTTCCATGTTCATATATTTAGCGGTGTAGATACTTCCATGTTCATACAGATGGCGATGATATTTCCATCTTCATGCAGATAGCGGTGTAGATATTTCCATGTTCATACAGTTAGCGGTGTAGATATTTCCATGTTCATACAGTTAGCGGTGTAGATATCTCCATGTTCATACAAATAGCGGTGTAGATATGTCCATATTTGTACAGATGGCGGTGTAGGTATTTCCATGTTCATACAGATAGCGTTGTAGATATTTCCATGTTCATACAGATAGCGGTGTAGATATTTCCATGTTCATACCAATAGCGGTGTAGATATTTCCATGTTCATACAGTTAGCGGCGTAGATATTTCCATGTTCATACAGAAGGCGGTGTAGATATTTACATGTCCATACAGATGGCGGTGTAGATATTTCCATGTTTATAGGAATGGCGGTGTAGATATTTTCATGTTTACTCAGATGGCGGTGTAGATATTTCCACGTTTACACAGATAGCGGTGTAGACATTTCCATGTTTACACAGATAGCGGTGTGGATATTTCCATGTTTATGCAGATAGCAGTGTAGATATTTCCATGTTTATACAGATAGCGGTTCGGATATTTCCATGTTTATTCAGATAGCGGTGTGGATATTTCCATGTTTATACAGATAGTTGGGCAGATATTTCCATGTTTATAGAGATAGCGGTGTAGATATTTCCACCTTAATTCAGATGGCGGTGTAGATATGTCCATGATCGTACAGATGGCGGTGTAGATATTTCCATGTTCATAGAGATGGCGGTGTAGATATTTCGAGGTTTATAGAGATAGCGATGTAGTTATTTCCATATTTATAGAGAAATCTGTGTAGATATTTCCATGTATATTCAGATAGCTGTGTAGATATTTCCATGTTCATGCAGATTACGGTGTAGATATTGCCATGTTCATCCAGATGGCGGTGTACATATATCCATGTTCATACAACTGGCGGTGTAGATATTTCCATGCTCATACAGATGGCGGTGTAGGTATTTCCATGTTCATACAAATGGCGGTGTAGATATTTCCATGTTCATAGAAATGGTGGTGTAGATATTTCCAGGTTCATACAAATGGCGGTGTAGATATTTCCATGTTCATAGAGATGGCGGTGTAGATATTTCCATGTTTATACAGATAGCAGTGTTGTTATTTCCATGTTTATAGAGATACCATTCTGGATATTTCCATTGATATACAGATAGCTGTGTAGATATTTGCATGTTCATACAGATAGCGGTGTAGATATTTCCATGTTCATACAGATAGCGGAGTAGATATTTCCATGTTCATACAGATAGCGGTGTAGATATTTCCATGTTAATACAGATAGCGGTGTAGATATTTCCATGTTCATACAGATAGCGGTGTAGGTATTTAAATGTTCACACAGTTAGCGGTGTAGTGATTTCCATGTTCATACAGATGGCGGTGTAGATATTTACATGTTCATACAGATGGCGGTGTAGATATTTCCATGTTCATACAGGTGGCGGTGTAGATATTTCCATGTTTATACAGATAGCACTGTAGTTATTTCCATGTTAATAGAGATAGCGGTGTAGATATTTCCATTGATATACAGATAGCTGTGTAGATATTTGCATGTTCATACAGATAGCGGTGTAGATATTTCCATGTTCGTACAGATAGCGGTGTAGCTATTTCCATGTTCCTACAGATAGCGGTGTACATATTTCTATGTTCATACAGATAACGGTGTAGATATTTCCATGTTCATACAGACAGTGGTGTAGATATTTCCATGTTCATACAGTTAGCGGTGTAGGTATTTCCATGTTCATACAGATGGCGGTGTATTTACATGTTCATACAGATGGCAGTATAGATATTTCCATGTTCTTACAGATGGCGGTGTAGATATTTCCATGTTCATAGAGATGGCGTTGTAGATATTTCCATGTTTATGCAGATAGCGGTATAGATATTTCCATGTTTATACAGATGGTGGTGTAGATATTTCCATGTTTATAGAGATGGCGGTCTAGATATTTCCATGTTTATAGAGATAGTGGTGTAGTTATTTCCAAGTTTATAGAGACAGCGTTGTAGATATTTCCATGTTTATACAGATAGCGGTGAAGATATTTCCATGTTTATATAGATAGCGGTGTAGATATTTACATGTTCATACAGATGGCGGTTTAGTTATTTCCATGTTCATAGAGATCGCGGTGTAGATATTTCCATGTTCATACAGATAGCGGTGTAGATATTTCCATGTTCATACCAATAGCGGTGTAGACATTTCCATGTTCATATATTTAGCGGTGTAGATATTTCCATGTTCATACAGATGGCGAGGATATTTCCATGTTCATGCAGATAGCGGTGTAGATATTTCCATGTTCCTACAGATAGCGGTGTACATATTTCTATGTTCATACAGATAGCGGTGTAGATATTTCCATGTTCATACAGATAGCGGTGTAGATATTTCCATGTTCATACCAATAGCAGTGTAGACATTTCCATGTTCATATATTTAGCGGTGTAGATATTTCCATGTTCATACAGATGGCGAGGATATTTCCATGTTCATGCAGATAGCGTTGTAGATATTTGCATGTTCATACAGTTAGCGGTGTAGATATTTCCATGTTCATACAGATGGCGGTGTAGATATTTCCATGTTCATAGAGATGGCGGTGTAGATATTTCCATATTTATACAGATAGCAGTGTAGTTATTTCCATGTTTATAGAGATAGCAGTGTTGATATTTCCAATGATATACAGATAGCTGTGTAGATATTTGCATGGTCATACAGATAGCGGTGTAGATATTTCCATGTTCGTACAGATAGCGGTGTAGATATGTCCATGTTCATACAGATAGCGGTGTAGATATTTCATTTTCATACAGTTAGCGGTGTAGATATCTCCATGTTCATACAAATGGCGGTGTAGATATGTCCATGTTTGTACAGATGGCGGTGTAGATATTTCCATGTTCATAGAGATAGCGGTGTAGGTATTTCCATGTTTATACAGATAGCAGTGTAGTTATTTCCATGTTAATAGAGATAGCGGAGTAGATATTTCCATTGATATACAGATAGCTGTGTAGATATTTGCATGTTCATACAGATAGCGGTGTAGATATTTCCATGTTTGTACAGATAGCGGTGTAGCTATTTCCAAGTTCATACAGATAGCGGTGTAGATATTTCTATGTTCATACAGATAACGGTGTAGATATTTCCATGTTCATACAGACAGCGGTGTAGATATTTCCATGTTCATACAGTTAGCGGTGTAGATATTTCCATGTTCATACAGATGGCGGTGTAGATATTTACATGTTCATACAGATGGCGGTATAGATATTTCCATGTTCTTACAGATGGCGGTGTAGATATTTCCATGTTCATAGAGACGGCGGTGTAGATATTTCCATGTTTATGCAGATAGCGGTATAGATATTTCCATGTTTATACAGATGGTGGTGTAGATATTTCCATGTTTATAGAGATGGCGTTCTAGATATTTCCATGTTTATAGAGATTGTGGTGTAGTTATTTCCAAGTTTATAGAGACAGCGTTGTAGATATTTCCATGTTTATACAGATAGCGGTGAAGATATTTCCATGTTTATGTAGATAGCGGTGTAGATATTTACATGTTCATACAGATGGCGGTTTAGTTATTTCCATGTTCATAGAGTTCGCGGTATAGATACTTCCATGTTCATACAGATAGCGGTGTAGATATTTCCATGTTCATACAGATAGCGGTGTAGATATTTCCATGTTCATACCAATAGCGGTGTAGACATTTCCATGTTAATATATTTAGCGGTGTAGATATTTCCATGTTCATACAGATGGCGAGGATATTTCCATGTTCATGCAGATAGCGGTGTAGGTATTTCCATGTTCATACAGTTAGCGGTGTAGATATTTCCATGTTCATACAGTTAGCGGTGTAGATATCTCCATGTTCATACAAATGGCGGTGTACATATGTCCATGTTTGTACAGATGGCGGTGTAGATATTTCCATGTTCATACAGATGGCGGTGTAGATATTTCGAAGTTTATAGAGATAGCGCTGTAGTTATTTCCATATTTATAGAGAAATCTGTGTAGATATTTCCATGTATATTCAGATAGCTGTGTAGATATTTCCGTGTTCATGCAGTTAGCGGTGTAGATATTTCCATGTTCATCCAGATGCCGGTGTACATATATCCATGTTCATACTGATGGCGGTGAAGATATTTCCATGTTCATACAGATGGCGGTGTAGATATTTCCATGTTCATACAAATGGCGGTGTAGACATTTCCATGTTCATAGATATGGCGGGGTAGATATTTCCAGGTTCATACAGATGGCGGTGTAGATATTTCCATGTTCATAGAGATGGCCGTGTAGATATTTCCATGTTTATAGAGATACCAGTGTGGATATTTCCATTGATATACAGATAGCTGTGTAGATATTTACATGTTCATACAGATAGCGGTGTAGATATTTCCATGTTCATAGAGATAGCGGTGTAGATATTTGCATGTTCATATAGATAGCGGTGTAGATATTTCCATGTTCATACAGATAGCGGTGTAGATATTTCCATGTTCATACAGATAGCGGTGTAGATAATGCCATGTTCATACAGTTAGCAATGTTGATATTTCCATGTTCATACAGATGGCGGTGTAGATATTTCCATGTTCATACAGATAGCGGTGTAGAGATTTCCATGTTCATACAGATGGCGGTGTAGATATTTCCATGTTCATACAGATAGCTGTCTAGATATTTCCAGGTTCATACCGATAGCGGTGTAGACATTTGCATGTTCATACATTTAGCGGTGTAGATATTTCCATGTTCATACAGATGGCGGTGTAGATATTTACATGTTCATACAGATGGCGGTTTAGATATTTCCATGTTTGTACGGATGGCATTGTAGATATTTCCATGTTCATACAAGTGGCGGTGTAGATATTTCCATGTTTATACAGATAGCAGTGTAGTTATTTCAATGTTAATAGGGATAGCAGTGTGGATATTTTCATTGATATACAGATAGCTGTGTAGATATTTGAATGTTCATACAGATAGCGGTGTAGATATTTCCTTGTTCATACAGACAGCGGTGTAGATATTTCCATGTTCATACAGTTAGCGGTGTAGATATTTCCATGTACATACAGATGGCGGTGTAGATATTTCCATGTTCATACAGTTAGCGGTGTAGATATTTCCATGTTCATACAGATGGCGGTGTAGATATTTACATGTTCTTACAGATGGCGGTATAGATATTTCCATGTTCTTACAGATGGCGGTGTAGATAATTCCATGTTCATAGAGATGGCGGTGTAGATATTTCCATGTTTATGCAGATAGCGGTATAGATATTTCCATGTTTATACAGATGGTGGTGTAGGTATTTCCATGTTTATAGATATGGCGGTCTAGATATTTCCATTTTTACAGAGATAGTGGTGTAGTTATTTCCAAGTTTACAGAGACAGCGTTGTAGATATTTCCATGTTTATACAGATAGCGGTGAAGATATTTCCAGGTTTATACAGATAGCGGTGTAGATACTTCCATGTTTATACAGATTGCAGTGTAGATATTTCCATGTTTATAGAGATAATGTTGTAGATAATTTCAATTTTATACAGAGAGCAGTGTAGAAAATTCCAGGTTCATACAGATAGCGGTGTAGATATTTCCACGTTTATAGAGATGGCGGTGTAGATATTTCCATGTTCATACAGATGGCGATGTAGATATTTCCATGTTTATAGGGATGGCGGTGTAGATATTTCCATGTTCATATAGATAGCGGTGTAGATATTTCCATCTTAATACAGATGGCGGTGTAGATATGTCCATGTTTGTACAGATGGCGGTGTAGATATTTCCATGTTCATACAGATGGCGGTGTAGGTATTTCAAAGTTTATAGAGATAGCGCTGTAGTTATTTCCATATTTATAGAGAAATCTGTGTAGATATTTCCGTGTATATGCAGAGAGCTGTGTAGATATTTCCATGTTCATGCAGATAGCGGTGTAGATATTTCCATGTTCATCCAGATGCCGGTGTACATTTATCCATGTTCATACAGATGGCGGTGAAGATATTTCCATGTTCATACAGATGGTGGTGTAGGTATTTCCATGTTCATACAAATGGCGGTGTAGATATTTCCATGTTCATAGATATGGCGGGGTAGATATTTCCAGGTTCATACAGATGGCGGTGTAGATATTTCCATGATCATAGAGATGGCCGTGTAGATATTTCCATGTTTATACAGATAGCAGTGTAGTTATTTCCATGTTTATAGAGATACCAGTGTGGATATTTCCATTTATATACAGATAGCTCTGTAGATATTTACATGTTCATACAGATAGCGGTGTAGATATTTCCATGTTCATAGAGATAGCGGTGTAGATATTTGCATGTTCATATAGATAGCGGTGTAGATATTTCCATGTTCATACAGATAGCGGTGTAGATATTTCCATGTTCATACAGATAGTGGTGTAGATAATGCCATGTTCATACAGTTAGCGGTGTAGATATTTCCATGTTCATACAGATGGCGGTGTAGATATTTCCATGTACATACAGATAGCGGTGTAGAGATTTCCATGTTCATACAGATAGCGGTGTACATATTTCCATGTTCATACAGATAGCGGTCTAGATATTTCCAGGTTCATACCAATAGCGGTGTAGACATTTGCATGTTCATACAGTTAGCGGTGTAGATATTTCCATGTTCATACAGATGGCGGTGTAGATATTTACATGTTCATACAGATGGCGGTGTAGATATTTCAATGTTTGTACGGATGGCATTGTAGATATTTCCATGTTCATACAGGTGGCGGGGTAGATATTTCCATGTTTATACAGATAGCAGTGTAGTTATTTCAATGTTAATAGGGATAGCAGTGTAGATATTTTCATTGATATACAGATAGCTGTGTAGATATTTGAATGTTCATACTGATAGCGGTGTAGATATTTCCATGTTCATACAGATAGCGGTGTAGATATTTCCATGTTCATACAGATAGCGGTGCAGATATTTCCATGTTCATACAGATAGCGGTGTAGATATTTCCATGTCCATACAGATAGCGGTGTAGATATTTCCATGTTCATACAGTTAGCGGTGTAGCTATTTCCATGTTCATACAGATGGCGGTGTAGATATTTACATGTTCATACAGATGGCGGTGTAGATATTTCCATGTTCATACAGATAGCATTGTAGATATTTCCATGTTCATACAGATAGCGGTGTAGATACTTCCATGTTCATACCAATAGCGGAGTAGATATTTCCATGTTCATACAGTTAGCGGGGTAGATATTTCCATGTTCATACAGATGGCGGTGAAGATATTTACATGTTCATACAGATGGCGGTGTAGATATTTCCATGTTTATAGGGATGGCGGTGTAGATATTTTCATGTTTACACAGATGGCGGTGTAGATATTTCCATGTTTACACAGATAGCGGTGTAGACATTTCCATGTTTACACAGATAGCGGTGTGGATATTTCCATGTTTATGCAGATAGCAGTGTAGCTATTTCCATGTTTATACAGATAGCAGTGCGGATATTTCCATGTTTATTCAGATAGCGGTGCGGATATTTCCATGTTTATACAGATAGTTGGGCAGATATTTCCATGTTTATACAGATAGCGGTGTAGATATTTCCATCTTAATTCAGATGGCGGTGTAGTTATGTCCATGATCGTACAGATGGCGGTGTAGATATTTCCATGTTCATAGAGATGGCGGTGTAGATATTTCGAAGTTTATAGAGATAGCGATGTAGTTATTTCCATATTTATAGAGAAATCTGTGTAGATATTTCCGTGTATATTCAGATAGCTGTGTAGATATTTCCATGTTCATGCAGATTACGGTGTAGATATTTCCATGTTCATCCAGATGGCAGTGTACATATATCCATGTTCATACAAATGGTGGTGAAGATATTTCCATGCTCATACAGATGGCGGTGTAGGTATTTCCATGTTCATACAAATGGCGGTGTAGATATTTCCATGTTCATAGAGATGGTGGTGTAGATATTTCCAGATTCATACAAATGGCGGTGTAGATATTTCCATGTTCATAGAGATGGCGGTGTAGATATTTCCATGTTTATACAGATAGCAGTGTAGTTATTTCCATGTTTATAGAGATACCATTCTGGATATTTCCATTGATATACAGATAGCTGTGTAGATATTTGCATGTTCATACAGATAGCGGTGTAGATATTTCCATGTTCATACAGATAGCGGAGTAGATATTTCCATGTTCATACAGATAGCGGTGTAGGTATTTAAATGTTCACACAGTTAGCGGAGTAGAGATTTCCATGTTCATACAGATGGCGGTGTAGATATTTACATGTTCATACAGATGGCGGTGTAGATATTTCCATGTTCATACAGGTGGCGGTGTAGATATTTCCATGTTTATACAGATAGCAGTGTAGTTATTTCCATGTTAATAGAGATAGCGGTGTAGATATTTCCATTGATATACAGATAGCTGTGTAGATATTTGCATGTTCATACAGATAGCGGTGTAGATATTTCCATGTTCATACAGATAGCGGATTAGATATTTCCATGTTCATACAGATAGCGGTGTAGATATTTCCATGTTAATACAGATAGCGGTGTAGATATTTCCATGTTCATACAGATAGCGGTGTAGGTATTTAAATGTTCACACATTTAGCGGTGTAGAGATTTCCATGTTCATACAGATGGCGGTGTAGATATTTACATGTTCATACAGATGGCGGTGTAGACATTTCCATGTTCATACAGGTGGCGGTGTAGATATTTCCATGTTTATACAGATAGCACTGTAGTTATTTCCATGTTAATAGAGATAGCAGTGTAGATATTTCCATTGATATACAGATAGCTGTGTAGATATTTGCATGTTCATACAGATAGCGGTGTAGATATTTCCATGTTCGTACAGATAGCGGTGTAGCTATTTCCATGTTCCTACAGATAGCGGTGTACATATTTCTATGTTCATACAGATAACGGTGTAGATATTTCCATGTTCATACAGACAGCGGTGTAGATATTTCCATGTTCATACAGTTAGCGGTGTAGGTATTTCCATGTTCATACAGATGGCGGTGTATTTACATGTTCATACAGATGGCAGTATAGATATTTCCATGTTCTTACAGATGGCGGTGTAGATATTTCCATGTTCATAGAGATGGCGTTGTAGATATTTCCATGTTTATGCAGATAGCGGTATAGATATTTCCATGTTTATACAGATGGTGGTGTAGATATTTCCATGTTTATAGAGATGGCGGTCTAGATATTTCCATGTTTATAGAGATAGTGGTGTAGTTATTTCCAAGTTTATAGAGACAGCGTTGTAGATATTTCCATGTTTATACAGATAGCGGTGAAGATATTTCCATGTTTATATAGATAGCGGTGTAGATATTTACATGTTCATACAGATGGCGGTTTAGTTATTTCCATGTTCATAGAGATCACGGTGTAGATATTTCCATGTTCATACAGATAGCGGTGTAGATATTTCCATGTTCATACCAATAGCGGTGTAGACATTTCCATGTTCATATATTTAGCGGTGTAGATATTTCCATGTTCATACAGATGGCGAGGATATTTCCATGTTCATGCAGATAGCGGTGTAGATATTTCCATGTTCCTACAGATAGCGGTTTACATATTTCTATGTTCATACAGATAGCGGTGTAGATATTTCCATGTTCATACAGATAGCGGTGTAGATATTTCCATGTTCATACCAATAGCAGTGTAGACATTTCCATGTTCATATATTTAGCGGTGTAGATATTTCCATGTTCATACAGATGGCGAGGATATTTCCTTGTTCTTGCAGATAGCGTTGTAGATATTTGCATGTTCATACAGTTAGCGGTGTAGATATTTCCATGTTCATACAGATGGCGGTGTAGATATTTCCATGTTCATAGAGATGGCTGTGTAGATATTTCCATATTTATACAGATAGCAGTGTTGTTATTTCCATGTTTATAGAGATAGCAGTGTTGATATTTCCAATGATATACAGATAGCTGTGTAGATATTTGCATGGTCATACAGATAGCGGTGTAAATATTTCCATGTTCGTACAGATAGCGGTGTAGATATGTCCATGTTCATACAGATAGCGGTGTAGATATTTCATTTTCATACAGTTAGCGGTGTAGATATCTCCATGTTCATACAAATGGCGGTGAAGATATGTCCATGTTTGTACAGATGGCGGTGTAGATATTTCCATGTTCATAGAGATAGCGGTGTAGGTATTTCCATGTTTATACAGATAGCAGTGTAGTTATTTCCATGTTAATAGAGATAGCGGAGTAGATATTTCCATTGATATACAGATAGCTGTGTAGATATTTGCATGTTCATACAGATAGCGGTGTAGATATTTCCATGTTCGTACAGATAGCGGTGTAGCTATTTCCAAGTTCATACAGATAGCGGTGTAGATATTTCTATGTTCATACAGATAACGGTGTAGATATTTCCATGTTCATACAGACAGCGGTGTAGATATTTCCATGTTCATACAGTTAGCGGTGTAGATATTTCCATGTTCATACAGATATCGGTGTAGATATTTACATGTTCATACAGATGGCGGTATAGATATTTCCATGTTCTTACAGATGGCGGTGTAGATATTTCCATGTTCATAGAGACGGCGGTGTAGATATTTCCATGTTTATGCAGATAGCGGTATAGATATTTCCATGTTTATACAGATGGTGGTGTAGATATTTCCATGTTTATAGAGATGGCGTTCTAGATATTTCCATGTTTATAGAGATTGTGGTGTAGTTAATTCCAAGTTTATAGAGACAGCGTTGTAGATATTTCCATGTTTATACAGATAGCGGTGAAGATATTTCCATGTTTATATAGATAGCGGTGTAGATATTTACATGTTAATACAGATGGCGGTTTAGTTATTTCCATGTTCATAGAGATCGCGGTGTAGATACTTCCATGTTCATACAGATGGCGGTGTAGATATTTCCATGTTCATACAGATAGCGGTGTAGATATTTCCATGTTCATACCAATAGCGGTGTAGACATTTCCATGTTAATATATTTAGCGGTGTAGATATTTCCATGTTCATACAGATGGCGAGGATATTTCCATGTTCATGCAGATAGCGGTGTAGATATTTCCATGTTCATACAGTTAGCGGTGTAGATATTTCCATGTTCATACAGTTAGCGGTGTAGATATCTCCATGCTCATACAAATGGCGGTGTAGATATGTCCATGTTTGTACAGATGGCGGTGTAGATATTTCCATGTTCATACAGATGGCGGTGTAGATATTTCGAAGTTTATAGAGATAGCGCTGTAGTTATTTCCATATTTATAGAGAAATCTGTGTAGATATTTCCATGTATATTCAGATAGCTGTGTAGATATTTCCATGTTCATGCAGTTAGCGGTGTAGATATTTCCATGTTCATCCAGATGCCGGTGTACATATATCCATGTTCATACTGATGGCGGTGAAGATATTTCCATGTTCATACAGATGGCGGTGTAGATATTTCCATGTTCATACAAATGGCGGTGTAGACATTTCCATGTTCATAGATATGGCGGGTTAGATATTTCCAGGTTCATACAGATGGCGGTGTAGATATTTCCATGTTCATAGAGATGGCCGTGTAGATATTTCCATGTTTATACAGATAGAAGTGTAGTTATTTCCATGTTTATAGAGATACCAGTGTGGATATTTCCATTGATATACAGATAGCTCTGTAGATATTTACATGTTCATACAGATAGCGGTGTAGATATTTCCATGTTCATAGAGATAGCGCTGTAGATATTTGCATGTTCATATAGATAGCGGTGTAGATATTTCCATGTTCATACAGATAGCGGTGTAGATATTTCCATGTTCATACAGATAGCGGTGTAGATAATGCCATGTTCATACAGTTAGCGGTGTTGATATTTCCATGTTCATACAGATGGCGGTGTAGATATTTCCATGTTCATACAGATAGCGGTGTAGAGATTTCCATGTTCATACAGATGGCGGTGTAGATATTTCCATGTTCATACAGATAGCTGTCTAGATATTTCCAGGTTCATACCGATAGCGGTGTAGACATTTGCATGTTCATACATTTAGCGGTGTAGATATTTCCATGTTCATACAGATGGCGGTGTAGATATTTACATGTTCATACAGATGGCGGTGTAGATATTTCCATGTTTATACAGATTGTGCTGTAGTTAATTCCAAGTTTATAGAGACAGCGTTGTAGATATTTCCATGTTTATACAGATAGCGGTGAAGATATTTCCATGTTTATATAGATTGCGGTGTAGATATTTACATGTTAATACAGATGGCGGTTTAGTTATTTCCATGTTCATAGAGATCGCGGTGTAGATACTTCCATGTTCATACAGATAGCGGTGTAGATATTTCCATGTTCATACAGATAGCGGTGTAGATATTTCCATGTTCATACCAATAGCGGTGTAGATATTTCCATGTTAATATATTTAGCGGTGTAGATATTTCCATGTTCATACAGATGGCGAGGATATTTCCATGTTCATGCAGATAGCGGTGTAGATATTTCCATGTTCATACAGTTAGCGGTGTAGATATTTCCATGTTCATACAGTGAGCGGTGTAGATATCTCCATGTTCATACAAATGGCGGTGTAGATATGTCCATGTTTGTACAGATGGCGGTGTAGATATTTCCATGTTCATACAGATGGCGGTGTAGATATTTCGAAGTTTATAGAGATAGCGCTGTAGTTATTTCCATATTTATAGAGAAATCTGTGTAGATATTTCCATGTATATTCAGATAGCTGTGTAGATATTTCCATGTTCATGCAGTTAGCGGTGTAGATATTTCCATGTTCATCCAGATGCCGGTGTACATATATCCATGTTCATACTGATGGCGGTGAAGATATTTCCATGTTCATACAGATGGCGGTGTAGATATTTCCATGTTCATACAAATGGCGGTGTAGACATTTCCATGTTCATAGATATGGCGGGGTAGATATTTCCAGGTTCATACAGATGGCGGTGTAGATATTTCCATGTTCATAGAGATGGCCGTGTAGATATTTCCATGTTTATACAGATAGAAGTGTAGTTATTTCCATGTTTATAGAGATACCAGTGTGGATATTTCCATTGATATACAGATAGCTCTGTAGATATTTACATGTTCATACAGATAGCGGTGTAGATATTTCCATGTTCATAGAGATAGCGCTGTAGATATTTGCATGTTCATATAGATAGCGGTGTAGATATTTCCATGTTCATACAGATAGCGGTGTAGATATTTCCATGTTCATACAGATAGCGGTGTAGATAATGCCATGTTCATACAGTTAGCGGTGTTGATATTTCCATGTTCATACAGATGGCGGTGTAGATATTTCCATGTTCATACAGATAGCGGTGTAGAGATTTCCATGTTCATACAGATGGCGGTGTAGATATTTCCATGTTCATACAGATAGCTGTCTAGATATTTCCAGGTTCATACCGATAGCGGTGTAGACATTTGCATGTTCATACATTTAGCGGTGTAGATATTTCCATGTTCATACAGATGGCGGTGTAGATATTTACATGTTCATACAGATGGCGGTGTAGATATTTCCATGTTTGTACGGATGGCATTGTAGATATTTCCATGTTCATACAGGTTGCGGTGTAGATATTTCCATGTTTATACAGATAGCAGTGTAGTTATTTCAATGTTAATAGGGATAGCAGTGTAGATATTTTCATTGATATACAGATAGCTGTGTAGATATTTGAATGTTCATACAGATAGCGGTGTATATATTTCCTTGTTCATACAGACAGCGGTGTAGATATTTCCATGTTCATACAGTTAGCGGTGTAGATATTTCCATGTTCATACAGATGGCGGTGTAGATATTTCCATGTTCATACAGTTAGCGGTGTAGATATTTCCATGTTCATACAGATGGCGGTGTAGATATTTACATGTTCTTACAGATTGCGGTATAGATATTTCCATGTTCATACAGATGGCGGTGTAGATAATTCCATGTTCATAGAGATGGCGGTGTAGATATTTCCATGTTTATGCAGATAGCGGTATAGATATTTCCATGTTTATACAGATGGTGGTGTAGGTATTTCCATGTTTATAGATATGGCGGTCTAGATATTTCCATTTTTACAGAGATAGTGGTGTAGTTATTTCCAAGTTTACAGAGACAGCGTTGTAGATATTTCCATGTTTATACAGATAGTGGTGAAGATATTTCCAGGTTTATACAGATAGCGGTGTAGATACTTCCATGTTTATACAGATTGCAGTGTAGATATTTCCATGTTTATAGAGATAATGTTGTAGATAATTTCAATTTTATACAGAGAGCAGTGTAGAAAATTCCAGGTTCATACAGATAGCGGTGTAGATATTTCCACGTTTATAGAGATGGCGGTGTAGATATTTCCATGTTCATACAGATGGTGATGTAGATATTTCCATGTTTATAGGGATGGCGGTGTAGATATTTCCATGTTCATATAGATAGCGGTGTAGATATTTCCATCTTAATACAGATGGCGGTGTAGATATGTCCATGTTTGTACAGATGGCGGTGTAGATATTTCCATGTTCATACAGATGGCGGTGTAGGTATTTCAAAGTTTATAGAGATAGCGCTGTAGTTATTTCCATATTTATAGAGAAATCTGTGTAGATATTTCCGTGTATATGCAGAGAGCTGTGTAGATATTTCCATGTTCATGCAGATAGCAGTGTAGATATTTCCATGTTCATCCAGATGCCGGTGTACATTTATCCATGTTCATACAGATGGCGGTGAAGATATTTCCATGTTCATATAGATGGTGGTGTAGGTATTTCCACGTTCATACAAATGGCGGTGTAGATATTTCCATCTTCATAGATATGGCGGGGTATATATTTCCAGGTTCATACAGATGGCGGTGTAGATATTTCCATGATCATAGAGATGGCCGTGTAGATATTTCCATGTTTATACAGATAGCAGTGTAGTTATTTCCATGTTTATAGAGATACCATTCTGGATATTTCCATTGATATACAGATAGCTGTGTAGATATTTGCATGTTCATACAGATAGCGGTGTAGATATTTCCATGTTCATACAGATAGCGGAGTAGATATTTCCATGTTCATACAGATAGCGGTGTAGGAATTTAAATGTTCACACAGTTAGCGGAGTAGAGATTTCCATGTTCATACAGATGGCGGTGTAGATATATCCATGTTCATACCAATAGCGGTGTAGACATTTCCATGTTCATATATTTAGCGGTGTAGATATTTCCATGTTCATACAGATGGCGAGGATATTTCCATGTTCATGCAGATAGCGGTGTAGATATTTCCATGTTCATACAGTTAGCGGTGTAGATATTTCCATGTTCATACAGTTAGCGGTGTAGATATCTCCATGTTCATACAAATGGCGGTGTAGATATGTCCATATTTGTACAGATGGCGGTGTAGGTATTTCCATGTTCATACAGATAGCGTTGTAGATATTTCCATGTTCATACAGATAGCGGTGTAGATATTTCCATGTTCATACCAATAGCGGTGTAGATATTTCCATGTTCATACAGTTAGCGGGGTAGATATTTCCATGTTCATACAGATGGCGGTGTAGATATTTACATGTCCATACAGATGGCGGTGTAGATATTTCCATGTTTATAGGGATGGCGGTGTAGATATTTTCATGTTTACACAGATGGCGGTGTAGATATTTCCATGTTTACACAGATAGCGGTGTAGACATTTCCATGTTTACACAGATAGCGGTGTGGATATTTCCATGTTTATGCAGATAGCAGTGTAGATATTTCCATGTTTATACAGATAGCGGTGCGGATATTTCCATGTTTATTCAGATAGCGGTGCGGATATTTCCATGTTTATACAGATAGTTGGGCAGATATTTCCATGTTTATACAGATAGCGGTGTAGATATTTCCATCTTAATTCAGATGGCGGTGTAGATATGTCCATGATCGTACAGATGGCGGTGTAGATATTTCCATGTTCATAGAGATGGCGGTGTAGATATTTCGAAGTTTATAGAGATAGCGATGTAGTTATTTCCATATTTATAGAGAAATCTGTGTAGATATTTCCATGTATATTCAGATAGCTGTGTAGATATTTCCATGTTCATGCAGATTACGGTGTAGATATTTCCATGTTCATCCAGATGGCGGTGTACATATATCCATGTTCATACAACTGGCGGTGAAGATATTTCCATGCTCATACAGATGGCGGTGTAGGTATTTCCATGTTCATACAAATGGCGGTGTAGATATTTCCATGTTCATAGAGATGGTGGTGTAGATATTTCCAGGTTCATACAAATGGCAGTGTAGATATTTCCATGTTCATAGAGATGGCGGTGTAGATATTTCCATGTTTATACAGATAGCAGTGTAGTTATTTCCATGTTTATAGAGATACCATTCTGGATATTTCCATTGATATACAGATAGCTGTGTAGATATTTGCATGTTCATACAGATAGAGGTGTAGATATTTCCATGTTCATACAGATAGCGGAGTAGATATTTCCATGTTCATACAGATAGCGGTGTAGATATTTCCATGTTAATACAGATAGCGGTGTAGATATTTCCATGTTCATACAGATAGCGGTGTAGGTATTTAAATGTTCACACAGTTAGCGGTGTAGAGATTTCCATGTTCATACAGATGGCGGTGTAGATATTTACATGTTCATACAGATGGCGGTGTAGATATTTCCATGTTCATACAGGTGGCGGTGTAGATATTTCCATGTTTATACAGATAGCACTGTAGTTATTTCCATGTTAATAGAGATAGCGGTGTAGATATTTCCATTGATATTCAGATAGCTGTGTAGATATTTGCATGTTCATACAGATAGCGGTGTAGATATTTCCATGTTCGTACAGATAGCGGTGTAGCTATTTCCATGTTCCTACAGATAGCGGTGTACATATTTCTATGTTCATACAGATAACGGTGTAGATATTTCCATGTTCATACAGACAGCGGTGTAGATATTTCCATGTTCATACAGTTAGCGGTGTAGGTATTTCCATGTTCATACAGATGGCGGTGTATTTACATGTTCATACAGATGGCAGTATAGATATTTCCATGTTCTTACAGATGGCGGTGTAGATATTTCCATGTTCATAGAGATGGCGTTGTAGATATTTCCATGTTTATGCAGATAGCGGTATAGATATTTCCATGTTTATACAGATGGTGGTGTAGATATTTCCATGTTTATGGAGATGGCGGTCTAGATATTTCCATGTTTATAGAGATAGTGGTGTAGTTATTTCCAAGTTTATATTGATAGCGTTGCAGATATTTCCATGTTTATACAGATAGCGGTGAAGATATTTCCATGTTTATATAGATAGCGGTGTAGATATTTACATGTTCATACAGATGGCGGTTTAGTTATTTCCATGTTCATAGAGATCGCGGTGTAGATATTTCCATGTTCATACAGATAGCGGTGTAGATATTTCCATGTTCATACCAATAGTGGTGTAGACATTTCCATGTTCATATATTTAGCGGTGTAGATATTTCCATGTTCATACAGATGGCGAGGATATTTCCATGTTCATGCAGATAGCGGTGTAGATATTTCCATGTTCCTACAGATAGTGGTGTACATATTTCTATGTTCATACAGATAGCGGTGTAGATATTTCCATGTTCATACTGATAGCGGTGTAGATATTTCCATGTTCATACCAATAGCAGTGTAGACATTTCCATGTTCATATATTTAGCGGTGTAGATATTTCCATGTTCATACAGATGGCGAGGATATTTCCATGTTCATGCAGATAGCGTTGTAGATATTTGCATGTTCATACAGTTAGCGGTGTAGATATTTCCATGTTCATACAGATGGCGGTGTAGATATTTCCATGTTCATAGAGATGGCGGTGTAGATATTTCCATATTTATACAGATAGCAGTGTAGTTATTTCCATGTTTATAGAGATAGCAGTGTTGATATTTCCAATGATATACAGATAGCTGTGTAGATATTTGCATGGTCATACAGATAGCGGTGTAGATATTTCCATGTTCGTACAGATAGCGGTGTAGATATGTCCATGTTCATACAGATAGCGGTGTAGATATTTCATTTTCATACAGTTAGCGGTGTAGATATCTCCATGTTCAAACAAATGGCGGTGTAGATATGTCCATGTTTGTACAGATGGCGGTGTAGATATTTCCATGTTCATAGAGATAGCGGTGTAGGTATTTCCATGTTTATACAGATAGCAGTGTAGTTATTTCCATGTTAATAGAGATAGCGGAGTAGATATTTCCATTGATATACAGATAGCTGTGTAGATATTTGCATGTTCATACAGATAGCGGTGTAGATATTTCCATGTTCGTACAGATAGCGGTGTAGCTATTTCCAAGTTCATACAGATAGCGGTGTAGATATTTCTATGTTCATACAGATAACGGTGTAGATATTTCCATGTTCATACAGACAGCGGTGTAGATATTTCCATGTTCATACAGTTAGCGGTGTAGATATTTCCATGTTCATACAGATGGCGGTGTAGATATTTACATGTTCATACAGATGGCGGTATAGATATTTCCATGTTCTTACAGATGGCGGTGTAGATATTTCCATGTTCATAGAGACGGCGGTGTAGATATTTCCATGTTTATGCAGATAGCGGTATAGATATTTCCATGTTTATACAGATGGTGGTGTAGATATTTCCATGTTTATAGAGATGGCGTTCTAGATATTTCCATGTTTATAGAGATTGTGGTGTAGTTAATTCCAAGTTTATAGAGACAGCGTTGTAGATATTTCCATGTTTATACAGATAGCGGTGAAGATATTTCCATGTTTATATAGATAGCGGTGTAGATATTTACATGTTCATACAGATGGCGGTTTAGTTATTTCCATGTTCATAGAGATCGCGGTGTAGATACTTCCATGTTCATACAGATAGCGGTGTAGATATTTCCATGTTCATACAGATAGCGGTGTAGATATTTCCATGTTCATACCAATAGCGGTGTAGACATTTCCATGTTAATATATTTAGCGGTGTAGATATTTCCATGTTCATACAGATGGCGAGGATATTTCCATGTTCATGCAGATAGCGGTGTAGATATTTCCATGTTCATACAGTTAGCGGTGTAGATATTTCCATGTTCATACAGTTAGCGGTGTAGATATCTCCATGTTCATACAAATGGCGGTGTAGATATGTCCATGTTTGTACAGATGGCGGTGTAGATATTTCCATGTTCATACAGATGGCGGTGTAGATATTTCGAAGTTTATAGAGATAGCGCTGTAGTTATTTCCATATTTATAGAGAAATCTGTGTAGATATTTCCATGTATATTCAGATAGCTGTGTAGATATTTCCATGTTCATGCAGTTAGCGGTGTAGATATTTCCATGTTCATCCAGATGCCGGTGTACATATATCCATGTTCATACTGATGGCGGTGAAGATATTTCCATGTTCATACAGATGGCGGTGTAGATATTTCCATGTTCATACAAATGGCGGTGTAGACATTTCCATGTTCATAGATATGGCGGGGTAGATATTTCCATGTTCATACAGATAGCGGTGTAGATATTTCCATGTTCATACCAATAGCGGTGTAGACATTTCCATGTTAATATATTTAGCGGTGTAGATATTTCCATGTTCATACAGATGGCGAGGATATTTCCATGTTCATGCAGATAGCGGTGTAGATATTTCCATGTTCATACAGTTAGCGGTGTAGATATTTCCATGTTCATACAGTTAGCGGTGTAGATATCTCCATGTTCATACAAATGGCGGTGTAGATATGTCCATGTTTGTACAGATGGCGGTGTAGATATTTCCATGTTCATACAGATGGCGGTGTAGATATTTCGAAGTTTATAGAGATAGCGCTGTAGTTATTTCCATATTTATAGAGAAATCTGTGTAGATATTTCCATGTATATTCAGATAGCTGTGTAGATATTTCCATGTTCATGCAGTTAGCGGTGTAGATATTTCCATGTTCATCCAGATGCCGGTGTACATATATCCATGTTCATACTGATGGCGGTGAAGATATTTCCATGTTCATACAGATGGCGGTGTAGATATTTCCATGTTCATACAAATGGCGGTGTAGACATTTCCATGTTCATAGATATGGCGGGGTAGATATTTCCAGGTTCATACAGATGGCGGTGTAGATATTTCCATGTTCATAGAGATGGCCGTGTAGATATTTCCATGTTTATACAGATAGAAGTGTAGTTATTTCCATGTTTATAGAGATACCAGTGTGGATATTTCCATTGATATACAGATAGCTCTGTAGATATTTACATGTTCATACAGATAGCGGTGTAGATATTTCCATGTTCATAGAGATAGCGGTGTAGATATTTGCATGTTCATATAGATAGCGGTGTAGATATTTCCATGTTCATACAGATAGCGGTGTAGATATTTCCATGTTCATACAGATAGCGGTGTAGATAATGCCATGTTCATACAGTTAGCGGTGTTGATATTTCCATGTTCATACAGATGGCGGTGTAGATATTTCCATGTTCATACAGATAGCGGTGTAGAGATTTCCATGTTCATACAGATGGCGGTGTAGATATTTCCATGTTCATACAGATAGCTGTCTAGATATTTCCAGGTTCATACCGATAGCGGTGTAGACATTTGCATGTTCATACATTTAGCGGTGTAGATATTTCCATGTTCATACAGATGGCGGTGTAGATATTTACATGTTCATACAGATGGCGGTGTAGATATTTCCATGTTTGTACGGATGGCATTGTAGATATTTCCATGTTCATACAGGTTGCGGTGTAGATATTTCCATGTTTATACAGATAGCAGTGTAGTTATTTCAATGTTAATAGGGATAGCAGTGTAGATATTTTCATTGATATACAGATAGCTGTGTAGATATTTGAATGTTCATACAGATAGCGGTGTAGATATTTCCTTGTTCATACAGACAGCGGTGTAGATATTTCCATGTTCATACAGTTAGCGGTGTAGATATTTCCATGTTCATACAGATGGCGGTGTAGATATTTCCATGTTCATACAGTTAGCGGTGTAGATATTTCCATGTTCATACAGATGGCGGTGTAGATATTTACATGTTCTTACAGATGGCGGTATAGATATTTCCATGTTCTTACAGATGGCGGTGTAGATAATTCCATGTTCATAGAGATGGCGGTGTAGATATTTCCATGTTTATGCAGATAGCGGTATAGATATTTCCATGTTTATACAGATGGTGGTGTAGGTATTTCCATGTTTATAGATATGGCGGTCTAGATATTTCCATTTTTACAGAGATAGTGGTGTAGTTATTTCCAAGTTTACAGAGACAGCGTTGTAGATATTTCCATGTTTATACAGATAGTGGTGAAGATATTTCCAGGTTTATACAGATAGCGGTGTAGATACTTCCATGTTTATACAGATTGCAGTGTAGATATTTCCATGTTTATAGAGATAATGTTGTAGATAATTTCAATTTTATACAGAGAGCAGTGTAGAAAATTCCAGGTTCATACAGATAGCGGTGTAGATATTTCCACGTTTATAGAGATGGCGGTGTAGATATTTCCATGTTCATACAGATGGCGATGTAGATATTTCCATGTTTATAGGGATGGCGGTGTAGATATTTCCATGTTCATATAGATAGCGGTGTAGATATTTCCATCTTAATACAGATGGCGGTGTAGATATGTCCATGTTTGTACAGATGGCGGTGTAGATATTTCCATGTTCATACAGATGGCGGTGTAGGTATTTCAAAGTTTATAGAGATAGCGCTGTAGTTATTTCCATATTTATAGAGAAATCTGTGTAGATATTTCCGTGTATATGCAGAGAGCTGTGTAGATATTTCCATCTTCATGCAGATAGCGGTGTAGATATTTCCATGTTCATCCAGATGCCGGTGTACATTTATCCATGTTCATACAGATGGCGGTGAAGATATTTCCATGTTCATACAGATGGTGGTGTAGGTATTTCCATGTTCATACAAATGGCGGTGTAGATATTTCCATGTTCATAGATATGGCGGGGTAGATATTTCCAGGTTCATACAGATGGCGGTGTAGATATTTCCATGATCATAGAGATGGCCGTGTAGATATTTCCATGTTTATACAGATAGCAGTGTAGTTATTTCCATGTTTATAGAGATACCAGTGTGGATATTTCCATTTATATACAGATAGCTCTGTAGATATTTACATGTTCATACAGATAGCGGTGTAGATATTTCCATGTTCATAGAGATAGCGGTGTAGATATTTGCATGTTCATATAGATAGCGGTGTAGATATTTCCGTGTTCATACAGATAGTGGTGTAGATAATGCCATGTTCATACAGTTAGCGGTGTAGATATTTCCATGTTCATACAGATGGCGGTGTAGATATTTCCATGTACATACAGATAGCGGTGTAGAGATTTCCATGTTCATACAGATAGCGGTGTAGATATTTCCATGTTCATACAGATAGCGGTCTAGATATTTCCAGGTTCATACCAATAGCGGTGTAGACATTTGCATGTTCATACAGTTAGCGGTGTAGATATTTCCATGTTCATACAAATGGCGGTGTAGATATTTACATGTTCATACAGATGGCGGTGTAGATATTTCCATGTTTGTACGGATGGCATTGAAGATATTTCCATGTTCATACAGGTGGCGGGGTAGATATTTCCATGTTTATACAGATAGCAGTGTAGTTATTTCAATGTTAATAGGGATAGCAGTGTAGATATTTTCATTGATATACAGATAGCTGTGTAGATATTTGAATGTTCATACTGATAGCGGTGTAGATATTTCCATGTTCATACAGATAGCGGTGTAGATATTTCCATGTTCATACAGATAGCGGTGTAGATATTTCCATGTTCATACAGATGGCGGTGAAGATATTTACATGTTCATACAGATGGCGGTGTAGATATTTCCATGTTTATAGGGATGGCGGTGTAGATATTTTCATGTTTACACAGATGGCGGTGTAGATATTTCCATGTTTACACAGATAGCGGTGTAGACATTTCCATGTTTACACAGATAGCGGTGTGGATATTTCCATGTTTATGCAGATAGCAGTGTAGATATTTCCGTGTTTATACAGATAGCAGTGCGGATATTTCCATGTTTATTCAGATAGCGGTGCGGATATTTCCATGTTTATACAGATAGTTGGGCAGATATTTCCATGTTTATACAGATAGCGGTGTAGATATTTCCATCTTAATTCAGATGGCGGTGTAGTTATGTCCATGATCGTACAGATGGCGGTGTAGATATTTCCATGTTCATAGAGATGGCGGTGTAGATATTTCGAAGTTTAAAGAGATAGCGATGTAGTTATTTCCATATTTATAGAGAAATCTGTGTAGATATTTCCATGTATATTCAGATAGCTGTGTAGATATTTCCTTGTTCATGCAGATTACGGTGTAGATATTTCCATGTTCATCCAGATGGCGGTGTACATATATCCATGTTCATAAAAATGGTGGTGAAGATATTTCCATGCTCATACAGATGGCGGTGTAGGTATTTCCATGTTCATATAAATGGCGGTGTAGATATTTCCATGTTCATAGAGATGGTGGTGTAGATATTTCCAGATTCATACAAATGGCGGTGTAGATATTTCCATGTTCATAGAGATGGCGGTGTAGATATTTCCATGTTTATACAGATAGCAGTGTAGTTATTTCCATGTTTATAGAGATACCATTCTGGATATTTCCATTGATATACAGATAGCTGTGTAGATATTTGCATGTTCATACAGATAGCGGTGTAGATATTTCCATGTTCATACAGATAGCGGAGTAGATATTTCCATGTTCATACAGTTAGCGGTGTAGATATTTCCATGTTCATACAGTTAGCGGTGTAGATATCTCCATGTTCATACAAATGGCGGTGTAGATATGTCCATGTTTGTACAGATGGCGGTGTAGATATTTCCATGTTCATACAGATGGCGGTGTAGATATTTCGAAGTTTATAGAGATAGCGCTGTAGTTATTTCCATATTTATAGAGAAATCTGTGTAGATATTTCCATGTATATTCAGATAGCTGTGTAGATATTTCCATGTTCATGCAGTTAGCGGTGTAGATATTTCCATGTTCATCCAGATGCCGGTGTACATATATCCATGTTCATACTGATGGCGGTGAAGATATTTCCATGTTCATACAGATGGCGGTGTAGATATTTCCATGTTCATACAAATGGCGGTGTAGACATTTCCATGTTCATAGATATGGCGGGGTAGATATTTCCAGGTTCATACAGATGGCGGTGTAGATATTTCCATGTTCATAGAGATGGCCGTGTAGATATTTCCATGTTTATACAGATAGAAGTGTAGTTATTTCCATGTTTATAGAGATACCAGTGTGGATATTTCCATTGATATACAGATAGCTCTGTAGATATTTACATGTTCATACAGATAGCGGTGTAGATATTTCCATGTTCATAGAGATAGCGGTGTAGATATTTGCATGTTCATATAGATAGCGGTGTAGATATTTCCATGTTCATACAGATAGCGGTGTAGATATTTCCATGTTCATACAGATAGCGGTGTAGATAATGCCATGTTCATACAGTTAGCGGTGTTGATATTTCCATGTTCATACAGATGGCGGTGTAGATATTTCCATGTTCATACAGATAGCGGTGTAGAGATTTCCATGTTCATACAGATGGCGGTGTAGATATTTCCATGTTCATACAGATAGCTGTCTAGATATTTCCAGGTTCATACCGATAGCGGTGTAGACATTTGCATGTTCATACATTTAGCGGTGTAGATATTTCCATGTTCATACAGATGGCGGTGTAGATATTTACATGTTCATACAGATGGCGGTGTAGATATTTCCATGTTTGTACGGATGGCATTGTAGATATTTCCATGTTCATACAGGTTGCGGTGTAGATATTTCCATGTTTATACAGATAGCAGTGTAGTTATTTCAATGTTAATAGGGATAGCAGTGTAGATATTTTCATTGATATACAGATAGCTGTGTAGATATTTGAATGTTCATACAGATAGCGGTGTAGATATTTCCTTGTTCATACAGACAGCGGTGTAGATATTTCCATGTTCATACAGTTAGCGGTGTAGATATTTCCATGTTCATACAGATGGCGGTGTAGATATTTCCATGTTCATACAGTTAGCGGTGTAGATATTTCCATGTTCATACAGATGGCGGTGTAGATATTTACATGTTCTTACAGATGGCGGTATAGATATTTCCATGTTCTTACAGATGGCGGTGTAGATAATTCCATGTTCATAGAGATGGCGGTGTAGATATTTCCATGTTTATGCAGATAGCGGTATAGATATTTCCATGTTTATACAGATGGTGGTGTAGGTATTTCCATGTTTATAGATATGGCGGTCTAGATATTTCCATTTTTACAGAGATAGTGGTGTAGTTATTTCCAAGTTTACAGAGACAGCGTTGTAGATATTTCCATGTTTATACAGATAGTGGTGAAGATATTTCCAGGTTTATACAGATAGCGGTGTAGATACTTCCATGTTTATACAGATTGCAGTGTAGATATTTCCATGTTTATAGAGATAATGTTGTAGATAATTTCAATTTTATACAGAGAGCAGTGTAGAAAATTCCAGGTTCATACAGATAGCGGTGTAGATATTTCCACGTTTATAGAGATGGCGGTGTAGATATTTCCATGTTCATACAGATGGCGATGTAGATATTTCCATGTTTATAGGGATGGCGGTGTAGATATTTCCATGTTCATATAGATAGCGGTGTAGATATTTCCATCTTAATACAGATGGCGGTGTAGATATGTCCATGTTTGTACAGATGGCGGTGTAGATATTTCCATGTTCATACAGATGGCGGTGTAGGTATTTCAAAGTTTATAGAGATAGCGCTGTAGTTATTTCCATATTTATAGAGAAATCTGTGTAGATATTTCCGTGTATATGCAGAGAGCTGTGTAGATATTTCCATCTTCATGCAGATAGCGGTGTAGATATTTCCATGTTCATCCAGATGCCGGTGTACATTTATCCATGTTCATACAGATGGCGGTGAAGATATTTCCATGTTCATACAGATGGTGGTGTAGGTATTTCCATGTTCATACAAATGGCGGTGTAGATATTTCCATGTTCATAGATATGGCGGGGTAGATATTTCCAGGTTCATACAGATGGCGGTGTAGATATTTCCATGATCATAGAGATGGCCGTGTAGATATTTCCATGTTTATACAGATAGCAGTGTAGTTATTTCCATGTTTATAGAGATACCAGTGTGGATATTTCCATTTATATACAGATAGCTCTGTAGATATTTACATGTTCATACAGATAGCGGTGTAGATATTTCCATGTTCATAGAGATAGCGGTGTAGATATTTGCATGTTCATATAGATAGCGGTGTAGATATTTCCATGTTCATACAGATAGTGGTGTAGATAATGCCATGTTCATACAGTTAGCGGTGTAGATATTTCCATGTTCATACAGATGGCGGTGTAGATATTTCCATGTACATACAGATAGCGGTGTAGAGATTTCCATGTTCATACAGATAGCGGTGTAGATATTTCCATGTTCATACAGATAGCGGTCTAGATATTTCCAGGTTCATACCAATAGCGGTGTAGGCATTTGCATGTTCATACAGTTAGCGGTGTAGATATTTCCATGTTCATACAAATGGCGGTGTAGATATTTACATGTTCATACAGATGGCGGTGTAGATATTTCCATGTTTGTACGGATGGCATTGAAGATATTTCCATGTTCATACAGGTGGCGGGGTAGATATTTCCATGTTTATACAGATAGCAGTGTAGTTATTTCAATGTTAATAGGGATAGCAGTGTAGATATTTTCATTGATATACAGATAGCTGTGTAGATATTTGAATGTTCATACTGATAGCGGTGTAGATATTTCCATGTTCATACAGATAGCGGTGTAGATATTTCCATGTTCATACAGATAGCGGTGTAGATATTTCCATGTTCATACAGATGGCGGTGAAGATATTTACATGTTCATACAGATGGCGGTGTAGATATTTCCATGTTTATAGGGATGGCGGTGTAGATATTTTCATGTTTACACAGATGGCGGTGTAGATATTTCCATGTTTACACAGATAGCGGTGTAGACATTTCCATGTTTACACAGATAGCGGTGTGGATATTTCCATGTTTATGCAGATAGCAGTGTAGATATTTCCGTGTTTATACAGATAGCAGTGCGGATATTTCCATGTTTATTCAGATAGCGGTGCGGATATTTCCATGTTTATACAGATAGTTGGGCAGATATTTCCATGTTTATACAGATAGCGGTGTAGATATTTCCATCTTAATTCAGATGGCGGTGTAGTTATGTCCATGATCGTACAGATGGCGGTGTAGATATTTCCATGTTCATAGAGATGGCGGTGTAGATATTTCGAAGTTTAAAGAGATAGCGATGTAGTTATTTCCATATTTATAGAGAAATCTGTGTAGATATTTCCATGTATATTCAGATAGCTGTGTAGATATTTCCTTGTTCATGCAGATTACGGTGTAGATATTTCCATGTTCATCCAGATGGCGGTGTACATATATCCATGTTCATAAAAATGGTGGTGAAGATATTTCCATGCTCATACAGATGGCGGTGTAGGTATTTCCATGTTCATATAAATGGCGGTGTAGATATTTCCATGTTCATAGAGATGGTGGTGTAGATATTTCCAGATTCATACAAATGGCGGTGTAGATATTTCCATGTTCATAGAGATGGCGGTGTAGATATTTCCATGTTTATACAGATAGCAGTGTAGTTATTTCCATGTTTATAGAGATACCATTCTGGATATTTCCATTGATATACAGATAGCTGTGTAGATATTTGCATGTTCATACAGATAGCGGTGTAGATATTTCCATGTTCATACAGATAGCGGAGTAGATATTTCCATGTTCATACAGATAGCGGTGTAGGTATTTAAATGTTCACACAGTTAGCGGAGTAGAGATTTCCATGTTCATACAGATGGCGGTGTAGATATTTACATGTTCATACAGATGGCGGTGTAGATATTTCCATGTTCATACAGGTGGCGGTGTAGATATTTCCATGTTTATACAGATAGCAGTGTAGTTATTTCCATGTTAATAGAGATAGCGGTGTAGATATTTCCATTGATATACAGATAGCTGTGTAGATATTTGCATGTTCATACAGATAGCGGTGTAGATATTTCCATGTTCGTACAGATAGCGGTGTAGCTATTTCCATGTTCCTACAGATAGCGGTGTACATATTTCTATGTTCATACAGATAACGGTGTAGATATTTCCATGTTCATACAGACAGCGGTGTAGATATTTCCATGTTCATACAGTTAGCGGTGTAGGTATTTCCATGTTCATACAGATGGCGGTGTAGATATTTACATGTTCATACAGATGGCAGTATAGATATTTCCATGTTCTTACAGATGGCGGTGTAGATATTTCCATGTACATACAGATAGCGGTGTAGAGATTTCCATGTTCATACAGATAGCGGTGTAGATATTTCCATGTTCATACAGATAGCGGTCTAGATATTTCCAGGTTCATACCAATAGCGGTGTAGACATTTGCATGTTCATACAGTTAGCGGTGTAGATATTTCCATGTTCATACAGATGGCGGTGTAGATATTTACATGTTCATACAGATGGCTGTGTAGATATTTCCATGTTTGTACGGATGGCATTGAAGATATTTCCATGTTCATACAGGTGGCGGGGTCGATATTTCCATGTTTATACAGATAGCAGTGTAGTTATTTCAATGTTAATAGGGATAGCAGTGTAGATATTTTCATTGATATACAGATAGCTGTGTAGATATTTGAATGTTCATACTGATAGCGGTGTAGATATTTCCATGTTCATACAGATAGCGGTGTAGATATTTCCATGTTCATACAGATAGCGGTGTAGATATTTCCATGTTCATACAGATAGCGGTGTAGATATTTCCATGTCCATACAGATAGCGGTGTAGATATTTCCATGTTCATACAGTTAACGGTGTAGATATTTCCATGTTCATACAGATGGCGGTGTAGATATTTACATGTTCATACAGATGGCGGTGTAGGTATTTCCATGTTCATACAGATAGCGTTGTAGATATTTCCATGTTCATACAGATAGCGGTGTAGATACTTCCATGTTCATACCAATAGCGGAGTAGATATTTCCATGTTCATACAGTTAGCGGGGTAGATATTTCCATGTTCATACAGATGGCGGTGAAGATATTTACATGTTCATACAGATGGCGGTGTAGATATTTCCATGTTTATAGGGATGGCGGTGTAGATATTTTCATGTTTACACAGATGGCGGTGTAGATATTTCCATGTTTACACAGATAGCGGTGTAGACATTTCCATGTTTACACAGATAGCGGTGTGGATATTTCCATGTTTATGCAGATAGCAGTGTAGATATTTCCATGTTTATACAGATAGCAGTGCGGATATTTCCATGTTTATTCAGATAGCGGTGCGGATATTTCCATGTTTATACAGATAGTTGGGCAGATATTTCCATGTTTATACAGATAGCGGTGTAGATATTTCCATCTTAATTCAGATGGCGGTGTAGTTATGTCCATGATCGTACAGATGGCGGTGTAGATATTTCCATGTTCATAGAGATGGCGGTGTAGATATTTCGAAGTTTATAGAGATAGCGATGTAGTTATTTCCATATTTATAGAGAAATCTGTGTAGATATTTCCATGTATATTCAGATAGCTGTGTAGATATTTCCATGTTCATGCAGATTACGGTGTAGATATTTCCATGTTCATCCAGATGGCGGTGTACATATATCCATGTTCATACAAATGGTGGTGAAGATATTTCCATGCTCATACAGATGGCGGTGTAGGTATTTCCATGTTCATATAAATGGCGGTGTAGATATTTCCATGTTCATAGAGATGGTGGTGTAGATATTTCCAGATTCATACAAATGGCGGTGTAGATATTTCCATGTTCATAGAGATGGCGGTGTAGATATTTCCATGTTTATACAGATAGCAGTGTAGTTATTTCCATGTTTATAGAGATACCATTCTGGATATTTCCATTGATATACAGATAGCTGTGTAGATATTTGCATGTTCATACAGATAGCGGTGTAGATATTTCCATGTTCATACAGATAGCGGAGTAGATATTTCCATGTTCATACAGATAGCGGTGTAGGTATTTAAATGTTCACACAGTTAGCGGAGTAGAGATTTCCATGTTCATACAGATGGCGGTGTAGATATTTACATGTTCATACAGATGGCGGTGTATATATTTCCATGTTCATACAGGTGGCGGTGTAGATATTTCCATGTTTATACAGATAGCAGTGTAGTTATTTCCATGTTAATAGAGATAGCGGTGTAGATATTTCCATTGATATACAGATAGCTCTGTAGATATTTGCATGTTCATACAGATAGCGGTGTAGATATTTCCATGTTCGTACAGATAGCGGTGTAGCTATTTCCATGTTCCTACAGATAGCGGTGTACATATTTCTATGTTCATACAGATAACGGTGTAGATATTTCCATGTTCATACAGACAGCGGTGTAGATATTTCCATGTTCATACAGTTAGCGGTGTAGGTATTTCCATGTTCATACAGATGGCGGTGTAGATATTTACATGTTCATACAGATGGCAGTATAGATATTTCCATGTTCTTACAGATGGCGGTGTTGATATTTCCATGTTCATAGAGATGGCGTTGTAGATATTTCCATGTTTATGCAGATAGCGGTATAGATATTTCCATGTTTATACAGATGGTGGTGTAGATATTTCCATGTTTATAGAGATGGCGGTCTAGATATTTCCATGTTTATAGAGATAGTGGTGTAGTTATTTCCAAGTTTATAGAGACAGCGTTGTATATATTTCCATGTTTATACAGATAGCGGTGAAGATATTTCCATGTTTATATAGATAGCGGTGTAGATATTTACATGTTCATACAGATGGCGGTTTAATTTCCATGTTCATAGAGATCGCGGTGTAGATATTTCCATGTTCATACAGATAGCGGTGTAGATATTTCCATGTTCATACAGATAGCGGTGTAGATATTTCCATGTTCATACCAATAGCGGTGTAGACATTTCCATGTTCATATATTTAGCGGTGTAGATATTTCCATGTTCATACAGATGGCGAGGATATTTCCATGTTCATGCAGATAGCGGTGTAGATATTTCCATGTTCATACAGTTAGCGGTGTAGATATTTCCATGTTCATACAGTTAGCGGTGTAGATATCTCCATGTTCATACAAATGGCAGTGTAGATATGTCCATATTTGTACAGATGGCGGTGTAGGAATTTCCATGTTCATACAGATAGCGTTGTAGATATTTCCATGTTCATACAGATAGCGGTGTAGAAATTTCCATGTTCATACCAATAGCGGTGTAGTTATTTCCATGTTCATACAGTTAGCGGGGTAGATATTTCCATGTTCATACAGATGGCGGTGTAGATATTTACATGTCCATTCAGATGGCGGTGTAGATATTTCCATGTTTATAGGGATGGCGGTGTAGATATTTTCATGTTTACACAGATGGCGGTGTAGATATTTCCATGTTTACACAGATAGCGGTGTAGACATTTCCATGTTTACACAGATAGCGGTGTGGATATTTCCATGTTTATGCAGATAGCAGTGTAGATATTTCCATGTTTATACAGATAGCGGTGCGGATATTTCCATGTTTATTCAGATAGCGGTGCGGATATTTCCATGTTTATACAGATAGTTGGGCAGATATTTCCATGTTTATACAGATAGCGGTGTAGATATTTCCATCTTAATTCAGATGGCGGTGTAGATATGTCCATGATCGTACAGATGGCGGTGTAGATATTTCCATGTTCATAGAGATGGCGGTGTAGATATTTCGAAGTTTATAGAGATAGCGATGTAGTTATTTCCATATTTATAGAGAAATCTGTGTAGATATTTCCATGTATATTCAGATAGCTGTGTAGATATTTCCATGTTCATGCAGATTACGGTGTAGATATTTCCATGTTCATCCAGATGGCGGTGTACATATATCCATGTTCATACAACTGGCGGTGAAGATATTTCCATGCTCATACAGATGGCGGTGTAGGTATTTCCATGTTCATACAAATGGCGGTGTAGATATTTCCATGTTCATAGAGATGGTGGTGTAGATATTTCCAGGTTCATACAAATGGCAGTGTAGATATTTCCATGTTCATAGAGATGGCGGTGTAGATATTTCCATGTTTATACAGATAGCAGTGTAGTTATTTCCATGTTTATAGAGATACCATTCTGGATATTTCCATTGATATACAGAGAGCTGTGTAGATATTTGCATGTTCATACAGATAGCGGTGTAGATATTTCCATGTTCATACAGATAGCGGAGTAGATATTTCCATGTTCATACAGATAGCGGTGTAGATATTTCCATGTTAATACAGATAGCGGTGTAGATATTTCCATGTTCATACAGATAGCGGTGTAGGTATTTAAATGTTCACACAGTTAGCGGTGTAGAGATTTCCATGTTCATACAGATGGCGGTGTAGATATTTACATGTTCATACAGATGGCGGTGTAGATATTTCCATGTTCATACAGGTGGCGGTGTAGATATTTCCATGTTTATACAGATAGCACTGTAGTTATTTCCATGTTAATAGAGATAGCGGTGTAGATATTTCCATTGATATTCAGATAGCTGTGTAGATATTTGCATGTTCATACAGATAGCGGTGTAGATATTTCCATGTTCGTACAGATAGCGGTGTAGCTATTTCCATGTTCCTACAGATAGCGGTGTACATATTTCTATGTTCATACAGATAACGGTGTAGATATTTCCATGTTCATACAGACAGCGGTGTAGATATTTCCATGTTCATACAGTTAGCGGTGTAGGTATTTCCATGTTCATACAGATGGCGGTGTATTTACATGTTCATACAGATGGCAGTATAGATATTTCCATGTTCTTACAGATGGCGGTGTAGATATTTCCATGTTCATAGAGATGGCGTTGTAGATATTTCCATGTTTATGCAGATAGCGGTATAGATATTTCCATGTTTATACAGATGGTGGTGTAGATATTTCCATGTTTATAGAGATGGCGGTCTAGATATTTCCATGTTTATAGAGATAGTGGTGTAGTTATTTCCAAGTTTATAGAGACAGCGTTGTAGATATTTCCATGTTTATACAGATAGCGGTGAAGATATTTCCATGTTTATATAGATAGCGGTGTAGATATTTACATGTTCATACAGATGGCGGTTTAGTTATTTCCATGTTCATAGAGATCGCGGTGTAGATATTTCCATGTTCATACAGATAGCGGTGTAGATATTTCCATGTTCATACCAATAGCGGTGTAGACATTTCCATGTTCATATATTTAGCGGTGTAGATATTTCCATGTTCATACAGATGGCGAGGATATTTCCATGTTCATGCAGATAGCGGTGTAGAT
The DNA here is from genome assembly GCF_029281585.2 of Gorilla gorilla gorilla. Classification (NCBI taxonomy): domain Eukaryota; kingdom Metazoa; phylum Chordata; class Mammalia; order Primates; family Hominidae; genus Gorilla; species Gorilla gorilla. The sequence continues at coordinate 14,084,786 of NC_073235.2, read as the reverse complement.
ATTTCCATGTTCATACAGTTAGCGGTGTAGATATTTCCATGTTCATACAGTTAGCGGTGTAGATATCTCCATGTTCATACAAATGGCGGTGTAGATATGTCCATATTTGTACAGATGGCGGTGTAGATATTTCCATGTTCATACAGATGGCGGTGTAGATATTTCGAAGTTTATAGAGATAGCGCTGTAGTTATTTCCATATTTATAGAGAAATCTGTGTAGATATTTCCATGTATATTCAGATAGCTGTGTAGATATTTCCATGTTCATGCAGTTAGCGGTGTAGATATTTCCATGTTCATCCAGATGCCGGTGTACATATATCCATGTTCATACTGATGGCGGTGAAGATATTTCCATGTTCATACAGATGGCGGTGTAGATATTTCCATGTTCATACAAATGGCGGTGTAGATATTTCCATGTTCATAGAGATGGCGGTGTAGATATTTCCATGTTCATACAAATGGCGGTGTAGATATTTCCATGTTCATAGAGATGGCGGTGTAGATATTTCCATATTTATACAGATAGCAGTGTAGTTATTTCCATGTTTATAGGGATAGCAGTGTAGATATTTTCATTGATATACAGATAGATGTGTTGATATTTGAATGTTCATACAGATAGCGGTGTAGATATTTCCATGTTCATACAGATGGCGGTGTAGATATTTACATGTTCATACAGATGGCGGTAGAGATATTTCCATGTTCGTAGAGATGGCGGTGAACATGTTTCCATGTTCATAGAGATGGCGGTGTAGATATTTCCATGTTTATGCAGATAGCGGTATAGATATTTCCATGTTTATACAGATGGCGTTGTAGATATTTCCATGTTTATAGGGATGGCGGTCTAGATATTTCCATGTTTACAGAGATAGTTGTATAGTTATTTCCAAATTTATAGAGACAGCGATGTAGATATTTCCATGTTTATACAGATAGCGGTGAAGATATTTCCATGTTTATACAGATAGCGGTGTAGATATTTCCATGTTCATACAGATAGCAGTGTAGATATTACCATGTTTATAGAGATAGTGTTGTAGATAATTTCTATTTCATACAGAGAGCAGTGTAGATATTTACAAGTTCATACAGACAGCGGTGTAGATATTTCCACGTTTACAGAGATGGCGGTGTAGATATTTCCATGTTCATACAGAGGACGGTGTAGATATTTCCATGTTTATAGGGATGGCGGTGTAGATATTTTCATGTTTACACAGATGGCGGTGTAGATATTTCCATGTTTACACAGATAGCGGTGTAGACATTTCCATGTTTACTCAGATAGCGGTGTGGATATTTCCATGTTTATGCAGATAGCAGTGTAGATATTTCCGTGTTTATACAGATAGCGGTGCGGATATTTCCATGTTTATTCAGATAGCGGTGCAGTTATTTCCATGTTTATACAGATAGTAAGGCAGATATTTCCATGTTTATACAGGTAGCGGTGTAGATATTTCCATCTTAATACAGATGGCGGTGTAGATATGTCCATGTTTGTACAGATGGCGGTGTAGATATTTCCATGTTCATACAGATGGCGGTGTAGATATTTCAAAGTTTATAGAGATAGCGCTGTAGTTATTTCCATATTCCTAGAGAAATCTGTGTAGATATTTCCATGTATATTCAGATAGCTGTGTAGATATTTGCATGTTCATGCAGATAGCGGTGTAGATATTTCCATGTTCATCCAGATGCCGATGTACATATATCCATGTTCATACAGATGGCGGTGAAGATATTTCCATGTTCATGCAGACGATGGTGTAGGTATTTCCATGTTCATACAAATGGCAGTGTAGATATTTCCATGTTCATAGAGATGGCTGTGTAGATATTTCCAGGTTCATACAAATGGCGGTGGAGATATTTCCATGTTCATGGAGATGGCCGTGTAGATATTTCCATGTTTATACAGATACCAGTGTAGTTGTTTCCATGTTTATAGTGATACCAGTGTGGATATTTCCATTGATATACAGATAGCTGTGTAGATATTTACATGTTCATACAGATAGCGGTGTAGATATTTCCATGTTCATACAGATAGCGGTGTAGATATTTCCATGTTCATATAGATAGCGGTGTAAATATTTCCATGTTTATACAGATAGCGGTGCGGATATTTCCATGTTTATTCAGATAGCGGTGCGGATATTTCCATGTTTATACAGATAATTGGGCAGATATTTCCATGTTTATACAGATAGCGGTGTAGATATTTCCATCTTAATACAGATGGCGGTGTAGATATGTCCATGATCGTACAGATGGCGGTGTAGATATTTCCATGTTCATACAGATGGCGGTGTAGATATTTCGAAGTTTATAGAGATAGCGCTGTAGTTATTTCCATATTGATAGAGAAATCTGTGTAGATATTTCCATGTTAATTCAGATATCGGTGTAGATATTTCCATGTTCATACAGATAGCGGTGTAGCTATTTCCATGTTCATACAGATAGCAGTGTAGATATTTCCATGTTTAGATAGATAATGGTGTAGATAATTTCAATTTTATACAGAGAGCAGTGTAGATATTTCCAAGTTCATACAGATGGCGGTGTAGATATTTCCACGTTTACAGAGATGGCGGTGTAGATATTTCCATGTTCATACAGATGGCGGTGTAGATATTTCCATGTTCATAGAGATGGCGGTGTAGATATTTCCATGTTAATACAAATGGCAGTGTAGATATTTCCATGTTCATAGAGATGGCGGTGTTGATATTTCCATATTTATAGAGATAGCAGTGTAGTTATTTCCATGTTTATAGAGATAGTAGTGTAGATATTTCCATTGATATACAGATAGCTCTGTAGATATTTGCATGTTAATAGAGATAGCGGTGTAGATATTTCCATGTTCATACAGATAGCGGTGTAGATATTTCCATGTTCACAGATAGCGGTGTAGATATTTCAATGTTCATACAGATAGCGGTGTAGATATTTCCATGTTCATACAGATAGCGGTGTAGATATTTCCATTTTCATACAGTTAGCGGTTTAGATATTTCCATGTTCATACAGATGGCGGTGTAGATATTTACATGTTAATACAGATGGCGGTGTAGTTATTTCCATGTTCATACAGATAGTGGTGTAGATATTTCCATGTTCATACAGATAGTGGTGTAGATATTTCCATGTTCATACAGATGGCGGTGTAGATATTTACATGTTCATACAGATGGCGGTGTAGTTATTTCCATGTTCATACAGATAGCGGTGTATATATTTCCATGTTCATACAGATAGCGGTGTAGATATTTCCATGTTCATACAGATAGCGGTGTAGATATTTCCATGTTCATACCAATTGCGGTGTAGACATTTCCATGTTCATATATTTAGCGGTGTAGATATTTCCATGTTCATAGAGATGGCGAAGATATTTCCATGTTCATGTGGATAGCGGTGTAGATATTTCCATGTTCATACAGATAGCTGTGTAGATATTTCCATGTTAATACAGATAGCGGTGTTGATATTTCCATGTTCATACAGATAGCGGTGTAGATATTTAAATGTTCATACAGTTAGCGGTGTAGATATTTCCATGTTCATACAGATGGCGGTGTAGATATTTCCATGTTTATGCAGATAGCGGTATAGATATTTCCATGTATATACAGATGGTGGTGTAGACATTTCCATGTTTATAGAGATGGCGGTCTAGATATTTCCATGTTTACAGAGATAGTGGTGTAGTTATTTCCAAGTTTATAGAGACAGCGTTGTAGATATTTCCATGTTCATACAGATAGCGGTGTAGATATTTCCATGTTCATACAGATAGCAGTGTAGATATTTCCATGTTTAGAGAGATAACGGTGTAGATATTTTCAATTTTATACAGAGAGCAGTGTAGATATTTCCAAGTTCATACAGATAGCGGTGTAGATATTTCCACGTTTACAGAGATGGCGGTGTAGATATTTCCATGTTCATACAAATGGCGGGGTAGATATTTCCATGTTCATAGAGATGGCGGTGTAGATATTTCCATGTTCATACAAATGGCAGTGTAGATATTTCCATGTTCATAGAGATGGCGGTGTTGATATTTCCATATTTATAGAGATAGCAGTGTAGTTATTTCCATGTTTATAGAGATTGTAGTGTAGATATTTCCATTCATACACAGATAGCTCTGTAGATATTTGCATGTTCATAGAGATAGCGGTGTAGATATTTCCATGTTCATACAGATAGCGGTGTAGATATTTCCATGTTCATACAGATAGCGGTGTAGATATTTCCATGTTCATACAGATGGCGGTGTAGATATTTCCATGTTCATACAGATAGCGGTGTAGATATTTCCATGTTCATACAGTTAGCGGTTTAGATATTTCCATGTTCATACAGATGGCGGTGTAGATATTTACATGTTCATACAGATGGAGGTGTAGTTATTTCCATGTTCATACAGATAGCGGTGTAGATATTTCCATGTTCATACAGATAGCGGTGTAGATATTTCCAGGTTCATACCAATAGCGGTGTAGACATTTCCATGTTCAAATATTTAGCGGTGTAGATATTTCCATGTTCATACATATGGCGAATATATTTCCATGTTCATGCAGATAGCGGTGTAGATATTTCCATGTTCATACAGATAGCGGTGTAGATATTTCCATGTTGATACAGATCGCGGTGTAGATATTTCCATGTTCATAGAGATTGCGGTGTAGATATTTCCATAATTATACAGATAGCAGTGTAGTTATTTCCATGTTTATAGAGATAGCAGTGTAGATATTTCCATTGATATACAGATAGCTGTTTAGATATTTCCATGGTCATACAGATAGCGGTGTAGATATTTCCATGTTCGTACAGATAGGGGTGTAGATATTTCCATGTTCATACAGATAACGGTGTAGATATTTCCATGTTCATACAGATAGCGGTGTAGATATTTCCATGTTCATACAGTTAGCGGTGTAGATATTTCCATGTTCATACAGATGGCGGTGTAGATATTTACATGTTCATACAGATGGCGGTATAGATATTTCCATGTTCGTACAGATGGCGTTGTAGATATTTCCATGTTTATAGACATGGCGGTGTACATATTTCCATGTTCATACAGATGGCGGTGTAAATATTTCCATGTTTATAGGGATGGCGGTGTAGAGATTTTCATGTTTACACAGATGGCAGTGTAGATATATCCATGTTTACACAGATAGCGGTGTAGACATTTCCATGTTTACACAGATAGCGGTGTGGATATTTCCATGTTTATGCAGATAGCAGTGTAGATATTTCCATGTTTATACAGATAGTTGGGCAGATATTTCCATGTTTATACAGATGGCGGTGTAGATATGTACATCTTTATACAGATGTCGGTGTAGATATGTCCATGTTTGTACAGATGACGGTGTAGATATTTCCATGTTCATACCAATAGCGGTGTAGACATTTTCATGTTCATACATTTAGCGGTGTAGATATTTCCATGTTCATACAGATGGCGGTGAAGATATTTACATGTTCATACAGATGGCGGTGTAGATATTTCCATGTTTGTACGGATGGCAGTGTAGATATTTCCATGTTCATACAGTTGGCGGTGTAGATATTTCCATGTTTATACAGATAGCAGTGTAGTTATTTCCATGTTAATAGAGATAGCGGTGTAGATATTTCCATGTTCATACAGATGGCGGTGTAGATATTTACATGTTCATACAGATGGCGGTATAGATATTTCCATGTTCGTACAGATGGTGTTGTAGATATTTCCATGTTTATAGACATGGCGGTGTACATATTTCCATGTTCATACAGATGGCGGTGTAAATATTTCCATGTTTATAGGGATGGCGGTGTAGAGATTTTCATGTTTACACAGATGTCAGTGTAGATATTTCCATGTTTACACAGATAGCGGTGTGGATATTTCCATGTTTATGCAGATAGCAGTGTAGATATTTCCATGTTTATACAGATAGTTGGGCAGATATTTCCATGTTTATACAGATAGCGGTGTAGATATGTACATCTTTATACAGATGGCGGTGTAGATATGTCCATGTTTGTACAGATGACAGTGTAGATATTTCCATGTTCATACCAATAGCGGTGTAGACATTTTCATGTTCATACATTTAGCGGTGTAGATATTTCCATGTTCATTCAGATGGCGGTGAAGATATTTACATGTTCATACAGATGGCGGTGTAGATATTTCCATGTTTGTACGGATGGCAGTGTAGATATTTCCATGTACATACAGTTGGCGGTGTAGATATTTCCATGTTTATACAGATAGCAGTGTAGTTATTTCCATGTTAATAGAGATAGCGGTGTAGATATTTCCATTGATATACAGATAGCTGTGTAGATATTTGCATGTTCATACAGATAGCGGTGTAGATATCTCCATGTTCATACAGATAGTGGTGTAGCTATTTCCATGTTCATACAGATAGCGGTGTAGATATTTCTATGTTCATACAGAAAACGGTGTAGATATTTCCATGTTCGTACAGACAGCAGTGTAGATATTTCCATGTTCATACAGTTAGCGGTGTAGATATTTCCATGTTCATACAGATGGCGGTGTAGATATTTACATGTTCATACAGATGGCGGTAGAGATATTTCCATGTTCTTAGAGATGGCGGTGAACATATTTCCATGTTCATAGAGATGGCGGTGTAGATATTTCCATGTTTATGCAGATAGCGGTATAGATATTTCCATGTTTATACAGATGGCGGTGTAGATATTTCCATGTTTATAGAGATGGCGGTCTAGATATTTCCATGTTTACAGAGATAGTGGTGTAGTTATTTCCAAGTTTATAGAGACAGCGATGTAGATATTTCCATGCTTATACAGATAGCGGTGAAGATATTTCCATGTTTATACAGATAGCGGTGTAGATATTTCCATGTTCATACAGATAGCAGTGTAGGTATTACCATGTTTATAGAGATAGTGTTGTAGATAATTTCAATTTCATACAGAGAGCAGTGTAGATATTTACAAGTTCATACAGATAGCGGTGGAGACATTTCCACGTTTACAGAGATGGCGGTGTAGATATTTCCATGTTCATACAGAGGACGGTGTAGATATTTCCATGTTTATAGGGATGGCGGTGTAGATATTTTCATGTTTACACAGATGGCGGTGTAGATATTTCCATGTTTACACAGATAGTGGTGTAGAGATTTCCATGTTTACACAGATAGCGGTGTGGATATTTCCATGTTTATGCAGATAGCAGTGTAGATATTTCCGTGTTTATACAGATAGCGGTGCGGATATTTCCATGTTTATTCAGATAGCGGTGCGGTTATTTCCATGTTTATACAGATAGTTAGGCAGATATTTCCATGTTTATACAGATAGCGGTGTAGATATTTCCATCTTAATATAGATGGCGGTGTAGATATGTCCATGTTTGTGCAGATGGCGGTGTAGATATTTCCATGTTCATACAGATGGCGGTGTAGATATTTCAAAGTTTATAGAGATAGCGCTGTAGTTATTTCCATATTCCTAGAGAAATCTGTGTAGATATTTCCATGTATATTCAGATAGCTGTGTAGATATTTGCATGTTCATGCAGATAGCGGTGTAGATATTTCCATGTTCATCCAGATGCCGGTGTACATATATCCATGTTCATACAGATGGCGGTGAAGATATTTCCATGTTCATGCAGATGGTGGTGTAGGTATTTCCATGTTCATACAAATGGCGGTGTAGATATTTCCATGTTCATAGAGATGGCTGTGTAGATATTTCCAGGTTCATACAAATGGCGGTGGAGATATTTCCATGTTCATAGAGATGGCCGTGTAGATATTTCCATGTTTATACAGATACCAGTGTAGTTGTTTCCATGTTTATAGAGATACCAGTGTGGATATTTCCATTGATATACAGATAGCTGTGTAGATATTTACATGTTCATACAGATAGCGGTGTAGATATTTCCATGTTCATACAGATAGCGGTGTAGATATTTCCATGTTCATATAGATAGCGGTGTAGATATTTCCATGTTCATACAGATAGCGGTGCGGATATTTCCATGTTTATTCAGATAGCAGTGCGGATATTTCCATGTTTATACAGATAATTGGGCAGATATTTCCATGTTTATACAGATAGCGGTGTAGATATTTCCATCTTAATACAGATGGCGGTGTAGATATGTCCATGATCGTACAGATGGCGGTGTAGATATTTCCATGTTCATACAGATGGCGGTGTAGATATTTCAAAGTTTATAGAGATAGCACTGTAGTTATTTCCATATTTATAGAGATATCTGTGTAGATATTTCCATGTATATTCAGATAGCTGTGTAGATATTTCCATGTTCATGCAGATTACGGTGTAGATATTTCCATGTTCATCCTGATGCCGTTGTAAAAATATCCATGTTCATACAAATGGCGGTGAAGATATTTCCATGCTCATACAGATGGCGGTGTAGGTATTTCCATGTTCATACAAATGGCGGTGTAGATATTTCCATGTTCATAGAGATGGCGGTGTAGATATTTCCAGGTTAATACAAATGGCGGTGTAGGTATTTCCATGTTCATAGAGATGGCGGTGTAGATATTTCCATGTTTATACAGATAGCAGTGTAGTTATTTCCATGTTTATAGAGATACCATTCTGGATATTTCCATTGATATACAGATAGCTGTGTAGATATTTGCATGTTCATACAGATAGCGGTGTAGATATTTCCATGTTCATACAGATAGCGGTGTAGATATTTCCCTGTTCATACAGATAGTGGTGTAGATATTTCCATGTTAATTCAGATAGCGGTGTAGATATTTCCATGTTCATACAGATAGCGGTGTAGCTATTTCCATGTTCATACAGATAGTGTAGATATTTCCATGTTTAGATAGATAATGGTGTAGATAATTTCAATTTTATACAGAGAGCAGTGTAGATATTTCCAAGTTCATACAGATAGCGGTGTAGATATTTCCATGTTCATACAGATGGCGGTGAAGATATTTACATGTTCATACAGATGGCGGTGTAGATATTTCCATGTTTGTACGGATGGCAGTGTAGATATTTCCATGTTCATACAGTTGGCGGTGTAGATATTTCCATGTTTATACAGATAGCAGTGTAGTTATTTCCATGTTAATAGAGATAGCGGTGTAGATATTTCCATGTTCATACAGATGGCGGTGTAGATATTTACATGTTCATACAGATGGCGGTATAGATATTTCCATGTTCGTACAGATGGTGTTGTAGATATTTCCATGTTTATAGACATGGCGGTGTACATATTTCCATGTTCATACAGATGGCGGTGTAAATATTTCCATGTTTATAGGGATGGCGGTGTAGAGATTTTCATGTTTACACAGATGTCAGTGTAGATATTTCCATGTTTACACAGATAGCGGTGTGGATATTTCCATGTTTATGCAGATAGCAGTGTAGATATTTCCATGTTTATACAGATAGTTGGGCAGATATTTCCATGTTTATACAGATAGCGGTGTAGATATGTACATCTTTATACAGATGGCGGTGTAGATATGTCCATGTTTGTACAGATGACAGTGTAGATATTTCCATGTTCATACCAATAGCGGTGTAGACATTTTCATGTTCATACATTTAGCGGTGTAGATATTTCCATGTTCATTCAGATGGCGGTGAAGATATTTACATGTTCATACAGATGGCGGTGTAGATATTTCCATGTTTGTACGGATGGCAGTGTAGATATTTCCATGTACATACAGTTGGCGGTGTAGATATTTCCATGTTTATACAGTTAGCAGTGTAGTTATTTCCATGTTAATAGAGATAGCGGTGTAGATATTTCCATTGATATACAGATAGCTGTGTAGATATTTGCATGTTCATACAGATAGCGGTGTAGATATCTCCATGTTCATACAGATAGTGGTGTAGCTATTTCCATGTTCATACAGATAGCGGTGTAGATATTTCTATGTTCATACAGAAAACGGTGTAGATATTTCCATGTTCGTACAGACAGCAGTGTAGATATTTCCATGTTCATACAGTTAGCGGTGTAGATATTTCCATGTTCATACAGATGGCGGTGTAGATATTTACATGTTCATACAGATGGCGGTAGAGATATTTCCATGTTCTTAGAGATGGCGGTGAACATATTTCCATGTTCATAGAGATGGCGGTGTAGATATTTCCATGTTTATGCAGATAGCGGTATAGATATTTCCATGTTTATACAGATGGCGGTGTAGATATTTCCATGTTTATAGAGATGGCGGTCTAGATATTTCCATGTTTACAGAGATAGTGGTGTAGTTATTTCCAAGTTTATAGAGACAGCGATGTAGATATTTCCATGTTTATACAGATAGCGGTGAAGATATTTCCATGTTTATACAGATAGCGGTGTAGATATTTCCATGTTCATACAGATAGCAGTGTAGGTATTACCATGTTTATAGAGATAGTGTTGTAGATAATTTCAATTTCATACAGAGAGCAGTGTAGATATTTACAAGTTCATACAGATAGCGGTGGAGACATTTCCACGTTTACAGAGATGGCGGTGTAGATATTTCCATGTTCATACAGAGGACGGTGTAGATATTTCCATGTTTATAGGGATGGCGGTGTAGATATTTTCATGTTTACACAGATGGCGGTGTAGATATTTCCATGTTTACACAGATAGTGGTGTAGAGATTTCCATGTTTACACAGATAGCGGTGTGGATATTTCCATGTTTATGCAGATAGCAGTGTAGATATTTCCGTGTTTATACAGATAGCGGTGCGGATATTTCCATGTTTATTCAGATAGCGGTGCGGTTATTTCCATGTTTATACAGATAGTTAGGCAGATATTTCCATGTTTATACAGATAGCGGTGTAGATATTTCCATCTTAATATAGATGGCGGTGTAGATATGTCCATGTTTGTGCAGATGGCGGTGTAGATATTTCCATGTTCATACAGATGGCGGTGTAGATATTTCAAAGTTTATAGAGATAGTGCTGTAGTTATTTCCATATTCCTAGAGAAATCTGTGTAGATATTTCCATGTATATTCAGATAGCTGTGTAGATATTTGCATGTTCATGCAGATAGCGGTGTAGATATTTCCATGTTCATCCAGATGCCGGTGTACATATATCCATGTTCATACAGATGGCGGTGAAGATATTTCCATGTTCATGCAGATGGTGGTGTAGGTATTTCCATGTTCATACAAATGGCGGTGTAGATATTTCCATGTTCATAGAGATGGCTGTGTAGATATTTCCAGGTTCATACAAATGGCGGTGGAGATATTTCCATGTTCATAGAGATGGCCGTGTAGATATTTCCATGTTTATACAGATACCAGTGTAGTTGTTTCCATGTTTATAGAGATACCAGTGTGGATATTTCCATTGATATACAGATAGCTGTGTAGATATTTACATGTTCATACAGATAGCGGTGTAGATATTTCCATGTTCATACAGATAGCGGTGTAGATATTTCCATGTTCATATAGATAGCGGTGTAGATATTTCCATGTTCATACAGATAGCGGTGCGGATATTTCCATGTTTATTCAGATAGCAGTGCGGATATTTCCATGTTTATACAGATAATTGGGCAGATATTTCCATGTTTATACAGATAGCGGTGTAGATATTTCCATCTTAATACAGATGGCGGTGTAGATATGTCCATGATCGTACAGATGGCGGTGTAGATATTTCCATGTTCATACAGATGGCGGTGTAGATATTTCAAAGTTTATAGAGATAGCACTGTAGTTATTTCCATATTTATAGAGATATCTGTGTAGATATTTCCATGTATATTCAGATAGCTGTGTAGATATTTCCATGTTCATGCAGATTACGGTGTAGATATTTCCATGTTCATCCTGATGCCGTTGTAAAAATATCCATGTTCATACAAATGGCGGTGAAGATATTTCCATGCTCATACAGATGGCGGTGTAGGTATTTCCATGTTCATACAAATGGCGGTGTAGATATTTCCATGTTCATAGAGATGGGGGTGTAGATATTTCCAGGTTAATACAAATGGCGGTGTAGGTATTTCCATGTTCATAGAGATGGCGGTGTAGATATTTCCATGTTTATACAGATAGCAGTGTAGTTATTTCCATGTTTATAGAGATACCATTCTGGATATTTCCATTGATATACAGATAGCTGTGTAGATATTTGCATGTTCATACAGATAGCGGTGTAGATATTTCCATGTTCATACAGATAGCGGTGTAGATATTTCCCTGTTCATACAGATAGTGGTGTAGATATTTCCATGTTAATTCAGATAGCGGTGTAGATATTTCCATGTTCATACAGATAGCGGTGTAGCTATTTCCATGTTCATACAGATAGTGTAGATATTTCCATGTTTAGATAGATAATGGTGTAGATAATTTCAATTTTATACAGAGAGCAGTGTAGATATTTCCAAGTTCATACAGATAGCGGTGTAGATATTTCCACGTTTACAGAGATGGCGGTGTAGATATTTCCATGTTCATACAGATGGCGGTGTAGATATTTCCATGTTCATACCAATAGCGGTGTAGACATTTCCATGTTCATATATTTAGCGGTGTAGATATTTCCATGTTCATAGAGATTTCGAAGATATTTCCATGTTCATGCGGATAGCGGTGTAGATATTTCCATGTTCATACAGATAACGGTGTAGATATTTCCATGTTAATACAGATAGCCGTGTTGATATTTCCATGTTCATACAGATAGCGGTGTAGATATTTAAATGTTCATACAGTTAGCGGTGTAGATATTTCCATGTTCATACAGATGGCTGTGTAGATATTTACATGTTGATACAGATGGCGGTGTAGATATTTCCATGTTCATACAGATAGCGGTGTAGATATTTCCATGTTCATACAGATGGCAGTGTAGATATTTCCATGTTCATACAGATATCGGTGTAGATATTTCCATGTTCATACCAATAGCCGTGTAGACATTTCCATGTTCATACATTTAGCGGTGTAGATATTTCCATGTTCATACAGATGGCGGTGAAGATATTTACATGTTCATACAGATGGCGGTGTAGATATTTCCATGTTTGTACGGATGTCAGTGTAGATATTTCCATGTTCATAGAGATGGCGGTGTAGATATTTCCATGTTTATGCAGATAGCGGTATAGATATTTCCATGTATATACAGATGGTGGTGTAGACATTTCCATGTTTATAGAGATGGCGGTCTAGATATTTCCATGTTTACAGAGATAGTGGTGTAGTTATTTCCAAGTTTATAGAGACAGCGTTGTAGATATTTCCATGTTTATACAGATAGCGGTGAAGTTATTTCCATGTTTATACAGAGAGCGGTGTAGATATTTCCATGTTTATACAGATAGCAGTGTAGATATTTCCATGTTTAGAGAGATAACGGTGTAGATATTTTCAATTTTATACAGAGAGCAGTGTAGATATTTCCAAGTTCATACAGATAGCGGTGTAGATATTTCCACGTTTACAGAGATGGCGGTGTAGATATTTCCATGTTCATACAAATGGCGGGGTAGATATTTCCATGTTCATAGAGATGGCGGTGTAGATATTTCCATGTTCATACAAATGGCAGTGTAGATATTTCCATGTTCATAGAGATGGCGGTGTTGATATTTCCATATTTATAGAGATAGCAGTGTAGTTATTTCCATGTTTATAGAGATTGTAGTGTAGATATTTCCATTCATACACAGATAGCTCTGTAGATATTTGGATGTTCATAGAGATAGCGGTGTAGATATTTCCATGTTCATAGAGATAGCGGTGTAGATATTTCCATGTTCATACAGATAGCGGTGTAGATATTTCCATGTTCATACAGTTAGCGGTTTAGATATTTCCATGTTCATACAGATGGCGGTGTAGATATTTACATGTTCATACAGATGGCGGTGTAGTTATTTCCATGTTCATACAGATAGCGGTGTTGATATTTCCATGTTCATACAGATAGCGGTGTAGATATTTCCAGGTTCATACCAATAGCGGTGTAGACATTTCCATGTTCATATATTTAGCGGTGTAGGTATTTCCATGTTCATACATATGGCGAAGATATTTCCATGTTCATGCAGATAGCGGTGTAGATATTTCCATGTTCATACAGATAGCGGTGTAGATATTTCCATGTTGATACAGATCGCGGTGTAGATATTTCCATGTTCATAGAGATTGCGGTGTAGATATTTCCATAATTATACAGATAGCAGTGTAGTTATTTCCATGTTTATAGAGATAGCAGTGTAGATATTTCCATTGATATACAGATAGCTGTTTAGATATTTGCATGGTCATACAGATAGCGGTGTAGATATTTCCATGTTCATACAGTTAGCGGTGTAGATATTTCCATGTTCATACAGATGGCGGTGTAGATATTTACATGTTCATACAGATGGCGGTATAGATATTTCCATGTTCGTACAGATGGCGTTGTAGATATTTCCATGTTTATAGACATGGCGGTGTACATATTTCCATGTTCATACAGATGGCGGTGTAAATATTTCCATGTTTATAGGGATGGCGGTGTAGAGATTTTCATGTTTACACAGATGTCAGTGTAGATATTTCCATGTTTACACAGATAGCGGTGTGGATATTTCCATGTTTATGCAGATAGCAGTGTAGATATTTCCATGTTTATACAGATAGTTGGGCAGATATTTCCATGTTTATACAGATAGCGGTGTAGATATGTACATCTTTATACAGATGGCGGTGTAGATATGTCCATGTTTGTACAGATGACAGTGTAGATATTTCCATGTTCATACCAATAGCGGTGTAGACATTTTCATGTTCATACATTTAGCGGTGTAGATATTTCCATGTTCATTCAGATGGCGGTGAAGATATTTACATGTTCATACAGATGGCGGTGTAGATATTTCCATGTTTGTACGGATGGCAGTGTAGATATTTCCATGTACATACAGTTGGCGGTGTAGATATTTCCATGTTTATACAGATAGCAGTGTAGTTATTTCCATGTTAATAGAGATAGCGGTGTAGATATTTCCATTGATATACAGATAGCTGTGTAGATATTTGCATGTTCATACAGATAGCGGTGTAGATATCTCCATGTTCATACAGATAGTGGTGTAGCTATTTCCATGTTCATACAGATAGCGGTGTAGATATTTCTATGTTCATACAGAAAACGGTGTAGATATTTCCATGTTCGTACAGACAGCAGTGTAGATATTTCCATGTTCATACAGTTAGCGGTGTAGATATTTCCATGTTCATACAGATGGCGGTGTAGATATTTACATGTTCATACAGATGGCGGTAGAGATATTTCCATGTTCTTAGAGATGGCGGTGAACATATTTCCATGTTCATAGAGATGGCGGTGTAGATATTTCCATGTTTATGCAGATAGCGGTATAGATATTTCCATGTTTATACAGATGGCGGTGTAGATATTTCCATGTTTATAGAGATGGCGGTCTAGATATTTCCATGTTTACAGAGATAGTGGTGTAGTTATTTCCAAGTTTATAGAGACAGCGTTGTAGATATTTCCATGTTTATACAGACAGCGGTGAATATATTTCCATGTTCATACAGATAGCAGTGTAGATATTTCCATGTTCATACAGATAGCGGTGTAGATATTTCCAGGTTCATACCAATAGCGGTGTAGACATTTCCATGTTCATATATTTAGCGGTGTAGGTATTTCCATGTTCATACATATGGCGAAGATATTTCCATGTTCATGCAGATAGCGGTGTAGATATTTCCATGTTCATACAGATAGCGGTGTAGATATTTCCATGTTGATACAGATCGCGGTGTAGATATTTCCATGTTCATAGAGATTGCGGTGTAGATATTTCCATAATTATACAGATAGCAGTGTAGTTATTTCCATGTTTATAGAGATAGCAGTGTAGATATTTCCATTGATATACAGATAGCTGTTTAGATATTTGCATGGTCATACAGATAGCGGTGTAGATATTTCCATGTTCATACAGTTAGCGGTGTAGATATTTCCATGTTCATACAGATGGCGGTGTAGATATTTACATGTTCATACAGATGGCGGTATAGATATTTCCATGTTCGTACAGATGGCGTTGTAGATATTTCCATGTTTATAGACATGGCGGTGTACATATTTCCATGTTCATACAGATGGCGGTGTAAATATTTCCATGTTTATAGGGATGGCGGTGTAGAGATTTTCATGTTTACACAGATGTCAGTGTAGATATTTCCATGTTTACACAGATAGCGGTGTGGATATTTCCATGTTTATGCAGATAGCAGTGTAGATATTTCCATGTTTATACAGATAGTTGGGCAGATATTTCCATGTTTATACAGATAGCGGTGTAGATATGTACATCTTTATACAGATGGCGGTGTAGATATGTCCATGTTTGTACAGATGACAGTGTAGATATTTCCATGTTCATACCAATAGCGGTGTAGACATTTTCATGTTCATACATTTAGCGGTGTAGATATTTCCATGTTCATTCAGATGGCGGTGAAGATATTTACATGTTCATACAGATGGCGGTGTAGATATTTCCATGTTTGTACGGATGGCAGTGTAGATATTTCCATGTACATACAGTTGGCGGTGTAGATATTTCCATGTTTATACAGATAGCAGTGTAGTTATTTCCATGTTAATAGAGATAGCGGTGTAGATATTTCCATTGATATACAGATAGCTGTGTAGATATTTGCATGTTCATACAGATAGCGGTGTAGATATCTCCATGTTCATACAGATAGTGGTGTAGCTATTTCCATGTTCATACAGATAGCGGTGTAGATATTTCTATGTTCATACAGAAAACGGTGTAGATATTTCCATGTTCGTACAGACAGCAGTGTAGATATTTCCATGTTCATACAGTTAGCGGTGTAGATATTTCCATGTTCATACAGATGGCGGTGTAGATATTTACATGTTCATACAGATGGCGGTAGAGATATTTCCATGTTCTTAGAGATGGCGGTGAACATATTTCCATGTTCATAGAGATGGCGGTGTAGATATTTCCATGTTTATGCAGATAGCGGTATAGATATTTCCATGTTTATACAGATGGCGGTGTAGATATTTCCATGTTTATAGAGATGGCGGTCTAGATATTTCCATGTTTACAGAGATAGTGGTGTAGTTATTTCCAAGTTTATAGAGACAGCGATGTAGATATTTCCATGTTTATACAGATAGCGGTGAAGATATTTCCATGTTTATACAGATAGCGGTGTAGATATTTCCATGTTCATACAGATAGCAGTGTAGGTATTACCATGTTTATAGAGATAGTGTTGTAGATAATTTCAATTTCATACAGAGAGCAGTGTAGATATTTACAAGTTCATACAGATAGCGGTGGAGACATTTCCACGTTTACAGAGATGGCGGTGTAGATATTTCCATGTTCATACAGAGGACGGTGTAGATATTTCCATGTTTATAGGGATGGCGGTGTAGATATTTTCATGTTTACACAGATGGCGGTGTAGATATTTCCATGTTTACACAGATAGTGGTGTAGACATTTCCATGTTTACACAGATAGCGGTGTGGATATTTCCATGTTTATGCAGATAGCAGTGTAGATATTTCCGTGTTTATACAGATAGCGGTGCGGATATTTCCATGTTTATTCAGATAGCGGTGCGGTTATTTCCATGTTTATACAGATAGTTAGGCAGATATTTCCATGTTTATACAGATAGCGGTGTAGATATTTCCATCTTAATATAGATGGCGGTGTAGATATGTCCATGTTTGTGCAGATGGCGGTGTAGATATTTCCATGTTCATACAGATGGCGGTGTAGATATTTCAAAGTTTATAGAGATAGCGCTGTAGTTATTTCCATATTCCTAGAGAAATCTGTGTAGATATTTCCATGTATATTCAGATAGCTGTGTAGATATTTGCATGTTCATGCAGACAGCGGTGTAGATATTTCCATGTTCATCCAGATGCCGGTGTACATATATCCATGTTCATACAGATGGCGGTGAAGATATTTCCATGTTCATGCAGATGGTGGTGTAGGTATTTCCATGTTCATACAAATGGCGGTGTAGATATTTCCATGTTCATAGAGATGGCTGTGTAGATATTTCCAGGTTCATACAAATGGCGGTGGAGATATTTCCATGTTCATAGAGATGGCCGTGTAGATATTTCCATGTTTATACAGATACCAGTGTAGTTGTTTCCATGTTTATAGAGATACCAGTGTGGATATTTCCATTGATATACAGATAGCTGTGTAGATATTTACATGTTCATACAGATAGCGGTGTAGATATTTCCATGTTCATACAGATAGCGGTGTAGATATTTCCATGTTCATATAGATAGCGGTGTAGATATTTCCATGTTCATACAGATAGCGGTGCGGATATTTCCATGTTTATTCAGATAGCAGTGCGGATATTTCCATGTTTATACAGATAATTGGGCAGATATTTCCATGTTTATACAGATAGCGGTGTAGATATTTCCATCTTAATACAGATGGCGGTGTAGATATGTCCATGATCGTACAGATGGCGGTGTAGATATTTCCATGTTCATACAGATGGCGGTGTAGATATTTCAAAGTTTATAGAGATAGCACTGTAGTTATTTCCATATTTATAGAGATATCTGTGTAGATATTTCCATGTATATTCAGATAGCTGTGTAGATATTTCCATGTTCATGCAGATTACGGTGTAGATATTTCCATGTTCATCCTGATGCCGTTGTAAAAATATCCATGTTCATACAAATGGCGGTGAAGATATTTCCATGCTCATACAGATGGCGGTGTAGGTATTTCCATGTTCATACAAATGGCGGTGTAGATATTTCCATGTTCATAGAGATGGCGGTGTAGATATTTCCAGGTTAATACAAATGGCGGTGTAGGTATTTCCATGTTCATAGAGATGGCGGTGTAGATATTTCCATGTTTATACAGATAGCAGTGTAGTTATTTCCATGTTTATAGAGATACCATTCTGGATATTTCCATTGATATACAGATAGCTGTGTAGATATTTGCATGTTCATACAGATAGCGGTGTAGATATTTCCATGTTCATACAGATAGCGGTGTAGATATTTCCCTGTTCATACAGATAGTGGTGTAGATATTTCCATGTTAATTCAGATAGCGGTGTAGATATTTCCATGTTCATACAGATAGCGGTGTAGCTATTTCCATGTTCATACAGATAGTGTAGATATTTCCATGTTTAGATAGATAATGGTGTAGATAATTTCAATTTTATACAGAGAGCAGTGTAGATATTTCCAAGTTCATACAGATAGCGGTGTAGATATTTCCACGTTTACAGAGATGGCGGTGTAGATATTTCCATGTTCATACAGATGGCGGTGTAGATATTTCCATGTTCATACCAATAGCGGTGTAGACATTTCCATGTTCATATATTTAGCGGTGTAGATATTTCCATGTTCATAGAGATTTCGAAGATATTTCCATGTTCATGCGGATAGCGGTGTAGATATTTCCATGTTCATACAGATAACGGTGTAGATATTTCCATGTTAATACAGATAGCCGTGTTGATATTTCCATGTTCATACAGATAGCGGTGTAGATATTTAAATGTTCATACAGTTAGCGGTGTAGATATTTCCATGTTCATACAGATGGCTGTGTAGATATTTACATGTTGATACAGATGGCGGTGTAGATATTTCCATGTTCATACAGATAGCGGTGTAGATATTTCCATGTTCATACAGATGGCAGTGTAGATATTTCCATGTTCATACAGATATCGGTGTAGATATTTCCATGTTCATACCAATAGCGGTGTAGACATTTCCATGTTCATACATTTAGCGGTGTAGATATTTCCATGTTCATACAGATGGCGGTGAAGATATTTACATGTTCATACAGATGGCGGTGTAGATATTTCCATGTTTGTACGGATGTCAGTGTAGATATTTCCATGTTCATAGAGATGGCGGTGTAGATATTTCCATGTTTATGCAGATAGCGGTATAGATATTTCCATGTATATACAGATGGTGGTGTAGACATTTCCATGTTTATAGAGATGGCGGTCTAGATATTTCCATGTTTACAGAGATAGTGGTGTAGTTATTTCCAAGTTTATAGAGACAGCGTTGTAGATATTTCCATGTTTATACAGATAGCGGTGAAGTTATTTCCATGTTTATACAGAGAGCGGTGTAGATATTTCCATGTTTATACAGATAGCAGTGTAGATATTTCCATGTTTAGAGAGATAACGGTGTAGATATTTTCAATTTTATACAGAGAGCAGTGTAGATATTTCCAAGTTCATACAGATAGCGGTGTAGATATTTCCACGTTTACAGAGATGGCGGTGTAGATATTTCCATGTTCATACAAATGGCGGGGTAGATATTTCCATGTTCATAGAGATGGCGGTGTAGATATTTCCATGTTCATACAAATGGCAGTGTAGATATTTCCATGTTCATAGAGATGGCGGTGTTGATATTTCCATATTTATAGAGATAGCAGTGTAGTTATTTCCATGTTTATAGAGATTGTAGTGTAGATATTTCCATTCATACACAGATAGCTCTGTAGATATTTGGATGTTCATAGAGATAGCGGTGTAGATATTTCCATGTTCATACAGATAGCGGTGTAGATATTTCCATGTTCATACAGATAGCGGTGTAGATATTTCCATGTTCATACAGTTAGCGGTTTAGATATTTCCATGTTCATACAGATGGCGGTGTAGATATTTACATGTTCATACAGATGGCGGTGTAGTTATTTCCATGTTCATACAGATAGCGGTGTAGATATTTCCATGTTCATACAGATAGCGGTGTAGATATTTCCAGGTTCATACCAATAGCGGTGTAGACATTTCCATGTTCATATATTTAGCGGTGTAGGTATTTCCATGTTCATACATATGGCGAAGATATTTCCATGTTCATGCAGATAGCGGTGTAGATATTTCCATGTTCATACAGATAGCGGTGTAGATATTTCCATGTTGATACAGATCGCGGTGTAGATATTTCCATGTTCATAGAGATTGCGGTGTAGATATTTCCATAATTATACAGATAGCAGTGTAGTTATTTCCATGTTTATAGAGATAGCAGTGTAGATATTTCCATTGATATACAGATAGCTGTTTAGATATTTGCATGGTCATACAGATAGCGGTGTAGATATTTCCATGTTCATACAGTTAGCGGTGTAGATATTTCCATGTTCATACAGATGGCGGTGTAGATATTTACATGTTCATACAGATGGCGGTATAGATATTTCCATGTTCGTACAGATGGCGTTGTAGATATTTCCATGTTTATAGACATGGCGGTGTACATATTTCCATGTTCATACAGATGGCGGTGTAAATATTTCCATGTTTATAGGGATGGCGGTGTAGAGATTTTCATGTTTACACAGATGGCAGTGTAGATATTTCCATGTTTACACAGATAGCGGTGTAGACATTTCCATGTTTACACAGATAGCGGTGTGGATATTTCCATGTTTATGCAGATAGCAGTGTAGATATTTCCATGTTTATACAGATAGTTGGGCAGATATTTCCATGTTTATACAGATGGAGGTGTAGATATGTACATCTTTATACAGAGCGGTGTAGATATGTCCATTTTTGTACAGATGACGGTGTAGATATTTCCATGTTCATACCAATAGCGGTGTAGACATTTTCCTGTTCATACATTTAGCGGTGTAGATATTTCCATGTTCATACAGATGGCGGTGAAGATATTTACATGTTCATACAGATGGCGGTGTAGATATTTCCATGTTTGTACGGATGGCAGTGTAGATATTTCCATGTTCATACAGTTGGCGGTGTAGATATTTCCATGTTTATACAGATAGCAGTGTAGTTATTTCCATGTTAATAGAGATAGCGGTGTAGATATTTCCATTGATATACAGATAGCTGTGTAGATATTTGCATGTTCATACAGATAGCGGTGTAGATATTTCCATGTTCATACAGATAGTGGTGTAGCTCTTTCCATGTTCATACAGATAGCGGTGTAGATATTTCTATGTTCATACAGAAAACGGTGTAGATATTTCCATGTTCGTACAGACAGCAGTGTAGATATTTCCATGTTCATACAGTTAGCGGTGTAGATATTTCCATGTTCATACAGATGGCGGTGTAGATATTTACATGTTCATACAGATGGCGGTAGAGATATTTCCATGTTCTTAGAGATGGCGGTGATCATATTTCCATGTTCATAGAGATGGCGGTGTAGATATTTCCATGTTTATGCAGATAGCGGTATAGATATTTCCATGTTTATACAGATGGCGGTGTAGATATTTCCATGTTTATAGAGATGGCGGTCTATATATTTCCATGTTTACAGAGATAGTGGTGTAGTTATTTCCAAATTTATAGAGACAGCGATGTAGATATTTCCATGTTTATACAGATAGCGGTGAAGATATTTCCATGTTTATACAGATAGCGGTGTAGATATTTCCATGTTCATACAGATAGCAGTGTAGATATTACCATGTTTATAGAGATAGTGTTGTAGATAATTTCAATTTCATACAGAGAGCAGTGTAGATATTTACAAGTTCATACAGACAGCGGTGTAGATATTTCCACGTTTACAGAGATGGCGGTGTAGATATTTCCATGTTCATACAGAGGACGGTGTAGATATTTCCATGTTTATAGGGATTGCGGTGTAGATATTTTCATGTTTACACAGATGGCGGTGTAGATATTTCCATGTTTACACAGATAGCGGTGTAGACATTTCCATGTTTACACAGATCGCGGTGTGGATATTTCCATGTTTATGCAGATAGCAGTGTAGATATTTCCGTGTTTATACAGATAGCGGTGCGGATATTTCCATGTTTATTCAGATAGCGGTGCAGTTATTTCCATGTTTATACAGATAGCAAGGCAGATATTTCCATGTTTATACAGGTAGCGGTGTAGATATTTCCATCTTAATACAGATGGCGGTGTAGATATGTCCATGTTTGTACAGATGGCGGTGTAGATATTTCCATGTTCATACAGATGGCGGTGTAGATATTTCAAAGTTTATAGAGATAGCGCTGTAGTTATTTCCATATTCCTAGAGAAATCTGTGTACATATTTCCATGTATATTCAGATAGCTGTGTAGATATTTGCATGTTCATGCAGATAGCGGTGTAGATATTTCCATGTTCATCCAGATGCCGGTGTACATATATCCATGATCATACAGATGGCGGTGAAGATATTTCCATGTTCATGCAGATGGTGGTGTAGGTATTTCCATGTTCATACAAATGGCGGTGTAGATATTTCCATGTTCATAGAGATGGCTGTGTAGATATTTCCAGGTTCATACAAATGGCGGTGGAGATATTTCCATGTTCATGGAGATGGCCGTGTAGATATTTCCATGTTTATACAGATACCAGTGTAGTTGTTTCCATGTTTATAGAGATACCAGTGTGGATATTTCCATTGATATACAGATAGCTGTGTAGATATTTACATGTTCATACAGATAGCGGTGTAGATATTTCCATGTTCATACAGATAGCGGTGTAGATATTTCCATGTTCATATAGATAGCGGTGTAGATATTTCCATGTTTATACAGATAGCGGTGCGGATATTTCCATGTTTATTCAGATAGCGGTGCGGATATTTCCATGTTTATACAGATAATTGGGCAGATATTTCCATGTTTATACAGATAGCGGTGTAGATATTTCTATCTTAATACAGATGGCGGTGTAGATATGTCCATGATCGTACAGATGGCGGTGTAGATATTTCCATGTTCATACAGATGGCGGTGTAGGTATTTCGAAATTTATAGAGATAGCGCTGTAGTTATTTCCATATTGATAGAGAAATCTGTGTAGATATTTCCATGTTAATTCAGATAGCGGTGTAGATATTTCCATGTTCATACAGATAGCGGTGTAGCTATTTCCATGATCATACAGATAGCAGTGTAGATATTTCCATGTTTAGATAGATAATGGTGTAGATAATTTCAAATTTCTACAGAGAGCAGTGTAGATATTTCCAAGTTCATACAGATAGCGGTGTAGATATTTCCACGTTTAAAGAGATGGCGGTGTAGATATTTCCATGTTCATACAGATGGCGGTGTAGATATTTCCATGTTCATAGAGATGGCTGTGTAGATATTTCCATGTTAATACAAATGGCAGTGTAGATATTTCCATGTTCATAGAGATGGCGGTGTTGATATTTCCATATTTATAGAGATAGCAGTGTAGTTATTTCCATGTTTATAGAGATAGTAGTGTAGATATTTCCATTGATATACAGATAGCTCTGTAGATATTTGCATGTTAATAGAGATAGCGGTGTAGATATTTCCATGTTCATACAGATAGCGGTGTAGATATTTCCATGTTTGTACGGATGGCAGTGTAGATATTTCCATGTTCATAAAGATGGCGGTGTAGATATTTCCATGTTTACACAGATAGCGGTGTAGACATTTCCATGTTTACACAGATAGCGATGTGGATATTTCCATGTTTATGCAGATAGCAGTGTAGATATTTCCGTGTTTATACAGTTAGCGGTGCGGATATTTCCATGTTTATTGAGATAGCGGTGCGGTTATTTCCATGTTTATACAGATAGTTAGGCAGATATTTCCATGTTTATACAGATAGCGGTGTAGATATTTCCATCTTAATATAGATGGCGCTGTAGATATGTCCATGTTTGTGCAGATGGCCATGTAGATATTTCCATGTTCATACAGATGGCGGTGTAGATATTTCAAAGTTTATAGAGATAGCGCTGTAGTTATTTCCATATTCCTAGAGAAATCTGTGTAGATATTTCCATGTATATTCAGATAGCTGTGTAGATATTTGCATGTTCATGCAGATAGCGGTGTAGATATTTCCATGTTCATCCAGATGCCGGTGTAGATATTTCCATGTTCATAGAGATGGCGGTGTAGATATTTCCAGGTTAATACAAATGGCGGTGTAGGTATTTCCATGTTCATAGAGATGGCGGTGTAGATATTTCCATGTTTATACAGATAGCAGTGTAGTTATTTCCATGTTTATAGAGATACCATTCTGGATATTTCCATTGATATACAGATAGCTGTGTAGATATTTGCATGTTCATACAGATAGCGGTGTAGATATTTCCATGTTCATACAGATAGCGGTGTAGATATTTCCCTGTTCATACAGATAGTGGTGTAGATATTTCCATGTTAATTCAGATAGCGGTGTAGATATTTCCATGTTCATACAGATAGCGGTGTAGCTATTTCCATGTTCATACAGATAGTGTAGATATTTCCATGTTTAGATAGATAATGGTGTAGATAATTTCAATTTTATACAGAGAGCAGTGTAGATATTTCCAAGTTCATACAGATAGCGGTGTAGATATTTCCTCGTTTACAGAGATGGCGGTGTAGATATTTCCATGTTCATACAGATGGCGGTGTAGATATTTCCATGTTCATAGAAATGGCAGTGTAGATATTCCATGTTAATACAAATGGCAGTGTGGATATTTCCATGTTCATAGAGATGGCGGTGTTGATATTTCCATATTTATAGAGATAGCAGTGTAGTTATTTCCATGTTTATAGAGATAGTAGTGTAGATATTTCCATTGATACACAGATAGCTCTGTAGATATTTGCATGTTAATAGAGATAGCGGTGTAGATATTGCCATGTTCATACAGATAGCGGTGTAGATATTTCCATGTTCACAGATAGCGGTGTAGATATTTCCATGTTCATACAGATAGCGGTGTATATATTTCCATGTTCATACAGATAGCGGTGTAGATATTTCCATTTTCATACAGTTAGCGGTTTAGATATTTCCATGTTCATACAGATGGTGGTGTAGATATTTACATGTTCATACAGTTGGCGGTGTAGTTATTTCCATGTTCATACAGATAGGGGTGTAGATATTTCCATGTTCATACCAATAGCGGTGTAGACATTTCCATGTTCATATATTTAGCGGTGTAGATATTTCCATGTTCATAGAGATGGCGAAGATATTTCCATGTTCATGCGGATAGCGGTGTAGATATTTCCATGTTCATACAGATAACGGTGTAGATATTTCCATGTTAATACGGATAGCGGTGTTGATATTTCCATGTTCATACAGAGAGCGGTGTAGATATTTAAATGTTCATACAGTTAGCGGTGTAGATATTTCCATGTTCATACAGATGGCTGTGTAGATATTTACATGTTGATACAGATGGCGGTGTAGATATTTCCATGTTCATACAGATAGCGGTGTAGATATTTCCATGTTCATACAGATAGCAGTGTAGATATTTCCATGTTCATACAGATATCGGTGTAGATATTTCCATGTTCATACCAATAGCGGTGTAGACATTTCCATGTTCATACATTTAGCGGTGTATATATTTCCATGTTCATACAGATGGCGGTGAAGATATTTACATGTTCATACAGATGGCGGTGTAGATATTTCCATGTTTGTACGGATGTCAGTGTAGATATTTCCATGTTCATAGAGATGGCGGTGTAGATATTTCCATGTTTATGCAGATAGCGGTATAGATATTTCCATGTATATACAGATGGTGGTGTAGACATTTCCATGTTTATAGAGATGGCGGTCTAGATATTTCCATGTTTACAGATATAGTGGTGTAGTTATTTCCAAGTTTATAGAGACAGCGTTGTAGATATTTCCATGTTTATACAGATAGCTGTGAAGTCATTTCCATGTTTATACAGAGAGCGGTGTAGATATTTCCATGTTTATACAGATAGCAGTGTAGATATTTCCATGTTTAGAGAGATAACGGTGTAGATGTTTTCAATTTTATACAGAGAGCAGTGTAGATATTTCCAAGTTCATACAGATAGCGGTGTAGATATTTCCACGTTTACAGAGATGGCGGTGCAGATATTTCCATGTTCATACAAATGGCGGGGTAGATTTTTCCATGTTCATAGAGATGGCGGTGTAGATATTTCCATGTTCATACAAGTGGCAGTGTAGATATTTCCATGTTCATAGAGATGGCGGTGTTGATATTTCCATATTTATAGAGATAGCAGTGTAGTTATTTCCATGTTTATAGAGATTGTAGTGTAGATATTTCCATTCATACACAGATAGCTCTGTAGATATTTGCATGTTCATAGAGATAGCGGTGTAGATATTTCCATGTTCATACAGATAGCGGTGTAGATATTTCCATGTTCATACAGATAGCGGTGTAGATATTTCCATGTTCATACAGATAGCGGTGTAGATATTTCCATGTTCATACAGTTAGCGGTTTAGATATTTCCATGTTCATACAGATGGCGGTGTAGATATTTACATGTTCATACAGATGGCGGTGTAGTTATTTCCATGTTCATACAGATAGCGGTGTAGATATTTCCATGTTCATACAGATAGCGGTGTAGATATTTCCAGGTTCATACCAATAGCGGTGTAGACATTTCCATGTTCATATATTTAGCGGTGTAGGTATTTCCATGTTCATACATATGGCGAAGATATTTCCATGTTCATGCAGATAGCGGTGTAGATATTTCCATGTTCATACAGATAGCGGTGTAGATATTTCCATGTTGATACAGATCGCGGTGTAGATATTTCCATGTTCATAGAGATTGCGGTGTAGATATTTCCATAATTATACAGATAGCAGTGTAGTTATTTCCATTGATATACAGATAGCTGTTTAGATATTTGCATGGTCATACAGATAGCGGTGTAGATATTTCCATGTTCGTACAGATAGGGGTGTAGATATTTCCATGTTCGTACAGATAGCGGTGTAGATATTTCCATGTTCATACAGATAACGGTGTAGATATTTCCATGTTCATACAGATAGCGGTGTAGATATTTCCATGTTCATACAGTTAGCGGTGTAGATATTTCCATGTTCATACAGATGGCGGTGTAGATATTTACATGTTCATACAGATGGCGGTATAGATATTTCCATGTTCGTACAGATGGCGTTGTAGATATTTCCATGTTTATAGACATGGCGGTGTACATATTTCCATGTTCATACAGATGGCGGTGTAAATATTTCCATGTTTATAGGGATGGCGGTGTAGAGATTTTCATGTTTACACAGATGGCAGTGTAGATATTTCCATGTTTACACAGATAGCGGTGTAGACATTTCCATGTTTACACAGATAGCGGTGTGGATATTTCCATGTTTATGCAGATAGCAGTGTAGATATTTCCATGTTTATACAGATAGTTGGGCAGATATTTCCATGTTTATACAGATGGCGGTGTAGATATGTACATCTTTATACAGAGGGCGGTGTAGATATGTCCATGTTTGTACAGATGACGGTGTAGATATTTCCATGTTCATACCAATAGCGGTGTAGACATTTTCATGTTCATACATTTAGCGGTGTAGATATTTCCATGTTCATACAGATGGCGGTGAAGATATTTACATGTTCATACAGATGGCGGTGTAGATATTTCCATGTTTGTACGGATGGCAGTGTAGATATTTCCATGTTCATACAGTTGGCGTTGTAGATATTTCCATGTTTATACAGATAGCAGTGTAGTTATTTCCATGTTAATAGAGATAGCGGTGTAGATATTTCCATTGATATACAGATAGCTGTGTAGATATTTGCATGTTCATACAGATAGCGGTGTAGATATTTCCATGTTCATACAGATAGTGGTGTAGCTATTTCCATGTTCATACAGATAGCGGTGTACATATTTCTATGTTCATACAGAAAACGGTGTAGATATTTCCATGTTCGTACAGACAGCAGTGTAGATATTTCCATGTTCATACAGTTAGCGGTGTAGATATTTCCATGTTCATACAGATGGCGGTGTAGATATTTACATGTTCATACAGATGGCAGTAGAGATATTTCCATGTTCTTAGAGATGGCGGTGATCATATTTCCATGTTCATAGAGATGGCGGTGTAGATATTTCCATGTTTATGCAGATAGCGGTATAGATATTTCCATGTTCATACAGATGGCGGTGTAGATATTTACATGTTCATACAGATGGCGGTGTAGTTATTTCCATGTTCATACAGATAGCGGTGTAGATATTTCCATGTTCATACAGAGAGCGGTGTAGATATTTCCAGGTTCATACCAATAGCGGTGTAGACATTTCCATGTTCATATATTTAGCGGTGTAGATATTTCCATGTTCATACATATGGCGAAGATATTTCCATGTTCATGCAGATAGCGGTGTAGATATTTCCATGTTCATACAGATAGCGGTGTAGATATTTCCATGTTGATACAGATCGCGGTGTAGATATTTCCATGTTCATAGAGATTGCGGTGTAGATATTTCCATAATTATACAGATAGCAGTGTAGTTATTTCCATTGATATACAGATAGCTGTTTAGATATTTGCATGGTCATACAGATAGCGGTGTAGATATTTCCATGTTCGTACAGATAGGGGTGTAGATATTTCCATGTTCGTACAGATAGCGGTGTAGATATTTCCATGTTCATACAGATAACGGTGTAGATATTTCCATGTTCATACAGATAGCGGTGTAGATATTTCCATGTTCATACAGTTAGCGGTGTAGATATTTCCATGTTCATACAGATGGCGGTGTAGATATTTACATGTTCATACAGATGGCGGTGTAGATATTTCCATGTTCGTACAGATGGCGTTGTAGATATTTCCATGTTTATAGACATGGCGGTGTACATATTTCCATGTTCATACAGATGGCGGTGTAAATATGTCCATGTTTATAGGGATGGCGGTGTAGAGATTTTCATGTTTACACAGATGGCAGTGTAGATATTTCCATGTTTACACAGATAGCGGTGTAGACATTTCCATGTTTACACAGATAGCGGTGTGGATATTTCCATGTTTATGCAGATACCAGTGTAGATATTTCCATGTTTATACAGATAGTTGGGCAGATATTTCCATGTTTATACAGATGGCGGTGTAGATATGTACATCTTTATACAGATGGCGGTGTAGATATGTCCATGTTTGTACAGATGACGGTGTAGATATTTCCATGTTCATACCAATAGCGGTGTAGACATTTTCATGTTCATACATTTAGCGGTGTAGATATTTCCATGTTCATACAGATGGCGGTGAAGATATTTACATGTTCATACAGATGGCGGTGTAGATATTTCCATGTTTGTACGGATGGCAGTGTAGATATTTCCATGTTCATACAGTTGGCGGTGTAGTTATTTCCATGTTTATACAGATAGCAGTGTAGTTATTTCCATGTTAATAGAGATAGCGGTGTAGATATTTCCATTGATATACAGATAGCTGTGTAGATATTTGCATGTTCATACAGATAGCGGTGTAGATATTTCCATGTTCATACAGATAGTGGTGTAGCTATTTCCATGTTCATACAGATAGCGGTGTAGATATTTCTATGTTCATACAGAAAACGGTGTAGATATTTCCATGTTTATACAGATGGCGGTGTAGATATTTCCATGTTTATAGAGATGGCGGTCTAGATATTTCCATGTTTACAGAGATAGTGGTGTAGTTATTTCCAAATTTATAGAGACAGCGATGTAGATATTTCCATGTTTATACAGATAGCGGTGAAGATATTTCCATGTTTATACAGATAGCGGTGTAGATATTTCCATGTTCATACAGATAGCAGTGTAGATATTACCATGTTTATAGAGATAGTGTTGTAGATAATTTCAATTTCATACAGAGAGCAGTGTAGATATTTACAAGTTCATACAGACAGCGGTGTAGATATTTCCACGTTTACAGAGATGGAGGTGTAGATATTTCCATGTTCATACAGATGGCGGTGTAGATATTTCCATGTTTATAGGGATGGCGGTGTAGATATTTTCATGTTTACACAGATGGCGGTGTAGATATTTCCATGTTTATGCAGATAGCAGTGTAGATATTTCCGTGTTTATACAGATAGCGGTGCGGATATTTCCATGTTTATTCAGATAGCGGTGCAGTTATTTCCATGTTTATACAGATAGCAAGGCAGATATTTCCATGTTTATACAGGTAGCGGTGTAGATATTTCCATCTTAATACAGATGGCGGTGTAGATATGTCCATGTTTGTACAGATGGCGGTGTAGATATTTCCATGTTCATACAGATGGCGGTGTAGATATTTCAAAGTTTATAGAGATAGCGCTGTAGTTATTTCCATATTCCTAGAGAAATCTGTGTAGATATTTCCATGTATATTCAGATAGCTGTGTAGATATTTGCATGTTCATGCAGATAGCGGTGTAGATATTTCCATGTTCATCCAGATGCCGGTGTACATATATCCATGTTCATACAGATGGCAGTGAAGATATTTCCATGTTCCTGCAGATGGTGGTGTAGGTATTTCCATGTTCATACAAATGGCGGTGTAGATATTTCCATGTTCATAGAGATGGCTGTGTAGATATTTCCAGGTTCATACAAATGGCGGTGGAGATATTTCAATGTTCATAGAGATTGCCGTGTAGATATTTCCATGTTTATACAGATACCAGTGTAGTTGTTTCCATGTTTATAGAGATACCAGTGTGGATATTTCCATTGATATACAGATAGCTGTGTAGATATTTACATGTTCATACAGATAGCGGTGTAGATATTTCCATGTTCATACAGATAGCGGTGTAGATATTTCCATGTTCATATAGATAGCGGTGTAGATATTTCCATGTTCATACAGATAGCGGTGCGGATATTTCCATGTTTATTCAGATAGCGGTGCGGATATTTCCATGTTTATACAGATAATTGGGCAGATATTTCCATGTTTATACAGATAGCGGTGTAGATATTTCCATCTTAATACAGATGGCGGTGTAGATATGTCCATGATCGTACAGATGGCGGTGTAGATATTTCCATGTTCATACAGATGGCGGTGTAGATATTTCGAAGTTTATAGAGATAGCGCTGTAGATATTTCCATATTTATAGAGAAATCTGTGTAGATATTTCCATGTATATTCAGATAGCTGTGTAGATATTTCCATGTTCATGCAGATTACGGTGTAGATATTTCCATGTTCATCCTGATGCCGGTGTAAAAATATCCATGTTCATGCAAATGGCGGTGAAGATATTTCCATGCTCATACAGATGGCGGTGTAGGTATTTCCATGTTCATACAAATGTCGGTGTAGATATTTCCATGTTCATAGAGATGGCTGTGTAGATATTTCCAGGTTCATACAAATGGCGGTGTAGGTATTTCCATGTTCATAGAGATGGCGGTGTAGATATTTCCATGCTTATACAGATAGCAGTGTAGTTATTTCCATGTTTATAGAGATAACATTCTGGATATTTCCATTGATATACAGATAGCTGTGTAGATATTTGCATGTTCATACAGATAGCGGTGTAGATATTTCCATGTTCATACAGATAGCGGTGTACATATTTCCCTGTTCATACAGATAGTGGTGTAGATATTTCCATGTTAATTCAGATAGCGGTGTAGATATTTCCATGTTCATACAGATAGCGGTGTAGCTATTTCCATGTTCATACAGATAGCAGTATAGATATTTCCATGTTTAGATAGATAATGGTGTAGATAATTTCAATTTTATACAGAGAGCAGTGTAGATATTTCCAAGTTCATACAGATAGCGGTGTAGATATTTCCACGTTTACAGAGATGGCGGTGTAGATATTTCCATGTTCATACAGATGGCGGTGTAGATATTTCCATGTTCATAGAGATGGCGGTGTAGATATTTCCATGTTAATACAAATGGCAGTGTGGATATTTCCATGTTCATAGAGATGGCGGTGTTGATATTTCCATATTTATAGAGATAGCAGTGTAGTTATTTCCATGTTTATAGAGATAGTAGTGTAGATATTTCCATTGATATACAGATAGCTCTGTAGATATTTGCATGGTAATAGAGATAGCAGTGTAGATATTTCCATGTTCATACAGATAGCGGTGTAGATATTTCCATATTCACAAATAGCGGTGTAGATATTTCCATGTTCATACAGATAGCGGTGTAGATATTTCCATGTTCATACAGATAGCGGTGTAGATATTTCCATTTTCATACAGTTAGCGGTGTAGATATTTCCATGTTCATACAGATGGCGGTGTAGATATTTACATGTTCATACAGATGGCGGTGTAGTTATTTCCATGTTCATACAGATAGCGGTGTAGATATTTCCATGTTCATACAGATAGCGGTGTAGATATTTCCATGTTCATACAGATAGGGGTGTAGATATTTCCATGTTCATACCAATAGCGGTGTAGACATTTCCATGTTCATATATTTAGCGGTGTAGATATTTCCATGTTCATAGAGATGGCGAAGATATTTCCATGTTCATGCGGATAGCGGTGTAGATATTTCCATGTTCATACAGATAACGGTGTAGATATTTCCATGTTAATACAGATAGCGGTGTTGATATTTCCATGTTCATACAGATAGCGGTGTAGATATTTAAATGTTCATACAGTTAGCGGTGTAGATATTTCCATGTTCATACAGATGGCTGTGTAGATATTTACATGTTGATACAGATGGCGGTGTAGATATTTCCATGTTCATACAGATAGCGGTGTAGATATTTCCATGTTCATACAGATAGCAGTGTAGATATTTCCATGTTCATACAGATATCGGTGTAGATATTTCCATGTTCATACCAATAGCGGTGTAGACATTTCCATGTTCATACATTTAGCGGTGTAGATATTTCCATGTTCATACAGATGGCGGTGAAGATATTTACATGTTCATACAGATGGCGGTGTTGATATTTCCATGTTTGTACGGATGGCAGTGTAGATATTTCCATGTTCATAGAGATAGCGGTGTAGATATTTCCATGTTTATGCAGATAGCTGTATAGATATTTCCATGTATATACAGATGGTGGTGTAGACATTTCCATGTTTATAGAGATGGCGGTCTAGATATTTCCATGTTTACAGAGATAGTGGGGTAGTTATTTAAAAGTTTATTGAGACAGCGTTGTAGATATTTCCATGTTTATACAGATAGCGGTGAAGTTATTTCCATGTTTATACAGAGAGCGGTGTAGATATTTCCATGTTTATACAGATAGCAGTGTAGATATTTCCATGTTTAGAGAGATAACGGTGTAGATATTTTCAATTTTATACAGAGAGCAGTGTAGATATTTCCAAGTTCATACAGATAGCGGTGTAGATATTTCCACGTTTACAGAGATGGCGGTGTAGATATTTCCATGTTCATACAAATGGCGGTGTAGATATTTCCATGTTCATAGAGATGGCGGTGTAGATATTTCCATGTTCATACAAATGGCAGTGTAGATATTTCCATGTTCATAGAGATGGCGGTGTTGATATTTCCATATTTATAGAGATAGCAGTGTAGTTATTTCCATGTTTATAGAGATACTAGTGTAGATATTTCCATTGATATACAGATAGCTCTGTAGATATTTGCATGTTCATAGAGATAGCGGTGTAGATATTTCCATGTTCATACAGATAGCGGGGTAGATATTTCCATGTTCATACAGATAGCGGTGTAGATATTTCCATGCTCATACAGATAGCGGTGTAGATATTTCCATGTTCATACAGATAGCAGTGTAGATATTTCCATGTTCATACAGATATCGGTGTAGATATTTCCATGTTCATACCAATAGCGGTGTAGACATTTCCATGTTCATACATTTAGCGGTGTAGATATTTCCATGTTCATACAGATGGCGGTGAAGATATTTACATGTTCATACAGATGGCGGTGTAGATATTTCCATGTTTGTACGGATGGCAGTGTAGATATTTCCATGTTCATAGAGATGGCGGTGTAGACATTTCCATGTTTATGCAGATAGCGGTATAGATATTTCCATGTATATACAGATGGTGGTGTAGACATTTCCATGTTTATAGAGAAGGCGGTCTAGATATTTCCATGTTTACATAGATAGTGGTGTAGTTATTTAAAAGTTTATTGAGACAGCGTTGTAGATATTTCCATGTTTATACAGATAGCGGTGAAGTTATTTCCATGTTTATACAGAGAGCGGTGTAGATATTTCCATGTTTATACAGATAGCAGTGTAGATATTTCCATGTTTAGAGAGATAACGGTGTAGATATTTTCAATTTTATACAGAGAGCAGTGTAGATATTTCCAAGTTCATACAGATAGCGGTGTAGATATTTCCACGTTTACAGAGATGGCGGTGTAGATATTTCCATGTTCATACAAATGGCGGTGTAGATATTTCCATGTTCATAGAGATGGCGGTGTAGATATTTCCATGTTCATACAAATGGCAGTGTAGATATTTCCATGTTCATAGAGATGGCGGTGTTGATATTTCCATATTTATAGAGATAGCAGTGTAGTTATTTCCATGTTTATAGAGATAGTAGTGTAGATATTTCCATTGATATACAGATAGCTCTGTAGATATTTGCATGTTCATAGAGATAGCGGTGTAGATATTTCCATGTTCATACAGATAGCGGTGTAGATATTTCCATGTTCATACAGATAGCGGTGTAGATATTTCCATGTTCATACAGATAGCGGTGTAGATATTTCCAGGTTCATACCAATAGCGGTGTAGACATTTCCATGTTCATATATTTAGCGGTGTAGATATTTCCATGTTCATACAGATGGCGAGGATATTTCCATGTTCATGCAGATAGCGGTGTAGATATTTCCATGTTCATACAGATAGCGGTGTAGATATTTCCATGTTCATACAGATCGCGGTGTAGATATTTCCATGTTCATAGAGATGGCGGTGTAGATATTTCCATATTTATACAGATAGCAGTGTAGTTATTTCCATGTTTATAGGGATAGCAGTGTAGATATTTCCATTGATATACAGATAGCTGTGTAGATATTTGCATGGTCATACAGATAGCGGTGTAGATATTTCCATGTTCGTACAGATAGGGGTGTAGATATTTCCATGTTCGTACAGATAGCGGTGTAGATATTTCCATGTTCATACAGATAACGGTGTAGATATTTCCATGTTCATACAGATAGCGGTGTAGATATTTCCATGTTCATACAGTTAGCGGTGTAGATATTTCCATGTTCATACAGATGGCGGTGTAGATATTTACATGTTCATACAGATGGCGGTATAGATATTTCCATGTTCGTACAGATGGCGTTGTAGATATTTCCATGTTTATAGACATGGCGGTGTACATATTTCCATGTTCATACAGAGGGAGGTGTAAATATTTCCATGTTTATAGGGATGGCGGTGTAGAGATTTTCATGTTTACACAGATGGCAGTGTAGATATTTCCATGTTTACACAGATAGCGGTGTAGACATTTCCATGTTTACACAGATAGCGGTGTGGATATTTCCATGTTTATGCAGATAGCAGTGTAGATATTTCCATGTTTATACAGATAGTTGGGCAGATATTTCCATGTTTATACAGATGGCGGTGTAGATATGTACATTTTTATACAGATGGCGTTGTAGATATGTCCATGTTTGTACAGATGACGGTGTAGATATTTCCATGTTCATACCAATAGCGGTGTAGACATTTTCATGTTCATACATTTAGCGGTGTAGATATTTCCATGTTCATACAGATGGCGGTGAAGATATTTACATGTTCATACAGATGGCGGTGTAGATATTTCCATGTTTGTACGGATGGCAGTGTAGATATTTCCATGTTCATACAGTTGGCCTTGTAGATATTTCCATGTTTATACAGATAGCAGTGTAGTTATTTCCATGTTAATAGAGATAGCGGTGTAGATATTTCCATTGATATACAGATAGCTGTGTAGATATTTGCATGTTCATACAGATAGCGGTGTAGATATTTCCATGTTCATACAGATAGTGGTGTAGCTATTTCCATGTTCATACAGATAGCGGTGTAGATATTTCTATGTTCATACAGAAAACGGTGTAGATATTTCCATGTTCGTACAGACAGCAGTGTAGATATTTCCATGTTCATACAGTTAGCGGTGTAGATATTTCCATGTTCATAGAGATGGCGGTGTTGATATTTCCATATTTATAGAGATAGCAGTGTAGTTATTTCCATGTTTATAGAGATACTAGTGTAGATATTTCCATTTATATACAGATAGCTCTGTAGATATTTGCATGTTAACAGAGATAGTGGTGTAGATATTTCCATGTTCATACAGATAGCGGTGTAGATATTTCCATGTTCACAGATAGCGGTGTAGATATTTCCATGTTCATACAGATAGCGGTGTAGATATTTCCATGTTCATACAGATAGCGTTGTAGATATTTCCATTTTCATTCAGTTAGCGGTTTAGATATTTCCATGTTCATACAGATGGCGGTGTAGATATTTACATGTTCATACAGATGGCGGTGTAGTTATTTCCATGTTCATACAGATAGCGGTGTAGATATTTCCATGTTCATACAGATAGCGGTGTAGATATTTCCATGTTCATAGAGATAGCGGTGTAGATATTTCCATATTCATACCAATAGCGGTGTAGACATTTCCATGTTCATATATTTAGCTGTGTAGATATTTCCATGTTCATAGAGATGGCGAAGATATTTCCATGTTCATGCGGATAGCGGTGTAGATATTTCCATGTTCATACAGATAGCGGTGTAGATATTTCCATGTTAATACAGATAGCGGTGTTGATATTTCCATGTTCATACAGATAGCGGTGTAGATATTTAAATGTTCATACAGTTAGCGGTGTAGATATTTCCATGTTCATACAGATGGCTGTGTAGATATTTACATGTTGATACAGATGGCGGTGTAGATATTTCCATGTTCATACAGATAGCGGTGTAGATATTTCCATGTTCATACAGATAGCAGTGTAGATATTTCCATGTTCATACAGATAGCGGTGTATATATTTCCATGTTCATACCAATAGCGGTGTAGACATTTCCATGTTCATACATTTAGCGGTGTAGATATTTCCATGTTCATACAGATGGCGGTGAAGATATTTACATGTTCATACAGATGGTGGTGTAGATATTTCCATGTTCATAGAGATGGCGGTGTAGATATTTCCATGTTTATGCAGATAGCGGTATAGATATTTCCATGTTTATACAGATGGCGGTGTAGATATTTCCATGTTTATAGAGATGGCGGTCTAGATATTTCCATGTTTACAGAGATAGTGGTGTAGTTATTTCCAAGTTTATAGAGACAGCGATGTAGATATTTCCATGTTTATACAGATAGCGGTGAAGATATTTCCATGTTTATACAGATAGCGGTGTAGATATGTACATCTTTATACAGATGGCGGTGTAGATATGTCCATGTTTGTACAGATGACGGTGTAGATATTTCCATGTTCATACCAATAGCGGTGTAGACATTTTCATGTTCATACATTTAGCGGTGTAGATATTTCCATGTTCATACAGATGGCGGTGAAGATATTTACATGTTCATACAGATGGCGGTGTAGATATTTCCATGTTTGTACGGATGGCAGTGTAGATATTTCCATGTACATACAGTTGGCGGTGTAGATATTTCCATGTTTATACAGATAGCAGTGTAGTTATTTCCATGTTAATAGAGATAGCGGTGTAGATATTTCCATTGATATACAGATAGCTGTGTAGATATTTGCATGTTCATACAGATAGCGGTGTAGATATTTCCATGTTCATACAGATAGTGGTGTAGCTATTTCCATGTTCATACAGATAGCGGTGTAGATATTTCCATGTTCATACAGATAGCAGTGTAGATATTACCATGTTTATAGAGATAGTGTTGTAGATAATTTCAATTTCATACAGAGAGCAGTGTAGATATTTACAAGTTCTTACAGATAGCGGTGGAGATATTTCCACGTTTACAGAGATGGCGGTGTAGATATTTCCATGTTCATACAGAGGACGGTGTAGATATTTCCATGTTTATAGGGATGGCGGTGTAGATATTTTCATGTTTACACAGATGGCGGTGTAGATATTTCCATGTTTACACAGATAGCGGTGTAGACATTTCCATGTTTACACAGATAGCGGTGTGGATATTTCCATGTTTATACAGATAGCAGTGTAGATATTTCCGTGTTTATACAGATAGCGGTGCGGATATTTCCATGTTTATTCAGATAGCGGTGCGGTTATTTCCATGTTTATACAGATAGTTAGGCAGATATTTCCATGTTTATACAGATAGCGGTGTAGATATTTCCATCTTAATATAGATGGCGGTGTAGATATGTCCATGTTTGTACAGATGGCGGTGTAGATATTTCCATGTTCATACAGATGGCGGTGTAGATATTTCAAAGTTTATAGAGATAGCGCTGTAGTTATTTCCATATTCCTAGAGAAATCTGTGTAGATATTTCCATGTATATTCAGATAGCTGTGTAGATATTTGCATGTTCATGCAGATAGCGGTGTAGATATTTCCATGTTCATCCAGATGCCGGTGTACATATATCCATGTTCATACAGATGGCGGTGAAGATATTTCCATGTTCATGCAGATGGTGGTGTAGGTATTTCCATGTTCATACAAATGGCGGTGTAGATATTTCCATGTTCATAGAGATGGCTGTGTAGATATTTCCAGGTTCATACAAATTGCGGTGGAGATATTTCCATGTTCATAGAGATGGCCGTGTAGATATTTCCATGTTTATACAGATACCAGTGTAGTTGTTTCCATGTTTATAGAGATACCAGTGTGGATATTTCCATTGATATACAGATAGCTGTGTAGATATTTACATGTTCATACAGATAGCGGTGTAGATATTTCCATGTTCATACAGATAGCGGTGTAGATATTTCCATGTTCATATAGATAGCGGTGTAGATATTTCCATGTTCATACAGATAGCGTTGCGAATATTTCCATGTTTATTCAGATAGCGGTGTTGATATTTCCATGTTTATACAGATAATTGGGCAGATATTTCCATGTTTATACAGATAGCGGTGTAGATATTTCCATCTTAATACAGATGGCGGTGTAGATATGTCCATGATCGTACAGATGGCGGTGTAGATATTTCCATGTTCATACAGATGGCGGTGTAGATATTTCGAAGTTTATAGAGATAGCGCTGTAGATATTTCCATATTTATAGAGAAATCTGTGTAGATATTTCCATGTATATTCAGATAGCTGTGTAGATATTTCCATGTTCATGCAGATTACGGTGTAGATATTTCCATGTTCATCCTGATGCCGGTGTAAAAATATCCATGTTCATGCAAATGGCGGTGAAGATATTTCCATGCTCATACAGATGGCGGTGTAGGTATTTCCATGTTCATACAAATGGCGGTGTAGATATTTCCATGTTCATAGAGATGGCTGTGTAGATATTTCCAGGTTCATACAAATGGCGGTGTAGGTATTTCCATGTTCATAGAGATGGCGGTGTAGATATTTCCATGTTTATACAGATAGCAGTGTAGTTATTTCCATGTTTATAGAGATACCATTCTGGATATTTCCATTGATATACAGATAGCTGTGTAGATATTTGCATGTTCATACAGATAGCGGTGTAGATATTTCCATGTTCATACAGATAGCGGTGTAGATATTTCCCTGTTCATACAGATAGTGGTGTAGATATTTCCATGTTAATTCTGATAGCGGTGTAGATATTTCCATGTTCATACAGATAGCGGTGTAGCTATTTCCATGTTCATACAGATAGCAGTATAGATATTTCCATGTTTAGATATATAATGGTGTAGATAATTTCAATTTTATACAGAGAGCAGTGTAGATATTTCCAAGTTCATACAGATAGCGGTGTAGATATTTCCACGTTTACAGAGATGGCGGTGTAGATATTTCCATGTTCATACAGATGGCGGTGTAGATATTTCCATGTTCATACAGATGGCGGTGTAGATATTTCCATGTTAATACAAATGGCAGTGTGGATATTTCCATGTTCATAGAGATGGCGGTGTTGATATTTCCATATTTATAGAGATAGCAGTGTAGTTATTTCCATGTTTATAGAGATAGTAGTGTAGATATTTCCATTGATATACAGATAGCTCTGTAGATATTTGCATGTTAATAGAGATAGCGGTGTAGATATTTCCATGTTCATACAGATAGCGGTGTAGATATTTCCATGTTCACAGATAGCGGTGTAGATATTTCCATGTTCATACAGATAGCGGTGTAGATATTTCCATGTTCATACAGATAGCGGTGAAGTTATTTCCATGTTTATACAGAGAGCGGTGTAGATATTTCCATGTTTATACAGATAGCAGTGTAGATATTTCCATGTTTAGAGAGATAACGGTGTAGATATTTTCAATTTTATACAGAGAGCAGTGTAGATATTTCCAAGTTCATACAGATAGCGGTGTAGATATTTCCACGTTTACAGAGATGGCGGTGTAGATATTTCCATGTTCATACAAATGGCGGTGTAGATATTTCCATGTTCATAGAGATGGCGGTGTAGATATTTCCATGTTCATACAAATGGCAGTGTAGATATTTCCATGTTCATAGAGATGGCGGTGTTGATATTTCCATATTTATAGAGATAGCAGTGTAGTTATTTCCATGTTTATAGAGATAGTAGTGTAGATATTTCCATTGATATACAGATAGCTCTGTAGATATTTGCATGTTCATAGAGATAGCGGTGTAGATATTTCCATGTTCATACAGATAGCGGTGTAGATATTTCCATGTTCATACAGATAGCGGTGTAGATATTTCCATGTTCATACAGATAGCGGTGTAGATATTTCCAGGTTCATACCAATAGCGGTGTAGACATTTCCATGTTCATATATTTAGCGGTGTAGATATTTCCATGTTCATACAGATGGCGAGGATATTTCCATGTTCATGCAGATAGCGGTGTAGATATTTCCATGTTCATACAGATAGCGGTGTAGATATTTCCATGTTCATACAGTTAGCGGTTTAGATATTTCCATGTTCATACAGATGGCGGTGTAGATATTTACATGTTCATACAGATGGCGGTGTAGTTATTTCCATGTTCATACAGATAGCGGTGTAGATATTTCCATGTTCATACAGATGGCTGTGTAGATATTTACATGTTGATACAGATGGCGGTGTAGATATTTCCATGTTCATACAGATAGCGGTGTAGATATTTCCATGTTCATACAGATAGCGGTGTTGATATTTCCATGTTCATACAGATATCGGTGTAGATATTTACATGTTCATACCAATAGCGGTGTAGACATTTCCATGTTCATACATTTAGCGGTGTAGATATTTCCATGTTCATACAGATGGCAGTGAAGATATTTACATGTTCATACAGATGGCGGTGTAGATATTTCCATGTTTGTACGGATGGCAGTGTAGATATTTCCATGTTCATAGAGATGGCGGTGTAGATATTTCCATGTTTATGCAGATAGCGGTATAGATATTTCCATGTATATACAGATGGTGCTGTAGACATTTCCACGATTATAGAGATGGCGGTCTAGATATTTCCATGTTTACAGAGATAGTGGTGTAGTTATTTAAAAGTTTATTGAGACAGCGTTGTAGATATTTCCATGTTTATACAGATAGCGGTGAAGTTATTTCCATGTTTATACAGAGAGCGGTGTAGATATTTCCATGTTTATACAGATAGCAGTGTAGATATTTCCATGTTTAGAGAGATAACCGTGTAGATATTTTCAATTTTATACAGAGAGCAGTGTAGATATTTCCAAGTTCATACAGATAGCGGTGTAGATATTTCCACATTTACAGAGATGGCGGTGTAGATATTTCCATGTTCATACAAATGGCGGTGTAGATATTTCCATGTTCATAGAGATGGCGGTGTAGATATTTCCATGTTCATACAAATGGCAGTGTAGATATTTCCATGTTCATAGAGATGGCGGTGTTGATATTTCCATATTTATAGAGATAGCAGTGTAGTTATTTCCATGTTTATAGATATAGTAGTGTAGATATTTCCATTGATATACAGATAGCTCTGTAGATATTTGCATGTTCATAGAGATAGCGGTGTAGATATTTCCATGTTCATACAGATAGCGGTGTAGATATTTCCATGTTCATACAGATAGCGGTGTAGATATTTCCATGTTCATACAGATAGCGGTGTAGATATTTCCATGTTCATACAGATAGCGGTGTAGATATTTCCATGTTCATACAGTTAGCGGTTTAGATATTTCCATGTTCATACAGATGGCGGTGTAGAT
This sequence comes from Gorilla gorilla gorilla, assembly GCF_029281585.2. Classification (NCBI taxonomy): domain Eukaryota; kingdom Metazoa; phylum Chordata; class Mammalia; order Primates; family Hominidae; genus Gorilla; species Gorilla gorilla. The sequence continues at coordinate 14,041,333 of NC_073235.2, read as the reverse complement.
ATTTACATGTTCATGCAGATGGCGGTGTAGATATTTCCATGTTCATACAGATAGCGGTGTAGATATTTCCATGTTCATACAGATAGCGGTGTAGATATTTCCAGGTTCATACCAATAGCGGTGTAGACATTTCCATGTTCATATATTTAGCGGTGTAGATATTTCCATGTTCATACAGATGGCAAAGATATTTCCATGTTCATGCAGATAGCGGTGTAGATATTTCCATGTTCATACAGATAGCGGTGTAGATATTTCCATGTTCATACAGATCGCGGTGTAGATATTTCCATGTTCATAGAGATGGCGGTGTAGATATTTCCATATTTATACAGATAGCAGTGTAGTTATTTCCATGTTTATAGAGATAGCAGTGTAGATATTTCCATTGATATACAGACAGCTGTGTAGATATTTGCATGGTCATACAGATAGCGGTGTAGATATTTCCATGTTTGTACAGATAGGGGTGTAGATATTTCCATGTTCATACAGATAGCGGTGTAGATATTTCCATGTTCATACAGATAACGGTGTAGATATTTCCAAGTTCATACAGATATCGGTGTAGATATTTCCATGTTCATACAGTTAGCGGTGTAGATATTTCCATGTTCATACAGATGGCGGTGTAGATATTTACATGTTCATACAGATGGCGGTATAGATATTTCCATGTTCGTACAGATGGCGTTGTAGATATTTCCATGTTTATAGACATGGCGGTGTACATATTTCCATGTTCATACAGATGGAGGTGTAAATATTTCCATGTTTATAGGGATGGCGGTGTAGAGAATTTCATGTTTACACAGATGGCAGTGTAGATATTTCCATGTTTACACAGATAGCGGTGTAGACATTTCCATGTTTACACAGATAGCGGTGTGGATATTTCCATGTTTATGCAGATAGCAGTGTAGATATTTCCATGTTTATACAGATAGTTGGGCAGATATTTCCATGTTTATACAGATGGCGGTGTAGATATGTACATCTTTATACAGATGGCGGTGTAGATATGTCCATGTTTGTACAGATGACGGTGTAGATATTTCCATGTTCATACCAATAGCGGTGTAGACATTTTCATGTTCATACATTTAGCGGTGTAGATATTTCCATGTTCATACAGATAGCGGTGAAGATATTTACATGTTCATACAGATGGCGGTGTAGATATTTCCATGTTTGTACGGATGGCAGTGTAGATATTTCCATGTTCATACAGTTGGCGGTGTAGATATTTCCATGTTTATACAGATAGCAGTGTAGTTATTTCCATGTTAATAGAGATAGCGGTGTAGATATTTCCATTGATATACAGATAGCTGTGTAGATATTTGCATGTTCATACAGATAGCGGTGTAGATATTTCCATGTTCATACAGATAGTGGTGTAGCTATTTCCATGTTCATACAGATAGCGGTGTAGATATTTCTATGTTCATACAGAAAACGGTGTAGATATTTCCATGTTCGTACAGACAGCAGTGTAGATATTTCCATGTTCATACAGTTAGCGGTGTAGATATTTCCATGTTCATACAGATGGCGGTGTAGATATTTACATGTTCATACAGATGGCGGTAGAGATATTTCCATGTTCGTACAGATGGCGGTGAACATATTTCCATGTTCATAGAGATGGCGGTGTAGATATTTCCATGTTTATGCAGATAGCGGTATAGATATTTCCATGTTTATACAGATGGCGGTGTAGATATTTCCATGTTTATAGAGATGGCGGTCTATATATTTCCATGTTTACAGAGATAGTGGTGTAGTTTTTTCCAAGTTTATAGAGACAGCGATGTAGATATTTCCATGTTTATACAGATAGCGGTGAAGATATTTCCATGTTTATACAGATAGCGGTGTAGATATTTCCATGTTCATACAGATAGCAGTGTAGATATTACCATGTTTATAGAGATAGTGTTGTAGATAATTTCAATCTCATACAGAGAGCAGTGTAGATATTTACAAGTTCATACAGATAGCGGTGTAGATATTTCCACGTTTACAGAGATGGCGGTGTAGATATTTCCATGTTCATACAGAGGACGGTGTAGATATTTCCATGTTTATAGGGATGGCGGTGTAGATATTTTCATGTTTACCCAGATGGCGGTGTAGATATTTCCATGTTTACACAGATAGCGGTGTAGACATTTCCATGTTTACACAGATAGCGGTGTGGATATTTCCATGTTTATGCAGATAGCAGTGTAGATATTTCCGTGTTTATACAGATAGCGGTGCGGATATTTCCATGTTTATTCAGATAGCGGTGCGGTTATTTCCATGTTTATACAGATAGTTAGGCAGATATTTCCATGTTTATACAGATAGCGGTGTAGATATTTCCATCTTAATACAGATGGCGGTGTAGATATTTCCATGTTTGTACAGATGGCTGTGTAGATATTTCCATGTTCATACAGATGGCGGTGTAGATATTTCAAAGTTTATAGAGATAGCGCTGTAGTTATTTCCATATTCCTAGAGAAATCTGTGTAGATATTTCCATGTAAATTCAGATAGCTGTGTAGATATTTCCATGTTCATGCAGATAGCGGTGAAGATATTTCCATGTTCATCCAGATGCCGGTGTACATATATCCATGTTCATACAGATGGCGGTGAAGATATTTCCATGTTCATGCAGATGGTGGTGTAGGTATTTCCATGTTCATACAAATGGCGGTGTAGATATTTCCATGTTCATAGAGATGGCGGTGTAGATATTTCCAGGTTAATACAAATGGCGGTGTAGGTATTTCCATGTTCATAGAGATGGCGGTGTATATATTTCCATGTTTATACAGATAGCAGTGTAGTTATTTCCATGTTTATAGAGATACCATTCTGGATATTTCCATTGATATACAGATAGCTGTGTAGATATTTGCATGTTCATACAGATAGCGGTGTAGATATTTGCATGTTCATACTGGTAGCGGTGTAGATATTTCCCTGTTCATACAGATAGTGGTGAAGATATTTCCATGTTAATTCAGATAGCGGTGTAGATATTTCCATGTTCATACAGATAGCGGTGTAGCTATTTCCATGTTCATACAGATAGCAGTGTAGATATTTCCACGTTTAGAGAGATAATGGTATAGATAATTTCAATTTTATACAGAGAGCAGTGTAGATATTTCCAAGTTCATACAGATAGCGGTGTAGATATTTCCACGTTTACAGAGATGGCGGTGTAGATATTTCCATGTTCATACAGATGGCGGTGTAGATATTTCCATGTTCATAGAGATGGCGGTGTAGATATTTCCATGTTCATACAAATGGCAGTGTAGATATTTCCATGTTCATAGAGATGGCGGTGTTGATATTTCCATATTTATAGAGATAGCAGTGTAGTTATTTCCATGTTTATAGAGATAGTAGTGTAGATATTTCCATTGATATACAGATAGCTCTGTAGATATTTGTATGTTAACAGAGATAGCGGTGTAGATATTTCCATGTTCATACAGATAGCGGTGTAGATATTTCCATGTTCACAGATAGCGGTGTAGATATTTCCATGTTCATACAGATAGCGGTGTAGATATTTCCATGTTCATACAGATAGCGGTGTAGATATTTCCATTTTCATACAGTTAGCGGTTTAGATATTTCCATGTTCATACAGATGGCGGTGTAGATATTTACATGTTCATACAGATGGCGGTGTAGTTATTTCCATGTTCATACAGATAGCGGTGTAGATATTTCCATGTTCATACAGATAGCGGTGTAGATATTTCCATGTTCATACAGATAGCGGTGTAGATATTTCCATGTTCATACCAATAGCGGTGTAGACATTTCCATGTTCATATATTTAGCGGTGTAGATATTTCCATGTTCATAGAGATGGCGAAGATATTTCCATGTTCATGCGGATAGCGGTGTAGATATTTCCATGTTCATACAGATAGCGGTGTAGATATTTCCATGTTAATACAGATAGCGGTGTTGATATTTCCATGTTCATACAGATAGCAGTGTAGATATTTAAATGTTCATACAGTTAGCGGTGTAGATATTTCCATGTTCATACAGATGGCTGTGTAGATATTTACATGTTGATACAGATGGCGGTGTAGATATTTCCATGTTCATACAGATGGCTGTGTAGATATTTCCATGTTCATACAGATGGCGGTGTAGATATTTCCATGTTCATACAGATAGCGGTGTATATATTTCCATGTTCATACCAATAGCGGTGTAGACATTTCCATGTTCATACATTTAGCGGTGTAGATATTTCCATGTTCATACAGATGGCGGTGTAGATATTTACATGTTCATACAGATGGCGCTGTAGATATTTCCATGTTCATAGAGATGGCGGTGTAGATATTTCCATGTTTATGCAGATAGCGGTATAGATATTTCCATGTATATACAGATGGTGGTGTAGACATTTCCATGTTTATAGAGATGGCGGTCTAGATATTTCCATGTTTACAGAGATAGTGGTGTAGTTATTTCCAAGTTTATAGAGACAGCGTTGTAGATATTTCCATGTTTATACAGATAGCGGTGAAGTAATTTCCATGTTTATACAGATAGCGGTGTAGATATTTCCATGTTTATACAGATAGCAGTGTAGATATTTCCATGTTTAGAGAGATAACGGTGTAGATAATTTCAATTTTATACAGAGAGCAGTGTAGATATTTCCCAGTTCATACAGATAGCGGTGTAGATATTTCCACGTTTACAGTGATGGCGGTGTAGATATTTCCATGTTCATACAAATGGCGGTGTAGATATTTCCATGTTCATAGAGATGGCGGTGTAGATATTTCCATGTTCATACAAATGGCAGTGTAGATATTTCCATGTTCATAGAGATGGCGGTGTTGATATTTCCATATTTATAGAGATAGCAGTGTAGTTATTTCCATGTTTATAGAGATAGTACTGTAGATATTTCCATTGATATACAGATAGCTCTGTAGATATTTGCATGTTCATAGAGATAGCGGTGTAGATATTTCCATGTTCATACAGATAGCGGTGTAGATATTTCCATGTTCATACAGATCGCGGTGTAGATATTTCCATGTTCATAGAGATGGCGGTGTAGATATTTCCATATTTATACAGATAGCAGTGTAGTTATTTCCATGTTTATAGAGATAGCAGTGTAGATATTTCCATTGATATACAGACAGCTGTGTAGATATTTGCATGGTCATACAGATAGCGGTGTAGATATTTCCATGTTTGTACAGATAGGGGTGTAGATATTTCCATGTTCATACAGATAGCGGTGTAGATATTTCCATGTTCATACAGATAACGGTGTAGATATTTCCAAGTTCATACAGATATCGGTGTAGATATTTCCATGTTCATACAGTTAGCGGTGTAGATATTTCCATGTTCATACAGATGGCGGTGTAGATATTTACATGTTCATACAGATGGCGGTATAGATATTTCCATGTTCGTACAGATGGCGTTGTAGATATTTCCATGTTTATAGACATGGCGGTGTACATATTTCCATGTTCATACAGATGGAGGTGTAAATATTTCCATGTTTATAGGGATGGCGGTGTAGAGAATTTCATGTTTACACAGATGGCAGTGTAGATATTTCCATGTTTACACAGATAGCGGTGTAGACATTTCCATGTTTACACAGATAGCGGTGTGGATATTTCCATGTTTATGCAGATAGCAGTGTAGATATTTCCATGTTTATACAGATAGTTGGGCAGATATTTCCATGTTTATACAGATGGCGGTGTAGATATGTACATCTTTATACAGATGGCGGTGTAGATATGTCCATGTTTGTACAGATGACGGTGTAGATATTTCCATGTTCATACCAATAGCGGTGTAGACATTTTCATGTTCATACATTTAGCGGTGTAGATATTTCCATGTTCATACAGATAGCGGTGAAGATATTTACATGTTCATACAGATGGCGGTGTAGATATTTCCATGTTTGTACGGATGGCAGTGTAGATATTTCCATGTTCATACAGTTGGCGGTGTAGATATTTCCATGTTTATACAGATAGCAGTGTAGTTATTTCCATGTTAATAGAGATAGCGGTGTAGATATTTCCATTGATATACAGATAGCTGTGTAGATATTTGCATGTTCATACAGATAGCGGTGTAGATATTTCCATGTTCATACAGATAGTGGTGTAGCTATTTCCATGTTCATACAGATAGCGGTGTAGATATTTCTATGTTCATACAGAAAACGGTGTAGATATTTCCATGTTCGTACAGACAGCAGTGTAGATATTTCCATGTTCATACAGTTAGCGGTGTAGATATTTCCATGTTCATACAGATGGCGGTGTAGATATTTACATGTTCATACAGATGGCGGTAGAGATATTTCCATGTTCGTACAGATGGCGGTGAACATATTTCCATGTTCATAGAGATGGCGGTGTAGATATTTCCATGTTTATGCAGATAGCGGTATAGATATTTCCATGTTTATACAGATGGCGGTGTAGATATTTCCATGTTTATAGAGATGGCGGTCTAGATATTTCCATGTTTACAGAGATAGTGGTGTAGTTTTTTCCAAGTTTATAGAGACAGCGATGTAGATATTTCCATGTTTATACAGATAGCGGTGAAGATATTTCCATGTTTATACAGATAGCGGTGTAGATATTTCCATGTTCATACAGATAGCAGTGTAGATATTACCATGTTTATAGAGATAGTGTTGTAGATAATTTCAATTTCATACAGAGAGCAGTGTAGATATTTACAAGTTCATACAGATAGCGGTGTAGATATTTCCACGTTTACAGAGATGGCGGTGTAGATATTTCCATGTTCATACAGAGGACGGTGTAGATATTTCCATGTTTATAGGGATGGCGGTGTAGATATTTTCATGTTTACCCAGATGGCGGTGTAGATATTTCCATGTTTACACAGATAGCGGTGTAGACATTTCCATGTTTACACAGATAGCGGTGTGGATATTTCCATGTTTATGCAGATAGCAGTGTAGATATTTCCGTGTTTATACAGATAGCGGTGCGGATATTTCCATGTTTATTCAGATAGCGGTGCGGTTATTTCCATGTTTATACAGATAGTTAGGCAGATATTTCCATGTTTATACAGATAGCGGTGTAGATATTTCCATCTTAATACAGATGGCGGTGTAGATATTTCCATGTTTGTACAGATGGCTGTGTAGATATTTCCATGTTCATACAGATGGCGGTGTAGATATTTCAAAGTTTATAGAGATAGCGCTGTAGTTATTTCCATATTCCTAGAGAAATCTGTGTAGATATTTCCATGTAAATTCAGATAGCTGTGTAGATATTTCCATGTTCATGCAGATAGCGGTGAAGATATTTCCATGTTCATCCAGATGCCGGTGTACATATATCCATGTTCATACAGATGGCGGTGAAGATATTTCCATGTTCATGCAGATGGTGGTGTAGGTATTTCCATGTTCATACAAATGGCGGTGTAGATATTTCCATGTTCATAGAGATGGCGGTGTAGATATTTCCAGGTTAATACAAATGGCGGTGTAGGTATTTCCATGTTCATAGAGATGGCGGTGTATATATTTCCATGTTTATACAGATAACAGTGTAGTTATTTCCATGTTTATAGAGATACCATTCTGGATATTTCCATTGATATACAGATAGCTGTGTAGATATTTGCATGTTCATACAGATAGCGGTGTAGATATTTGCATGTTCATACTGGTAGCGGTGTAGATATTTCCCTGTTCATACAGATAGTGGTGAAGATATTTCCATGTTAATTCAGATAGCGGTGTAGATATTTCCATGTTCATACAGATAGCGGTGTAGCTATTTCCATGTTCATACAGATAGCAGTGTAGATATTTCCACGTTTAGAGAGATAATGGTGTAGATAATTTCAATTTTATACAGAGAGCAGTGTAGATATTTCCAAGTTCATACAGATAGCGGTGTAGATATTTCCACGTTTACAGAGATGGCGGTGTAGATATTTCCATGTTCATACAGATGGCGGTGTAGATATTTCCATGTTCATAGAGATGGCGGTGTAGATATTTCCATGTTCATACAAATGGCAGTGTAGATATTTCCATGTTCATAGAGATGGCGGTGTTGATATTTCCATATTTATAGAGATAGCAGTGTAGTTATTTCCATGTTTATAGAGATAGTAGTGTAGATATTTCCATTGATATACAGATAGCTCTGTAGATATTTGTATGTTAACAGAGATAGCGGTGTAGATATTTCCATGTTCATACAGATAGCGGTGTAGATATTTCCATGTTCACAGATAGCGGTGTAGATATTTCCATGTTCATACAGATAGCGGTGTAGATATTTCCATGTTCATACAGATAGCGGTGTAGATATTTCCATTTTCATACAGTTAGCGGTTTAGATATTTCCATGTTCATACAGATGGCGGTGTAGATATTTACATGTTCATACAGATGGCGGTGTAGTTATTTCCATGTTCATACAGATAGCGGTGTAGATATTTCCATGTTCATACAGATAGCGGTGTAGATATTTCCATGTTCATACAGATAGCGGTGTAGATATTTCCATGTTCATACCAATAGCGGTGTAGACATTTCCATGTTCATATATTTAGCGGTGTAGATATTTCCATGTTCATAGAGATGGCGAAGATATTTCCATGTTCATGCGGATAGCGGTGTAGATATTTCCATGTTCATACAGATAGCGGTGTAGATATTTCCATGTTAATACAGATAGCGGTGTTGATATTTCCATGTTCATACAGATAGCAGTGTAGATATTTAAATGTTCATACAGTTAGCGGTGTAGATATTTCCATGTTCATACAGATGGCTGTGTAGATATTTACATGTTGATACAGATGGCGGTGTAGATATTTCCATGTTCATACAGATGGCTGTGTAGATATTTCCATGTTCATACAGATGGCGGTGTAGATATTTCCATGTTCATACAGATAGCGGTGTATATATTTCCATGTTCATACCAATAGCGGTGTAGACATTTCCATGTTCATACATTTAGCGGTGTAGATATTTCCATGTTCATACAGATGGCGGTGTAGATATTTACATGTTCATACAGATGGCGCTGTAGATATTTCCATGTTCATAGAGATGGCGGTGTAGATATTTCCATGTTTATGCAGATAGCGGTATAGATATTTCCATGTATATACAGATGGTGGTGTAGACATTTCCATGTTTATAGAGATGGCGGTCTAGATATTTCCATGTTTACAGAGATAGTGGTGTAGTTATTTCCAAGTTTATAGAGACAGCGTTGTAGATATTTCCATGTTTATACAGATAGCGGTGAAGTAATTTCCATGTTTATACAGATAGCGGTGTAGATATTTCCATGTTTATACAGATAGCAGTGTAGATATTTCCATGTTTAGAGAGATAACGGTGTAGATAATTTCAATTTTATACAGAGAGCAGTGTAGATATTTCCCAGTTCATACAGATAGCGGTGTAGATATTTCCACGTTTACAGTGATGGCGGTGTAGATATTTCCATGTTCATACAAATGGCGGTGTAGATATTTCCATGTTCATAGAGATGGCGGTGTAGATATTTCCATGTTCATACAAATGGCAGTGTAGATATTTCCATGTTCATAGAGATGGCGGTGTTGATATTTCCATATTTATAGAGATAGCAGTGTAGTTATTTCCATGTTTATAGAGATAGTACTGTAGATATTTCCATTGATATACAGATAGCTCTGTAGATATTTGCATGTTCATAGAGATAGCGGTGTAGATATTTCCATGTTCATACAGATAGCGGTGTAGATATTTCCATGTTCATACAGATAGCGGTGTAGATATTTCCATGTTCATACAGATAGCTGTTTAGATATTTCCATGTTCATACAGATAGCGGTGTAGATATTTCCATGTTCATACAGTTAGCGGTTTAGATATTTCCATGTTCATACAGATGGCGGTGTAGATATTTACATGTTCATACAGATGGCGGTGTAGTTATTTCCATGTTCATACAGATAGCGGTGTAGATATTTCCATGTTCATACAGATAGCGGTGTAGATATTTCCAGGTTAATACCAATAGCGGTGTAGACATTTCCATGTTCATATATTTAGCGGTGTAGATATTTCCATGTTCATACAGATGGCGAAGATATTTCCATGTTCATGCAGATAGCGGTGTAGATATTTCCATGTTCATACAGATAGCGGTGTAGATATTTCCATGTTCATACAGATCGCGGTGTAGATATTTCCATGTTCATAGAGATGGCGGTGTAGATATTTGCATATTTATACAGATAGCAGTGTAGTTATTTCCATGTTTATAGAGATAGCAGTGTAGATATTTCCATTGATATACAGATAGCTGTGTAGATATTTGCATGGTCATGCAGATGGCGGTGTAGATATTTCCATGTTCATAGAGATGGCGGTGTAGATATTTCCATGTTTATGCAGATAGAGGTATAGATATTTCCATGTTTATACAGACGGTGGTGTAGATATTTCCATGTTTATAGAGATGGCGGTCTAGATATTTCCATGTTTACAGAGATAGTGGTGTAGTTATTTCCAAGTTTATAGAGACAGCGTTGTAGATATTTCCATGTTTATACAGATAGCGGTGAATATATTTCCATGTTCATACAGATACTAGTGTAGATATTTCCATGTTCATACAGATAGCGGTGTAGATATTTCCATGTTCATACAGATAGCGGTATAGATATTTCCATGTTCATACAGATAGCGGTGTAGGTATTTCCATGTTCATACAGTTAGCGGTTTAGATATTTCCATGTTCATACAGATGGCGGTGTAGATATTTAAATGTTCATACAGATGGCGGTGTAGTTATTTCCATGTTCATACAGATAGCGGTGTAGATATTTCCATGTTCATACAGATAGCCGTGTAGATATTTCCATGTTCATACAGATAGCGGTGTACATATTTCCATGTTCATACCAATAGCGGTGTAGACATTTCCATGTTCATATATTTAGCGGTGTAGATATTTCCATGTTCATACAGATGGCGAAGATATTTCCATGTTCACACAGATAGCGGTGTAGATATTTCAATGTTCATACAGTTAGCGGTGTAGATATTTCCATGTTCATACAGATGGAAGTGTAGATATTTCCATGTTCATAGAGATGGCGGTGTGGATATCTCCATATTTATACAGATAGCAGTGTAGTTATTTCCATGTTTATAGAGATAGCAGTGTAGATATTTCCATTGATATACAGACAGCTGTGTAGATATTTGCATGGTCATACAGATAGCGGTGTAGATATTACCATGTTCGTAAAGATAGCGGTGCAGATATTTCCATGTTCATACAGATAGCGGTGTAGATATTTCCATGTTAATACAGATAGCGGTATAGATATTTACATGTTCATACAGTTAGCGGTGTAGATATTTGCATGTTCATACAGATGGCGGAGTAGATATTTTCTTGTTGATACAGATGGCGGTGTAGATATTTCCATGTTCATAAAGATAGTGGTGTAGATATTTCCATGTTCATACAGATAGCGGTGTAGGTATTTCCATGTTCATACAGATAGCGGTGTAGATATTTCCATGTTCATACCAATAGTGGTGTAGACATTTCCATGTTCATACATTTAGCGGTGTAGATATTTCCATGTTCATACAGATGGCGGTGAAGATGTTTACATGTTCATACAGATGGCGGTGTAGATATTTCCATGTTTGTACGGATGGCAGTGTAGATATTTCCATGTTCATACAGTTGTCGGTGTAGATATTTCCATGTTTATACAGATAGCAGTGTAGTTATTTCCATGTTAATAGAGATAGCGGTGTAGATATTTCCATTGATATACAGATAACTGTGTAGATGTTTGCATGTTCATACAGATAGCGGTGTAGATATTTCCATGTTCATACAGTTAGCGGTTTAGAAATTTCCATGTTCATACAGATGGCGGTGTAGATATTTACATGTTCATACAGATTGCGGTGTAGTTATTTCCATGTTCATACAGATAGCGGTGTAGATATTTCCATGTTCATACAGATAGCGGTGTGGATATTTCCATGTTCATACAGATAGCGGTGTAGATATTTCCATGTTCATACCAATAGCGGTGTAGACATTTCCATGTTCATATATTTAGCGGTGTAGTTATTTCCATGTTCATACAGATGGCGAAGATATTTCCATGTTCATACAGATAGCGGTGTAGATATTTCCATGTTCATACAATTAGCGGTGTAGATATTTCCATGTTCATACAGATGGAAGTGTAGATATTTCCATGTTCATAGAGATGGCGGTGTAGATATCTCCATATTTATACAGATAGCAGTGTAGTTATTTCCATGTTTATAGATATAGCAGTGTAGATATTTCCATTGATATACAGACAGCTGTGTAGATATTTGCATGGTCATACAGATAGCGGTGTAGATATTTCCATGTTCGTAAAGATAGCGGTGCAGATATTTCCATGTTCATACAGATAGCGGTGTAGATATTTCCATGTTCATACAGATAGCTGTATAGATATTTAAATGTTCATACAGTTAGCGGTGTAGATATTTGCATGTTCATACAGATGGCGGAGTAGATATTTTCTTGTTGATACAGATGACGGTGTAGATATTTCCATGTTCATACAGATAGTGGTGTAGATATTTCCATGTTCATACAGATAGCGGTGTAGATATTTCCATGTTCATACAGATAGCGGTGTAGATATTTCCATGTTCATACAAATAGCGGTGTAGACATTTCCATGTTCATACATTTAGCGGTGTAGATATTTCCATGTTCATACAGATGGCGGTGAAGATATTTACATGTTCATACAGATGGCGGTGTAGATATTTCCATGTTTGTACGGATGGCACTGTAGATATTTCCATGTTCATACAGTTGGCGGTGTAGATATTTCCATGTTTATACAGATAGCAGTGTAGTTATTTCCATGTTAATAGAGATAGCGGTGTAGATATTTCCATTGATATACAGATAACTGTGTAGATGTTTGCATGTTCATACAGATAGCGGTGTAGATATTTCCATGTTCGTACAGATAGCGTTGTAGCTATTTCCATGTTCATACAGATAGCGGTGTAGATATTTCTATGTTCATACAGATAACGGTGTAGATATTTCCATGTTCATACAGACAGCGGTGTAGATATTTCCATGTTCATACAGATAGCGGTGTAGATATTTCCATGTTCATACAGATAGCGGTGTAGATATTTCCATGTTTATACAGATAATGGTGTAGATATTTCCATGTTCATACAGATAGCGGTGTAGATATTTCAATGTTCATACAGTTAGCGGTGTAGACATTTCCATGTTCATACAGATGGCGGTGTAGATATTTACATGTTCATACAGATGGCGGTATAGATATTTCCATGTTCGTACAGATGGCGTTGTAGATATTTCCATGTTTATAGACATGGCGGTGTAGATATATCCATGTTCATACAGATGGCGGTGTAAATATTTCCATGTTTATAGGGATGGCGGTGTAGATATTTTCATGTTTACACAGATGGCGGTGTAGATATTTCCATGTTTACACAGATGGCGGTGTAGACATTTCCATGTTTACACAGAGAGCAGTGTGGATATTTCCATGTTTATGCAGATAGCAGTGTATATAAATCCATGTTTATACAGATAGCGGTGCGGATATTTCCATGTTTATACAGATAGTTGGGCTGATATTTCCATGTTTATACAGATAGCGGTGTTGATATGTCCATGTTAATACAGATGGCGGTGTAGATATGTCCATGTTTGTACAGATGGCGGTGTAGATATTTCCATGTTCATACAGATAGCGTTGTAGATATTTCCATGTTCATACCAATAGCGGTGTAGACATTTCCATGTTCATACATTTAGCGTTGTAGATATTTCCATATTCACACAGATGGCGGTGAAGATATTTACATGTTCATACAGATGGCGGTGTAGATATTTCCATGTTTGTACGGATGGCAGTGTAGATATTTCCATGTTCACACAAGTGGCGGTGTAGATATTTCCATGTTTATACAGATAGCAGTGTAGTTATTTCCATGTTAATAGAGATAGCGGTTTAGATATTTCCATTGATATACAGATAGCTGTGTGGATATTTGCATGTTCATACAGATAGCGGTGTAGATATTTCCATGTTCGTACAAATAGCGGTGTAGCTATTTCCATGTTCATACAGATGGCGGTGTAGATATTTACATGTTCATACAGATGGCGGTATAGATATTTCCATGTTCGTACAGATGGCGGTGTAGATAATTCCATGTTCATAGAGATGGCGGTGTAGATATTTCCATGTTTATGCAGATATCGGTATAGATATTTCCATGTTTATACAGAAGGTGGTGTAGATATTTCCATGTTTATAGAGATGGCGGTCTAGATATTTCCATGTTTACAGAGATAGTGGTTTAGTTATTTCCAAGTTTATAGAGACAGCGGTGTAGATATTTCCATGTTTATACAGATAGCGGTGAAGTTATTTCCATGTTTATACTGATAGCGGTGTAGATATTTCCATGTTAAAACAGATAGCAGTGTAGATATTTCCATGTTTATAGAGATAGTGGTGTAGATAATTTCAATTTTATACAGAGAGCATTGTAGATATTTCCAAGTTCATACAGATAGCGGTGTAGATATTTCCATGTTCATACTGATAGCGGTGTAGATATTTCCATGTTCATACAGATAGCAGTGTAGATATTTCCATGTTCCTACAGTTAGCGGTGTAGATATTTCCATGTTCACACATATGGCGGTGTAGATATTTACCTGTTCATACAGATGGCGGTGTAGATATTTCCATGTTCATACAGATGGCGGTGTAGATATTTCCATGTTCGTACGGATGGCAGTGTAGATATTTCCATGTTCATACAGGTGGCGGTGTAGATATTTCCATGTTTACAGAGATAGCAGTGTAGTTATTTCGATGTTTATAGAGACAGCTGTGTAGATATTTCCATTGATATACAGATAGCTGTGTAGATATTTGCATGTTCATACAGATAGTGGTGTAGATATTTTCCACGTTCGTACACATAGCGGTGTAGATATTTCCATGTTCATACAGATAGCGGTGTAGATATTTCCATGTTCATACAGATAACGGTGTAGATATTTCCATGTTCATACAGATAGCAGTGTAGATATTTCCATGTTCATACAGTTAGCGGTCTAGATATTTCCATGTTCATACAGATGGCGGTGTAGATATTTACATGTTCATACAGATGGCGGTATAGATACTTCCATGTTCGTACAGATGGCGTTGTAGATATTTCCATGTTCATAGAGATGGCGGTGTAGATATTTCCATGTTTTTGCAGTTAGCGTTATAGATATTTCCATGTTTATACAGATGGTGGTGTAGATATTTCCATGTTTATAGAGATGGCGGTCTAGATATTTCCATGTTTACAGAGATAGTTGTGTAGTTATTTCCAAGTATATAGAGACAGCGATGTAGATATTTCCATGTTTATACAGATAGCGGTGAAGATATTTCCATGTTTATACAGATAGAGGTGTAGATATTTCCATGTTCATACATATAGCAGTGTAGGTATTTCCATGTTTATAGAGATAGTGTTGTAGATAATTTCAATTTCATACAGAGAGCAGTGTAGATATTTCCAAGTTCATACAGATAGCAGTGTAGATATTTCCACGTTTACAGAGATGGCGGTGTAGATATTTCCATGTTCATACAGAGGACGGTGTAGATATTTCCATGTTTATAGGGATGGCGGTGTAGATATTTTCATGTTTACACAGATGGCGGTGTAGATATTTCCATGTTTACACAGATAGCGGTGTAGACATTTCCATGTTTACACAGATAGCAGTGTGGATATTTCCATGTTTATGCAGATAGCACTGTAGATATTTCCATGTTTATACAGATAGCGGTGCGGATATTTCAATGTTTATTCAGATAGCGGTGCGGATATTTCCATGTTTACACAGATAGTTGGGCAGATATTTCAATGTTTATACAGATTGCGGTGTAGATATTTCCATCTAATACAAATGGCGGTGTAGATATGTCCATGATCATACAGATGGCGATGTAGATATTTCCATGTTCATACAGATGGCGGTGAAGATATTTCGAAGTTTATAGAGATAGCGATGTAGTTATTTCCATATTTATAGAGAAATCTGTGTAGATATTTCCATGTATATTCAGATAGCTGTGTAGATGTTTCCATGTTCATGCAGATTACGGTGTAGATATTTCCATGTTCATCCAGATGCCGGTGTACATATATCCATCTTGATACAAATGGCGGTGAAGATATTTCCATGTTCATACAGATGGCGGTGTAGGCATATCCATGTTCATACAAATGGCGGTGTAGATATTTCCATGTTCATAGAGATGGCGGTGTAGATATTTCCAGGTTCATACAAATGGCGGTGTAGATATATCCATGTTCATAGAGATGGCGGTGTAGATATTTCCATGTTTATACAGATAGCAGTGTAGTTATTTCCATGTTTATAGGGATACCAGTCTGGATATTTCCATTGATATACAGATAGCTGTGTAGATATTTGCATGTTCATACAGATAGCGGTGTAGATATTTCCATGTTCATACAGATAGTGATGTAGATATTTCCATGTTCATACAGATAGCGGTGTAGATATTTCCATGTTCATACAGATAGCGGTGTAGATATTTCCATGTTCCTACAGATGGCGGTGTAGATATTTAAATGTTCATACAGTTAGCGGTTTAGATAATTGCATGTTCATACAGATGGCGGTGTAGATATTTACATGTTGATACAGATGGCGGTGTAAGTATTTCCATGTTCATACAGATAGCGGTGTAGATATTTCCATGTTCAAACAGATAGCGGTGTAGATATTTCCATGTTCATGCAGATACCGGTGTAGATATTTCCATGTTCATACCAATAGCGGTGTAGACATTTCCATGTTCATACATTTAGCGGTGTAGATATTTCCATGTTCATACAGATGGCGGTGAAGATATTTACATGTTCATACAGATGGCGGTGTAGATATTTCTATGTTTGTACGGATGGCAGTGTAGATATTTCCATGTTCATACAGGTGGCGGTGTAGATATTTCCATGTTTATACAGATAGCAGTGTAGTTATTACCATGCTAATAGAGATAGCGGTGTAGATATTTCCACTGATATACAGATAGATGTGTAGATATTTGCATGTTCATACAGATAGCGGTGTAGATATTTCCATGTTCGTACAGATAGTGGTGTAGCTATTTCCATGTTCATACAGATAGCGGTGTAGATATTTCCATGTTCGTACAGATAGTGGTGTAGCTATTTCCATGTTCATACAGATAGCGGTGTAGATATTTCTATGTTCATACAGAAAACGGTGTAGATATTTCCATGTTCATACAGAGAGCGGTGTAGATATTTCCATGTTCATACAGTTAGCGGTGTAGATATTTCCCTGTTCATACAGATGGCGGTGTAGATATTTCCATGTTCATACAGTTAGCGGTGTAGATATTTCCATGTTCGTACAGATGGCGGTGTAGATATTTACATGTTCTTACAGATGGCGGTATAGATATTTCCATGTTCTTACAGATGGCGGTGTAGATAATTCCATGTTCATAGAGATGGTGGTGTAGATATTTCCATGTTTATGCAGATAGCGGTATAGATATTTCCATGTTTATACAGATGGTGGTGTAGATATTTCCATGTTTATAGATATGGCGGTCTAGATATTTCCATGTTTACAGAGATAGTGGTGTAGTTATTTCCAAGTTTACAGAGACAGCGTTGTAGATATTTCCATGTTTATACAGATAGCGGTGAAGATATTTCCAGGTTTATACAGATAGCGGTGTAGATACTTCCATGTTTATACAGATTGCAGTGTAGATATTTCCATGTTTATAGAGATAATGTTGTAGATAATTTCAATTTTATACAGAGAGCAGTGTAGATATTTCCAGGTTCATACAGATAGCGGTGTAGATATTTCCACGTTTATAGAGATGGCGGTGTAGATATTTCCATGTTCATACAGATGGCGATGTAGATATTTCCATGTTTATAGGGATGGCGGTGTAGATATTTCCATGTTCATATATATAGCGGTGTAGATAATTCCATCTTAATACAGATGGCGGTGTAGATATGTCCATGTTTGTACAGATGGCGGTGTAGATATTTCCATGTTCATACAGATGGCGGTGTAGATATTTCAAAGTTTATAGAGATAGCGCTGTAGTTATTTCCATATTTATAGAGAAATCTGTGTAGATATTTCCGTGTATATGCAGATAGCTGTGTAGATATTTCCATGTTCATGCAGATAGCGGTGTAGATATTTCCATGTTCATCCAGATGCCGGTGTACATTTATCCATGTTCATACAGATGGCGGTGAAGATATTTCCATGTTCATACAGATGGTGGTGTAGGTATTTCCATGTTCATACAAATGGCGGTGTAGGTATTTCCATGTTCATAGATATGGCGGGGTAGATATTTCCATGTTCATACAAATGGCGGTGTAGATATTTCCATGTTCATAGAGATGGCCGTGTAGATATTTCCATGTTTATACAGATAGCAGTGTAGTTATTTCCATGTTTATAGAGATACCAGTGTGGATATTTCCATTGATATACTGATAGCTCTGTAGATATTTACATGTTCATACAGATAGCGGTGTAGATATTTCCATGTTCATAGAGATAGCGGTGTAGATATTTGCATGTTCATATAGATAGCAGTGTAGATATTTCCATGTTCATACAGATAGCGGTGTAGATATTTCCATGTTCATACAGATAGCGGTGTAGATAATGCCATGTTCATACAGTTAGCGGTGTAGATATTTCCATGTTCATACAAATGGCGGTGTAGATATTTCCATGTTCATACAGATAGCGGTGTAGAGATTTCCATGTTCATACAGATAGCGGTGTAGGTATTTCCATGTTCATACAGATAGCGGTCTAGATATTTCCAGGTTCATACCAATAGCGGT
The DNA here is from genome assembly GCF_029281585.2 of Gorilla gorilla gorilla. Taxonomy (NCBI): domain Eukaryota; kingdom Metazoa; phylum Chordata; class Mammalia; order Primates; family Hominidae; genus Gorilla; species Gorilla gorilla. The sequence continues at coordinate 14,022,225 of NC_073235.2, read as the reverse complement.
GTAGACATTTGCATGTTCATACAGTTAGCGGTGTAGATATTTCCATGTTCATACAGATGGCGGTGTAGATATTTACATGTTCATACAGATGGCGGTGTAGATATTTCCATGTTTGTACGGATGGCATTGTAGATATTTCCATGTTCATACAGGTGGCGGGGTAGATATTTCCATGTTTATACGGATAGCAGTGTAGTTATTTCAATGTTAATAGGGATAGCAGTGTAGATATTTTCATTGATATACATATACCTGTGAAGATATTTGAATGTTCATACTGATAGCGGTGTAGATATTTCCATGTTCATACAGATAGCGGTGTAGATATTTCCATGTTCATACAGATAGCGGTGTAGATATTTCCATGTCCATACAGATAGCGGTGTAGATATTTCCATGTCCATACAGATAGCGGTGTAGATATTTCCATGTTCATACAGTTAGCGGTGTAGATATTTCCATGTTCATACAGATGGCGGTGTAGATATTTACATGTTCATACAGATGGCGGTGTAGGTATTTCCATGTTCATACAGATAGCGTTGTAGATATTTCCATGTTCATACAGATAGCGGTGTAGATATTTCCATGTTCATACCAATAGCAGTGTAGATATTTCCATGTTCATACAGTTAGCGGGGTAGATACTTCCATTTTCATACAGATGGCGGTGTAGATATTTACATGTTCATACAGATGGCGGTGTAGATATTTCCATGTTTATAGGGATGGCGGTGTAGATATTTTCATGTTTACACAGATGGCGGTGTAGATATTTCCATGTTTACACAGATAGCGGTGTAGACATTTCCATGTTTACACAGATAACGGTGTGGATATTTCCATGTTTATGCAGATAGCAGTGTAGATATTTCCATGTTTATACAGATAGCGGTGCGGATATTTCCATGTTTATTCAGATAGCGGTGCGGATATTTCCATGTTTATACAGATAGTTGGGCAGATATTTCCATGTTTATACAGATAGCGGTGTAGATATTTCCATCTTAATTCAGATGGCGGTGTAGATATGTCCATGATCGTACAGATGGCGGTGTAGATATTTCCATGTTCATAGAGATGGCGGTGTAGATATTTCGAAGTTTATAGAGACAGCGATGTAGTTATTTCCATATTTATAGAGAAATCTGTGTAGATATTTCCATGTATATTCAGATAGCTGTGTAGATATTTCCATGTTCATGCAGATTATGGTGTAGATATTTCCATGTTCATCCAGATGGCGGTGTACATATATCCATGTTCATACAAATGGCGGTGAAGATATTTCCATGCTCATACAGATGGCGGTGTAGATATTTCCATGTTCATAGAGATGGTGGTGTAGATATTTCCAGGTTCATACAAATGGCGGTGTAGATATTTCCATATTCATAGAGATGGCGGTGTAGATATTTCCATGTTTATACAGATAGCAGTGTAGTTATTTCCATGTTTATAGAGATACCATTCTTGATATTTCCATTGATATACAGATAGCTGTGTAGATATTTGCATGTTCATACAGATAGCGGTGTAGATATTTCCATGTTCATACAGATAGCGGAGTAGATATTTCCATGTTCATACAGATAGCGGTGTAGATATTTGCATGTTAATACAGATAGCGGTGTAGATATTTCCATGTTCATACAGATAGCGGTATAGGTATTTAAATGTTCACACAGTTAGCGGTGTAGAGATTTCCATGTTCATACAGATGGCGGTGTAGATATTTACATGTTCATACAGATGGCGGTGTAGATATTTCCATGTTCATACAGGTGGCGGTGTAGATATTTCCATGTTTATACAGATAGCAGTGTAGTTATTTCCATGTTAATAGAGATAGCGGTGTAGATATTTCCATTGATATACAGATAGCTGTGTAGATATTTGCATGTTCATACAGATAGCGGTGTAGATATATCCATGTTTGTACAGATAGCGGTGTAGCTATTTCCATGTTCCTACAGATAGCAGTGTACATATTTCTATGTTCATACAGATAACGGTGTAGATATTTCCATGTTCATACAGACAGCGGTGTAGATATTTCCATGTTCATACAGTTAGCGGTGTAGGTATTTCCATGTTCATACAGATGGCGGTATAGATATTTACATGTTCATACAGATGGCAGTATAGATATTTCCATGTTCTTACAGATGGCGGTGTAGATATTTCCATGTTCATAGAGATGGCGTTGTAGATATTTCCATGTTTATGCAGATAGCGGTGTAGATATTTCCATGTTTATACAGATGGTGGTGTAGATATTTCCATGTTTATAGAGATGGCGGTCTAGATATTTCCATGTTTATAGAGATAGTGGTGTAGTTATTTCCATGTTTATAGAGACAGCGTTGTAGATATTTCCATGTTTATACAGATAGCGGTGAAGATATTTCCATGTTTATATAGATAGCGGTGTAGATATTTACATGTTCATACAGATGGCGGTTTAGTTATTTCCATGTTCATAGAGATCGCGGTGTAGATATTTCCATGTTCATACAGGTAGCGGTTTAGATATTTCCGTGTTCATACAGATAGCGGTGTAGATATTTCCATTTTCATACCAATAGCGGTGTAGACATTTCCATGTTCATATATTTAGCGGTGTAGATATTTCCATGTTCATACAGATGGCGAGGATATTTCCATGTTCATGCAGATAGCGTTGTAGATATTTCCATGTTCATACAGTTAGCGGTGTAGATATTTCCATGTTCATACAGATGGCGGTGTAGGTATTTCCATGTTCATAGAGATGGCGGTGTAGATATTTCCATATTTATACAGATAGCAGTGTAGTTATTTCCATGTTTATAGAGATAGCAGTGTTGATATTTCCAATGATATACAGATAGCTGTGTAGATATTTGCATGGTCATACAGATAGCGGTGTAGATATTTCCATGTTCGTACAGATAGCGGTGTAGTTATTTCCATGTTCATACAGATAGCGGTGTAGATATTTCCATGTTCATACAGTTAGCGGTGTAGATATCTCCATGTTCATACAAATGGCGGTGTAGATATGTCCATGTTTGTACAGATGGCGGTGTAGATATTTCCATGTTCATAGAGATAGCGGTGTAGTTATTTCCATGTTTATACAGATAGCAGTGTAGTTATTTCCATGTTTATAGAGATACCATTCTGGATATTTCCATTGACATACAGATAGCTGTGTAGATATTTGCATGTTCATACAGATAGCGGTGTAGATATTTCCATGTTCATACAGATAGTGGTGTAGATATTTCCATGTTCATACATACAGCGGTGTAGATATTTCCATGTTAATACAGATAGCGGTGTAGATATTTCCATGTTCATACAGATAGCTGTGTAGGTATTTAAATGTTCACACAGTTAGCGGTGTAGAGATTTCCATGTTCATACAGATGGCGGTGTAGATATTTACATGTTGATACAGATGGCGGTGTAGATATTTCCATGTTCATACAGATAGCGGTGTAGATATTTCCATGTTCATACAGATGGCGGTGTAGATATTTCCATGTTCATACAGATAGCAGTGTAGATATTTCCATGTTCATACAGATAGCGGTGTAGATATTTCCATGTTCATACATTTAGCGGTGTAGATATTTCCATGTTCATACAGATGGCGGTGAAGATATTTACATGTTCATACAGATGGCGGTGTAGATATTTCCATGTTTATAGGGATGGCAGTGTAGATATTTCCATGTTCATACAGGTGGCGGTGTAGGTATTTCCATGTTTATACAGATAGCATTGTAGTTATTTCCATGTTAATAGAGATAGCGGAGTAGATATTTCCATTGATATACAGATAGCTGTGTAGATATTTGCATGTTCATACAGATAGCGGTGTAGATATATCCATGTTCGTACAGATAGCGGTGTAGCTATTTCCATGTTCCTACAGATAGCAGTGTACATATTTCTATGTTCATACAGATAACGGTGTAGATATTTCCATGTTCATACAGACAGCGGTGTAGATATTTCCATGTTCATACAGTTAGCGGTGTAGGTATTTCCATGTTCATACAGATGGCGGTATAGATATTTACATGTTCATACAGATGGCAGTATAGATATTTCCATGTTCTTACAGATGGCGGTGTAGATATTTCCATGTTCATAGAGATGGCGTTGTAGATATTTCCATGTTTATGCAGATAGCGGTGTAGATATTTCCATGTTTATACAGATGGTGGTGTAGATATTTCCATGTTTATAGAGATGGCGGTCTAGATATTTCCATGTTTATAGAGATAGTGGTGTAGTTATTTCCATGTTTATAGAGACAGCGTTGTAGATATTTCCATGTTTATACAGATAGCGGTGAAGATATTTCCATGTTTATATAGATAGCGGTGTAGATATTTACATGTTCATACAGATGGCGGTTTAGTTATTTCCATGTTCATAGAGATCGCGGTGTAGATATTTCCATGTTCATACAGATAGCGGTTTAGATATTTCCGTGTTCATACAGATAGCGGTGTAGATATTTCCATGTTCATACCAATAGCGGTGTAGACATTTCCATGTTCATATATTTAGCGGTGTAGATATTTCCATGTTCATACAGATGGCGAGGATATTTCCATGTTCATGCAGATAGCGTTGTAGATATTTCCATGTTCATACAGTTAGCGGTGTAGATATTTCCATGTTCATACAGATGGCGGTGTAGGTATTTCCATGTTCATAGAGATGGCGGTGTAGATATTTCCATATTTATACAGATAGCAGTGTAGTTATTTCCATGTTTATAGAGATAGCAGTGTTGATATTTCCAATGATATACAGATAGCTGTGTAGATATTTGCATGGTCATACAGATAGCGGTGTAGATATTTCCATGTTCGTACAGATAGCGGTGTAGTTATTTCCATGTTCATACAGATAGCGGTGTAGATATGTCCATGTTCATACAGTTAGCGGTGTAGATATCTCCATGTTCATACAAATGGCGGTGTAGATATGTCCATGTTTGTACAGATGGCGGTGTAGATATTTCCATGTTAATAGAGATAGCGGTGTAGTTATTTCCATGTTTATACAGATAGCAGTGTAGTTATTTCCATGTTTATAGAGATACCATTCTGGATATTTCCATTGACATACAGATAGCTGTGTAGATATTTGCATGTTCATACAGATAGCGGTGTAGATATTTCCATGTTCATACAGATAGCGGTGTAGATATTTCCATGTTCATACATACAGCGGTGTAGATATTTCCATGTTAATACATTTAGCGGTGTAGATATTTCCATGTTCATACAGATAGCGGTGTAGGTATTTAAATGTTCACACAGTTAGCGGTGTAGAGATTTCCATGTTCATACAGATGGCGGTGTAGATATTTACATGTTGATACAGATGGCGGTGTAGATATTTCCATGTTCATACAGATAGCGGTGTAGATATTTCCATGTTCATACAGATGGCGGTGTAGATATTTCCATGTTCATACAGATAGCAGTGTAGATATTTCCATGTTCATACAGATAGCGGTGTAGATATTTCCATGTTCATACATTTAGCGGTGTAGATATTTCCATGTTCATACAGATGGCGGTGAAGATATTTACATGTTCATACAGATGGCGGTGTAGATATTTCCATGTTTATAGGGATGGCAGTGTAGCTATTTCCATGTTCATACAGGTGGCGGTGTAGGTATTTCCATGTTTATACAGATAGCATTGTAGTTATTTCCATGTTAATAGAGATAGCGGAGTAGATATTTCCATTGATATACAGATATCTGTGTGGATATTTGCATGTTCATACAGATAGCGGTGTAGATATTTCCATGTTCGTACAGATAGCGGTGTAGCTATTTCCATGTTCATACAGATAGCGGTGTAGATATTTCCATGTTCATACAGATGGCAGTGTAGATATTTCCATGTTCATAGAGATTGCGGTGTAGATATCTCCATATTTATACAGATAGCAGTGTAGTTATTTCCATGTTTATAGAGATAGCAGTGTAGATATTTCCATTGATATACAGACAGCTGTGTAGATATTTGCATGGTCATACAGATAGCGGTGTAGATATTACCATGTTCGTAAAGATAGCGGTGCAGATATTTCCATGTTCATACAGATAGCGGTGTAGATATTTCCATGTTGATACAGATAGCGGTGTAGATATTTAAATGTTCATAGAGTTAGCGGTGTAGATATTTACATGTTCATACAGATGGCGGTTTAGATATTTTCTTGTTGATACAGATGGCGGTGTAGATATTTCCATGTTCATACAGATAGTGGTGTTGATATTTCCATGTTCATACAGATAGCGGTGTAGATATTTCCATGTTCATACTGATAGCGGTGTAGATATTTCCATGTTCATACCAATAGCGGTGTAGACATTTCCATGTTCATACATTTAGCGGTGTAGGTATTTCCATGTTCATACAGATGGCGGTGAAGATATTTACATGTTCATACAGATGGCGGTGTGGATATTTCCATGTTTGTACGGATGGCAGTGTAGATATTTCCATGTCCATACAGGTGGCGGTGTAGATATTTCCATGTTTATACAGATAGCAGTGTAGTTATTTCCATCTTAATAGAGATAGCGGTGTAGATATTTCCATTGATATACAGATAACTGTGTAGATGTTTGCATGTTGATACAGATAGCGGTGTAGATATTTCCATGTTCGTACAGATAGCGGTGTAGCTATTTCCATGTTCATACAGATAGCCGTGTAGATATTTCTATGTTCATACAGATAACGGTGTAGATATTTCCATGTTCATACAGACAGCGGTGTAGATATTTCCATGTTCATACAGTTAGCGGTGTAGATATTTCCATGTTCATAGAGATGGCGGTGTAGATATTTACATGTTCATACAGATGGCGGTATAGATATTTCCATGTTCTTACTGATGGCGGTGTAGATATTTCCATGTTCATAGAGATGGCGGTGTAGATATTTCCATGTTTATGCAGATAGCGGTATAGATATTTCCATGTTTATACAGATGGTGGTGTAGATATTTCCATGTTTATAGAGATGGCGGTCTAGATATTTCCATGTTTACAGAGATAGTGGTGTAATTATTTCCAAGTTTATAGAGACAGCGTTGTAGATATTTCCATGTTTATACAGATAGCGGTGATGATATTTCCATGTTTATACAGATAGCGGTGCAGATATTTCCATGTTCATCCATATGCCGGTGTACATATATGCATGTTCATACTGATGGCGGTGAAGATATTTCCATGTTCATACAGATGGTGGTGTAGGTATTTCCATGTTCATAGAGATGGCGGTGTAGATATTTCCAGGTTCATACAAATGGCGGTGTAGATATTTCCATTTCATAGAGATGGCGGTGTTGATATTTCCATATTTGTAGAGATAGCAGTGTAGTTATTACCATGTTTATAGAGATAGTAGTGTAGATATTTCCATTGATATACAGATAGCTCTGTAGATATTTGCATGTTCATAGAGATAGCGGTGTAGATATTTCCATGTTCATACAGATAGCGGTGTAGATATTTCCATGTTCATACAGTTAGCGGTTTAGATATTTCCATGTTCATACAGATGGCGGTGTAGATATTTACATGTTAATACAGAAGGCGTTGTAGATATTTCCATGTTCGTACAGATGGCAGTGTAGATATTTCCATGTTCATACAGATAGCGGTGTAGATATTTCCACGTTCATACAGATAGCGGTGTAGATATTTCCATGTTCATACCAATAGCGGTGTAGACATTTCCATGTTCATATATTTAGCGGTGTAGATATTTCCATGTTCATACAGATGGCGAAGATATTTCCATGTTCATACAGATACCGGTGTAGATATTTCCATGTTCATACAGTTAGCGGTGTAGATATTTCCATGTTCATACAGATGGCAGTGTAGATATTTCCATGTTCATAGAGATTGCGGTGTAGATATCTCCATATTTATACAGATAGCAGTGTAGTTATTTCCATGTTTATAGAGATAGCAGTGTAGATATTTCCATTGATATACAGACAGCTGTGTAGATATTTGCATGGTCATACAGATAGCGGTGTAGATATTACGATGTTCGTAAAGATAGCGGTGCAGATATTTCCATGTTCATACAGATAGCGGTGTAGATATTTCCATGTTCATACAGATAGCGGTGTAGATATTTAAATGTTCATAGAGTTAGCGGTGTAGATATTTACATGTTCATAAGGATGGCGGTTTAGATATTTTCTTGTTGATACAGATGGCGGTGTAGATATTTCCATGTTCATACAGATAGTGGTGTAGATATTTCCATGTTCATACAGATAGCGGTGTAGATATTTCCATGTTCATACAGATAGCGGTGTAGATATTTCCATGTTCATACCAATAGCGGTGTAGACATTTCCATGTTCATAGATTTAGCGGTGTAGGTATTTCCATGTTCATACAGATGGCGGTGAAGATATTTACATGTTCATACAGATGGCGGTGTAGATATTTCCATGTTTGTACGGATGGCAGTGTAGATATTTCCATGTTCATACAGGTGGCGGTGTAGATATTTCCATGTTTATACAGATAGCAGTGTAGTTATTTCCATCTTAATAGAGATAGCGGTGTAGATATTTCCATTGATATACAGATAACTGTGTAGATGTTTGCATGTTGATACAGATAGCGGTGTAGATATTTCCATGTTCGTACAGATAGCGGTGTAGCTATTTCCATGTTCATACAGATAGCGGTGTAGATATTTCTATGTTCATACAGATAACGGTGTAGATATTTCCATGTTCATACAGACAGCGGTGTAGATATTTCCATGTTCATACAGTTAGCGGTGTAGATATTTCCAAGTTCATACAGATGGCGGTGTAGATATTTACATGTTCATACAGATGGCGGTATAGATATTTCCATGTTCTTACTGATGGCGGTGTAGATATTTCCATGTTCATAGAGATGGCGGTGTAGATATTTCCATGTTTATGCAGATAGCGTTATAGATATTTCCATGTTTATACAGATGGTGGTGTAGATATTTCCATGTTTATAGAGATGGCGGTCTAGATATTTCCATGTTTACAGAGATAGTGGTGTAGTTATTTCCAAGTTTATAGAGACAGCGTTGTAGATATTTCCATGTTTATACACATAGCGGTGATGATATTTCCATGTTTATACAGATAGCAGTGTAGATATTTCCATGTTTATACAGATAGCAGTGTAGATATTTCCATGTTTATAGAGATAATGGTGTAGATAATTTCAATTTTATACAGAGAGCAGTGTAGATATTTCCAAGTTCATACAGATAGCGGTGTAGATATTTCCACGTTTATAGAGATGGTGGTGTAGATATTTCCATGTTCATATAGATGGTGGTGCAGATATTTCCATGTTTTTAGGGATGGCGGTGTAGATATTTTCAGGTTTAAACAGATGGCAGTGTAGATATTTCCATGTTTACACAGATAGCGGTGTAGATATTTCCCTGTTTACACAGATAGCGGTGTAGACATTTCCATGTTTACACAGATAGCGGTGTGGATATTTCCATGTTTATGCAGATAGCAGTGTAGATATTTCCATGTTTATACAGATAGCGGTGCGGTTATTTCCATGTTTATACAGATAGTTGGGCAGATATTTCCATGTTTATACAGATAGCGGTGTAGATATTTCCATCTTAATACAGATGGCGGTGTAGATATGTCCATGTTTGTACAGATGGCAGTGTAGATATTTCCATGTTCATACAGATGGCGGTGTAGATATTTCAAAGTTTATAGAGATAGCGCTGTAGTTATTTCCATATTTATAGAGAAATCTGTGTAGATATTTCCATGTATATTCAGATAGCTGTGTAGATATTTCCATGTTCATGCAGATAGTTGTGTAGATATTTCCATGTTCATCCATATGCCGGTGTACATATATGCATGTTCATACAGATGGCGGTGAAGATATTTCCATGTTCATACAGATTGTGGTGTAGGTATTTCCATGTTCATAGAGATGGCGGTGTAGATATTTCCAGGTTCATACAAATGGCGGTGTAGATATTTCCATGTTCATAGAGATGGCGGTGTTGATATTTCCATATTTGTAGAGATAGCAGTGTAGTTATTTCCATGTTTATAGAGATAGTAGTGTAGATATTTCCATTGATATACAGATAGCTCTGTAGATATTTGCATGTTCATAGAGATAGCAGTGTAGATATTTCCATGTTCATACAGATAGTGGTGTAGATATTTCCATGTTCATACAGATAGCGGTGTAGATATTTCCATGTTCATACAGAAAGCGGTGTAGATATTTCCATGTTCATACAGATAGCGGTGTAGATATTTCCACGTTCATACAGTTAGCGGCTTAGATATTTCCATGTTCATACAGATGGCGGTGTAGATATTTCCATGTTCATACAGATGGCGGTGTAGTTATTTCCAGGTTCATACAGTTAGCGGTGTAGATATTTCCATTTTGATACATATAGCGGTGTAGATATTTCCATGTTCATACAGATAGCGGTGTAGATATTTCCATGTTCATACCAATAGCAGTGTAGACATTTCCATGTTCATATATTTAGCGGTGTAGATATTTCCATGTTCATACAGATGGCGAAGATATTTCCATGTTCATACAGATAGCGGTGTAGATATTTCCATGTTCATACAGTTAGCGGTGTAGATATTTCCATGTTCATACAGATGGCGGTGTAGATATTTCCATGTTCATAGAGATGGCGGTGTAGATATCTCCATATTTATACAGATAGCATTGTATTTATTTCCATGTTTATAGAGATAGCAGTGTAGATGTTTCCATTGATATACAGACAGCTGTGTAGATATTTGCATGGTCATACAGATAGCGGTGTAGATATTTCCATGCTCGTACAGATAACGGTGTAGATATTTCCATGTTCATAGAGATAGCGGTGTAGATATTTCCACGTTCATACAGATAACGATGTAGATATTTCCATGTTCATACAGATAGTGGTGTAGATATTTCCATGTTCATACAATGAGCGGTGCAGATATTTCCATGTTCATACAGATGGCGGTGTAGATATTTACATGTTCATTCTGATGGCGGTATAGATATTTCCATGTTCGTACAGATGGCGTTGTAGATATTTCCATGTTCTTAGTGATGGCGGTGTAGATATCTCCATGTTTATGTAGATAGCGGTATTGATATTTCCATGTTTATACAGATGGTGGTGTAGATATTTCCATGTTCATACAAATGGCGGTGTAGATATTTCCATGTTCATTGAGATGGCGGTGTAGATATTTCCATGTTCATACAAATGGCGGTGTAGATATTTCCATGTTCATAGAGATGGCAGTGTAGATATTTCCATATTTATACAGACAGCAGTGTAGTTATTTCCATGTTTATAGGGATAGCAGTGTAGATATTTTCATTGATATACAGATAGCTGTGTAGATATTTGCATGTTCATACAGATAGCAGTCTAGATATTTCGATGTTCATACAGATAGTGGTGTAGATATTTCCATGTTCATACAGATAGGGGTGTAGATATTTCCATGTTCATACAGATAGTGGTGTAGATATTTTCCATGTTCGTACACATAGCGGTGTAGATATTTCCATGTTCATACCGATAGCGGTGTAGATATTTCCATGTTCATACAGATAACGGTTTAGATATTTCCATGTTCATACAGATAGCAGTGTAGATATTTCCATGTTCATACAGTTAGCGGTCTAGATATTTCCATGTTCATACAGATGGCGGTGTAGATATTTACATGTTCATACAGATGGCGGTATAGATACTTCCATGTTCGTACAGATGGCGTTGTAGATATTTCCATGTTCATAGAGATGGCGGTGTAGATATTTCCATGTTTTTGCAGTTAGCGGTATAGATATTTCTATGTTTATACAGATGGTGGTGTAGATATTTCCATGTTTATAGAGATGGCGGTCTAGATATTTCCATGTTTACAGAGATAGTTGTGTAGTTATTTCCAAGTATATAGAGAAAGCGTTGTAGATATTTCCATGTTTATACAGATAGCGGTGAAGATATTTCCATGTTTATACAGATAGAGGTGTAGATATTTCCATGTTCATACAGATAGCAGTGTAGATATTTCCATGTTTATAGAGATAGTGTTGTAGATAATTTCAATTTCATACAGAGAGCAGTGTAGATATTTCCAAGTTCATACAGATAGCAGTGTAGATATTTCCACGTTTACAGAGATGGCGGTGTAGATATTTCCATGTTCATACAGAGGACGGTGTAGATATTTCCATGTTTATAGGGATGGCGGTGTAGATATTTTCATGTTTACACAGATGGCGGTGTAGATATTTCCATGTTTACACAGATAGCGGTGTAGACATTTCCATGTTTACACAGATAGCAGTGTGGATATTTCCATGTTTATGCAGATAGCAGTGTAGATATTTCCATGTTTATACAGATAGCGGTGCGGATATTTCAATGTTTATTCAGATAGCGGTGCGGATATTTCCATGTTTACACAGATAGTTGGGCAGATATTTCAATGTTTATACAGATAGCGGTGTAGATATTTCCATCTAATACAAATGGCGGTGTAGATATGTCCGTGATCGTACAGATAGCGGTGTAGATATTTCCATGTTCGTACAGATAGCTGTGTAGATATTTCCATGTTCATACAGATAGCGGTGTAGATATTTCCATGTTTATACAGATAGCGGTCTAGGTATTTCCATGTTCATACAGATAGCGGTGTAGATATTTCCATGTTCCTACAGATAGCGATATAGATATTTAAATGTTCATACAGTTAGCGGTGTAGATGTTTGCATGTTCATACAGATGGCGGTGTAGATATTTACATGTTGATACAGATGGCGGTGTAGGTATTTCTATGTTCATACAGATAGCGGTGTAGATATTTCCATGTTCATACAGATAGCGGTGTAGATATTTGCATGTTCATACAGATACCGGTGTAGATATTTCCATGTTCATACCAATAGCGGTGTAGACCTTTCCATGTTCATACATTTAGCGGTGTAGATATTTCCATGTTCATACAGATGGCGGTGAAGATATTTACATGTTCATACAGATGGCGGTGTAGATATTTCTATGTTTGTACGGATGGCAGTGTAGATATTTCCATGTTCATACAGGTGGCGGTGTAGATATTTCCATGTTTATACAGATAGCAGTGTAGTTATTACCATGCTAATAGAGATAGCGGTGTAGATATTTCCACTGATATGCAGATAGCTGTGTAGATATTTGCATGTTCATACAGATAGCGGTGTAGATATTTCCATGTTCGTACAGATAGTGGTGTAGCTATTTCCATGTTCATACAGATAGCGGTGTAGATATTTCCATGTTCGTACAGATAGTGGTGTAGCTATTTCCATGTTCATACAGATAGCGGTGTAGATATTTCTATGTTCATACAGAAAACGGTGTAGATATTTCCATGTTCATACAGACAGCGGTGTAGATATTTCCATGTTCATACAGTTAGCGGTGTAGATATTTCCCTGTTCATACAGATGGCGGTGTAGATATTTCCATGTTCATACAGTTAGCGGTGTAGATATTTCCATGTTCATACAGATGGCGGTGTAGATATTTACATGTTCTTACAGATGGCGGTATAGATATTTCCATGTTCTTACAGATGGCGGTGTAGATAATTCCATGTTCATAGAGATGGTGGTGTAGATATTTCCATGTTTATGCAGATAGCGGTATAGATATTTCCATGTTTATACAGATGGTGGTGAAGATATTTCCATGTTTATACAGATGGTGGTGTAGATATTTCCATGTTTATAGATATGGCGGTCTAGATATTTCCATGTTTACAGAGATAGTGGTGTAGTTATTTCCAAGTTTACAGAGACAGCGTTGTAGATATTTCCATGTTTATACAGATAGCGGTGAAGATATTTCCAGGTTTATACAGATAGCGGTGTAGATACTTCCATGTTTATACAGATTGCAGTGTAGATATTTCCATGTTTATAGAGATAATGTTGTAGATAATTTCAATTTTATACAGAGAGCAGTGTAGATATTTCCAGGATCATACAGATAGCGGTGTAGATATTTCCACGTTTATAGAGATGGCGGTGTAGATATTTCCATGTTCATACAGATGGCGATGTAGATATTTCCATGTTTATAGGGATGGCGGTGTAGATATTTCCATGTTCATATATATAGCGGTGTAGATAATTCCATCTTAATACAGATGGCGGTGTAGATATGTCCATGTTTGTACAGATGGCGGTGTAGATATTTCCATGTTCATACAGATGGCGGTATAGATATTTCAAAGTTTATAGAGATAGCGCTGTAGTTATTTCAATATTCATAGAGAAATCTGTGTAGATATTTCCGTGTATATGCAGATAGCTGTTTAGATATTTCCATGTTCATGCAGATAGCGGTGTAGATATTTCCATGTTCATCCAGATGCCGGTGTACATTTATCCATGTTCATACAGATGGCGGTGAAGATATTTCCATGTTCATACAGATGGTGGTGTAGGTATTTCCATGTTCATACAAATGGCGGTGTAGATATTTCCATGTTCATAGATATGGCGGGGTAGATATTTCCATGTTCATACAAATGGCGGTGTAGATATTTCCATGTTCATAGAGATGGCCGTGTAGATATTTCCATGTTTATACAGATAGCAGTGTAGTTATTTCCATGTTTATAGAGATACCAGTGTGGATATTTCCATTGATATACAGATAGCTCTGTAGATACTTACATGTTCATACAGATAGCGGTGTAGATATTTCCATGTTCATACAGATAGCGGTGTAGATATTTCCATGTTCATACAGATAGCGGTGTAGATATTTCCATGTTCACAGATAGCGGTGTAGATATTTCCATGTTCATACAGATAGCGGTGTAGATATTTCCATGTTCATACAGATAGCGGTGTAGATATTTCCATTTTCATACAGATAGCGGTTTAGATATTTCCATGTTCATACAGATGGCGGTGTAGATATTTACATGTTCATACAGATGGCGGTGTAGTTATTTCCATGTTCATACAGATAGTGGTGTAGATATTTCCATGTTCATACAGATAGCGGTTTAGATATTTCCATGTTCATACAGATGGCGGTGTAGATATTTACATGTTCATACAGATGGCGGTGTAGTTATTTCAATATTCATACAGATAGCGGTGTAGATATTTCCATGTTCATACAGATAGCGGTGTAGATATTTCCATGTTCATACAGATAGCGGTGTAGATATTTCCATGTTCATACCAATAGCGGTGTAGACATTTCCATGTTCATATATTTAGCGGTGTAGATATTTCCATGTTCATAGAGATGGCGAAGATATTTCCAAGTTCATGCGGATAGCGGTGTAGATATTTCCATGTTCATACAGATAGCGGTGTAGATATTTCCATGTTAATACAGATAGCGGTGTTGATATTTCCATGTTCATACAGATAGCGGTGTAGATATTTAAATGTTCATACAGTTAGCGGTGTAGATATTTCCATGTTCATACAGATGGCTGTGTAGATATTTACATGTTGATACAGATGGCGGTGTAGATATTTCCATGTTCATACAGATAGCGGTGTAGATATTTCCATGTTCATACAGATAGCAGTGTAGATATTTCCATGTTCATACAGATATCGGTGTAGATATTTCCATGTTCATACCAATAGCGGTGTAGACATTTCCATGTTCATACATTTAGCGGTGTAGATATTTCCATGTTCATACAGATGGCGGTGAAGATATTTACATGTTCATATAGATAGCGGTGTAGATATTTCCATGTTTGTACGGATGGCAGTGTAGATATTTCCATGTTCATAGAGATGGCGGTGTAGATAATTCCATGTTTATGCAGATAGCGGTATAGATATTTCCATGTATATACAGATGGTGGTGTAGACATTTCCATGTTTATAGAGATGGCGGTCTAGATATTTCCATGTTTACAGAGATAGTGGTGTAGATATTTCCAAGTTTATAGAGACAGCGTTGTAGATATTTCCATGTTTATACAGATAGCGGTGAAGTTATTTCCATGTTTATACAGAGAGCGGTGTAGATATTTCCATGTTTATACAGATAGCAGTGTAGATATTTCCATGTTTAGAGAGATAACGGTGTAGAT
Source organism: Gorilla gorilla gorilla (assembly GCF_029281585.2). Taxonomy (NCBI): domain Eukaryota; kingdom Metazoa; phylum Chordata; class Mammalia; order Primates; family Hominidae; genus Gorilla; species Gorilla gorilla. Next base: position 14,006,013 of record NC_073235.2, on the reverse strand, counting down.
ATTTTCAATTTTATACAGAGAGCAGTGTAGATATTTCCAAGTTCATACAGATAGCGGTGTAGATATTTCCACGTTTACAGAGATGGCGGTGTAGATATTTCCATGTTCATACAAATGGCGGTGTAGATATTTCCATGTTCATAGAGATGGCGGTGTAGATATTTCCATGTTCATACAGATGGCGGTGTAGATATTTACATGTTCATACAGATAGCGGTTTAGATATTTCTATGTTTATACAGATGGCGGTGTAGATATTTACATGTTCATACAGATGGCGGTGTAGTTATTTCCATATTCATACAGATAGCGGTGTAGATATTTCCATGTTCATACAGATAGCGGTGTAGATATTTCCATGTTCATACAGATAGCGGTGTAGATATTTCCATGTTCATACCAATAGCGGTGTAGACATTTCCATGTTCATATATTTAGCGGTGTAGATATTTCCATGTTCATAGAGATGGCGGTGTAGATATTTCCATGTTCATACAAATGGCAGTGTAGATATTTCCATGTTCATAGAGAGGGCGGTGTTGATATTTCCATATTTATAGAGATAGCAGTGTAGTTATTTCCATGTTTATAGAGATAGTAGTGTAGATATTTCCATTGATATACAGATAGCTCTGTAGATATTTGCATGTTAATAGAGATAGCGGTGTAGATATTTCCATGTTCATACAGATAGCGGTGTAGATATTTCCATGTTCACAGATAGCGGTGTAGATATTTCCATGTTCATACAGATAGCGGTGTAGATATTTCCATGTTCATACAGATAGCGGTGTAGATATTTCCATTTTCATACAGTTAGCGGTTTAGATATTTCCATGTTCATACAGATGGCGGTGTAGATATTTACATGTTCATACAGATGGCGGTGTAGTTATTTCCATGTTCATACAGATAGTGGTGTAGATATTTCCATGTTCATACAGATAGCGGTTTAGATATTTCCATGTTCATACAGATGGCGGTGTAGATATTTACATGTTCATACAGATGGCGGTGTAGTTATTTCCATATTCATACAGATAGCGGTGTAGATATTTCCATGTTCATACAGATAGCGGTGTAGATATTTCCGTGTTCATACAGATAGCGGTGTAGATATTTCCATGTTCATACCAATAGCGGTGTAGACATTTCCATGTTCATATATTTAGCGGTGTAGATATTTCCATGTTCATAGAGATGGCGAAGATATTTCCAAGTTCATGCGGATAGCGGTGTAGATATTTCCATGTTCATACAGATAGCGGTGTAGATATTTCCATGTTAATACAGATAGCGGTGTTGATATTTCCATGTTCATACAGATAGCGGTGTAGATATTTAAATGTTCATACAGTTAGCGGTGTAGATATTTCCATGTTCATACAGATGGCTGTGTAGATATTTACATGTTGATACAGATGGCGGTGTAGATATTTCCATGTTCATACAGATAGCGGTGTAGATATTTCCATGTTCATACAGATAGCAGTGTAGATATTTCCATGTTCATACAGATATCGGTGTAGATATTTCCATGTTCATACCAATAGCGGTGTAGACATTTCCATGTTCATACATTTAGCGGTGTAGATATTTCCATGTTCATACAGATGGCGGTGAAGATATTTACATGTTCATATAGATAGCGGTGTAGATATTTCCATGTTTGTACGGATGGCAGTGTAGATATTTCCATGTTCATAGAGATGGCGGTGTAGATAATTCCATGTTTATGCAGATAGCGGTATAGATATTTCCATGTATATACAGATGGTGGTGTAGACATTTCCATGTTTATAGAGATGGCGGTCTAGATATTTCCATGTTTACAGAGATAGTGGTGTAGATATTTCCAAGTTTATAGAGACAGCGTTGTAGATATTTCCATGTTTATACAGATAGCGGTGAAGTTATTTCCATGTTTATACAGAGAGCGGTGTAGATATTTCCATGTTTATACAGATAGCAGTGTAGATATTTCCATGTTTAGAGAGATAACGGTGTAGATATTTTCAATTTTATACAGAGAGCAGTGTAGATATTTCCAAGTTCATACAGATAGCGGTGTAGATATTTCCACGTTTACAGAGATGGCGGTGTAGATATTTCCATGTTCATACAAATGGCGGTGTAGATATTTCCATGTTCATAGAGATGGCGGTGTAGATATTTCCATGTTCATACAGATGGCGGTGTAGATATTTACATGTTCATACAGATAGCGGTTTAGATATTTCTATGTTTATACAGATGGCGGTGTAGATATTTACATGTTCATACAGATGGCGGTGTAGTTATTTCCATATTCATACAGATAGCGGTGTAGATATTTCCATGTTCATACAGATAGCGGTGTAGATATTTCCATGTTCATACAGATAGCGGTGTAGATATTTCCATGTTCATACCAATAGCGGTGTAGACATTTCCATGTTCATATATTTAGCGGTGTAGATATTTCCATGTTCATAGAGATGGCGGTGTAGATATTTCCATGTTTATGCAGATAGCGGTATAGATATTTCCATGTTTATACAGATGGTGGTGTAGATATTTCCATGTTTATAGAGATGGCGTTCTAGATATTTCCATGTTTATAGAGATAGTGGTGTAGTTATTTCCAAGTTTATAGAGACAGCGTTGTAGATATTTCCATGTTTATACAGATAGCGGTGAAGATAATTCCATGTTGATATAGATAGCGGTGTAGATATTTACATGTTCATACAGATGGCGGTTTAGTTATTTCCATGTTCATAGATATCGCGGTGTAGATATTTCCATGTTCATACAGATAGCGGTGTAGATATTTCCATGTTCATACAGATAGCGGTGTTGATATTTCCATGTTCATACCAATAGCGGTGTAGACATTTCCATGTTCATATATTTAGCGGTGTAGATATTTCCATGTTCATACAGATGGCGAGGATATTTCCATGTTCATGCAGATAGCGGTGTAGATATTTCCATGTTCATACAGTAAGCGGTGTAGATATTTCCATGTTCATACAGTTAGCGGTGTAGATATCTCCATGTTCATACAAATGGCGGTGTAGATATGTCCATATTTGTACAGATGGTGGTGTAGATATTTCCATGTTCATACAGATGGCGGTGTAGATATTTCGAAGTTTATAGAGATAGCGCTGTAGTTATTTCCATATTTCTAGAGAAATCTGTGTAGATATTTCCATGTATATTCAGATAGCTGTGTAGATATTTCCATGTTCATGCAGTTAGCGGAGTAGATATTACCATGTTCATCCAGATGCCGGTGTTCATATATCCATGTTCATACTGATGGCGGTGAAGATATTTCCATGTTCATACAGATGGCGGTGTAGATATTTCCATGTTCATACAAATGGCGGTGTAGATATTTCCATGTTTATAGAAATGGCGGTGTAGATATTTCCATGTTCATACAAATGGCGGTGTAGATATTTCCATGTTCATAGAGATGGCGGTGTAGATATTTCCATATTTATACAGATAGCAGTGTAGTTATTTCCATGTTTATAGGGATAGCAGTGTAGATATTTTCATTGATATACAGATAGATGTGTTGATATTTGAATGTTCATACAGATAGCGGTGTAGATATTTCCATGTTCATACAGATGGCGGTGTAGATATTTACATGTTCATACAGATGGCGGTGTAGTTATTTCCATGTTCATACAGATAGCGGTGTAGATATTTCCATTTTCATACAGTTAGCGGTTTAGATATTTCCATGTTCATACAGATGGCGGTGTAGATATTTACATGTTCATACAGATGGCGGTGTAGTTATTTCCATGTTCATACAGATAGTGGTGTAGATATTTCCATGTTCATACAGATAGCGGTTTAGATATTTCCATGTTCATACAGATGGCGGTGTAGATATTTACATGTTCATACAGATGGCGGTGTAGTTATTTCCATATTCATACAGATGGCGGTGTAGTTATTTCCATATTCATACAGATAGCGGTGTAGATATTTCCATGTTCATACAGATAGCGGTGTAGATATTTCCATGTTCATACAGATAGCGGTGTAGATATTTCCATGTTCATACCAATAGCGGTGTAGACATTTCCATGTTCATATATTTAGCGGTGTAGATATTTCCATGTTCATAGAGATGGCGAAGATATTTCCATGTTCATGCGGATAGCGGTGTAGATATTTCCATGTTCATACAGATAGCGGTGTAGATATTTCCATGTTAATACAGATAGCGGTGTTGATATTTCCATGTTCATACAGATAGCGGTGTAGATATTTAAATGTTCATACAGTTAGCGGTGTAGATATTTCCATGTTCATACAGATGGCTGTGTAGATATTTACATGTTGATACAGATGGCGGTGTAGATATTTCCATGTTCATACAGATAGCGGTGTAGATATTTCCATGTTCATACAGATAGCAGTGTAGATATTTCCATGTTCATACAGATATCGGTGTAGATATTTCTATGTTCATACCAATAGCGGTGTAGACATTTCCATGTTCATACATTTAGCGGTGTAGATATTTCCATGTTCATACAGATGGCGGTGAAGATATTTACATGTTCATACAGATGGCGGTATAGATATTTCCATGTTCTTACAGATGGCGGTGTAGATATTTCCATGTTCATAGAGATGGCGGTGTAGATATTTCCATGTTTATGCAGATAGCGGTATAGATATTTCCATGTTTATACAGATGGTGGTGTAGATATTTCCATGTTTATAGAGATGGCGTTCTAGATATTTCCATGTTTATAGAGATAGTGGTGTAGTTATTTCCAAGTTTATAGAGACAGCGTTGTAGATATTTCCATGTTTATACAGATAGCGGTGAAGATATTTCCATGTTGATACAGATAGCGGTGTAGATATTTCCATGTTCATACAGATAGCGGTGTAGATATTTCCATGTTCATACAGATAGCGGTGTAGATATTTCCATGTTCATACCAATAGCGGTGTAGACATTTCCATGTTCATATATTTAGCGGTGTAGATATTTCCATGTTCATACAGATGGCGAGGATATTTAAATATTCATGCAGATAGCGGTGTAGATATTTCCATGTTCATACAGTTAGCGGTGTAGATATTTCCATGTTCATACAGTTAGCGGTGTAGATATCTCCATGTTCATACAAATGGCGGTGTAGATATGTCCATATTTGTACAGATGGTGGTGTAGATATTTCCATGTTCATACAGATGGCGGTGTAGATATTTCGAAGTTTATAGAGATAGCGCTGTAGTTATTTCCATATTTCTATAGAAATCTGTGTAGATATTTCCATGTATATTCAGATAGCTGTGTAGATATTTCCATGTTCATGCAGTTAGCGGAGTAGATATTAGCATGTTCATCCAGATGCCGGTGTACATATATCCATGTTCATACTGATGGCGGTGAAGATATTTCCATGTTCATACAGATGGCGGTGTAGATATTTCCATGTTCATACAAATGGCGGTGTAGATATTTCCATGTTTATAGAAATGGCGGTGTAGATATTTCCATGTTCATACAAATGGCGGTGTAGATATTTCCATGTTCATAGAGATGGCGGTGTAGATATTTCCATATTTATACAGATAGCAGTGTAGTTATTTCCATGTTTATAGGGATAGCAGTGTAGATATTTTCATTGATATACAGATAGATGTGTTGATATTTGAATGTTCATACAGATAGCGGTGTAGATATTTCCATGTTCATACAGATGGCGGTGTAGATATTTACATGTTCATACAGATGGCGCTAGAGATATTTCCATGTTCTTAGAGATGGCGGTGAACATATTTCCATGTTCATAGAGATGGCGGTGTAGATATTTCCATGTTTATGCAGATAGCGGTATAGATATTTCCATGTTTATACAGATGGCGGTGTAGATATTTCCATGTTTATAGAGATGGCGGTCTAGTTATTTCCATGTTTACAGAGATAGTGGTGTAGTTATTTCCAAGTTTATAGAGACAGCGATGTAGATATTTCCATTTTTATACAGATAGCGGTGAAGATGTTTCCATGTTTATACAGATAGCGGTGTAGATATTTCCATGTTCATACAGATAGCAGTGTAGATATTACCATGTTTATAGAGATAGTGTTGTAGATAATTTCAATTTCATACAGAGAGCCGTGTAGATATTTACAAGTTCATACAGACAGCGGTGTAGATATTTCCACGTTTACAGAGATGGCGGTGTAGATATTTCCATGTTCATACAGAGGACGGTGTAGATATTTCCATGTTTATAGGGATGGCGGTGTAGATATTTTCATGTTTACACAGATGGCGGTGTAGATATTTTCATGTTTACACAGATAGCGGTGTAGACATTTCCATGTTTACACAGATAGCGGTGTGGATATTTCCATGTTTATGCAGATAGCAGTGTAGATATTTCCGTGTTTATACAGATAGCGGTGCGGATATTTCCATGTTTATTCAGATAGCGGTGCGGTTATTTCCATGTTTATACAGATAATTGGGCAGATATTTCCATGTTTATACAGACAGCGGTGTAGATAATTCCATCTTAATACAGATGGCGGTGTAGATATGTCCATGATCGTACAGATGGCGGTGTAGATATTTCCATGTTCATACAGATGGCGGTGTAGATATTTCAAAGTTTATAGAGATAGCGCTGTAGTTATTTCCATATTCCTAGAGAAATCTGTGTAGATATTTCCATGTATATTCAGATAGCTGTGTAGATATTTCCATGTTCATGCAGATTACGGTGTAGATATTTCCATGTTCATCCTGATGCCTGTGTAAAAATATCCATGTTCATACATATGGCGGTGAAGATATTTCCATGCTCATACAGATGGCGGTGTAGGTATTTCCATGTTCATACAAATGGCGGTGTAGATATTTCCATGTTCATAGAGATGGCGGTGTAGATATTTCCAGGTTCATACAAATGGCGGTGTAGGTATTTCCATGTTCATAGAGATGGCGGTGTAGATATTTCCATGTTTATACAGATAGCAGTGTAGTTATTTCCATCTTTATAGAGATACCATTGTGGATATTTCCATTGATATACAGATAGCTGTGTAGATATTTGCATGTTCATACAGATAGCGGTGTAGATATTTCCATGTTCATAAAGATAGCGGTGTAGATATTTCCCTGTTCATACAGATAGTGGTGTAGATATTTCCATGTTAATTCAGATAGCGGTGTAGATATTTCCATGCTCATACAGATAGCGGTGTAGCTATTTCCATGTTCATACAGATAGCAGTGTAGATATTTCCATGTTTAGATAGATAATGGTGTAGATAATTTCAATTTTATACAGAGAGCAGTGTAGATATTTCCAAGTTCATACAGATAGCGGTGTAGATATTTCCACGTTTACAGAGATGGCGGTGTAGATATTTCCATGTTCATACAGATGGCGGTGTAGATATTTCCATGTTCATAGAGATGGCGGTGTAGATATTTCCATGTTCATACAAATGGCGGTGTAGATATTTCCATGTTCATAGAGATGGCGGTGTTGATATTTCCATATTTATAGAGATAGCAGTGTAGTTATTTCCATGTTTATAGAGATAGTAGTGTAGATATTTCCATTGATATACAGATAGCTCTGTAGATATTTGCATGTTAATAGAGATAGTGGTGTAGATATTTCCATGTTCATACAGATAGCGGTGTAGATATTTCCATGTTCACAGATAGCGGTGTAGATATTTCCATGTTCATACAGATAGCGGTGTAGATATTTCCATGTTCATACAGATAGCGGTGTAGATATTTCCATTTTCATACAGTTAGCGGTTTAGATATTTCCATGTTCATACAGATGGCGGTGTAGATATTTACATGTTCATACAGATGGCGGTGTAGTTATTTCCATGTTCATACAGATAGTGGTGTAGATATTTCCATGTTCATACAGATAGCGGTTTAGATATTTCCATGTTCATACAGATGGCGGTGTAGATATTTACATGTTCATACAGATGGCGGTGTAGTTATTTCCATATTCATACAGATAGCAGTGTAGATATTTCCATGTTCATACAGATAGCGGTGTAGATATTTCCATGTTCATACAGATAGCGGTGTAGATATTTCCATGTTGATACCAATAGCGGTGTAGACATTTCCATGTTCATATATTTAGCGGTGTAGATATTTCCATGTTCATAGAGATGGCGAAGATATTTCCATGTTCATGCGGATAGCGGTGTAGATATTTCCATGTTCATACAGATAGCGGTGTAGATATTTCCATGTTAATACAGATAGCGGTGTTGATATTTCCATGTTCATACAGATAGCGGTGTAGATATTTAAATGTTCATACAGTTAGCGGTGTAGATATTTCCATGTTCATACAGATGGCTGTGTAGATATTTACATGTTGATACAGATGGCGGTGTAGATATTTCCATGTTCATACAGATAGCGGTGTAGATATTTCCATGTTCGTACAGATAGTGGTGTAGATATTTCCATGTTCATACAGATAGCGGTGTAGATATTTCCATGTTCATACAGTTAGCGGTGTAGATATTTCCATGTTCTTACAGATGGCGGTGTAGATATTTACATGTTCATACAGATGGCGGTATAGATATTTCCATGTTCGTACAGATGGCGTTGTAGATATTTCCATGTTTATAGACATGGCGGTGTACATATTTCCATGTTCATACAGATGGCGGTGTAAATATTTCCATGTTTATAGGGATGGCGGTGTAGAGATTTTCATGTTTACACAGATGGCAGTGTAGATATTTCCATGTTTACACAGATAGCGGTGTGGATATTTCCATGTTTATGCAGATAGCAGTGTAGATATTTCCATGTTTATACAGATAGTTGGGCAGATATTTCCATGTTTATACAGATGGCGGTGTAGATATGTACATCTTTATACAGATGGCGGTGTAGATATGTCCATGTTTGTACAGATGACGGTGTAGATATTTCCATGTTCATACCAATAGCGGTGTAGACATTTTCATGTTCATACATTTAGCGGTGTAGATATTTCCATGTTCATACAGTTGGCGCTGAAGATATTTACAGGTTCATACAGATGGCGGTTTAGATATTTCCATGTTTGTACGGATGGCAGTGTAGATATTTCCATGTTCATACAGTTGGCGGTGTAGATATTTCCATGTTTATACAGATAGCAGTGTAGTTATTTCCATGTTAATAGAGATAGCGGTGTAGATATTTCCATTGATATACAGATAGCTGTGTAGATATTTGCATGTTCATACAGATAGCGGTTTAGATATTTCCATGTTCATACAGATAGTGGTGTAGCTATTTCCATGTTCATACAGATAGCGGTGTAGATATTTCTATGTTCATACAGAAAACGGTGTAGATATTTCCATGTTCGTACAGACAGCAGTGTAGATATTTCCATGTTCATACAGTTTGCGGTGTAGATATTTCCATGTTCATACAGATGGCGGTGTAGATATTTACATGTTCATACAGATGGCGGTAGAGATATTTCCATGTTCGTACAGATGGCGGTGAACATATTTCCATGTTCATAGAGATGGCAGTGTAGATATTTCCATGTTTATGCAGATAGCGGTATAGATATTTCCATGTTTATACAGATGGCGGTGTAGATATTTCCATGTTTATAGAGATGGCGGTCTATATATTTCCATGTTTACAGAGATAGTGGTGTAGTTATTTCCAAGTTTATAGAGACAGCGATGTAGATATTTCCATGTTTATACAGAGAGCGGTGAAGATATTTCCATGCTTATACAGATAGCGGTGTAGATATTTCCATGTTCGTACAGATAGCAGTGTAGATATTACCATGTTTATAGAGATAGTGTTGTAGATAATTTCAATTTAATACAGAGAGCAGTGTAGATATTTACAAGTTCATACAGATAGCGGTGTAGATATTTCCACGTTTACAGAGATGGCGGTGTAGATATTTCCATGTTCATACAGAGGACGGTGTAGATATTTCCATGTTTATAGGGATGGCGGTGTAGATATTTTCATGTTTACACAGATGGCGGTGTAGATATTTCCATGTTTACACAGATAGCGGTGTGGATATTTCCATGTTTATGCAGATAGCTGTGTAGATATTTCCGTGTTTATACAGATAGCGGTGCGGATATTTCCATGTTTATTCAGATAGCGGTGCGGTTATTTCCATGTTTATACAGATAGGCAGATATTTCCATGTTTATACTGATAGCGGTGTAGATATTTCCATCTTAATACAGATGGCGGTGTAGATATGTCCATGTTTGTACAGATGGCGGTGTAGATATTTCCATGTTCATACAGATGGCGGTGTAGATATTTCAAAGTTTATAGAGATAGCGCTGTAGTTATTTCCATATTCCTAGAGAAATCTGTGTAGATATTTCCATGTAAATTCAGATAGCTGTGTAGATATTTGCATGTTCATGCAGATAGCGGTGTAGATATTTCCATGTTCATCCAGATGCCGGTGTACATATATCCATGTTCATACAGATGGCGGTGAAGATATTTCCATGTTCATGCAGATGGTGGTGTAGGTATTTCCATGTTCATACAAATGGCGGTGTAGATATTTCCATGTTCATAGAGATGGCTGTGTAGATATTTCCAGGTTCATACAAATGGCGGTGGAGATATTTCCATGTTCATAGAGATGGCCGTGTAGATATTTCCATGTTTATACAGATACCAGTGTAGTTGTTTCCATGTTTATAGAGATACCAGTGTGGATATTTCCATTGATATACAGATAGCTGTGTAGATATTTACATGTTCATACAGGTAGCGGTGTAGATATTTCCATGTTCATACAGATAGCGGTGTAGATATTTCCATGTTCATATAGATAGCGATGTAGATATTTCCATGTTCATACAGTTAGCGGTTTAGATATTTCCATGTTCATACAGATGGCGGTGTAGATATTTCCATGTTCATAGAGATGGCGGTGTAGATATTTCCATGTTTATGCAGATAGCGGTATAGATATTTCCATGTATATACACATGTTGGTGTAGACATTTCAATGTTTATAGAGATGGCGGTCTAGATATTTCCATGTTTACAGAGATAGTGGTGTAGTTATTTCCAAGTTTATAGAGACAGCGTTGTAGATATTTCCATGTTTATACAGATAGCGGTGAAGTTATTTCCATGTTTATACAGATAGCGGTGTAGATATTTCCATGTTTATACAGATAGCAGTGTAGGTATTTCCATGTTTAGAGAGATAACGGTGTAGATAATTTCAATTTTATACAGAGAGCAGTGTAGATATTTGCAAGTTCATACAGATAGCGGTGTAGATATTTCCACGTTTACAGAGATGGCGGTGTAGATATTTCCATGTTCATACAAATGGCGGTGTAGATATTTCCATGTTCATAGAGATGGCGGTGTAGATATTTCCATGTTCATACAAATGGCAGTGTAGATATTTCCATGTTCATAGAGATGGCGGTGTTGATATTTCCATATTTATAGAGATAGCAGTGAAGTTATTTCCATGTTTATAGAGATAGTAGTGTAGATATTTCCATTGATATACAGATAGCTCTGTAGATATTTGTATGTTCATAGAGATAGCGGTGTAGATATTTCCATGTTCATACAGATAGCGGTGTAGATATTTCCATGTTCATACTGAAAGCGGTGTAGATATTTCCATGTTCATACAGATAGCGGTGTAGATATTTCCATGTTCATACAGATGGCGGTGTAGATATTTCCATGTTCATACAGTTAGCGGTTTAGATATTTCCATGTTCATACAGATGGCGGTGTAGATATTTACATGTTCATACAGATGGCGGTGTAGTTATTTCCATGTTCATACAGATAGCGGTGTAGATATTTCCATGTTCATACAGATAGCGGTGTAGATATTTCCATGTTCATACAGATGGCGAAGATATTTCCATGTTCATAGAGATGGCGGTGTAGATATTTCCATGTTTATGCAGATAGCGGTATAGATATTTCCATGTTTATACAGATGGTGGTGTAGATATTTCCATGTTTATAGAGATGGCGGTCTAGATATTTCCATGTTTACAGAGATAGTGGTGTAGTTATTTCCAAGTTTATAGAGACAGCGTTGTAGATATTTCCATGTTTATACAGACAGCGGTGAATATATTTCCATGTTCATACAGATAGCAGTGTAGATATTTCCATGTTCATACAGATAGCGGTGTAGATATTTCCATGTTCATACAGATAGCGGTGTAGATATTTCCATGTTCATACAGATAGCGGTGTAGGTATTTCCATGTTCATACAGTTAGCGGTTTAGATATTTCCATGTTCATACAGATGGCGATGTAGATATTTAAATGTTCATACAGATGGCGGTGTAGTTATTTCCATGTTCATACAGATAGTGGTGTAGATATTTCCATGTTCATACAGAGAGCCGTGTAGATATTTCCATGTTCATACAGATAGCGGTGTAGATATTTCCATGTTCATACCAATAGCGGTGTAGACATTTCCATGTTCATATATTTAGCGGTGTAGATATTTCCATGTTCATACAGATGGCGAAGATATTTCCATGTTCATACAGATAGCGGTGTAGATATTTCAATGTTCATACAGTTAGCGGTGTAGATATTTCCATGTTCATACAGATGGAAGTGTAGATATTTCCATGTTCATAGAGATGGCGGTGTAGATATCTCCATATTTATACAGATAGCAGTGTAGTTATTTCCATGTTTATAGAGATAGCAGTGTAGATATTTCCATTGATATACAGACAGCTGTGTAGATATTTGCATGGTCATACAGATAGCGGTGTAGATATTACCATGTTCGTAAAGATAGCGGTGCAGATATTTCCATGTTCATACAGATAGCGGTGTAGATATTTCCATGTTCATACAGATAGCGGTATAGATATTTAAATGTTCATACAGTTAGCGGTGTAGATATTTGCATGTTCATACAGATGGCGGAGTAGATATTTTCTTGTTGATACAGATGGCGGTGTAGATATTTCCATGTTCATAAAGATAGTGGTGTAGATATTTCCATGTTCATACAGATAGCGGTGTAGATATTTCCATGTTAATACAGATAGCGGTGTAGATATTTCCATGTTCATACCAATAGCGGTGTAGACATTTCCATGTTCATACATTTAGCGGTGTAGATATTTCCATGTTCATACAGATGGCGGTGAAGATATTTACATGTTCATACAGATGGCGGTTTAGATATTTCCATGTTTGTACGGATGGCAGTGTAGATATTTCCATGTTCATACAGTTTGCGGTGTAGATATTTCCATGTTTATACAGATAGCAGTGTAGTTATTTCCATGTTAATAGAGATAGCGGTGTAGATATTTCCATTGATATACAGATAACTGTGTAGATGTTTGCATGTTCATACAGATAGCGGTGTAGATATTTCCATGTTCATACAGTTAGCGGTTTAGATATTTCCATGTTCATACAGATGGCGGTGTAGATATTTACATGTTCATACAAATGGCGGTGTAGTTATTTCCATGTTCATACAGATAGCGGTGTAGATATTTCCATGTTCATACAGATAGCGGTGTAGATATTTCCATGTTCATACAGATAGCGGTGTAGATATTTCCATGTTAATACCAATAGCGGTGTAGACATTTCCATGTTCATATATTTAGCGGTGTAGATATTTCCATGTTCATAGAGATGGCGAAGATATTTCCATGTTCATACAGATAGCGGTGTAGATATTTCCATGTTCATACAGTTAGCGGTGTAGATATTTCCATGTTCATACAGATGGAAGTGTAGATATTTCCATTTTCATAGAGATGGCGGTGTAGATATCTCCATATTTATACAGATAGCAGTGTAGTTATTTCCATGTTTATAGAGATAGCAGTGTAGATATTTCCATTGATATACAGACAGCTGTGTAGATATTTTCATGGTCATACAGATAGCGGTGTAGATATTTCCATGTTCGTAAAGATAGCGGTGCAGATATTTCCATGTTCATACAGATAGCGGTGTAGATATTTCCATGTTCATACAGATAGCGGTATAGATATTTAAATGTTCATACAGTTAGCGGTGTAGATATTTGCATGTTCATACAGATGGCGGAGTAGATATTTTCTTGTTGATACAGATGGCGGTGTAGATATTTCCATGTTCATAGAGATAGTGGTGTAGATATTTCCATGTTCATACAGATAGCGGTGTAGATATTTCCATGTTCATACAGATAGCGGTGTAGATATTTCCATGTTCATACCAATAGCGGTGTAGACATTTCCATGTTCATACATTTAGCGGTGTAGATATTTCCATGTTCATACAGATGGCGGTGAAGATATTTACATGTTCATACAGATGGCGGTGTAGATATTTCCATGTTTGTACGGATGGCACTGTAGATATTTCCATGTTCATACAGTTGGCGGTGTAGATATTTCCATGTTTATACAGATAGCAGTGTAGTTATTTCCATGTTAATAGAGATAGCGGTGTAGATATTTCCATTGATATACAGATAACTGTGTAGATGTTTGCATGTTCATACAGATAGCGGTGTAGATATTTCCATGTTCGTACAGATAGCGGTGTAGCTATTTCCATGTTCATACAGATAGCAGTGTAGATATTTCTATGTTCATACAGATAACGGTGTAGATATTTCCATGTTCATACAGACAGCTGTGTAGATATTTCCATGTTCATACAGATGGAAGTGTAGATATTTCCATTTTCATAGAGATGGCGGTGTAGATATCTCCATATTTATACAGATAGCAGTGTAGTTATTTCCATGTTTATAGAGATAGCAGTGTAGATATTTCCATTGATATACAGACAGCTGTGTAGATATTTTCATGGTCATACAGATAGCGGTGTAGATATTTCCATGTTCGTAAAGATAGCGGTGCAGATATTTCCATGTTCATACAGGTAGCGGTGTAGATATTTCCATGTTCATACAGATAGCGGTATAGATATTTAAATGTTCATACAGTTAGCGGTGTAGATATTTGCATGTTCATACAGATGGCGGAGTAGATATTTTCTTGTTGATACAGATGGCGGTGTAGATATTTCCATGTTCATAGAGATAGTGGTGTAGATATTTCCATGTTCATACAGATAGCGGTGTAGATATTTCCATGTTCATACAGATAGCGGTGTAGATATTTCCATGTTCATACCAATAGCGGTGTAGACATTTCCATGTTCATACATTTAGCGGTGTAGATATTTCCATGTTCATACAGATGGCGGTGAAGATATTTACATGTTCATACAGATGGCGGTGTAGATATTTCCATGTTTGTACGGATGGCACTGTAGATATTTCCATGTTCATACAGTTGGCGGTGTAGATATTTCCATGTTTATACAGATAGCAGTGTAGTTATTTCCATGTTAATAGAGATAGCGGTGTAGATATTTCCATTGATATACAGATAACTGTGTAGATGTTTGCATGTTCATACAGATAGCGGTGTAGATATTTCCATGTTCGTACAGATAGCGGTGTAGCTATTTCCATGTTCATACAGATAGCGGTGTAGATATTTCTATGTTCATACAGATAACGGTGTAGATATTTCCATGTTCATACAGACAGCTGTGTAGATTTTTCCATGTTCATACAGATAGCGGTGTAGATATTTCCATGTTCATACAGATAGCGGTGTAGATATTTCCATGTTCATACAGATAACGGTGTAGATATTTCCATGTTCATACAGATAGCGGTGTAGATATTTCAATGTTCATACAGTTAGCGGTGTAGACATTTCCATGTTCATACAGATGGCGGTGTAGATATTTACATGTTCATACAGATGGCGGTATAGATATTTCCATGTTCATACAGATGGCGTTGTAGATATTTCCATGTTTATAGACATGGCGGTGTAGATATTTCCATGTTCATACAGATGGCGGTGTAAATATTTCCATGTTTATAGGGATGGCGGTGTAGATATTTTCATGTTTACACAGATGGCGGTGTAGATATTTCCATGTTTACACAGATAGCAGTGCAGACATTTCCATGTTTACACAGAGAGCAGTGTGGATATTTCCATGTTTATGCAGATAGCAGTGTAGATAAATCCATGTTTATACAGATAGCGGTGCGGATATTTCCATGTTTATACAGATAGTTGGGCTGATATTTCCATGTTTATACAGATAGCGGTGTTGATATGTCCATCTTAATACAGATGGCGGTGTAGATATGTCCATGTTTGTACAGATGGCGGTGTAGATATTTCCATGTTCATAGAGATAGCGGTGTAGATATTTCCATGTTCATACCAATAGCGGTGTAGACATTTCCATGTTCATACATTTAGCGGTGTAGGTATTTCCATATTCACACAGATGGCGGTGAAGATATTTACATGTTCATACAGATGGCGGTGTAGATATTTCCATGTTTGTACGGATGGCAGTGTAGATATTTCCATGTTCACACAGGTGGCGGTGTAGATATTTCCATGTTTATACAGATAGCAGTGTAGTTATTTCCATGTGAATAGAGATAGCGGTTTAGATATTTCCATTGATATACAGATAGCTGTGTGGATATTTGCATGTTCATACAGATAGCGGTGTAGATATTTCCATGTTCGTACAGATAGCGGTGTAGCTATTTCCATGTTCATACAGATAGCGGTGTAGGAATTTCTATGTTCATACAGATAACGGTGTAGATATTTCCATGTTCATACAGTTAGCGGTGTAGGTATTTCCATCTTCATACAGATGGCGGTGTAGATATTTACATGTTCATACAGATGGCGGTATAGATATTTCAATGTTCGTACAGATGGCCGTGTAGATAATTCCATGTTCATAGAGATGGCGGTGTAGATATTTCCATGTTTATGCAGATATCGGTATAGATATTTCCATGTTTATACAGAAGGTGGTGTAGATATTTCCATGTTTATAGAGATGGCGGTCTAGATATTTCCATGTTTACAGAGATAGTGGTTTAGTTATTTCCAAGTTTATAGAGACAGCGGTGTAGATATTTCCATGTTTATACAGATAGCGGTGAAGTTATTTCCATGTTTATACAGATAGCGGTGTAGATATTTCCATGTTTATAGAGATTGCGGTGTAGATATCTCCATATTTATACAGATAGCAGGGTAGTTATTTCCATGTTTATAGAGATAGCAGTGTAGATATTTCCATTGATATACAGACAGCTGTGTAGATATTTGCATGGTCATACAGATAGCGGTGTAGATATTACCATGTTCGTAAAGATAGCGGTGCAGATATTTCCATGTTCATACAGATAGCGGTGTAGATATTTCCATCTTCATACAGATAGCGGTGTAGATATTTAAATGTTCATACAGTTAGCGGTGTAGATATTTGCATGTTCATACAGATGGCGGTTTAGATGTTTTCTTGTTGATACAGATGGCGGTGTAGATATTTCCATGTTCATACAGATAGAGGTGTAGATATTTCCATGTTCATACAGATAGCGGTGTAGATATTTCCATGTTCATACAGATAGCGGTGTTGATATTTCCATGTTCATACCAATAGCGGTGTAGACATTTCCATGTTCATACATTTAGCGGTGTAGGTATTTCCATGTTCATACAGATGGCGGTGAAGATATTTACATGTTCATACAGATGGCGCTGTAGATATTTCCATGTTTGTACGGATGGCAGTGTAGATATTTCCATGTTCATACAGGTGGCGGTGTAGATATTTCCATGTTTATACAGATAGCAGTGCAGTTATTTCCATCTTAATAGAGATAGCGGTGTAGATATTTCCATTGATATACAGATAACTGTGTAGATGTTTGCATGTTCATACAGATAGCGGTGTAGATATTTCCATGTTCGTACAGATAGCGGTGTAGCTATTTCCATGTTCATACAGATAGCGGTGTAGATATTTCTATGTTCATACAGATAACGGTGTAGATATTTCCATGTTCATACAGACAGCGGTGTAGATATTTCCATGTTCATACAGTTAGCGGTGTAGATATTTCCATGTTCATACAGATGGCGGTGTAGATATTTCCATGTTCATACAGATGGCGGTATAGATATTTCCATGTTCTTACAGATGGCGGTGTAGATATTTCCATGTTCATAGAGATGGCGGTGTAGATATTTCCATGTTTATGCAGATAGCGGTATAGATATTTCCATGTTTATACAGATGGTGGTGTAGATATTTCCATGTTTATAGAGATGGCGGTCTAGAAATTTCCATGTTTACAGAGATAGTGGTTTAGTTATTTCCAAGTTTAAAGAGACAGCGTTGTAGATATTTCCATGTTTATACAGATAGCGGTGAAGATATTTCCATGTTTATACAGATAGCAGTGTCGATATTTCCATGTTTATACAGATATCGGTGAAGATATTTCCATGTTTATACAGATAGCGGTGTAGATATTTCCATGTTTATACAGATAGCAGTGTAGATATTTCCATGTTTATAGAGATAATGGTGTAGATAATTTCAATTTTATACAGAGAGCAGTGTAGATATTTCCAAGTTCACACAGATAGCGGTGTAGATATTTCCACGTTTATAGAGATGGCGGTGCAGATATTTCCATGTTTATAGGGATGGCGGTGTAGATATTTTCAGGTTTAAACAGATGGCAGTGTAGATATTTCCATGTTTAAACAGATAGCGGTGTAGACATTTCCATGTTTACACAGATAGCGGTGTGGATATTTCCATGTTTATGCAGATAGCAGAGTAGATATTTCCATGTTTATACAGATAGCTGTGCGGTTATTTCCTTGTTTATACAGATAGTTGGGCAGATATTTCCATGTTTATACAGATAGCGGTGTAGATATTTCCATCTTAATACAGATGGCGGTGTAGATATGTCCATGTTTGTACAGATGGCAGTGTAGATATATCCATGTTCATACAGATGGCGGTATAGATATTTCAAAGGTTATAGAGATAGCGCTGTAGTTATTTCCATATTTATAGAGAAACCTGTGTAGATATTTCCGTGTATATTCAGATAGCTGTGTAGATATTTCCATGTTCATTCAGATAGCGGTGTAGATATTTCCATGTTCATCCATATGCCGGTGTACATATATGCATGTTCATACAGATGGCGGTGAAGATATTTCCATGTTCATACAGATGGTCGTGTAGGTATTTCCATGTTCAAAGAGATGGCGGTGTAGATATTTCCAAGTTCATACAAATGGCGGTGTAGATATTTCCATGTTCATACAGTTAGCGGTTTAGATATTTCCATGTTCATACAGATGGCGGTGTAGATATTTCCATGTTCATACCAATAGCGGTGTAGACATTTCCATGTTCATATATTTAGCGGTGTAGATATTACCATGTTCATACAGATGGCGAAGATATTTCCATGTTCATACAGATACCGGTGTAGATATTTCCATGTTCATACAGTTAGCGGTGTAGATATTTCCATGTTCATACAGATGGCAGTGTAGATATTTCCATGTTCATAGAGATTGCGGTGTAGATATCTCCATATTTATACAGATAGCAGTGTAGTTATTTCCATGTTTATAGAGATAGCAGTGTAGATATTTCCATTGATATACAGACAGCTGTGTAGATATTTGCATGGTCATACAGATAGCGGTGTAGATATTACCATGTTCATACAGTTAGCGGTGTAGATATTTGCATGTTCATACAGATGGCGGTTTAGATATTTTCTTCTTGATACAGATGGCGGTGTAGATATTTCCATGTTCATACAGATAGTGGTGTAGATATTTCCATGTTCATACAGATAGCGGTGTAGATATTTCCATGTTCATACAGATAGCGGTGTAGATATTTCCATTTTCATACCAATAGCGGTGTAGACATTTCCATGTTCATGCATTTAGCGGTGTAGGTATTTCCATGTTCATACAGATGGCGGTGAAGATATTTACATGTTCATACAGATGGCGGTGTAGATATTTCCATGTTTGTACGCATGGCAGTGTAGATATTTCCATGTTCATACAGGTGGCGGTGTAGATATTTCCATGTTTATACAGATAGCAGTGTAGTTATTTCCATCTTAATAGAGATAGCGGTGTAGATATTTCCATTGATATACAGATAACTGTGTAGATGTTTGCATGTTCATACAGATAGCGGTGTAGATATTTCCATGTTCATACAGATGGCGGTGTAGATATTTCAAAGGTTATAGAGATAGCGCTGTAGTTATTTCCATATTTATAGAGAAATCTGTGTAGATATTTCCATGTATATTCAGATAGCTGTGTACATATTTCCATGTTCATGCAGATAGCGGTGTAGATATTTCCATGTTCATCCATATGCCGGTGTACATATATTCATGTTCATACAGATGGCGGTGAAGATATTTCCATGTTCATACAGATGGTGGTGTAGGTATTTCCATGTTCATAGAGATGGCGGTGTAGATATTTCCAGGTTCATACAAATGGCGGTGTAGATATTTCCATGTTCATAGAGATGGCGGTGTTGATATTTCCATATTTGTAGAGATAGCAGTGTAGTTATTTCCATGTTTATAGAGATAGTAGTGTAGATATTTCCATTGATATACAGATAGCTCTGTAGATATTTGCATGTTCATAGAGATAGCGGTGTAGATATTTCCATGTTCATACAGATAGTGGTGTAGATATTTCCATTTTCATACAGATAGCGGTGTAGATATTTCCATGTTCATACAGAAAGCGGTGTAGATATTTCCATGTTCATACAGATAGCGGTGTAGATATTTCCATGTTCATACAGTTAGCGGCTTAGATATTTCCATGTTCATGCAGATGGCGGTGTAGATATTTCCATGTTAATACAGATGGCGGTGTAGTTATTTCCAGGTTCATACAGTTAGCGGTGTAGATATTTCCATGTTCATACATATAGCGGTGTAGATATTTCCATGTTCGTACAGATGGCGTTGTAGATATGTCCATGTTCTTAGAGATGGCGGTGTAGATATCTCCATGTTTATGCAGATAGCGGTAAAGATATTTCCATGTTTATAGAGATGGTGGTGTAGATATTTCCATGTTCATACAAATGGCGGTGTAGATATTTCCATGTTCATTGAGATGGCGGTGTAGATATTTCCATGTTCATATAAATGGCGGTGTATATATTTCCATGTTCATAGAGATGGCAGTGTAGATATTTCCATATTTATACAGATAGCAGTGTAGTTATTTCCATGTTTATAGGGATAGCAGTGTAGATATTTTCATTGATATACAGATAGCTGTGTAGATATTTGCATGTTCATACAGATAGCGGTCTAGATATTTCCATGTTCATACAGATAGCGGTGTAGATATTTCCATGTTCATACAATGAGCGGTGCAGATATTTCCATGTTCATACAGATGGCGGTGTAGATATTTACATGTTCATACAGATGGCGGTATAGATATTTCCAAGTTCGTACAGATGGCGTTGTAGAT
Source organism: Gorilla gorilla gorilla (assembly GCF_029281585.2). NCBI lineage: Eukaryota > Metazoa > Chordata > Mammalia > Primates > Hominidae > Gorilla > Gorilla gorilla. Next base: position 13,984,512 of record NC_073235.2, on the reverse strand, counting down.
ATTTCCATGTTCTTAGAGATGGCGGTGTAGATATCTCCATGTTTATGCAGATAGCGGTATAGATATTTCCATGTTTATAGAGATGGTGGTGTAGATATTTCCATGTTCATACAAATGGCGGTGTAGATATTTCCATGTTCATTGAGATGGCGGTGTAGATATTTCCATGTTCATACAAATGGCGGTGTAGATATTTCCATGTTCATAGAAATGGCAGTGTAGATATTTCCATATTTATACAGATAGCAGTGTAGTTATTTCCATGTTTATAGGGATAGCAGTGTAGATATTTTCATTGATATACAGATAGCTGTGTAGATATTTGCATGTTCATACAGATAGCGGTCTAGATATTTCCATGTTCATACAGATAGCGGTGTAGATATTTCCATGTTCATACAGATAGCGGTGTAGATATTTCCATGTTCATACTGATAGCGGTGTAGATATTTCCATGTTCATACAGATAGCAGTGTAGATATTTCCATGTTCCTACAGTTAGCGGTGTAGATATTTCCATGTTCACACAGATGGCGGTGTAGATATTTACCTGTTCATACAGATGGCAGTGTAGATATTTCCATGTTCATACAGATGGCGGTGTAGATATTTCCATGTTCGTACGGATGGCAGTGTAGATATTTCCATGTTCATACAGGTGGCTTTGTAGATATTTCCATGTTTACACAGATAGCAGTGTAGTTATTTCGATGTTTATAGAGACAGCTGTGAAGATATTTCCATTGATATACAGATAGCTGTGCAGATATTTGCATGTTTATACAGATAGTGGTGTAGATATTTTCCATGTTCGTACACATAGCGGTGTAGATATTTCCATGTTCATACAGATAGCGGTGTAGATATTTCCATGTTCATACAGATAACGGTGTAGATATTTCCATGTTCATACAGATAGCAGTGTAGATATTTCCATGTTCATACAGTTAGCGGTGTAGATATTTCCATGTTCATACAGATGGCGGTGTAGATATTTACATGTTCATACAGATGGCGGTATAGATACTTCCATGTTCGTACAGATGGCGTTGTAGATATTTCCATGTTCATAGAGATGGCGGTGTAGATATTTCCATGTTTTTGCAGTTAGCGGTATAGATATTTCCATGTTTATACAGATGGTGGTGTAGATATTTGCATGTTTATAGAGATGGCGGTCTAGATATTTCCATGTTTACAGAGATAGTTGTGTAGTTATTTCCAAGTATATAGAGACAGCGTTGTAGATATCTCCATGTTTATACAGATAGCGGTGAAGATATTTCCATGTTAATACAGATAGCAGTGTAGATATTTTCATGTTTATAGAGATAGTGTTGTAGATAATTTCAATTTCATACAGAGAGCAGTGTAGATATTTCCAAGTTCATACAGATAGCAGTGTAGATATTTCCACATTTACAGAGATGGCGGTGTAGATATTTCCATGTTCATACAGAGGACGGTGTAGATATTTCCATGTTTATAGGGATGGCGGTGTAGATATTTTCATGTTTACACCTATGGCGGTGTAGATATTTCCATGTTTACACAGATAGCGGTGTAGACATTTCCATGTTTACACAGATAGCGGTGTGGATATTTCCATGTTTATGCAGATAGCAGTGTAGATATTTCCATGTTCATACAGATAGTGGTGCGGATATTTCCATGTTTATTCAGATAGCGGTGCAGATATTTCCATGTTTATACAGATAGCTGTGTAGATATTTCCATCTTAATACAGATGGCGGTGTAGATATGTCCATGATCGTACAGATGGCGGTGTAGATATTTCCATGTTCATACAGATTGCGGTGTAGATATTTCGAAGTTTATAGAGATAGCGCTGTAGTTATTTCCATATTTATAGAGAAATCTGTGTAGATATTTCCATGTATATTCAGATAGCTGTGTAGATATTTCCATGTTCATGCAGATTACGGTGTAGATATTTCCATGTTCATCCTGATGCCGGTGTAAAAATATCCATGTTCATACAAATGGCGGTGAAGATATTTCCATGCTCATACAGATGGCGGTGTAGGTATTTCCATGTTCATACAAATTGCCGTGTAGATATTTCCATGTTCATGGAGATGGCGGTGTAGATATTTCCAGGTTCATACAAATGGCGGTGTAGGTATTTCCATGTTCATAGAGATGGCGGTGTAGATATTTCCATGTTTATACAGATAGCAGTGTAGTTATTTCCATGTTTATAGAGATACCATTCTGGATATTTCCATTGATATACAGATAGCTGTGTAGATATTTGCATGTTCATACAGATAGCGGTGTAGATATTTCCATGTTCATACAGATAGCGGTGTAGATATTTCCCTGTTCATATAGATAGTGGTGAAGATATTTCCATGTTAATTCAGATAGCGGTGTAGATATTTCCATGTTCATACAGATAGCGGTGTAGCTATTTCCATGTTCATACAGATAGCAGTGTAGATATTTCCATGTTTAGAGAGATAATGGTGTAGATAATTTCAATTTTATACAGAGAGCAGTGTAGATATTTCCAAGTTCATACAGATAGCGGTGTAGATATTTCCACGTTTACAGAGATGGCGGTGTAGATATTTCCATGTTCATACAGATGGCGGTGTAGATATTTCCATGTTCATAGAGATGGCGGTGTAGATATTTCCATGTTCATACAAATGGCAATGTAGATATTTCCATGTTCATAGAGATGGCGGTGTTGATATTTCCATATTTATAGAGATAGCAGTGTAGTTATTTCCATGTTTATAGAGATAGTAGTGTAGATATTTCCATTGATATACAGATAGGTCTGTAAATATTTGCATGTTAATAGAGATAGCGGTGTATATATTTCCATGTTCATACAGATAGCGGTATAGATATTTCCATGTTCACAGATAGCAGTGTAGATATTTCCATGTTCATACAGATAGCGGTGTAGATATTTCCATGTTCATACAGATAGCGGTGTAGATATTTCCGTTTTCATACAGTTAGCGGTTTAGATATTTCCATGTTCATACAGATGGCGGTGTAGATATTTACATGTTCATACAGATGGCGGTGTAGTTATTTCCATGTTCATACAGATAGCGGTGTAGATATTTCCATGTTCATACAGATAGCGGTGTAGATATTTCCATGCTCATACAGATAGCGGTGTAGATATTTCCATGTTCATACCAATAGCGGTGTAGACATTTCCATGTTCATATATTTAGCGGTGTAGATATTTCCATGTTCATAGAGATGGCGAAGATATTTCCATGTTCATGCGGATAGCGGTGTAGATATTTCCATGTTCATACAGATAGCAGTGTAGATATTTCCATGTTAATACAGATAGCGGTGTTGATATTTCCATGTTCATACCAATAGCGGTGTAGACATTTCCATGTTCATACATTTAGCGGTGTAGATATTTCCATGGTCATACAGATGGCGGTGAAGATATTTACATGTTCATACAGATGGCGGTGTAGATATTTCCATGTTTCTACGGATGGCAGTGTAGATATTTTCATGTTCATAGAGATGGCGGTGTAGATATTTCCATGTTTATGCAGATAGCGGTATAGATATTTCCATGTATATACAGATGGTGGTGTAGACATTTCCATGTTTATAGAGATGGCGGTCTAGATATTTCCATGTTTACAGAGATAGTGGTGTAGTAATTTCCAAGTTTATAGAGACAGCGTTGTAGATATTTCCATGTTTATACAGATAGCGGTGAAGTTATTTCCATGTTTATACAGATAGCGGTGTAGATATTTCCATGTTTATACAGATAGCAGTGTAGATATTTCCATGTTTAGAGAGATAACGGTGTAGATAATTTCAATTTTATACAGAGAGCAGTGTAGATATTTCCAAGTTCATACAGATAGCGGTGTAGATATTTCCACGTTTACAGAAATGGCAGTGTAGATATTTCCATGTTCATACAGATGGCGAAGATATTTCCATGTTCATACAGATACCGGTGTAGATATTTCCATGTTCATACAGTTAGCGGTGTAGATATTTCCATGTTCATACAGATGGTAGTGTAGATATTTCCATTTTCATAGAGATTGCGGTGTAGATATCTCCATATTTATACAGATAGCAGTGTAGTTATTTCCATGTTTATAGAGATAGCAGTGTAGATATTTCCATTGATATACAGACAGCTGTGTAGATATTTGCATGGTCATACAGATAGCGGTGTAGATATTACCATGTTCATAAAGATAGCCGTGCAGATATTTCCATGTTCATACAGATAGCGGTGTAGATATTTCCATGTTCATACAGATAGCGGTGTAGATATTTAAATGTTCATACAGTTAGCGGTGTAGATATTTGCATGTTCATACAGATGGCGGTTTAGATGTTTTCTTGTTGATACAGATGGCGGTGTAGATATTTCCATGTTCATACAGATAGTGGTGTAGATATTTCCATGTTCATACAGATAGCGGTGTAGATATTTCCATGTTCATACAGATAGCGGTGTAGATATTTCCATGTTCATACCAATAGCGGTGTAGACATTTCCATGTTCATACATTTAGCGGTGTAGGTATTTCCATGTTCATACAGATGGCGGTGAAGATATTTACATGTTCATACAGATGGCGGTGTAGATATTTCCATGTTTGTACGGATGGCAGTGTAGATATTTCCATGTTCAAACAGGTGGCGGTGTAGATATTTCCATGTTTATACAGATAGCAGTGTAGTTATTTCCATCTTAACAGAGATAGCGGTGTAGATATTTACATTGATATACAGATAACTGTGTAGATGTTTGCATGTTTATACAGATAGCGGTGTAGATACTTCCATGTTTATACAGATTGCAGTGTAGACATTTCCATGTTTATAGAGATAATGTTGTAGATAATTTCAATTTTATACAGAGAGCAGTGTAGATATTTCCAGGTTCATACAGATAGCGGTGTAGATATTTCCACTTTTATAGAGATGGCGGTGTAGATATTTCCATGTTCATACAGATGGCGATGTAGATATTTCCATGTTTATAGGGATGGCGGTGTAGATATTTCCATGTTCATATAGATAGCGGTGTAGATATTTCCATCTTAATACAGCTTGCGGTGTAGGTATGTCCATGTTTGTACAGATGGCGGTGTAGATATTTCCATGTTCATACAGATGGCGGTGTAGATATTTCAAAGTTTATAGAGATAGCGCTGTAGTTATTTCCATATTTATAGAGAAATCTGTGTAGATATTTCCGTGTATATGCAGATAGCTGTGTAGATATTTCCATGTTCATGCAGATAGCGGTGTAGATATTTCCATGTTCATCCAGATGCCGGTGTACATTTATCCATGTTCAAACAGATGGCGGTGAAGATATTTCCATGTTCATACAGATGGTGGTGTAGGTATTTCCATGTTCATACAAATGGCGGTGTAGATATTTCCATGTTCATAGATATGGCGGGGTAGGTATTTCCAGGTTCATACAGATGGCTGTGTAGATATTTCCATGTTCATAGAGATGGCCGTGTAGATATTTCCATATTTATACAGATAGCAGTGTAGTTATTTCCATGTTTATAGAGATATCAGTGTGGATATTTCCATTGATATACAGATAGCTCTGTTGGTATTTACATGTTCATACAGATAGCGGTGTAGATATTTCCATGTTCATAGAGATAGCGGTGTAGATATTTGCACGTTCATATAGATAGCGGTGTAGATATTTCCATGTTCATACAGATAGCGGTGTAGATATTTCCATGTTCATACAGATAGCGGTGTAGATAATGCCATGTTCATACAGTTAGCGGTGTAGATATTTCCATGTTCATACAGATGGCGGTGTAGATATTTCCATGTTCATACAGATAGCGGTGTAGAGATTTCCATGTTCATACAGATAGCGTTGTAGATATTTCCATGTTCATACAGATAGCGGTCTAGATATTTCCAGGTTCATACCAATAGCGGTGTAGACATTTGCATGTTGATACAGTTAGCGGTGTAGATATTTCCATGTTCATACAGATGGCGGTGTAGATATTTACATGTTCATACAGATGGCAGTGTAGATATTTCCATGTTTGTACGGATGGCATTGTAGATATTTCCATGTTCATACAGGTGGCGGTGTAGATATTTCCATGTTTATACAGATAGCAGTGTAGTTATTTCAATGTTAATAGTGATAGCAGTGTAGATATTTTCATTGATATACAGATAGCTGTGTAGATATTTGAATGTTCATACAGATAGCGGTGTAGATATTTCCATGTTCATACAGATGGCGGTGTAGGTATTTCCATGTTCATACAGATAGCGTTGTAGAGATTTCCATGTTCATAGAGATGGTGGTGTAGATATTTCCAGGTTCATACAAATGGCGGTGTAGATATTTCCATGTTCATAGAGATGGCGGTGTAGATATTTCCATGTTTATGCAGATAGCAGTGTAGTTATTTCCATGTTTATAGAGATACCATTCTGGATATTTCCATTGATATACAGATAGCTGTGTAGATATTTGCATGTTCATACAGATAGCGGTGTAGATATTTCCATGTTCATACCAATAGCGGTGTAGATATTTCCATGTTCATACAGTTAGCGGGGTAGATATTTCCATGTTCATACAGATGGCGGTGTAGATATTTACATGTTCATACAGATGGCGGTGTAGATATTTCCATGTTTGTAGGGATGACGGTGTAGATATTTTCATGTTTACACAGATGGTGGTGTAGATATTTCCATGTTTACACAGATAGCGGTGTAGACATTTCCATGTTTACACAGATAGCGGTGTGGATATTTCCATGTTTATGCAGAGAGCAGTGTAGATATTTCCATGTTTATACAGATATCGGTGTGGATATTTCCATGTTTTTTCAGATAGCGGTGCGGATATTTCCATGTTTATACAGATAGTTGGGCAGATATTTCCATGTTTATACAGATAGCGGTTTAGATATTTCCATCTTAATTCAGATGGCGGTGTAGATATGTCCATGATCGTACAGATGGCGGTTTAGATATTTCCATGTTCATAGAGATGGCGGTGTAGATATTTCGAAGTTTATAGAGATAGCGATGTAGTTATTTCCATATTTATAGAGAAATCTGTGTAGATATTTCCATGTATATTCAGATAGCTGTGTAGATATTTCCACGTTCATGCAGATTACGGTGTAGATATTTCCATGTTCATCGAGATGGCGGTGTACATATATCCATGATCATACAATTGGCGGTGAAGATATTTCCATGCTCATACAGATGGCGGTGTAGGTATTTCCATGTTCATACAAATGGTGGTGTAGATATTTCCATGTTCATACAGATGGCGGTGTAGATATTTACATGTTCATACAGATGGCGGTATAGATACTTCCATGTTCGTACAGATGGCGTTGTAGATATTTCCATGTTCATAGAGATGGCGGTGTAGATATTTCCATGTTTTTGCAGTTAGCGGTATAGATATTTCCATGTTTATACAGATGATGGTGTAGATATTTGCATGTTTATAGAGATGGCGGTCTAGATATTTCCATGTTTACAGAGATAGTTGTGTAGTTATTTCCAAGTATATAGAGACAGCGTTGTAGATATCTCCATGTTTATACAGATAGCGGTGAAGATATTTCCATGTTTATACAGATAGAGGTGTAGATATTTCCATGTTCATACAGATAGCAGTGTAGATATTTTCATGTTTATAGAGATAGTGTTGTAGATAATTTCAATTTCATACAGAGAGCAGTGTAGATATTTCCAAGTTCATACAAATAGCAGTGTAGATATTTCCACGTTTACAGAGATGGCGGTGTAGATATTTCCATGTTCATACAGAGGACGGTGTAGATATTTCCATGTTTATAGGGATGGCGGTGTACATATTTTCATGTTTACACCTATGGCGGTGTAGATATTTCCATGTTTACACAGATAGCGGTGTAGACATTTCCATGTTTACACAGATAGCGGTGTGGATATTTCCATGTTTATGCAGATAGCAGTGTAGATATTTCCATGTTCATACAGATAGTGGTGCGGATATTTCCATGTTTATTCAGATAGCGGTGCGGATATTTCCATGTTTATACAGATAATTGGGCAGATATTTCCATGTTTATACAGATAGCTGTGTAGATATTTCCATCTTAATACAGATGGCGGTGTAGATATGTCCATGATCGTACAGATGGCGGTGTAGATATTTCCATGTTCATACAGATTGCGGTGTAGATATTTCGAAGTTTATAGAGATAGCGCTGTAGTTATTTCCATATTTATAGAGAAATCTGTGTAGATATTTCCATGTATATTCAGATAGCTGTGTAGATATTTCCATGTTCATGCAGATTACGGTGTAGATATTTCCATGTTCATCCTGATGCCGGTGTAAAAATATCCATGTTCATACAAATGGCGGTGAAGATATTTCCATGCTCATACAGATGGCGGTGTAGGTATTTCCATGTTCATACAAATTGCCGTGTAGATATTTCCATGTTCATGGAGATGGCGGTGTAGATATTTCCAGGTTCATACAAATGGCGGTGTAGGTATTTCCATGTTCATAGAGATGGCGGTGTAGATATTTCCATGTTTATACAGATAGCAGTGTAGTTATTTCCATGTTTATAGCGATACCATTCTGGATATTTCCATTGATATACAGATAGCTGTGTAGATATTTGCATGTTCATACAGATAGCGGTGTAGATATTTCCATGTTCATACAGATAGCGGTGTAGATATTTCCCTGTTCATATAGATAGTGGTGAAGATATTTCCATGTTAATTCAGATAGCGGTGTAGATATTTCCATGTTCATACAGATAGCGGTGTAGCTATTTCCATGTTCATACAGATAGCAGTGTAGATATTTCCATGTTTAGAGAGATAATGGTGTAGATAATTTCAATTTTATACAGAGAGCAGTGTAGATATTTCCAAGTTCATACAGATAGCGGTGTAGATATTTCCACGTTTACAGAGATGGCGGTGTAGATATTTCCATGTTCATACAGATGGCGGTGTAGATATTTCCATGTTCATAGAGATGGCGGTGTAGATATTTCCATGTTCATACAAATGGCAGTGTAGATATTTCCATGTTCATAGAGATGGCGGTGTTGATATTTCCATATTTATAGAGATAGCAGTGTAGTTATTTCCATGTTTATAGAGATAGTAGTGTAGATATTTCCATTGATATACAGATAGGTCTGTAAATATTTGCATGTTAATAGAGATAGCGGTGTATATATTTCCATGTTCATACAGATAGCGGTGTAGATATTTCCATATTCACAGATAGCAGTGTAGATATTTCCATGTTCATACAGATAGCGGTGTAGATATTTCCATGTTCATACAGATAGCGGTGTAGATATTTCCGTTTTCATACAGTTAGCGGTTTAGATATTTCCATGTTCATACAGATGGCGGTGTAGATATTTACATGTTCATACAGATGGCGGTGTAGTTATTTCCATGTTCATACAGATAGCGGTGTAGATATTTCCATGTTCATACAGATAGCGGTGTAGATATTTCCATGTTCATACAGATAGCGGTGTAGATATTTCCATGTTCATACCAATAGCGGTGTAGACATTTCCATGTTCATATATTTAGCGGTGTAGATATTTCCATGTTCATAGAGATGGCGAAGATATTTCCATGTTCATGCGGATAGCGGTGTAGATATTTCCATGTTCATACAGATAGCAGTGTAGATATTTCCATGTTAATACAGATAGCGATGTTGATATTTCCATGTTCATACCAATAGCGGTGTAGACATTTCCATGTTCATACATTTAGCGGTGTAGATATTTCCATGGTCATACAGATGGCGGTGAAGATATTTACATGTTCATACAGATGGCGGTGTAGATATTTCCATGTTTCTACGGATGGCAGTGTAGATATTTCCATGTTCATAGAGATGGCGGTGTAGATATTTCCATGTTTATGCAGATAGCGGTATAGATATTTCCATGTATATACAGATGGTGGTGTAGACATTTCCATGTTTATAGAGATGGCGGTCTAGATATTTCCATGTTTACAGAGATAGTGGTGTAGTAATTTCCAAGTTTATAGAGACGGCGTTGTAGATATTTCCATGTTTATACAGATAGCGGTGAAGTTATTTCCATGTTTATACAGATAGCGGTGTAGATATTTCCATGTTTATACAGATAGCAGTGTAGATATTTCCATGTTTAGAGAGATAACGGTGTAGATAATTTCAATTTTATACAGAGAGCAGTGTAGATATTTCCAAGTTCATACAGATAGCGGTGTAGATATTTCCACGTTTACAGAAATGGCAGTGTAGATATTTCCATGTTCATACAGATGGCGAAGATATTTCCATGTTCATACAGATAACGGTGTAGATATTTCCATGTTCATACAGTTAGCGGTGTAGATATTTCCATGTTCATACAGATGGCAGTGTAGATATTTCCATTTTCATAGAGATTGCGGTGTAGATATCTCCATATTTATACAGATAGCAGTGTAGTTATTTCCATGTTTATAGAGATAGCAGTGTAGATATTTCCATTGATATACAGACAGCTGTGTAGATATTTGCATGGTCATACAGATAGCGGTGTAGATATTACCATGTTCGTAAAGATAGCGGTGCAGATATTTCCATGTTCATACAGATAGCGGTGTAGATATTTCCATGTTCATACAGATAGCGGTGTAGATATTTAAATGTTCATACAGGTAGCGGTGTAGATATTTGCATGTTCATACAGATGGCGGTTTAGATGTTTTCTTGTTGATACAGATGGCGGTGTAGATATTTCCATGTTCATACAGATAGTGGTGTAGATATTTCCATGTTCATACAGATAGCGGTGTAGATATTTCCATGTTCATACAGATAGCGGTGTAGATATTTCCATGTTCATACCAATAGCGGTGTAGACATTTCCATGTTCATACATTTAGCGGTGTAGGTATTTCCATGTTCATACAGATGGCGGTGAAGATATTTACATGTTCATACAGATGGCGGTGTAGATATTTCCATGTTTGTACGGATGGCAGTGTAGATATTTCCATGTTCAAACAGGTGGCGGTGTAGATATTTCCATGTTTATACAGATAGCAGTGTAGTTATTTCCATCTTAACAGAGATAGCGGTGTAGATATTTACATTGATATACAGATAACTGTGTAGATGTTTGCATGTTTATACAGATAGCGGTGTAGATACTTCCATGTTTATACAGATTGCAGTGTAGACATTTCCATGTTTATAGAGATAATGTTGTAGATAATTTCAATTTTATACAGAGAGCAGTGTAGATATTTCCAGGTTCATACAGATAGCGGTGTAGATATTTCCACTTTTATAGAGATGGCGGTGTAGATATTTCCATGTTCATACAGATGGCGATGTAGATATTTCCATGTTTATAGGGATGGCGGTGTAGATATTTCCATGTTCATATAGATAGCGGTGTAGATATTTCCATCTTAATACAGCTTGCGGTGTAGGTATGTCCATGTTTGTACAGATGGCGGTGTAGATATTTCCATGTTCATAAAGATGGCGGTGTAGATATTTCAAAGTTTATAGAGATAGCGCTGTAGTTATTTCCATATTTATAGAGAAATCTGTGTAGATATTTCCGTGTATATGCAGATAGCTGTGTAGATATTTCCATGTTCATGCAGATAGCGGTGTAGATATTTCCATGTTCATACAGATGGCGGTTTAGTTATTTCCATGTCCATAGAGATCGCGGTGTAGATATTTCCATGTTCATACAGATAGCAGTGTAGATATTTCCATGTTCATACAGATAGCGGTGTAGATATTTCCATGTTCATACCAATAGCGGTGTAGACATTTCCATGTTCATATATTTAGCGGTGTAGATAGTTCCATGTTCATACAGATGGCGAGGATATTTCCATGTTCATGCAGATAGCGGTGTAGATATTTCCATGTTCATACAGTTAGCGGTGTAGATATTTCCATGTTAATACAGTTAGCGGTGTAGATATCTCCATGTTCATACAAATGGCGGTGTAGATATGTCCCTGTTTGTACAGATGGCAGTGCAGATATTTCCATGTTCATACAGATGGCGGTGTAGATATTTCGAAGTTTATAGAGATAGTGCTGTAGTTATTTCCATATTTATAGAGAAATCTGTGTAGATATTTCCATGTATATTCAAAAAGCTGTGTAGATATTTCCATGTTCATGCAGATAGCGGTGTAGATATTTCCATGTTCATCCAGATGCCGGTGTACATATATCCATGTTCATACAGATGGCGGTGAAGATATTTCCATGTTCATACAGATGGCGGTGTAGATATTTCCATGTTCATACAAATGGCGGTTTAGATATTTCCATGTTCATAGAGATGGCGGTGTAGATATTTCCATGTTCATACAAATGGCGGTGTAGATATTTCCATGTTCATAGAGATGGCGGTGTAGATATTTCCATATTTATACAGATAGCAGTGTAGTTATTTCCATGTTTATAGGGATAGCAGTGTAGATATTTTCATTGATATACAGATAGATGTGTTGATATTTGAATGTTCATACAGATAGCGGTGTAGATATTTCCATGTTCATACAGATAGCGGTGTAGATATTTCCATGTTCATACAGATGGCGGTGTAGATATTTCCATGTTCATACAGATAGCGGTGTAGATATTTCCATTTCCATACAGATAGAGGTGTAGATATTTCCATGTTCATACAGTTTGCGGTGTAGATATTTCCATGTTCATACAGATGGCGGTGTAGATATTTACATGTTCATACAGATGGCGGTGTAGATATTTCCATGTTCATACAGATAGCGGTGTAGATATTTCCATCTTCATACCAATAGCGGTGTAGATATTTCCATGTTCATACAGTTAGCAGTGTAGATATTTCTATGTTCATACAGATGGCGGTGTAGATATTTACATGTTCATACAGATGGCGGTGAAGATATTTCCATGTTGGTACGGATGGCAGTGTAGATATTTCCATGTTCATACAGGTAGCTGTGTAGATATTTCCATGTTTATACAGATAGCAGTGTAGTTATTTCCATGTTTATAGAGACAGCTGTGTAGATATTTCCATTGATATACAGATAGCTGTGTAGATATTTGCATGTTCATACAGATAGCGGTGTAGATATTTCCATGTTCGTACAGATAGCGGTGTAGATATTTCCATGTTCATACAGATAGCAGTGTAGATATTTCCATGTTCATACAGATAACGGTGTAGATATTTCCATGTTCATACAGATAGCGGGTAGATATTTCCATGTTCATACAGATAGCAGTGTAGATATTTCCATGTTCATACAGTTAGCGGTGTAGATATTTCCATGTTCATACAGATGGCAGTGTAGATATTTACATGTTCATACCGATGGCGGTATAGTTATTTCCATGTTCATAGAGATGGCGGTGTAGATATTTCCATGTTTTTGCATTTAGCGGTATAGATATTTCCATGTTTATACAGATGGTGGTGTAGATATTTCCATGTTTATAGAGATGGCGGTTTAGATATTTCCATGTTTACAGAGATAGTGGTGTAGTTATTTCCAAGTTTATAGAGACAGCGATGTAGATATTTCCATGTTTATACAGATAGCGGTGAAGATATTTCCATGTTTATACAGATAGCGGGGTAGATAATTCCATGTTCATACAGATAGCAGGGTAGATATTACCATGTTTATAGAGATAGTGTTGTAGATAATTTCAATTTCATACAGAGAGCAGTGTAGATATTTACAAGTTCATACAGATAGCGGTGTAGATATTTCCACGTTTACAGAGATGGCGGTGTAGATATTTCCATGTTCATACAGAGGACGGTGTAGATATTTCCATGTTTATAGGGATGGCGGTGTAGATATTTTCATGTTTACACAGATGGCGGTGTTGATATTTCCATGTTAACACAGATAGCGGTGTAGACATTTCCATGTTTACACAGATAGCGGTGTGGATATTTCCATGTTTATGCAGATAGCAGTGTAGATATTTCCGTGTTTATACAGATAGCGGTGCGGATATTTCCATGTTTATTCAGATAGCGGTGCGGTTATTTCCATGTTTATACAGATAGTTAGGCAGATATTTCCATGTTTATACAGATAGCGGTGTAGATATTTCCATCTTAATACAGATGGCGGTGTAGATATGTCCATGTTCGTACAGATGGCGGTGTAGATATTTCCATGTTCATACAGATGGCGGTGTAGATATTTCAAAGTTTATAGAGATAGCGCTGTAGTTATTTCCATATTCCTAGAGAAATCTGTGTAGATATTTCCATTGATATACAGATAGCTCTGTAGATATTTGCATGTTCATAGAGATAGCGGTGTAGATATTTCCATGTTCATACAGATAGCGGTGTAGATATATCCATGTTCATACAGATAACGGTGTAGATATTTCCATGTTAATACAGATAGCGGTGTAGATATTTCCATGTTCATATAGATGGCTGTGTAGATATATCCATGTTCATACAGATAGCGGTGTAGATATTTCCATGTTCATACAGATAGTGGTGTACATATTTCCATGTTCATACAGATAGCGGTGTAGATACTTCCAAGTTCATACAGATAGCGGTGTAGATATTTCCATGTTCATACAAATGGCGGTGTAGATATGTCCATGTTTGTACAGATGGCGGTGTAGATATTTCCATGTTCATACAGATGGCGGTGTAGATATTTCGAAGTTTATAGAGATAGCGCTGTAGTTATTTCCATATTTATAGAGAAATCTGTGTAGATATTTCCATGTATATTCAGATAGCTGTGTAGATATTTCCATGTTCATGCAGATAGCGGTGTAGATATTTCCATGTTCATCCAGATGCCGGTGTACATATATCCATGTTCATACAGATGGCGGTGAAGTTATTTCCATGTTCATACAGATGGTGGTATAGGTATTTCCATGTTCATACAAATGGCGGTGTAGATATTTCCATGTTCATAGAGATGGCTGTGTAGATATTTCCAGGTTCGTACAAATGGCGGTGTAGATATTTCCATGTTCATAGAGATAGCGGTGTAGATATTTGCACGTTTATACAGATAGCAGTGTAGTTGTTTCCATGTTTATTGAAATACCAGTGTGGATATTTCCATTGATATACAGATAGCTGTGTAGATATTTACATGTTCATACAGATTGCGGTGTAGATATTTCCATGTTCGTACAGATAGCAGTGTTGATATTTCCATGTTCATACAGATAGCGGTGTAGATATTTCCATGTTCATACAGATAACGGTGTAGATATTTCCATGTTCATATGGACAGCGGTGTAGGTATTTCCATGT
The DNA here is from genome assembly GCF_029281585.2 of Gorilla gorilla gorilla. Taxonomy (NCBI): domain Eukaryota; kingdom Metazoa; phylum Chordata; class Mammalia; order Primates; family Hominidae; genus Gorilla; species Gorilla gorilla. The sequence continues at coordinate 13,969,129 of NC_073235.2, read as the reverse complement.
TCATACAGTTAGCGGTGTAGATATTTCCATGTTTTACAGATGGCAGTGTAGATATTTACATGTTCATACAGATGGCGGTATAGATATTTCCATGTTCCTACAGATGGCGGTGTAGATATTTCCATGTTCATAGAGATGGCGTTTTAGATATTTCCATGTTTATGCAGATAGTGGTATAGATATTTCCATGTTTATACAGATGGTGGTGTAGATATTTCCATGTTTAAAGACATGGCGGTCTAGATATTTCCATGTTTACAGAGATAGTGGTGTAGTTATTTCCAAGTTTATAGAGACAGCGTTGTAGATATTTCCATGCTTATACAGATAGTGGTGAAGATATTTCCATGTTTATACAGATAGCGGTGTAGTTATTTCCATGTTTATAAAGATAGCAGTGTAGATATTTCCATGTTTATAGAGATAGTGTTGTAGATAATTTCAATTTCATACGGAGAGCAGTGTAGATATTTCCAAGTTTATACAGATAGCGGTGTAGATATTTCCATGTTTATAGGAATGGCGGTGTACATATTTTCATGTTTACACAGATGGCGGTGTAGATATTTCCATGTTTACACAGATAGCGGTGTAGACATTTCCATGTTTACACAGATAGCGGTGTGGATATTTCCAGGTTTATGCAGATATAAGTGTAGATATTTCCATGTTTATACAGATAGCGGTGCAGATATTTCCATGTTTATTCAGATAGCGGTGCGGATATTTCCATGTTTATACAGATAGTTGGGCAGATATTTCCATGTTTATACAGATAGCGGTGTAGATATTTCCATCTCAATACAGATGGCGGTGTAGATATGTCCATGATCGTACAGATGGCGGTGTAGATATATCCATGTTCATACAGATGGCGGTGTAGATATTTCGAAGTTTATACAGATAGCGATGTAGTTATTTCCATATTTATAGAGAAATCTGTGTAGATATTTCCATGTATATTCAGATAGCTGTGTAGATATTTCCATGTTCATGCAGATTACGGTGTAGATATTCCATGTTCATCCAGACGCGGGTGTACATATATCCATGTTCATACAAATGGCGGTGAAGATATTTCCATGCTCATACAGATGGCGGTGTAGGTATTTCCATGTTCATACAAATGGCGGTGTAGATATTTCCATGTTGATAGAGATGGCGGTGTAGATATTTCCAGGTTCATACAAATGGCGGTGTAGGTATTTCCATGTTCATAGAGATGGCGGTGTAGATATTTCCATGTTTATACAGATAGCAGTGTAGTTATATCCATGTTTATAGAGATACCATTCTGGATATTTCCATTGATATACAGATATCTGTGTAGATATTTGCAGGTTCATACAGATAGCGGTCTAGATATTTCCATGTTCATACAGATGGCGGTGTAGATATTTCCATGTTCACACAGATAGCGGTGAACTGATTTCCATGTTCATACAGATAGCGGTGTAGATATTTCCATGTTGATACAGATAGCGGTCTAGATATTTCCAGGTTCATACCAATAGCCGTGTAGACATTTCCATGTTCATACAGTTAGCGGTGTAGATATTTCCATGTTCATACAGATAGCAGTGTAGATATTTCCATGTTAATGCAGATAGCGGTGTAGATATTTCCATGTTCATATAGATAGCGGTGTAGGTATTTAAATGTTCATACAGTTAGCGGTGTAGATATTTCCATGTTCATACAGATGGCGGTGTAGATATTTACATGTTGATACAGATGGCGGTGTACATATTTCCATGTTCATACAGATAGCGGTGTAGATATTTCCATGTTCATACAGATAGCGGTGTAGATATTTATATGTTCATACAGATAGCGGTGTAGATATTCCCATGTTCATACCAATAGCGGTGTAGACATTTCCATGTTCATACATTTAGCGGTGTAGATATTTCCACGTTCATACAGATGGCGTTGAAGATATTTACATGTTCATACAGATGGCGGTGTAGATATTTCCATGTTTGTACGGATGTCATTGTAGATATTTCCATGTTCATACAGGTGGCGGTGTAGAAATTTCCAAGTTTATACAGATAGAAGTGTAGTTATTTCCATGTTAATAGAGATAGTGTTGTAGATATTTCCATTGATATACGGATAGCTGTGTAGATATTTGCATGTTCATACAGATAGCGGTGTAGATATATCCATGTTCGTACAGATAGCGGTGTAGCTATTTCCATGTTCATACAGATAGCGGTGTAGATATTTCTATGTTCATACAGATAGCGGTGTAGATATTTCCATGTTTATAGAGATAATGGTGTAGATAATTTCAATTTTATACAGAGAGCAGTGTAGATATTTCCAAGTTCATACAGATAGCGGTGTAGATATTTCCACCTTTATAGAGATGGCGGTGTAGATATTTCCATGTTCATACAAATGGCGGTGTAGATATTTCCATGTTCATAGAGATGGCGGTGTAGTTGTTTCCATGTTCATTCAAATGGCGGTGTAGATATTTCCATGTTCATACAGATAGCGGTGTAGATATTTCCATGTTCATACAGATAGCGGTGTAGCTATTTCCATTTTCATACAGATAGCGGTGTAGATATTTCCATGTTCATTCAGTTAGCGGTGTAGATATTTCCATGTTCATACAGAGGGCGGTGTAGATATTTACATGTTCATACAGATGGCGGTGTAGATATTTCCATGTTCATACAGATAGCGGTGTAGATATTTCCATGTTCGTACGGATGGCAGTGTAGATATTTCCATGTTCACAGAGATGGCGGTGTAGGTATTTCCATGTTTATACAGATAGCAGTGTAGTTATTTCCATGTTTATAGAGATAGCAGTGTAGATATTTCCATTGATATACAGATAGCTGTGTAGATATTTGCATGGTCATACAGATAGCGGTGTAGATATTTCCATGTTCGTACAGATAGCGGTGTAGATATTTCCATGTTGATACAGATGGCGGTGTAGATATTTCCATGTTCCTACAGATAACGGTGTAGATATTTCCATGTTCATACAGATAGCTGTGTAGATATTTCCATGTTCATACAGTTAGCGGTGTAGATATTTCCATGTTCATACAGATCGCGGTGTAGATATTTACATGTTCATACAGATGGCGGTATAGATATTTCCATGTTCGTACACATGGCGGTGTAGATATTTCCATGTTCATAGAGATGGTGGTGTAGATATTTCCATGTTTATGCAGATAGCGGTATAGATATTTCCATGTTTATACAGATGGTGGTGTAGATATTTCCATGTTTATAGAGATGGCGGTCTAGATATTTCCATGTTTACAGAGATAGTGGCATTGTTATTTCCAAGTTTATAGAGACAGCGTTGTAGATATTTCCATGTTTATACAGATAGCGGTGAATATATTTCCATGTTTATACAGATAGCGGTGTAGATATTTCCATGTTTATACAGATAGCAGTGTAGATATTTCCATGTTTATAGAGATAGTGGTGTAGATAATTTCAATTTAATACAGAGGGCAGTGTAGGTCTTTCCAAGTTCATACAGATAGCGGTGTAGATATTTCCCCGTTTATAGAGATGGCGGTGTAGATATTTCCATGTTCATACAGAGGACGGTGTAGATATTTCCATGTTTATTGGGATGGCGGTGTAGATATTTTCATGTTTACACAGATGGCGGTGTAGATATTTCCATGTTTACACAGATAGCGGTGTAGACATTTCCATGTTTACACAGATAGCGGTGTGGATATTTCCATGTTTATTCAGAAAGCAGTGCGGATATTTCCATGTTTGTACAGATAGTTGGGCAGATATTTCCATGTTTATACAGATAGCGGTGTAGATATTTCCATCTTAATGCAGATGGCGGTGAAGATATGTCCATGTTTGTACAGATGGCGGTGTAGATATTTCCATGTTCATACAGATGGCGGTGTAGATATTTCCATGTTCATACAGATGGCGGTGTAGATATTTACATGTTCATACAGATGGCGGTATAGGTATTTCCATGTTCATACAGATGGCGGTGTAGATATTTCCATGTTCATAGAGATGGCGGTGTAGATATTTCCATGTTTATGCAGATAGCGGTATAGATATTTCCATGTTTATACAGATGGTGGTGTAGATATTTCCATGTTTATAGAGATGGCGGTCTAGATATTTCCATGTTTACAGAGATAGTGGCATTGTTATTTCCAAGTTTATAGAGACAGCGTTGTAGATATTTCCATGTTTATACAGATAGCGGTGAAGATATTTCCATGTTTATACAGATAGCGGTGTAGATATTTCCATGTTTATACAGATAGCAGTGTAGATATTTCCATGTTTATAGAGATAGTGGTGTAGATAATTTCAATTTAATACAGAGGGCAGTGTAGGTCTTTCCAAGTTCATACAGATAGCGGTGTAGATATTTCCCCGTTTATAGAGATGGCGGTGTAGATATTTCCATGTTCATACAGAGGACGGTGTAGATATTTCCATGTTTATTGGGATGGCGGTGTAGATATTTTCATGTTTACACAGATGGCGGTGTAGATATTTCCATGTTTACACAGATAGCGGTGTAGACATTTCCATGTTTACACAGATAGCGGTGTGGATATTTCCATGTTTATTCAGAAAGCAGTGTGGATATTTCCATGTTTGTACAGATAGTTGGGCAGATATTTCCATGTTTATACAGATAGCGGTGTAGATATTTCCATCTTAATGCAGATGGCGGTGAAGATATGTCCATGTTTGTACAGATGGCGGTGTAGATATTTCCATGTTCATACAGATGGCGGTGTAGATATTTCCATGTTCATACAGATGGCGGTGTAGATATTTCCATGTTCATACAGATGGCGGTATAGGTATTTCCATGTTCATACAGATGGCGGTGTAGATATTTCCATGTTCATAGAGATGGCGGTGTAGATATTTCCATGTTTATGCAGATAGCGGTATAGATATTTCCATGTTTATACAGATAGCGGTGAAGATTTTTCCATGTTTATACAGATAGCGGTGTAGATATTTCCATGTTTATACAGATAGCAGTGTAGGTATTTCCAAGTTCATACAGATAGCGGTGTAGATATTTCCACGTTTATAGAGATGACGGTCTAGATATTTCCAAGTTTACAGAGATAGTGGCGTAGTTATTTCCAAGTTTATAGAGACAGCGGTGTAGATATTTCCATGTTCATACAGATAACGGTGTAGATATTTCCATGTTCATACAGATAGCGGTGTAGATATTTCCATGTTCATACAGTTAGGGGTGTAGATATTTCCATGTTCATACAAATGGCGGTGTAGATATTTCCATGTTTATAGAGATAGCAGTGTAGATATTTCCATGTTTATATAGATAGCAGTGTAGATATTTCCATTGATATACAGATAGCTGTGTAGATATTTGCATGTTCATTCACATAGCGGTGTAGTTATTTCCATGTTCATACAGATAGCGGTGTAGATATTTCCATGTTCGTACAGATGGCGGTGTAGATATTTCCATGTTTATAGAGATGGCCGTGTAGATATTTTCATGTTTACACAGATGGCGGTGTAGATATTTCCATGTTTACACAGATAGCGGTGTAGACATTTCCATGTTTACACAGATAGCGGTTTGGATATTTCCAGGTTTATGCAGATAGCGGTGTAGATATTTCCATGTTTATACAGATAGCGGTGCGGTTATTTCCATTTTTATTCAGATACTGGTGGAGATATTTCCATGTTTATAAGGATAGCGGTGTAGATATTTAAATCTTATTACAGATGGCGGTGTAGATATGTCCATGTTCGTACAGATGGCGGTGTACATATTTCCATGTTCATACAGAGGGCGGTGTAGATATTTCAAAGTTTATAGAGATAGCGCTGTAGTTATTTCCATATTTACAGAGAAATCTGTGTAGATATTTCCATGTATATGCAGATAGCTGTGTAGATATTTCCATGTTCATACAGATAGCGGTCTAGATATTTCCATGTTCATAGAGATAACGGTGTAGATATTTACATCTTCATACAGATAGCGGTACAGATATTTCCATGTTCATACAGTAAGCGGTGTAGATATTTCCATGTTCATACAGATGGCAGTGTAGATATTTACATGTTCATTCAGATGTCGGTGTAGATATTTCCATGTTCGTACAGATGGCGTTGTAGATATTTCCATGTTCATAGAGATGGCGGCGTAGATATTTCCATGTTTATGCAGATAGCGGTATAGATATTTCCATGTTTATACAGATGGTGGTGTAGATATTTCCATGTTAATACAGATGGCTGTCTGGATATTTCCATGTTTATAGAGATAGTGGTGTAGTTATTTCAAGGCTTATAGAGACAGCATTGTAGATATTTCCATGTTTACACAGATAGCGGTGAAGTTATTTCCATGTTTATACAGATAGCGGTTTAGATATTTCCATGTTTATACAGATAGCGGGGTAGATATTTCCATGTTTATAGACATACTGGGGTAGATAATTCCAATTTTATACAGATAGCAGTGTAGATATTTCCATGTTCATACAGATAGCAGTGTAGATATTTCCACGTTTATAGAGATGGCGGTGTAGATATTTCCATGTTCATACAGATGGCGGTGTAGATATTTCCATGTTTATATAGATGGCGGTGTAGATATTTTCATGCTTACACAGGTGGCATTGTAGATATTTCCATGTTTACACAGATAGCGGTGTAGGCATTTCTATGTTTACACAGATAGCGGTGTGGATATTTCCATGTTTATGCGGATAGCGGTGTAGATATTTCCATGTTTATACAGATAGCGGTGCGGTTATTTCCATGTTTATACAGATAGTCGTGCAGATATTTCCATGTTTATACAGATATCGGTGTAGATATTTCCTTCTTAAAACAGATGGAGGTGTAGATATGTCCATGTTCGTACAGATGGCGGTGTAGATATTTCCATGTTCATACAGATGGCGGTGTAGATATTTCGAAGTTTATAGAGATAGCGCTGTAGTTATTTCCATATTTATAAAGAAATCTGTGTAGATATTTCCATGTAAATGCAGATAGCTGTGTAGATATTTCCATGTTCATGCAGATAGCCGTGTAGATATTTCGATGTTCATCGAGATGCCGGTGTACATATATCCATGTTCATACGGAGAGCGGTGTAGCTATTTCCATGTTCATACAGATAGCGGTGTAGATATTTCCATGTTCATTCAGATAGCGGTGTAGGTATTTCCATGTTCATACAGATAGCGGTGTAGATATTTCCATGTTCATTCAGTTAGCGGTGTAGATATTTCCATGTTCATACAGAAGGCGGTGTAGATATTTACATGTTCATACAGATGGCGGTGTAGATATTTCCATGTTCATACAGATAGCGGTTTAGATATTTCCACGTTTATAGAGATGGCGGTGCAGATATGTCCATGTTCATACAGAGGACGGTGTAGATATTTCCATGTTTATTGGGATGGCGGTGTAGACATTCCCATGTTTACACAGATAGCGGTGTGGATATTTCCATGTTTATGCAGATAGCGGTGTAGTTATTTCCTTGTTTATACAGATAGCGGTGTAGATATTTCCATCTTAATACAGATGGCGGTGTAGATTCATCCATGTTCATACAGATAGCGTTGTAGATATTTCCATGTTCTTACAGATAGCGGTGTAGATATTTCCATGTTGATACAGATAGCGGTGTAGATATTTCCATGTTCCTACAGATAGCGGTGTAGATATTTCCATGTTCATGCAGATAGCGGTGTAGTTATTTCCATGTTCATCCAGATGCCGGTTTAGATTCATCCATGTTCATACAGATGGCGGTGAAGATATTTCCATGTTCATACAGATGGCTGTGTAGATATTTCCATGTTCATAGAGATGGCGGTGTAGATATTTCCATGTTGATACAGATAGCAGTGTAGTTATTTCCATGTTTATAAAGATAGCAGTGCAGATATTTCCATTGATATACAGATAGCGGTGTAGATATTTCCATGTTCATACAGATAGCGGTGTAGATATTTCCATGTTCATACAGATAGCAGTGTAGATATTTCCATTTTCATACAGATAGCGGTGTAGATATTTCCATGTTCACACATTTAGCGGTGTAGATATTTCCATGTTCATACAGATGTCGGTGTAGATATTTACATGTTCATACAGATGGCGGTGTAGATATTTACATGTTCGTACGGATGGCAGTGTAGATATTTCCATGTTCATACAGGTGGCGGTGTAGATATTTCCATGTTTATACAGATAGCAGTGTAGTTATTTCCATGTTTACAGTGATAGCAGTGAAGATATTTCCATTGATATACAGATAGATGTTTAGATACTTGCATGTTCATACAGATAGCGGTGTAGACATTTCCATGTTCATATAGATAGCGGTGTAGATATTTCCATGTTCATACAGAGAGCTGTGTAGATATTTCCATATTCATACAGATAGCGGTGTAGGTATTTCCATTTTCCTACAGATAGCGGTGTAGGTATTTCCATGTTCATACAGTTAGCGGTGTAGATATTTCCATGTTCATACAGATGGCGGTCTAGATATTTACATGTTCATACAGATGGCGGTGTAAATATTTCCAAGTTCTTACAGATGGCGGTGTAGATATTTCCATGTTCATGGAGATGGCGTTGTAGATATTTCCATGATAATGCAGATAGCGGTATAGATATTTCCATGTTTATACAGATGGTGGTGTAGATATTTCCATGTTTATAGAGATGGCGGTCTAGATATTTCCATGTTTATAGAGATAGTGGTGTAGTTATTTCCAAGTTTATAGAGACAGCATTGTAGATATTTCCATGTTTATACTGATAGCGGTGAAGTTATTTCCATGTTTATACAGATAGCGGTGTAGGTATTTCCATGTTTATAGAGATAGTGCTGTAGATAATTCCAATTTTATACAGATAGCAGAGTAGATGTTTCCAAGTTCATACAGATAGCAGTGTAGATATTTCCACGTTTATAGAGATGGCTGTGTAGATATTTCCATGTTCATACAGATGGCGGTGTAGATATTTCCATGTTTATAGAGATGACGGTGTATTTATTTTCAGGTTTAAACAGATGGCAGTGTAGATATTTCCATGTTTACACAGATAGCGGTGTAGACATTTCCATGTTTACACAGATAGCGGTGTGGATATTTTCATGTTTATGCAGATAGCGGTGTTGATATTTCCATGTTCATACAGATAGCGGTGTAGATATTTCCATGTTCATACCAATAGCAGTGTAGATATTTCCATGTTCATACAGTTAGCGGTATAGATATTTCCATGTTTATACAGATGGTGGTGTATATATTTCCATGTTTATGCAGATGGCGTTATAGATATTACCATGTTTATACACATGGTGGTGTAGATATTTCCATGTTCATACAGATGGCGGTGTAGATATTTCGAAGTTTATAAAGATAGCGCTGTAGTTATTTCTATATTAATATAGAAATCTGTGTAGATATTTCCATGTATATGCAGATAGCTGTGTAGATATTTCCATGTTCATGCAGATTGCGGTGTAGTTATTTCCATATTCATCCAGATGCCGGTGTAGATACATCCATGTTCATAGAGATGGCGGTGAAGATATTTCCATGTTCATACAGATAGCTGTGTAGATATTTCCATGTTCATTGTGATGGCGGTGTAGATATTTCCATGTTGATACAGATAGCAGTGTAGTTATTTCCATGTTTATAGAGATAGCAGTGTAGATATTTCCATTGATATACAGATAGCGGTGTAGATATTTCCATTTTCTTACAGATAGCGGTGTAGATACTTCCATGCTCATACAGAGAGCGGTGTAGATATTTCCATTTTCATACAGATAGCTGTGTAGATATTTCCATGTTCATTCAGATAGCTGTGTAGATATTTCCATTTTCATACAGATAGCGGTGTAGATATTTCCATTTTCATACAGTTAGCGGTGTAGATATTTCCATGTTCATACAGATGGCGGTGTAGATATTTACATGTCCATACAGATGGCGGGGTAGATATTTCCATGTTCGTACTGATGGCAGTGTAGATATTTCCATGTTCATACATTTGGCGGTGTAGATATTTCCATGTTTATACAGATAGCAGTTTAGTTATTTCCATGTTTACAGAGATAGCAGTATAGATATTTCCATTGATATACAGATAGCTGTGTAGATATTTGCATGTTCATACAGATAGCAGTGTAGATGTTTCCATGTTCATACAGATAGTGGTGCAGATATTTCCATGTTCATAAAGAGAACGGTGTAGATATTTCCATGTTCATACAGACAGCGGTGTAGATATTTCCATGTTCATACAGATAGCAGTGTAGGTATTTCCATGTTCATACAGTTAGCGGTGTAGATATTTCCATGTTCATACAGGTGGCGGTTTAGATATTTACATGTTCATACAGATGGCGGTGTAAATATTTCCAAGTTCTTACAGATGGCGGTGTAGATATTTCCATGTTCATACAGATGGTGGTGTAGGTATTTCCATGTTCATACAAATGGCGGTGTAGATATTTCCATGTTCATAGAGATGGCAGTGTAGATATTTCCAGGTTCATACAAATGGCGGTGTAGATATTTCCATGTTCATAGAGATGGCCTTGAAGATATTTCCATGTTTATACAGATAGCAGTGTAGTTATTTCCATGTTTATAGAGATACCAGTGTGGATATTTCCATTGATATACAGATAGCTGTGTAGATATTTACATGTTCATACAGATAGCGGTGTAGATATTTCCATGTTCATACAGATAGCGTTGTACGTATTTCCATGTTCATACAGATAGCGGTGTAGATATTTCCATGTTCATACAGATAGCGGTGTAGATATTTCCATGTTCATACAGATAGCGGTGTAGATATTTCCATGTTCATACAGTTAGCGGTGTAGATATTTCCATGTTCACACAGATGGCGGTGTAGATATTTACATGTTCATACAGATGGCGGTGTAGATATTTCCATGTTCATACAGATAGCGGAGTAGAGATTTCCATGTTCATACATATAGCGGTGTAGATATTTCCATGTTGATACAGATAGCGGTCTAGATATTTCCAGGTTCATACCAATTGCGGTGTAGACATTTCCATGTTCATACAGTTAGCGGTGTAGATATTGCCATGTTCATACAGATGGCGGTGTAGATATTTACATGTTCATACAGATGGCGGTATAGATATTTCCATGTTCGTGCAGATGGCGGTGTAGATATTTCCATGTTTATACAGATAGCAGTGTAGTTATTTCCATGTTTATAGAGATAGCAGTGTAGATATTTCCATTGATATACAGATAGCTGTGTAGATATTTGCATGGTCATACAGATAGCGGTGTAGATATTTCCATGTTCGTACAGATAGCGGTGTAGATATTTCCATGTTGATACAGATAGCGGTGTAGATATTTCCATGTTCATACAGATAACGGTGTAGATATTTCCGTGTTCATACAGATAGCGGTGTAGATATTTCCATGTTCATACAGTTAGCGGTGTAGATATTTCCATGTTCATACAGATGGCGGTGTAGATATTTACATGTTCATACAGATGGCGGTATAGATATTTCCATGTTCGTACACATGGCGGTGTAGATATTTCCATGTTCATAGAGATGGCGGTGTAGATATTTCCATGTTTATGCAGATAGCGGTATAGATATTTCCATGATTATACAGATGGTGGTGTAGATATTTCCATGTTTATAGAGATGACGGTCTAGATATTTCCATGTTTACAGAGATAGTGGCGTAGTTATTTCCAAGTTTATAGAGACAGCGTTGTAGATATTTAAATGTTTATACAGATAGCGGTGAAGATATTTCCATGTTTATACAGATTGCGTTGTAGATATTTCCATGTTTATACAGATAGCAGTGTAGATATTTCCATGTTTATAGAGATAGTGGTGTAGATAATTTCAATTTAATACAGAGAGCAGTGTAGTTATTTCCAAGTTCATACAGATAGCGGTGTAGATATTTCCACGTTTATAGAGATGGCGTTGCAGATATTTCCATGTTCCTACAGAGGACGGTGTAGATATTTCCATGTTTATTGAGATGGCGGTGTAGATATTTTCATGTTTACACACATGGCGGTGTAGATATTTCCATGTTTACACAGATAGCGGTGTAGACATTTCCATGTTTACACACATAGCGGTGAGAATATTTCCATGTTTCTGCAGATATCAGTGTAGATATTTCCATGTTTACACAGATAGCGGTGCGAATATTTCCATGTTTATTCAGATAGCGGTGCAGATATTTCCATGTTTATACAGATATTTGGGCAGATATTTCCATGTTTATACAGATAGCGGTGTAGATATTTCCATCTTAATACAGATGGCGGTGAAGATATGTCCATGTTTGTACAGATGGCGGTGTAGATATTTCCATGTTCATACAGATGGCTGTGTAGATATTTCGAAGTTTATAGAGATAGCGCTGTAGTTATTTCCATATTTATAGAGAAATCTGTGTAGATATTTCCATGTATATTCAGATAGCTGTGTAGATAGATCCATGTTCATGCAGATAGCGGTGTAGATATTTCCATGTTCATCCAGATGCCGGTGTACATATATCGATGTTCATATAGATGGCGGTGAAGATATTTCCATGTTCATACAGATGGTGGTGTAGATATTTCCATGTTCATACTAATGGCGGTGTAGATATTTCCATGTTCATAGAGATGGCGCTGTAGATATTACCATGTTCATACAAATGGCGGTGTAGATATTTCCAAGTTCATAGAGATGGCGGTGTTGATATTTCCATATTTATAGGGATAGCAGTGTAGTTATTTCCATGTTTATAGAGATAGTAGTGTAGATATTTACAGATAGCTGTGTAGATATTTCCATGTTCATAGATATACCGGTGTAGATATTTCCATGTTCATACAGATAGCGGTGTAGATATTTCCATGTTCATACAGATAGCGGTGTAGATATATCCATGTTCATACAGATAGTGGTGTAGATATTTCCATGTTCATACAGTTAGCGGTTTAGATATTTCCATGTTCATAAAGATGGCGGTGTAGATATTTACATGTTCATACAGATGGCGGTGTAGGTATTTCCATGTTCATACAGATAGCGGTGTAGATATTTCCATGTTCATACAGATAGCGGTGTAGATATTTCCATGTTCATACAGATGGCGGTGTAGATATTTCCATGTTCATACAGATAGCGGTGTAGATATTTCCATGTTCATACCAATAACGGTGTAGACATTTCCATGTTCATATATTTAGCGGTGTAGATATTTCCATGTTCATACAGATGGCGGTGTAGATATTTCCATGTTCATAGAGATGGCGGTGTAGATATTTCCATATTTATACAGATAGCAGTGTAGTTATTTCCATGTTAATAGAGATAGCAGTGTAGATATTGCCATTGATATACAGATAGCTGTGTAGATATTTGCATGGTCATACAGATAGCGGTGTAGATATTTCCATGTTCGTACAGATAGCGGTATAGATATTTCCATGTTCATACAGATAGCGGTGTAGATATTTCCATGTTCATACAGATAACGGTGTAGATATTTCCATGTTCATACAGATAGCTGTGTAGATATTTCCATGTTCATACAGATAGCGGTGTAGATATTTCTGTGTTCATACAGATAACGGTGTAGATATTTCCATGTTCATACAGTTAGCGGTGTAGATATTTACATGTTCATACAGATGGCGGTGTAGATATTTACATGTTCATACAGATGGCGGTATAGATATTTCCATGTTCGTACAGATGGCGGTGTAGATATTTCCATGTTCATAGAGATGGCGGTGTAGATATTTCCATGTTTATGCAGATAGCGGTATAGGTATTTCCATGTTTGTACAGATGGTGTTGTAGATATTTCCATGTTTATAGAGATGACGGTCTAGATATTTCCATGTTTACAGAGATAGTGGCGTAGTTTTTTCCAAGTTTATAGAGACAGCGTTGTAGATATTTCCATGTTTATACAGATAGCGGTGAAGATATTTCCATGTTTATACAGATTGCGGTGTAGATATTTCCATGTTTATACAGATAGCAGTGTAGATATTTCCATGTTTATAGAGATAGTGGTGTAGATAATTTCAATTTAATACAGAGAGCAGTGAAGGTATTTCCAAGTTCATACAGATAGCGGTGTAGATATTTCCACGTTTATACAGATGGCGGTGTAGATATGTCCATGTTCATACAGATGGTGGTGTAGATATTTCCATGTTCATACAGATGGCGGTGTAGATATTTTGAAGTTTATAGAGATAGCGCTGTAGTTATTTCCATATTTAAAGAGAAATGTGTGGAGATATTTCCATGTATATTCAGATAGCTGTGTAGATAGATCCAGGTTCATGCAGATAGCGGTGTAGATATTTCCATGTTCATCCAGATGCCAGTGTACATATATCCATGTTCATACAGATGGCGGTGAAGATATTTCCATGTTCATACAGATGGTCGTGTAGATATTTCCATGTTCATACAAATGGCGGTGTAGATATTTCCATGTTCATAGAGATGGCGGTTTAGATATTTCCATGTACATAAAAGTGGCGGTGTAGATATTTCCATGCTCATAGAGATGGCGGTGTTGATGTTTCCATATTTATAGAGATAGCAGTGTAGTTATTTCCATGTTTATAGAGATAGTAGTGTAGATATTTCCATTGATATACAGATAGCTGTGTAGATATTTGCATGTTCATAAAGATAACAGTGTAGATATTTCCATGTTCATACAGATAGCGGTGTAGATATTTCCATGTTCATACAGATAGCGGTGTAGATATTTCCATGTTCATACAGATAGCGGTGTTGATATTTCCATGTTCATACAGATAGCGGTGTAGATATTTCCATGTTCATACAGTTAGCGGTTTAGATATTTCCATGTTCATATAGATGGCGGTGTAGATATTTACATGTTCATACAGATAGCGGTGTAGTTATTTCCATGTTCATACAGATAGCGGTGTAGATATTTCCATCTTCATACAGATAGCGGTGTAGATATTTCCATGTTCATACAGATAGCGGTGTAGATATTTCCAAGTTCATACCAACAGCGGTGTAGACATTTCCATGTTCATGTATTTAGCGGTGTAGATATTTCCATGTTCATACAGATAGCGGTGTAGATATTTCCATGTTCATACAGATAGCGGTGTAGATATTTCCATTGATATACAGATAGCTGTGTAGATATTTGCATGTTCATACAGATAGCGGTGTAGATATTTCCATGTTCGTACAGATAGCGGTGTAGATATTTCCATGTTCATACAGATAGCGGTGTAGATATTTCCATGTTCATACAGATAACGGTGTAGACATTTCCATGTTCATACAGACAGCGGTGTACATATTTCCATGTTCATACAGTTAGCGGTGTAGATATTTCCATGTTCATACAGATGGCGGTGTAGATATTTACATGTTCATACAGATGGCGGTGTAGTTATTTCCATGTTTATGCAGATAGCGGTATAGATATTTCCATGTTTATACAGATGGTGGTGTAGATATTTCCATGTATATAGAGATGGCGGTCTAGATATTTCCATGTTTACAGAGATAGTGGTTTAGCTATTTCCAAGTTTATAGTGACAGCGTTGTAGATATTTCCATGTTTATACAGATAGCGGTGAAGATATTTCCATGTTTATACAGATAGCGGTGAAGATATTTCCATGTTTATAGAGATAGCAGTGTAGATAGGCCCATTTTTATAGAGATAGTGGTGTAGATAATTTCAATTCTATACAGAGAGCAGTGTAGATATTTCCAAGTTCATACAGATAGCGGTGTAGATATTTCCACGTTTATAGAGATGGCGGTGTAGATATTTCCATGTTCATACTGATGGCGGTGTAGATATTTCCATGTTTATAGGGATGGCGGTGTAGATATTTTCATGTTTACACAGATGGCGGTGTAGATATTTCCATGTTTACACAGATAGCGGTGTAGACATTTCCATGTTTACACAGATAGCGATGTGGATATTTCCATGTTTATGCAGATAGCAGTGTAGATATTTCCATGTTTATACAGATAGCGGTGCGGATATTTCCATGTTTATACAGATAGTTGGGCAGATATTTCCATGTTTATACAGATAGCGGTGTAGATATTTCCATCTTAATACAGATGGCGGTGTAGATATGTCCATGTTTGTACAGATGGCAGTGTAGATATTTCCATGTTCATACAGATGGCGGTGTAGATATTTCGAAGTTTATAGAGATAGCGCTGTAGTTATTTCCATATTTATAGAGAAATCTATGTAGATATTTCCACGTATATTCAGATAGCTGTGTCGATATTTCCATGTTCATACAGATAGCGGTGTAGATATTTCCATGTTCATAGAGATGGCGGTGTAGATATTTCCATGTTTATGCAGATGGCGGTATAGATATTTCCATGTTTATACAGATGGTGGTGTAGATATTTCCATGTTTATAGAGATGGCGGTCTAGATATTTCCATGTTTACAGAGATAGTGGTGTAGTTATTTCCAAGTTTATAGAGACAGCGTTGTAGATATTTCCATGTTCATACAGTTAGCGGTGTAGATATTTCCATGTTCATACAGATGGCGGTGTAGATATTTACATGTTCATACAGATGGCGGTGTAGATATTTCCATGTTCTTACGGATGGCAGTGTAGATATTTCCATGTTCATACAGGTGGCGGTGTAGATATTTCCATGTTTATACAAATAGCAGTGTAGTTATTTCCATGTTTATAGAGAGAGCTGTGTAGATATTTCCATTGATATACAGATAGCTGTGTAGATATTTGCATGTTCATACAGATAGCGGTGTAGATATTTCCATGTTCATACAGATAGCGGTGTAGATATTTCCATGTTCTTACAGATAGCGGTTTAGATATTTCCATGTTCATACAGATAACGGTGTAGATATTTCCATGTTCATACAGATAGCGGTGAAGATATTTCCATGTTCATACAGTTAGCGGTGTAGTTATTCCCATGTTCATACAGATGGCGGTGTAGATATTTACATGTTCATACAGATGGCAGTATACATATTTGCATGTTCGCAGAGATGGCGGTGTAGGTATTTGCATGTTCATAGAGATGGCGGTGTAGGTGTTTCCATGTTTATGCACATAGCGGTATAGATATTTCCATGTTTATACAGATGGTGGTGTAGATATTTCCATGTTTATAGAGATGGTGGTCTAGATATTTCCATGTTTACAGAGATAGTGGTGTAGTTATTTCCAAGTTTATATAGACAGCGTTGTAGATATTTCCATGTTCATACAGATAGCGGTGTAGATATTTCCATGTTCATACCAATAGCGTTGTAGACATTTCCATGTTCATGTATTTAGCGGTGTAGATATTTCCATGTTCATACAGATGGCGAAGATATTTCCATGTTCATACACATAGCGGTGTAGATATTTCCATGTTCATACAGTTAGCGGTGTAGATATTTCCATGTTCATAGAGATGGCGGTGTGGATATTTCCATGTTTATGCAGTTAGCGGTATAGATATTTCCATGTTTATACAGATTGTGGTGTAGATATTTCCATGTTTATAGAGATGACGGTCTAGATATTTCCATGTTTACAGAGATAGTGGCGTAGTTATTTCCAAGTTTATAGAGACAGCGATGTAGATATTTCCATGTTTATACAGATAGCGGTGAATATATTTCCATGTTTATACAGATTGCAGTGTAGATATTTCCATGTTTATAAAGATAGCAGTGTAGATATTTCCATGTTTATAGAGATAGTGGTGTAGATAATTTCAATTTAATACAGAGAGCAGTGTAGGTATTTCCAAGTTCATACAGATAGTGGTGTAGTTATTTCCACGTTTATAGAGATGGCGGTGCAGATATTTCCATGTTCATACAGAGGACGGTGTAGATATTTCCATGTTTATAGGGATGGCGGTGTAGATATTTTCATGTTTACACACATGGCGGTGTAGATATTTCCATGTTTACACAGATAGCGGTGTAGACATTTCCATGTTTACACAGATAGCGGTGTGGATATTTCCATGTTTATGCAGATATCAGTGTAGATATTTCCATGTTTATACAGATAGCGGTGCGAATATTTCCATGTTTATTCAGATAGCGGTGCGGATATTTCCATGTTTATACAGATAGTTGGGCAGATATTTCCATATTTATGCAGATAGCGGTGTAGATATTTCCATCTTAATACAGATGGCGGTGAAGATATGTCCATGTTTGTACAGATGGCGGTGTAGATATTTCCATGTTCATACAGATGGCGGTGTAGATATTTCGAAGTTTATAGAGATAGCGCTGTAGTTATTTCCATATTTATAGAGAAATCTGTGTAGATATTTCCATGTATATTCAGATAGCTGTGTAGATAGATCCATGTTCATGCAGATAGCGGTGTAGATATTTCCATGTTCATCCAGATGCCGGTGTACATATATCCATGTTCATATAGATGGCGGTGAAGATATGTCCATGTTCATACAGATGGTGGTGTAGATATTTCCATGTTCATACTAATGGCGGTGTAGATATTTCCATGTTCATAGAGATGGCGCTGTAGATATTACCATGTTCATACAAATGGCGGTGTAGATATTTCCAAGTTCATAGAGATGGCGGTGTTGATATTTCCATATTTATAGAGATAGCAGTGTAGTTATTTCCATGTTTAAACAGATAGTATTGTAGATATTTCCATTTATTTAGAGATAGCAGTGTAGATATTTGCATGTTCATACAGATAGCGGTGTAGATATTTCCATGTTCGTACAGATAGCGGTGTAGATATTTCCATGTTCATAGAGATAACGGTGTAGATATTTCCGTGTTCATACAGATATCGGTGTAGATATTTCCATGTTCATACAGTTAGCGGTGTAGATATTTACATGTTCATACAGATGGCGGTGTAGATATTTACATGTTCATACAGATGGCGGTATAGATATTTCCATGTTCGTACATATGGCAGTGTAGATATTTCCATGTTCATAGAGATGGCGGTGTAGATAGTTCCATATTTATACAGATAGCAGTGTAGTTATTTCCATGTTAATAGAGATAGCAGTGTAGGTATTGCCATTGATATACAGATAGCTGTGCAGATATTTGCATGGTCATACAGATAGCGGTGTAGATATTTCCATGTTCGTACAGATAGCGGTGTAGATATTTCCATGTTCATACAGATAGCGGTGTAGATATTTCCATGTTCATACAGATAACGGTGTAGATATTTCCATGTTCATACAGATAGCGGTGTAGATATTTCCATGTTCATACAGTTAGCGGTGTAGATATTTCCATGTTCATAGAGATGGCGGTGTAGATATTTCCATGTTTATGCAGATAGCGGTATAGATATTTCCATGTTTATACAGACGGTGGTGTAGATATTTCCATGTTTATAGAGATGGCGGCGTAGATATTTCCGTGTTCATAAAGACGGCGGTGTAAATATTTCCATGTTCATACGGATGGCAGTGTAGATATTTCCATGTTCATACAGGTGGCGGTGTATATATTTCCATGTTTGTTCAGATAGCTGTGTAGATATTTCCATGTTCATACAGATAGCGGTGTAGATATTTCCATGTTCATACAGATAACGGTGTAGATATTTCCATGTTCATACAGTTAGGGGTGTAGATATTTCCATGTTCATACAAATGGCGGTGTAGATATTTCCATGTTTATACAGATAGCAGTGTAGATATTTCCATGTTTATAGAGATAGCAGTGTAGATATTTCCATTGATATACAGATAGCTGTGTAGATATTTGCATGTTCCTACACATAGCGGTGTAGATATTTCAATGTTCATACAGATAGCGCTGTAGATATTTCCATGTTCGTACAGAGAGCGGTACAGATATTTCCATGTTCATACAGTAAGCGGTGTAGATATTTCCATGTTCTTACAGATGGCAGTGTAGATATTTACATGTTCATTCTGATGTCGGTGTAGATATTTCCATATTCGTACAGATGGCGTTGTAGATATTTCCATGTTCATACAGATAGCGGTGTTGATATTTCCATGTTCATACAGAAAGCGGTGTAGATATTTCCATGTTCATACAGATAGCGGTGTAGGTATTTCCATGTTCATACAGATAGCGGTGTAGATATTTCCATGTTCGTACAGTTAGCGGTGTAGTTATTTCCATGTTCATACAGAGGGCGGTGTAGATATTTACATGTTCATACAGATGGCGGTGTAGATATTTCCATGTTCATACAGATAGCAGTGTAGAGATTTCCATGTTCATACAGATAGCGGAGTAGATATTTCCATGTTCATACAGATCTCGGTCTAGATATTTCCAGGTTCATTCCAATAGCGGTGTAGACATTTCCATGTTCATACAGTTAGCGGCGTTGATATTTCCATGTTCATACAGATGGCGGTGTAGATATTTCCATGTTCATACAGATGGCGGTGTAGATATTTACATGTTCATACAGATGGCGGTATAGATATTTCCATGTTCGTACAGATGGCGGTGTAGATATTTCCATGTTTATACAGATAGCAGTGTAGTTATTTCCTTGTTTATAGAGATAGCAGTGTAGATATTTCCATTGATATACAGATAGCTCTGTAGATATTTGCATGGTCATACAGATTGCGGTGTAGATATTTCCATGTTCGTACAGATAGCGGTGTAGATATTTCCATGTTGATACAGATAGCGGTGTAGATATTTCCATGTTCATACAGATAATGGTGTAGATATTTCCATGTTCATACAGATAGCGGTGTAGATATTTCCATGTTCATACAGTTGGCGGTGTAAATATTTCCATGTTCATACAGATGGCGGTGTAGATATTTACATGTTCATACAGATGGTGGTGTAGATATTTCCATGTTTATAGAGATGACGGTCTAGATATTTCCATGTTTATAGAGATAGTGGCGTAGTTATTTCCAAGTTTATAGAGACAGCGTTGTAGATATTTCCATGTTTATTGGGATGGCGGTGTAGATGTTTTCATGTTTACACAGATGGCGGTGTAGATATTTCCATGTTTACACAGATGGCGGTGTAGACATTTCCATGTTTACACAGATAGCAGTGTGGATATTTCCATGTTTATGCAGATAGCAGTGTAGTTATTTCCATGTTTATACAGATAGCGGTGCGGATATTTTCATGTTTATTCAGATAGCGGTGCGGATATTTCCATGTTTATACAGATAGTTGGGCAGATATTTCCATGTTTATACAGATAGCGGTGTAGATATTTCCATGTTCATACAGTTGTCGGTGTAGATATTTCCATGTTCATACAGATGGCGGTGTAGATATTTACATGTTCATACAGATGGTGGTGTAGATATTTCCATGTTTATAGAGATGACGTTCTAGATATTTCCATGTTTATAGAGATAGTGGCGTAGTTATTTCCAAGTTTATAGAGACAGCGATGTAGATATTTCCATGTTTATACAGATAGCGATGAAGATATTTCCATGTTTATACAGATAGCGGTGTAGATATTTCCATGCTTATACAGATAGCAGTGTAGATATTTCCATGTTTTAGAGATAGTGGTGTAGATAATTTCAATTTTATACAGAGAGCAGTGTAGATATTTCCACGTTCATACAGATAGCGGTGTAGATATTTCCACGTTTATAGAGATGGCGGTGCAGATATTTCCATGTTCATACAGAGGACGGTGTAGATATTTCCATGTTTATTGGGATGGCCGTGTAGATGTTTTCATGTTTACACAGATGGCGGTGTAGATATTTCCATGTTTACACAGATGGCGCTGTAGACATTTCCATGTTTACACAGATAGCGGTGTGGATATTTCCATGTTTATGCAGATAGCAGTGTAGTTATTTCCATGTTTATACAGATAGCGGTGCGGATATTTTCATGTTTATTCAGATAGCGGTGCGGATATTTCCATGTTTATACAGATAGTTGGGCAGATATTTCCATGTTTATACAGATAGCGGTGTAGATATTTCCATGTTCATACAGTTGTCGGTGTAGATATTTCCATGTTCATACAGATGGCGGTGTAGATATTTACATGTTCATACAGATGGTGGTGTAGATATTTCCATGTTTATAGAGATGACGTTCTAGATATTTCCATGTTTATAGAGATAGTGGCGTAGTTATTTCCAAGTTTATAGAGACAGCGATGTAGATATTTCCATGTTTATACAGATAGCGATGAAGATATTTCCATGTTTATACAGATAGCGGTGTAGATATTTCCATGCTTATACAGATAGCAGTGTAGATATTTCCATGTTTTAGAGATAGTGGTGTAGATAATTTCAATTTTATACAGAGAGCAGTGTAGATATTTCCACGTTCATACAGATAGCGGTGTAGATATTTCCACGTTTATAGAGATGGCGGTGCAGATATTTCCATGTTCATACAGAGGACGGTGTAGATATTTCCATGTTTATTGGGATGGCCGTGTAGATGTTTTCATGTTTACACAGATGGCGGTGTAGATATTTCCATGTTTACACAGATGGCGCTGTAGACATTTCCATGTTTACACAGATAGCGGTGTGGATATTTCCATGTTTATGCAGATAGCAGTGTAGTTATTTCCATGTTTATACAGATAGCGGTGCGGATATTTCCATGTTTATTCAGATAGCGGTGCGGATATTTCCATGTTTATACAGATAGTTGGGCAGATATTTCCATGTTTATACAGATAGCGGTGTAGATATTTCCATCTTAATACAGATGGCGGTGTAGATATGTCCATGTTTGTACAGATGGCGGTGTAGATATTTCCATGTTCATACAGATGGCGGTGTAGATATTTCGAAGTTTATAGAGATAGCGCTGTAGTTATTTCCATATTTATAGAGAAATCTGTGTAGATATTTCCGTGTATATTCAGATAGCTGTGTAGATATTTCCATGTTCATGCAGATAGCGGTATAGATATTTCCATGTTCATCCAGATGCCGGTGTACATATATCCATGTTCATACAGATGGCGGTGAAGATATTTCCATGTTCATAGAGATGGCGGTGTAGATATTTCCATGTTCATACAAATGGCGGTGTAGATATTTCCATGTTCATACAGATGGCGGTGTAGATATTTCCATGTTCATACAGATGGCAGTGTAGATATTTCCATGTTCATACAGATAGCGGTGTAGATATTTCCATGTTCATACAGATAGCGGTGTAGATATTTCCATGTTCATACCGATAGCGGTGTAGATATTTCCATGTTCATACAGTTAGCGGTGTAGATATTTCCATGTTCATACAGATGGCGGTGTAGACATTTACATGTACATACAGATGGCGGTGTAGATATTTCCATGTTCGTACGGATGGCAGTGTAGATATTTCCATGTTCATACAGGTGGCGGTGTAGATATTTCCATGTTTATACAAATAGCAGTGTAGTTATTTCCATGTTTATAGAGAGAGCTGTGTAGATATTTCCATTGATATACAGATAGCTGTGTAGATATTTGCATGTTCATACAGTTAGCGGTGTAGATATTTTCATGTTCATACAGATAGCGGTGTAGATATTTCCATGTTCATACAGATAGCGGTGTAGATATTTCCATGTTCATACAGATAACGGTGTAGATATTTCCATGTTCATACAGATAGCTGTGAAGATATTTCCATGTTCATACAGTTAGCGGTGTAGATATTCCCATGTTCATACAGATGGCGGTGTAGATATTTACATGTTCATACAGATGGCAGTATAGATATTTGCATGTTCGCAGAGATGGCGGTGTAGATATTTGCATGTTCATAGAGATGGCGGTGTAGGTATTTCCATGTTTATGCACATAGCGGTATAGATATTTCCATGTTTATACAGATGGTGGTGTAGATATTTCCATGTTTATAGAGATGGTGGTCTAGATATTTCCATGTTTTCAGAGATAGTGGTGTAGTTATTTCCAAGTTTATAGAGACAGCGTTGTAGATATTCCCATGTTCATACAGATAGCGGTGTAGATATTTCCATGTTCATACAGATAGCGGTGTAGATATTTCCATGTTCATACCAATAGCGTTGTAGACATTTCCATGTTCATGTATTTAGCGGTGTAGATATTTCCATGTTCATACAGATGGCGAAGATATTTCCTTGTTCATACACATAGCGGTGTAGATATTTCCATGTTCATACAGTTAGCGGTGTAGATATTTCCATGTTCATAGAGATGGTGGTGTAGATATTTCCATATTTATACAGATAGCAGTGTAGTTATTTCCATGTTTATAGAGATAGCAGTGTAGATATTTCCATTGATATACACATAGCTGTGTAGATATTTGCATGGTCATACAGATAGCGGTGTAGATATTTCCATGTTCATACAGTTAGCGGTGTAGATATTTCCATGTTCATACAGATGGCGGTGTGGATATTTTCGTGTTCATACAGGTGGCGGTATAGATATTTCCATGTTCGTACAGATGGCGTTGTAGATATTTCCATGTTCATAGAGATGGTGGTGTAGATATTTCCATGTTTATGCAGATAGCGGTATAGATATTTCCATGTTTATACAGATGGTGGTGTAGATATTTCCATGTTTATAGAGATGTCAGTGTAAATATTTCCATGTTCATACAGATGGCGGTGTAAATATTTCCATGTTTATAGGGATGGCGGTGTAGATATTTTCATGTTTACACAGACGGCGGTGTAGATATTTCCATGTTTACACAGATAGCAGTGTAGACATTTCCATGTTTACACAGATAGCGGTGTGGATATTTCCATGTTTATGCAGATAGCAGTGTAGATATTTCCATGTTTATAGAGATAGCAGTGCAGATATTTCCATTGATATACAGATAGCTGTGTAGATATTTGCATGTTCATACACATAGCGGTGTAGATATTTCCATGTTTATACACATAGCGGTGTAGATATTTCCATGTTCGTACAGATGGCGGTGTAGATATTTCCATGTTTATACAGATAGCAGTGTAGTTATTTCCATGTTTATAGAGATAGCAGTGTAGATATTTCCATTGATATACAGATAGCTGTGTAGATATTTGCATGGTCATACAGATAGCGGTGTAGATATTTCCATGTTCGTACAGATAGCTGTGTAGATATTTCCACGTTGATACAGATATCGGTGTAGATATTTCCATGTTCATACAGATAACGGTGTAGATATTTCCGTGTTCATACAGATAGCGGTATAGATATTTCCATGTTCATACAGTTAGCGGTGTAGATATTTACATGTTCATACAGATGGCGGTGTAGATATTTACATGTTCATACAGATGGCGGTATAGATATTTCCATGTTCGTACAGATGGCGGTGTAGATATTTCCATGTTCATAGAGATGGCGGTGTAGATATTTCCATGTTTATGCAGTTAGCGGTATAGATATTTCCATGTTTATACAGATGGTGGTGTAGATATTTCCATGTTTATAGAGATGACGGTCTAGATATTTCCATGTTTACAGAGATAGTGGCGTAGTTATTTCCAAGTTTATAGAGAAAGGGTTGTAGATATTTCCATGTTTATACAGATAGCGGTGAATATATTTCCATGTTTATACAGATTGCGGTGTAGATATTTCCATGTTTATACAGATAGCAGTGTAGATATTTCCATGTTTATAGAGATAGTGGTGTAGATAATTTCAATTTAATACAGAGAGCAGTGTAGGTATTTCCAAGTTCATACAGATAGCGGTGTAGATATTTCCACGTTTATAGAGATGGCGGTGCAGATATTTCCATGTTCATACAGAGGACGGTGTAGATATTTCCATGTTTATAGGGATGGCGGTGTAGATATTTTCATGTTTACACACATGGCGGTGTAGATATTTCCATGTTTACACAGATAGCGGTGTAGACATTTCCATGTTTACACAGATAGCGGTGTGGATATTTCCATGTTTATGCAGATATCAGTGTAGATATTTCCATGTTTATACAGATAGTGGTGCGAATATTTCCATGTTTATTCAGATAGCGGTGCGGATATTTCCATGTTTATACAGATAGTTGGGCAGATATTTCCATGTTTATACAGATAGCGGTGTAGATATTTCCATCTTAATACAGATGGTGGTGAAGATATGTCCATGTTTGTACAGATGGCGGTGTAGATATTTCCATGTTCATACAGATGGCGGTGTAGATATTTCGAAGTTTATAGAGATAGCGCTGTAGTTATTTCCATATTTATAGAGAAATCTGTGTAGATATTTCCATGTATATTCAGATAGCTGTGTAGATAGATCCATGTTCATGCAGATAGCCGTGTAGATAATTCCATGTTCATCCAGATGCCGGTGTACATATATCCATGTTCATATAGATGGCGGTGAAGATATTTCCATGTTCATACAGATGGTGGTGTAGATATTTCCATGTTCATACTAATGGCGGTGTAGATATTTCCATGTTCATAGAGATGGCGCTGTAGATATTACCATGTTCATACAAATGGCGGTGTAGATATTTCCAAGTTCATAGAGATGGCGGTGTTGATATTTCCATATTTATAGAGATAGCAGTGTAGTTATTTCCATGTTTATACAGATAGTACTGTAGATATTTCCATTTATTTACAGATAGCTGTGTAGATATTTGCATGTTCATAGAGATAGCGGTGTAGATATTTCCATGTTCATACAGATAGCGGTGTAGATATTTCCATGTTCATACAGATAGCGGTGTAGATATTTCCATGTTTACACAGATGGCGGTGTAGACATTTCCATGTTTACACAGATAGCGGTGTGGATATTTCCATGTTTATGCAGATAGCAGTGTAGTTATTTCCATGTTTATACAGATAGCGGTGCCGATATTTCCATGTTTATTCAGATAGCGGTGCGGATATTTCCATGTTTATACAGATAGTTGGGCAGATATTTCCATGTTTATACAGATAGCGGTGTAGATATTTCCATCTTAATACAGATGGCGGTGTAGATATGTCCATGTTTGTACAGATGGCGGTGTAGATATTTCCATGTTCATACAGATGGCGGTGTAGATATTTCGAAGTTTATAGAGATAGCGCTTTAGTTATTTCCATATTTATAGAGAAATCTGTGTAGATATTTCCGTGTATATTCAGATAGCTGTGTAGATATTTCCATGTTCATGCAGATAGCGGTGTAGATATTTCCATGTTCATCCAGATTCCGGTGTACATATATCCATGTTCATACAGATGGTGGTGAAGATATTTCCATGTTCATACAGATGGTGGTGTAGATATTTCCATGTTCATACAAATGGCGGTGTAGATATTTCCATGTTCATAGAGATGGCGGTGTAGATATTTCCATGTTCATACAAATGGCGGTGTAGATATTTACATGTTCATACAGATGGCGGTGTAGATATTTCCATGTTCATACAGATAGCAGTGTAGATATTTCCATGTTCATACAGATGGCGGTGTAGATATTTACATGTTCATACAGATGGCGGTGTAGATATTTCCATGTTCATACAGGTGGCGGTGTAGATATTTCCATGTTTATACAAATAGCAGTGTAGTTATTTCCATGTTTATAGAGAGAGCTGTGTAGATATTTCCATTGATATACAGATAGCTGTGTAGATATTTGCATGTTCATACAGATAGCGGTGTAGATATTTTCATGTTCATACAGATAGCGGTGTAGACATTTCCATGTTCATACAGATAGCGGTGTAGATATTTCCATGTTCATACAGATAACGGTGTAGATATTTCCATGTTCATACAGATAGCAGTGTAGATATTTCCATGTTCATACAGTTAGCGGTGTAGATATTTCCATGTTCATACAGATGGCGGTGTAGATATTTACATGTTCATACAGATGGCAGTATAGATATTAGCATGTTCGCAGAGATGGCGGTGTAGATATTTGCGTGTTCATAGAGATGGCGGTGTAGATATTTCCATGTTCATACAAATGGCGGTGTAGATATTTACAAGTTCATACAGATGGCGGTGTAGATATTTCCATGGTCATACAGATAGCAGTGTAGATATTTCCATGTTCATACAGATAGCGGTGTAGATATTTCCATGTTCATACAGATAGCGGTGTAGATATTTCCATGTTCATACCGATAGCGGTGTAGATATTTCCATGTTCCTACAGTTAGCGGTGTAGATATTTCCATGTTCATACAGATGGCGGTGTAGATATTTACATGTTCATACAGATGGCGGTGTAGATATTTCCATGTTCGTACGGATGGCAGTGTAGATATTCCCATGTTCATACAGGTGGCGGTGTAGATATTTCCATGTTTATACAAATAGCATTGTAGTTATTTCCATGTTTATAGAGAGAGCTGTGTAGATATTTCCATTGATATACAGATAGCTGTGTAGATATTTGCATGTTCATACAGATAGCGGTGTAGATATTTCCATGTTCATACAGATAGCAGTGTAGATATTTCCATGTTCATACAGATAGCGGTGTAGATATTTCCATGTTCATACAGATAACGGTGTACATATTTCCATGTTCATACAGATAGCAGTGAAGATATTTCCATGTTCATACAGTTAGCGGTGTAGATATTCCCATGTTCATACAGATGGCGGTGTAGATATTTACATGTTCATCCAAATGGCGGTGTAGATATTTCCATGTTCATACAGACAGCGGTGTAGATATTTCCATGTTCATACAGATAGCAGTGTAGGTATTTCCATGTTCATACAGTTAGCGGTGTAGATATTTCCATGTTCATACAGGTGGCGGTTTAGATATTTACATGTTCATACAAATGGCGGTGTAAATATTTCCAAGTTCTTACAGATGGCGGTGTAGATATTTCCATGTTCATACAGATGGTGGTGTAGGTATTTCCATGTTCATACAAATGGCGGTGTAGATATTTAGATATTTCCATGTTCATAGAGATGGCAGTGTAGATATTTCCAGGTTCATACAAATGGCGGTGTAGATATTTCCATGTTCATAGAGATGGCCGTGTAGATATTTCCATGTTTATACAGATAGCAGTGTAGTTATTTCCATGTTTATAGAGATACCAGTGTGGATATTTCCATTGATATACAGATAGCTGTGTAGATATTTACATGTTCATACAGATAGCGGTGTAGATATTTCCATGTTCATACAGATAGCGGTGTACGTATTTCCATGTTCATACAGATAGCGGTGTAGATATTTCCATGTTCATACAGTTAGCGGTGTAGATATTTCCATGTTCACACAGATGGCGGTGTAGATATTTACATGTTCATACAGATGGCGGTGTAGATATTTCCATGTTCATACAGATAGCGGTGTAGAGATTTCCATGTTCATACATATAGCGGTGTAGATATTTCCATGTTGATACAGATAGCGGTCTAGATATTTCCAGGTTCATACCAATTGCGGTGTAGACATTTCCATGTTCATACAGTTAGCGGTGTAGATATTGCCATGTTCATACAGATGGCGGTGTAGATATTTACATGTTCATACAGATGGCGGTATAGATATTTCCATGTTCGTGCAGATGGCGGTGTAGATATTTCCATGTTTATACAGATAGCAGTGTAGTTATTTCCATGTTTATAGAGATAGCAGTGTAGATATTTCCATTGATATACAGATAGCTGTGTAGATATTTGCATGGTCATACAGATAGCGGTGTAGATTTTTCCATGTTCGTACAGATAGCGGTGTAGATATTTCCATGTTGATACAGATAGCGGTGTAGATATTTCCATGTTCATACAGATAACGGTGTAGATATTTCCGTGTTCATACAGATAGCGGTGTAGATATTTCCATGTTCATACAGTTAGCGGTGTAGATATTTCCATGTTCATACAGATGGCGGTGTAGATATTTACATGTTCATACAGATGGCGGTATAGATATTTCCATGTTCGTACAGATGGCGGTGTAGATATTTCCATGTTCATAGAGATGGCGATGTAGATATTTCCATGTTTATGCAGATAGCGGTATAGATATTTCCATGATTATACAGATGGTGGTGTAGATATTTCCATGTTTATAGAGATGACGGTCTAGATATTTCCATGTTTACAGAGATAGTGGCGTAGTTATTTCCAAGTTTATAGAGACAGCGTTGTAGATATTTAAATGTTTATACAGATAGCGGTGAAGATATTTCCATGTTTATACAGATTGCGTTGTAGATATTTCCATGTTTATACAGATAGCAGTGTAGATATTTCCATGTTTATAGAGATAGTGGTGTAGATAATTTCAATTTAATACAGAGAGCAGTGTAGGTATTTCCAAGTTCATACAGATAGCGGTGTAGATATTTCCACGTTTATAGAGATGGCGTTGCAGATATTTCCATGTTCCTACAGAGGACGGTGTAGATATTTCCATGTTTATTGAGATGGCGGTGTAGATATTTTCATGTTTACACACATGGCGGTGTAGATATTTCCATGTTTACACAGATAGCGGTGTAGACATTTCCATGTTTACACACATAGCGGTGAGAATATTTCCATGTTTCTGCAGATATCAGTGTAGATATTTCCATGTTTACACAGATAGCGGTGCGAATATTTCCATGTTTATTCAGATAGCGGTGCAGATATTTCCATGTTTATACAGATATTTGGGCAGATATTTCCATGTTTATACAGATAGCGGTGTAGATATTTCCATCTTAATACAGATGGCGGTGAAGATATGTCCATGTTTGTACAGATGGCGGTGTAGATATTTCCATGTTCATACAGATGGCTGTGTAGATATTTCGAAGTTTATAGAGATAGCGCTGTAGTTATTTCCATATTTATAGAGAAATCTGTGTAGATATTTCCATGTATATTCAGATAGCTGTGTAGATAGATCCATGTTCATGCAGATAGCGGTGTAGATATTTCCATGTTCATCCAGATGCCGGTGTACATATATCGATGTTCATATAGATGGCGGTGAAGATATTTCCATGTTCATATAGATGGTGGTTTAAATATTTCCATGTTCATATTAATGGCGGTGTAGATATTTCCATGTTCATAGAGATGGCGCTGTAGATATTACCATGTTCATACAAATGGCGGTGTAGATATTTCCAAGTTCATAGAGATGGCGGTGTTGATATTTCCATATTTATAGGGATAGCAGTGTAGTTATTTCCATGTTTATAGAGATAGTAGTGTAGATATTTACAGATAGCTGT
Organism: Gorilla gorilla gorilla; assembly: GCF_029281585.2. NCBI lineage: Eukaryota > Metazoa > Chordata > Mammalia > Primates > Hominidae > Gorilla > Gorilla gorilla. The sequence goes on along the minus strand of NC_073235.2, from coordinate 13,937,839 downwards.
GTAGATATTTGCATGTTCATAGATATACCGGTGTAGATATTTCCATGTTCATACAGATAGCGGTGTAGATATTTACATGTTCATACAGATAGCGGTGTAGATATTTCCATGTTCATACAGATAGTGGTGTAGATATTTCCATGTTCATACAGATAGCGGTGTACATATTTCCATGTTCATACAGTTAGCGGTTTAGATATTTCCATGTTCATAAAGATGGCGGTGTAGATATTTACATGTTCATACAGATGGCGGTGTAGGTATTTCCATGTTCATACAGATAGCGGTGTAGACATTTCCATGTTCATACAGATAGCGGTGTAGATATTTCCATGTTCATACAGATGGCGGTGTAGATATTTCCATGTTCATACAGATAGCGGTGTAGATATTTCCATGTTCATACCAATAACGGTGTAGACATTTCCATGTTCATATATTTAGCGGTGTAGATATTTCCATGTTCATACAGATGGCGGTGTAGATATTTCCATGTTCATAGAGATGGCGGTGTAGATATTTCCATATTTATACAGATAGCAGTGTAGTTATTTCCATGTTAATAGAGATAGCAGTGTAGATATTGCCATTGATATACAGATAGCTGTGTAGATATTTGCATGGTCATACAGATAGCGGTGTAGATATTTCCATGTTCGTACAGATAGCGGTAAAGATATTTCCATGTTCATACAGATAGCGGTGTAGATATTTCCATGTTCATACAGATAACGGTGTAGATATTTCCATGTTCATACAGATAGCTGTGTAGATATTTCCATGTTCATAAAGATAGCAGTGTAGATATTTCTGTGTTCATACAGATAACGGTGTAGATATTTCCATGTTCATACAGTTAGCGGTGTAGATATTTCCATGTTCATACAGATAGCGGTGTACGTATTTCCATGTTCATACAGATAGCGGTGTAGATATTTCCATGTTCATACAGATAGCGGTGTAGATATTTCCAAGTTCATACAGATAGCGGTGTAGATATTTCCATGTTCATACAGTTAGCGGTGTAGATATTTCCATGTTCACACAGATGGCGGTGTAGATATTTACATGTTCATACAGATGGCGGTGTAGATATTTCCATGTTCATACAGATAGCGGTGTAGAGATTTCCATGTTCATACATATAGCGGTGTAGATATTTCCATGTTGATACAGATAGCGGTCTAGATATTTCCAGGTTCATACCAATTGCGGTGTAGACATTTCCATGTTCATACAGTTAGCGGTGTAGATATTGCCATGTTCATACAGATGGCGGTGTAGATATTTACATGTTCATACAGATGGCGGTATAGATATTTCCATGTTCGTGCAGATGGCGGTGTAGATATTTCCATGTTTATACAGATAGCAGTGTAGTTATTTCCATGTTTATAGAGATAGCAGTGTAGATATTTCCATTGATATACAGATAGCTGTGTAGATATTTGCATGGTCATACAGATAGCGGTGTAGATATTTCCATGTTCGTACAGATAGCGGTGTAGATATTTCCATGTTGATACAGATAGCGGTGTAGATATTTCCATGTTCATACAGATAACGGTGTAGATATTTCCGTGTTCATACAGATAGCGGTGTAGATATTTCCATGTTCATACAGTTAGCGGTGTAGATATTTCCATGTTCATACAGATGGCGGTGTAGATATTTACATGTTCATACAGATGGCGGTATAGATATTTCCATGTTCGTACAGATGGCGGTGTAGATATTTCCATGTTCATAGAGATGGCGATGTAGATATTTCCATGTTTATGCAGATAGCGGTATAGATATTTCCATGATTATACAGATGGTGGTGTAGATATTTCCATGTTTATAGAGATGACGGTCTAGATATTTCCATGTTTACAGAGATAGTGGCGTAGTTATTTCCAAGTTTATAGAGACAGCGTTGTAGATATTTAAATGTTTATACAGATAGCGGTGAAGATATTTCCATGTTTATACAGATTGCGTTGTAGATATTTCCATGTTTATACAGATAGCAGTGTAGATATTTCCATGTTTATAGAGATAGTGGTGTAGATAATTTCAATTTAATACAGAGAGCAGTGTAGGTATTTCCAAGTTCATACAGATAGCGGTGTAGATATTTCCACGTTTATAGAGATGGTGTTGCAGATATTTCCATGTTCCTACAGAGGACGGTGTAGATATTTCCATGTTTATTGAGATGGCGGTGTAGATATTTTCATGTTTACACACATGGCGGTGTAGATATTTCCATGTTTACACAGATAGCGGTGTAGACATTTCCATGTTTACACACATAGCGGTGAGAATATTTCCATGTTTCTGCAGATATCAGTGTAGATATTTCCATGTTTACACAGATAGCGGTGCGAATATTTCCATGTTTATTCAGATAGCGGTGCAGATATTTCCATGTTTATACAGATATTTGGGCAGATATTTCCATGTTTATACAGATAGCGGTGTAGATATTTCCATCTTAATACAGATGGCGGTGAAGATATGTCCATGTTTGTACAGATGGCGGTGTAGATATTTCCATGTTCATACAGATGGCTGTGTAGATATTTCGAAGTTTATAGAGATAGCGCTGTAGTTATTTCCATATTTATAGAGAAATCTGTGTAGATATTTCCATGTATATTCAGATAGCTGTGTAGATAGATCCATGTTCATGCAGATAGCGGTGTAGATATTTCCATGTTCATCCAGATGCCGGTGTACATATATCGATGTTCATTTAGATGGCGGTGAAGATATTTCCATGTTCATATAGATGGTGGTTTAAATATTTCCATGTTCATACTAATGGCGGTGTAGATATTTCCATGTTCATAGAGATGGCGCTGTAGATATTACCATGTTCATACAAATGGCGGTGTAGATATTTCCAAGTTCATAGAGATGGCGGTGTTGATATTTCCATATTTATAGGGATAGCAGTGTAGTTATTTCCATGTTTATAGAGATAGTAGTGTAGATATTTACAGATAGCTGTGTAGATATTTGCATGTTCATAGATATACCGGTGTAGATATTTCCATGTTCATACAGATAGCGGTGTAGATATTTCCATGTTCATACAGATAGCGGTGTAGATATTTCCATGTTCATACAGATAGTGGTGTAGATATTTCCATGTTCATACAGATAGCGGTGTACATATTTCCATGTTCATACAGTTAGCGGTTTAGATATTTCCATGTTCATAAAGATGGCGGTGTAGATATTTACATGTTCATACAGATGGCGGTGTAGGTATTTCCATGTTCATACAGATAGCGGTGTAGACATTTCCATGTTCATACAGATAGCGGTGTAGATATTTCCATGTTCATACAGATGGCGGTGTAGATATTTCCATGTTCATACAGATAGCGGTGTAGATATTTCCATGTTCATACCAATAACGGTGTAGACATTTCCATGTTCATATATTTAGCGGTGTAGATATTTCCATGTTCATACAGATGGCGGTGTAGATATTTCCATGTTCATAGAGATGGCGGTGTAGATATTTCCATATTTATACAGATAGCAGTGTAGTTATTTCCATGTTAATAGAGATAGCAGTGTAGATATTGCCATTGATATACAGATAGCTGTGTAGATATTTGCATGGTCATACAGATAGCGGTGTAGATATTTCCATGTTCGTACAGATAGCGGTATAGATATTTCCATGTTCATACAGATAGCGGTGTAGATATTTCCATGTTCATACAGATAACGGTGTAGATATTTCCATGTTCATACAGATAGCTGTGTAGATATTTCCATGTTCATACAGATAGCAGTGTAGATATTTCTGTGTTCATACAGATAACGGTGTAGATATTTCCATGTTCATACAGTTAGCGGTGTAGATATTTCCATGTTCATACAGATAGCGGTGTACGTATTTCCATGTTCATACAGATAGCGGTGTAGATATTTCCATGTTCATACAGATAGCGGTGTAGATATTTCCAAGTTCATACAGATAGCGGTGTAGATATTTCCATGTTCATACAGTTAGCGGTGTAGATATTTCCATGTTCACACAGATGGCGGTGTAGATATTTACATGTTCATACAGATGGCGGTGTAGATATTTCCATGTTCATACAGATAGCGGTGTAGAGATTTCCATGTTCATACATATAGCGGTGTAGATATTTCCATGTTGATACAGATAGCGGTCTAGATATTTCCAGGTTCATACCAATTGCGGTGTAGACATTTCCATGTTCATACAGTTAGCGGTGTAGATATTGCCATGTTCATACAGATGGCGGTGTAGATATTTACATGTTCATACAGATGGCGGTATAGATATTTCCATGTTCGTGCAGATGGCGGTGTAGATATTTCCATGTTTATACAGATAGCAGTGTAGTTATTTCCATGTTTATAGAGATAGCAGTGTAGATATTTCCATTGATATACAGATAGCTGTGTAGATATTTGCATGGTCATACAGATAGCGGTGTAGGTATTTCCATGTTCGTACAGATAGCGGTGTAGATATTTCCATGTTGATACAGATAGCGGTGTAGATATTTCCATGTTCATACAGATAACGGTGTAGATATTTCCGTGTTCATACAGATAGCGGTGTAGATATTTCCATGTTCATACAGTTAGCGGTGTAGATATTTCCATGTTCATACAGATGGCGGTGTAGATATTTACATGTTCATACAGATGGCGGTATAGATATTTCCATGTTCGTACAGATGGCGGTGTAGATATTTCCATGTTCATAGAGATGGCGGTGTAGATATTTCCATGTTTATGCAGATAGCGGTATAGATATTTCCATGATTATACAGATGGTGGTGTAGATATTTCCATGTTTATAGAGATGACGGTCTAGATATTTCCATGTTTACAGAGATAGTGGCGTAGTTATTTCCAAGTTTATAGAGACAGCGTTGTAGATATTTAAATGTTTATACAGATAGCGGTGAAGATATTTCCATGTTTATACAGATTGCGTTGTAGATATTTCCATGTTTATACAGATAGCAGTGTAGATATTTCCATGTTTATAGAGATAGTGGTGTAGATAATTTCAATTTAATACAGAGAGCAGTGTAGTTATTTCCAAGTTCATACAGATAGCGGTGTAGATATTTCCACGTTTATAGAGATGGCGTTGCAGATATTTCCATGTTCCTACAGAGGACGGTGTAGATATTTCCATGTTTATTGAGATGGCGGTGTAGATATTTTCATGTTTACACACATGGCGGTGTAGATATTTCCATGTTTACACAGATAGCGGTGTAGACATTTCCATGTTTACACACATAGCGGTGAGAATATTTCCATGTTTCTGCAGATATCAGTGTAGATATTTCCATGTTTACACAGATAGCGGTGCGAATATTTCCATGTTTATTCAGATAGCGGTGCAGATATTTCCATGTTTATACAGATATTTGGGCAGATATGTCCATGTTTGTACAGATGGCGGTGTAGATATTTCCATGTTCATACAGATGGCTGTGTAGATATTTCGAAGTTTATAGAGATAGCGCTGTAGTTATTTCCATATTTATAGAGAAATCTGTGTAGATATTTCCATGTATATTCAGATAGCTGTGTAGATAGATCCATGTTCATGCAGATAGCGGTGTAGATATTTCCATGTTCATCCAGATGCCGGTGTACATATATCGATGTTCATATAGATGGCGGTGAAGATATTTCCATGTTCATACAGATGGTGGTGTAGATATTTCCATGTTCATACTAATGGCGGTGTAGATATTTCCATGTTCATAGAGATGGCACTGTAGATATTACCATGTTCATACAAATGGCGGTGTAGATATTTCCAAGTTCATAGAGATGGCGGTGTTGATATTTCCATATTTATAGGGATAGCAGTGTAGTTATTTCCATGTTTATAGAGATAGTAGTGTAGATATTTACAGATAGCTGTGTAGATATTTGCATGTTCATAGATATACCGGTGTAGATATTTCCATGTTCATACAGATAGCGGTGTAGATATTTCCATGTTCATACAGATAGCGGTGTAGATATTTCCATGTTCATACAGATAGTGGTGTAGATATTTCCATGTTCATACAGATAGCGGTGTACATATTTCCATGTTCATACAGTTAGCGGTTTAGATATTTCCATGTTCATAAAGATGGCGGTGTAGATATTTACATGTTCATACAGATGGCGGTGTAGGTATTTCCATGTTCATACAGATAGCGGTGTAGATATTTCCATGTTCATACAGATAGCGGTGTAGATATTTCCATGTTCATACAGATGGCGGTGTAGATATTTCCATGTTCATACAGATAGCGGTGTAGATATTTCCATGTTCATACCAATAACGGTGTAGACATTTCCATGTTCATATATTTAGCGGTGTAGATATTTCCATGTTCATACAGATGGCGGTGTAGATATTTCCATGTTCATAGAGATGGCGGTGTAGATATTTCCATATTTATACAGATAGAAGTGTAGTTATTTCCATGTTAATAGAGATAGCAGTGTAGATATTGCCATTGATATACAGATAGCTGTGTAGATATTTGCATGGTCATACAGATAGCAGTGTAGATATTTCCATGTTCGTACAGATAGCGGTATAGATATTTCCATGTTCATACAGATAGCGGTTTAGATATTTCCATGTTCATACAGATAACGGTGTAGATATTTCCATGTTCATACAGATAGCTGTGTAGATATTTCCATGTTCATACAGATAGCGGTGTAGATATTTCTGTGTTCATACAGATAACGGTGTAGATATTTCCATGTTCATACAGTTAGCGGTGTAGATATTTACATGTTCATACAGATGGCGGTGTAGATATTTACATGTTCATACAGATGGCGGTATAGAAATTTCCATGTTCGTACAGATGGCGGTGTAGATATTTCCATGTTCATAGAGATGGCGGTGTAGATATTTCCATGTTTATGCAGATAGCGGTATAGGTATTTCCATGTTTGTACAGATGGTGGTGTAGATATTTCCATGTTTATAGAGATGACGGTCTAGATATTTCCATGTCTACAGAGATAGTGGCGTAGTTTTTTCCAAGTTTATAGAGACAGCGTTGTAGATATTTCCATGTTTATACAGATAGCGGTGAAGATATTTCCATGTTTATACAGATTGCGGTGTAGATATTTCCATGTTTATACAGATAGCAGTGTAGATATTTCCATGTTTATAGAGATAGTGGTGTAGATAATTTCAATTTAATACAGAGAGCAGTGTAGGTATTTCCAAGTTCATACAGATAGCGGTGTAGATATTTCCACGTTTATACAGATGGTGGTGTAGATATGTCCATGTACATACAGATGGCGGTGTAGATATTTCCATGTTCATACAGATGGCGGTGTAGATATTTCGAAGTTTATAGAGATAGCGCTGTAGTTATTTCCATATTTAAAGAGAAATGTGTGGAGATATTTCCATGTATATTCAGATAGCTGTGTAGATAGATCCAGGTTCATGCAGATAGCGGTGTAGATATTTCCATGTTCATCCAGATGCCGGTGTACATATATCCATGTTCATACAGATGGCGGTGAAGATATTTCCATGTTCATACAGATGGCGGTGTAGATATTTCCATGTTCATACAAATGGCAGTGTAGATATTTCCATGTTCATAGAGATGGCGGTGTAGATATTTCCATGTTCATACAAATGGCGGTGTAGATATTTCCATGTTCATACAGATGGCGGTGTAGATATTTCCATGTTCATACAGATGGCAGTGTAGATATTTCCATGTTCATACAGATAGCGGTGTAGATATTTCCATGTTCATACAGATAGCGGTGTAGATATTTCCATGTTCATACCGATAGCGGTGTAGATATTTCCATGTTCATACAGTTAGCGGTGTAGATATTTCCATGTTCATACAGATGGCGGTGTAGACATTTACATGTACATACAGATGGCGGTGTAGATATTTCCATGTTCGTACGGATGGCAGTGTAGATATTTCCATGTTCATACAGGTGGCGGTGTAGATATTTCCATGTTTATACAAATAGCAGTGTAGTTATTTCCATGTTTATAGAGAGAGCTGTGTAGATATTTCCATTGATATACAGATAGCTGTGTAGATATTTGCATGTTCATACAGTTAGCGGTGTAGATATTTTCATGTTCATACAGATAGCGGTGTAGATATTTCCATGTTCATACAGATAGCGGTGTAGATATTTCCATGTTCATACAGAAAACGGTGTAGATATTTCCATGTTCATACAGATAGCTGTGAAGATATTTCCATGTTCATACAGTTAGCGGTGTAGATATTCCCATGTTCATACAGATGGCGGTGTAGATATTTACATGTTCATACAGATGGCAGTATAGATATTTGCATGTTCGCAGAGATGGCGGTGTAGATATTTGCATGTTCATAGAGATGGCGGTGTAGGTATTTCCATGTTTATGCACATAGCGGTATAGATATTTCCATGTTTATACAGATGGTGGTGTAGATATTTCCATGTTTATAGAGATGGTGGTCTAGATATTTCCATGTTTTCAGAGATAGTGGTGTAGTTATTTCCAAGTTTATAGAGTCAGCGTTGTAGATATTTCCATGTTCATACAGATAGCGGTGTAGATATTTCCATGTTCATACAGATAGCGGTGTAGATATTTCCATGTTCATACCAATAGCGTTGTAGACATTTCCATGTTCATGTATTTAGCGGTGTAGATATTTCCATGTTCATACAGATGGCGAAGATATTTCCTTGTTCATACACATAGTGGTGTAGATATTTCCATGTTCATACAGTTAGCGGTGTAGATATTTCCATGTTCATAGAGATGGTGGTGTAGATATTTCCATATTTATACAGATAGCAGTGTAGTTATTTCCATGTTTATAGAGATAGCAGTGTAGATATTTCCATTGATATACACATAGCTGTGTAGATATTTGCATGGTCATACAGATAGCGGTGTAGATATTTCCATGTTCATACAGTTAGCGGTGTAGATATTTCCATGTTCATACAGATGGCGGTGTGGATATTTTCGTGTTCATACAGGTGGCGGTATAGATATTTCCATGTTCGTACAGATGGCGTTGTAGATATTTCCATGTTCATAGAGATGGTGGTGTAGATATTTCCATGTTTATGCAGATAGCGGTATAGATATTTCCATGTTTATACAGATGGTGGTGTAGATATTTCCATGTTTATAGAGATGTCAGTGTAAATATTTCCATGTTCATACAGATGGCGGTGTAAATATTTCCATGTTTATAGGGATGGCGGTGTAGATATTTTCATGTTTACACAGACGGCGGTGTAGATATTTCCATGTTTACACAGATAGCAGTGTAGACATTTCCATGTTTACACAGATAGCGGTGTGGATATTTCCATGTTTATGCAGATAGCAGTGTAGATATTTCCATGTTTATTGAGATAGCAGTGTAGATATTTCCATTGATATACAGATAGCTGTGTAGATATTTGCATGTTCATACACATAGCGGTGTAGATATTTCCATGTTTATACACATAGCGGTGTAGATATTTCCATGTTCGTACAGGTGGCGGTGTAGATATTTCCATGTTTATACAGATAGCAGTGTAGTTATTTCCATGTTTATAGAGATAGCAGTGTAGATATTTCCATTGATATACAGATAGCTGTGTAGATATTTGCATGGTCATACAGATAGCGGTGTAGATATTTCCATGTTCGTACAGATAGCTGTGTAGATATTTCCATGTTGATACAGATATCGGTGTAGATATTTCCATGTTCATACAGATAACGGTGTAGATATTTCCGTGTTCATACAGATAGCGGTGTAGATATTTCCATGTTCATACAGTTAGCGGTGTAGATATTTACATGTTCATACAGATGGCGGTGTAGATATTTACATGTTCATACAGATGGCGGTATAGGTATTTCCATGTTCGTACAGATGGCGGTGTAGATATTTCCATGTTCATAGAGATGGCGGTGTAGATATTTCCATGTTTATGCAGTTAGCGGTATAGATATTTCCATGTTTATACAGATGGTGGTGTAGATATTTCCATGTTTATAGAGATGACGGTCTAGATATTTCCATGTTTACAGAGATAGTGGCGTAGTTATTTCCAAGTTTATAGAGACAGGGTTGTAGATATTTCCATGTATATACAGATAGCGGTGAATATATTTCCATGTTTATACAGATTGCGGTGTAGATATTTCCATGTTTATACAGATAGCAGTGTAGATATTTCCATGTTTATAGAGATAGTGGTGTAGATAATTTCAATTTAATACAGAGAGCAGTGTAGGTATTTCCAAGTTCATACAGATAGCGGTGTAGATATTTCCACGTTTATAGAGATGGCGGTGCAGATATTTCCATGTTCATACAGAGGACGGTGTAGATATTTCCATGTTTATAGGGATGGCGGTGTAGATATTTTCATGTTTACACACATGGCGGTGTAGATATTTCCATGTTTACACAGATAGCGGTGTAGACATTTCCATGTTTACACAGATAGCGGTGTGGATATTTCCATGTTTATGCAGATATCAGTGTAGATATTTCCATGTTTATACAGATAGCGGTGCGAATATTTCCATGTTTATTCAGATAGCGGTGCGGATATTTCCATGTTTATACAGATAGTTGGGCAGATATTTCCATGTTTATACAGATAGCGGTGTAGATATTTCCATCTTAATACAGATGGCGGTGAAGATATTTCCATGTTTGTACAGATGGCGGTGTAGATATTTCCATGTTCATACAGATGGCGGTGTAGATATTTCGAAGTTTATAGAGATAGCGCTGTAGTTATTTCCATATTTATAGAGAAATCTGTGTAGATATTTCCATGTATATTCAGATAGCTGTGTAGATAGATCCATGTTCATGCAGATAGCGGTGTAGATATTTCCATGTTCATCCAGATGCCGGTGTACATATATCCATGTTCATATAGATGGCGCTGAAGATATTTCCATGTTCATACAGATGGTGGTGTAGATATTTCCATATTCATACTAATGGCGGTGTAGATATTTCCATGTTCATAGAGATGGCGCTGTAGATATTACCATGTTCATACAAATGGCGGTGTAGATATTTCCAAGTTCATAGAGATGGCGGTGTTGATATTTCCATATTTATAGAGATAGCAGTGTAGTTATTTCCATGTTTATACAGATAGTACTGTAGATATTTCCATTTATTTACAGATAGCTGTGTAGATATTTGCATGTTCATAGAGATAGCGGTGTAGATATTTCCATGTTCATACAGATAGCGGTGTAGATATTTCCATGTTCATACAGATAGCGGTGTAGATATTTCCATGTTTACACAGATGGCGGTGTAGACATTTCCATGTTTACACAGATAGCGGTGTGGATATTTCCATGTTTATGCAGATAGCAGTGTAGTTATTTCCATGTTTATACAGATAGCGGTGCGGATATTTCCATGTTTATTCAGATAGCGGTGCGGATATTTCCATGTTTATACAGATAGTTTGGCAGATATTTCCATGTTTATACAGATAGCGGTGTAGATATTTCCATCTTAATACAGATGGCGGTGTAGATATGTCCATGTTTGTACAGATGGCGGTGTAGATATTTCCATGTTCATACAGATGGCGGTGTAGATATTTCGAAGTTTATAGAGATAGCGCTGTAGTTATTTCCATATTTATAGAGAAATCTGTGTAGATATTTCCGTGTATATTCAGATAGCTGTGTAGATATTTCCATGTTCATGCAGATAGCGGTGTAGATATTTCCATGTTTATCCAGATGCCGGTGTACATATATCCATGTTCATACAGATGGTGGTGAAGATATTTCCATGTTCATACAGATGGTGGTGTAGATATTTCCATGTTCATACAAATGGCGGTGTAGATATTTCCATGTTCATAGAGATGGCGGTGTAGATATTTCCATGTTCATACAAATGGCGGTGTAGATATTTACATGTTCATACAGATGGCGGTGTAGATATTTCCATGTTCATACAGATAGCAGTGTAGATATTTCCATGTTCATACAGATGGCCGTGTAGATATTTACATGTTCATACAGATGGCGGTGTAGATATTTCCATGTTCATACAGGTGGCGGTGTAGATATTTCCATGTTTATACAAATAGCAGTGTAGTTATTTCCATGTTTATAGAGAGAGCTGTGTAGATATTTCCATTGATATACAGATAGCTGTGTAGATATTTGCATGTTCATACAGATAGCGGTGTAGATATTTTCATGTTCATACAGATAGCGGTGTAGACATTTCCATGTTCATACAGATAGCGGTGTAGATATTTCCATGTTCATACAGATAACGGTGTAGATATTTCCATGTTCATACAGATAGCAGTGTAGATATTTCCATGTTCATACAGTTAGCGGTGTAGATATTTCCATGTTCATACAGATGGCGGTGTACATATTTACATGTTCATACAGATGGCAGTATAGATATTAGCATGTTCGCAGAGATGGCGGTGTAGATATTTGCGTGTTCATAGAGATGGCGGTGTAGATATTTCCATGTTCATACAAATGGCGGTGTAGATATTTACATGTTCATACAGATGGCGGTGTAGATATTTCCATGGTCATACAGATAGCAGTGTAGATATTTCCATGTTCATACAGATAGCGGTGTAGATATTTCCATGTTCATACAGATAGCGGTGTAGATATTTCCATGTTCATACCGATAGCGGTGTAGATATTTCCATGTTCATACAGTTAGCGGTGTAGATATTTCCATGTTCATACAGATGGCGGTGTAGATATTTACATGTTCATACAGATGGCGGTGTAGATATTTCCATGTTCGTACGGATGGCAGTGTAGATATTCCCATGTTCATACTGGTGGCGGTGTAGATATTTCCATGTTTATACAAATAGCATTGTAGTTATTTCCATGTTTATAGAGAGAGCTGTGTAGATATTTCCATTGATATACAGATAGCTGTGTAGATATTTGCATGTTCATACAGATAGCGGTGTAGATATTTCCATGTTCATACAGATAGCGGTGTAGATATTTCCATGTTCATACAGATAGCGGTGTAGATATTTCCATGTTCATACAGATAACGGTGTACATATTTCCATGTTCATACAGATAGCAGTGAAGATATTTCCATGTTCATACAGTTAGCGGTGTAGATATTCCCATGTTCATACAGATGGCGGTGTAGATATTTACATGTTCATCCAAATGGCGGTGTAGATATTTCCATGTTCATACAGACAGCGGTGCAGATATTTCCATGTTCATACAGATAGCAGTGTAGGTATTTCCATGTTCATACAGTTAGCGGTGTAGATATTTCCATGTTCATACAGGTGGCGGTTTAGATATTTACATGTTCATACAGATGGCGGTGTAAATATTTCCAAGTTCTTACAGATGGCGGTGTAGATATTTCCATGTTCATACAGATGGTGGTGTAGGTATTTCCATGTTCATACAAATGGCGGTGTAGTTATTTCCATGTTCATAGAGATGGCAGTGTAGATATTTCCAGGTTCATACAAATGGCGGTGTAGATATTTCCATGTTCATAGAGATGGCCGTGTAGATATTTCCATGTTTATACAGATAGCAGTGTAGTTATTTCCATGTTTATAGAGATACCAGTGTGGATATTTCCATTGATATACAGATAGCTGTGTAGATATTTACATGTTCATACAGATAGCGGTGTAGATATTTCCATGTTCATACAGATAGCGGTGTACGTATTTCCATGTTCATACAGATAGCGGTGTAGATATTTCCATGTTCATACAGATAGCGGTGTAGATATTTCCAAGTTCATACAGATAGCGGTGCAGATATTTCCATGTTCATACAGTTAGCGGTGTAGATATTTCCATGTTCACACAGATGGCGGTGTAGATATTTACATGTTCATACAGATGGCGGTGTAGATATTTCCATGTTCATACAGATAGCGGTGTAGAGATTTCCATGTTCATACATATAGCGGTGTAGATATTTCCATGTTGATACAGATAGCGGTCTAGATATTTCCAGGTTCATACCAATTGCGGTGTAGACATTTCCATGTTCATACAGTTAGCGGTGTAGATATTGCCATGTTCATACAGATGGCGGTGTAGATACTTACATGTTCATACAGATGGCGGTATAGATATTTCCATGTTCGTGCAGATGGCGGTGTAGATATTTCCATGTTTATACAGATAGCAGTGTAGTTATTTCCATGTTTATAGAGATAGCAGTGTAGATATTTCCATTGATATACAGATAGCTGTGTAGATATTTGCATGGTCATACAGATAGCGGTGTAGATATTTCCATGTTCGTACAGATAGCGGTGTAGATATTTCCATGTTGATACAGATAGCGGTGTAGATATTTCCATGTTCATACAGATAACGGTGTAGATATTTCCGTGTTCATACAGATAGCGGTGTAGATATTTCCATGTTCATACAGTTAGCGGTGTAGATATTTCCATGTTCATACAGATGGCGGTGTAGATATTTACATGTTCATACAGATGGCGGTATAGATATTTCCATGTTCATACAGATGGCGGTGTAGATATTTCCATGTTCATAGAGATGGCGGTGTAGATATTTCCATGTTTATGCAGATAGCGGTATAGATATTTCCATGATTATACAGATGGTGGTGTAGATATTTCCATGTTTATAGAGATGACGGTCTAGATATTTCCATGTTTACAGAGATAGTGGCGTAGTTATTTCCAAGTTTATAGAGACATCGTTGTAGATATTTAAATGTTTATACAGATAGCGGTGAAGATATTTCCATGTTTATACAGATTGCGTTGTAGATATTTCCATGTTTATACAGATAGCAGTGTAGATATTTCCATGTTTATAGAGATAGTGGTGTAGATAATTTCAATTTAATACAGAGAGCAGTGTAGGTATTTCCAAGTTCACACAGATAGCGGTGTAGATATTTCCACGTTTATAGAGATGGCGTTGCAGATATTTCCATGTTCCTACAGAGGACGGTGTAGATATTTCCATGTTTATTGAGATGGCGGTGTAGATATTTTCATGTTTACACACATGGCGGTGTAGATATTTCCATGTTTACACAGATAGCGGTGTAGACATTTCCATGTTTACACACATAGCGGTGAGAATATTTCCATGTTTCTGCAGATATCAGTGTAGATATTTCCATGTTTACACAGATAGCGGTGCGAATATTTCCATGTTTATTCAGATAGCGGTGCAGATATTTCCATGTTTATACAGATATTTGGGCAGATATTTCCATGTTTATACAGATAGCGGTGTAGATATTTCCATCTTAATACAGATGGCAGTGAAGATATGTCCATGTTTGTACAGATGGCGGTGTAGATATTTCCATGTTCATACAGATGGCTGTGTAGATATTTCGAAGTTTATAGAGATAGCGCTGTAGTTATTTCCATATTTATAGAGAAATCTGTGTAGATATTTCCATGGATATTCAGATAGCTGTGTAGATAGATCCATGTTCATGCAGATAGCGGTGTAGATATTTCCATGTTCATCCAGATGCCGGTGTACATATATCGATGTTCATATAGATGGCGGTGAAGATATTTCCATGTTCATACAGATGGTGGTGTAGATATTTCCATGTTCATACTAATGGCGGTGTAGATATTTCCATGTTCATAGAGATGGCGCTGTAGATATTACCATGTTCATACAAATGGCGGTGTAGCTATTTCCAAGTTCATAGAGATGGCGGTGTTGATATTTCCATATTTATACGGATAGCAGTGTAGTTATTTCCATGTTTATAGAGATAGTGGTGTAGATAATTTCAATTTAATACAGAGAGCAGTGTAGGTATTTCCAAGTTCATACAGATAGCGGTGTAGATATTTCCACGTTTATAGAGATGGCGGTGCAGATATTTCCATGTTCATACAGAGGACGGTGTAGATATTTCCATGTTTATAGGGATGGCGGTGTAGATATTTTCATGTTTACACACATGGCGGTGTAGATATTTCCATGTTTACACAGATAGCGGTGTAGACATTTCCATGTTTACACAGATAGCGGTGTGGATATTTCCATGTTTATGCAGATATCAGTGTAGATATTTCCATGTTTATACAGATAGCGGTGCGAATATTTCCATGTTTATTCAGATAGCGGTGCGGATATTTCCATGTTTATACAGATAGTTGGGCAGATATTTCCATGTTTATACAGATAGCGGTGTAGATATTTCCATCTTAATACAGATGGCGGTGAAGATATTTCCATGTTTGTACAGATGGCGGTGTAGATATTTCCATGTTCATACAGATGGCGGTGTAGATATTTCGAAGTTTATAGAGATAGCGCTGTAGTTATTTCCATATTTATAGAGAAATCTGTGTAGATATTTCCATGTATATTCAGATAGCTGTGTAGATAGATCCATGTTCATGCAGATAGCGGTGTAGATATTTCCATGTTCATCCAGATGCCGGTGTACATATATCCATGTTCATATAGATGGCGCTGAAGATATTTCCATGTTCATACAGATGGTGGTGTAGATATTTCCATATTCATACTAATGGCGGTGTAGATATTTCCATGTTCATAGAGATGGCGCTGTAGATATTACCATGTTCATACAAATGGCGGTGTAGATATTTCCAAGTTCATAGAGATGGCGGTGTTGATATTTCCATATTTATAGAGATAGCAGTGTAGTTATTTCCATGTTTATACAGATAGTACTGTAGATATTTCCATTTATTTACAGATAGCTGTGTAGATATTTGCATGTTCATAGAGATAGCGGTGTAGATATTTCCATGTTCATACAGATAGCGGTGTAGATATTTCCATGTTCATACAGATAGCGGTGTAGATATTTCCATGTTTACACAGATGGCGGTGTAGACATTTCCATGTTTACACAGATAGCGGTGTGGATATTTCCATGTTTATGCAGATAGCAGTGTAGTTATTTCCATGTTTATACAGATAGCGGTGCGGATATTTCCATGTTTATTCAGATAGCGGTGCGGATATTTCCATGTTTATACAGATAGTTTGGCAGATATTTCCATGTTTATACAGATAGCGGTGTAGATATTTCCATCTTAATACAGATGGCGGTGTAGATATGTCCATGTTTGTACAGATGGCGGTGTAGATATTTCCATGTTCATACAGATGGCGGTGTAGATATTTCGAAGTTTATAGAGATAGCGCTGTAGTTATTTCCATATTTATAGAGAAATCTGTGTAGATATTTCCGTGTATATTCAGATAGCTGTGTAGATATTTCCATGTTCATGCAGATAGCGGTGTAGATATTTCCATGTTTATCCAGATGCCGGTGTACATATATCCATGTTCATACAGATGGTGGTGAAGATATTTCCATGTTCATACAGATGGTGGTGTAGATATTTCCATGTTCATACAAATGGCGGTGTAGATATTTCCATGTTCATAGAGATGGCGGTGTAGATATTTCCATGTTCATACAAATGGCGGTGTAGATATTTACATGTTCATACAGATGGCGGTGTAGATATTTCCATGTTCATACAGATAGCAGTGTAGATATTTCCATGTTCATACAGATGGCCGTGTAGATATTTACATGTTCATACAGATGGCGGTGTAGATATTTCCATGTTCATACAGGTGGCGGTGTAGATATTTCCATGTTTATACAAATAGCAGTGTAGTTATTTCCATGTTTATAGAGAGAGCTGTGTAGATATTTCCATTGATATACAGATAGCTGTGTAGATATTTGCATGTTCATACAGATAGCGGTGTAGATATTTTCATGTTCATACAGATAGCGGTGTAGACATTTCCATGTTCATACAGATAGCGGTGTAGATATTTCCATGTTCATACAGATAACGGTGTAGATATTTCCATGTTCATACAGATAGCAGTGTAGATATTTCCATGTTCATACAGTTAGCGGTGTAGATATTTCCATGTTCATACAGATGGCGGTGTACATATTTACATGTTCATACAGATGGCAGTATAGATATTAGCATGTTCGCAGAGATGGCGGTGTAGATATTTGCGTGTTCATAGAGATGGCGGTGTAGATATTTCCATGTTCATACAAATGGCGGTGTAGATATTTACATGTTCATACAGATGGCGGTGTAGATATTTCCATGGTCATACAGATAGCAGTGTAGATATTTCCATGTTCATACAGATAGCGGTGTAGATATTTCCATGTTCATACAGATAGCGGTGTAGATATTTCCATGTTCATACCGATAGCGGTGTAGATATTTCCATGTTCATACAGTTAGCGGTGTAGATATTTCCATGTTCATACAGATGGCGGTGTAGATATTTACATGTTCATACAGATGGCGGTGTAGATATTTCCATGTTCGTACGGATGGCAGTGTAGATATTCCCATGTTCATACTGGTGGCGGTGTAGATATTTCCATGTTTATACAAATAGCATTGTAGTTATTTCCATGTTTATAGAGAGAGCTGTGTAGATATTTCCATTGATATACAGATAGCTGTGTAGATATTTGCATGTTCATACAGATAGCGGTGTAGATATTTCCATGTTCATACAGATAGCGGTGTAGATATTTCCATGTTCATACAGATAGCGGTGTAGATATTTCCATGTTCATACAGATAACGGTGTACATATTTCCATGTTCATACAGATAGCAGTGAAGATATTTCCATGTTCATACAGTTAGCGGTGTAGATATTCCCATGTTCATACAGATGGCGGTGTAGATATTTACATGTTCATCCAAATGGCGGTGTAGATATTTCCATGTTCATACAGACAGCGGTGCAGATATTTCCATGTTCATACAGATAGCAGTGTAGGTATTTCCATGTTCATACAGTTAGCGGTGTAGATATTTCCATGTTCATACAGGTGGCGGTTTAGATATTTACATGTTCATACAGATGGCGGTGTAAATATTTCCAAGTTCTTACAGATGGCGGTGTAGATATTTCCATGTTCATACAGATGGTGGTGTAGGTATTTCCATGTTCATACAAATGGCGGTGTAGTTATTTCCATGTTCATAGAGATGGCAGTGTAGATATTTCCAGGTTCATACAAATGGCGGTGTAGATATTTCCATGTTCATAGAGATGGCCGTGTAGATATTTCCATGTTTATACAGATAGCAGTGTAGTTATTTCCATGTTTATAGAGATACCAGTGTGGATATTTCCATTGATATACAGATAGCTGTGTAGATATTTACATGTTCATACAGATAGCGGTGTAGATATTTCCATGTTCATACAGATAGCGGTGTACGTATTTCCATGTTCATACAGATAGCGGTGTAGATATTTCCATGTTCATACAGATAGCGGTGTAGATATTTCCAAGTTCATACAGATAGCGGTGCAGATATTTCCATGTTCATACAGTTAGCGGTGTAGATATTTCCATGTTCACACAGATGGCGGTGTAGATATTTACATGTTCATACAGATGGCGGTGTAGATATTTCCATGTTCATACAGATAGCGGTGTAGAGATTTCCATGTTCATACATATAGCGGTGTAGATATTTCCATGTTGATACAGATAGCGGTCTAGATATTTCCAGGTTCATACCAATTGCGGTGTAGACATTTCCATGTTCATACAGTTAGCGGTGTAGATATTGCCATGTTCATACAGATGGCGGTGTAGATACTTACATGTTCATACAGATGGCGGTATAGATATTTCCATGTTCGTGCAGATGGCGGTGTAGATATTTCCATGTTTATACAGATAGCAGTGTAGTTATTTCCATGTTTATAGAGATAGCAGTGTAGATATTTCCATTGATATACAGATAGCTGTGTAGATATTTGCATGGTCATACAGATAGCGGTGTAGATATTTCCATGTTCGTACAGATAGCGGTGTAGATATTTCCATGTTGATACAGATAGCGGTGTAGATATTTCCATGTTCATACAGATAACGGTGTAGATATTTCCGTGTTCATACAGATAGCGGTGTAGATATTTCCATGTTCATACAGTTAGCGGTGTAGATATTTCCATGTTCATACAGATGGCGGTGTAGATATTTACATGTTCATACAGATGGCGGTATAGATATTTCCATGTTCATACAGATGGCGGTGTAGATATTTCCATGTTCATAGAGATGGCGGTGTAGATATTTCCATGTTTATGCAGATAGCGGTATAGATATTTCCATGATTATACAGATGGTGGTGTAGATATTTCCATGTTTATAGAGATGACGGTCTAGATATTTCCATGTTTACAGAGATAGTGGCGTAGTTATTTCCAAGTTTATAGAGACATCGTTGTAGATATTTAAATGTTTATACAGATAGCGGTGAAGATATTTCCATGTTTATACAGATTGCGTTGTAGATATTTCCATGTTTATACAGATAGCAGTGTAGATATTTCCATGTTTATAGAGATAGTGGTGTAGATAATTTCAATTTAATACAGAGAGCAGTGTAGGTATTTCCAAGTTCACACAGATAGCGGTGTAGATATTTCCACGTTTATAGAGATGGCGTTGCAGATATTTCCATGTTCCTACAGAGGACGGTGTAGATATTTCCATGTTTATTGAGATGGCGGTGTAGATATTTTCATGTTTACACACATGGCGGTGTAGATATTTCCATGTTTACACAGATAGCGGTGTAGACATTTCCATGTTTACACACATAGCGGTGAGAATATTTCCATGTTTCTGCAGATATCAGTGTAGATATTTCCATGTTTACACAGATAGCGGTGCGAATATTTCCATGTTTATTCAGATAGCGGTGCAGATATTTCCATGTTTATACAGATATTTGGGCAGATATTTCCATGTTTATACAGATAGCGGTGTAGATATTTCCATCTTAATACAGATGGCAGTGAAGATATGTCCATGTTTGTACAGATGGCGGTGTAGATATTTCCATGTTCATACAGATGGCTGTGTAGATATTTCGAAGTTTATAGAGATAGCGCTGTAGTTATTTCCATATTTATAGAGAAATCTGTGTAGATATTTCCATGGATATTCAGATAGCTGTGTAGATAGATCCATGTTCATGCAGATAGCGGTGTAGATATTTCCATGTTCATCCAGATGCCGGTGTACATATATCGATGTTCATATAGATGGCGGTGAAGATATTTCCATGTTCATACAGATGGTGGTGTAGATATTTCCATGTTCATACTAATGGCGGTGTAGATATTTCCATGTTCATAGAGATGGCGCTGTAGATATTACCATGTTCATACAAATGGCGGTGTAGCTATTTCCAAGTTCATAGAGATGGCGGTGTTGATATTTCCATATTTATACGGATAGCAGTGTAGTTATTTCCATGTTTATAGAGATAGTAGTGTAGATATTTACAGATAGCTGTGTAGATATTTGCATGTTCATAGATATACCGGTGTAGATATTTCCATGTTCATACAGATAGCGGTGTAGATATTTCCATGTTCATACAGATAGCAGTGTAGATATTTCCATGTTCATACAGATAGTGGTGTAGATATTTCCATGTTCATACAGATAGCGGTGTACATATTTCCATGTTCATACAGTTAGCGGTTTAGATATTTCCATGTTCATAAAGATGGCGGTGTAGATATTTACATGTTCATACAGATGGCGGTGTAGGTATTTCCATGTTCATACAGATAGCGGTGTAGATATTTCCATGTTCATACAGATAGCGGTGTAGATATTTCCATGTTCATACAGATGGCGGTGTAGATATTTCCATGTTCATACAGATAGCGGTGTAGATATTTCCATGTTCATACCAATAACGGTGTAGACATTTCCATGTTCATATATTTAGCGGTGTAGATATTTCCATGTTCATACAGATGGCGGTGTAGATATTTCCATGTTCATAGAGATGGCGGTGTAGATATTTCCATATTTATACAGATAGCAGTGTAGTTATTTCCATGTTAATAGAGATAGCAGTGTAGATATTGCCATTGATATACAGATAGCTGTGTAGATATTTGCATGGTCATACAGATAGCGGTGTAGATATTTCCATGTTCGTACAGATAGCGGTATAGATATTTCCATGTTCATACAGATAGCGGTGTAGATATTTCCATGTTCATGCAGATAACGGTGTAGATATTTCCATGTTCATACAGATAGCTGTGTAGATATTTCCATGTTCATACAGATAGCGGTGTAGATATTTCTGTGTTCATACAGATAACGGTGTAGATATTTCCATGTTCATACAGTTAGCGGTGTAGATATTTACATGTTCATACAGATGGCGGTGTAGATATTTACATGTTCATACAGATGGCGGTATAGATATTTCCATGTTCGTATAGATGGCGGTGTAGATATTTCCATGTTCATAGAGATGGCGGTGTAGATATTTCCATGTTTATGCAGATAGCGGTATAGGTATTTCCATGTTTGTACAAATGGTGGTGTAGATATTTCCATGTTTATAGAGATGACGGTCTAGATATTTCCATGTTTACAGAGATAGTGGCGTAGTTTTTTCCAAGTTTGTAGAGACAGCGTTGTAGATATTTCCATGTTTATACAGATAGCGGTGAAGATATTTCCATGTTTATACAGATAGCAGTGTAGATATTTCCATGTTTATAGAGATAGTGGTGTAGATAATTTCAATTTAATACAGAGAGCAGTGTAGGTATTTCCAAGTTCATACAGATAGCGGTGTAGATATTTCCACGTTTATACAGATGGTGGTGTAGATATGTCCATGTTCATACAGATGGCGGTGTAGATATTTCCATGTTCATACAGATGGCGATGTAGATATTTCGAAGTTTATAGAGATAGCGCTGTATTTATTTCCATATTTAAAGAGAAATGTGTGGAGATATTTCCATGTATATTCAGATAGCTGTGTAGATAGATCCAGGTTCATGCAGATAGCGGTGTAGATATTTCCATGTTCATCCAGATGCCGGTGTACATATATCCATGTTCATACAGATGGCGGTGAAGATATTTCCATGTTCATACAGATGGTCGTGTAGATATTTCCATGTTCATACAAATGGCGGTGTAGATATTTCCATGTTCATAGAGATGGCGGTGTAGATATTTCCATGTACATAAAAGTGGCGGTGTAGATATTTCCATGCTCATAGAGATGGCGGTGTTGATGTTTCCATATTTATAGAGATAGCAGTGTAGTTATTTCCATGTTTATAGAGATAGTAGTGTAGATATTTCCATTGATATACAGATAGCTGTGTAGATATTTGCATGTTCATAAAGATACCAGTGTAGATATTTCCATGTTCATACAGATAGCGGTGTAGATATTTCCATGTTCATACAGATAGCGGTGTAGATATTTCCATGTTCATACAGATAGCGGTGTTGATATTTCCATGTTCATACAGATAGCGGTGTAGATATTTCCATGTTCATACAGTTAGCGGTTTAGATATTTCCATGTTCATATAGATGGCGGTGTAGATATTTACATGTTCATACAGATGGCGGTGTAGTTATTTCCATGTTCATACAGATAGCGGTGTAGATATTTCCATCTTCATACAGATAGCGGTGTAGATATTTCCATGTTCATACAGATAGCCGTGTAGATATTTCCAAGTTCATACCAACAGCGGTGTAGACATTTCCATGTTCATGTATTTAGCGGTGTAGATATTTCCATGTTCATACAGATAGCGGTGTAGATATTTCCATGTTCATACAGATAGCGGTGTAGATATTTCCATTGATATACAGATAGCTGTGTTGATATTTGCATGTTCATACAGATAGCGGTGTAGATATTTCCATGTTCGTACAGATAACGGTGTAGATATTTCCATGTTCATACAGATAGCGGTGTAGATATTTCCATGTTCATACAGATAACGGTGTAGACATTTCCATGTTCATACAGACAGCGGTGTACATATTTCCATGTTCATACAGTTAGCGGTGTAGATATTTCCATGTTCATACAGATGGCGGTGTAGATATTTACATGTTCATACAGATGGCGGTGTAGTTATTTCCATGTTTATGCAGATAGCGGTATAGATATTTCCATGTTTATACAGATGGTGGTGTAGATATTTCCATGTATATAGAGATGGCGGTCTAGATATTTCCATGTTTACAGAGATAGTGGTTTAGTTATTTCCAAGTTTATAGTGACAGCGTTGTAGATATTTCCATGTTTATACAGATACCGGTGAAGATATTTCCATGTTTATACAGATAGCGGTGAAGATATTTCCATGTTCATACAGATAGCGGTGAAGATATTTCCATGTTCATACAGTTAGCGGTGTAGTTATTCCCATGTTCATACAGATGGCGGTGTAGATATTTACATGTTCATACTGATGGCAGTATAGATATTTGCATGTTCGCAGAGATGGCGGTGTAGGTATTTGCATGTTCATAGAGATGGCGGTGTAGGTATTTCCATGTTTATGCACATAGCGGTATAGATATTTCCATGTTTATACAGATGGTGGTGTAGATATTTCCATGTTTATAGAGATGGTGGTCTAGATATTTCCATGTTTACAGAGATAGTGGTGTAGTTATTTCCAAGTTTATAGAGACAGCGTTGTAGATATTTCCATGTTCATACAGATAGCGGTGTAGATATTTCCATGTTCATACAGATAGCGGTGTAGATATTTCCATGTTCATACCAATAGCGTTGTAGACATTTCCATGTTCATGTATTTAGCGGTGTAGATATTTCCATGTTCATACAGATGGCGAAGATATTTCCATGTTCATACACATAGCGGTGTAGATATTTCCATGTTCATACAGTTAGCGGTGTAGATATTTCCATGTTCATAGAGATGGCGGTGTGGATATTTCCATGTTTATGCAGTTAGCGGTATAGATATTTCCATGTTTATACAGATGGTGGTGTAGATATTTCCATGTTTATAGAGATGACGGTCTAGATATTTCCATGTTTACAGAGATAGTGGCGTAGTTATTTCCAAGTTTATAGAGACAGCGTTGTAGATATTTCCATGTTTATACAGATAGCGGTGAATATATTTCCATGTTTATACAGATTGCGGTGTAGATATTTCCATGTTTATACAGATAGCAGTGTAGATATTTCCATGTTTATAGAGATAGTGGTGTAGATAATTTCAATTTAATACAGAGAGCAGTGTAGGTATTTCCAAGTTCATACAGATAGTGGTGTAGTTATTTCCACGTTTATAGAGATGGCGGTGCAGATATTTCCATGTTCATACAGAGGACGGTGTAGATATTTCCATGTTTATAGGGATGGCGGTGTAGATATTTTCATGTTTACACACATGGCGGTGTAGATATTTCCATGTTTACACAGATAGCGGTGTAGACATTTCCATGTTTACACAGATAGCGGTGTGGATATTTCCATGTTTATGCAGATATCAGTGTAGATATTTCCATGTTTATACAGATAGCGGTGCGAATATTTCCATGTTTATTCAGATAGCGGTGCGGATATTTCCATGTTTATACAGATAGTTGGGCAGATATTTCCATATTTATGCAGATAGCGGTGTAGATATTTCCATCTTAATACAGATGGCGGTGAAGATATGTCCATGTTTGTACAGATGGCGGTGTAGATATTTCCATGTTCATACAGATGGCGGTGTAGATATTTCGAAGTTTATAGAGATAGCGCTGTAGTTATTTCCATATTTATAGAGAAATCTGTGTAGATATTTCCATGTATATTCAGATAGCTGTGTAGATAGATCCATGTTCATGCAGATAGCGGTGTAGATATTTCCATGTTCATCCAGATGCCGGTGTACATATATCCATGTTCATATAGATGGCGGTGAAGATATTTCCATGTTCATACAGATGGTGGTGTAGATATTTCCATGTTCATACTAATGGCGGTGTAGATATTTCCATGTTCATAGAGATGGCGCTGTAGATATTACCATGTTCATACTAATGGCGGTGTAGATATTTCCAAGTTCATAGAGATGGCGGTGTTGATATTTCCATATTTATAGAGATAGCAGTGTAGTTATTTCCATGTTTATACAGATAGTACTGTAGATATTTCCATTTATTTACAGATAGCAGTGTAGATATTTGCATGTTCATACAGATAGCGGTGTAGATATTTCCATGTTCGTACAGATAGCGGTGTAGATATTTCCATGTTCATAGAGATAACGGTGTAGATATTTCCGTGTTCATACAGATATCGGTGTAGATATTTCCATGTTCATACAGTTAGCGGTGTAGATATTTACATGTTCATACAGATGGCGGTGTAGATATTTACATGTTCATACAGATGGCGGTATAGATATTTCCATGTTCGTACATATGGCAGTGTAGATATTTCCATGTTCATAGAGATGGCGGTGTAGATAGTTCCATGTTTATGCAGATAGCGGTATAGATATTTCCATGTTTATACAGTTGGTGGTGTAGATATTTCCATGTTTATAGAGATGACGGTCTAGATATTTCCATGTTTACAGAGATAGTGGCGTAGTTATTTCCAAGTTTATAGAGACAGCGTTGTAGATATTTCCATGTTTATACAGATAGCAGTGAAGATATTTCCATGTTTATACAGATTGCGGTGTAGATATTTCCATGTTTATACAGATAGCAGTGTAGATATTTCCATGTTTATAGAGATAGTGGTGTAGATAATTTCAATTTAATACAGAGAGCAGTGTAGGTATTTCCAAGTTCATACAGATAGCGGTGTAGATATTTCCACGTTTATAGAGATGGCGGTGCAGATATTTCCATGTTCATACAGAGGACGGTGTAGATATTTCCATGTTTATTGGGATGGCGGTGTAGATATTTTCATGTTTACACACATGGCGGTGTAGATATTTCCATGTTTACACAGATAGCCGTGCAGACATTTCCATGTTTACACAGATAGCGGTGTGGATATTTCCATGTTTATGCAGATATCAGTGTAGATATTTCCATGTTTATACAGATAGCGGTGCGAATATTTCCATGTTTATTCAGATAGAGGTGCAGATATTTCCATGTTTATACAGATATTTGGGCAGATTTTCCATGTTTATACAGATAGCGGTGTAGATATTTCCATCTTAATACAGATGGCGGTGAAGATATGTCCATGTTTGTACAGATGGCGGTGTAGATATTTCCATGTTCATACAGATGGCTGTGTAGCTATTTCGAAGTTTATAGAGATAGCGCTGTAGTTATTTCCATATTTATAGAGAAATCTGTGTAGATATTTCCATGTATATTCAGATAGCTGTGTAGATAGATCCATGTTCATGCAGATAGCGGTGTAGATATTTCCATGTTCATCCTGATGCCGGTGTACATATATCCATGCTCATATAGATGGCGGTGAAGATATTTCCATGTTCATACAGATGGTGGTGTAGATATTTCCATGTTCATACTAATGGCGGTGTAGATATTTCCATGTTCATAGAGATGGCGCTGTAGATATTACCATGTTCATACAAATGGCGGTGTAGATATTTCCAAGATCATAGAGATGGCGGTGTTGATATTTCCATATTTATAGAGATAGCAGTGTAGTTAATTCCATGTTTATAGAGATAGTAGTGTAGATATTTACAGATAGCTGTGTAGATATTTGCATGTTCATAGATATACCGGTGTAGATATTTCCATGTTCATACAGATAGCGGTGTAGATATTTCCATGTTCATACATATAGCGGTGTAGATATTTCCATGTTCATACAGATAGTGGTGTAGAAATTTCCATGTTCATACAGATAGCGGTGAACATATTTCCATGTTCATACAGTTATCGGTTTAGATATTTCCATGTTCATAAAGATGGCGGTGTAGATATTTACATGTTCATACAGATGGCGGTGTAGGTATTTCCATGTTCATACAGATAGCGGTGTAGATATTTCCATGTTCATACAGATAGCGGTGTAGATATTTCCATGTTCATACAGATGGCGGTGTAGATATTTCCATGTTCATACAGATAGCGGTGTAGATATTTCCATGTTCATACCAATAACGGTGTAGACATTTCCATGTTCATTTATTTAGCGGTGTAGATATTTCCATGTTCATACAGATGGCGGTGTAGATATTTCCATGTTCATAGAGATGGCGGTGTAGATATTTCCATATTTATACAGATAGCAGTGTAGTTATTTCCATGTTAATAGAGATAGCAGTGTAGATATTGCCATTGATATACAGATAGCTGTGTAGATATTTGCATGGTCATACAGATAGCGGTGTAGATATTTCCATGTTCGTACAGATAGCGGTGTAGATATTTCCATGTTCATAGAGATAACGGTGTAGATATTTCCGTGTTCATACAGATATCGGTGTAGATATTTCCATGTTCATACAGTTAGCGGTGTAGATATTTACATGTTCATACAGATGGCGGTGTAGATATTTACATGTTCATACAGATGGCGGTATAGATATTTCCATGTTCGTACATATGGCAGTGTAGATATTTCCATGTTCATAGAGATGGCGGTGTAGATAGTTCCATGTTTATGCAGATAGCGGTATAGATATTTCCATGTTTATACAGTTGGTGGTGTAGATATTTCCATGTTTATAGAGATGACGGTCTAGATATTTCCATGTTTACAGAGATAGTGGCGTAGTTATTTCCAAGTTTATAGAGACAGCGTTGTAGATATTTCCATGTTTATACAGATAGCAGTGAAGATATTTCCATGTTTATACAGATTGCGGTGTAGATATTTCCATGTTTATACAGATAGCAGTGTAGATATTTCCATGTTTATAGAGATAGTGGTGTAGATAATTTCAATTTAATACAGAGAGCAGTGTAGGTATTTCCAAGTTCATACAGATAGCGGTGTAGATATTTCCACGTTTATAGAGATGGCGGTGCAGATATTTCCATGTTCATACAGAGGACGGTGTAGATATTTCCATGTTTATTGGGATGGCGGTGTAGATATTTTCATGTTTACACACATGGCGGTGTAGATATTTCCATGTTTACACAGATAGCCGTGCAGACATTTCCATGTTTACACAGATAGCGGTGTGGATATTTCCATGTTTATGCAGATATCAGTGTAGATATTTCCATGTTTATACAGATAGCGGTGCGAATATTTCCATGTTTATTCAGATAGAGGTGCAGATATTTCCATGTTTATACAGATATTTGGGCAGATTTTCCATGTTTATACAGATAGCGGTGTAGATATTTCCATCTTAATACAGATGGCGGTGAAGATATGTCCATGTTTGTACAGATGGCGGTGTAGATATTTCCATGTTCATACAGATGGCTGTGTAGATATTTCGAAGTTTATAGAGATAGCGCTGTAGTTATTTCCATATTTATAGAGAAATCTGTGTAGATATTTCCATGTATATTCAGATAGCTGTGTAGATAGATCCATGTTCATGCAGATAGCGGTGTAGATATTTCCATGTTCATCCTGATGCCGGTGTACATATATCCATGCTCATATAGATGGCGGTGAAGATATTTCCATGTTCATACAGATGGTGGTGTAGATATTTCCATGTTCATACTAATGGCGGTGTAGATATTTCCATGTTCATAGAGATGGCGCTGTAGATATTACCATGTTCATACAAATGGCGGTGTAGATATTTCCAAGATCATAGAGATGGCGGTGTTGATATTTCCATATTTATAGAGATAGCAGTGTAGTTAATTCCATGTTTATAGAGATAGTAGTGTAGATATTTACAGATAGCTGTGTAGATATTTGCATGTTCATAGATATACCGGTGTAGATATTTCCATGTTCATACAGATAGCGGTGTAGATATTTCCATGTTCATACATATAGCGGTGTAGATATTTCCATGTTCATACAGATAGTGGTGTAGAAATTTCCATGTTCATACAGATAGCGGTGAACATATTTCCATGTTCATACAGTTATCGGTTTAGATATTTCCATGTTCATAAAGATGGCGGTGTAGATATTTACATGTTCATACAGATGGCGGTGTAGGTATTTCCATGTTCATACAGATAGCGGTGTAGATATTTCCATGTTCATACAGATAGCGGTGTAGATATTTCCATGTTCATACAGATGGCGGTGTAGATATTTCCATGTTCATACAGATAGCGGTGTAGATATTTCCATGTTCATACCAATAACGGTGTAGACATTTCCATGTTCATTTATTTAGCGGTGTAGATATTTCCATGTTCATACAGATGGCGGTGTAGATATTTCCATGTTCATAGAGATGGCGGTGTAGATATTTCCATATTTATACAGACAGCAGTGTAGTTATTTCCATGTTAATAGAGATAACAGTGTAGATATTGCCATTGATATACAGATAGCTGTGTAGATATTTGCATGGTCATACAGATAGCGGTGTAGATATTTCCATGTTCGTACAGATAGCGGTGTAGATATTTCCATGTTCATACAGATAGCAGTGTAGATATTTCCATGTTCATACAGATAACGGTGTAGATATTTCCATGTTCATACAGATAGCGGTGTAGATATTTCCATGTTCATACAGTTAGCGGTGTAGATATTTCCATGTTCATAGAGATGGCGGTGTAGATATTTCCATGTTTATGCAGATAGCGGTATGGATATTTCCATGTTTATACAGACGGTGGTGTAGATATTTCCATGTTTATAGAGATGGCGGCGTAGATATTTCCATGTTCATACAGATAGCGGTGAAGATATTTCCATGTTTATACAGATTGCGGTGTAGATATTTCCATGTTTATACAGATAGTGGTGTAGATATTTCCAAGTTTATAGAGATAGTGGTGTAGATAATTTCAATTTAATACAGACAGCAGTGTAGGTATTTCCAAGTTCATACAGATAGCGATGTAGATATTTCCACGTTTATAGAGATGGCGGTGCAGATATTTCCATGTTCATACAGAGGACGGTGAAGATATTTCCATGTTTATTGGGATGGCGGTGTAGATATTTTCATGTTTACACACATGGCGGTGTAGATATTTCCATGTTTACACAGATAGCGGTGTAGACATTTCCATGTTTACACAGATAGCGGTGTGGATATTTCCATGTTTATGAAGATATCAGTGTAGATATTTCCATGTTTATACAGATAGCGGTGCGAATATTTCCATGTTTATTCAGATAGCGGTGCGGATATTTCCATGTTTCTACAGATATTTGGGCAGATATTTCCATGTTTATACAGATAGCGGTGTAGATATTTCCATCTTAATACAGATGGCGGTGAAGATATCTCCATGTTTGTACAGATGGCGGTGTAGATATTTCCATGTTCATACAGATAGCGGTGTAGATATTTCCATGTTCATACAGATAGCGGTGTAGATATTTCCATGTTCATACAGATAGCGGTGTAGATATTTCCATGTTCATACAGATAGCGGTGTAGATATTTCCATGTTCATACAGATAGCGGTGTAGATATTTCCATGTTCATACAGTTAGCGGTGTACATATTTCTATGTTCATACAGATGGCGGTGTAGATATTTACATTTTCATACAGATGGCGGTGTAGGTATTTCCATGTTCATACAGATAGCGGTGTAGATATTTCCATGTTCATACAGATAGCGGTGTAGTTATTTCCATGTTCATACAGATAGCGGTGTAGATATTTCCATGTTCATACCAATAGCGGTGTAGACATTTCCATGTTCATATATTTAGCGGTGTAGATATTTCCATGTTCATACAGATGGCGGTGTAGATATTTCCATATTCATAGAGATGGCGGTGTAGATATTTCCATATTTATACAGATAGCAGTGTAGTTATTTCCATGTTAATAGAGATAGCAGTGTAGGTATTGCCATTGATATAGAGATAGCTGTGCAGATATTTGCATGGTCATACAGATAGCGGTGTAGATATTTCCATGTTCGTACAGATAGCGGTGTAGATATTTCCATGTTCATACAGATAGCGGTGTAGATATTTCCATGTTCATACAGATAACGGTGTAGATATTTCCATGTTCATACAGATAGCGGTGTAGATATTTCCATGTTCATACAGTTAGCGGTGTAGATATTTCCATGTTCATAGAGATGGCGGTGTAGATATTTCCATGTTTATGCAGATAGCGGTATAGATATTTCCATGTTTATACAGACGGTGGTGTAGATATTTCCATGTTTATAGAGATGGCGGCGTAGATATTTCCGTGTTCATAAAGACGGCGGTGTAAATATTTCCATGTTCGTAC
Source organism: Gorilla gorilla gorilla (assembly GCF_029281585.2). NCBI lineage: Eukaryota > Metazoa > Chordata > Mammalia > Primates > Hominidae > Gorilla > Gorilla gorilla. The sequence continues at coordinate 13,905,555 of NC_073235.2, read as the reverse complement.
GGATGGCAGTGTAGATATTTCCATGTTCATACAGGTGGCGGTGTATATATTTCCATGTTTGTTCAGATAGCTGTGTAGATATTTCCATGTTCATACAGATAGCGGTGTAGATATTTCCATGTTCATACAGATAACGGTGTAGATATTTCCATGTTCATACAGATAGCGGTGTAGATATTTCCATGTTCATACAGTTAGGGGTGTAGATATTTCCATGTTCATACAAATGGCGGTGTAGATATTTCCATGTTTATACAGATAGCAGTGTAGATATTTCCATGTTTATAGAGATAGCAGTGTAGATATTTCCATTGATATACAGATAGCTGTGTAGATATTTGCATGTTCCTACACATAGCGGTGTAGATATTTCAATGTTCATACAGATAGCGGTGTAGATATTTCCATGTTCGTACAGAGAGCGGTACAGATATTTCCATGTTCATACAGTAAGCGGTGTAGATATTTCCATGTTCTTACAGATGGCAGTGTAGATATTTACATGTTCATTCTGATGTCGGTGTAGATATTTCCATATTCGTACAGATGGCGTTGTAGATATTTCCATGTTCATACAGATAGCGGTGTTGATATTTCCATGTTCATACAGAAAGCGGTGTAGATATTTCCATGTTCATACAGATAGCGGTGTAGGTATTTCCAAGTTCATACAGATAGCGGTGTAGATATTTCCATGTTCGTACAGTTAGCGGTGTAGTTATTTCCATGTTCATACAGAGGGCGGTGTGGATATTTACATGTTCATACAGATGGCGGTGTAGATATTTCCATGTTCATACAGATAGCGGTGTAGAGATTTCCATGTTCATACAGATAGCGGAGTAGATATTTCCATGTTCATACAGATCTCGGTCTAGATATTTCCAGGTTCATTCCAATAGCGGTGTAGACATTTCCATGTTCATACAGTTAGCGGCGTTGATATTTCCATGTTCATACAGATGGCGGTGTAGATATTTCCATGTTCATACAGATGGCGGTGTAGATATTTACATGTTCATACAGATGGCGGTATAGATATTTCCATGTTCGTACAGATGGCGGTGTAGATATTTCCATGTTTATACAGATAGCAGTGTAGTTATTTCCTTGTTTATAGAGATAGCAGTGTAGATATTTCCATTGATATACAGATAGATCTGTAGATATTTGCATGGTCATACAGATTGCGGTGTAGATATTTCCATGTTCGTACAGATAGCGGTGTAGATATTTCCATGTTGATACAGATAGCGGTGTAGATATTTCCATGTTCATACAGATAATGGTGTAGATATTTCCATGTTCATACAGATAGCGGTGTAGATATTTCCATGTTCATACAGTTGGCGGTGTAGATATTTCCATGTTCATACAGATGGCGGTGTAGATATTTACATGTTCATACAGATGGTGGTGTAGATATTTCCATGTTTATAGAGATGACGGTCTAGATATTTCCATGTTTATAGAGATAATGGCGTAGTTATTTCCAAGTTTATAGAGACAGCGTTGTAGATATTTCCATGTTTATACAGATAGCGATGAAGGTATTTCCATGTTTATACAGATAGCGGTGTAGATATTTCCATGCTTATACAGATAGCAGTGTAGATATTTCCATGTTTATAGAGATAGTGGTGTAGATAATTTCAATTTTATACAGAGAGCAGTGTAGATATTTCCACGTTCATACGGATAGCGGTGTAGATATTTCCACGTTTATAGAGATGGTGGTGCAGATATTTCCATGTTCATACAGAGGACGGTGTAGATATTTCCATGTTTATTGGGATGGCGGTGTAGATGTTTTCATGTTTACACAGATGGCGGTGTAGATATTTCCATGTTTACACAGATGGCGGTGTAGACATTTCCATGTTTACACAGATAGCAGTGTGGATATTTCCATGTTTATGCAGACAGCATTGTAGTTATTTCCATGTTTATACAGATAGCGGTGCGGATATTTTCATGTTTATTCAGATAGCGGTGCGGATATTTCCATGTTTATACAGATAGTTGGGCAGATATTTCCATGTTTATACAGATAGCGGTGTAGATATTTCCATGTTCATACAGTTGGCGGTGTAGATATTTCCATGCTCATACAGATGGCGGTGTAGATATTTACATGTTCATACAGATGGTGGTGTAGATATTTCCATGTTTATAGTGATGACGTTCTAGATATTTCCATGTTTATAGAGATAGTGGCGTAGTTATTTCCAAGTTTATAGAGACAGCGATGTAGATATTTCCATGTTTATACAGATAGCGATGAAGATATTTCCATGTTTATACAGATAGCGGTGTAGATATTTCCATGCTTATACAGATAGCAGTGTAGATATTTCCATGTTTAAGAGATAGTGGTGTAGATAATTTCAATTTTATACAGAGAGCAGTGTAGATATTTCCACGTTCATACGGATAGCGGTGTAGATATTTCCACGTTTATAGAGATGGCGGTGCAGATATTTCCATGTTCATACAGAGGACGGTGTAGATATTTCCATGTTTATTGGGATGGCCGTGTAGATGTTTTCATGTTTACACAGATGGCGGTGTAGATATTTCCATGTTTACACAGATGGCGGTGTAGACATTTCCATGTTTACACAGATAGCGGTGTGGATATTTCCATGTTTATGCGGATAGCAGTGTAGTTATTTCCATGTTTATACAGATAGCGGTGCGGATATTTCCATGTTTATTCAGATAGCGGTGCGGATATTTCCATGTTTATACAGATAGTTGGGCAGATATTTCCATGTTTATACAGATAGCGGTGTAGATATTTCCATCTTAATACAGATGGCGGTGTAGATATGTCCATGTTTGTACAGATGGCGGTGTAGATATTTCCATGTTCATACAGATGGCGGTGTAGATATTTCGAAGTTTATAGAGATAGCGCTGTAGTTATTTCCATATTTATAGAGAAATCTGTGTAGATATTTCCGTGTATATTCAGATAGCTGTGTAGATATTTCCATGTTCATGCAGATAGCGGTGTAGATATTTCCATGTTCATCCAGATGCCGGTGTACATATATCCATGTTCATACAGATGGCGGTGAAGATATTTCCATGTTCGTACAGATGGTGGTGTAGATATTTCCATGTTCATACAAATGGCGGTGTAGATATTTCCATGTTCATAGAGATGGCGGTGTAGATATTTCCATGTTCATACAAATGGCGGTGTAGATATTTCCATGTTCATACAGATGGCGGTGTAGATATTTCCATGTTCATACAGATGGCGGTGTAGATATTTCCATGTTCATACAGATAGCCGTGTAGATATTTCCATGTTCATACAGATAGCGGTGTAGATATTTCCATGTTCATACAGATAGCGGTGTAGATATTTCCATGTTCATACCGATAGCGGTGTAGATATTTCCATGTTCATACAGTTAGCGGTGTAGATATTTCCATGTTCATACAGATGGCGGTGTAGATATTTACATGTACATACAGATGGCGGTGTAGATATTTCCATGTTCGTACGGATGGCAGTGTAGATATTTCCATGTTCATACAGGTGGCGGTGTAGATATTTCCATGTTTATACAAATAGCAGTGTAGTTATTTCCATGTTTATAGAGAGAGCTGTGTAGATATTTCCATTGATATACAGATAGCTGTGTAGATATTTGCATGTTCATACAGATAGCGGTGTAGATATTTTCATGTTCATACAGATAGCGGTGTAGATATTTCCATGTTCATACAGATAGCGGTTTAGATATTTCCATGTTCATACAGATAACGGTGTAGATATTTCCATGTTCATACAGATAGCTGTGAAGATATTTCCATGTTCATACAGTTAGCGGTGTAGATATTCCCATGTTCATACAGATGGCGGTGTAGATATTTACATGTTCATACAGATGGCAGTATAGATATTTGCATGTTCGCAGAGATGGCGGTGTAGATATTTGCATGTTCATAGAGATGGCGGTGTAGGTATTTCCATGTTTATGCACATAGCGGTATAGATATTTCCATGTTTATACAGATGGTGGTGTAGATATTTCCATTTTCATAGAGATGGTGGTCTAGATATTTCCATGTTTTCAGAGATAGTGGTGTAGTTATTTCCAAGTTTATAGAGACAGCGTTGTAGATATTTCCATGTTCATACAGATAGCGGTGTAGATATTTCCATGTTCATACAGATAGCGGTGTAGATATTTCCATGTTCATACCAATAGCGTTGTAGACATTTCCATGTTCATGTATTTAGCGGTGTAGATATTTCCATGTTCATACAGATGGCGAAGATATTTCCTTGTTCATACACATAGCGGTGTAGATATTTCCATGTTCATACAGTTAGCGGTGTAGATATTTCCATGTTCATAGAGATGGTGGTGTAGATATTTCCATATTTATACAGATAGCAGTGTAGTTATTTCCATGTTTATAGAGATAGCAGTGTAGATATTTCCATTGATATACACATAGCTGTGTAGATATTTGCATGGTCATACAGATAGCGGTGTAGATATTTCCATGTTCATACAGTTAGCGGTGTAGATATTTCCATGTTCATACAGATGGCGGTGTGGATATTTTCGTGTTCATACAGGTGGCGGTATAGATATTTCCATGTTCGTACAGATGGCGTTGTAGATATTTCCATGTTCATAGAGATGGTGGTGTAGATATTTCCATGTTTATGCAGATAGCGGTATAGATATTTCCATGTTTATACAGATGGTGGTGTAGATATTTCCATGTTTATAGAGATGTCAGTGTAAATATTTCCATGTTCATACAGATGGCGGTGTAAATATTTCCATGTTTATAGGGATGGCGGTGTAGATATTTTCATGTTTACACAGACGGCGGTGAAGATATTTCCATGTTTACACAGATAGCAGTGTAGACATTTCCATGTTTACACAGATAGCGGTGTGGATATTTCCATGTTTATGCAGATAGCAGTGTAGATATTTCCATGTTTATAGAGATAGCAGTGCAGATATTTCCATTGATATACAGATAGCTGTGTAGATATCTGCATGTTCATACACATAGCGGTGTAGATATTTCCATGTTTATACACATAGCGGTGTAGATATTTCCATGTTCGTACAGATGGCGGTGTAGATATTTGCATGTTCATACAGATGGCGGTGTAGATATTTCGAAGTTTATAGAGATAGCGCTGTAGTTATTTCCATATTTATAGAGAAATCTGTGTAGATATTTCCATGTATATTCAGATAGCTGTGTAGATAGATCCATGTTCATGCAGATAGCGGTGTAGATATTTCCATGTTCATCCAGATGCCGGTGTACATATATCCATGTTCATATAGATGGCGGTGAAGATATTTCCATGTTCATACAGATGGTGGTGTAGATATTTCCATGTTCATACTAATGGCGGTGTAGATATTTCCATGTTCATAGAGATGGCGCTGTAGATATTACCATGTTCATACAAATGGCGGTGTAGATATTTCCAAGTTCATAGAGATGGCGGTGTTGATATTTCCATATTTATAGAGATAGCAGTGTAGTTATTTCCATGTTTATACAGATAGTACTGTAGATATTTCCATTTATTTACAGATAGCTGTGTAGATATTTGCATGTTCATAGAGATAGCGGTGTAGATATTTCCATGTTCATACAGATAGCGGTGTAGATATTTCCATGTTCATACAGATAGCGGTGTAGATATTTCCATGTTTACACAGATGGCGGTGTAGACATTTCCATGTTTACACAGATAGCGGTGTGGATATTTCCATGTTTATGCAGATAGCAGTGTAGTTATTTCCATGTTTATACAGATAGCGGTGCGGATATTTCCATGTTTATTCAGATAGCGGTGCGGATATTTCCATGTTTATACAGATAGTTGGGCAGATATTTCCATGTTTATACAGATAGCGGTGTAGATATTTCCATCTTAATACAGATGGCGGTGTAGATATGTCCATGTTTGTACAGATGGCGGTGTAGATATTTCCATGTTCATACAGGTGGCGGTGTAGATATTTCGAAGTTTATAGAGATAGCGCAGTAGTTATTTCCATATTTATAGAGAAATCTGTGTAGATATTTCCGTGTATATTCAGATAGCTGTGTAGATATTTCCATGTTCATGCAGATAGCGGTGTAGATATTTCCATGTTCATCCAGATGCCGGTGTACATATATCCATGTTCATACAGATGGTGGTGAAGATATTTCCATGTTCATACAGATGGTGGTGTAGATATTTCCATGTTCATACAAATGGCGGTGTAGATATTTCCATGTTCATAGAGATGGCGGTGTAGATAATTCCATGTTCATACAAATGGCGGTGTAGATATTTACATGTTCATACAGATGGCGGTGTAGATATTTCCATGTTCATACAGATAGCAGTGTAGATATTTCCATGTTCATACAGATGGCGGTGTAGATATTTACATGTTCATACAGATGGCGGTGTAGATATTTCCATGTTCATACAGGTGGCGGTGTAGATATTTCCATGTTTATACAAATAGCAGTGTAGTTATTTCCATGTTTATAGAGAGAGCTGTGTAGATATTTCCATTGATATACAGATAGCTGTGTAGATATTTGCATGTTAATACAGATAGCGGTGTAGATATTTTCATGTTCATACAGATAGCGGTGTAGACATTTCCATGTTCATACAGATAGCGGTGTAGATATTTCCATGTTCATACAGATAACGGTGTAGATATTTCCATGTTCATACAGATAGAAGTGTAGATATTTCCATGTTCATACAGTTAGCGGTGTAGATATTTCCATGTTCATACAGATGGCGGTGTAGATATTTTCATGTTCATTCAGATGGCAGTATAGATATTAGCATGTTCGCAGAGATGGCGGTGTAGATATTTGCGTGTTCATAGAGATGGCGGTGTAGATATTTCCATGTTCATACAAATGGCGGTGTAGATATTTACATGTTCATACAGATGGCGGTGTAGATATTTCCATGGTCATACAGATAGCAGTGTAGATATTTCCATGTTCATACAGATAGCGGTGTAGATATTTCCATGTTCATACAGATAGCGGTGTAGATATTTCCATGTTCATACCGATAGCGGTGTAGATATTTCCATGTTCATACAGTTAGCGGTGTAGATATTTCCATGTTCATACAGATGGCGGTGTAGATATTTACATGTTCATACAGATGGCGGTGTAGATATTTCCATGTTCGTACGGATGGCAGTGTAGATATTCCCATGTTCATACAGGTGGCGGTGTAGATATTTCCATGTTTATACAAATAGCATTGTAGTTATTTCCATGTTTATAGAGAGAGCTGTGTAGATATTTCCATTGATATACAGATAGCTGTGTAGATATTTGCATGTTCATACAGATAGCGGTGTAGATATTTCCATGTTCATACAGATAGCGGTGTAGATATTTCCATGTTCATACAGATAGCGGTGTAGATATTTCCATGTTCATACAGATAACGGTGTACATATTTCCATGTTCATACAGATAGCAGTGAAGATATTTCCATGTTCATACAGTTAGCGGTGTAGATATTCCCATGTTCATACAGATGGCGGTGTAGATATTTACATGTTCATACAGATGGCAGTATAGATATTTGCATGTTCGCAGAGATGGCGGTGTAGATATTTGCATGTTCATAGAGATGGCGGTGTAGGTATTTCCATGTTTATGCACATAGCGGTATAGATATTTCCATGTTTATACAGATGGTGGTGTAGATATTTCCATGTTTATAGAGATGGTGGTCTAGATATTTCCATGTTTACAGAGATAGTGGTGTAGCTATTTCCAAGTTTATAGAGACAGCGTTGTAGATATTTCCATGTTCATACAGATAGCGGTGTAGATATTTCCATGTTCATACAGATAGCGGTGTAGATATTTCCATGTTCATACCAATAGCGTTGTAGACATTTCCATGTTCATGTATTTAGCGGTGTAGATATTTCCATGTTCATACAGATGGCGAAGATATTTCCTTGTTCATACACATAGCGGTGTAGATATTTCCATGTTCATACAGTTAGCGGTGTAGATATTTCCATGTTCATAGAGATGGCGGTGTAGATATTTCCATATTTATACAGATAGCAGTGTAGTTATTTCCATGTTTATAGAGATAGCAGTGTAGATATTTCCATTGATATACACATAGCTGTGTAGATATTTGCATGGTCATACAGATAGCGGTGTAGATATTTCCATGTTCATACAGTTAGCGGTGTAGATATTTCCATGTTCATACAGATTGCGGTGTGGATATTTTCATGTTCATACAGGTGGCGGTATAGATATTTCCATGTTCGTACAGATGGCGTTGTAGATATTTCCATGTTCATAGAGATGGTGGTGTAGATATTTCCATGTTTATGCAGATAGCGGTATAGATATTTCCATGTTTATACAGATGGTGGTATAGATATTTCCATGTTTATTGAGATGTCATTGTAAATATGTTCATTTTCATACAGATGGCGGTGTAAATATTTCCATGTTTATAGGGATGGCGGTGTAGATATTTTCATGTTTACACAGACGGCGGTGTAGATATTTCCATGTTTACACAGATAGCAGTGTAGACATTTCCATGTTTACACAGATAGCGGTGTGGATATTTCCATGTTTATGCAGATAGCAGTGTAGATATTTCCATGTTTATAGAGATAGCAGTGCAGATATTTCCATTGATATACAGATAGCTGTGTAGATATTTGCATGTTCATACACATAGCGGTGTAGATATTTCCATGTTTATACACGTAGCGGTGTAGATATTTCCATGTTCGTACAGATGGCGGTGTAGATATTTCCATGTTTATACAGATAGCAGTGTAGTTATTTCCATGTTTATAGAGATAGCAGTGTAGATATTTCCATTGATATACAGATAGCTGTGTAGATATTTGCATGGTCATACAGATAGCGGTGTAGATATTTCCATGTTCGTACAGATAGCTGTGTAGATATTTCCATGTTGATACAGATAGCGGTGTAGATATATCCATGTTCATACAGATAACGGTGTAGATATTTCCGTGTTCATACAGATAGCGGTGTAGATATTTCCATGTTCATACAGTTAGCGGTGTAGATATTTACATGTTCATACAGATGGCGGTGTAGATATTTACATGTTCATACAGATGGCGGTATAGATATTTCCATGTTCGTACAGATGGCGGTGTAGATATTTCCATGTTCATAGAGATGGCGGTGTAGATATTTCCATGTTTATGCAGATAGCGGTATAGATATTTCCATGTTTGTACAGATGGTGGTGTAGATATTTCCATGTTTATAGAGATGACGGTCTAGATATTTCCATGTTTACAGAGATAGTGGCGTAGTTATTTCCAAGTTTATAGAGACAGCGTTGTAGATATTTCCATGTTTATACAGATAGCAGTGAAGGTATTTCCATGTTTATACAGATTGCGGTGTAGATATTTCCATGTTTATACAGATAGTAGTGTAGATATTTCCATGTTTATAGAGATAGTGGTGTAGATAATTTCAATTTAATACAGAGAGCAGTGTAGGTATTTCCAAGTTCATACAGATAGCGGTGTAGATATTTCCACGTTTATAGAGATGGCGGTGCAGATACTTCCATGTTCATACAGAGGACGGAGTAGATATTTCCATGTTTATTGGGATGGCGGTGTAGATATTTTCATGTTTACACACATGGCGGTGTAGATATTTCCATGTTTACACAGATAGCGGTGTAGACATTTCCAAATTTACACAGATAGCGGTGTAGACATTTCCATGTTTACACAGATAGCGGTATGGATATTTCCATGTTTATGCAGATATCAGTGTAGATATTTCCATGTTTATACAGATAGCGGTGCGAATATTTCCATGTTTATTCAGATAGCGGTGCGGATATTTTCATGTTTATACAGATATTTGGGCAGATATTTCCATGTTTATACAGATAGCGGTGTAGATATTTCCATCTTAATACAGATGGCGGTGAAGATATGTCCATGTTTGTACAGATGGCGGTGTAGATATTTCCATGTTCATACAGATGGCGGTGTAGATATTTCGAAGTTTATAGAGATAGCGCTGTAGTTATTTCCATATTTATAGAGAAATCTGTGTAGATATTTCCATGTACATTCAGATAGCTGTGTAGATACATCCATGTTCATGCAGATAGCGGTGTAGATATTTCCATGTTCATTCAGATGCCGGTGTACATATATCCATGTTCATATAGATGGCGGTGAAGTTATCTCCATGTTCATAGAGATGGTGGTGTAGATATTTCCATGTTCATACTAATGGCGGTGTAGATATTTCCATGTTCATAGAGATGGCGCTGTAGATATTACCATGTTCATACAAATGGCGGTGTAGATATTTCCAAGTTCATAGAGATGGCGGTGTTGATATTTCCATATTTATAGAGATAGCAGTGTAGTTATTTCCATGTGTATAGAGATAGTAGTGTAGATATTTCCATTTATTTACAGATAGCTGTGTAGATATTTGCATGTTCATAGAGATAGCGGTGTAGATATTTCCATGTTCATTCAGATAGCGGTGTAGATATTTCCATGTTCATACAGATAGCGGTGTAGATATTTCCATGTTCATACAGATAGCAGTGTAGATATTTCCATGTTCATACAGATAGCGGTGTACATATTTCCATGTTCATACAGTTAGCGGTTTAGATATTTCCATGTTCATACAGATGGCGGTGTAGATATTTACATGTTCATACAGATGGCGGTGTAGGTATTTCCCTGTTCATACAGATAGCGGTGTAGATATTTCCATGTTCATACAGATAGCGGTGTAGATATTTCCATGTTCATACAGATAGCGGTGTAGATATTTCCATGTTCATACCAATAGCGGTGTAGACATTTCCATGTTCATATATTTAGCGGTGTAGATATTTCCATTTTCGTACAGATGGCGGTGTAGATATTTCCATGTTTATACAGATAGCAGTGTAGTTATTTCCATGTTTATAGAGATAGCAGTGTAGATATTTCCATTGATATACAGATAGCTGTGTAGATATTTGCATGGTCATACAGATAGCGGTGTAGATATTTCCATGTTCGTACAGATAGCTGTGTAGATATTTCCATGTTGATACAGATAGCGGTGTAGATATATCCATGTTCATACAGATAACGGTGTAGATATTTCCGTGTTCATACAGATAGCGGTGTAGATATTTCCATGTTCATACAGTTAGCGGTGTAGATATTTACATGTTCATACAGATGGCGGTGTAGATATTTACATGTTCATACAGATGGCGGTATAGATATTTCCATGTTCGTACAGATGGCGGTGTAGATATTTCCATGTTCATAGAGATGGCGGTGTAGATATTTCCATGTTTATGCAGATAGCGGTATAGATATTTCCATGTTTGTACAGATGGTGGTGTAGATATTTCCATGTTTATAGAGATGACGGTCTAGATATTTCCATGTTTACAGAGATAGTGGCGTAGTTATTTCCAAGTTTATAGAGACAGCGTTGTAGATATTTCCATGTTTATACAGATAGCAGTGAAGGTATTTCCATGTTTATACAGATTGAGGTGTAGATATTTCCATGTTTATACAGATAGTAGTGTAGATATTTCCATGTTGATAGAGATAGTGGTGTAGATAATTTCAATTTAATACAGAGAGCAGTGTAGGTATTTCCAAGTTCATACAGATAGCGGTGTAGATATTTCCACGTTTATAGAGATGGCGGTGCAGATACTTCCATGTTCATACAGAGGACGGAGTAGATATTTCCATGTTTATTGGGATGGCGGTGTAGATATTTTCATGTTTACACACATGGCGGTGTAGATATTTCCATGTTTACACAGATAGCGGTGTAGACATTTCCATGTTTACACAGATAGCGGTGTAGACATTTCCATGTTTACACAGATAGCGGTGTAGACATTTCCATGTTTACACAGATAGCGGTATGGATATTTCCATGTTTATGCAGATATCAGTGTAGATATTTCCATGTTTATACAGATAGCGGTGCGAATATTTCCATGTTTATTCAGATAGCGGTGCGGATATTTTCATGTTTATACAGATATTTGGGCAGATATTTCCATGTTTATACAGATAGCGGTGTAGATATTTCCATCTTAATACAGATGGCGGTGAAGATATGTCCATGTTTGTACAGATGGCGGTGTAGATATTTCCATGTTCATACAGATGGCGGTGTGGATATTTCGAAGTTTATAGAGATAGCGCTGTAGTTATTTCCATATTTATAGAGAAATCTGTGTAGATATTTCCATGTACATTCAGATAGCTGTGTAGATACATCCATGTTCATGCAGATAGCGGTGTAGATATTTCCATGTTCATCCAGATGCCGATGTACATATATCCATGTTCATATAGATGGCGGTGAAGTTATTTCCATGTTCATAGAGATGGTGGTGTAGATATTTCCATGTTCATACTAATGGCGGTGTAGATATTTCCATGTTCATAGAGATGGCGCTGTAGATATTACCATGTTCATACAAATGGCGGTGTAGATATTTCCAAGTTCATAGAGATGGCGGTGTTGATATTTCCATATTTATAGAGATAGCAGTGTAGTTATTTCCATGTGTATAGAGACAGTAGTGTAGATATTTCCATTTATTTACAGATAGCTGTGTAGATATTTGCATGTTCATAGAGATAGCGGTGTAGATATTTCCATGTTCATTCAGATAGCGGTGTAGATATTTCCATGTTCATACAGATAGCGGTGTAGATATTTCCATGTTCATACAGATAGCAGTGTAGATATTTCCATGTTCATACAGATAGCGGTGTACATATTTCCATGTTCATACAGTTAGCGGTTTAGATATTTCCATGTTCATACAGATGGCGGTGTAGATATTTACATGTTCATACAGATGGCGGTGTAGGTATTTCCCTGTTCATACAGATAGCGGTGTAGATATTTCCATGTTCATACAGATAGCGGTGTAGATATTTCCATGTTCATACAGATAGCGGTGTAGATATTTCCATGTTCATACCAATAGCGGTGTAGACATTTCCATGCTCATATATTTAGCGGTGTAGATATTTCCATGTTCATACAGATTGCGGTGTAGATATTTCCATGTTCATAGAGATGGTGGTGTAGATATTTCCATATTTATACAGATAGCAGTGTATTTATTTCCATGTTAATAGAGATAGCAGTGTAGATATTGCCATTGATATACAGATAGCTGTGTAGATATTTGCATGGTCATACAGATAGCGGTGTAGATATTTCCATGTACATACAGATAACGGTGTAGATATTTCCATGTTCATACAGATAGCGGTGTAGATATTTCCATGTTCATACAGTTAGCGGTGTAGATATTTCCATGTTCATAGAGATGGCGGTGTAGATATTTCCATGTTTATGCAGATAGCGGTATAGATATTTCCATGTTTATACAGACGGTGGTGTAGATATTTCCATGTTTATAGAGATGGCGGCGTAGATATTTCCATGTTCATAAAGATGGCGGTGTAAATATTTCCATGTTCGTACGGATGGCAGTGTAGATATTTCCATGTTCATACAGGTGGCGGTGTATATATTTCCATGTTTATACAGATAGCTGTGTTGATATTTCCATGTTCATACAGATAGCGGTGTAGATATTTCCATGTTCATACTGATAACGGTGTAGATATTTCCATGTTCATACAGATAGCGGTGTAGATATTTCCATGTTCATACAGTTAGGGGTGTAGATATTTCCATGTTCATACAAATGGCGGTGTAGATATTTCCTGTTTATACAGATAGCAGTGTAGATATTTCCATGTTTATAGAGATAACAGTGTAGATATTTCCATTGATATACAGATAGCTGTGTAGATATTTGCATGTTCCTACACATAGCGGTGTAGATATTTCAATGTTCATACAGATAGCGGTGTAGATATTTCCATGTTCCTACAGAGAGCGGTACAGATATTTCCATGTTCATACAGTAAGCGGTGTAGATATTACCATGTTCATACAGATGGCAGTGTAGATATTTACATGTTCATTCAGATGTCGGTGTAGATATTTCCATATTCGTACAGATGGCGTTGTAGATATTTCCATGTTCATAGAGATACCGGTGTAGATATTTCCATGTTCAAACAGATAGCGGTGTAGATATTTCCATGTTCATACAGATAGCGGTGTTGGTATTTCCATGTTCATACAGATAGCGGTGTAGATATTTCCATGTTCATACAGATAGCGGTCTAGATATTTCCAGGTTCATTCCAATAGCGGTGTAGACATTTCCATGTTCATACAGTTAGCGGCGTTGATATTTCCATGTTCATACAGATGGCGGTGTAGATATTTCCATGTTCATATAGATGGCGGTGTAGATATTTACATGTTCATACAGATGGCGGTATAGATATTTCCATGTTCGTACAGACGGCGGTGTAGATATTTCCATGTTTATACAGATAGCAGTGTAGTTATTTCCATGTTTATAGAGATAGCAGTGTAGATATTTCCATTGATATACAGATAGCTGTGTAGATATTTGCATGGTCATACAGATAGCGGTGTAGATATTTCCATGTTCGTACAGATAGCGGTGTAGATATTTCCATGTTGATACAGATAGCGGTGTAGATATTTCCGTGTTCATACAGATAACGGTGTAGATATTTCCATGTTCATACAGATATCGGTGTAGATATTTCCATGTTCATACAGTTAGCGGTGTAGATATTTCCATGTTCATACAGATGGCGGTGTAGATATTTACATGTTCATACAGATGGTGGTGTAGATATTTCCATGTTTATAGAGAAGACGGTCTAGATATTTCCATGTTTACAGAGATAGTGGCGTAGTTATTTCCAAGTTTATAGAGACAGCGTTGTAGATATTTCCATGTTTAAACAGATAGCGGTGAAGATATTTCCATGTTTATACAGATAGCGGTGTAGATATTTCCATGTTTATACAGATAGCCGTGTAGATATATCCATGTTTATAGAGATAGTGGTGTAGATAATTTCAATTTTATACAGAGATCAGTGTAGATATTTCCACGTTCATACAGATAGCGGTGTAGATATTTCCACGTTTATAGAGATGGCGGTGCAGATATTTCCATGTTCATACAGAGGACGGTGTAGATATTTCCATGTTTATTGGGATGGCGGTGTAGATGTTTTCATGTTTACACAGATGGCGGTGTAGATATTTCCAAGTTTGCCCAGATGGCGGTGTAGACATTTCCATGTTTACACAGATAGCGGTGTGGATATTTCCATGTTTATGCAGATAGCAGTGTAGATATTTCCATGTTTATACAGATAGCGGTGCGGATATTTCCATGTTTATTCAGATAGCGGTGCGGATATTTCCATGTTTATGCAGATAATTGGGCAGATATTTCCATGTTTATACAGAAAGCGGTGTAGATATTTCCATCTTAATACAGATGGCGGTGTAGATATGTCCATGTTTGTACAGATGGCGGTGTAGATATTTCCATGTTCATACAGATGGCGGTGTAGATATTTCGAAGTTTATAGAGATAGCGCTGTAGTTATTTCCATATTTATAGAGAAATCTGTGGATATATTTCCATGTATATTCAGATAGCTGTGTAGATAGATCCAGGTTCATGCAGACAGCGGTGTAGATATTTCCATGTTCATCCAGATGCCGGTGTACATATATCCATGTTCATACAGATGGCGGTGAAGATATTTCTATGTTCATACAGATGGTCGTGTAGTTATTTCCATGTTCATACAAATGGCGGTGTAGTTATTTCCATGTTTACAGAGATGGCGGTGTAGATATTTCCATGTTCATAAAAATATCGGTACAGATATTTCCATGTTCATAGAGATGGTGGTGTTGATGTTTCCATATTTATAGTGATAGCAGTGTAGTTATTTCCATGTTTATAGAGATAGTAGTGTAGATATTTCCATTGATATACAGATAGCTGTGTAGATATTTGCATGTTCATAAAGATACCAGTGAAGATATTTCCATGTTCATACAGATAGTTGTGTAGATATTTCCATGTTCATACAGATAGCGGTGTAGATATTTCCATGTTCATACAGATAGCGGTGTAGATATTTCCATGTTCATACATATAGCGGTGTAGATATTTCCATGTTCATACAGTTAGCGGTTTAGATATTTCCATGTTCATACAGATGGCGGTGTAGATATTTACATGTTCATACAGATGGCGGTGTAGTTATTTCCATGTTCATACAGATAGCGGTGTAGATATTTCCATGTTCATACAGTTAGCGGTGTAGATATTTCCATGTTCATACAGATAGCGGTGTAGATATTTCCAAGTTCATAACAGCAGCGGTGTAGACATTTCCATGTTCATGTATTTAGCGGTGTAGATATTTCCATGTTCATACAGATGGCGAAGATATTTCCATGTTCATACAGATAGCGGTGTAGATATTTCCATGTTCATGCAGTTAGCGGTTTAGATATTTCCATGTTCATACAGATGGCGGTGTAGATATTTCCAAGTTCATAGAGATGGCGGTGTAGATATTTCCATATTTATACAGATAGCAGTGTAGTTATTTCCATGTTTATAGAGATAGCAGTGTAGATATTTCCATTGATATACAGATAGCTGTGTAGATATTTGCATGGTCATACAGATAGCGCTGTAGATATTTCCATGTTCGTACAGATAGCTGTGTAGATATTTCCATGTTCATAGAGATAGCATTGTAGATATTTCCATGTTCATACAGATAACGGTGTAGATATTTCCATGTTCATACAGATAGCGGTGTAGATGTTTCCATGTTCATACAGTTAGCGGTGTAGATATTTCCATGTTCATACAGATGGCGGTGTAGATATTTTCATGTTCATACAGATGGCGGTATAGATATTTCCATGTTCATACAGATGGCGTTGTAGATATTTCCATGTTCATGGAGATGGTGGTATAAATATTTCCATGTTTATGCAGATAGCGGTATAGATATTTAAATGTTTATACAGATGGTGGTGTAGATATTTCCATGTTTATGGAGATGGCGGTGTAGATATTTCTATGTTCATGGAGATGGCGGTGTAAATATTTCCATGTTTATAGGGATGGCGGAGTAGATATTTTCATGTTTACACAGATGTCGGTGTAGATATTTCCATGTTTACACAGATAACGGTGTAGACATTTCCATGTTTACACAGATAGCGGTGTGGATATTTCCATGTTTATGCAGATAGCGGTGTAGATATTTCCATGTTTATACAGATAGCGGTGCGGATATTTCCATGTTTATACAGATAGTTGGGCAGATATTTCCATGTTTATACAGATAGCGGTGTAGATATTTCCATCTTAATACAGATGGCGGTGTAGATATGTCCATGTTTGTAAAGATGGCGGTGTAGATATTTCTATGTTCATACAGATGGCGGTGTAGATATTTCGAAGTTTATTGAGATAGCGCTGTAGTTATTTCCATATTTATAGAGAAATCTGTGTAGATATTTCCATTTATATTCAGATAGCGGTGTAGATATTTCCATGTTCATACAGAGAGCAGTGTAGATATTTCCAAGTTCATACAGATAGCGGTGTAGATATTTCCACGTTTATAGAGATGGCGGTGTAGATATTTCCATGTTCATACAGAAGATGGTGTAGGTATTTCCATGTTTATAGGGATGGCGGTGTAGATATTCTCATGTTTACACAGATGGCGGTGTAGATATTTCCATGTTTACACAGATAGCGGTGTAGACATTTCCATGTTTACACAGATAGCGGTGTGGATATTTCCATGTTTATGCAGATAGCAGTGTAGATATTTCCATGTTTATACAGATAGCGGTGCGGATATTTCCATGTTTATTCAGATACCGGTGCGGATATTTCCATGTTTATACAGATAGTTGGGCAGATATTTCCATGTTTATACAGATAGCGGTGTAGATATTTCCATCTTAATACAGATGGCGGTGTAGATATGTCCATGATCGTACAGATGGCGGTGTAGATATTTCCATGTTCATACAGAAGGCGGTGTAGATATGTCGAAGTTTATAGAGATAGCGATGTAGTTATTTCCATATTTATAGAGAAATCTGTGTAGATATTTCCATGTAATTTCAGATAGCTGTGTAGATATTTCCATGTTCATCCAGATGCCGTTGTACATATATCCATGTTAATACAAATGGCGGTGAAGATATTTCCATGTTCATACAGATGGCGGTGTAGGTATTTCCATGTTCATACAAATGGCGGTGTAGATATTTCCATATTCATAGAGATGGCGGTGTAGATATTTCCAGGTTCATACAAATTGCGGTGTAGATATTTCCATGTTCATAGAGATGGCGGTGTAGATATTTCCATGTTTATACCGATAGCAGTGTAGTTATTTCCATGTTTATAGAGATACCAGTGTAGATATTTCCATTGATATACAGATAGCTGTGTAGATATTTGCATGTTCATACAGATAGCGGTGAAGATATTTCCATGTTCATACAGATAGTGGTGTAGATATTTCCATGTTCATACAGATATCGGTGTAGATATTTCCATGTTGATACAGATAGCGGTGTAGATATTTCCAAGTTCGTACAGATAGCGGTGTAGATATTTAAATGTTCATAGAGTTAGCGGTGTAGATATTTCCATGTTCATATAGATGGCGGTGTAGATATTTACATGTTGATACAGATGGCCGTGTAGATATTTCCATGTTCATACAGATAGCGGTGTAGATATTTCCATGTTCATACAGATAGCGGTGTAGATATTTCCATGTTCATACCAATAGCGGTGTAGACATTTCCATGTTCATACATATAGCGGTGTAGATATTTCCAAGTTCATACAGATGGCGGTGAAGATATTTCCATGTTTATAGGGATGGCGGTGTTGATATTTTCATGTTTACACAGATGGCGGTGTAGATATTTCCCTGTTTACACAGATAGCGGTGTAGACATTTCCATGTTTACACAGATAGCGGTGTGGATATTTCCATGTTTATGCAGATAGCAGTGTAGATATTTCCATGTTTATACAGATAGCGGTGCGGATATTTCCATGTTTATACAGATACTTGGGCAGATATTTCCATGTTTATACAGATAGCGGTGTAGATATTTCCATCTTAATACAGGCGGCGGTGTAGATATGTCCATGTTTATACAGATAACAGTGTAGTTATTTCCATGTTTATAGAGACAGCTGTGTAGATATTTCCATTGATATACAGATAGCTGTGTAGATATTTGCATGTTCATACAGATATCGGTGTAGATATTTCCATGTTCGTACAGATAGCGGTGTAGATATTTCCATGTTCGTACAGATAGCGGTGTAGTAGATATTTCAATGTTCATACAGATAACGGTGTAGATATTTCCGTGTTCATACAGATAGCGGTGTAGATATTTCCATGTTCATACAGTTAGCGGTGTAGATATTTCCATGTTCATACAGATGGCGGTGTAGATATTTACATGTTCATACAAATGGCGATATAGATATTTCCATGTTCGTACAGATGGCGGTGTAGATATTTCCATGTTCATAGAGATGGCGGTGTAGATATTTCCATGTTTATACAGATAGCGGTATAGTTATTTCCATGTTTATACAGATGGTGGTGTAGATATTTCCATGTTTATAGAGATGGCGGTCTAGATATTTCCATGTTTACAGTGATAGTGGTGTAGTTATTTCCAAGTGTATAGAGACAGCGTTGTAGATATTTCCATGTTTATACAGATAGCGGTATAGATATTTCCATGTTTATACAGATGGTGGTGAGGATATTTCCATGTATATAGAGATGGCGGTCTAGATATTTCCATGTTTACAGAGATAGTGGTGTAGATATTTCCAAGTTTATAGAGACAGCGTTGTAGATATTTCCATGTTTATACAGATAGCAGTGAAGATATTTCCATGTTTATACAGATAGCGGTGTAGACATTTCCATGTTTATGCAGATAGCAGTGAAGATATTTCCATGTTTATAGAGATAGTGGTGTAGATAATTTCAGTTTTATACAAAGTGCAGTGTAGATATTTCCAACTTCATACAGATAGTGGTGTAGATATTTCCAGGTTCATACAAATTGCGGTGTAGATATTTACATGTTCATACAAATGGCGGTATAGTTATTTCCATGTTCGTACAGATGGCGGTGTGGATATTTCCATGTTCATACCAATAGCGGTGTAGATATTTCCATGTTCATACAGATAGCGGTGTAGATATTTCCATGTTCATACAGAAGGCGGTGTAGATATTTACATGTTCATACAGATGGCGGTGTAGATATTTACATGTTCATACAAATGGCGATATAGATATTTCCATGTTCGTACATATGGCGGTGTAGATATTTCCATGTTCATAGAGATGGCGGTGTAGATATTTCCATGTTTATGCAGATAGCGGTATGGTTATTTCCATGTTTATACAGATGGTGGTGTAGATATTTCCATTGATATACAGATAGCTGTGTAGATATTTGCGTGTTCATAGAGATAGCGGTGTAGATATTTTCATGTTCATACAGATTGCGGTGTAGATATTTCCATGTTCATACTGTTAGCGGTGTAGATATTTCCATGTTCATTCAGATAGCGGTGTAGATATTTCCATGTTCATACAGTTAGCGGTATAGATATTTCCATGTTCATACAGATGGCGGTGTAGATATTTACATGTTCATACAGATGGCGGTGTAGATATTTCCATGTTCATACAGATAGCGGTGTAGATATTTCCATGTTCATACAGATAGCGGTGTAGATATTTCCATGTTCATACAGATAGAGGCGTAGATATTTCCATGTTCATACCAATAGCGGTGTAGACATTTCCATGTTCATACATTTAGCGGTGTAGATATTTCCATGTTCATACAGATGGCGGTGAAGATATTTCCATGTTCATACAGATGGCGGTGTAGATATTTCCATGTTTGTACGGATGGCAGTGTAGATATTTCCATGTTCATACAGGTGGCGGTGTAGATATTTCCATGTTTATACAGATAGCAGTGTAGTTATTTCCATGTTAATAGAGATATCTGTGTAGATATTTCCATTGATATACAGATAGCTGTGTAGATATTTGCATGTTCATACAGATAGCGGTGTAGATATTTCCATGTTCGTACAGATAGCGATGTAGATATTTCCATGTTCATACAGATAGCGGTGTAGATATTTCCATGTTCATACAGATAACGGTGTAGACATTTCCATGTTCATACAGACAGCGGTGTAGATATTTACATGTTCATACAGTTAGCGGTGTAGGTATTTCCATGTTCATACAGATGGCGGTGTAGATATTTACATGTTCATACAGATGGCGGTGTAGATATTTCCATGTTTATGCAGATAGCGGTATAGATATTTCCATGTTTATATAGATGGTGGTGTAGATATTTCCATGTATATAGAGATGGCGGTCTAGATATTTCCATGTTTACAGAGATAGTGGTGTAGTTATTTCCAAGTTTATAGTGACAGCGTTGTAGATATTTCCGTGTTTATACAGATAGCGGTGAAGATATTTCCATGTTTATACAGATAGCGGTGAAGATATTTCCATGTTTATAGAGATAGCAGTGTAGATAGGTCCATTTTTATAGAGATAGTGGTGTAGATAATTTCAATTCTATACAGAGAGCAGTGTAGATATTTCCAAGTTCATACAGATAGCGGTGTAGATATTTCCACGTTTATAGAGATGGCGGTGTAGATATTTCCATGTTCATACTGATGGCGGTGTAGATATTTCCATGTTTATAGGGATGGCGGTGTAGATATTTTCATGTTTACACAGATGGCGGTGTAGATATTTCCATGTTTACACAGATAGCGGTGTAGACATTTCCATGTTTACACAGATAGCGGTGTGGATATTTCCATGTTTATGCAGATAGCAGTGTAGATATTTCCATGTTTATACAGATAGCAGTGCCGATATTCCCATGTTTATACAGATAGTTGGGCAGATATTTCCATGTTTATACAGATAGCGGTGTAGATATTTCCATTTTAATACAGATGGCGGTGTAGATATGTCCATGTTTGTTCAGATGGCAATGTAGATATTTCCATGTTCATACAGATGGCGGTGTAGATATTTCGAAGTTTATAGAGATAGCGCTGTAGTTATTTCCATATTTATAGAGAAATCTATGTAGATATTTCCACGTATATTCAGATAGCTGTGTAGATATTTCCATGTTCAGGCAGATAGCGGTGTAGATATTTCCATGTTCATCCAGATGCCGGTGTACATATATCCATGTTCATACAGATGGTGGTGAAGATATTTCCATGTTCATACAGACGGTGGTGTAGATATTTCCATGTTCATACAAATGGCGGTGTAGATATTTCCATGTTCATAGAGATGGCGGTGCAGATATTTCCATGTTCATACAAATCGCGTGCAGATATTTCCATCTTCATAGAGATGGCGGTGTAGATATTTCCGTATTTATACAGATAGCAGTGTAGTTATTTCCACGTTTATAGAGATAGCAGTGTAGATATTTCCATTGATATACAGATAGCTGTGTAGATATTTGCATGGTCATACAGATAGCGGTGTAGATATTTCCATGTTCATATAGATAGCGGTGTAGATATTTCCATGTTTTTACAGATAGCAGTGTAGATATTTCCATGTTCATACAGATAGCGGTGTAGATATTTCCATGTTCATACAGGTGGCGGTGTAGCTATTTCCATGTTTATACAGATAGCAGTGTAGTTATTTCCATGTTTATAAAGACAGCTGTGTAGATATTTCCATTGATATACAGATAGCTGTGTAGATATTTGCGTGTTCATACAGATAGCAGTGTAGATATTTCCATGTTCGTACTGATAGCAGTGTAGATATTTCCATGTTCATACAGATAGCGGTGTAGATATTTCCATGTTCATACAGATAACGGTGTAGATATTTCCATGTTCATACAGATAGCGGTGTAGATATTTCCATGTTCATACAGTTAGCGGTGTAGATATTTCCATGTTCATACAGATGGCAGTGTAGATATTTACATGTTCATACAGATGGCGGTATAGATATTTCCACGTTCGTACAGATGGCGGTGTAGATATTTCCATGTTCATAGAGATGGCGGTGTAGATACTTCCATGTTTATGCCGATAACGGTATAGATATTTCCATGTTTATACAGATGGTGGTGTAGATATTTCCATGTTTATAGAGATTGCGGTCTAGATATTTCCATGTTTACAGAGATAGTGGTGTAGTTATTTCCAAGTTTATAGAGACAGCGTTGTAGATATTTCCATGTTTATACAGATAGCGGTAAAGATATTTCCATGTTTATACAGATAGCAGTGTAGATATTTCCAAGTTTATACAGATAGCAGTGTAGATATTTCCATGTTTATAGAGATAGTGGTGTAGATAATTTCAATTTCATACAGAGAGCAGTGTAGATATTTCCAAGTTCATACAGATAGCGGTGTAGTTATTTCCACGTTTACAGAGATGGCGGTGTAGATATTTCCATGTTCATACAGAGGACGGTGTATATATTTCCATGTTTATAGGGATAGCGGTGTAGATATTTTCATGTTTACACAGATGGCGGCGTAGATATTTCCATGTTTACGCAGATAGCGGTGTAGACATTTCCATGTTTACACAGATAGCGGTGTGGATATTTCCATGTTTATGCAGATAGCAGTGTAGATATTTCCATGTTTATACAGATAGCGGTGCGGATATTTCCATTTTTATTCAGATAGCGGAGCGGATATTTCCATGTTTATACAGATAGTTGGGCAGATATTTCCATGTTTATGCAGATAGCGGTGTAGATATTTCCATCTTAATATAGATGGCGGTGTAGATATGTCCATGTTCATACAGATGGCGGTGTAGATATTTCCATGTTCATAGAGATGGCGGTGTAGATATTTCCATATTTATGCAGATAGCGGTATAGATATTTCCATGTTTATTCAGATGGTGGTGTAGATATTTCCATGTTTATAGAGATGGAGGTCTAGATATTTCCATGTTTACAGAGATAGTGGTGTAGTTATTTCCAAGTTTATAGAGACAGCGTTGTAAATATTTCCATGTTTATACAGATAGCTGTGATGATATTTCCTTGTTTATACAGAGAGCGGTGTAGATATTTCCATGTTTATAGAGATAGTGGTGTAGATAATTTCAATTTTATACAGAGAGCAGTGTAGATATTTCCAAGTTCATACAGATAGCGGTGTAGATATTTCCACGTTTATAGAGATGGCGGTGTAGATATTTCCATGTTCATACAGATGGCGGTGTAGATATTTCCATGTTTATAGGGATGGCGGTGTAGATATTTTCATGTTTACACAGATGGCGGTGTAGATATTTCCATGTTTACACAGATAGCGGTGTAGACATTTCCATGTTTACACAGATAGCGGTGTGGATATTTCCATGTTTATGCAGATAGCTGTGTAGATATTTGCATGTTCATACAGATAGCAGTGTAGATATTTCCATGTTCAGATAGCGGTGTAGATATTTCCATATTCATACAGATAGCGGTGTAGATATTTCCATGTTCATACAGATAGCGGTGTAGATATTTCAATGTTCATACAGATAGCGGTGTAGATATTTCCATGTTCATACAGTTAGCGGTGTAGATATTTCCATGTTCATACAGATGGCGGTGTAGATATTTACATGTTCATACAGATGGCCGTGTAGATATTTCCATGTTCATAGAGATAGCGGTGTAGAGATTTCCATGTTCCTACAGATAGCGGTGTAGATATTTCCATGTTGATACAGATAGCGGTGTAGAGATTTCCATGTTCATACAGATAGCGGTGTAGATATTTCCATGTTCATACAGATAGCGGTATAGGTATATCCATGTTTATACAGATGGTGGTGTAGATATTTCCATGTATATAGAGATGGCGTTCTAGATATTTCCATGTTTACAGAGATAGTGGTGTAGTTATTTCCAAGTTTATAGAGACAGCGTTGTAGATATTTCCATGTTTATACAGATAGCAGTGAAGATATTTCCATGTTTATACAGATAGCGGTGTAGATATTTCCATGTTTATACAGATAGCAGTGAAGATATTTCCATGTTTATAGAGATAGTGGTCTAGATAATTTCAATTTTATACAGAGAGCAGTGTAGATATTTCCAAGTTCATACAGATAGCGGTGTAGATATTTCCACGTTTATAGAGATGGTGGTGTAGATATTTCCATGTTCATACAGACGACGGTGTAGATATTTCCATGTTTATAGGGATGGTGGTGTAGATATTTTCATGTTTACACAGATGGCGGTGTAGATATTTCCATGTTCATACAGATGGCGGTGTAGATATTTACATGTTCATACAGATGGCGGTGTAGATATTTCCATGTTCATACAGATAGCGGTGTAGATATTTCCATGTTCATACAGATAGCGGTGCAGATAATTCCATGTTCATACAGTTAGCTCTGTAGATATTTCCATGTTCATGCATATGGCGGTGTAGGTATTTGTATGTTCATACAGATGGCGGTGTAGATATTTCCATGTTCATACAGATAGCGGTGTAGATTTTTCCATGTTCATACAGATAGCGGTGTAGATATATCCATGTTTATATAGATAGTGGTGTAGATAATTTCAATTTTATACAAAGTGCAGTGTAGATATTTCCAAGTTCATACAGATAGTGGTGTAGATATTTCCAGGTTCATACAAATGGCGGTGTAGATATTTACATGTTCATACAAATGGCGGTATAGTTATTTCCATGTTCGTACAGATGTCGGTGTGGATATTTCCATGTTCATACCAATAGCGGTGTAGATATTTCCATGTTCATACAGTTAGCGGTGTAGATATTTCCATGTTCATACAGAAGGCGGTGTAGATATTTACATGTTCATACAGATGGCGGTGTAGATATTTCCATGTTCGTACGGATGGCAGTGTAGATATTTCCATGTTCATACAGGTGGCGGTGTAGATATTTCCATGTTCATACAGATAGCGGTGTAGGTATTTCCATGTTCATACAGATAGCGGTGTAGATAATTCCATGTTCATACAGTTAGCTGTGTAGATATTTCCACGTTTATAGAGATGGTGGTGTAGATATTTACATGTTCATACAGATGGCGGTGTAGATATTTCCATGTTCATACAGATAGCGGTGTAGATATTTCCATGTTCATACAGATAGCGGTGTATATATTTCCATGTTCATACAGATAGCGGTGTAGATATTTCCATGTTCGTACAGATAGCGGTGAAGATATTTCCATGTTTATACAGATAGCGGCGTAGATATATCCATGTTTATACAGATAGCAGTGTAGATATTTCCATGTTTATAGAGATAGTGGTGTAGATAATTTCAATTTTATACAGAGAGCAGTGTAGATATTTCCAAGTTCATACAGATAGCGGTGTAGATATTTCCACGTTTATAGAGATGGTGGTGTAGATATTTCCATGTTCATACAGACGACGGTGTAGATATTTCCATGTTCATACAGATAGCGGTGTAGATATTTCCACGTTTATAGAGATGTTGGTGTAGATATTTACATGTTCATACAGATGGCGGTGTAGATATTTCCATGTTCATACAGATAGCGGTGTAGATATTTCCATGTTCATACAGATAGCGGTGTAGATATTTCCATGTTCATACAGATGGCGGTGTAGATATTTACATGTTCGTACAGATGGCGGTGTAGATATTTCCATGTTCATACAGATAGCGGTGTAGATATTTCCATGTTCATACAGATAGCGGTGTATATATTTCCATGTTCATACAGATAGCGGTGTAGATATTTCCATGTTCGTACAGATAGCGGTGAAGATATTTCCATGTTTATACAGATAGCGGCGTAGATATATCCATGTTTATACAGATAGCAGTGTAGATATTTCCATGTTTATAGAGATAGTGGTGTAGATAATTTCAATTTTATACAGAGAGCAGTGTAGATATTTCCAAGTTCATACAGATAGTGGTGTCGATATTTCCAGGTTCATACAAATGGCGGTGTAGATATTTCCATGTTCTTCCAGATAGCGGTTTAGTTATTTCCATGTTCATTCAGATAGCGGTGTAGATATTTCCATGTTCATACAGATGGCGGTGTAGATATTTACATGTTCACACAGATGGCGGTGTAGATTTTTCCATGTTCGTACAGATAGCGGTGTAGTTATTTCCATGTTCATACAGATAGCGGTGTAGATATTTCCATGTTCACAGATAGCGGTGTAGATATTTCCATGTTCATACACTTAGTGGTGTAGATATTTCCATGTTCATACAGATGGCGGTGTAGATATTTACATGTTCATACAGATTGCGGTGTAGTTATTTCCATGTTCATACAGATAGCGGTGTAGAGATTTCCATGTTCATACAGATAGCGGTGTAGATATTTCCATGTTGATACAGATAGCGGTGTAGATATTTCCATGTTCATACCAATAGCGTTGTATACATTTCCATGTTCATACAGTTAGCGGTGTAGATATTTCCATGTTCATACAGATAGCGGTGTCGATATTTCCATGTTCATACAGATAGCGGTGTACATATTTCCATGTTCATACAGATAGCGGTGTAGATATTTCCATGTTCATACAGATAGCGGTGTAGATAATTCCATGTTCATACAGTTAGCGGTGTAGATATTTCCATGTTCATACAGATGGCGGTGTAGATATTTCCATGTTCATACAGATCGCGGTGCAGGTATTTCCATGTTCATACAGATAGCGGTGTAGATATTTCCATGTTCATACAGATAGTGGTGTAGATAATTCCATGTTCATACAGTTAGCTGAGTAGATATTTCCATGTTCATACAGATGGCGGTGTAGATATTTACATGTTCATACAGATGGCGGTGTAGATATTTCCATGTTCATACATTTAGCGGTGTAGATATTTCCATGTTCATACAGATGGCGGTGAAGATATTTCCATGTTCATACAGATGGCGGTGTAGATATTTCCATGTTTGTACGGATGGCTGTGTAGATATTTCCATGTTCATACAGGTGGCGGTGTAGTTATTTCCATGTTTATACAGATAGCAGTGTAGTTATTTCCATGTTAATAGAGATAGCTGTGTGGATATTTCCATTGATATACATATAGCTGTGTAGATATTTGCATGTTCATACAGATAGCGGTGTAGATATTTCCATGTTCGTACAGATAGCGGTGTAGATATTTCCATGTTCATACAGATGGCGGTGTAGATATTTCCATGTTCATACAGATGGCGGTGTAGATATTTCCATGTTTATAGGGATGGCGGTGTAGATATTTTCATGTTTATACAGATGGCGGTGTAGATATTTCCATGTTTACACAGATAGCAGTGTAGACATTTCCATGTTTACACAGATAGCGGTGTGGATATTTCCATGTTTATGCAGATAACAGTGTAGATATTTCCATGTTTATACAGATAGCAGTGCGGATATTTCCATGTTTATACAGATAGCGGTGTAGATATTTCCATCTTAATACAGATGGCGGTGTAGATATGTCCATGTTCGTACAGATGGCGGTGTAGAATTTCCATGTTCATACAGATGGCGGTGTAGATATTTCGAAGTTTATAGAGATAGCGCTGTAGTTATTTCCATATTTATAGAGAAATCGGTGTAGATATTTCCATGTATATTCAGATAGCTGTGTAGATATTTCCATGTTCATGCAGATAGCGGTGTAGATATTTCCATGTTTATACAGATAGCAGTGTAGATATTTCCATGTTTATAGAGATAGTGGTGTAGATAATTTCAATTTTATACAGAGAGCAGTGTAGATATTTCCAAGTTCACACAGATAGCGGTGTAGATATTTCCATGTTTATAGGGATGGCCGTGTAGATATTTTCATGTTTACACAGATGGCAGTGTAGATATTTCCATGTTTACACAGATAGCGGTGTGGATATTTCCAAGTTTATGCAGATAGCAGTGTATATATTTCCATGTTTATACAGATAGCGGTGCGGATATTTCCATGTTTATACAGATAGTTGAACAGATATTTCCATGTTTATACAGATAGCGGTGTAGATATTTCCATCTTAATACAGATGGGGGTGTAGATATGTCCATGTTTGTACAGATGGCGGTGTAGATATTTCCCTGTTCATACAGATGGCGGTGTAGATATTTCGAAGTTTATAGAGATAGCGCTGTAGTTATTTCCATATTTATAGAGAAATCTCTGTAGATATTTCCAAGTATATTCAGATAGCTGTGTAGATATTTCCATGTTCATGCAGATAACGGTGTAGATATTTCCATGTTCATCCAGATGCCGGTGTACATATATCCATGTTCATACAGATGGCGGTGAAGATATTTCCATGTTAATACAGATGGTGGTGTAGATATTTCCATGTTCATACAAATGGCGGTGTAGATATTTCCATATTCATAGAGATGGCAGTGTAGATATTTCCATATTTATACAGATAGCAGTGTAGTTATTTCCATGTTTATAGAGATAGCAGTGTAGATATTTCCATTGATATACAGATAGCTGTGTAGATATTTGCATGTTCATACAGATAGCGGTGTAGATATTTCCATGTTCATACAGATAGCGGTGTAGATATTTCCATGTTCATACTGATAGCGGTGTAGATATTTCCATGTTCATACAGATAGCGGTGTAGATATTTCCATGTTCAAGCAGATAGCGGTGTAGATATTTCCATGTTCATACATTTAGCGGTGTAGATATTTCCATGTTCATACAGATGGCGGTGTAGATATTTACATGTTCATACAGATGGCGGTGTAGATATATCCATGTTCATACAGATAGCGGTGTAGCTATTTCCATGTTCATACAGATAGCGGTGTAGATATTTCCATCTTCATACAGATAGCGGTGTAGATATTTGAATGTTCTTACCGAGAGTTGTGTAGATATTTCCATGTTCATACAGTTAGCGGTGTAGATATTTCCATGTTCATACAGATGGCGGTGTAGATATTTACATGTTCATAGAGATGGCGGTGTAGATATTTCCATGTTCGTACGGATGGCAGTGTAGATATTTCCAAGTTCATACAGGTTGCGGTGTAGATATTTCCATGTTTATACAGATAGCAGAGTAGTTATTTCCATGTTTATAGAGATAGCTGTGTAGATATTCGCATTGATATACAGATAGCTGTGTATATATTTGCATGTTCATACAGAAAGCGGGGTAGATGTTTCCATGTTCGTACAGATAGCCGTGTAGATATTTCCATGTTCATACAGATAGCGGTGTAGATATTTCCACGTTTATAGAGATGGCGGTGTAGATATTTCCATGTTCATACAGATGGCGGTGTAGATATTGCCATGTTTATAGGGATGGCGGTGTAGATATTTTCATGTTTACACAGAAGGCGGTGTAGATATTTCCATGTTTACACAGATAGCTTTGTACACATTTCCATGTTTACACAGATGGCGGTGTGGATATTTCCATGTTTATGCAAATAGCAGTGTAGATATTTCCATGTTTACACAGATAGCGGTGCGGATATTTCCATGTTTATACAGATAGTTGGGCAGATATTTCCATGTTCATACACTTAGCGGTGTAGATATTTCCATGTTCATACAGATGGCGGTGTAGATATTTACATGTTCATACAGATGGCGGTGTAGTTATTTCCATGTTCATACAGATAGCGGTGTAGAGATTTCCATGTTCATACAGATAGCGGTGTAGATATTTCCATGTTGATACAGATAGCGGTGTAGATATTTCCATGTTCATACCAATAGCGTTGTATACATTTCCATGTTCATACAGTTAGCGGTGTAGATATTTCCATGTTCATACAGATAGCGGTGTCGATATTTCCATGTTCATACAGATAGCGGTGTACATATTTCCATGTTCATACAGATAGCGGTGTAGATATTTCCATGTTCATACAGATAGCGGTATAGATAATTCCATGTTCATACAGTTAGCGGTGTAGATATTTCCATGTTCATACAGATGGCGGTGTAGATATTTCCATGTTCATACAGATCGTGGTGCAGGTATTTCCATGTTCATACAGATAGCGGTGTAGATATTTCCATGTTCATACAGATAGTGGTGTAGATAATTCCATGTTCATACAGTTAGCTGAGTAGATATTTCCATGTTCATACAGATGGCGGTGTAGATATTTACATGTTCATACAGATGGCGGTGTAGATATTTCCATGTTCATACATTTAGCGGTGTAGATATTTCCATGTTCATACAGATGGCGGTGAAGATATTTCCATGTTCATACAGATGGCGGTGTAGATATTTCCATGTTTGTATGGATGGCTGTGTAGATATTTCCATGTTCATACAGGTGGCGGTGTAGTTATTTCCATGTTTATACAGATAGCAGAGTAGTTATTTCCATGTTAATAGAGATAGCTGTGTGGATATTTCCATTGATATACATATAGCTGTGTAGATATTTGCATGTTCATACAGATAGCGGTGTAGATATTTCCATGTTCGTACAGATAGCGGTGTAGATATTTCCATGTTCATACAGATAGCGGTGTAGATATTTCCATGTTCATACAGATAATGGTGTAGATATTTCCATGTTCATACAAACAGCGGTGTAGATATTTCCATGTTCATACAGATGGTGGTGTAGATATTTCCATGTATATAGAGATGGCGTTCTAGATATTTCCATGTTTACAGAGATAGTGGTGTAGTTATTTCCAAGTTTATAGAGACAGCGTTGTAGATATTTCCATGTTTATACAGATAGCAGTGAAGATATTTCCATGTTTATACAGATAGCGGTGTAGATATTTCCATGTTTATACAGATAGCAGTGAAGATATTTCCATGTTTATAGAGATAGTGGTGTAGATAATTTCAATTTTATACAGAGAGCAGTGTAGATATTTCCAAGTTCATACAGATAGCGGTGTAGATATTTCCACGTTTATAGAGATGGTGGTGTAGATATTTCCATGTTCATACAGACGACGGTGTAGATATTTCCATGTTTATAGGGATGGCGGTGTAGATATTTTCATGTTTACACAGATGGCGGTGTAGATATTTCCATGTTCATACAGATGGCGGTGTAGATATTTACATGTTCATACAGATGGCGGTGTAGATATTTCCATGTTCATACAGATAGCGGAGCAGATAATTCCATGTTCATACAGTTAGCTCTGTAGATATTTCCATGTTCATACAGATGGCGGTGTAGGTATTTGTATGTTCATACAGATGGCGGTGTAGATATTTCCATGTTCATACAGATAGCGGTGTAGATTTTTCCATGTTCATACAGATAGCGGTGTAGATATATCCATGTTTATATAGATAGTGGTGTAGATAATTTCAATTTTATACAAAGTGCAGTGTAGATATTTCCAAGTTCATACAGATAGTGGTGTAGATATTTCCAGGTTCATACAAATGGCGGTGTAGATATTTACATGTTCATACAAATGGCGGTATAGTTATTTCCATGTTCGTACAGATGTCGGTGTGGATATTTCCATGTTCATACCAATAGCGGTGTAGTTATTTCCATGTTCATACAGTTAGCGGTGTAGATATTTCCATGTTCATACAGAAGGCGGTGTAGATATTTACATGTTCATACAGATGGCGGTGTAGATATTTCCATGTTCGAACGGATGGCAGTGTAGATATTTCCATGTTCATACAGGTGGCGGTGTAGATATTTCCATGTTCATACAGATAGCGGTGTAGGTATTTCCATGTTCATACAGATAGCGGTGTAGATAATTCCATGTTCATACAGTTAGCTGTGTAGATATTTCCATGTTCATACAGATGGCGGTGTAGATATTTACATGTTCATACAGATGGCGGTGTAGATATTTCCATGTTCATACAGATAGCAGTGTAGATATTTCCATGTTCATACAGATAGCGGTGTATATATTTCCATGTTCATACAGATAGCGGTGTAGATATTTCCATGTTCGTACAGATAGCGGTGAAGATATTTCCATGTTTATACAGATAGCGGCATAGATATATCCATGTTTATACAGATAGCAGTGTAGATATTTCCATGTTTATAGAGATAGTGGTGTAGATAATTTCAATTTTATACAGAGAGCAGTGTAGATATTTCCAAGTTCATACAGATAGTGGTGTCGATATTTCCAGGTTCATACAAATGGCGGTGTAGATATTTCCATGTTCTTCCAGATAGCGGTTTAGTTATTTCCATGTTCATTCAGATAGCGGTGTAGATATTTCCATTTTCATACAGATGGCGGTGTAGATATTTACATGTTCACACAGATGGCGGTGTAGATATTTCCATGTTCGTACAGATAGCGGTGTAGTTATTTCCATGTTCATACAGATAGCGGTGTAGATATTTCCATGTTCACAGATAGCGGTGTAGATATTTCCATGTTCATACACTTAGCGGTGTAGATATTTCCATGTTCATACAGATGGCGGTGTAGATATTTACATGTTCATACAGATGGCGGTGTAGTTATTTCCATGTTCATACAGATAGCGGTGTAGAGATTTCCATGTTCATACAGATAGCGGTGTAGATATTTCCATGTTGATACAGATAGCGGTGTAGATATTTCCATGTTCATACCAATAGCGTTGTATACATTTCCATGTTCATACAGTTAGCGGTGTAGATATTTCCATGTTCATACAGATAGCGGTGTCGATATTTCCATGTTCATACAGATAGCGGTGTACATATTTCCATGTTCATACAGATAGCGGTGTAGATATTTCCATGTTCATACAGATAGCGGTGTAGATAATTCCATGTTCATACAGTTAGCGGTGTAGATATTTCCATGTTCATACAGATGGCGGTGTAGATATTTCCATGTTCATACAGATCGCGGTGCAGGTATTTCCATGTTCATACAGATAGCGGTGTAGATATTTCCATGTTCATACAGATAGTGGTGTAGATAATTCCATGTTCATACAGTTAGCTGAGTAGATATTTCCATGTTCATACAGATGGCGGTGTAGATATTTACATGTTCATACAGATGGCGGTGTAGATATTTCCATGTTCATATATTTAGCGGTGTAGATATTTCCATGTGCATACAGATGGCGGTGAAGATATTTCCATGTTCATACAGATGGCGGTGTAGATATTTCCATGTTTGTACGGATGGCTGTGTAGATATTTCCATGTTCATACAGGTGGCGGTGTAGTTATTTCCATGTTTATACAGATAGCAGTGTAGTTATTTCCATGTTAATAGAGATAGCTGTGTGGATATTTCCATTGATATACATATAGCTGTGTAGATATTTGCATGTTCATACAGATAGCGGTGTAGATATTTCCATGTTCGTACAGATAGCGGTGTAGATATTTCCATGTTCATACAGATAGCGGTGTAGATATTTCCATGTTCATACAGATAACGGTGTAGATATTTCCATGTTCATACAAACAGCGGTGTAGATATTTCCATATTTATACAGATGGTGGTGTAGATATTTCCATGTATATAGAGATGGCGTTCTAGATATTTCCATGTTTACAGAGATAGTGGTGTAGTTATTTCCAAGTTTATAGAGACAGCGTTGTAGATATTTCCATGTTTATACAGATAGCAGTGAAGATATTTCCATGTTTATACAGATAGCGGTGTAGATATTTCCATGTTTATACAGATAGCAGTGAAGATATTTCCATGTTTATAGAGATAGTGGTGTAGATAATTTCAATTTTATACAGAGAGCAGTGTAGATATTTCCAAGTTCATACAGATAGCGGTGTAGATATTTCCACGTTTATAGAGATGGTGGTGTAGATATTTCCATGTTCATACAGACGACGGTGTAGATATTTCCATGTTTATAGGGATGGCGGTGTAGATATTTTCATGTTTACACAGATGGCGGTGTAGATATTTCCATGTTCATACAGATGGCGGTATAGATGTTTCCATGTTCATACAAATGGCGGTGAAGATATTTCCATGTTCATACAGATGGCGGTGTAGGTATTTCCATGTTTGTACGGATGGCTGTGTAGATATTTCCATGTTCATACAGGTGGCGGTGTAGTTATTTCCATGTTTATACAGATAGCAGTGTAGTTATTTCCATGTTAATAGAGATACCTGTGTGGATATTTCCATTGATATACATATAGCTGTGTAGATATTTGCATGTTCATACAGATAGCGGTGTAGATATTTCCATGTTCGTACAGATAGCGGTGTAGATATTTCCATGTTCATACAGATAGCGGTGTAGATATTTCCATGTTCATACAGATAACGGTGTAGATATTTCCATGTTCATACAAACAGCGGTGTAGATATTTCCATGTTTATACAGATGGTGGTGTAGATATTTCCATGTATATAGAGATGGCGTTCTAGATATTTCCATGTTTACAGAGATAGTGGTGTAGTTATTTCCAAGTTTATAGAGACAGCGTTGTAGATATTTCCATGTTTATACAGATAGCAGTGAAGATATTTCCATGTTTATACAGATAGCGGTGTAGATATTTCCATGTTTATACAGATAGCAGTGAAGATATTTCCATGTTTATAGAGATAGTGGTCTAGATAATTTCAATTTTATACAGAGAGCAGTGTAGATATTTCCAAGTTCATACAGATAGCGGTGTAGATATTTCCACGTTTATAGAGATGGTGGTGTAGATATTTCCATGTTCATACAGACGACGGTGTAGATATTTCCATGTTTATAGGGATGGTGGTGTAGATATTTTCATGTTTACACAGATGGCGGTGTAGATATTTCCATGTTCATACAGATGGCGGTGTAGATATTTACATGTTCATACAGATGGCGGTGTAGATATTTCCATGTTCATACAGATAGCGGTGTAGATATTTCCATGTTCATACAGATAGCGGTGCAGATAATTCCATGTTCATACAGTTAGCTCTGTAGATATTTCCATGTTCATGCAGATGGCGGTGTAGGTATTTGTATGTTCATACAGATGGCGGTGTAGATATTTCCATGTTCATACAGATAGCGGTGTAGATTTTTCCATGTTCATACAGATAGCGGTGTAGATATATCCATGTTTATATAGATAGTGGTGTAGATAATTTCAATTTTATACAAAGTGCAGTGTAGATATTTCCAAGTTCATACAGATAGTGGTGTAGATATTTCCAGGTTCATACAAATGGCGGTGTAGATATTTACATGTTCATACAAATGGCGGTATAGTTATTTCCATGTTCGTACAGATGTCGGTGTGGATATTTCCATGTTCATACCAATAGCGGTGTAGATATTTCCATGTTCATACAGTTAGCGGTGTAGATATTTCCATGTTCATACAGAAGGCGGTGTAGATATTTACATGTTCATACAGATGGCGGTGTAGATATTTCCATGTTCGTACGGATGGCAGTGTAGATATTTCCATGTTCATACAGGTGGCGGTGTAGATATTTCCATGTTCATACAGATAGCGGTGTAGGTATTTCCATGTTCATACAGATAGCGGTGTAGATAATTCCATGTTCATACAGTTAGCTGTGTAGATATTTCCACGTTTATAGAGATGGTGGTGTAGATATTTACATGTTCATACAGATGGCGGTGTAGATATTTCCATGTTCATACAGATAGCGGTGTAGATATTTCCATGTTCATACAGATAGCGGTGTATATATTTCCATGTTCATACAGATAGCGGTGTAGATATTTCCATGTTCGTACAGATAGCGGTGAAGATATTTCCATGTTTATACAGATAGCGGCGTAGATATATCCATGTTTATACAGATAGCAGTGTAGATATTTCCATGTTTATAGAGATAGTGGTGTAGATAATTTCAATTTTATACAGAGAGCAGTGTAGATATTTCCAAGTTCATACAGATAGCGGTGTAGATATTTCCACGTTTATAGAGATGGTGGTGTAGATATTTCCATGTTCATACAGACGACGGTGTAGATATTTCCATGTTCATACAGATAGCGGTGTAGATATTTCCACGTTTATAGAGATGTTGGTGTAGATATTTACATGTTCATACAGATGGCGGTGTAGATATTTCCATGTTCATACAGATAGCGGTGTAGATATTTCCATGTTCATACAGATAGCGGTGTAGATATTTCCATGTTCATACAGATGGCGGTGTAGATATTTACATGTTCGTACAGATGGCGGTGTAGATATTTCCATGTTCATACAGATAGCGGTGTAGATATTTCCATGTTCATACAGATAGCGGTGTATATATTTCCATGTTCATACAGATAGCGGTGTAGATATTTCCATGTTCGTACAGATAGCGGTGAAGATATTTCCATGTTTATACAGATAGCGGCGTAGATATATCCATGTTTATACAGATAGCAGTGTAGATATTTCCATGTTTATAGAGATAGTGGTGTAGATAATTTCAATTTTATACAGAGAGCAGTGTAGATATTTCCAAGTTCATACAGATAGTGGTGTCGATATTTCCAGGTTCATACAAATGGCGGTGTAGATATTTCCATGTTCTTCCAGATAGCGGTTTAGTTATTTCCATGTTCATTCAGATAGCGGTGTAGATATTTCCATGTTCATACAGATGGCGGTGTAGATATTTACATGTTCACACAGATGGCGGTGTAGATTTTTCCATGTTCGTACAGATAGCGGTGTAGTTATTTCCATGTTCATACAGATAGCGGTGTAGATATTTCCATGTTCACAGATAGCGGTGTAGATATTTCCATGTTCATACTGATAGCGGTGTAGATATTTCCATGTTCATACAGATAGCGGTGTAGATATTTCCATGTTCAAGCAGATAGCGGTGTAGATATTTCCATGTTCATACATTTAGCGGTGTAGATATTTCCATGTTCATACAGATGGCGGTGTAGATATTTACATGTTCATACAGATGGCGGTGTAGATATATCCATGTTCATACAGATAGCGGTGTAGCTATTTCCATGTTCATACAGATAGCGGTGTAGATATTTCCATCTTCATACAGATAGCGGTGTAGATATTTGAATGTTCTTACCGAGAGTTGTGTAGATATTTCCATGTTCATACAGTTAGCGGTGTAGATATTTCCATGTTCATACAGATGGCGGTGTAGATATTTACATGTTCATAGAGATGGCGGTGTAGATATTTCCATGTTCGTACGGATGGCAGTGTAGATATTTCCAAGTTCATACAGGTTGCGGTGTAGATATTTCCATGTTTATACAGATAGCAGAGTAGTTATTTCCATGTTTATAGAGATAGCTGTGTAGATATTCGCATTGATATACAGATAGCTGTGTATATATTTGCATGTTCATACAGAAAGCGGGGTAGATGTTTCCATGTTCGTACAGATAGCCGTGTAGATATTTCCATGTTCATACAGATAGCGGTGTAGATATTTCCACGTTTATAGAGATGGCGGTGTAGATATTTCCATGTTCATACAGATGGCGGTGTAGATATTGCCATGTTTATAGGGATGGCGGTGTAGATATTTTCATGTTTACACAGAAGGCGGTGTAGATATTTCCATGTTTACACAGATAGCTTTGTACACATTTCCATGTTTACACAGATGGCGGTGTGGATATTTCCATGTTTATGCAAATAGCAGTGTAGATATTTCCATGTTTACACAGATAGCGGTGCGGATATTTCCATGTTTATACAGATAGTTGGGCAGATATTTCCATGTTTATACAGATAGCGGTGTAGATATTTCCATCTTAATACAGATGTCGGTGTAGATATGTCCATGTTCAGATGGCGGTGTAGATATTTCCATGTACATAAAGATGGCGGTGTATATGTTTCGATGTTTATAGAGGTAGCGCTGTACTTATTTCCATGTTTATAGAGATAGCGGTGTAGATATTTCCATGTTCATACAGGTAGCGGTGTAGATATTTCCATGTTCATTCAGATGGCGGTGTAGATATTTACATGTTCATACAGATGGCGGAGTAGATATTTCCATGTTCATACAGATAGCGGTGTAGATATTTCCATGTTCATACAGAGAGCGGTGTAGATAATTTCATGTTCATACAGTTAGCTGTGTAGATATTTCCATGTTCATACAGATGGCGGTGTAGATATTTACATGTTCATACAGATGGCGGTGTAGATATTTCCATGTTCATACAGATAGCGGTGTAGATATTTCCATGTTCATACAGATAGCGGTGTAGATATTTCCATGTTCATACAGATAGCGGTGCAGATATTTCCATGTTCATAGCAATAGCGGTGTAGACATTTCCATGTTCATACATTTAGCGGTGTAGATATTTCCATGTTCATACAGATGGCGGTGAAGATATTTCCATGTTCATACAGATGGCGGTGTAGATATTTCCATGTTCATACAGATGGCGGTGTAGATATTTCCATGTTTATAGGGATGGCGGTGTAGATATTTTCATGTTTATACAGATGGCGGTGTAGATATTTCCATGTTTACACAGATAGCAGTGTAGACATTTCCATGTTTACACATATAGCGGTGTGGATATTTCCATGTTTATGCAGATAACAGTGTAGATATTTCCATGTTTATACAGATAGCAGTGCGGATATTTCCATGTTTATACAGATAGCGGTGTAGATATTTCCATCTTAATACAGATGGCGGTGTAGATATGTCCATGTTCGTACAGATGGCGGTGTAGAATTTCCATGTTCATACAGATGGCGGTGTAGATATTTCGAAGTTTATAGAGATAGCGCTGTAGTTATTTCCATATTTATAGAGAAATCGGTGTAGATATTTCCATGTATATTCAGATAGCTGTGTAGATATTTCCATGTTCATGCAGATAGCGGTGTAGATATTTCCATGTTTATACAGATAGCAGTG
The DNA here is from genome assembly GCF_029281585.2 of Gorilla gorilla gorilla. Taxonomy (NCBI): domain Eukaryota; kingdom Metazoa; phylum Chordata; class Mammalia; order Primates; family Hominidae; genus Gorilla; species Gorilla gorilla. The sequence continues at coordinate 13,865,537 of NC_073235.2, read as the reverse complement.
TAGATATTTCCATGTTTATAGAGATAGTGGTGTAGATAATTTCAATTTTATACAGAGAGCAGTGTAGATATTTCCAAGTTCACACAGATAGCGGTGTAGATATTTCCATGTTTATAGGGATGGCCGTGTAGATATTTTCATGTTTACACGGATGGCAGTGTAGATATTTCCATGTTTACACAGATAGCGGTGTGGATATTTCCAAGTTTATGCAGATAGCAGTGTATATATTTCCATGTTTATACAGATAGCGGTGCGGATATTTCCATGTTTATACAGATAGTTGAACAGATATTTCCATGTTCATACAGATAGTGGTGTAGATATTTCCATGTTGATACAGATGGCGGTCTAGATATTTCCATGTTCATACCAATAGCGTGGTAGACATTTCCATGTTCATACAGATAGCGGTGTAGATATTTCCATGTTCATACAGATAGCGGTGTAGATATTTCCATGTTCATACAGATAGCGGTGTCGATATTTCCATGTTCATACAGATAGCAGTGTAGATATTTCCATGTTCATGCAGATAGAGGTGTAGATATTTCCATGTTCATCCAGATGCCGGTGTACATATATCCATGTTCATACCGATGGCAGTGAAGATATTTCCATGTTCATACAGATGGCGGTTTAGGTATTTCCATGTTCATACAAATGGCGGTGTAGATATTTCCATGTTCATAGAGATAGCTGTGTAGATATTTCCAGGTTCATACAAATGGCGGTGTAGATATTTCCATGTTCATAGAGATGGCGGTGTAGATATTTCCAAGTTTATACAGATAGCAGTGTAGTTATTTCCATGTTTATAGAGATAGCAGTGTAGATATTTCCATTGATATAAAGATAGCTGTGTAGATATTTGCATGTTCATACAGATAGCGGTGTAGATATTTCCATGTTTATACAGATAGCGGTGTAGATATTTCCATATTCATACAGATAGCGGTGTAGATATTTCCATGTTCATACAGATAGCGGTGTAGATATTTCCATGTTCACAGATAGCGGTGTAGATATTTCCATGTTCATACACTTAGCGGTGTAGATATTTCCATGTTCATACAGATGGCGGTGTAGATATTTACATGTTCATACAGATGGCGGTGTAGTTATTTCCATGTTCATACAGATAGCGGTGTAGAGATTTCCATGTTCATACAGATAGCGGTGTAGATATTTCCATGTTGATACAGATAGCGGTGTAGATATTTCCATGTTCATACCAATAGCGTTGTATACATTTCCATGTTCATACAGTTAGCGGTGTAGATATTTCCATGTTCATACAGATAGCGGTGTCGATATTTCCATGTTCATACAGATAGCGGTGTACATATTTCCATGTTCATACAGATAGCGGTGTAGATATTTCCATGTTCATACAGATAGCGGTGTAGATAATTCCATGTTCATACAGTTAGCGGTGTAGATATTTCCATGTTCATACAGATGGCGGTGTAGATATTTCCATGTTCATACAGATCGCGGTGCAGGTATTTCCATGTTCATACAGATAGCGGTGTAGATATTTCCATGTTCATACAGATAGTGGTGTAGATAATTCCATGTTCATACAGTTAGCTGAGTAGATATTTCCATGTTCATACAGATGGCGGTGTAGATATTTACATGTTCATACAGATGGCGGTGTAGATATTTCCATGTTCATACATTTAGCGGTGTAGATATTTCCATGTTCATACAGATGGCGTTGAAGATATTTCCATGTTCATACAGATGGCGGTGTAGATATTTCCATGTTTGTACGGATGGCTGTGTAGATATTTCCATGTTCATACAGGTGGCGGTGTAGTTATTTCCATGTTTATACAGATAGCAGTGTAGTTATTTCCATGTTAATAGAGATAGCTGTGTGGATATTTCCATTGATATACATATAGCTGTGTAGATATTTGCATGTTCATACCGATAGCGGTGTAGATATTTCCATGTTCGTACAGATAGCGGTGTAGATATTTCCATGTTCATACAGATAGCGGTGTAGATATTTCCATGTTCATACAGATAACGGTGTAGATATTTCCATGTTCATACAAACAGCGGTGTAGATATTTCCATGTTTATACAGATAGTGGTGTAGATATTTCCATGTATATAGAGATGGCGTTCTAGATATTTCCATGTTTACAGAGATAGTGGTGTAGTTATTTCCAAGTTTATAGAGACAGCGTTGTAGATATTTCCATGTTTATACAGATAGCAGTGAAGATATTTCCATGTTTATACAGATAGCGGTGTAGATATTTCCATGTTTATACAGATAGCAGTGAAGATATTTCCATGTTTATAGAGATAGTGGTGTAGATAATTTCAATTTTATACAGAGAGCAGTGTAGATATTTCCAAGTTCATACAGATAGCGGTGTAGATATTTCCACGTTTATAGAGATGGTGGTGTAGATATTTCCATGTTCATACAGACGACGGTGTAGATATTTCCATGTTTATAGGGATGGCGGTGTAGATATTTTCATGTTTACACAGATGGCGGTGTAGATATTTCCATGCTCATACAGATGGCGGTGTAGATATTTACATGTTCATACAGATGGCGGTGTAGATATTTCCATGTTCATACAGATAGCGGTGTAGATATTTCCATGTTAATACAGATAGCGGTGCAGATAATTCCATGTTCATACAGTTAGCTCTGTAGATATTTCCATGTTCATACAGATGGCGGTGTAGGTATTTGTATGTTCATACAGATGGCGGTGTAGATATTTCCATGTTCATACAGATAGCGGTGTAGATTTTTCCATGTTCATACAGATAGCGGTGTAGATATATCCATGTTTATATAGATAGTGGTGTAGATAATTTCAATTTTATACAAAGTGCAGTGTAGATATTTCCAAGTTCATACAGATAGTGGTGTAGATATTTCCAGGTTCATACAAATGGCGGTGTAGATATTTACATGTTCATACAAATGGCGGTATAGTTATTTCCATGTTCGTACAGATGTCGGTGTGGATATTTCCATGTTCATACCAATAGCGGTGTAGATATTTCCATGTTCATACAGTTAGCGGTGTAGATATTTCCATGTTCATACAGAAGGCGGTGTAGATATTTACATGTTCATACAGATGGCGGTGTAGATATTTCCATGTTCGTACGGATGGCAGTGTAGATATTTCCATGTTCATACAGGTGGCGGTGTAGATATTTCCATGTTCATACAGATAGCGGTGTAGGTATTTCCATGTTCATACAGATAGCGGTGTAGATAATTCCATGTTCATACAGTTAGCTGTGTAGATATTTCCATGTTCATACAGATGGCGGTGTAGATATTTACATGTTCATACAGATGGCGGTGTAGATATTTCCATGTTCATACAGATAGCGGTGTAGATATTTCCATGTTCATACAGATAGCGGTGTATATATTTCCATGTTCATACAGATAGCGGTGTAGATATTTCCATGTTCGTACAGATAGCGGTGAAGATATTTCCATGTTTATACAGATAGCGGCGTAGATATATCCATGTTTATACAGATAGCAGTGTAGATATTTCCATGTTTATAGAGATAGTGGTGTAGATAATTTCAATTTTATACAGAGAGCAGTGTAGATATTTCCAAGTTCATACAGATAGTGGTGTCGATATTTCCAGGTTCATACAAATGGCGGTGTAGATATTTCCATGTTCTTCCAGATAGCGGTTTAGTTATTTCCATGTTCATTCAGATAGCGGTGTAGATATTTCCATGTTCATACAGATGGCGGTGTAGATATTTACATGTTCACACAGATGGCGGTGTAGATATTTCCATGTTCGTACAGATAGCGGTGTAGTTATTTCCATGTTCATACAGATAGCGGTGTAGATATTTCCATGTTCACAGATAGCGGTGTAGATATTTCCATGTTCATACACTTAGCGGTGTAGATATTTCCATGTTCATACAGATGGCGGTGTAGATATTTACATGTTCATACAGATGGCGGTGTAGTTATTTCCATGTTCATACAGATAGCGGTGTAGAGATTTCCATGTTCATACAGATAGCGGTGTAGATATTTCCATGTTGATACAGATAGCGGTGTAGATATTTCCATGTTCATACCAATAGCGTTGTATACATTTCCATGTTCATACAGTTAGCGGTGTAGATATTTCCATGTTCATACAGATAGCGGTGTCGATATTTCCATGTTCATACAGATAGCGGTGTACATATTTCCATGTTCATACAGATAGCGGTGTAGATATTTCCATGTTCATACAGATAGCGGTATAGATAATTCCATGTTCATACAGTTAGTGGTGTAGATATTTCCATGTTCATACAGATGGCGGTGTAGATATTTCCATGTTCATACAGATCGCGGTGCAGGTATTTCCATGTTCATACAGATAGCGGTGTAGATATTTCCATGTTCATACAGATAGTGGTGTAGATAATTCCATGTTCATACAGTTAGCTGAGTAGATATTTCCATGTTCATACAGATGGCGGTGTAGATATTTACATGTTCATACAGATGGCGGTGTAGATATTTCCATGTTCATACATTTAGCGGTGTAGATATTTCCATGTTCATACAGATGGCGGTGAAGATATTTCCATGTTCATACAGATGGCGGTGTAGATATTTCCATGTTTGTATGGATGGCTGTGTAGATATTTCCATGTTCATACAGGTGGCGGTGTAGTTATTTCCATGTTTATACAGATAGCAGTGTAGTTATTTCCATGTTAATAGAGATAGCTGTGTGGATATTTCCATTGATATACATATAGCTGTGTAGATATTTGCATGTTCATACAGATAGCGGTGTAGATATTTCCATGTTCGTACAGATAGCGGTGTAGATATTTCCATGTTCATACAGATAGCGGTGTAGATATTTCCATGTTCATACAGATAACGGTGTAGATATTTCCATGTTCATACAAACAGCGGTGTAGATATTTCCATGTTTATACAGATGGTGGTGTAGATATTTCCATGTATATAGAGATGGCGTTCTAGATATTTCCATGTTTACAGAGATAGTGGTGTAGTTATTTCCAAGTTTATAGAGACAGCGTTCTAGATATTTCCATGTTTATACAGATAGCAGTGAAGATATTTCCATGTTTATACAGATAGCGGTGTAGATATTTCCATGTTTATACAGATAGCAGTGAAGATATTTCCATGTTTATAGAGATAGTGGTGTAGATAATTTCAATTTTATACAGAGAGCAGTGTAGATATTTCCAAGCTCATACAGATAGCGGTGTAGATATTTCCACGTTTATAGAGATGGTGGTGTAGATATTTCCATGTTCATACAGACGACGGTGTAGATATTTCCATGTTTATAGGGATGGCGGTGTAGATATTTTCATGTTTACACAGATGGTGGTGTAGATATTTCCATGCTCATACAGATGGCGGTGTAGATATTTACATGTTCATACAGATGGCGGTGTAGATATTTCCATGTTCATACAGATAGCGGTGTAGATATTTCCATGTTCATACAGATAGCGGTGCAGATAATTCCATGTTCATACAGTTAGCTCTGTAGATATTTCCATGTTCATACAGATGGCGGTGTAGGTATTTGTATGTTCATACAGATGGCGGTGTAGATATTTCCATGTTCATACAGATAGCGGTGTAGATTTTTCCATGTTCATACAGATAGCGGTGTAGATATATCCATGTTTATATAGATAGTGGTGTAGATAATTTCAATTTTATACAAAGTGCAGTGTAGATATTTCCAAGTTCATACAGATAGTGGTGTAGATATTTCCAGGTTCATACAAATGGCGGTGTAGATATTTACATGTTCATACAAATGGCGGTATAGTTATTTCCATGTTCGTACAGATGTCGGTGTGGATATTTCCATGTTCATACCAATAGCGGTGTAGTTATTTCCATGTTCATACAGTTAGCGGTGTAGATATTTCCATGTTCATACAGAAGGCGGTGTAGATATTTACATGTTCATACAGATGGCGGTGTAGATATTTCCATGTTCGTACGGATGGCAGTGTAGATATTTCCATGTTCATACAGGTGGCGGTGTAGATATTTCCATGTTCATACAGATAGCGGTGTAGGTATTTCCATGTTCATACAGATAGCGGTGTAGATAATTCCATGTTCATACAGTTAGCTGTGTAGATATTTCCATGTTCATACAGATGGCGGTGTAGATATTTACATGTTCATACAGATGGCGGTGTAGATATTTCCATGTTCATACAGATAGCAGTGTAGATATTTCCATGTTCATACAGATAGCGGTGTATATATTTCCATGTTCATACAGATAGCGGTGTAGATATTTCCATGTTCGTACAGATAGCGGTGAAGATATTTCCATGTTTATACAGATAGCGGCGTAGATATATCCATGTTTATACAGATAGCAGTGTAGATATTTCCATGTTTATAGAGATAGTGGTGTAGATAATTTCAATTTTATACAGAGAGCAGTGTAGATATTTCCAAGTTCATACAGATAGTGGTGTCGATATTTCCAGGTTCATACAAATGGCGGTGTAGATATTTCCATGTTCTTCCAGATAGCGGTTTAGTTATTTCCATGTTCATTCAGATAGCGGTGTAGATATTTCCATGTTCATACAGATGGCGGTGTAGATATTTACATGTACACACAGATGGCGGTGTAGATATTTCCATGTTCGTACAGATAGCGGTGTAGTTATTTCCATGTTCATACAGATAGCGGTGTAGATATTTCCATGTTCACAGATAGCGGTGTAGATATTTCCATGTTCATACACTTAGCGGTGTAGATATTTCCATGTTCATACAGATGGCGGTGTAGATATTTACATGTTCATACAGATGGCGGTGTACATATTTCCATGTTCATACAGATAGCGGTGTAGATATTTCCATGTTCATACAGATAGCGGTGTAGATAATTCCATGTTCATACAGTTAGCGGTGTAGATATTTCCATGTTCATACAGATGGCGGTGTAGATATTTCCATGTTCATACAGATCGCGGTGCAGGTATTTCCATGTTCATACAGATAGCGGTGTAGATATTTCCATGTTCATACAGATAGTGGTGTAGATAATTCCATGTTCATACAGTTAGCTGAGTAGATATTTCCATGTTCATACAGATGGCGGTGTAGATATTTCCATGTTCATACAGATGGCGGTGTAGATATTTCCATGTTCATACATTTAGCGGTGTAGATATTTCCATGTTCATACAGATGGCGGTGAAGATATTTCCATGTTCATACAGATGGCGGTGTAGATATTTCCATGTTTGTACGGATGGCTGTGTAGATATTTCCATGTTCATACAGGTGGCGGTGTAGTTATTTCCATGTTTATACAGATAGCAGTGTAGTTATTTCCATGTTAATAGAGATAGCTGTGTGGATATTTCCATTGATATACATATAGCTGTGTAGATATTTGCATGTTCATACAGATAGCGGTGTAGATATTTCCATGTTCATACAAATAGCGGTGTAGATATTTCCATGTTCATACAGATAACGGTGTAGATATTTCCATGTTCATACAAACAGCGGTGTAGATATTTCCATATTTATACAGATGGTGGTGTAGATATTTCCATGTATATAGAGATGGCGTTCTAGATATTTCCATGTTTACAGAGATAGTGGTGTAGTTATTTCCAAGTTTATAGAGACAGCGTTGTAGATATTTCCATGTTTATACAGATAGCAGTGAAGATATTTCCATGTTTATACAGATAGCGGTGTAGATATTTCCATGTTTATACAGATAGCAGTGAAGGTATTTCCATGTTTATAGAGATAGTGGTGTAGATAATTTCAATTTTATACAGAGAGCAGTGTAGATATTTCCAAGTTCATACAGATAGCGGTGTAGATATTTCCACGTTTATAGAGATGGTGGTGTAGATATTTCCATGTTCATACAGACGACGGTGTAGATATTTCCATGTTTATAGGGATGGCGGTGTAGATATTTTCATGTTTACACAGATGGCGGTGTAGATATTTCCATGTTCATACAGATGGCGGTATAGATATTTCCATGTTCATACAAATGGCGGTGAAGATATTTCCATGTTCATACAGATGGCGGTGTAGGTATTTCCATGTTTGTACGGATGGCTGTGTAGATATTTCCATGTTCATACAGGTGGCGGTGTAGTTATTTCCATGTTTATACAGATAGCAGTGTAGTTATTTCCATGTTAATAGAGATAGCTGTGTGGATATTTCCATTGATATACATATAGCTGTGTAGATATTTGCATGTTCATACAGATAGCGGTGTAGATATTTCCATGTTCGTACAGATAGCGGTGTAGATATTTCCATGTTCATACAGATAGCGGTGTAGATATTTCCATGTTCATACAGATAACGGTGTAGATATTTCCATGTTCATACAAACAGCGGTGTAGATATTTCCATGTTTATACAGATGGTGGTGTAGATATTTCCATGTATATAGAGATGGCGTTCTAGATATTTCCATGTTTACAGAGATAGTGGTGTAGTTATTTCCAAGTTTATAGAGACAGCGTTGTAGATATTTCCATGTTTATACAGATAGCAGTGAAGATATTTCCATGTTTATACAGATAGCAGTGTAGATATTTCCATGTTTATACAGATAGCAGTGAAGATATTTCCATGTTTATAGAGATAGTGGTGTAGATAATTTCAATTTTATACAGAGAGCAGTGTAGATATTTCCAAGTTCATACAGATAGCGGTGTAGATATTTCCACGTTTATAGAGATGGTGGTGTAGATATTTCCATGTTCATACAGACGACGGTGTAGATATTTCCATGTTTATAGGGATGGCGGTGTAGATATTTTCATGTTTACACAGATGGCGGTGTAGATATTTCCATGTTCATACAGATGGCGGTGTAGATATTTCCATGTTCATACAGATAGTGGTGTAGATATTTCCATGTTCATACAGATAGCGGTGCAGATAATTCCATGTTCATACAGTTAGCTCTGTAGATATTTCCATGTTCATACAGATGGCGGTGTAGGTATTTGTATGTTCATACAGATGGCGGTGTAGATATTTCCATGTTCATACAGATAGCGGTGTAGATTTTTCCATGTTCATACAGATAGCGGTGTAGATATATCCATGTTTATATAGATAGTGGTGTAGATAATTTCAATTTTATACAAAGTGCAGTGTAGATATTTCCAAGTTCATACAGATAGTGGTGTAGATATTTCCAGGTTCATACAAATGGCGGTGTAGATATTTACATGTTCATACAAATGGCGGTATAGTTATTTCCATGTTCGTACAGATGTCGGTGTGGATATTTCCATGTTCATACCAATAGCGGTGTAGATATTTCCATGTTCATACAGTTAGCGGTGTAGATATTTCCATGTTCATACAGAAGGCGGTGTAGATATTTACATGTTCATACAGATGGCGGTGTAGATATTTCCATGTTCGTACGGATGGCAGTGTAGATATTTCCATGTTCATACAGGTGGCGGTGTAGATATTTCCATGTTCATACAGATAGCGGTGTAGGTATTTCCATGTTCATACAGATAGCGGTGTAGATAATTCCATGTTCATACAGTTAGCTGTGTAGATATTTCCATGTTCATACAGATGGCGGTGTAGATATTTACATGTTCATACAGATGGCGGTGTAGATATTTCCATGTTCATACAGATAGCGGTGTAGATATTTCCATGTTCATACAGATAGCGGTGTATATATTTCCATGTTCATACAGATAGCGGTGTAGATATTTCCATGTTCGTACAGATAGCGGTGAAGATATTTCCATGTTTATACAGATAGCGGCGTAGATATATCCATGTTTATACAGATAGCAGTGTAGATATTTCCATGTTTATAGAGATAGTGGTGTAGATAATTTCAATTTTATACAGAGAGCAGTGTAGATATTTCCAAGTTCATACAGATAGTGGTGTCGATATTTCCAGGTTCATACAAATGGCGGTGTAGATATTTCCATGTTCTTCCAGATAGCGGTTTAGTTATTTCCATGTTCATTCAGATAGCGGTGTAGATATTTCCATGTTCATACAGATGGCGGTGTAGATATTTACATGTTCACACAGATGGCGGTGTAGATATTTCCATGTTCGTACAGATAGCGGTGAAGATATTTCCATGTTTATACAGATAGCGGCGTAGATATATCCATGTTTATACAGATAGCAGTGTAGATATTTCCATGTTTATAGAGATAGTGGTGTAGATAATTTCAATTTTATACAGAGAGCAGTGTAGATATTTCCAAGTTCATACAGATAGTGGTGTCGATATTTCCAGGTTCATACAAATGGCGGTGTAGATATTTCCATGTTCTTCCAGATAGCGGTTTAGTTATTTCCATGTTCATTCAGATAGCGGTGTAGATATTTCCATGTTCATACAGATGGCGGTGTAGATATTTACATGTTCACACAGATGGCGGTGTAGATATTTCCATGTTCGTACAGATAGCGGTGTAGTTATTTCTATGTTCATACAGATAGCGGTGTAGATATTTCCATGTTCACAGATAGCGGTTTAGATATTTCCATGTTCATACAGATAGCGGTGCAGATAATTCCATGTTCATACAGTTAGCTCTGTAGATATTTCCATGTTCATACAGATGGCGGTGTAGGTATTTGTATGTTCATACAGATGGCGGTGTAGATATTTCCATGTTCATACAGATAGCGGTGTAGATTTTTCCATGTTCATACAGATAGCGGTGTAGATATATCCATGTTTATATAGATAGTGGTGTAGATAATTTCAATTTTATACAAAGTGCAGTGTAGATATTTCCAAGTTCATACAGATAGTGGTGTAGATATTTCCAGGTTCATACAAATGGCGGTGTAGATATTTACATGTTCATACAAATGGCGGTATAGTTATTTCCATGTTCGTACAGATGTCGGTGTGGATATTTCCATGTTCATACCAATAGCGGTGTAGTTATTTCCATGTTCATACAGTTAGCGGTGTAGATATTTCCATGTTCATACAGAAGGCGGTGTAGATATTTACATGTTCATACAGATGGCGGTGTAGATATTTCCATGTTCGTACGGATGGCAGTGTAGATATTTCCATGTTCATACAGGTGGCGGTGTAGATATTTCCATGTTCATACAGATAGCGGTGTAGGTATTTCCATGTTCATACAGATAGCGGTGTAGATAATTCCATGTTCATACAGTTAGCTGTGTAGATATTTCCATGTTCATACAGATGGCGGTGTAGATATTTACATGTTCATACAGATGGCGGTGTAGATATTTCCATGTTCATACAGATAGCGGTGTAGATATTTCCATGTTCATACAGATAGCGGTGTATATATTTCCATGTTCATACAGATAGCGGTGTAGATATTTCCATGTTCGTACAGATAGCGGTGAAGATATTTCCATGTTTATACAGATAGCGGCGTAGATATATCCATGTTTATACAGATAGCAGTGTAGATATTTCCATGTTCATACAGATGGCGGTGTAGATATTTACATGTTCATACAGATGGCGGTGTAGATATTTCCATGTTCATACAGATGGCGGTGTAGTTATTTCCATGTTCATACATATAGCGGTGCAGATAATTCCATGTTCATACAGTTAGCTCTGTAGATATTTCCATGTTCATACAGATGGCGGTGTAGGTATTTGTATGTTCATACAGATGGCGGTGTAGATATTTCCATGTTCATACAGATAGCGGTGTAGATTTTTCCATGTTCATACAGATAGCGGTGTAGATATATCCATGTTTATATAGATAGTGGTGTAGATAATTTCAATTTTATACAAAGTGCAGTGTAGATATTTCCAAGTTCATACATATAGTGGTGTAGATATTTCCAGGTTCAAACAAATGGCGGTGTAGATATTTACATGTTCATACAAATGGCGGTATAGTTATTTCCATGTTCGTACAGATGTCGGTGTGGATATTTCCATGTTCATACCAATAGCGGTGTAGTTATTTCCATGTTCATACAGTTAGCGGTGTAGATATTTCCATGTTCATACAGAAGGCGGTGTAGATATTTCCATGTTCATACATTTAGCGGTGTAGATATTTCCATGTTCATACAGATGGCGGTGAAGATATTTCCATGTTCATACAGATGGCGGTGTACATATTTCCATGTTTGTACGGATGGCTGTGTAGATATTTCCATGTTCATACAGGTGGCGGTGTAGTTATTTCCATGTTTATACAGATAGCAGTGTAGTTATTTCCATGTTAATAGAGATAGCTGTGTGGATATTTCCATTGATATACATATAGCTGTGTAGATATTTGCATGTTCATACAGATAGCGGTGTAGATATTTCCATGTTCGTACAGATAGCGGTGTAGATATTTCCATGTTCATACAGATAGCGGTGTAGATATTTCCATGTTCATACAGATAACGGTGTAGATATTTCCATGTTCATACAAACAGCGGTGTAGATATTTCCATGTTTATACAGATGGTGGTGTAGATATTTCCATGTATATAGAGATGGCGTTCTAGATATTTCCATGTTTACAGAGATAGTGGTGTAGTTATTTCCAAGTTTATAGAGACAGCGTTGTAGATATTTCCATGTTTATACAGATAGCAGTGAAGATATTTCCATGTTTATACAGATAGCGGTGTAGATATTTCCATGTTTATACAGATAGCAGTGAAGATATTTCCATGTTTATAGAGATAGTGGTGTAGATAATTTCAATTTTATACAGAGAGCAGTGTAGATATTTCCAAGTTCATACAGATAGCGGTGTAGATATTTCCACGTTTATAGAGATGGTGGTGTAGATATTTCCATGTTCATACAGACGACGGTGTAGATATTTCCATGTTTATAGGGATGGCGGTGTAGATATTTTCATGTTTACACAGATGGCGGTGTAGATATTTCCATGTTCATACAGATGGCGGTGTAGATATTTACATGTTCATACAGATGGCGGTGTAGATATTTCCATGTTCATACAGATAGCGGTGTAGATATTTCCATGTTCATACAGATAGCGGTGCAGATAATTCCATGTTCATACAGTTAGCTCTGTAGATATTTCCATGTTCATACAGATGGCGGTGTAGGTATTTGTATGTTCATACAGATGGCGGTGTAGATATTTCCATGTTCATACAGATAGCGGTGTAGATTTTTCCATGTTCATACAGATAGCGGTGTAGATATATCCATGTTTATATAGATAGTGGTGTAGATAATTTCAATTTTATACAAAGTGCAGTGTAGATATTTCCAAGTTCATACAGATAGTGGTGTAGATATTTCCAGGTTCATACAAATGGCGGTGTAGATATTTACATGTTCATACAAATGGCGGTATAGTTATTTCCAGGTTCGTACAGATGTCGGTGTGGATATTTCCATGTTCATACCAATAGCGGTGTAGTTATTTCCATGTTCATACAGTTAGCGGTGTAGATATTTCCATGTTCATACAGAAGGCGGTGTAGATATTTACATGTTCATACAGATGGCGGTGTAGATATTTCCATGTTCGTACGGATGGCAGTGTAGATATTTCCATGTTCATACAGGTGGCGGTGTAGATATTTCCATGTTTATACAGATAGCAGTGTAGTTATTTCCATGTTTATAGAGACAGCTGTGAAGATATTTCCATTGATATACAGATAGCTGTGTAGATATTTCCATGTTCATACAGATAGCGGTGTAGATAATTCCATGTTCATACAGTTAGCGGTGTAGATATTTCCATGTTCATACAGATGGCGGTGTAGATATTTCCATGTTCATACAGATCGCGGTGCAGGTATTTCCATGTTCATACAGATAGCGGTGTAGATATTTCCATGTTCATACAGATAGTGGTGTAGATAATTCCATGTTCATACAGTTAGCTGAGTAGATATTTCCATGTTCATACAGATGGCGGTGTAGATATTTACATGTTCATACAGATGGCGGTGTAGATATTTCCATGTTCATACATTTAGCGGTGTAGATATTTCCATGTTCATACAGATGGCGGTGAAGATATTTCCATGTTCATACAGATGGCGGTGTAGATATTTCCATGTTTGTACGGATGGCTGTGTAGATATTTCCATGTTCATACAGGTGGCGGTGTAGTTATTTCCATGTTTATACAGATAGCAGTGTAGTTATTTCCATGTTAATAGAGATAGCTGTGTGGATATTTCCATTGATATACATATAGCTGTGTAGATATTTGCATGTTCATACAGATAGCGGTGTAGATATTTCCATGTTCATACAGATAGCGGTGTAGATATTTCCATGTTCATACAGATAACGGTGTAGATATTTCCATGTTCATACAAACAGCGGTGTAGATATTTCCATATTTATACAGATTGTGGTGTAGATATTTCCATGTATATAGAGATGGCGTTCTAGATATTTCCATGTTTACAGAGATAGTGGTGTAGTTATTTCCAAGTTTATAGAGACAGCGTTGTAGATATTTCCATGTTTATACAGATAGCAGTGAAGATATTTCCATGTTTATACAGATAGCGGTGTAGATATTTCCATGTTTATACAGATAGCAGTGAAGGTATTTCCATGTTTATAGAGATAGTGGTGTAGATAATTTCAATTTTATACAGAGAGCAGTGTAGATATTTCCAAGTTCATACAGATAGCGGTGTAGATATTTCCACGTTTATAGAGATGGTGGTGTAGATATTTCCATGTTCATACAGACGACGGTGTAGATATTTCCATGTTTATAGGGATGGCGGTGTAGATATTTTCATGTTTACACAGATGGCGGTGTAGATATTTCCATGTTCATACAGATGGCGGTATAGATATTTCCATGTTCATACAAATGGCGGTGAAGATATTTCCATGTTCATACAGATGGCGGTGTAGGTATTTCCATGTTTGTACGGATGGCTGTGTAGATATTTCCATGTTCATACAGGTGGCGGTGTAGTTATTTCCATGTTTATACAGATAGCAGTGTAGTTATTTCCATGTTAATAGAGATAGCTGTGTGGATATTTCCATTGATATACATATAGCTGTGTAGATATTTGCATGTTCATACAGATAGCGGTGTAGATATTTCCATGTTCGTACAGATAGCGGTGTAGATATTTCCATGTTCATACAGATAGCGGTGTAGATATTTCCATGTTCATACAGATAACGGTGTAGATATTTCCATGTTCATACAAACAGCGGTGTAGATATTTCCATGTTTATACAGATGGTGGTGTAGATATTTCCATGTATATAGAGATGGCGTTCTAGATATTTCCATGTTTACAGAGATAGTGGTGTAGTTATTTCCAAGTTTATAGAGACAGCGTTGTAGATATTTCCATGTTTATACAGATAGCAGTGAAGATATTTCCATGTTTATACAGATAGCGGTGTAGATATTTCCATGTTTATACAGATAGCAGTGAAGATATTTCCATGTTTATAGAGATAGTGGTGTAGATAATTTCAATTTTATACAGAGAGCAGTGTAGATATTTCCAAGTTCATACAGATAGCGGTGTAGATATTTCCACGTTTATAGAGATGGTGGTGTAGATATTTCCATGTTCATACAGACGACGGTGTAGATATTTCCATGTTTATAGGGATGGCGGTGTAGATATTTTCATGTTTACACAGATGGCGGTGTAGATATTTCCATGTTCATACAGATGGCGGTGTAGATATTTACATGTTCATACAGATGGCGGTGTAGATATTTCCATGTTCATACAGATAGCGGTGTAGATATTTCCATGTTCATACAGATAGCGGTGCAGATAATTCCATGTTCATACAGTTAGCTCTGTAGATATTTCCATGTTCATACAGATGGCGGTGTAGGTATTTGTATGTTCATACAGATGGCGGTGTAGATATTTCCATGTTCATACAGATAGCGGTGTAGATTTTTCCATGTTCATACAGATAGCGGTGTAGATATATCCATGTTTATATAGATAGTGGTGTAGATAATTTCAATTTTATACAAAGTGCAGTGTAGATATTTCCAAGTTCATACAGATAGTGGTGTAGATATTTCCAGGTTCATACAAATGGCGGTGTAGATATTTACATGTTCATACAAATGGCGGTATAGTTATTTCCAGGTTCGTACAGATGTCGGTGTGGATATTTCCATGTTCATACCAATAACGGTGTAGTTATTTCCATGTTCATACAGTTAGCGGTGTGGATATTTCCATGTTCATACAGAAGGCGGTGTAGATATTTACATGTTCATACAGATGGCGGTGTAGATATTTCCATGTTCGTACGGATGGCAGTGTAGATATTTCCATGTTCATACAGGTGGCGGTGTAGATATTTCCATGTTCATACAGATAGCGGTGTAGGTATTTCCATGTTCATACAGATAGCGGTGTAGATAATTCCATGTTCATACAGTTAGCTGTGTAGATATTTCCATGTTCATACAGATGGCGGTGTAGATATTTACATGTTCATACAGATGGCGGTGTAGATATTTCCATGTTCATACAGATAGCGGTGTAGATAATTCCATGTTCATACAGTTAGCTGTGTAGATATTTCCATGTTCAGAGAGATGGCGGTGTAGATATTTCCATGTTCATACAGATAGCGGTGTATATATTTCCATGTTCATACAGATAGCGGTGTAGATATTTCCATGTTTGTACAGATAGCGGTGAAGATATTTCCATGTTTATACAGATAGCGGCGTAAATATATCCATGTTTATACAGATAGCAGTGTAGATATTTCCATGTTTATAGAGATAGTGGTGTAGATAATTTCAATTTTATACAGAGAGTAGTGTAGATATTTCCAAGTTCATACAGATAGTGGTGTCGATATTTCCAGGTTCATACAAATGGCGGTGTAGATATTTCCATGTTCTTCCAGATAGCGGTTTAGTTATTTCCATGTTCATTCAGATAGCGGTGTAGATATTTCCATGTTCATACAGATGGCGGTGTAGATATTTACATGTACACACAGATGGCGGTGTAGATATTTCCATGTTCGTACAGATAGCGGTGTAGTTATTTCCATGTTCATACAGATAGCGGTGTAGATATTTCCATGTTCACAGATAGCGGTGTAGATATTTCCATGTTCATACACTTAGCGGTGTAGATATTTCCATGTTCATACAGATGGCGGTGTAGATATTTACATGTTCATACAGATGGCGGTGTACATATTTCCATGTTCATACAGATAGCGGTGTAGATATTTCCATGTTCATACAGATAGCGGTGTAGATAATTCCATGTTCATACAGTTAGCGGTGTAGATATTTCCATGTTCATACAGATGGCGGTGTAGATATTTCCATGTTCATACAGATCGCGGTGCAGGTATTTCCATGTTCATACAGATAGCGGTGTAGATATTTCCATGTTCATACAGATAGTGGTGTAGATAATTCCATGTTCATACAGTTAGCTGAGTAGATATTTCCATGTTCATACAGATGGCGGTGTAGATATTTACATGTTCATACAGATGGCGGTGTAGATATTTCCATGTTCATACATTTAGCGGTGTAGATATTTCCATGTTCATACAGATGGCGGTGAAGATATTTCCATGTTCATACAGATGGCGGTGTAGATATTTCCATGTTTGTACGGATGGCTGTGTAGATATTTCCATGTTCATACAGGTGGCGGTGTAGTTATTTCCATGTTTATACAGATAGCAGTGTAGTTATTTCCATGTTAATAGAGATAGCTGTGTGGATATTTCCATTGATATACATATAGCTGTGTAGATATTTGCATGTTCATACAGATAGCGGTGTAGATATTTCCATGTTCATACAGATAGCGGTGTAGATATTTCCATGTTCATACAGATAACGGTGTAGATATTTCCATGTTCATACAAACAGCGGTGTAGATATTTCCATATTTATACAGATGGTGGTGTAGATATTTCCATGTATATAGAGATGGCGTTCTAGATATTTCCATGTTTACAGAGATAGTGGTGTAGTTATTTCCAAGTTTATAGAGACAGCGTTGTAGATATTTCCATGTTTATACAGATAGCAGTGAAGATATTTCCATGTTTATACAGATAGCGGTGTAGATATTTCCATGTTTATACAGATAGCAGTGAAGGTATTTCCATGTTTATAGAGATAGTGGTGTAGATAATTTCAATTTTATACAGAGAGCAGTGTAGATATTTCCAAGTTCATACAGATAGCGGTGTAGATATTTCCACGTTTATAGAGATGGTGGTGTAGATATTTCCATGTTCATACAGACGACGGTGTAGATATTTCCATGTTTATAGGGATGGCGGTGTAGATATTTTCATGTTTACACAGATGGCGGTGTAGATATTTCCATGTTCATACAGATGGCGGTATAGATATTTCCATGTTCATACAAATGGCGGTGAAGATATTTCCATGTTCATACAGATGGCGGTGTAGGTATTTCCATGTTTGTACGGATGGCTGTGTAGATATTTCCATGTTCATACAGGTGGCGGTGTAGTTATTTCCATGTTTATACAGATAGCAGTGTAGTTATTTCCATGTTAATAGAGATAGCTGTGTGGATATTTCCATTGATATACATATAGCTGTGTAGATATTTGCATGTTCATACAGATAGCGGTGTAGATATTTCCATGTTCGTACAGATAGCGGTGTAGATATTTCCATGTTCATACAGATAGCGGTGTAGATATTTCCATGTTCATACAGATAACGGTGTAGATATTTCCATGTTCATACAAACAGCGGTGTAGATATTTCCATGTTTATACAGATGGTGGTGTAGATATTTCCATGTATATAGAGATGGCGTTCTAGATATTTCCATGTTTACAGAGATAGTGGTGTAGTTATTTCCAAGTTTATAGAGACAGCGTTGTAGATATTTCCATGTTTATACAGATAGCAGTGAAGATATTTCCATGTTTATACAGATAGCGGTGTAGATATTTCCATGTTTATACAGATAGTAGTGAAGATATTTCCATGTTTATAGAGATAGTGGTGTAGATAATTTCAATTTTATACAGAGAGCAGTGTAGATATTTCCAAGTTCATACAGATAGCGGTGTAGATATTTCCACGTTTATAGAGATGGTGGTGTAGATATTTCCATGTTCATACAGACGACGGTGTAGATATTTCCATGTTTATAGGGATGGCGGTGTAGATATTTTCATGTTTACACAGATGGCGGTGTAGATATTTCCATGTTCATACAGATGGCGGTGTAGATATTTACATGTTCATACAGATGGCGGTGTAGATATTTCCATGTTCATACAGATAGCGGTGTAGATATTTCCATGTTCATACAGATAGCGGTGCAGATAATTCCATGTTCATACAGTTAGCTCTGTAGATATTTCCATGTTCATACAGATGGCGGTGTAGGTATTTGTATGTTCATACAGATGGCGGTGTAGATATTTCCATGTTCATACAGATAGCGGTGTAGATTTTTCCATGTTCATACAGATAGCGGTGTAGATATATCCATGTTTATATAGATAGTGGTGTAGATAATTTCAATTTTATACAAAGTGCAGTGTAGATATTTCCAAGTTCATACAGATAGTGGTGTAGATATTTCCAGGTTCATACAAATGGCGGTGTAGATATTTACATGTTCATACAAATGGCGGTATAGTTATTTCCAGGTTCGTACAGATGTCGGTGTGGATATTTCCATGTTCATACCAATAGCGGTGTAGTTATTTCCATGTTCATACAGTTAGCGGTGTAGATATTTCCATGTTCATACAGAAGGCGGTGTAGATATTTACATGTTCATACAGATGGCGGTGTAGATATTTCCATGTTCGTACGGATGGCAGTGTAGATATTTCCATGTTCATACAGGTGGCGGTGTAGATATTTCCATGTTCATACAGATAGCGGTGTAGGTATTTCCATGTTCATACAGATAGCGGTGTAGATAATTCCATGTTCATACAGTTAGCTGTGTAGATATTTCCATGTTCATACAGATGGCGGTGTAGATATTTACATGTTCATACAGATGGCGGTGTAGATATTTCCATGTTCATACAGATAGCGGTGTAGATAATTCCATGTTCATACAGTTAGCTGTGTAGATATTTCCATGTTCATAGAGATGGCGGTGTAGATATTTACATGTTCATACAGATAGCGGTGTATATATTTCCATGTTCATACAGATAGCGGTGTAGATATTTCCATGTTCGTACAGATAGCGGTGAAGATATTTCCATGTTTATACAGATAGCGGCGTAGATATATCCATGTTTATACAGATAGCAGTGTAGATATTTCCATGTTTGTAGAGATAGTGGTGTAGATAATTTCAATTTTATACAGAGAGCAGTGTAGATATTTCCAAGTTCATACAGATAGTGGTGTCGATATTTCCAGGTTCATACAAATGGCGGTGTAGATATTTCCATGTTCTTCCAGATAGCGGTTTAGTTATTTCCATGTTCATTCAGATAGCGGTGTAGATATTTCCATGTTCATACAGATGGCGGTGTAGATATTTACATGTACACACAGATGGCGGTGTAGATATTTCCATGTTCGTACAGATAGCGGTGTAGTTATTTCCATGTTCATACAGATAGCGGTGTAGATATTTCCATGTTCACAGATAGCGGTGTAGATATTTCCATGTTCATACACTTAGCGGTGTAGATATTTCCATGTTCATACAGATGGCGGTGTAGATATTTACATGTTCATACAGATGGCGGTGTACATATTTCCATGTTCATACAGATAGCGGTGTAGATATTTCCATGTTCATACAGATAGCGGTGTAGATAATTCCATGTTCATACAGTTAGCGGTGTAGATATTTCCATGTTCATACAGATGGCGGTGTAGATATTTCCATGTTCATACAGATCGCGGTGCAGGTATTTCCATGTTCATACAGATAGCGGTGTAGATATTTCCATGTTCATACAGATAGTGGTGTAGATAATTCCATGTTCATACAGTTAGCTGAGTAGATATTTCCATGTTCATACAGATGGCGGTGTAGATATTTACATGTTCATACAGATGGCGGTGTAGATATTTCCATGTTCATACATTTAGCGGTGTAGATATTTCCATGTTCATACAGATGGCGGTGAAGATATTTCCATGTTCATACAGATGGCGGTGTAGATATTTCCATGTTTGTACGGATGGCTGTGTAGATATTTCCATGTTCATACAGGTGGCAGTGTAGTTATTTCCATGTTTATACAGATAGCAGTGTAGTTATTTCCATGTTAATAGAGATAGCTGTGTGGATATTTCCATTGATATACATATAGCTGTGTAGATATTTGCATGTTCATACAGATAGCGGTGTAGATATTTCCATGTTCATACAGATAGCGGTGTAGATATTTCCATGTTCATACAGATAACGGTGTAGATATTTCCATGTTCATACAAACAGCGGTGTAGATATTTCCATATTTATACAGATGGTGGTGTAGATATTTCCATGTATATAGAGATGGCGTTCTAGATATTTCCATGTTTACAGAGATAGTGGTGTAGTTATTTCCAAGTTTATAGAGACAGCGTTGTAGATATTTCCATGTTTATACAGATAGCAGTGAAGATATTTCCATGTTTATACAGATAGCGGTGTAGATATTTCCATGTTTATACAGATAGCAGTGAAGGTATTTCCATGTTTATAGAGATAGTGGTGTAGATAATTTCAATTTTATACAGAGAGCAGTGTAGATATTTCCAAGTTCATACAGATAGCGGTGTAGATATTTCCACGTTTATAGAGATGGTGGTGTAGATATTTCCATGTTCATACAGACGACGGTGTAGATATTTCCATGTTTATAGGGATGGCGGTGTAGATATTTTCATGTTTACACAGATGGCGGTGTAGATATTTCCATGTTCATACAGATGGCGGTATAGATATTTCCATGTTCATACAAATGGCGGTGAAGATATTTCCATGTTCATACAGATGGCGGTGTAGGTATTTCCATGTTTGTACGGATGGCTGTGTAGATATTTCCATGTTCATACAGGAGGCGGTGTAGTTATTTCCATGTTTATACAGATAGCAGTGTAGTTATTTCCATGTTAATAGAGATAGCTGTGTGGATATTTCCATTGATATACATATAGCTGTGTAGATATTTGCATGTTCATACAGATAGCGGTGTAGATATTTCCATGTTCGTACAGATAGCGGTGTAGATATTTCCATGTACATACAGATAGCGGTGTAGATATTTCCATGTTCATACAGATAACGGTGTAGATATTTCCATGTTCATACAAACAGCGGTGTAGATATTTCCATGTTTATACAGATGGTGGTGTAGATATTTCCATGTATATAGAGATGGCGTTCTAGATATTTCCATGTTTACAGAGATAGTGGTGTAGTTATTTCCAAGTTTATAGAGACAGCGTTGTAGATATTTCCATGTTTATACAGATAGCAGTGAAGATATTTCCATGTTTATACAGATAGCGGTGTAGATATTTCCATGTTTATACAGATAGCAGTGAAGATATTTCCATGTTTATAGAGATAGTGGTGTAGATAATTTCAATTTTATACAGAGAGCAGTGTAGATATTTCCAAGTTCATACAGATAGCGGTGTAGATATTTCCACGTTTATAGAGATGGTGGTGTAGATATTTCCATGTTCATACAGACGACGGTGTAGATATTTCCATGTTTATAGGGATGGCGGTGTAGATATTTTCATGTTTACACAGATGGCGGTGTAGATATTTCCATGTTCATACAGATGGCGGTGTAGATATTTCCATGTTCATACAGATAGTGGTGTAGATATTTCCATGTTCATACAGATAGCGGTGCAGATAATTCCATGTTCATACAGTTAGCTCTGTAGATATTTCCATGTTCATACAGATGGCGGTGTAGGTATTTGTATGTTCATACAGATGGCGGTGTAGATATTTCCATGTTCATACAGATAGCGGTGTAGATTTTTCCATGTTCATACAGATAGCGGTGTAGA
This sequence comes from Gorilla gorilla gorilla, assembly GCF_029281585.2. Classification (NCBI taxonomy): domain Eukaryota; kingdom Metazoa; phylum Chordata; class Mammalia; order Primates; family Hominidae; genus Gorilla; species Gorilla gorilla. Next base: position 13,842,473 of record NC_073235.2, on the reverse strand, counting down.
TATATCCATGTTTATATAGATAATGGTGTAGATAATTTCAATTTTATACAAAGTGCAGTGTAGATATTTCCAAGTTCATACAGATAGTGGTGTAGATATTTCCAGGTTCATACAAATGGCGGTGTAGATATTTACATGTTCATACAAATGGCGGTATAGTTATTTCCATGTTCGTACAGATGTCGGTGTGGATATTTCCATGTTCATACCAATAGCGGTGTAGATATTTCCATGTTCATACAGTTAGCGGTGTAGATATTTCCATGTTCATACAGAAGGCGGTGTAGATATTTACATGTTCATACAGATGGCGGTGTAGATATTTCCATGTTCGTACGGATGGCAGTGTAGATATTTCCATGTTCATACAGGTGGCGGTGTAGATATTTCCATGTTCATACAGATAGCGGTGTAGGTATTTCCATGTTCATACAGATAGCGGTGTAGATAATTCCATGTTCATACAGTTAGCTGTGTAGATATTTCCATGTTCATACAGATGGCGGTGTAGATATTTACATGTTCATACAGATGGCGGTGTAGATATTTCCATGTTCATACAGATAGCGGTGTAGATATTTCCATGTTCATACAGATAGCGGTGTATATATTTCCATGTTCATACAGATAGCGGTGTAGATATTTCCATGTTCGTACAGATAGCGGTGAAGATATTTCCATGTTTATACAGATAGCGGCGTAGATATATCCATGTTTATACAGATAGCAGTGTAGATATTTCCATGTTTATAGAGATAGTGGTGTAGATAATTTCAATTTTATACAGAGAGCAGTGTAGATATTTCCAAGTTCATACAGATAGTGGTGTCGATATTTCCAGGTTCATACAAATGGCGGTGTAGATATTTCCATGTTCTTCCAGATAGCGGTTTAGTTATTTCCATGTTCATTCAGATAGCGGTGTAGATATTTCCATGTTCATACAGATGGCGGTGTAGATATTTACATGTTCACACAGATGGCGGTGTAGATATTTCCATGTTCGTACAGATAGCGGTGAAGATATTTCCATGTTTATACAGATAGCGGCGTAGATATATCCATGTTTATACAGATAGCAGTGTAGATATTTCCATGTTTATAGAGATAGTGGTGTAGATAATTTCAATTTTATACAGAGAGCAGTGTAGATATTTCCAAGTTCATACAGATAGTGGTGTCGATATTTCCAGGTTCATACAAATGGCGGTGTAGATATTTCCATGTTCTTCCAGATAGCGGTTTAGTTATTTCCATGTTCATTCAGATAGCGGTGTAGATATTTCCATGTTCATACAGATGGCGGTGTAGATATTTACATGTTCACACAGATGGCGGTGTAGATATTTCCATGTTCGTACAGATAGCGGTGTAGTTATTTCTATGTTCATACAGATAGCGGTGTAGATATTTCCATGTTCACAGATAGCGGTTTAGATATTTCCATGTTCATACAGATAGCGGTGCAGATAATTCCATGTTCATACAGTTAGCTCTGTAGATATTTCCATGTTCATACAGATGGCGGTGTAGGTATTTGTATGTTCATACAGATGGCGGTGTAGATATTTCCATGTTCATACAGATAGCGGTGTAGATTTTTCCATGTTCATACAGATAGCGGTGTAGATATATCCATGTTTATATAGATAGTGGTGTAGATAATTTCAATTTTATACAAAGTGCAGTGTAGATATTTCCAAGTTCATACAGATAGTGGTGTAGATATTTCCAGGTTCATACAAATGGCGGTGTAGATATTTACATGTTCATACAAATGGCGGTATAGTTATTTCCATGTTCGTACAGATGTCGGTGTGGATATTTCCATGTTCATACCAATAGCGGTGTAGTTATTTCCATGTTCATACAGTTAGCGGTGTAGATATTTCCATGTTCATACAGAAGGCGGTGTAGATATTTACATGTTCATACAGATGGCGGTGTAGATATTTCCATGTTCGTACGGATGGCAGTGTAGATATTTCCATGTTCATACAGGTGGCGGTGTAGATATTTCCATGTTCATACAGATAGCGGTGTAGGTATTTCCATGTTCATACAGATAGCGGTGTAGATAATTCCATGTTCATACAGTTAGCTGTGTAGATATTTCCATGTTCATACAGATGGCGGTGTAGATATTTACATGTTCATACAGATGGCGGTGTAGATATTTCCATGTTCATACAGATAGCGGTGTAGATATTTCCATGTTCATACAGATAGCGGTGTATATATTTCCATGTTCATACAGATAGCGGTGTAGATATTTCCATGTTCGTACAGATAGCGGTGAAGATATTTCCATGTTTATACAGATAGCGGCGTAGATATATCCATGTTTATACAGATAGCAGTGTAGATATTTCCATGTTCATACAGATGGCGGTGTAGATATTTACATGTTCATACAGATGGCGGTGTAGATATTTCCATGTTCATACAGATGGCGGTGTAGTTATTTCCATGTTCATACATATAGCGGTGCAGATAATTCCATGTTCATACAGTTAGCTCTGTAGATATTTCCATGTTCATACAGATGGCGGTGTAGGTATTTGTATGTTCATACAGATGGCGGTGTAGATATTTCCATGTTCATACAGATAGCGGTGTAGATTTTTCCATGTTCATACAGATAGCGGTGTAGATATATCCATGTTTATATAGATAGTGGTGTAGATAATTTCAATTTTATACAAAGTGCAGTGTAGATATTTCCAAGTTCATACATATAGTGGTGTAGATATTTCCAGGTTCATACAAATGGCGGTGTAGATATTTACATGTTCATACAAATGGCGGTATAGTTATTTCCATGTTCGTACAGATGTCGGTGTGGATATTTCCATGTTCATACCAATAGCGGTGTAGTTATTTCCATGTTCATACAGTTAGCGGTGTAGATATTTCCATGTTCATACAGAAGGCGGTGTAGATATTTCCATGTTCATACATTTAGCGGTGTAGATATTTCCATGTTCATACAGATGGCGGTGAAGATATTTCCATGTTCATACAGATGGCGGTGTAGATATTTCCATGTTTGTACGGATGGCTGTGTAGATATTTCCATGTTCATACAGGTGGCGGTGTAGTTATTTCCATGTTTATACAGATAGCAGTGTAGTTATTTCCATGTTAATAGAGATAGCTGTGTGGATATTTCCATTGATATACATATAGCTGTGTAGATATTTGCATGTTCATACAGATAGCGGTGTAGATATTTCCATGTTCGTACAGATAGCGGTGTAGATATTTCCATGTTCATACAGATAGCGGTGTAGATATTTCCATGTTCATACAGATAACGGTGTAGATATTTCCATGTTCATACAAACAGCGGTGTAGATATTTCCATGTTTATACAGATGGTGGTGTAGATATTTCCATGTATATAGAGATGGCGTTCTAGATATTTCCATGTTTACAGAGATAGTGGTGTAGTTATTTCCAAGTTTATAGAGACAGCGTTGTAGATATTTCCATGTTTATACAGATAGCAGTGAAGATATTTCCATGTTTATACAGATAGCGGTGTAGATATTTCCATGTTTATACAGATAGCAGTGAAGATATTTCCATGTTTATAGAGATAGTGGTGTAGATAATTTCAATTTTATACAGAGAGCAGTGTAGATATTTCCAAGTTCATACAGATAGCGGTGTAGATATTTCCACGTTTATAGAGATGGTGGTGTAGATATTTCCATGTTCATACAGACGACGGTGTAGATATTTCCATGTTTATAGGGATGGCGGTGTAGATATTTTCATGTTTACACAGATGGCGGTGTAGATATTTCCATGCTCATACAGATGGCGGTGTAGATATTTACATGTTCATACAGATGGCGGTGTAGATATTTCCATGTTCATACAGATAGCGGTGTAGATATTTCCATGTTCATACAGATAGCGGTGCAGATAATTCCATGTTCATACAGTTAGCTCTGTAGATATTTCCATGTTCATACAGATGGCGGTGTAGGTATTTGTATGTTCATACAGATGGCGGTGTAGATATTTCCATGTTCATACAGATAGCGGTGTAGATTTTTCCATGTTCATACAGATAGCGGTGTAGATATATCCATGTTTATATAGATAGTGGTGTAGATAATTTCAATTTTATACAAAGTGCAGTGTAGATATTTCCAAGTTCATACAGATAGTGGTGTAGATATTTCCAGGTTCATACAAATGGCGGTGTAGATATTTACATGTTCATACAAATGGCGGTATAGTTATTTCCATGTTCGTACAGATGTCGGTGTGGATATTTCCATGTTCATACCAATAGCGGTGTAGTTATTTCCATGTTCATACAGTTAGCGGTGTAGATATTTCCATGTTCATACAGAAGGCGGTGTAGATATTTACATGTTCATACAGATGGCGGTGTAGATATTTCCATGTTCGTACGGATGGCAGTGTAGATATTTCCATGTTCATACAGGTGGCGGTGTAGATATTTCCATGTTCATACAGATAGCGGTGTAGGTATTTCCATGTTCATACAGATAGCGGTGTAGATAATTCCATGTTCATACAGTTAGCTGTGTAGATATTTCCATGTTCATACAGATGGCGGTGTAGATATTTACATGTTCATACAGATGGCGGTGTAGATATTTCCATGTTCATACAGATAGCGGTGTAGATATTTCCATGTTCATACAGATAGCGGTGTATATATTTCCATGTTCATACAGATAGCGGTGTAGATATTTCCATGTTCGTACAGATAGCGGTGAAGATATTTCCATGTTTATACAGATAGCGGCGTAGATATATCCATGTTTATACAGATAGCAGTGTAGATATTTCCATGTTTATAGAGATAGTGGTGTAGATAATTTCAATTTTATACAGAGAGCAGTGTAGATATTTCCAAGTTCATACAGATAGTGGTGTCGATATTTCCAGGTTCATACAAATGGCGGTGTAGATATTTCCATGTTCTTCCAGATAGCGGTTTAGTTATTTCCATGTTCATTCAGATAGCGGTGTTGATATTTCCATGTTCATACAGATAACGGTGTAGATAATTCCATGTTCATACAGATAGCGGTATAGATATTTCCATGTTCGTACAGATGGCGGTGTAGATATTTCCATGTTCATAGAGATGGCGGTGTAGATATTTCCATGTTTATGCAGATAGCGGTGTAGATATTTCCATGTTTATTCAGATGGTGGTGTAGATATTTCCATGTTTATAGAGATGGAGGTCTAGATATTTTCATGTTTACAGAGATAGTGGTGTAGTTATTTCCAAGTTTATAGAGACAGCGTTGTAAATATTTCCATGTTTATACAGATAGCTGTGAAGATATTTCCTTGTTTATACAGAGAGCATTGTAGATATTTCCATGTTTATACAGATAGCAGTGTAGATATTTCCATGTTTATAGAGATAGTGGTGTAGATAATTTCAATTTTATACAGAGAGCAGTGTAGATATTTCCAAGTTCATACAGATAGCGGTGTAGTTATTTCCACGTTTATAGAGATGGCGGTGTAGACATGTCCATGTTCGTACAGATGGCGGTGTAGAATTTCCATGTTCATACAGATGGCGGTGTAGATATTTCGAAGTTTATAGAGATAGCGCTGTAGTTATTTCCATATTTATAGAGAAATCGGTGTAGATATTTCCATGTATATTCAGATAGCTGTGTAGATATTTCCATGTTCATGCAGATAGCGGTGTAGATATTTCCATGTTCATCCAGATGCCGGTGTACATATATCCATGTTAATACCGATGGCAGTGAAGATATTTCCATGTTCATACAGATGGCGGTTTAGGTATTTCCATGTTCATACAAATGGCGGTTTAGATATTTCCATGTTCATAGAGATGGCGGTGTAGATATTTCCAAGTTTATACAGATAGTAGTGTAGTTATTTCCATGTTTATAGAGATAGCAGTGTAGATATTTCCATTGATATAAAGATAGCTGTGTAGATATTTGCATGTTCATACAGATAGCGGTGTAGATATTTCCATGTTTATACAGATAGCGGTGTAGATATTTCCATATTCATACAGATAGCGGTGTAGATATTTCCATGTTCATACAGATAGGGGTGTAGATATTTCCATGTTCACAGATAGCGGTGTAGATATTTCCATGTTCATACACTTAGCGGTGTAGATATTTCCATGTTCATACAGATGGCGGTGTAGATATTTACATGTTCATACAGATGGCGGTGTAGTTATTTCCATGTTCATACAGATAGCGGTGTAGAGATTTCCATGTTAATACAGATAGCGGTGTAGATATTTCCATGTTGATACAGATAGCGGTGTAGATATTTCCATGTTCATACCAATTGCGTTGTAGACATTTCCATGTTCTTACAGTTAGCGGTGTAGATATTTCCATGTTCATACAGATAGCGGTGTCGATATTTCCATGTTCATACAGATAGCGGTGTAGATATTTCCATGTTCATACAGATAGCGGTGTAGATATTTCCATGTTCATACAGATAGCGGTGTAGATAATTCCATGTTCATACAGTTAGCGGTGTAGATATTTCCATGTTCATACATATGGCGGTGTAGATATTTACATGTTCATACAGATCGCGGTGTAGGTATTTCCATGTTCATACTGATAGCGGTGTAGATATTTCCATGTTCATACAGATAGTGGTGTAGATAATTCCATGTTCATACAGTTAGCTGTGTAGATATTTCCATGTTCATACAGATGGCGGCGTAGATATTTACATGTTCATACAGATGGCGGTGTAGATATTTCCATGTTCATACATTTAGCGGTGTAGATATTTCCATGTTCATACAGATGGCGGTGAAGATATTTCCATGTTCATACAGATGGCGGTGTAGATATTTCCATGTTTGTACGGATGGCTGTGTAGATATTTCCATGTTCATACAGGTGGCGGTGTAGATTTTTCCATGTTTATACAGATAGCAGTGTAGTTATTTCCATGTTAATAGAGATAGCTGTGTGGATATTTCCATTGATATACATATAGCTGTGTAGATATTTGCATGTTCATACAGATAGCGGTGTAGATATTTCCATGTTCGTACAGATAGCGGTGTAGATATTTCCATGTTCATACAGATAGCGGTGTAGATATTTCCATGTTCATACAGATAACGGTGTAGATATTTCCATGTTCATACAAACAGCGGTGTAGATATTTCCATGTTTATACAGATGGTGGTGTAGATATTTTCATGTATATAGAGATGGCGTTCTAGATATTTCCATGTTTACAGAGATAGTGGTGTAGTTATTTCCAAGTTTATAGAGACAGCGTTGTAGATATTTCCATGTTTATACAGATAGCAGTGAAGATATTTCCATGTTTATACAGATAGCGGTGTAGATATTTCCATGTTTATACAGATAGCAGTGAAGATATTTCCATGTTTATAGAGATAGTGGTGTAGATAATTTCAATTTTATACAGAGAGCAGTGTAGATATTTCCAAGTTCATACAGATAGCGGTGTAGATATTTCCACGTTTATAGAGATGGTGGTGTAGATATTTCCATGTTCATACAGACGACGGTGTAGATATTTCCATGTTTATAGGGATGGCGGTGTAGATATTTTCATGTTTACACAGATGGCGGTGTAGATATTTCCATGCTCATACAGATGGCGGTGTAGATATTTACATGTTCATACAGATGGCGGTGTAGATATTTCCATGTTCATACAGATAGCGGTGTAGATATTTCCATGTTCATACAGATAGCGGTGCAGATAATTCCATGTTCATACAGTTAGCTCTGTAGATATTTCCATGTTCATACAGATGGCGGTGTAGGTATTTGTATGTTCATACAGATGGCGGTGTAGATATTTCCATGTTCATACAGATAGCGGTGTAGATTTTTCCATGTTCATACAGATAGCGGTGTAGATATATCCATGTTTATATAGATAGTGGTGTAGATAATTTCAATTTTATACAAAGTGCAGTGTAGATATTTCCAAGTTCATACAGATAGTGGTGTAGATATTTCCAGGTTCATACAAATGGCGGTGTAGATATTTACATGTTCATACAAATGGCGGTATAGTTATTTCCATGTTCGTACAGATGTCGGTGTGGATATTTCCATGTTCATACCAATAGCGGTGTAGTTATTTCCATGTTCATACAGTTAGCGGTGTAGATATTTCCATGTTCATACAGAAGGCGGTGTAGATATTTACATGTTCATACAGATGGCGGTGTAGATATTTCCATGTTCGTACGGATGGCAGTGTAGATATTTCCATGTTCATACAGGTGGCGGTGTAGATATTTCCATGTTCATACAGATAGCGGTGTAGGTATTTCCATGTTCATACAGATAGCGGTGTAGATAATTCCATGTTCATACAGTTAGCTGTGTAGATATTTCCATGTTCATACAGATGGCGGTGTAGATATTTACATGTTCATACAGATGGCGGTGTAGATATTTCCATGTTCATACAGATAGCGGTGTAGATATTTCCATGTTCATACAGATAGCGGTGTATATATTTCCATGTTCATACAGATAGCGGTGTAGATATTTCCATGTTCGTACAGATAGCGGTGAAGATATTTCCATGTTTATACAGATAGCGGCGTAGATATATCCATGTTTATACAGATAGCAGTGTAGATACTTCCATGTTTATAGAGATAGTGGTGTAGATAATTTCAATTTTATACAGAGAGCAGTGTAGATATTTCCAAGTTCATACAGATAGTGGTGTCGATATTTCCAGGTTCATACAAATGGCGGTGTAGATATTTCCATGTTCTTCCAGATAGCGGTTTAGTTATTTCCATGTTCATTCAGATAGCGGTGTTGATATTTCCATGTTCATACAGATAACGGTGTAGATAATTCCATGTTCATACAGATAGCGGTATAGATATTTCCATGTTCGTACAGATGGCGGTGTAGATATTTCCATGTTCATAGAGATGGCGGTGTAGATATTTCCATGTTTATGCAGATAGCGGTGTAGATATTTCCATGTTTATTCAGATGGTGGTGTAGATATTTCCATGTTTATAGAGATGGAGGTCTAGATATTTTCATGTTTACAGAGATAGTGGTGTAGTTATTTCCAAGTTTATAGAGACAGCGTTGTAAATATTTCCATGTTTATACAGATAGCTGTGAAGATATTTCCTTGTTTATACAGAGAGCATTGTAGATATTTCCATGTTTATACAGATAGCAGTGTAGATATTTCCATGTTTATAGAGATAGTGGTGTAGATAATTTCAATTTTATACAGAGAGCAGTGTAGATATTTCCAAGTTCATACAGATAGCGGTGTAGTTATTTCCACGTTTATAGAGATGGCGGTGTAGACATGTCCATGTTCGTACAGATGGCGGTGTAGAATTTCCATGTTCATACAGATGGCGGTGTAGATATTTCGAAGTTTATAGAGATAGCGCTGTAGTTATTTCCATATTTATAGAGAAATCGGTGTAGATATTTCCATGTATATTCAGATAGCTGTGTAGATATTTCCATGTTCATGCAGATAGCGGTGTAGATATTTCCATGTTCATCCAGATGCCGGTGTACATATATCCATGTTAATACCGATGGCAGTGAAGATATTTCCATGTTCATACAGATGGCGGTTTAGGTATTTCCATGTTCATACAAATGGCGGTGTAGATATTTCCATGTTCATAGAGATGGCGGTGTAGATATTTCCAAGTTTATACAGATAGTAGTGTAGTTATTTCCATGTTTATAGAGATAGCAGTGTAGATATTTCCATTGATATAAAGATAGCTGTGTAGATATTTGCATGTTCATACAGATAGCGGTGTAGATATTTCCATGTTTATACAGATAGCGGTGTAGATATTTCCATATTCATACAGATAGCGGTGTAGATATTTCCATGTTCATACAGATAGGGGTGTAGATATTTCCATGTTCACAGATAGCGGTGTAGATATTTCCATGTTCATACACTTAGCGGTGTAGATATTTCCATGTTCATACAGATGGCGGTGTAGATATTTACATGTTCATACAGATGGCGGTGTAGTTATTTCCATGTTCATACAGATAGCGGTGTAGAGATTTCCATGTTAATACAGATAGCGGTGTAGATATTTCCATGTTGATACAGATAGCGGTGTAGATATTTCCATGTTCATACCAATTGCGTTGTAGACATTTCCATGTTCTTACAGTTAGCGGTGTAGATATTTCCATGTTCATACAGATAGCGGTGTCGATATTTCCATGTTCATACAGATAGCGGTGTAGATATTTCCATGTTCATACAGATAGCGGTGTAGATATTTCCATGTTCATACAGATAGCGGTGTAGATAATTCCATGTTCATACAGTTAGCGGTGTAGATATTTCCATGTTCATACATATGGCGGTGTAGATATTTACATGTTCATACAGATCGCGGTGTAGGTATTTCCATGTTCATACTGATAGCGGTGTAGATATTTCCATGTTCATACAGATAGTGGTGTAGATAATTCCATGTTCATACAGTTAGCTGTGTAGATATTTCCATGTTCATACAGATGGCGGCGTAGATATTTACATGTTCATACAGATGGCGGTGTAGATATTTCCATGTTCATACATTTAGCGGTGTAGATATTTCCATGTTCATACAGATGGCGGTGAAGATATTTCCATGTTCATACAGATGGCGGTGTAGATATTTCCATGTTTGTACGGATGGCTGTGTAGATATTTCCATGTTCATACAGGTGGCGGTGTAGATTTTTCCATGTTTATACAGATAGCAGTGTAGTTATTTCCATGTTTATAGAGACAGCTGTGTAGATATTTCCATTGATATACAGATAGCTGTGTAGATATTTGCATGTTCATACAGATATCGGTGTAGATATTTCCATGTTCGTACAGATAGCGGTGTAGATATTTCCATGTTCATACAGATAGCGGTGTAGATATTTCCGTGTTCATACAGATAACGGTGTAGATATTTCCGTGTTCATACAGATAGTGGTATAGATATTTCCATGTTCATACAGTTAGCGGTGTAGATATTTCCATGTTCATACAGATGGCGGTGTAGATGTTTACATGTTCATACAAATGGCGGTATAGGTATTTCCATGTTCGTACAGATGGCGGTGTAGATATTTCCATGTTCATAGAGATGGCGGTGTAGATATTTCCATGTTTATGCAGAGAGCGGTATAGTTATTTCCATGTTTATACAGATGGTGGTGTAGATATTTCCATGTTTATAGAGATGGCGGTCTAGATATTTCCATGTTTACAGAGATAGTGGTGTAGTTATTTCCAAGTTTATAGAGACAGCGTTGTAGATATTTCCATGTTTATACAGATAGCGGTGAAGATATTTCCATGTTTATACAGATAGCGGTGTAGATATTTCCATGTTTATACAGATAGCAGTGTAGATATTTCCATGTTTATAGAGATAGTGGTGTAGATAATTTCAATTTTATACAGAGAGCAGTGTAGATATTTCCAAGTTCATACAGATAGCGGTGTAGATATTTCCATGTTTATAGCGATGGCGGTGTAGATATTTCCATGTTCATACAGAGGACGGTGCAGATATTTCCATGTACATACAGATGGCGGTGTAGATATTTTCATGTTTACACAGATGGCGGTGTAGATATATCCATGTTTACATGGATAGCGGTGTAGACATTTCCATGTTTACAGAGATTACGGTGTGGATATTTCCATGTTTATGCAGATAGCAGTGTAGATATTTCCATGTTTATACAGATAGCGGTGCGGATATTTCCATGTTTATTCAGATAGCGGTGCGCATATTTCCAGGTTTATACAGATAGTTGGGCAGATATTTCCATGTTTATACAGATAGCGGTGTAGATATTTCCATCTTAATACAGATGGCGGTGTAGATATGTCCATGTTCGTACAGACGGCGGTGTAGATATTTCCAAGTTCATACAGATGGCGGTGTAGATATTTCGAAGTTTATGGAGATAGCGCTGTAGTTATTTCCATATTTATTGAGAAATTGGTGTAGATATTTCCATGTATATTCAGATAGCTGTGTAGATATTTCCATGTTCATGCAGATAGCGGTGTAGATATTTCCATGTTCATCCAGATGCCGGTGTACATATATCCATGTTCATACAGATGGCGGTGAAGATATTTCCATGTTCATACAGATGGCGGTTTAGGTATTTCCATGTTCATACAAATGGCGGTGTAGATATTTCCATGTTCATAGAGATGGCGGTGTAGATACTTCCAGGTTCATACAAATGGCGGTGTAGATATTTCCATGTTCATAGAGATGGCGGTGTAGATATTTCCATGTTTATACAGATAGCAGTGTAGTTATTTCCATGTTTATAGAGATACCAGTGTGGATATTTCCATTGATATACAGATAGCTTTGTAGATATTTGCATGTTTGTACAGATAGCGGTGTAGATATTTCCATGTTCATACAGACAGCGGTGTTGATATTTCCATGTTCATACAGACAGCGGTGTAGATATTTCCATGTTCATACAGATAGCGGTGTAGATATTTCCATGTTCATACAGATAGCGGTGTAGATATTTCCATGTTCATACAGATGGCGGTGTAGATATTTACATGTTCATACAGATGGCGGTGTAGATATTTCCATGTTCATACAGATGGCGGTGTAGAGATTTCCATGTTCATGCAGATAGCGGTGTAGATATTTCCAAGTTCATACAGATAGCGGTGTAGATATTTCCATGTTCATACCAATAGCGGTGTAGTCATTTCCATGTTCCTACAGTTAGCGGTGTAGATATTTCCATGTTCATACAGATGGCGGTGTAGATATTTACATGTTCATACAGATGGCGGTGTAGATATTTCCATGTTCGTACGGATGGCAGTGTAAATATTTCCATGTTCATACAGGTGGCGGTGTAGATATTTCCATGTTTATACAGATAGCAGTGTAGTTATTTCCATGTTTATAGAGATAGCAGTGTATACATTTCTATTGATATACAGATAGCTGTGTAGATATTTGCATGGTCACACAGATAACGGTGTAGATATTTCCATGTTCGTACAGATAGCGGTGTAGATATTTCCATGTTCATACAGATAGCGGTGTAGATATTTCCATGTTCTTACAGATAACGGTGTAGATATTTCCATGTCCATACAGACGGCGGTATAGATATTTCCATGTTCGTACAGATAGCGGTGTAGATATTTCCATGTTCATACAGTTAGCGGTGTAGATATTTCCATGTTCATACAGATGGCGGTGTAGATATTTACATGTTCATACAGATGGAGGTATAGATATTTCCATGTTCGTACAGATGGCGGTGTAGGTATTTCCATGTTCATAGAGATGGCGGTGTAGATATTTCCATGTTTATGCAGATAGCGGTTTAGATATTTCCATGTTTATACAGATGGTGGTGTAGATATTTCCATGTTTATAGAGATGGCAGTCCAGAAATTTTCATGTTTACAGAGATAGTGGTGTAGTTATTTCCAAGTTTATATAGACAGTGTTTTAGATATTTCCTTGTTTATACAGATAGCGGTGAAGATATTTCCATGTTTATACAGATAGCGGTGTAGATATTTCCATGTTTATACAGATAACAGTGTAGATATTTCGATGTTTATAGAGATAGTGGTGTAGATAATTTCAATTTTATACAGAGAGCAGTGTAGATATTTCCAAGTTCATACAGATAGCGGTGTAGATATTTCCACGTTTATAGAGATGGCGGAGTAGATATTTCCATGTTCATACAGAGGACGGTGTAGATATTTCCATGTCTATAGGGATGGCGGTGTAGATATTTTCATGTTTACACCGATGGCGGTGTAGATATTTCCATGTTTACACAGATAGCGGTGTAGACATTTCCATGTTTACACAGATAGCGGTGTGGATATTTCCATGTTTATGCAGATAGCAGTGTAGATATTTCCATGTTTATACATATAGCGGTGTGGATATTTCCATGTTTATTCAGATAGCGGTGCGGATATTTCCATGTTTATACAGATAGTTGGGCAGATATTTCCATGTTTCTACAGATAGCAGTGTAGATATTTCCATCTTAATACAGATGGCGGTGTAGATATGTCCATGTTTGTAAAGATGGCTTTGTAGATATTTCCATGTTCATACAGATGGTGGTGTAGATATTTTGAAGTTTATATAGATAGCGCTGTAGTTATTTCCATATTTATTGAGAAATGTGTGTAGATATTTCCATGTATATTCAGATAGCTGAGTAGATATTTCCATGTTCATCCAGATGCCGGTGTACATATATCCATGTTCATACAGCTGGCGGTGAAGATATTTCCATGTTCATACAGATGGTGGTGTAGATATTTCCATGTCCATACAAATGGCGGTGTAGATATTTCCATGTTCATAGAGATGGCGGTGTAGATATTTCCATGTTCATACAAATGGCGGTGTAGATATTTCCATGTTCATAGAGATGGCGGTGTAGATATTTCCATATTTATAGAGATAGCAGTGTAGTTATTACCGTGTTTATAGAGATAGCAGTGTAGATATTTCAATTGATATACGGATAGCTGTGTAGATATTTGCATGTTCATAGAGATAGCGGTGTAGATATTTTCATGTTCATACAGATAGCGGTGTAGATATTTCCATGTTCATACAGTTAGCGTTGTAGATATTTCCATGTTCATACAGATAGCGGTGTAGATATTTCCATGTTCATACAGATAGCGGTGTAGATATTTCCATGTTCATACAGTTAGCTGTGTAGATATTTCCATGTTCATACAGATGGCGGTGTAGATATTTACATGTTCATACAGATGGCGGTGTAGATATTTCCATGTTCATACTGATAGCGGTGTAGATATTTCCATGTTCATACAGATAGCGGTGTAGATATTTCCAAGTTCATACAGATAGAGGCGTAGATATTTCCATGTTCATACCAATAGCGGTGTAGACATTTCCATGTTCATACATTTAGCGGTGTAGATATTTCCATGTTCATACAGATGGCAGTGAAGATATTTCCATGTTCATACAGATGGCGGTGTAGATATTTCCATGTTTGTACGGATGGCAGTGTAGATATTTCCATGTTCATACAGGTGGCGGTGTAGTTATTTCCATGTTTATACAGATAGCAGTGTAGTTATTTCCATGTTAATAGAGATAGCTGTGTAGATATTTCCATCGATATACAGATAGCTGTGTAGATATTTGCATGTTCATACAGATAGCGGTGTAGATATTTCCATGTTCGTACAGATAGCGGTGTAGATATTTCCATGTTCCTACAGATAGCGGTGTAGATATTTCCATGTTCATACAGATAACGCTGTAGATATTTCCATGATCATACAGACAGCGGTGTAGATACTTCCATGTTCATACAGATGGCGGTGTAGATATTTACATATTCATACAGATGGCGGTATAGATATTTCCATGTTCGTACAGATGGCGGTGTAGATATTTCCATGTTCATACAGATAGCGGTATAGATATTTCCATGTTTATACAGATGGTGGTGTAGATATTTCCATGTATATAGAGATGGCGGTCTAGATATTTCCATGTTTACAGAGATAGTGGTGTAGTTATTTCCAAGTTTATAGAGACAGCGTTGTAGATATTTCCATGTTTATGCAGATAGCGGTGTAGATATTTCCATGTTCATCCAGATGCCGGTGTACATATATCCATGTTCATACAGATGGCGGTGAAGATATTTCCATGTTCATACAGATGGCGGTGTAGATATTTACATGTTCATACAGATGGCGGTGTAGATATTTCCATGTTAATACAGATAGCGGTGTAGATATTTCCATGTTCATACAGATAGCGGTGTAGATAATTCCATGTTCATACAGTTAGCTCTGTAGATATTTCCATGTTCATACAGATGGGTTATAGGTATTTGTATGTTCATACAGATGGCAGTGTAGATATTTCCATGTTCGTACAGATGGCGGTGTAGATATTTCCATGTTCATACAGATGGCGGTGTAGATATTTCCATGTTCATACAGATGGCGGTGTAGATATTTACATGTTCATACAGATGGTTGTATAGATATTTCCATGTTCGTACAGATGGCGGTGTAGGTATTTCCATGATCATAGAGATGGCGGTGTAGATATTTCCATGTTTATGCAGATGGCGGTTTAGATATTTCCATTTTTATACAGATGGTGGTGTAGATATTTCCATGTTTATAGAGATGGCAGTCCAGATATTTCCATGTTTACAGAGATAGTGGTGTAGTTATTTCCAAGTTTATAGAGACAGCGTTGTAGATATTTCCTTGTTTATACAGATAGCGGTGAAGATATTTCCATGTTTATACAGATAGCGGTGTAGATATTTCCATGTTTATACAGATAGCTGTGTAGATATTTCGATGTTTATGGAGATAGTGGTGTAGATAATTTCAATTTTATACAGAGAGCAGTGTGGATATTTCCAAGTTCATACAGATAGCGGTGTAGATATTTCCACATTTATAGAGATGGCGGTGTAGATATTTCCATGTTCATACAGAGGACGGTGTAGATATTTCCATGTTTATAGGGATGGCGGTTTAGATATTTTCATGTTTACGCAGATGGCGGTGTAGATATTTCCATGTTTACAAGGATAGCAGTGTAGACATTTCCATGTTTTTTCAGATAGCGGTGCGGATATTTCCATGTTTATACAGATAGTTGGGCAGATATTTCCATGTTTATACAGATAGCGGTGTAGATATTTCCATCTTAATACAGATGGCGGTGTAGATATGTCCATGTTCGTACAGATGGCGGTGTAGATATTTTCAAGTTCATACAGATGGTGGTGTAGATATTTCGAAGTTTATAGAGGTAGCCCTGTAGTTATTTCCATATTTATTGAGAAATCGGTGTAGATATTTCCATGTATATTCAGATAGCTGTGTAGATATTTCCATGTTCATGCAGATAGTGGTGTAGATATTTCCATGTTCATCCAGATGCCAGTGTACATATATCCATGTTCATACAGATGGCGGTGAAGATATTTCCATGTTCATACAGATGGCGGTTTAGGTATTTCCATGTTCATACAAATGGCGGTGTAGATATTTCCATGTTCATAGAGATGGCGGTGTAGATATTTCCAGGATCATACAAATGGCGGTGTAGATATTTCCATGTTCATAGAGATGGCGGTGTAGATATTTCCATGTTTATACAGATAGCAGTGTAGTTATTTCCATGTTTATAGAGATAACAGTGTGGATATTTCCATTGATATACAGACAGCTGTGTAGATATTTGAATGTTCGTACAGATAGCGGTGTAGATATTTCCATGTTAATACAGATAGCGGTGTTGATATTTCCATGTTCATACAGATAGCGGTGTAGATATTTCCATGTTCATACAGATAGTGGTGTAGATATTTCCATGTTCATACAGATAGCGGTGTAGATATTTCCATGTTCATACAGATGGCGGTGTAGAGATTTCCATGTTCATACAGATAGCGGTGTAGATATTTCCATGTTCATACAGATAGCGGTGTAGATATTTCCATGTTCATACCAATAGCGGTGTAGACATTTCCATGTTCATACAGATAGCGGTGTAGAGATTTCCATGTTCATACAGATGGCGGTGTAGATATTTCCATGTTCATACAGATAGCGGTGTAGATATTTCCATGTTCATACCAATAGCGGTGTAGTCATTTCCATGTTCCTACAGTTAGCGGTGTAGATATTTCCATGTTCATACAGATGGCGGTGTAGATATTTACATGTTCATACAGATGGCGGTGTAGATATTTCCATGTTCGTACGGATGGCAGTGTAAATATTTCCATGTTCATACAGGTGGCGGTGTAGATATTTCCATGTTTATACAGAAGGCAGTGTAGTTATTTCCATGTTTATAGAGATAGCAGTGTATACATTTCCATTGATATACATATAGCTGTGTAGATATTTGCATGGTCACACAGATAGCGGTGTAGATATTTCCATGTTCGTACAGATAGCGGTGTAGATATTTCCATGTTCATACAGATAGCGGTGTAGTTATTTCCATGTTCTTACAGATAGCGGTGTAGATATTTCCATGTCCATACAGACGGCGGTATAGATATTTCCATGTTCGTACAGATAGCGGTGTAGTTATTTCCATGTTCATACAGTTAGCGGTGTAGATATTTCCATGTTCATACAGATGGCGGTGTAGATATTTACACGTTCATACAGATGGCTGTATAGATATTTCCATGTTCGTACAGATGGCGGCGTAGGTATTTCCATGATCATAGAGATGGCGGTGTAGATATTTCCATGTTTATGCAGATGGCGGTTTAGATATTTCCATGTTTATACAGATGGTGGTGTAGATATTTCCATGTTTATAGAGATGGCAGTCCAGATATTTCCATGTTTACAGAGATAGTGGTGTAGTTATTTCCAAGTTTATAGAGACAGCGTTGTAGATATTTCCTTGTTTATACAGATAGCGGTGAAGATATTTCCATGTTTATACAGATAGCGGTGTAGATATTTCCATGTTTATACAGATAGCAGTGTAGATATTTCGATGTTTATGGAGATAGTGGTGTAGATAATTTCAATTTTATACAGAGAGCAGTGTGGATATTTCCAAGTTCATACAGATAGCGGTGTAGATATTTCCATGTTTATAGAGATGGCGGTGTAGATATTTCCATGTTCATACAGAGGACGGTGTAGATATTTCCATGTTTATAGGGATGGCGGTTTAGATATTTTCATGTTTACGCAGATGGCGGTGTAGATATTTCCATGTTTACACGGATAGCAGTGTAGACATTTCCATGTTTTTTCAGATAGCGGTGCGGATATTTCCATGTTTATACAGATAGTTGGGCAGATATTTCCATGTTTATACAGATAGCGGTGTAGATATTTCCATCTTAATACAGATGGCGGTGTAGATATGTCCATGTTCGTACAGATGGCGGTGTAGATATTTCCAAGTTCATACAGATGGCGGTGTAGATATTTCGAAGTTTATAAAGGTAGCGCTGTAGTTATTTCCATATTTATTGAGAAATCGGTGTAGATATTTCCATGTTCATGCAGATAGTGGTGTAGATATTTCCATGTTCATCCAGATGCCAGTGTACATATATCCATGTTCATACAGATGGCGGTGAAGATATTTCCATGTTCATACAGATGGCGGTTTAGGTATTTCCATGTTCATACAAATGGCGGTGTAGATATTTCCATGTTCATAGAGATGGCGGTGTAGATATTTCCAGGATCATACAAATGGCGGTGTAGATATTTCCATGTTCATAGAGATGGCGGTGTAGATATTTCCATGTTTATACAGATAGCAGTGTAGATATTTCCATGTTTATTGAGATACCAGTGTGGATATTTCCATTGATATACAGATAGCTGTGTAGATATTTGAATGTTCGTACAGATAGCGGTGTAGATATTTCCATGTTAATACAGATAGCGGTGTTGATATTTCCATGTTCATACAGATAGCGGTGTAGATATTTCCATGTTCATACAGATAGCGGTGTAGATATTTCCATGTTCATACAGATAGCGGTGTAGATATTTCCATCTTCATACAGATGGCGGTGTAGAGATTTCCATGTTCATACAGATAACGGTGTAGATATTTCCATGTTCATACAGATAGCGGTGTAGATATTTCCATGTTCGTACGGATGGCAGTGTAAATATTTCCATGTTCATTCAGGTGGCGGTGTAGATATTTCCATGTTTATACAGATAGCAGTGTAGTTATTTCCATGTTTATAGAGATAGCAGTGTATACATTTCCATTGATATACAGATAGCTGTGTAGATATTTGCATGGTCACACAGATAGCGGTGTAGATATTTCCATGTTCGTACAGATAGCGGTGTAGATATTTCCATGTTCATACAGATAGCGGTGTAGATATTTCCATGTTCTTACAGATAACGGTGTAGATATTTCCATGTCCATACAGACGGCGGTATAGATATTTCCATGTTCGTACAGATAGCGGTGTAGATATTTCCATGTTCATACAGTTAGCGGTGTAGATATTTCCATGTTCATACAGATGGCGGTGTAGATATTTACATGTTCATACAGATGGAGGTATAGATATTTCCATGTTCGTACAGATGGCGGTGTAGGTATTTCCATGATCATAGAGATGGCGGTGTAGATATTTCCATGTTTATGCAGATGGCGGTTTAGATATTTCCATGTTTATACAGATGGTGGTGTAGATATTTCCATGTTTATAGAGATGGCAGTCCAGATATTTCCATGTTTACAGAGATCGTGGTGTAGTTATTTCCAAGTTTATAGAGACAGCGTTGTAGATATTTCCTTGTTTATACAGATAGCCGTGAAGATATTTCCATGTTTATACAGATAGCGGTGTAGATATTTCCATGTTTATACAGATAGCAGTGTAGATATTTCGATGTTTATGGAGATAGTGGTGTAGATAATTTCAATTTTATACAGAGAGCAGTGTAGATATTTCCAAGTTCATACAGATAGCGGTGTAGATATTTCCACGTTTATAGAGATGGCGGTGTAGATATTTCCATGTTCATACAGAGGACGGTGTAGATATTTCCATGTTTATAGGGATGGCGGTGTAGATATTTTCATGTTTTCACCGATGGCGGTGTAGATATTTCCATGTTTACACAGATAGCGGTGTAGACATTTCCATGTTTACACAGATAGCGGTGTGGATATTTCCATGTTTATGCAGATAGCAGTGTAGATATTTCCATGTTTATACATATAGCGGTGTGGATATTTCCATGTTTATTCAGATAGCGGTGCGGATATTTCCATGTTTATACAGATAGCGGTGTAGATATTTCCATCTTAATACAGATGGCGGTGTAGATATGTCCATGTTTGTACAGATGGCGGTGTAGATATTTCCATGTTCATGCAGATGGTGGTGTAGATATTTCGAAGTTTATAGAGATAGCGCTGTAGTTATTTCCATATTTATTGAGAAATCTGTGTAGATATTTCCAGGTATTTTCAGATAGCTGAGTAGATATTTCCATGTTCATGCAGAGAGCGGTGCAGATATTTCCATGTTCATCCAGATGCCGGTGTACATATATCCATGTTCATACAGATGGCGGTGAAGATATTTCCATGTTCATACAGATGGTTGTGTAGATATATCCAAGTCCATACAAATGGCGGTGTAGATATTGCCATGTTCATAGAGATGGCGGTGTAGATATTTCCATGTTCATACAATTGGCGGTGTAGATATTTCCATGTTCATAGAGATGGCGGTGTAGATATTTCCATATTTATAGAGATAGCAGTGTAGTTATTACCATGTTTATAGAGATAGCAGTGTAGATATTTCCATTGATATACAGAGAGCTGTGTAGATATTTGCATGTTCATAGAGATAGCGGTGTAGATATTTTCATGTTCATTCAGATAGCGGTGTAGATATTTCCATGTTCATACAGTTAGCGTGGTAGATATTTCCATGTTCATACAGATAATGGTGTAGATATTTCCATGTTCATACAGATAGCGGTGTAGATATTTCCATGTTCATACAGTTAGCTGTGTAGATATTTCCATGTTCATACAGATGGTGGTGTAGATATTTACATGTTCATTCAGATGGCGGTGTAGTTATTTCCATGTTCATACAGATAGCGGTGTAGATATTTCCATGTTCATACAGATAGCGGTGTAGATATTTCCATGTTCATACAGATAGAGGCGTAGATATTTCCATGTTCATACCAATAGCGGTGTAGACATTTCCATGTTCATACATTTAGCGGTGTAGATATTTCCATGTTCATACAGATGGCGGTGAAGATATTTCCATGTTCATACAGATGGCGGTGTAGATATTTCCATGTTTGTACGGATGGCTGTGTAGATATATCCATGATCATTCAGGTGGCGGTGTATTTATTTCCATGTTTATACAGATAGCAGTGTAGTTATTTCCATATTAATAGAGATAGCTGTGTAGATATTTCCATTGATATACAGATAGCTGTGTAGATATTTGCATGTTCATACAGATAGCGGTGTAGATATTTCCATGTTCGTACAGATGGCGGTGTAGATATTTCCATGTTCATACAGATAGCGGTGTAGATATTTCCATGTTCATACAGATAACGGTGTAGATACTTCCATGTTCATACAGATGGCGGTGTAGATATTTACATGTTCATACAGATGGCGGTATAGATATTTCCATGTTCGTACAGATGGCGGTGTAGATATTTCCATGTTCATACAGATAGCGGTATAGATATTTCCATGTTTATACAGATGTTTGTGTAGATATTTCCATGTATATAGAGATGGCGGTCTAGATATTTCCATGTTTACAGAGATAGTGGTGTAGTTATTTCCAAGTTTATAGAGACAGCGTTGTAGATATTTCCATGTTTATACAGATAGCGGTGAAGATATTTCCATGTTTATACAGATAGCGGTGTAGATATTTCCATGTTTATACAGATAGCAGTGTAGATATTTCCATGTTTATAGAGATAGTGGTGTAGATAATTTCAATTTTATACAGAAAGCAGTGTAGATATTTCGAAGTTCATACAGATAGCGGTGTAGATATTTCCACGTTCATAGAGATGGTGGTGTAGATATTTCCATGTTCATACAGAAGACGGTGTAGATATTTCCATGTTTATAGGGATGGCGGTGTAGATATTTTCATGTTTACACAGATGGCGGTGTAGATATTTCCATGTTTACACGGATAGCGGTGTAGACATTTCCATGTTTACACAGATAGCGGTGTGGATATTTCCATGTTTATGCAGATAGCAGTGTAGATATTTCCATGTTTATACAGATAGCGGTGCGGATATTTCCATGTTTATTCAGATAGCGGTGCGGATATTTCCATGTTTATACAGATAGTTGGGCAGATATTTCCATGTTTATACAGATAGCGGTGTAGATATTTCCATCTTAATACAGATGGCGGTGTAGATATGTCCATGTTTGTACAGATGGCTGTGTAGATATTTCCATGTTCATACAGATGGCGGTGTAGATATTTTGAAGTTTATAGAGATAGCGTTGTAGTTATTTCCATAATTATAGAGAAATCTGTGTAGATATTTCCATGTATATTCAGATAGCTGTGTAGATATTTCCATGTTCATGCAGATAGCGGTGTAGATATTTCCATGTTCATCCAGATGCCGGTGTACATATATCCATGTTCATACAGATGGCGGTGAAGATATTTCCATGTTCATACAGATGGTGGTGTAGATATTTCCATGTTCATACAAATGGCAGTGTAGATATTTCCATGTTCATAGAGATGGTGGTGTAGATATTTCCATGTTCATACAAATGGTGGTGTAGATATTTCCATGTTCATAGAGATGGCGGTGTAGATATTTCCATTTTTATAGAGATAGCAGTGTAGTTATTTCCATGTTTATAGAGATAGCAGTGTTGATATTTCCATTGATATACAGATAGCTGTGTAGATATTTGCATGTTCATAGAGATAGCGGTGTAGATATTTACATGTTCATACAGATGGCGGTGTACATATTTCCATGTTCATACAGATGGCGGTGTAGATATTTCCATGGTCATACAGATAGCGGTGTAGATAATTCCATGTTCATACAGTTAGCTCTGTAGATATTTCCATGTTCATACAGATGGCGGTGTAGGTATTTGTATGTTCATACAGATGGCGGTGTAGATATTTCCATCTTCATACAGATAGCGGTGTAGATATTTCCATGTTCATACAGATAGCGGTGTAGATATATCCATGTTCATACAGATAGCGGTGTAGATATTTCCATGTTCATACCAATAGCGGTGTAGACATTTCCATGTTCATTCATTTAGCGGTGTAGATATTTCCATGTTCATACAGATGGCGGTGAAGTTATTTCCATGTTTATACAGATGGCAGTGTAGATATTTCCATGTTTGTACGGATGGCAGTGTAGATATTTCCATGTTCATACAGGAGGCGGTGTAGATATTTCCATGTTTATACTGGTAGCAGTGTATTTATTTCCATGTTAATAGAGATAGCTGTGTGGATATTTCCATTGATATACAGATAGCTGTGTAGATATTTGCATGTTCATACAGATAGCGGTGTAGATATTTCCATGTTCGTACAGATAGCGGTGTAGATATTTCCATGTTCATACAGTTCGCGGTGTAGATATTTCCATGTTCATACAGATGGCGCTGTAGATATTTCCATGTCCATACAGATGGCGGTATAGATATTTCCATGTTCGTACAGATAGCGGTGTAGATATTTCCATGTTCATACAGTTAGCGGTGTAGATATTTCCATGTTCATACAGATGGCGGTGTAGATATTTCCATGTCCATACAGATGGCGGTATAGATATTTCCATGTTCGTACAGATAGCGGTGTAGATATTTCCATGTTCATACAGATAGCGGTATAGATATTTCCATGTTTATACAGATGGTGGTGTGGATATTTCCATGTATATAGAGATGGCGGTCTAGATATTTCCATGTTTACAGAGATAGTGGTGTAGTTATTTTCAAGTTTATAGAGACAGTGTTGTAGATATTTCCATGTTTATACAGATAGCAGTGAAGATATTTCCATGTTTTTACAGATAGCGGTGTAGACATTGCCATGTTTATGCAGGTAGCAGTGAAGATATTTCCATGTTTATAGAGATAGTGGTGTAGATAATTTCAATTTTATACAAAGTGCAGTGTAGATATTTCCAAGTTCGTACAGATAGTGGTGTAGATATTTCCAGGTTCATACTAATAGCGGTGTAGATATTTACATGTTCATACAAATGGCGGTATAGTTATTTCCATGTTCTTACAGATGGCGGTGTGGATATTTCCATGTTCATACCAATAGCGGTGTAGATATTTCCATGTTCATACAGTTAGCGGTGTAGATATTTCCATGTTCATACAGAAGGCGGTGTAGATATTTACATGTTCATACAGATGGCGGTGTAGATATTTCCATGTTCGTACGGATGGCAGTGTAGATATTTCCATGTTCATACAGGTGGCGGTGTAGATATTTCCATGTTTATACAGATAGCAGTGTAGTTATTTCCATGTTTATAGAGACAGCTGTGAAGATATTTCCATTGATATACAGATAGCTGTGTAGATATTTGCATGTTCATACAGATATCGGTTTAGATATTTCCATGTTCGTACAGATAGCGGTGTAGATATTTCCATGTTCGTACAGATAGCGGTGTAGATATTTCCATGTTCATACAGATAACGGTGTAGATATTTCCGTGTTCATACAGATAGCGGTGTAGATATTTCCATGTTCATACAGTTAGCGGTGTAGATATTTCCATGTTCATACAGATGGCGGTGTAGATATTTACATGTTCATACAAATGGCGGTATAGATATTTCCATGTTCGTACAGATGGCGGTGTAGATATTTCCATGTTCATAGAGATGGCGGAGTAGATATTTCCATGTTTATGCAGATAGCGGTATAGCTATTTCCATGTTTATACAGATGGTTGTGTAGATATTTCCATGTTTATAGAGATGGCGGTCTTGATATTTCCATGTTTACAGAGATAGTGGTGTAGTTATTTCCAAGTTTACAGAGACAGCGTTGTAGATATTTCCATGTTTATACAGATAGCGGTGAAAATATTTCCATGTTTATACAGATAGCGGTGTAGATATTTCCATGTTTATACAGATAGCAGTGTAGATATTTCCATGTTTATAGAGATAGTGGTGTAGATAATTTCAATTTTATACAGAGAGCAGTGTAGATATTTCCAAGTTCATACAGATAGCGGTGTAGATATTTCCACGTTTATAGAGATGGCGGTGCAGATATTTCCATGTTCATACAGAGGACGATGTAGATATTTCCATGTTTATAGGGATGGCGGTGTAGATATTTTCATGTTTACGCAGATGGCGGTGTAGATATTTCCATGTTTACACGGATAGCGGTGTAAACATTTCCATGTTTACACAGATAGCGGTGTGGATATTTCCAGGTTTATGCAGATAGCAGTGTAGATATTTCCATGTTTATACATATAGCGGTGTGGATATTTCCATGTTTATTCAGATAGCGGTGCGGATATTTCCATGTTTATACAGATAGTTGGGCAGATATTTCCATGTTTCTACAGATAGCGGTGTAGATATTTCCATCTTAATACAGATGGCGGTGTAGATATGTCCATGTTCATACAGATGGCGGTGTAGATATTTCCAAGTTCATACAGATGGCGGTGTAGATATTTCCAAGTTCATAGAGGTAGCGCTGTAGTTATTTCCATATTTATTGAGAAATCGGTGTAGATATTTCCATGTATATTCAGATAGCTGTGTAGATATTTCCATGTTCATGCAGATAGCGGTGTAGATATTTCCATGTTCATCCAGATGCCGGTGTACATATATCCATGTTCATACAGATGGCGGTGAAGATATTTCCATGTTCATACAGATGGCGGTTTAGGTATTTCCATGTTCATACAAATGGCGGTGTAGATATTTCCATGTTCATAGAGATGGCAGTGTAGATATTTCCAGGTTCATACAAATGGCGGTGTAGATATTTCCATGTTCATAGAGATGGCGGTGTAGATATTTCCATTTTTATACAGATAGCAGTGTAGTTATTTCCATGTTTATAGAGATACCAGTGTGGATATTTCCATTGATATACAGATAGCTGTGTAGATATTTGAATGTTCGTACAGATAGCGGTGTAGATATTTCCATGTTCATACAGATAGCGGTGTTGATATTTCCATGGTCATACAGATAGCGGTGTAGATATTTCCATGTGCATACAGATAGCGGTGTAGATATTTCCATGTTCATACAGATGGCGGTGTACATATTTACATGTTCATACAGATGGC
Source organism: Gorilla gorilla gorilla (assembly GCF_029281585.2). Taxonomy (NCBI): domain Eukaryota; kingdom Metazoa; phylum Chordata; class Mammalia; order Primates; family Hominidae; genus Gorilla; species Gorilla gorilla. The sequence continues at coordinate 13,815,482 of NC_073235.2, read as the reverse complement.
GGTGTAGATATTTCCATGTTCATACAGATGGCGGTGTAGAGATTTCCATGTTCATACAGATAGCGGTGTAGATATTTCCATGTTCAAACAGATAGAGGTGTAGATATTTCCATGTTCATACCAATAGCGGTGTAGTCATTTCCATGTTCCTACAGTTAGCGGTGTAGATATTTCCATGTTCATACAGATGGTGGTGTAGATATTTACATGTTCATACAGATGGCGGTGTAGATATTTCCATGTTCGTATGGATGGCAGTGTAAATATTTCCATGTTCATACAGGTGGCGGTGTAGATATTTCCATGTTTATACAGATAGCAGTGTATTTATTTCCATGTTTATAGAGATAGCAGTGTATACATTTCCATTGATATACAGATAGCTGTGTAGATATTTGCATGGTCACACAGATAGCGGTGTAGATATTTCCATCTTCGTACAGATAGCGGTGTAGATATTTCCATGTTCATACAGATAGCGGTGTAGATATTTCCATGTTCTTACAGATAACGGTGTAGATATTTCCATGTACATACAGACGGCGGTATAGATATTTCCATGTTCGTACAGATAGCGGTGTAGATATTTCCATGTTCATACAGTTAGCGGTGTAGATATTTCCATGTTCATACAGATGGCGGTGTAGATATTTACATGTTCATACAGATGGCGGTATAGATATTTCCATGTTCGTACAGATGGCGGTGTAGGTATTTCCATGTTCATAGAGATGGCGGTGTAGATATTTCCATGTTTATGCAGATGGCGGTTTAGATATTTCCATGTTTATACAGATGGTGGTGTAGATATTTCCATGTTTATAGAGATGGCAGTCCAGATATTTCCATGTTTACATAGATAGTGGTGTAGTTATTTCCAAGTTTATAGAGACAGCGTTGTAGATATTTCCTTGTTTATACAGATAGCGGTGAAGATATTTCCATGTTTATACAGATAGCGGTGTAGATATTTCCATGTTTATACAGATAGCAGTGTAGATATTTCGATGTTTATGGAGATAGTGGTTTAGATAATTTCAATTTTATACAGAGAGCAGTGTAGATATTTCCAAGTTCATACAGATAGCGGTGTAGATATTTCCACGTTTATAGAGATGGCGGTGTAGATATTTCCATGTTCATACAGAGGACGGTGTAGATATTTCCATGTTTATAGGGATGGCGGTGTAGATATTTTCATGTTTACACCGATGGCGGTGTAGATATTTCCATGTTTACACAGATAGCGGTGTAGACATTTCCATGTTTACACAGATAGCGGTGTGGATATTTCCATGTTTATTCAGATAGCAGTTTAGATATTTCCATGTTTATACATATAGCGGTGTGGATATTTCCATGTTTATTCAGATAGTGGTGCGGATATTTCCATGTTTATACAGATAGCGGTGTAGATATTTCCATCTTAATACAGATGGCGGTGTAGATATGTCCATGTTTGTACAGATGGCGTTGTAGATATTTCCATGTTCATACAGATGGTGGTGTAGATATTTCGAAGTTTATAGAGATAGCGCTGTAGTTATTTCCATATTTATGGAGAAATCTGTGTAGATATTTCCATGTATATTCAGATAGCTGTGTAGATATTTCCATGTTCATGCAGAGAGCGGTGTAGATATTTCCATGTTCATACAAATGGCGGTGTAGATATTTACATGTTCATTCAGATGGCTGTGTTGATATTTCATATTCGCACAGATGGCAGTGTAGATATTTCCATGTTCATACAGGTGGTGGTGTAGATATTTCCATGTTTATACAGATAGCAGTGTAGTTATTTCCATGTTTATAGATTTAGCAGTGTAGCTATTTCCATTGATATACAGATAGCTCTGTAGATATTTGCATGTTCATACAGATAGCGGTGTAGATATTTCCATGCTCATACAGATAGCAGTGTAGATATTTCCATACTCATACAGATAGCGGTGTAGATATATTCATGTTCATACAGTTAGCGGTGTAGATATTTCCATGTTCATACAAATGGCGGTGTAGATATTTACATGTTCTTACAGATGGCGGTGTAGATATTTCATGTTCGCACAGATAGCAGTGTACATATTTCCATGTTCATACAGGTGGCGGTGTAGATATTTCCAGGTTTATACAGATAGCAGTGTAGTTATTTCCATGTTTATAGATTTAGCAGTGTAGCTATTTCCATTGATATACAGATAGCTGTGTAGATATTTGCATGTTCATACAGATGGCGGTGTAGATATTTCGAAGTTTATAGAGATAGCGCTGTAGTTATTTCCATATTTATAGAGAAATCTGTGTAGATATTTCCATGTATATGCAGATAGGTGTGTAGATATTTCCATGTTCATGCAGATAGCGGTGTAGATATTTCCATCTTCATCCAGATGCCGGTGTAGATATATCCATGTTCATACAGATTGCGGTGAAGATATTTCCATGTTCATACAGATGGCGGTGTAGATATTTCCATGTTCATACAAATGGCGGTGTAGATATTTCCATGTTCATAGAGATGGCGGTGTAGATATTTCCATGTTCATACAAATGGCGGTGTAGATATTTCCGTGTTCATAGAGATGGCAGTGTAGATATTTCCATGTGTATACACATAGCAGTGTAGTTATTTCCATGTTTATAGAGATAGCAGTGTAGATATTTCCATTGATATTCAGATATCTGTGTAGATATTTCCATGTTCATACAGATAGCGGTGTAGATATTTCCATGTTCATACAGATGGCGGTGTAGATATTTCCATGTTGATACAGATGGCGGTGTAGATATTTACATGTTCATACAGATGGCAGTGTAGATATTTCCATGTTCGTATGGATGGCAGTGTAGATATTTCCATGTTCATACAGGTGGCGGTGTAGATATTTCCATGTTTTTAGAGATGGCGGTGTAGATATTTTCACGTTTACACAGATGGCGGTGGAGATATTTCCATGTTTACACAGATAGCGGTGCAGACATTTCCATGTTTACACATATAGCTGTGTGGATATTTCCATGTTTATGCAGATAGCGGTGTAGATATTTCCATGTTTATACAGATAGCGGTGTAGATATTTCCATTTTAATACAGATGGCGGTGTAGATATGTCCATGTTCGTACAGATGGCCGTGTAGATATTTCCTTGTTCATACAGATGGTGGTGTAGATATTTCGAAGTTTATGGAGATAGCGCGGTAGTTATTTCCATATTTATAGAGAAATCTCTGTAGATATTTCCATGTATATGCAGATAGCTGTGTAGATATTTCCATGTTCATACAGATAGCGGTGCAGATATTTCCATCTTCATCCAGATGCCGGTGTAGATATATCCATGTTCATACAGATGGTGGTGTAGATATTTCGAAGTTTATGGAGATAGCGCGGTAGTTATTTCCATATTTATAGAGAAATCTCTTTAGATATTTCCATGTATATGCAGATAGCTGTGTAGATATTTCCATGTTCATACAGATAGCGGTGCAGATATTTCCATCTTCATCCAGATGGCCGTGTAGATATTTCCTTGTTCATACAGATGGTGGTGTAGATATTTCGAAGTTTATGGAGATAGCGCGGTAGTTATTTCCATATTTATAGAGAAATCTCTGTAGACATTTCCATGTATATGCAGATAGCTGTGTAGATATTTCCATGTTCATACAGATAGCGGTGCAGATATTTCCATCTTCATCCAGATGCCGGTGTAGATATATCCATGTTCATACAGATGGCGGTGAAGATATTTCCGTGTTCATACAGATAGCGGTGTAGATATTTCCATATTCATAGAGATGGCGTTGTAGATATTTCCATGTTCATAGAGATGGCGGTGTAGATATTTCATTGTTTGTACAGATAGCAGTGTAGTTATTTCCATGTTTATAGAGATAGCAGTGTAGATATTTCCATTGATATACAGATAGCTGTGTAGATATTTGCATGTGCATACAGATAGCGGTGTAGATATTTCCATCCTCATACAGATAGCAGTGTTGATATTTCCATGTTCATACAGATAGCGGTGTAGATATTTCCATGTTCATACAGATAGTGGTGTAGATATTTCCATGTTCATACAGATAGCGGTGTAGATATTTCCATGTTCATACAGATGGCGGTGTAGAGATTTCCATGTTCATACAGATAGCGGTGTAGATATTTCCATGTTCATACAGATAGCGGTGTAGATATTTCCATGTTCATACCAATAGCGGTGTAGACATTTCCATGTTCATACAGATAGCGGTGTAGAGATTTCCATGTTCATACAGATGGCGGTGTAGATATTTCCATGTTCATACAGATAGCGGTGTAGATATTTCCATGTTCATACCAATAGCGGTGTAGTCATTTCCATGTTCCTACAGTTAGCGGTGTAGATATTTCCATGTTCATACAGATGGCGGTGTAGATATTTACATGTTCATACAGATGGCGGTGTAGATATTTCCATGTTCGTACGGATGGCAGTGTAAATATTTCCATGTTCATACAGGTGGCAGTGTAGATATTTCCATGTTTATACAGAAGGCAGTGTAGTTATTTCCATGTTTATAGAGATAGCAGTGTATACATTTCCATTGATATACATATAGCTGTGTAGATATTTGCATGGTCACACAGATAGCGGTGTAGATATTTCCATGTTCGTACAGATAGCGGTGTAGATATTTCCATGTTCATACAGATAGCGGTGTAGTTATTTCCATGTTCTTACAGATAGCGGTGTAGATATTTCCATGTCCATACAGACGGCGGTATAGATATTTCCATGTTCGTACAGATAGCGGTGTAGTTATTTCCATGTTCATACAGTTAGCGGTGTAGATATTTCCATGTTCATACAGATGGCGGTGTAGATATTTACACGTTCATACAGATGGCTGTATAGATATTTCCATGTTCGTACAGATGGCGGCGTAGGTATTTCCATGATCATAGAGATGGCGGTGTAGATATTTCCATGTTTATGCAGATGGCGGTTTAGATATTTCCATGTTTATACAGATGGTGGTGTAGATATTTCCATGTTTATAGAGATGGCAGTCCAGATATTTCCATGTTTACAGAGATAGTGGTGTAGTTATTTCCAAGTTTATAGAGACAGCGTTGTAGATATTTCCTTGTTTATACAGATAGCGGTGAAGATATTTCCATGTTTATACAGATAGCGGTGTAGATATTTCCATGTTTATACAGATAGCAGTGTAGATATTTCGATGTTTATGGAGATAGTGGTGTAGATAATTTCAATTTTATACAGAGAGCAGTGTGGATATTTCCAAGTTCATACAGATAGCGGTGTAGATATTTCCATGTTTATAGAGATGGCGGTGTAGATATTTCCATGTTCATACAGAGGACGGTGTAGATATTTCCATGTTTATAGGGATGGCGGTTTAGATATTTTCATGTTTACGCAGATGGCGGTGTAGATATTTCCATGTTTACACGGATAGCAGTGTAGACATTTCCATGTTTTTTCAGATAGCGGTGCGGATATTTCCATGTTTATACAGATAGTTGGGCAGATATTTCCATGTTTATACAGATAGCGGTGTAGATATTTCCATCTTAATACAGATGGCGGTGTAGATATGTCCATGTTCGTACAGATGGCGGTGTAGATATTTCCAAGTTCATACAGATGGCGGTGTAGATATTTCGAAGTTTATAAAGGTAGCGCTGTAGTTATTTCCATATTTATTGAGAAATCGGTGTAGATATTTCCATGTATATTCAGATAGCTGTGTAGATATTTCCATGTTCATGCAGATAGTGGTGTAGATATTTCCATGTTCATCCAGATGCCAGTGTACATATATCCATGTTCATACAGATGGCGGTGAAGATATTTCCATGTTCATACAGATGGCGGTTTAGGTATTTCCATGTTCATACAAATGGCGGTGTAGATATTTCCATGTTCATAGAGATGGCGGTGTAGATATTTCCAGGATCATACAAATGGCGGTGTAGATATTTCCATGTTCATAGAGATGGCGGTGTAGATATTTCCATGTTTATACAGATAGCAGTGTAGATATTTCCATGTTTATTGAGATACCAGTGTGGATATTTCCATTGATATACAGATAGCTGTGTAGATATTTGAATGTTCGTACAGATAGCGGTGTAGATATTTCCATGTTAATACAGATAGCGGTGTTGATATTTCCATGTTCATACAGATAGCGGTGTAGATATTTCCATGTTCATACAGATAGCGGTGTAGATATTTCCATGTTCATACAGATAGCGGTGTAGATATTTCCATCTTCATACAGATGGCGGTGTAGAGATTTCCATGTTCATACAGATAACGGTGTAGATATTTCCATGTTCATACAGATAGCGGTGTAGATATTTCCATGTTCATACCAATAGCGGTGTAGTCATTTCCATGTTCCTACAGTTAGCGGTGTAGATATTTCCATGTTCATACAGATGGCGGTGTAGATATTTCCATGTTCATACAGATAGCGGTGTAGATATTTCCATGTTCGTACGGATGGCAGTGTAAATATTTCCATGTTCATACAGGTGGCGGTGTAGATATTTCCATGTTTATACAGATAGCAGTGTAGTTATTTCCATGTTTATAGAGATAGCAGTGTATACATTTCCATTGATATACAGATAGCTGTGTAGATATTTGCATGGTCACACAGATAGCGGTGTAGATATTTCCATGTTCGTACAGATAGCGGTGTAGATATTTCCATGTTCATACAGATAGCGGTGTAGATATTTCCATGTTCTTACAGATAACGGTGTAGATATTTCCATGTCCATACAGACGGCGGTATAGATATTTCCATGTTCGTACAGATAGCGGTGTAGATATTTCCATGTTCATACAGTTAGCGGTGTAGATATTTCCATGTTCATACAGATGGCGGTGTAGATATTTACATGTTCATACAGATGGAGGTATAGATATTTCCATGTTCGTACAGATGGCGGTGTAGGTATTTCCATGATCATAGAGATGGCGGTGTAGATATTTCCATGTTTATGCAGATGGCGGTTTAGATATTTCCATGTTTATACAGATGGTGGTGTAGATATTTCCATGTTTATAGAGATGGCAGTCCAGATATTTCCATGTTTACAGAGATCGTGGTGTAGTTATTTCCAAGTTTATAGAGACAGCGTTGTAGATATTTCCTTGTTTATACAGATAGCCGTGAAGATATTTCCATGTTTATACAGATAGCGGTGTAGATATTTCCATGTTTATACAGATAGCAGTGTAGATATTTCGATGTTTATGGAGATAGTGGTGTAGATAATTTCAATTTTATACAGAGAGCAGTGTAGATATTTCCAAGTTCATACAGATAGCGGTGTAGATATTTCCACGTTTATAGAGATGGCGGTGTAGATATTTCCATGTTCATACAGAGGACGGTGTAGATATTTCCATGTTTATAGGGATGGCGGTGTAGATATTTTCATGTTTTCACCGATGGCGGTGTAGATATTTCCATGTTTACACAGATAGCGGTGTAGACATTTCCATGTTTACACAGATAGCGGTGTGGATATTTCCATGTTTATGCAGATAGCAGTGTAGATATTTCCATGTTTATACATATAGCGGTGTGGATATTTCCATGTTTATTCAGATAGCGGTGCGGATATTTCCATGTTTATACAGATAGCGGTGTAGATATTTCCATCTTAATACAGATGGCGGTGTAGATATGTCCATGTTTGTACAGATGGCGGTGTAGATATTTCCATGTTCATGCAGATGGTGGTGTAGATATTTCGAAGTTTATAGAGATAGCGCTGTAGTTATTTCCATATTTATTGAGAAATCTGTGTAGATATTTCCAGGTATTTTCAGATAGCTGTGTAGATATTTCCATGTTCATGCAGAGAGCGGTGCAGATATTTCCATGTTCATCCAGATGCCGGTGTACATATATCCATGTTCATACAGATGGCGGTGAAGATATTTCCATGTTCATACAGATGGTTGTGTAGATATATCCAAGTCCATACAAATGGCGGTGTAGATATTGCCATGTTCATAGAGATGGCGGTGTAGATATTTCCATGTTCATACAATTGGCGGTGTAGATATTTCCATGTTCATAGAGATGGCGGTGTAGATATTTCCATATTTATAGAGATAGCAGTGTAGTTATTACCATGTTTATAGAGATAGCAGTGTAGATATTTCCATTGATATACAGAGAGCTGTGTAGATATTTGCATGTTCATAGAGATAGCGGTGTAGATATTTTCATGTTCATTCAGATAGCGGTGTAGATATTTCCATGTTCATACAGTTAGCGTGGTAGATATTTCCATGTTCATACAGATAATGGTGTAGATATTTCCATGTTCATACAGATAGCGGTGTAGATATTTCCATGTTCATACAGTTAGCTGTGTAGATATTTCCATGTTCATACAGATGGTGGTGTAGATATTTACATGTTCATTCAGATGGCGGTGTAGTTATTTCCATGTTCATACAGATAGCGGTGTAGATATTTCCATGTTCATACAGATAGCGGTGTAGATATTTCCATGTTCATACAGATAGAGGCGTAGATATTTCCATGTTCATACCAATAGCGGTGTAGACATTTCCATGTTCATACATTTAGCGGTGTAGATATTTCCATGTTCATACAGATGGCGGTGAAGATATTTCCATGTTCATACAGATGGCGGTGTAGATATTTCCATGTTTGTACGGATGGCAGTGTAGATATATCCATGATCATTCAGGTGGCGGTGTATTTATTTCCATGTTTATACAGATAGCAGTGTAGTTATTTCCATATTAATAGAGATAGCTGTGTAGATATTTCCATTGATATACAGATAGCTGTGTAGATATTTGCATGTTCATACAGATAGCGGTGTAGATATTTCCATGTTCGTACAGATGGCGGTGTAGATATTTCCATGTTCATACAGATAGCGGTGTAGATATTTCCATGTTCATACAGATAACGGTGTAGATACTTCCATGTTCATACAGATGGCGGTGTAGATATTTACATGTTCATACAGATGGCGGTATAGATATTTCCATGTTCGTACAGATGGCGGTGTAGATATTTCCATGTTCATACAGATAGCGGTATAGATATTTCCATGTTTATACAGATGTTTGTGTAGATATTTCCATGTATATAGAGATGGCGGTCTAGATATTTCCATGTTTACAGAGATAGTGGTGTAGTTATTTCCAAGTTTATAGAGACAGCGTTGTAGATATTTCCATGTTTATACAGATAGCGGTGAAGATATTTCCATGTTTATACAGATAGCGGTGTAGATATTTCCATGTTTATACAGATAGCAGTGTAGATATTTCCATGTTTATAGAGATAGTGGTGTAGATAATTTCAATTTTATACAGAAAGCAGTGTAGATATTTCGAAGTTCATACAGATAGCGGTGTAGATATTTCCACGTTCATAGAGATGGTGGTGTAGATATTTCCATGTTCATACAGAAGACGGTGTAGATATTTCCATGTTTATAGGGATGGCGGTGTAGATATTTTCATGTTTACACAGATGGCGGTGTAGATATTTCCATGTTTACACGGATAGCGGTGTAGACATTTCCATGTTTACACAGATAGCGGTGTGGATATTTCCATGTTTATGCAGATAGCAGTGTAGATATTTCCATGTTTATACAGATAGCGGTGCGGATATTTCCATGTTTATTCAGATAGCGGTGCGGATATTTCCATGTTTATACAGATAGTTGGGCAGATATTTCCATGTTTATACAGATAGCGGTGTAGATATTTCCATCTTAATACAGATGGCGGTGTAGATATGTCCATGTTTGTACAGATGGCTGTGTAGATATTTCCATGTTCATACAGATGGCGGTGTAGATATTTTGAAGTTTATAGAGATAGCGTTGTAGTTATTTCCATAATTATAGAGAAATCTGTGTAGATATTTCCATGTATATTCAGATAGCTGTGTAGATATTTCCATGTTCATGCAGATAGCGGTGTAGATATTTCCATGTTCATCCAGATGCCGGTGTACATATATCCATGTTCATACAGATGGCGGTGAAGATATTTCCATGTTCATACAGATGGTGGTGTAGATATTTCCATGTTCATACAAATGGCAGTGTAGATATTTCCATGTTCATAGAGATGGTGGTGTAGATATTTCCATGTTCATACAAATGGTGGTGTAGATATTTCCATGTTCATAGAGATGGCGGTGTAGATATTTCCATTTTTATAGAGATAGCAGTGTAGTTATTTCCATGTTTATAGAGATAGCAGTGTTGATATTTCCATTGATATACAGATAGCTGTGTAGATATTTGCATGTTCATAGAGATAGCGGTGTAGATATTTACATGTACATACAGATGGCGGTGTACATATTTCCATGTTCATACAGATGGCGGTGTAGATATTTCCATGGTCATACAGATAGCGGTGTAGATAATTCCATGTTCATACAGTTAGCTCTGTAGATATTTCCATGTTCATACAGATGGCGGTGTAGGTATTTGTATGTTCATACAGATGGCGGTGTAGATATTTCCATCTTCATACAGATAGCGGTGTAGATATTTCCATGTTCATACAGATAGCGGTGTAGATATATCCATGTTCATACAGATAGCGGTGTAGATATTTCCATGTTCATACCAATAGCGGTGTAGACATTTCCATGTTCATTCATTTAGCGGTGTAGATATTTCCATGTTCATACAGATGGCGGTGAAGTTATTTCCATGTTTATACAGATGGCAGTGTAGATATTTCCATGTTTGTACGGATGGCAGTGTAGATATTTCCATGTTCATACAGGAGGCGGTGTAGATATTTCCATGTTTATACTGGTAGCAGTGTATTTATTTCCATGTTAATAGAGATAGCTGTGTGGATATTTCCATTGATATACAGATAGCTGTGTAGATATTTGCATGTTCATACAGATAGCGGTGTAGATATTTCCATGTTCGTACAGATAGCGGTGTAGATATTTCCATGTTCATACAGTTCGCGGTGTAGATATTTCCATGTTCATACAGATGGCGCTGTAGATATTTCCATGTCCATACAGATGGCGGTATAGATATTTCCATGTTCGTACAGATAGCGGTGTAGATATTTCCATGTTCATACAGTTAGCGGTGTAGATATTTCCATGTTCATACAGATGGCGGTGTAGATATTTCCATGTCCATACAGATGGCGGTATAGATATTTCCATGTTCGTACAGATAGCGGTGTAGATATTTCCATGTTCATACAGATAGCGGTATAGATATTTCCATGTTTATACAGATGGTGGTGTGGATATTTCCATGTATATAGAGATGGCGGTCTAGATATTTCCATGTTTACAGAGATAGTGGTGTAGTTATTTTCAAGTTTATAGAGACAGTGTTGTAGATATTTCCATGTTTATACAGATAGCAGTGAAGATATTTCCATGTTTTTACAGATAGCGGTGTAGACATTGCCATGTTTATGCAGGTAGCAGTGAAGATATTTCCATGTTTATAGAGATAGTGGTGTAGATAATTTCAATTTTATACAAAGTGCAGTGTAGATATTTCCAAGTTCGTACAGATAGTGGTGTAGATATTTCCAGGTTCATACTAATAGCGGTGTAGATATTTACATGTTCATACAAATGGCGGTATAGTTATTTCCATGTTCTTACAGATGGCGGTGTGGATATTTCCATGTTCATACCAATAGCGGTGTAGATATTTCCATGTTCATACAGTTAGCGGTGTAGATATTTCCATGTTCATACAGAAGGCGGTGTAGATATTTACATGTTCATACAGATGGCGGTGTAGATATTTCCATGTTCGTACGGATGGCAGTGTAGATATTTCCATGTTCATACAGGTGGCGGTGTAGATATTTCCATGTTTATACAGATAGCAGTGTAGTTATTTCCATGTTTATAGAGACAGCTGTGAAGATATTTCCATTGATATACAGATAGCTGTGTAGATATTTGCATGTTCATACAGATATCGGTTTAGATATTTCCATGTTCGTACAGATAGCGGTGTAGATATTTCCATGTTCGTACAGATAGCGGTGTAGATATTTCCATGTTCATACAGATAACGGTGTAGATATTTCCGTGTTCATACAGATAGCGGTGTAGATATTTCCATGTTCATACAGTTAGCGGTGTAGATATTTCCATGTTCATACAGATGGCGGTGTAGATATTTACATGTTCATACAAATGGCGGTATAGATATTTCCATGTTCGTACAGATGGCGGTGTAGATATTTCCATGTTCATAGAGATGGCGGAGTAGATATTTCCATGTTTATGCAGATAGCGGTATAGCTATTTCCATGTTTATACAGATGGTTGTGTAGATATTTCCATGTTTATAGAGATGGCGGTCTTGATATTTCCATGTTTACAGAGATAGTGGTGTAGTTATTTCCAAGTTTACAGAGACAGCGTTGTAGATATTTCCATGTTTATACAGATAGCGGTGAAAATATTTCCATGTTTATACAGATAGCGGTGTAGATATTTCCATGTTTATACAGATAGCAGTGTAGATATTTCCATGTTTATAGAGATAGTGGTGTAGATAATTTCAATTTTATACAGAGAGCAGTGTAGATATTTCCAAGTTCATACAGATAGCGGTGTAGATATTTCCACGTTTATAGAGATGGCGGTGCAGATATTTCCATGTTCATACAGAGGACGATGTAGATATTTCCATGTTTATAGGGATGGCGGTGTAGATATTTTCATGTTTACGCAGATGGCGGTGTAGATATTTCCATGTTTACACGGATAGCGGTGTAAACATTTCCATGTTTACACAGATAGCGGTGTGGATATTTCCAGGTTTATGCAGATAGCAGTGTAGATATTTCCATGTTTATACATATAGCGGTGTGGATATTTCCATGTTTATTCAGATAGCGGTGCGGATATTTCCATGTTTATACAGATAGTTGGGCAGATATTTCCATGTTTCTACAGATAGCGGTGTAGATATTTCCATCTTAATACAGATGGCGGTGTAGATATGTCCATGTTCGTACAGATGGCGGTGTAGATATTTCCAAGTTCATACAGATGGCGGTGTAGATATTTCCAAGTTCATAGAGGTAGCGCTGTAGTTATTTCCATATTTATTGAGAAATTGGTGTAGATATTTCCATGTATATTCAGATAGCTGTGTAGATATTTCCATGTTCATGCAGATAGCGGTGTAGATATTTCCATGTTCATCCAGATGCCGGTGTACATATATCCATGTTCATACAGATGGCGGTGAAGATATTTCCATGTTCATACAGATGGCGGTTTAGGTATTTCCATGTTCATACAAATGGCGGTGTAGATATTTCCATGTTCATAGAGATGGCAGTGTAGATATTTCCAGGTTCATACAAATGGCGGTGTAGATATTTCCATGTTCATAGAGATGGCGGTGTAGATATTTCCATTTTTATACAGATAGCAGTGTAGTTATTTCCATGTTTATAGAGATACCAGTGTGGATATTTCCATTGATATACAGATAGCTGTGTAGATATTTGAATGTTCGTACAGATAGCGGTGTAGATATTTCCATGTTCATACAGATAGCGGTGTTGATATTTCCATGGTCATACAGATAGCGGTGTAGATATTTCCATGTGCATACAGATAGCGGTGTAGATATTTCCATGTTCATACAGATGGCGGTGTACATATTTACATGTTCATACAGATGGCGGTGTAGATATTTCCATGTTCATACAGATGGCGGTGTAGAGATTTCCATGTTCATACAGATAGCGGTGTAGATATTTCCATGTTCAAACAGATAGAGGTGTAGATATTTCCATGTTCATACCAATAGCGGTGTAGTCATTTCCATGTTCCTACAGTTAGCGGTGTAGATATTTCCATGTTCATACAGATGGTGGTGTAGATATTTACATGTTCATACAGATGGCGGTGTAGATATTTCCATGTTCGTATGGATGGCAGTGTAAATATTTCCATGTTCATACAGGTGGCGGTGTAGATATTTCCATGTTTATACAGATAGCAGTGTATTTATTTCCATGTTTATAGAGATAGCAGTGTATACATTTCCATTGATATACAGATAGCTGTGTAGATATTTGCATGGTCACACAGATAGCGGTGTAGATATTTCCATCTTCGTACAGATAGCGGTGTAGATATTTCCATGTTCATACAGATAGCGGTGTAGATATTTCCATGTTCTTACAGATAACGGTGTAGATATTTCCATGTACATACAGACGGCGGTATAGATATTTCCATGTTCGTACAGATAGCGGTGTAGATATTTCCATGTTCATACAGTTAGCGGTGTAGATATTTCCATGTTCATACAGATGGCGGTGTAGATATTTACATGTTCATACAGATGGCGGTATAGATATTTCCATGTTCGTACAGATGGCGGTGTAGGTATTTCCATGTTCATAGAGATGGCGGTGTAGATATTTCCATGTTTATGCAGATGGCGGTTTAGATATTTCCATGTTTATACAGATGGTGGTGTAGATATTTCCATGTTTATAGAGATGGCAGTCCAGATATTTCCATGTTTACATAGATAGTGGTGTAGTTATTTCCAAGTTTATAGAGACAGCGTTGTAGATATTTCCTTGTTTATACAGATAGCGGTGAAGATATTTCCATGTTTATACAGATAGCGGTGTAGATATTTCCATGTTTATACAGATAGCAGTGTAGATATTTCGATGTTTATGGAGATAGTGGTTTAGATAATTTCAATTTTATACAGAGAGCAGTGTAGATATTTCCAAGTTCATACAGATAGCGGTGTAGATATTTCCACGTTTATAGAGATGGCGGTGTAGATATTTCCATGTTCATACAGAGGACGGTGTAGATATTTCCATGTTTATAGGGATGGCGGTGTAGATATTTTCATGTTTACACCGATGGCGGTGTAGATATTTCCATGTTTACACAGATAGCGGTGTAGACATTTCCATGTTTACACAGATAGCGGTGTGGATATTTCCATGTTTATTCAGATAGCAGTTTAGATATTTCCATGTTTATACATATAGCGGTGTGGATATTTCCATGTTTATTCAGATAGTGGTGCGGATATTTCCATGTTTATACAGATAGCGGTGTAGATATTTCCATCTTAATACAGATGGCGGTGTAGATATGTCCATGTTTGTACAGATGGCGTTGTAGATATTTCCATGTTCATACAGATGGTGGTGTAGATATTTCGAAGTTTATAGAGATAGCGCTGTAGTTATTTCCATATTTATGGAGAAATCTGTGTAGATATTTCCATGTATATTCAGATAGCTGTGTAGATATTTCCATGTTCATGCAGAGAGCGGTGTAGATATTTCCATGTTCATACAAATGGCGGTGTAGATATTTACATGTTCATTCAGATGGCTGTGTTGATATTTCATATTCGCACAGATGGCAGTGTAGATATTTCCATGTTCATACAGGTGGTGGTGTAGATATTTCCATGTTTATACAGATAGCAGTGTAGTTATTTCCATGTTTATAGATTTAGCAGTGTAGCTATTTCCATTGATATACAGATAGCTCTGTAGATATTTGCATGTTCATACAGATAGCGGTGTAGATATTTCCATGCTCATACAGATAGCAGTGTAGATATTTCCATACTCATACAGATAGCGGTGTAGATATATTCATGTTCATACAGTTAGCGGTGTAGATATTTCCATGTTCATACAAATGGCGGTGTAGATATTTACATGTTCTTACAGATGGCGGTGTAGATATTTCATGTTCGCACAGATAGCAGTGTACATATTTCCATGTTCATACAGGTGGCGGTGTAGATATTTCCAGGTTTATACAGATAGCAGTGTAGTTATTTCCATGTTTATAGATTTAGCAGTGTAGCTATTTCCATTGATATACAGATAGCTGTGTAGATATTTGCATGTTCATACAGATGGCGGTGTAGATATTTCGAAGTTTATAGAGATAGCGCTGTAGTTATTTCCATATTTATAGAGAAATCTGTGTAGATATTTCCATGTATATGCAGATAGGTGTGTAGATATTTCCATGTTCATGCAGATAGCGGTGTAGATATTTCCATCTTCATCCAGATGCCGGTGTAGATATATCCATGTTCATACAGATTGCGGTGAAGATATTTCCATGTTCATACAGATGGCGGTGTAGATATTTCCATGTTCATACAAATGGCGGTGTAGATATTTCCATGTTCATAGAGATGGCGGTGTAGATATTTCCATGTTCATACAAATGGCGGTGTAGATATTTCCGTGTTCATAGAGATGGCAGTGTAGATATTTCCATGTGTATACACATAGCAGTGTAGTTATTTCCATGTTTATAGAGATAGCAGTGTAGATATTTCCATTGATATTCAGATATCTGTGTAGATATTTCCATGTTCATACAGATAGCGGTGTAGATATTTCCATGTTCATACAGATGGCGGTGTAGATATTTCCATGTTGATACAGATGGCGGTGTAGATATTTACATGTTCATACAGATGGCAGTGTAGATATTTCCATGTTCGTATGGATGGCAGTGTAGATATTTCCATGTTCATACAGGTGGCGGTGTAGATATTTCCATGTTTTTAGAGATGGCGGTGTAGATATTTTCACGTTTACACAGATGGCGGTGGAGATATTTCCATGTTTACACAGATAGCGGTGCAGACATTTCCATGTTTACACAGATAGCTGTGTGGATATTTCCATGTTTATGCAGATAGCGGTGTAGATATTTCCATGTTTATACAGATAGCGGTGTAGATATTTCCATTTTAATACAGATGGCGGTGTAGATATGTCCATGTTCGTACAGATGGCCGTGTAGATATTTCCTTGTTCATACAGATGGTGGTGTAGATATTTCGAAGTTTATGGAGATAGCGCGGTAGTTATTTCCATATTTATAGAGAAATCTCTGTAGATATTTCCATGTATATGCAGATAGCTGTGTAGATATTTCCATGTTCATACAGATAGCGGTGCAGATATTTCCATCTTCATCCAGATGCCGGTGTAGATATATCCATGTTCATACAGATGGTGGTGTAGATATTTCGAAGTTTATGGAGATAGCGCGGTAGTTATTTCCATATTTATAGAGAAATCTCTTTAGATATTTCCATGTATATGCAGATAGCTGTGTAGATATTTCCATGTTCATACAGATAGCGGTGCAGATATTTCCATCTTCATCCAGATGGCCGTGTAGATATTTCCTTGTTCATACAGATGGTGGTGTAGATATTTCGAAGTTTATGGAGATAGCGCGGTAGTTATTTCCATATTTATAGAGAAATCTCTGTAGACATTTCCATGTATATGCAGATAGCTGTGTAGATATTTCCATGTTCATACAGATAGCGGTGCAGATATTTCCATCTTCATCCAGATGCCGGTGTAGATATATCCATGTTCATACAGATGGCGGTGAAGATATTTCCGTGTTCATACAGATAGCGGTGTAGATATTTCCATATTCATAGAGATGGCGTTGTAGATATTTCCATGTTCATAGAGATGGCGGTGTAGATATTTCATTGTTTGTACAGATAGCAGTGTAGTTATTTCCATGTTTATAGAGATAGCAGTGTAGATATTTCCATTGATATACAGATAGCTGTGTAGATATTTGCATGTGCATACAGATAGCGGTGTAGATATTTCCATCCTCATACAGATAGCAGTGTAGATATTTTCATGTTCATACAGATAGCGGTGTAGATATTTCCATGTTCATACAGATAGCGGTGTAGATATTTAAATGTTCGCACGGATGGCAGTGTAGATATTTCCATGTTCATACAGGTGGCGGTGTAGATATTTCCATGTTTATACAGATAGCAGTGTAGTTATTTCCATGTTTATACAGATAGCAGTGTAGATATTTCCGTTGACATACAGATAGCTGTGTAGATGTTTGCATGTTCATACAGATAGCGGTGTAGATATTTCCATGTTCGTACAGATAGCGGTGTAGATATTTCCACGTTTATAGAGATGGCAGTGCAGATATTTCCATGTTTATAGAGATAGTGGTGTAGATAATTTCAATTTTATACAGATAGCAGCGTAGATATTTCCAAGTTCATACAGATAGCGGTGTAGATATTTCCACGTTTATAGAGATGGCGGTGTAGATATTTCCGTGTTCATACAGATGGCGGTGTAGATATTTCCATGTTTTTAGATATGGCGGTGTAGATATTTTCACGTTTACAGAGATGGCGGTGGAGATATTTCCATGTTTACAAAGATAGCGCTGTGTATACTTCCATGTTTATGCAGATAGCGGTGTAGATATTTCCATGTTTATACAGATAGCGGTGCGGATATTTCCATGTTTATACAGATATTTGGGCAGATATTTCCATGTTTAAACAGATAGCGGTGTAGATATTTCCATCTTAATACAGATGGCGGTGTAGATATTTCCATGTTCATACAGATAGCAGTGTAGATATTTCCATGTTCATACAGATAGCGGTGTATATATTTCCATGTTCATACAGATAGCGGTGTAGATATTTCCATGTTCGTACAGATAGCGGTGAAGATATTTCCATGTTTATACAGATAGCGGCGTAGATATATCCATGTTTATACAGATAGCAGTGTAGATATTTCCATGTTTATAGAGATAGTGGTGTAGATAATTTCAATTTTATACAGAGAGCAGTGTAGATATTTCCAAGTTCATACAGATGGTGGTGTCGATATTTCCAGGTTCATACAAATGGCGGTGTAGATATTTCCATGTTCTTCCAGATAGCGGTTTAGTTATTTCCATGTTCATTCAGATAGCGGTGTAGATATTTCCATGTTCATACAGATGGCGGTGTAGATATTTACATGTTCACACAGATGGCGGTGTAGATATTTCCATGTTCATACAGATAGCGGTGTAGTTATTTCCATGTTCATACAGATAGCGGTGTAGATATTTCCATGTTCACAGATAGCGGTGTAGATATTTCCATGTTCATACACTTAGCGGTGTAGATATTTCCATGTTCATACAGATGGCGGTGTAGATATTTACATGTTCATACAGATGGCGGTGTAGTTATTTCCATGTTCATACAGATAGCGGTGTAGAGATTTCCATGTTCATACAGATAGCGGTGTAGATATTTCCATGTTGATACAGATAGCGGTGTAGATATTTCCATGTTCATACCAATAGCGTTGTATACATTTCCATGTTCATACAGTTAGCGGTGTAGATATTTCCATGTTCATACAGATAGCGGTGTCGATATTTCCATGTTCATACAGATAGCGGTGTACATATTTCCATGTTCATACAGATAGCGGTGTAGATATTTCCATGTTCATACAGATAGCGGTATAGATAATTCCATGTTCATACAGTTAGCGGTGTAGATATTTCCATGTTCATACAGATGGCGGTGTAGATATTTCCATGTTCATACAGATCGCGGTGCAGGTATTTCCATGTTCATACAGATAGCGGTGTAGATATTTCCATGTTCATACAGATAGTGGTGTAGATAATTCCATGTTCATACAGTTAGCTGAGTAGATATTTCCATGTTCATACAGATGGCGGTGTAGATATTTACATGTTCATACAGATGGCGGTGTAGATATTTCCATGTTCATACATTTAGCGGTGTAGATATTTCCATGTTCATACAGATGGCGGTGAAGATATTTCCATGTTCATACAGATGGCGGTGTAGATATTTCCATGTTTGTACGGATGGCTGTGTAGATATTTCCATGTTCATACAGGTGGCGGTGTAGTTATTTCCATGTTTATACAGATAGCAGTGTAGTTATTTCCATGTTAATAGAGATAGCTGTGTGGATATTTCCATTGATATACATATAGCTGTGTAGATATTTGCATGTTCATACAGATAGCGGTGTAGATATTTCCATGTTCGTACAGATAGCGGTGTAGATATTTCCATGTTCATACAGATGGCGGTGTAGATATTTCCATGTTCATACAGATGGCGGTGTAGATATTTCCATGTTTATAGGGATGGCGGTGTAGATATTTTCATGTTTATACAGATGGCGGTGTAGATATTTCCATGTTTACACAGATAGCAGTGTAGACATTTCCATGTTTACACAGATAGCGGTGTGGATATTTCCATGTTTATGCAGATAACAGTGTAGATATTTCCATGTTTATACAGATAGCAGTGCGGATATTTCCATGTTTATACAGATAGCGGTGTAGATATTTCCATCTTAATACAGATGGCGGTGTAGATATGTCCATGTTCGTACAGATGGCGGTGTAGAATTTCCATGTTCATACAGATGGCGGTGTAGATATTTCGAAGTTTATAGGGATAGCGCTGTAGTTATTTCCATATTTATAGAGAAATCGGTGTAGATATTTCCATGTATATTCAGATAGCTGTGTAGATATTTCCATGTTCATGCAGATAGCGGTGTAGATATTTCCATGTTTATACAGATAGCAGTGTAGATATTTCCATGTTTATAGAGATAGTGGTGTAGATAATTTCAATTTTATACAGAGAGCAGTGTAGATATTTCCAAGTTCACACAGATAGCGGTGTAGATATTTCCATGTTTATAGGGATGGCCGTGTAGATATTTTCATGTTTACACAGATGGCAGTGTAGATATTTCCATGTTTACACAGATAGCGGTGTGGATATTTCCAAGTTTATGCAGATAGCAGTGTATATATTTCCATGTTTATACAGATAGCGGTGCGGATATTTCCATGTTTATACAGATAGTTGAACAGATATTTCCATGTTTATACAGATAACGGTGTAGATATTTCCATCTTAATACAGATGGGGGTGTAGATATGTCCATGTTTGTACAGATGGCGGTGTAGATATTTCCCTGTTCATACAGATGGCGGTGTAGATATTTCGAAGTTTATAGAGATAGCGCTGTAGTTATTTCCATATTTATAGAGAAATCTCTGTAGATATTTCCAAGTATATTCAGATAGCTGTGTAGATATTTCCATGTTCATGCAGATAACGGTGTAGATATTTCCATGTTCATCCAGATGCCGGTGTACATATATCCATGTTCATACAGATGGCGGTGAAGATATTTCCATGTTAATACAGATGGTGGTGTAGATATTTCCATGTTCATACAAATGGCGGTGTAGATATTTCCATATTCATAGAGATTGCGGTGTAGATATTTCCATATTTATACAGATAGCAGTGTAGTTATTTCCATGTTTATAGAGATAGCAGTGTAGATATTTCCATTGATATACAGATAGCTGTGTAGATATTTGCATGTTCATACAGATAGCGGTGTAGATATTTCCATGTTCATACAGATAGCGGTGTAGATATTTCCATGTTCATACAGATAGCGGTGTAGATATTTCCATGTTCATACAGATAGCGGTGTAGATATTTCCATGTCCAAGCAGATAGCGGTGTAGATATTTCCATGTTCATACATTTAGCGGTGTAGATATTTCCATGTTCATACAGATGGCGGTGTAGATATTTACATGTTCATACAGATGGCGGTGTAGATATATCCATGTTCATACAGATAGCGGTGTAGCTATTTCCATGTTCATACAGATAGCGGTGTAGATATTTCCATCTTCATACAGATAGCGGTGTAGATATTTGAATGTTCTTACCGAGAGTTGTGTAGATATTTCCATGTTCATACAGTTAGCGGTGTAGATATTTCCATGTTCATACAGATGGCGGTGTAGATATTTACATGTTCATAGAGATGGCGGTGTAGATATTTCCATGTTCGTACGGATGGCAGTGTAGATATTTCCAAGTTCATACAGGTGGCGGTGTAGATATTTCCATGTTTATATAGATAGCAGAGTAGTTATTTCCATGTTTATAGAGATAGCTGTGTAGATATTCGCATTGATATACAGATAGCTGTGTAGATATTTGCATGTTCATACAGAAAGCGGGGTAGATGTTTCCATGTTCGTACAGATAGCCGTGTAGATATTTCCATGTTCATACAGATAGCGGTGTAGATATTTCCACGTTTATAGAGATGGCGGTGTAGATATTTCCATGTTCATACAGATGGCGGTGTAGATATTGCCATGTTTATAGGGATGGCGGTGTAGATATTTTCATGTTTACACAGAAGGCGGTGTAGATATTTCCATGTTTACACAGATAGCTTTGTACACATTTCCATGTTTACACAGATGGCGGTGTGGATATTTCCATGTTTATGCAAATAGCAGTGTAGATATTTCCATGTTTACACAGATAGCGGTGCGGATATTTCCATGTTTATACAGATAGTTGGGCAGATATTTCCATGTTTATACAGATAGCGGTGTAGATATTTCCATCTTAATACAGATGTCGGTGTAGATATGTCCATGTTCAAACAGATGGCGGTGTAGATATTTCCATGTACATAAAGATGGCGGTGTATATGTTTCGATGTTTATAGAGGTAGCGCTGTAGTTATTTCCATGTTTATAGAGATAGCGGTGTAGATATTTCCATGTTCATACAGGTAGCGGTGTAGATATTTCCATGTTCATACAGATAGCGGTGTAGATATTTCCATGTTCATACAGATAGCGGTGTAGATAATTCCATGTTCATACAGTTAGCGGTGTAGATATTTCCATGTTCATTCAGATGGCGGTGTAGATATTTACATGTTCATACAGATGGCGGAGTAGATATTTCCATGTTCATACAGATAGCGGTGTAGATATTTCCATGTTCATACAGAGAGCGGTGTAGATAATTTCATGTTCATACAGTTAGCTGTGTAGATATTTCCATGTTCATACAGATGGCGGTGTAGATATTTACATGTTCATACAGATGGCGGTGTAGATATTTCCATGTTCATACAGATAGCGGTGTAGATATTTCCATGTTCATACAGATAGCGGTGTAGATATTTCCATGTTCATACAGATAGCGGTGCAGATATTTCCATGTTCATAGCAATAGCGGTGAAGACATTTCCATGTTCATACATTTAGCGGTGTAGATATTTCCATGTTCATACAGATGGCGGTGAAGATATTTCCATGTTCATACAGATGGCGGTGTAGATATTTCCATGTTCATACAGATGGCGGTGTAGATATTTCCATGTTTATAGGGATGGCGGTGTAGATATTTTCATGTTTATACAGATGGCGGTGTAGATATTTCCATGTTTACACAGATAGCAGTGTAGACATTTCCATGTTTACACATATAGTGGTGTGGATATTTCCATGTTTATGCAGATAACAGTGTAGATATTTCCATGTTTATACAGATAGCAGTGCGGATATTTCCATGTTTATACAGATAGCGGTGTAGATATTTCCATCTTAATACAGATGGCGGTGTAGATATGTCCATGTTCGTACAGATGGCGGTGTAGAATTTCCATGTTCATACAGATGGCGGTGTAGATATTTCGAAGTTTATAGAGATAGCGCTGTAGTTATTTCCATATTTATAGAGAAATCGGTGTAGATATTTCCATGTATATTCAGATAGCTGTGTAGATATTTCCATGTTCATGCAGATAGCGGTGTAGATATTTCCATGTTTATACAGATAGCAGAGTAGATATTTCCATGTTTATAGAGATAGTGGTGTAGATAATTTCAATTTTATACAGAGAGCAGTGTAGATATTTCCAAGTTCACACAGATAGCGGTGTAGATATTTCCATGTTTATAGGGATGGCCGTGTAGATATTTTCATGTTTACACAGATGGCAGTGTAGATATTTCCATGTTTACACAGATAGCGGTGTGGATATTTCCAAGTTTATGCAGATAGCAGTGTATATATTTCCATGTTTATACAGATAGCGGTGCGGATATTTCCATGTTTATACAGATAGTTGAACAGATATTTCCATGTTCATACAGATAGTGGTGTAGATATTTCCATGTTGATACAGATGGCGGTCTAGATATTTCCATGTTCATACCAATAGCGTGGTAGACATTTCCATGTTCATACAGATAGCGGTGTAGATATTTCCATGTTCATACAGATAGCGGTGTAGATATTTCCATGTTCATACAGATAGCGGTGTCGATATTTCCATGTTCATACAGATAGCAGTGTAGATATTTCCATGTTCATGCAGATAGAGGTGTAGATATTTCCATGTTCATCCAGATGCCGCTGTACATATATCCATGTTCATACCGATGGCAGTGAAGATATTTCCATGTTCATACAGATGGCGGTTTAGGTATTTCCATGTTCATACAAATGGCGGTGTAGATATTTCCATGTTCATAGAGATAGCTGTGTAGATATTTCCAGGTTCATACAAATGGCGGTGTAGATATTTCCATGTTCATAGAGATGGCGGTGTAGATATTTCCAAGTTTATACAGATAGCAGTGTAGTTATTTCCATGTTTATAGAGATAGCAGTGTAGATATTTCCATTGATATAAAGATAGCTGTGTAGATATTTGCATGTTCATACAGATAGCGGTGTGGATATTTCCATGTTTATACAGATAGCGGTGTAGATATTTCCATATTCATACAGATAGCGGTGTAGATATTTCCATGTTCATACAGATAGCGGTGTAGATATTTCCATGTTCACAGATAGCGGTGTAGATATTTCCATGTTCATACACTTAGCGGTGTAGATATTTCCATGTTCATACAGATGGCGGTGTAGATATTTACATGTTCATACAGATGGCGGTGTAGTTATTTCCATGTTCATACAGATAGCGGTGTAGAGATTTCCATGTTCATACAGATAGCGGTGTAGATATTTCCATGTTGATACAGATAGCGGTGTAGATATTTCCATGTTCATACCAATAGCGTTGTATACATTTCCATGTTCATACAGTTAGCGGTGTAGATATTTCCATGTTCATACAGATAGCCGTGTCGATATTTCCATGTTCATACAGATAGCGGTGTACATATTTCCATGTTCATACAGATAGCGGTGTAGATATTTCCATGTTCATACAGATAGCGGTGTAGATAATTCCATGTTCATACAGTTAGCGGTGTAGATATTTCCATGTTCATACAGATGGCGGTGTAGATATTTCCATGTTCATACAGTTAGCTGAGTAGATATTTCCATGTTCATACAGATGGCGGTGAAGATATTTCCATGTTCATACAGATGGCGGTGTAGATATTTCCATGTTTGTACGGATGGCTGTGTAGATATTTCCATGTTCATACAGGTGGCGGTGTAGTTATTTCCATGTTTATACAGATAGCAGTGTAGTTATTTCCATGTTAATAGAGATAGCTGTGTGGATATTTCCATTGATATACATATAGCTGTGTAGATATTTGCATGTTCATACAGATAGCGGTGTAGATATTTCCATGTTCGTACAGATAGCGGTGTAGATATTTCCATGTTCATACAGATAGCGGTGTAGATATTTCCATGTTCATACAGATAACGGTGTAGATATTTCCATGTTCATACAAACAGCGGTGTAGATATTTCCATGTTTATACAGATGGTGGTGTAGATATTTCCATGTATATAGAGATGGCGTTCTAGATATTTCCATGTTTACAGAGATAGTGGTGTAGTTATTTCCAAGTTTATAGAGACAGCGTTGTAGATATTTCCATGTTTATACAGATAGCAGTGAAGATATTTCCATGTTTATACAGATAGCGGTGTAGATATTTCCATGTTTATACAGATAGCAGTGAAGATATTTCCATGTTTATAGAGATGGTGGTGTAGATAATTTCAATTTTATACAGAGAGCAGTGTAGATATTTCCAAGTTCATACAGATAGCGGTGTAGATATTTCCACGTTTATAGAGATGGTGGTGTAGATATTTCCATGTTCATACAGACGACGGTGTAGATATTTCCATGTTTATAGGGATGGCGGTGTAGATATTTTCATGTTTACACAGATGGTGGTGTAGATATTTCCATGCTCATACAGATGGCGGTGTAGATATTTACATGTTCATACAGATGGCGGTGTAGATATTTCCATGTTCATACAGATAGCGGTGTAGATATTTCCATGTTCATACAGATAGCGGTGCAGATAATTCCATGTTCATACAGTTAGCTCTGTAGATATTTCCATGTTCATACAGATGGCGGTGTAGGTATTTGTATGTTCATACAGATGGCGGTGTAGATATTTCCATGTTCATACAGATAGCGGTGTAGATTTTTCCATGTTCATACAGATAGCGGTGTAGATATATCCATGTTTATATAGATAGTGGTGTAGATAATTTCAATTTTATACAAAGTGCAGTGTAGATATTTCCAAGTTCATACAGATAGTGGTGTAGATATTTCCAGGTTCATACAAATGGCGGTGTAGATATTTACATGTTCATACAAATGGCGGTATAGTTATTTCCATGTTCGTACAGATGTCGGTGTGGATATTTCCATGTTCATACCAATAGCGGTGTAGTTATTTCCATGTTCATACAGTTAGCGGTGTAGATATTTCCATGTTCATACAGAAGGCGGTGTAGATATTTACATGTTCATACAGATGGCGGTGTAGATATTTCCATGTTCGTACGGATGGCAGTGTAGATATTTCCATGTTCATACAGGTGGCGGTGTAGATATTTCCATGTTCATACAGATAGCGGTGTAGGTATTTCCATGTTCATACAGATAGCGGTGTAGATAATTCCATGTTCATACAGTTAGCTGTGTAGATATTTCCATGTTCATACAGATGGCGGTGTAGATATTTACATGTTCATACAGATGGCGGTGTAGATATTTCCATGTTCATACAGATAGCGGTGTAGATATTTCCATGTTCATACAGATAGCGGTGTATATATTTCCATGTTCATACAGATAGCGGTGTAGATATTTCCATGTTCGTACAGATAGCGGTGAAGATATTTCCATGTTTATACAGATAGCGGCGTAGATATATCCATGTTTATACAGATAGCAGTGTAGATATTTCCATGTTTATAGAGATAGTGGTGTAGATAATTTCAATTTTATACAGAGAGCAGTGTAGATATTTCCAAGTTCATACAGATAGTGGTGTCGATATTTCCAGGTTCATACAAATGGCGGTGTAGATATTTCCATGTTCTTCCAGATAGCGGTTTAGTTATTTCCATGTTCATTCAGATAGCGGTGTAGATATTTCCATGTTCATACAGATGGCGGTGTAGATATTTACATGTTCACACAGATGGCGGTGTAGATATTTCCATGTTCGTACAGATAGCGGTGTAGTTATTTCCATGTTCATACAGATAGCGGTGTAGATATTTCCATGTTCACAGATAGCGGTGTAGATATTTCCATGTTCATACACTTAGCGGTGTAGATATTTCCATGTTCATACAGATGGCGGTGTAGATATTTACATGTTCATACAGATGGCGGTGTAGTTATTTCCATGTTCATACAGATAGCGGTGTAGAGATTTCCATGTTCATACAGATAGCGGTGTAGATATTTCCATGTTGATACAGATAGCGGTGTAGATATTTCCATTTTCATACCAATAGCGTTGTATACATTTCCATGTTCATACAGATCGCGGTGCAGGTATTTCCATGTTCATACAGATAGCGGTGTAGATATTTCCATGTTCATACAGATAGTGGTGTAGATAATTCCATGTTCATACAGTTAGCTGAGTAGATATTTCCATGTTCATACAGATGGCGGTGTAGATATTTACATGTTCATACAGATGGCGGTGTAGATATTTCCATGTTCATACATTTAGCGGTGTAGATATTTCCATGTTCATACAGATGGCGGTGAAGATATTTCCATGTTCATACAGATGGCGGTGTAGATATTTCCATGTTTGTACGGATGGCTGTGTAGATATTTCCATGTTCATACAGGTGGCGGTGTAGTTATTTCCATGTTTATACAGATAGCAGTGTAGTTATTTCCATGTTAATAGAGATAGCTGTGTAGATATTTCCATTGATATACATATAGCTGTGTAGATATTTGCATGTTCATACAGATAGCGGTGTAGATATTTCCATGTTCATACAGATAGCGGTGTAGATATTTCCATGTTCATACAGATAACGGTGTAGATATTTCCATGTTCATACAAACAGCGGTGTAGATATTTCCATATTTATACAGATGGTGGTGTAGATATTTCCATGTATATAGAGATGGCGTTCTAGATATTTCCATGTTTACAGAGATAGTGGTGTAGTTATTTCCAAGTTTATAGAGACAGCGTTGTAGATATTTCCATGTTTATACAGATAGCAGTGAAGATATTTCCATGTTTATACAGATAGCGGTGTAGATATTTCCATGTTTATACAGATAGCAGTGAAGGTATTTCCATGTTTATAGAGATAGTGGTGTAGATAATTTCAATTTTATACAGAGAGCAGTGTAGATATTTCCAAGTTCATACAGATAGCGGTGTAGATATTTCCACGTTTATAGATATGGTGGTGTAGATATTTCCATGTTCATACAGACGACGGTGTAGATATTTCCATGTTTATAGGGATGGCGGTGTAGATATTTTCATGTTTACACAGATGGCGGTGTAGATATTTCCATGTTCATACAGATGGCGGTATAGATATTTCCATGTTCATACAAATGGCGGTGAAGATATTTCCATGTTCATACAGATGGCGGTGTAGGTATTTCCATGTTTGTACGGATGGCTGTGTAGATATTTCCATGTTCATACAGGTGGCGGTGTAGTTATTTCCATGTTTATACAGATAGCAGTGTAGTTATTTCCATGTTAATAGAGATAGCTGTGTGGATATTTCCATTGATATACATATAGCTGTGTAGATATTTGCATGTTCATACAGATAGCGGTGTAGATATTTCCATGTTCGTACAGATAGCGGTGTAGATATTTCCATGTTCATACAGATAGCGGTGTAGATATTTCCATGTTCATACAGATAACGGTGTAGATATTTCCATGTTCATACAAACAGCGGTGTAGATATTTCCATGTTTATACAGATGGTGGTGTAGATATTTCCATGTATATAGAGATGGCGTTCTAGATATTTCCATGTTTACAGAGATAGTGGTGTAGTTATTTCCAAGTTTATAGAGACAGCGTTGTAGATATTTCCATGTTTATACAGATAGCAGTGAAGATATTTCCATGTTTATACAGATAGCGGTGTAGATATTTCCATGTTTATACAGATAGCAGTGAAGATATTTCCATGTTTATAGAGATAGTGGTGTAGATAATTTCAATTTTATACAGAGAGCAGTGTAGATATTTCCAAGTTCATACAGATAGCGGTGTAGATATTTCCACGTTTATAGAGATGGTGGTGTAGATATTTCCATGTTCATACAGACGACGGTGTAGATATTTCCATGTTTATAGGGATGGCGGTGTAGATATTTTCATGTTTACACAGATGGCGGTGTAGATATTTCCATGTTCATACAGATGGCGGTGTAGATATTTCCATGTTCATACAGATAGTGGTGTAGATATTTCCATGTTCATACAGATAGCGGTGCAGATAATTCCATGTTCATACAGTTAGCTCTGTAGATATTTCCATGTTCATACAGATGGCGGTGTAGGTATTTGTATGTTCATACAGATGGCGGTGTAGATATTTCCATGTTCATACAGATAGTGGTGTAGATATTTCCATGTTCATACATTTAGCGGTGTAGATATTTCCATGTTCATACAGATGGCGGTGAAGATATTTCCATGTTCATACAGATGGCGGTGTAGATATTTCCATGTTTGTACGGATGGCTGTGTAGATATTTCCATGTTCATACAGGTGGCGGTGTAGTTATTTCCATGTTTATACAGATAGCAGTGTAGTTATTTCCATGTTAATAGAGATAGCTGTGTGGATATTTCCATTGATATACATATAGCTGTGTAGATATTTGCATGTTCATACAGATAGCGGTGTAGATATTTCCATGTTCATACAGATAGCGGTGTAGATATTTCCATGTTCATACAGATAACGGTGTAGATATTTCCATGTTCATACAAACAGCGGTGTAGATATTTCCATATTTATACAGATGGTGGTGTAGATATTTCCATGTATATAGAGATGGCGTTCTAGATATTTCCATGTTTACAGAGATAGTGGTGTAGTTATTTCCAAGTTTATAGAGACAGCGTTGTAGATATTTCCATGTTTATACAGATAGCAGTGAAGATATTTCCATGTTTATACAGATAGCGGTGTAGATATTTCCATGTTTATACAGATAGCAGTGAAGGTATTTCCATGTTTATAGAGATAGTGGTGTAGATAATTTCAATTTTATACAGAGAGCAGTGTAGATATTTCCAAGTTCATACAGATAGCGGTGTAGATATTTCCACGTTTATAGATATGGTGGTGTAGATATTTCCATGTTCATACAGACGACGGTGTAGATATTTCCATGTTTATAGGGATGGCGGTGTAGATATTTTCATGTTTACACAGATGGCGGTGTAGATATTTCCATGTTCATACAGATGGCGGTATAGATATTTCCATGTTCATACAAATGGCGGTGAAGATATTTCCATGTTCATACAGATGGCGGTGTAGGTATTTCCATGTTTGTACGGATGGCTGTGTAGATATTTCCATGTTCATACAGGTGGCGGTGTAGTTATTTCCATGTTTATACAGATAGCAGTGTAGTTATTTCCATGTTAATAGAGATAGCTGTGTGGATATTTCCATTGATATACATATAGCTGTGTAGATATTTGCATGTTCATACAGATAGCGGTGTAGATATTTCCATGTTCGTACAGATAGCGGTGTAGATATTTCCATGTTCATACAGATAGCGGTGTAGATATTTCCATGTTCATACAGATAACGGTGTAGATATTTCCATGTTCATACAAACAGCGGTGTAGATATTTCCATGTTTATACAGATGGTGGTGTAGATATTTCCATGTATATAGAGATGGCGTTCTAGATATTTCCATGTTTACAGAGATAGTGGTGTAGTTATTTCCAAGTTTATAGAGACAGCGTTGTAGATATTTCCATGTTTATACAGATAGCAGTGAAGATATTTCCATGTTTATACAGATAGCGGTGTAGATATTTCCATGTTTATACAGATAGCAGTGAAGATATTTCCATGTTTATAGAGATAGTGGTGTAGATAATTTCAATTTTATACAGAGAGCAGTGTAGATATTTCCAAGTTCATACAGATAGCGGTGTAGATATTTCCACGTTTATAGAGATGGTGGTGTAGATATTTCCATGTTCATACAGACGACGGTGTAGATATTTCCATGTTTATAGGGATGGCGGTGTAGATATTTTCATGTTTACACAGATGGCGGTGTAGATATTTCCATGTTCATACAGATGGCGGTGTAGATATTTCCATGTTCATACAGATAGTGGTGTAGATATTTCCATGTTCATACAGATAGCGGTGCAGATAATTCCATGTTCATACAGTTAGCTCTGTAGATATTTCCATGTTCATACAGATGGCGGTGTAGGTATTTGTATGTTCATACAGATGGCGGTGTAGATATTTCCATGTTCATACAGATAGCGGTGTAGATTTTTCCATGTTCATACAGATAGCGGTGTAGATATATCCATGTTTATATAGATAGTGGTGTAGATAATTTCAATTTTATACAAAGTGCAGTGTAGATATTTCCATTGATATAAAGATAGCTGTGTAGATATTTGCATGTTCATACAGATAGCGGTGTGGATATTTCCATGTTTATACAGATAGCGGTGTAGATATTTCCATATTCATACAGATAGCGGTGTAGATATTTCCATGTTCATACAGATAGCGGTGTAGATATTTCCATGTTCACAGATAGCGGTGTAGATATTTCCATGTTCATACACTTAGCGGTGTAGATATTTCCATGTTCATACAGATGGCGGTGTAGATATTTACATGTTCATACAGATGGCGGTGTAGTTATTTCCATGTTCATACAGATAGCGGTGTAGAGATTTCCATGTTCATACAGATAGCGGTGTAGATATTTCCATGTTGATACAGATAGCGGTGTAGATATTTCCATGTTCATACCAATAGCGTTGTATACATTTCCATGTTCATACAGTTAGCGGTGTAGATATTTCCATGTTCATACAGATAGCCGTGTCGATATTTCCATGTTCATACAGATAGCGGTGTACATATTTCCATGTTCATACAGATAGCGGTGTAGATATTTCCATGTTCATACAGATAGCGGTGTAGATAATTCCATGTTCATACAGTTAGCGGTGTAGATATTTCCATGTTCATACAGATGGCGGTGTAGATATTTCCATGTTCATACAGTTAGCTGAGTAGATATTTCCATGTTCATACAGATGGCGGTGAAGATATTTCCATGTTCATACAGATGGCGGTGTAGATATTTCCATGTTTGTACGGATGGCTGTGTAGATATTTCCATGTTCATACAGGTGGCGGTGTAGTTATTTCCATGTTTATACAGATAGCAGTGTAGTTATTTCCATGTTAATAGAGATAGCTGTGTGGATATTTCCATTGATATACATATAGCTGTGTAGATATTTGCATGTTCATACAGATAGCGGTGTAGATATTTCCATGTTCGTACAGATAGCGGTGTAGATATTTCCATGTTCATACAGATAGCGGTGTAGATATTTCCATGTTCATACAGATAACGGTGTAGATATTTCCATGTTCATACAAACAGCGGTGTAGATATTTCCATGTTTATACAGATGGTGGTGTAGATATTTCCATGTATATAGAGATGGCGTTCTAGATATTTCCATGTTTACAGAGATAGTGGTGTAGTTATTTCCAAGTTTATAGAGACAGCGTTGTAGATATTTCCATGTTTATACAGATAGCAGTGAAGATATTTCCATGTTTATACAGATAGCGGTGTAGATATTTCCATGTTTATACAGATAGCAGTGAAGATATTTCCATGTTTATAGAGATGGTGGTGTAGATAATTTCAATTTTATACAGAGAGCAGTGTAGATATTTCCAAGTTCATACAGATAGCGGTGTAGATATTTCCACGTTTATAGAGATGGTGGTGTAGATATTTCCATGTTCATACAGACGACGGTGTAGATATTTCCATGTTTATAGGGATGGCGGTGTAGATATTTTCATGTTTACACAGATGGTGGTGTAGATATTTCCATGCTCATACAGATGGCGGTGTAGATATTTACATGTTCATACAGATGGCGGTGTAGATATTTCCATGTTCATACAGATAGCGGTGTAGATATTTCCATGTTCATACAGATAGCGGTGCAGATAATTCCATGTTCATACAGTTAGCTCTGTAGATATTTCCATGTTCATACAGATGGCGGTGTAGGTATTTGTATGTTCATACAGATGGCGGTGTAGATATTTCCATGTTCATACAGATAGCGGTGTAGATTTTTCCATGTTCATACAGATAGCGGTGTAGATATATCCATGTTTATATAGATAGTGGTGTAGATAATTTCAATTTTATACAAAGTGCAGTGTAGATATTTCCAAGTTCATACAGATAGTGGTGTAGATATTTCCAGGTTCATACAAATGGCGGTGTAGATATTTACATGTTCATACAAATGGCGGTATAGTTATTTCCATGTTCGTACAGATGTCGGTGTGGATATTTCCATGTTCATACCAATAGCGGTGTAGTTATTTCCATGTTCATACAGTTAGCGGTGTAGATATTTCCATGTTCATACAGAAGGCGGTGTAGATATTTACATGTTCATACAGATGGCGGTGTAGATATTTCCATGTTCGTACGGATGGCAGTGTAGATATTTCCATGTTCATACAGGTGGCGGTGTAGATATATCCATGTTCATACAGATAGCGGTGTAGGTATTTCCATGTTCATACAGATAGCGGTGTAGATAATTCCATGTTCATACAGTTAGCTGTGTAGATATTTCCATGTTCATACAGATGGCGGTGTAGATATTTACATGTTCATACAGATGGCGGTGTAGATATTTCCATGTTCATACAGATAGCGGTGTAGATATTTCCATGTTCATACAGATAGCGGTGTATATATTTCCATGTTCATACAGATAGCGGTGTAGATATTTCCATGTTCGTACAGATAGCGGTGAAGATATTTCCATGTTTATACAGATAGCGGCGTAGATATATCCATGTTTATACAGATAGCAGTGTAGATATTTCCATGTTTATAGAGATAGTGGTGTAGATAATTTCAATTTTATACAGAGAGCAGTGTAGATATTTCCAAGTTCATACAGATAGTGGTGTCGATATTTCCAGGTTCATACAAATGGCGGTGTAGATATTTCCATGTTCTTCCAGATAGCGGTTTAGTTATTTCCATGTTCATTCAGATAGCGGTGTAGATATTTCCATGTTCATACAGATGGCGGTGTAGATATTTACATGTTCACACAGATGGCGGTGTAGATATTTCCATGTTCGTACAGATAGCGGTGTAGTTATTTCCATGTTCATACAGATAGCGGTGTAGATATTTCCATGTTCACAGATAGCGGTGTAGATATTTCCATGTTCATACACTTAGCGGTGTAGATATTTCCATGTTCATACAGATGGCGGTGTAGATATTTACATGTTCATACAGATGGCGGTGTAGTTATTTCCATGTTCATACAGATAGCGGTGTAGAGATTTCCATGTTCATACAGATAGCGGTGTAGATATTTCCATGTTGATACAGATAGCGGTGTAGATATTTCCATTTTCATACCAATAGCGTTGTATACATTTCCATGTTCATACAGATCGCGGTGCAGGTATTTCCATGTTCATACAGATAGCGGTGTAGATATTTCCATGTTCATACAGATAGTGGTGTAGATAATTCCATGTTCATACAGTTAGCTGAGTAGATATTTCCATGTTCATACAGATGGCGGTGTAGATATTTACATGTTCATACAGATGGCGGTGTAGATATTTCCATGTTCATACATTTAGCGGTGTAGATATTTCCATGTTCATACAGATGGCGGTGAAGATATTTCCATGTTCATACAGATGGCGGTGTAGATATTTCCATGTTTGTACGGATGGCTGTGTAGATATTTCCATGTTCATACAGGTGGCGGTGTAGTTATTTCCATGTTTATACAGATAGCAGTGTAGTTATTTCCATGTTAATAGAGATAGCTGTGTGGATATTTCCATTGATATACATATAGCTGTGTAGATATTTGCATGTTCATACAGATAGCGGTGTAGATATTTCCATGTTCATACAGATAGCGGTGTAGATATTTCCATGTTCATACAGATAACGGTGTAGATATTTCCATGTTCATACAAACAGCGGTGTAGATATTTCCATATTTATACAGATGGTGGTGTAGATATTTCCATGTATATAGAGATGGCGTTCTAGATATTTCCATGTTTACAGAGATAGTGGTGTAGTTATTTCCAAGTTTATAGAGACAGCGTTGTAGATATTTCCATGTTTATACAGATAGCAGTGAAGATATTTCCATGTTTATACAGATAGCGGTGTAGATATTTCCATGTTTATACAGATAGCAGTGAAGGTATTTCCATGTTTATAGAGATAGTGGTGTAGATAATTTCAATTTTATACAGAGAGCAGTGTAGATATTTCCAAGTTCATACAGATAGCGGTGTAGATATTTCCACGTTTATAGATATGGTGGTGTAGATATTTCCATGTTCATACAGACGACGGTGTAGATATTTCCATGTTTATAGGGATGGCGGTGTAGATATTTTCATGTTTACACAGATGGCGGTGTAGATATTTCCATGTTCATACAGATGGCGGTATAGATATTTCCATGTTCATACAAATGGCGGTGAAGATATTTCCATGTTCATACAGATGGCGGTGTAGGTATTTCCATGTTTGTACGGATGGCTGTGTAGATATTTCCATGTTCATACAGGTGGCGGTGTAGTTATTTCCATGTTTATACAGATAGCAGTGTAGTTATTTCCATGTTAATAGAGATAGCTGTGTGGATATTTCCATTGATATACATATAGCTGTGTAGATATTTGCATGTTCATACAGATAGCGGTGTAGATATTTCCATGTTCGTACAGATAGCGGTGTAGATATTTCCATGTTCATACAGATAGCGGTGTAGATATTTCCATGTTCATACAGATAACGGTGTAGATATTTCCATGTTCATACAAACAGCGGTGTAGATATTTCCATGTTTATACAGATGGTGGTGTAGATATTTCCATGTATATAGAGATGGCGTTCTAGATATTTCCATGTTTACAGAGATAGTGGTGTAGTTATTTCCAAGTTTATAGAGACAGCGTTGTAGATATTTCCATGTTTATACAGATAGCAGTGAAGATATTTCCATGTTTATACAGATAGCGGTGTAGATATTTCCATGTTTATACAGATAGCAGTGAAGATATTTCCATGTTTATAGAGATAGTGGTGTAGATAATTTCAATTTTATACAGAGAGCAGTGTAGATATTTCCAAGTTCATACAGATAGCGGTGTAGATATTTCCACGTTTATAGAGATGGTGGTGTAGATATTTCCATGTTCATACAGACGACGGTGTAGATATTTCCATGTTTATAGGGATGGCGGTGTAGATATTTTCATGTTTACACAGATGGCGGTGTAGATATTTCCATGTTCATACAGATGGCGGTGTAGATATTTCCATGTTCATACAGATAGTGGTGTAGATATTTCCATGTTCATACAGATAGCGGTGCAGATAATTCCATGTTCATACAGTTAGCTCTGTAGATATTTCCATGTTCATACAGATGGCGGTGTAGGTATTTGTATGTTCATACAGATGGCGGTGTAGATATTTCCATGTTCATACAGATAGCGGTGTAGATTTTTCCATGTTCATACAGATAGCGGTGTAGATATATCCATGTTTATATAGATAGTGGTGTAGATAATTTCAATTTTATACAAAGTGCAGTGTAGATATTTCCAAGTTCATACAGATAGTGGTGTAGATATTTCCAGGTTCATACAAATGGCGGTGTAGATATTTACATGTTCATACAAATGGCGGTATAGTTATTTCCATGTTCGTACAGATGTCGGTGTGGATATTTCCATGTTCATACCAATAGCGGTGTAGATATTTCCATGTTCATACAGTTAGCGGTGTAGATATTTCCATGTTCATACAGAAGGCGGTGTAGATATTTACATGTTCATACAGATGGCGGTGTAGATATTTCCATGTTCGTACAGATAGCGGTGTAGGTATTTCCATGTTCATACAGATAGCGGTGTAGATAATTCCATGTTCATACAGTTAGCTGTGTAGATATTTCCATGTTCATACAGATGGCGGTGTAGATATTTACATGTTCATACAGATGGCGGTGTAGATATTTCCATGTTCATACAGATAGCGGTGTAGATATTTCCATGTTCATACAGATAGCGGTGTATATATTTCCATGTTCATACAGATAGCGGTGTAGATATTTCCATGTTCGTACAGATAGCGGTGAAGATATTTCCATGTTTATACAGATAGCGGCGTAGATATATCCATGTTTATACAGATAGCAGTGTAGATATTTCCATGTTTATAGAGATAGTGGTGTAGATAATTTCAATTTTATACAGAGAGCAGTGTAGATATTTCCAAGTTCATACAGATAGTGGTGTCGATATTTCCAGGTTCATACAAATGGCGGTGTAGATATTTCCATGTTCTTCCAGATAGCGGTTTAGTTATTTCCATGTTCATTCAGATAGCGGTGTAGATATTTCCATGTTCATACAGATGGCGGTGTAGATATTTACATGTTCACACAGATGGCGGTGTAGATATTTCCATGTTCGTACAGATAGCGGTGAAGATATTTCCATGTTTATACAGATAGCGGCGTAGATATATCCATGTTTATACAGATAGCAGTGTAGATATTTCCATGTTTATAGAGATAGTGGTGTAGATAATTTCAATTTTATACAGAGAGCAGTGTAGATATTTCCAAGTTCATACAGATAGTGGTGTCGATATTTCCAGGTTCATACAAATGGCGGTGTAGATATTTCCATGTTCTTCCAGATAGCGGTTTAGTTATTTCCATGTTCATTCAGATAGCGGTGTAGATATTTCCATGTTCATACAGATGGCGGTGTAGATATTTACATGTTCACACAGATGGCGGTGTAGATATTTCCATGTTCGTACAGATAGCGGTGTAGTTATTTCTATGTTCATACAGATAGCGGTGTAGATATTTCCATGTTCACAGATAGCTGTTTAGATATTTCCATGTTCATACAGATAGCGGTGCAGATAATTCCATGTTCATACAGTTAGCTCTGTAGATATTTCCATGTTCATACAGATGGCGGTGTAGGTATTTGTATGTTCATACAGATGGCGGTGTAGATATTTCCGTGTTCATACAGATAGTGGTGTAGATTTTTCCATGTTCATACAGATAGCGGTGTAGATATATCCATGTTTATATAGATAGTGGTGTAGATAATTTCAATTTTATACAAAGTGCAGTGTAGATATTTCCAAGTTCATACAGATAGTGGTGTAGATATTTCCAGGTTCATACAAATGGCGGTGTAGATATTTACATGTTCATACAAATGGCGGTATAGTTATTTCCATGTTCGTACAGATGTCGGTGTGGATATTTCCATGTTCATACCAATAGCGGTGTAGTTATTTCCATGTTCATACAGTTAGCGGTGTAGATATTTCCATGTTCATACAGAAGGCGGTGTAGATATTTACATGTTCATACAGATGGCGGTGTAGATATTTCCATGTTCGTACGGATGGCAGTGTAGATATTTCCATGTTCATACAGGTGGCGGTGTAGATATTTCCATGTTCATACAGATAGCGGTGTAGGTATTTCCATGTTCATACAGATAGCTGTGTAGATAATTCCATGTTCATACAGTTAGCTGTGTAGATATTTCCATGTTCATACAGATGGCGGTGTAGATATTTACATGTTCATACAGACGGCGGTGTAGATATTTCCATGTTCATACAGATAGCGGTGTAGATATTTCCATGTTCATACAGATAGCGGTGTATATATTTCCATGTTCATACAGATAGCGGTGTAGATATTTCCATGTTCGTACAGATAGCGGTGAAGATATTTCCATGTTTATACAGATAGCGGCGTAGATATATCCATGTTTATACAGATAGCAGTGTAGATATTTCCATGTTCATACAGATGGCGGTGTAGATATTTCCATGTTCATACAGATGGTGGTGTAGTTATTTCCATGTTCATACATATAGCGGTGCAGATAATTCCATGTTCATACAGTTAGCTCTGTAGATATTTCCATGTTCATACAGATGGCGGTGTAGGTATTTGTATGTTCATACAGATGGCGGTGTAGATATTTCCATGTTCATACAGATAGCGGTGTAGATTTTTCCATGTTCATACAGATAGCGGTGTAGATATATCCATGTTTATATAGATAGTGGTGTAGATAATTTCAATTTTATACAAAGTGCAGTGTAGATATTTCCAAGTTCATACATATAGTGGTGTAGATATTTCCAGGTTCATACAAATGGCGGTGTAGATATTTACATGTTCATACAAATGGCGGTATAGTTATTTCCATGTTCGTACAGATGTCGGTGTGGATATTTCCATGTTCATACCAATAGCGGTGTAGTTATTTCCATGTTCATACAGTTAGCGGTGTAGATATTTCCATGTTCATACAGAAGGCGGTGTAGATATTTCCATGTTCATACATTTAGCGGTGTAGATATTTCCATGTTCATACAGATGGCGGTGAAGATATTTCCATGTTCATACAGATGGCGGTGTAGATTTTCCATGTTTGTACGGATGGCTGTGTAGATATTTCCATGTTCATACAGGTGGCGGTGTAGTTATTTCCATGTTTATAC
This sequence comes from Gorilla gorilla gorilla, assembly GCF_029281585.2. Taxonomy (NCBI): domain Eukaryota; kingdom Metazoa; phylum Chordata; class Mammalia; order Primates; family Hominidae; genus Gorilla; species Gorilla gorilla. Next base: position 13,775,508 of record NC_073235.2, on the reverse strand, counting down.
AGATAGCAGTGTAGTTATTTCCATGTTAATAGAGATAGCTGTGTGGATATTTCCATTGATATACATATAGCTGTGTAGATATTTGCATGTTCATACAGATAGCGGTGTAGATATTTCCATGTTCGTACAGATAGCGGTGTAGATATTTCCATGTTCATACAGATAGCGGTGTAGATATTTCCATGTTCATACAGATAACGGTGTAGATATTTCCATGTTCATACAAACAGCGGTGTAGATATTTCCATGTTTATACAGATGGTGGTGTAGATATTTCCATGTATATAGAGATGGCGTTCTAGATATTTCCATGTTTACAGAGATAGTGGTGTAGTTATTTCCAAGTTTATAGAGACAGCGTTGTAGATATTTCCATGTTTATACAGATAGCAGTGAAGATATTTCCATGTTTATACAGATAGCGGTGTAGATATTTCAATGTTTATACAGATAGCAGTGAAGATATTTCCATGTTTATAGAGATAGTGGTGTAGATAATTTCAATTTTATACAGAGAGCAGTGTAGATATTTCCAAGTTCATACAGATAGCGGTGTAGATATTTCCACGTTTATAGAGATGGTGGTGTAGATATTTCCATGTTCATACAGACGACGGTGTAGATATTTCCATGTTTATAGGGATGGCGGTGTAGATATTTTCATGTTTACACAGATGGCGGTGTAGATATTTCCATGTTCATACAGATGGCGGTGTAGATATTTACATGTTCATACAGATGGCGGTGTAGATATTTCCATGTTCATACAGATAGCGGTGTAGATATTTCCATGTTCATACAGATAGCGGTGCAGATAATTCCATGTTCATACAGTTAGCTCTGTAGATATTTCCATGTTCATACAGATGGCGGTGTAGGTATTTGTATGTTCATACAGATGGCGGTGTAGATATTTCCATGTTCATACAGATAGCGGTGTAGATTTTTCCATGTTCATACAGATAGCGGTGTAGATATATCCATGTTTATATAGATAGTGGTGTAGATAATTTCAATTTTATACAAAGTGCAGTGTAGATATTTCCAAGTTCATACAGATAGTGGTGTAGATATTTCCAGGTTCATACAAATGGCGGTGTAGATATTTACATGTTCATACAAATGGCGGTATAGTTATTTCCATGTTCGTACAGATGTCGGTGTGGATATTTCCATGTTCATACCAATAGCGGTGTAGTTATTTCCATGTTCATACAGTTAGCGGTGTAGATATTTCCATGTTCATACAGAAAGCGGTGTAGATATTTACATGTTCATACAGATGGCGGTGTAGATATTTCCATGTTCGTACGGATGGCAGTGTAGATATTTCCATGTTCATACAGGTGGCGGTGTAGATATTTCCATGTTCATACAGATAGCGGTGTAGGTATTTCCATGTTCATACAGATGGCGGTGTAGATAATTCCATGTTCATACAGTTAGCTGTGTAGGTATTTCCATGTTCATACAGATGGCGGTGTAGATATTTACATGTTCATACAGATGGCGGTGTAGATATTTCCATGTTCATACAGATGGCGGTGTAGATATTTCCATGTTCATACAGATAGCGGTGTATATATTTCCATGTTCATACAGATAGCGGTGTAGATATTTCCATGTTCGTACAGATAGCGGTGAAGATATTTCCATGTTTATACAGATAGCGGCGTAGATATATCCATGTTTATACAGATAGCAGTGTAGATATTTCCATGTTTATAGAGATAGTGGTGTAGATAATTTCAATTTTATACAGAGAGCAGTGTAGATATTTCCAAGTTCATACAGATAGTGGTGTCGATATTTCCAGGTTCATACAAATGGCGGTGTAGATATTTCCATGTTCTTCCAGACAGCGGTTTAGTTATTTCCATGTTCATTCAGATAGCGGTGTTGATATTTCCATGTTCATACAGATAACGGTGTAGATAATTCCATGTTCATACAGATAGCGGTATAGATATTTCCATGTTCGTACAGATGGCGGTGTAGATATTTCCATGTTCATAGAGATGGCGGTGTAGATATTTCCATGTTTATGCAGATAGCGGTGTAGATATTTCCATGTTTATTCAGATGGTGGTGTAGATATTTCCATGTTTATAGAGATGGAGGTCTAGATATTTTCATGTTTACAGAGATAGTGGTGTAGTTATTTCCAAGTTTATAGAGACAGCGTTGTAAATATTTCCATGTTTATACAGATAGCTGTGAAGATATTTCCTTGTTTATACAGAGAGCATTGTAGATATTTCCATGTTTATACAGATAGCAGTGTAGATATTTCCATGTTTATAGAGATAGTGGTGTAGATAATTTCAATTTTATACAGAGAGCAGTGTAGATATTTCCAAGTTCATACAGATAGCGGTGTAGTTATTTCCACGTTTATAGAGACGGCGGTGTAGACATGTCCATGTTCGTACAGATGGCGGTGTAGAATTTCCATGTTCATACAGATGGCGGTGTAGATATTTCGAAGTTTATAGAGATAGCGCTGTAGTTATTTCCATATTTATAGAGAAATCGGTGTAGATATTTCCATGTATATTCAGATAGCTGTGTAGATATTTCCATGTTCATGCAGATAGCGGTGTAGATATTTCCATGTTCATCCAGATGCCGGTGTACATATATCCATGTTAATACCGATGGCAGTGAAGATATTTCCATGTTCATACAGATGGCGGTTTAGGTATTTCCATGTTCATACAAATGGCGGTGTAGATATTTCCATGTTCATAGAGATGGCGGTGTAGATATTTCCAAGTTTATACAGATAGTAGTGTAGTTATTTCCATGTTTATAGAGATAGCAGTGTAGATATTTCCATTGATATAAAGATAGCTGTGTAGATATTTGCATGTTCATACAGATAGCGGTGTAGATATTTCCATGTTTATACAGATAGCGGTGTAGATATTTCCATATTCATACAGATAGCGGTGTAGATATTTCCATGTTCATACAGATAGGGGTGTAGATATTTCCATGTTCACAGATAGCGGTGTAGATATTTCCATGTTCATACACTTAGCGGTGTAGATATTTCCATGTTCATACAGATGGCGGTGTAGATATTTACATGTTCATACAGATGGCGGTGTAGTTATTTCCATGTTCATACAGATAGCGGTGTAGAGATTTCCATGTGAATACAGATAGCGGTGTAGATATTTCCATGTTGATACAGATAGCGGTGTAGATATTTCCATGTTCATACCAATAGCGTTGTAGACATTTCCATGTTCATACAGTTAGCGGTGTAGATATTTCCATGTTCATACAGATAGCGGTGTCGATATTTCCATGTTCATACAGATAGCGGTGTAGATATTTCCATGTTCATACAGATAGCGGTGTAGATATTTCCATGTTCATACAGATAGCGGTGTAGATGATTCCATGTTCATACAGTTAGCGGTGTAGATATTTCCATGTTCATACATATGGCGGTGTAGATATTTACATGTTCATACAGATCGCGGTGTAGGTATTTCCATGTTCATACTGATAGCGGTGTAGATATTTCCATGTTCATACAGATAGTGGTGTAGATAATTCCATGTTCATACAGTTAGCTGTGTAGATATTTCCATGTTCATACAGATGGCGGCGTAGATATTTACATGTTCATACAGATGGCGGTGTAGATATTTCCATGTTCATACATTTAGCGGTGTAGATATTTCCATGTTCATACAGATGGCGGTGAAGATATTTCCATGTTCATACAGATGGCGGTGTAGATATTTCCATGTTTGTACGGATGGCTGTGTAGATATTTCCATGTTCATACAGGTGGCGGTGTAGATTTTTCCATGTTTATACAGATAGCAGTGTAGTTATTTCCATGTTTATAGAGACAGCTGTGTAGATATTTCCATTGATATACAGATAGCTGTGTAGATATTTGCATGTTCATACAGATATCGGTGTAGATATTTCCATGTTCGTACAGATAGCGGTGTAGATATTTCCATGTTCGTACAGATAGCGGTGTAGATATTTCCGTGTTCATACAGATAACGGTGTAGATATTTCCGTGTTCATACAGATAGTGGTATAGATATTTCCATGTTCATACAGTTAGCGGTGTAGATATTTCCATGTTCATACAGATGGCGGTGTAGATGTTTACATGTTCATACAAATGGCGGTATAGGTATTTCCATGTTCGTACAGATGGCGGTGTAGATATTTCCATGTTCATAGAGATGGCGGTGTAGATATTTCCATGTTTATGCAGAGAGCGGTATAGTTATTTCCATGTTTATACAGATGGTGGTGTAGATATTTCCATGTTTATAGAGATGGCGGTCTAGATATTTCCATGTTTACAGAGATAGTGGTGTAGTTATTTCCAAGTTTATAGAGACAGCGTTGTAGATATTTCCATGTTTATACAGATAGCGGTGAAGATATTTCCATGTTTATACAGATAGCGGTGTAGATATTTCCATGTTTATACAGATAGCAGTGTAGATATTTCCATGTTTATAGAGATAGTGGTGTAGATAATTTCAATTTTATACAGAGAGCAGTGTAGATATTTCCAAGTTCATACAGATAGCGGTGTAGATATTTCCATGTTTATAGCGATGGCGTTGTAGATATTTCCATGTTCATACAGAGGACGGTGCAGATATTTCCATGTACATACAGATGGCGGTGTAGATATTTTCATGTTTACACAGATGGCGCTGTAGATATATCCATGTTTACATGGATAGCGGTGTAGACATTTCCATGTTTACAGAGATTACGGTGTGGATATTTCCATGTTTATGCAGATAGGAGTGTAGATATTTCCATGTTTATACAGATAGCGGTGCGGATATTTCCATGTTTATTCAGATAGCGGTGCGCATATTTCCAGGTTTATACAGATAGTTGGGCAGATATTTCCATGTTTATACAGATAGCGGTGTAGATATTTCCATCTTAATACAGATGGCGGTGTAGATATGTCCATGTTCGTACAGACGGCGGTGTAGATATTTCCAAGTTCATACAGATGGCGGTGTAGATATTTCGAAGTTTATAGAGATAGCGCTGTAGTTATTTCCATATTTATTGAGAAATTGGTGTAGATATTTCCATGTATATTCAGATAGCTGTGTAGATATTTCCATGTTCATGCAGATAGCGGTGTAGATATTTCCATGTTCATCCAGATGCCGGTGTACATATATCCATGTTCATACAGATGGCGGTGAAGATATTTCCATGTTCATACAGATGGCGGTTTAGGTATTTCCATGTTCATACAAATGGCGGTGTAGATATTTCCATGTTAATAGAGATGGCGGTGTAGATACTTCCAGGTTCATACAAATGGCGGTGTAGATATTTCCATGTTCATAGAGATGGCGGTGTAGATATTTCCATGTTTATACAGATAGCAGTGTAGTTATTTCCATGTTTATAGAGATACCAGTGTGGATATTTCCATTGATATACAGATAGCTGTGTAGATATTTGCATGGTCACACAGATAGCGGTGTAGATATTTCCATGTTCGTACAGATAGCGGTGTAGATATTTCCATGTTCATACAGATAGCGGTGTAGATATTTCCATGTTCTTACAGATAACGGTGTAGATATTTCCATGTCCATACAGACGGCGGTATAGATATTTCCATGTTCGTACAGATAGCGGTGTAGATATTTCCATGTTCATACAGTTAGCGGTGTAGATATTTCCATGTTCATACAGATGGCGGTGTAGATATTTACATGTTCATACAGATGGAGGTATAGATATTTCCATGTTCGTGCAGATGGCGGTGTAGGTATTTCCATGTTCATAGAGATGGCGGTGTAGATATTTCCATGTTTATGCAGATAGCGGTTTAGATATTTCCATGTTTATACAGATGGTGGTGTAGATATTTCCATGTTTATAGAGATGGCAGTCCAGAAATTTTCATGTTTACAGAGATAGTGGTGTAGTTATTTCCAAGTTTATATAGACAGTGTTTTAGATATTTCCTTGTTTATACAGATAGCGGTGAAGATATTTCCATGTTTATACAGATAGCGGTGTAGATATTTCCATGTTTATACAGATAACAGTGTAGATATTTCGATGTTTATAGAGATAGTGGTATAGATAATTTCAATTTTATACAGAGAGCAGTGTAGATATTTCCAAGTTCATACAGATAGCGGTGTAGATATTTCCACGTTTATAGAGATGGCGGAGTAGATATTTCCATGTTCATACAGAGGACGGTGTAGATATTTCCATGTCTATAGGGATGGCGGTGTAGATATTTTCATGTTTACACCGATGGCGGTGTAGATATTTCCATGTTTACACAGATAGCGGTGTAGACATTTCCATGTTTACACAGATAGCGGTGTGGATATTTCCATGTTTATGCAGATAGCAGTGTAGATATTTCCATGTTTATACATATAGCGGTGTGGATATTTCCATGTTTATTCAGATAGCGGTGCGGATATTTCCATGTTTATACAGATAGTTGGGCAGATATTTCCATGTTTCTACAGATAGCAGTGTAGATATTTCCATCTTAATACAGATGGCGGTGTAGATATGTCCATGTTTGTAAAGATGGCTTTGTAGATATTTCCATGTTCATACAGATGGTGGTGTAGATATTTTGAAGTTTATATAGATAGCGCTGTAGTTATTTCCATATTTATTGAGAAATCTGTGTAGATATTTCCATGTATATTCAGATAGCTGAGTAGATATTTCCATGTTCATCCAGATGCCGGTGTACATATATCCATGTTCATACAGCTGGCGGTGAAGATATTTCCATGTTCATACAGATGGTGGTGTAGATATTTCCATGTCCATACAAATGGCGGTGTAGATATTTCCATGTTCATAGAGATGGCGGTGTAGATATTTCCATGTTCATACAAATGGCGGTGTAGATATTTCCATGTTCATAGAGATGGCGGTGTAGATATTTCCATATTTATAGAGATAGCAGTGTAGTTATTACCGTGTTTATAGAGATAGCAGTGTAGATATTTCCATTGATATACGGATAGCTGTGTAGATATTTGCATGTTCATAGAGATAGCGGTGTAGATATTTTCATGTTCATACAGATAGCGGTGTAGATATTTCCATGTTCATACAGTTAGCGTTGTAGATATTTCCATGTTCATACAGATAGCGGTGTAGATATTTCCATGTTCATACAGATAGCGGTGTAGATATTTCCATGTTCATACAGTTAGCTGTGTAGATATTTCCATGTTCATACAGATGGCGGTGTAGATATTTACATGTTCATACAGATGGCGGTGTAGATATTTCCATGTTCATACAGATAGCGGTGTAGATATTTCCATGTTCATACAGATAGCGGTGTAGATATTTCCAAGTTCATACAGATAGAGGCGTAGATATTTCCATGTTCATACCAATAGCGGTGTAGACATTTCCATGTTCATACATTTAGCGGTGTAGATATTTCCATGTTCATACAGATGGCAGTGAAGATATTTCCATGTTCATACAGATGGCGGTGTAGATATTTCCATGTTTGTACGGATGGCAGTGTAGATATTTCCATGTTCATACAGGTGGCGGTGTAGTTATTTCCATGTTTATACAGATAGCAGTGTAGTTATTTCCATGTTAATAGAGATAGCTGTGTAGATATTTCCATTGATATACAGATAGCTGTGTAGATATTTGCATGTTCATACAGATAGCGGTGTAGATATTTCCATGTTCGTACAGATAGCGGTGTAGATATTTCCATGCTCCTACAGATAGCGGTGTAGATATTTCCATGTTCATACAGATATCGCTGTAGATATTTCCATGATCATACAGACAGCGGTGTAGATACTTCCATGTTCATACAGATGGCGGTGTAGATATTTACATATTCATACAGATGGCGGTATAGATATTTCCATGTTCGTACAGATGGCGGTGTAGATATTTCCATGTTCATACAGATAGCGGTATAGATATTTCCATGTTTATACAGATGGTGGTGTAGATATTTCCATGTATATAGAGATGGCGGTCTAGATATTTCCATGTTTACAGAGATAGTGGTGTAGTTATTTCCAAGTTTATAGAGACAGCGTTGTAGATATTTCCATGTTTATGCAGATAGCGGTGTAGATATTTCCATGTTCATCCAGATGCCGGTGTACATATATCCATGTTCATACAGATGGCGGTGAAGATATTTCCATGTTCATACAGATGGCGGTGTAGATATTTACATGTTCATACAGATGGCGGTGTAGATATTTCCATGTTAATACAGATAGCGGTGTAGATATTTCCATGTTCATACAGATAGCGGTGTAGATAATTCCATGTTCATACAGTTAGCTCTGTAGATATTTCCATGTTCATACAGATGGGTTATAGGTATTTGTATGTTCATACAGATGGCAGTGTAGATATTTCCATGTTCGTACAGATGGCGGTGTAGATATTTCCATGTTCATACAGATGGCGGTGTAGATATTTCCATGTTCATACAGATGGCGGTGTAGATATTTACATGTTCATACAGATGGTTGTATAGATATTTCCATGTTCGTACAGATGGCGGTGTAGGTATTTCCATGATCATAGAGATGGCGGTGTAGATATTTCCATGTTTATGCAGATGGCGGTTTAGATATTTCCATTTTTATACAGATGGTGGTGTAGATATTTCCATGTTTATAGAGATGGCAGTCCAGATATTTCCATGTTTACAGAGATAGTGGTGTAGTTATTTCCAAGTTTATAGAGACAGCGTTGTAGATATTTCCTTGTTTATACAGATAGCGGTGAAGATATTTCCATGTTTATACAGATAGCGGTGTAGATATTTCCATGTTTATACAGATAGCTGTGTAGATATTTCGATGTTTATGGAGATAGTGGTGTAGATAATTTCAATTTTATACAGAGAGCAGTGTGGATATTTCCAAGTTCATACAGATAGCGGTGTAGATATTTCCACATTTATAGAGATGGCGGTGTAGATATTTCCATGTTCATACAGAGGACGGTGTAGATATTTCCATGTTTATAGGGATGGCGGTTTAGATATTTTCATGTTTACGCAGATGGCGGTGTAGATATTTCCATGTTTACACGGATAGCAGTTTAGACATTTCCATGTTTTTTCAGATAGCGGTGCGGATATTTCCATGTTTATACAGATAGTTGGGCAGATATTTCCATGTTTATACAGATAGCGGTGTAGATATTTCCATCTTAATACAGATGGCGGTGTAGATATGTCCATGTTCGTACAGATGGCGGTGTAGATATTTTCAAGTTCATACAGATGGTGGTGTAGATATTTCGAAGTTTATAGAGGTAGCCCTGTAGTTATTTCCATATTTATTGAGAAATCGGTGTAGATATTTCCATGTATATTCAGATAGCTGTGTAGATATTTCCATGTTCATGCAGATAGTGGTGTAGATATTTCCATGTTCATCCAGATGCCAGTGTACATATATCCATGTTCATACAGATGGCGGTGAAGATATTTCCATGTTCATACAGATGGCGGTTTAGGTATTTCCATGTTCATACAAATGGCGGTGTAGATATTTCCATGTTCATAGAGATGGCGGTGTAGGTATTTCCAGGATCATACAAATGGCGGTGTAGATATTTCCATGTTCATAGAGATGGCGGTGTAGATATTTCCATGTTTATACAGATAGCAGTGTAGTTATTTCCATGTTTATAGAGATAACAGTGTGGATATTTCCATTGATATACAGACAGCTGTGTAGATATTTGAATGTTCGTACAGATAGCGGTGTAGATATTTCCATGTTAATACAGATAGCGGTGTTGATATTTCCATGTTCATACAGATAGCGGTGTAGATATTTCCATGTTCATACAGATAGTGGTGTAGATATTTCCATGTTCATACAGATAGCGGTGTAGATATTTCCATGTTCATACAGATGGCGGTGTAGAGATTTCCATGTTCATACAGATAGCGGTGTAGATATTTCCATGTTCATACAGATAGCGGTGTAGATATTTCCATGTTCATACCAATAGCGGTGTAGACATTTCCATGTTCATACAGATAGCGGTGTAGAGATTTCCATGTTCATACAGATGGCGGTGTAGATATTTCCATGTTCATACAGATAGCGGTGTAGATATTTCCATGTTCATACCAATAGCGGTGTAGTCATTTCCATGTTCCTACAGTTAGCGGTGTAGATATTTCCATGTTCATACAGATGGCGGTGTAGATATTTACATGTTCATACAGATGGTGGTGTAGATATTTCCATGTTCGTACGGATGGCAGTGTAAATATTTCCATGTTCATACAGGTGGCGGTGTAGATATTTCCATGTTTATACAGAAGGCAGTGTAGTTATTTCCATGTTTATAGAGATAGCAGTGTATACATTTCCATTGATATACATATAGCTGTGTAGATATTTGCATGGTCACACAGATAGCGGTGTAGATATTTCCATGTTCGTACAGATAGCGGTGTAGATATTTCCATGTTCATACAGATAGCGGTGTAGTTATTTCCATGTTCTTACAGATAGCGGTGTAGATATTTCCATGTCTATACAGACGGCGGTATAGATATTTCCATGTTCGTACAGATAGCGGTGTAGTCATTTCCATGTTCATACAGTTAGCGGTGTAGATATTTCCATGTTCATACAGATGGCGGTGTAGATATTTACACGTTCATACAGATGGCGGTATAGATATTTCCATGTTCGTACAGATGGCGGCGTAGGTATTTCCATGATCATAGAGATGGCGGTGTAGATATTTCCATGTTTATGCAGATGGCGGTTTAGATATTTCCATGTTTATACAGATGGTGGTGTAGATATTTCCATGTTTATAGAGATGGCAGTCCAGATATTTCCATGTTTACAGAGATAGTGGTGTAGTTATTTCCAAGTTTATAGAGACAGCGTTGTAGATATTTCCTTGTTTATACAGATAGCGGTGAAGATATTTCCATGTTTATACAGATAGCGGTGTAGATATTTCCATGTTTATACAGATAGCAGTGTAGATATTTCGATGTTTATGGAGATAGTGGTGTAGATAATTTCAATTTTATACAGAGAGCAGTGTGGATATTTCCAAGTTCATACAGATAGCGGTGTAGATATTTCCATGTTTATAGAGATGGCGGTGTAGATATTTCCATGTTCATACAGAGGACGGTGTAGATATTTCCATGTTTATAGGGATGGCGGTTTAGATATTTTCATGTTTACGCAGATGGCGGTGTAGATATTTCCATGTTTACACGGATAGCAGTGTAGACATTTCCATGTTTTTTCAGATAGCGGTGCGGATATTTCCATGTTTATACAGATAGTTGGGCAGATATTTCCATGTTTATACAGATAGCGGTGTAGATATTTCCATCTTAATACAGATGGCGGTGTAGATATGTCCATGTTCGTACAGATGGCGGTGTAGATATTTCCAAGTTCATACAGATGGTGGTGTAGATATTTCGAAGTTTATAAAGGTAGCGCTGTAGTTATTTCCATATTTATTGAGAAATCGGTGTAGATATTTCCATGTATATTCAGATAGCTGTGTAGATATTTCCATGTTCATGCAGATAGTGGTGTAGATATTTCCATGTTCATCCAGATGCCAGTGTACATATATCCATGTTCATACAGATGGCGGTGAAGATATTTCCATGTTCATACAGATGGCGGTTTAGGTATTTCCATGTTCATACAAATGGCGGTGTAGATATTTCCATGTTCATAGAGATGGCGGTGTAGATATTTCCAGGATCATACAAATGGCGGTGTAGATATTTCCATGTTCATAGAGATGGCGGTGTAGATATTTCCATGTTTATACAGATAGCAGTGTAGTTATTTCCATGTTTATTGAGATACCAGTGTGGATATTTCCATTGATATACAGATAGCTGTGTAGATATTTGAATGTTCGTACAGATAGCGGTGTAGATATTTCCATGTTAATACAGATAGCGGTGTTGATATTTCCATGTTCATACAGATAGCGGTGTAGATATTTCCATGTTCATACAGATAGCGGTGTAGATATTTCCATGTTCATACAGATAGCGGTGTAGATATTTCCATCTTCATACAGATGGCGGTGTAGAGATTTCCATGTTCATACAGATAACGGTGTAGATATTTCCATGTTCATACAGATAGCGGTGTAGATATTTCCATGTTCATACCAATAGCGGTGTAGTCATTTCCATGTTCCTACAGTTAGCGGTGTAGATATTTCCATGTTCATACAGATGGCGGTGTAGATATTTCCATGTTCATACAGATAGCGGTGTAGATATTTCCATGTTCGTACGGATGGCAGTGTAAATATTTCCATGTTCATACAGGTGGCGGTGTAGATATTTCCATGTTTATACAGATAGCAGTGTAGTTATTTCCATGTTTATAGAGATAGCAGTGTATACATTTCCATTGATATACAGATAGCTGTGTAGATATTTGCATGGTCACACAGATAGCGGTGTAGATATTTCCATGTTCGTACAGATAGCGGTGTAGATATTTCCATGTTCATACAGATAGCGGTGTAGATATTTCCATGTTCTTACAGATAACGGTGTAGATATTTCCATGTCCATACAGACGGCGGTATAGATATTTCCATGTTCGTACAGATAGCGGTGTAGATATTTCCATGTTCATACAGTTAGCGGTGTAGATATTTCCATGTTCATACAGATGGCGGTGTAGATATTTACATGTTCATACAGATGGCGGTATAGATATTTCCATGTTCGTACAGATGGCGGTGTAGGTATTTCCCTGATCATAGAGATGGCGGTGTAGATATTTCCATGTTTATGCAGATGGCGGTTTAGATATTTCCATGTTTATACAGATGGTGGTGTAGATATTTCCATGTTTATAGAGATGGCAGTCCAGATATTTCCATGTTTACAGAGATCGTGGTGTAGTTATTTCCAAGTTTATAGAGACAGCGTTGTAGATATTTCCTTGTTTATACAGATAGCCGTGAAGATATTTCCATGTTTATACAGATAGCGGTGTAGATATTTCCATGTTTATACAGATAGCAGTGTAGATATTTCGATGTTTATGGAGATAGTGGTGTAGATAATTTCAATTTTATACAGAGAGCAGTGTAGATATTTCCAAGTTCATACAGATAGCGGTGTAGATATTTCCACGTTTATAGAGATGGCGGTGTAGATATTTCCATGTTCATACAGAGGACGGTGTAGATATTTCCATGTTTATAGGGATGGCGGTGTAGATATTTTCATGTTTTCACCGATGGCGGTGTAGATATTTCCATGTTTACACAGATAGCGGTGTAGACATTTCCATGTTTACACAGATAGCGGTGTGGATATTTCCATGTTTATGCAGATAGCAGTGTAGATATTTCCATGTTTATACATATAGCGGTGTAGATATTTCCATGTTCATACAGATAGCGGTGTAGATATTTCCATGTTCATACAGATAGCGGTGTATATATTTCCATGTTCATACAGATAGCGGTGTAGATATTTCCATGTTCGTACAGATAGCGGTGAAGATATTTCCATGTTTATACAGATAGCGGCGTAGATATATCCATGTTTATACAGATAGCAGTGTAGATATTTCCATGTTCATACAGATGGCGGTGTAGATATTTCCATGTTCATACAGATGGCGGTGTAGTTATTTCCATGTTCATACATATAGCGGTGCAGATAATTCCATGTTCATACAGTTAGCTCTGTAGATATTTCCATGTTCATACAGATGGCGGTGTAGGTATTTGTATGTTCATACAGATGGCGGTGTAGATATTTCCATGTTCATACAGATAGCGGTGTAGATTTTTCCATGTTCATACAGATAGCGGTGTAGATATATCCATGTTTATATAGATAGTGGTGTAGATAATTTCAATTTTATACAAAGTGCAGTGTAGATATTTCCAAGTTCATACATATAGTGGTGTAGATATTTCCAGGTTCATACAAATGGCGGTGTAGATATTTACATGTTCATACAAATGGCGGTATAGTTATTTCCATGTTCGTACAGATGTCGGTGTGGATATTTCCATGTTCATACCAATAGCGGTGTAGTTATTTCCATGTTCATACAGTTAGCGGTGTAGATATTTCCATGTTCATACAGAAGGCGGTGTAGATATTTCCATGTTCATACATTTAGCGGTGTAGATATTTCCATGTTCATACAGATGGCGGTGAAGATATTTCCATGTTCATACAGATGGCGGTGTAGATTTTCCATGTTTGTACGGATGGCTGTGTAGATATTTCCATGTTCATACAGGTGGCGGTGTAGTTATTTCCATGTTTATACAGATAGCAGTGTAGTTATTTCCATGTTAATAGAGATAGCTGTGTGGATATTTCCATTGATATACATATAGCTGTGTAGATATTTGCATGTTCATACAGATAGCGGTGTAGATATTTCCATGTTCGTACAGATAGCGGTGTAGATATTTCCATGTTCATACAGATAGCGGTGTAGATATTTCCATGTTCATACAGATAACGGTGTAGATATTTCCATGTTCATACAAACAGCGGTGTAGATATTTCCATGTTTATACAGATGGTGGTGTAGATATTTCCATGTATATAGAGATGGCGTTCTAGATATTTCCATGTTTACAGAGATAGTGGTGTAGTTATTTCCAAGTTTATAGAGACAGCGTTGTAGATATTTCCATGTTTATACAGATAGCAGTGAAGATATTTCCATGTTTATACAGATAGCGGTGTAGATATTTCAATGTTTATACAGATAGCAGTGAAGATATTTCCATGTTTATAGAGATAGTGGTGTAGATAATTTCAATTTTATACAGAGAGCAGTGTAGATATTTCCAAGTTCATACAGATAGCGGTGTAGATATTTCCACGTTTATAGAGATGGTGGTGTAGATATTTCCATGTTCATACAGACGACGGTGTAGATATTTCCATGTTTATAGGGATGGCGGTGTAGATATTTTCATGTTTACACAGATGGCGGTGTAGATATTTCCATGTTCATACAGATGGCGGTGTAGATATTTACATGTTCATACAGATGGCGGTGTAGATATTTCCATGTTCATACAGATAGCGGTGTAGATATTTCCATGTTCATACAGATAGCGGTGCAGATAATTCCATGTTCATACAGTTAGCTCTGTAGATATTTCCATGTTCATACAGATGGCGGTGTAGGTATTTGTATGTTCATACAGATGGCGGTGTAGATATTTCCATGTTCATACAGATAGCGGTGTAGATTTTTCCATGTTCATACAGATAGCGGTGTAGATATATCCATGTTTATATAGATAGTGGTGTAGATAATTTCAATTTTATACAAAGTGCAGTGTAGATATTTCCAAGTTCATACAGATAGTGGTGTAGATATTTCCAGGTTCATACAAATGGCGGTGTAGATATTTACATGTTCATACAAATGGCGGTATAGTTATTTCCATGTTCGTACAGATGTCGGTGTGGATATTTCCATGTTCATACCAATAGCGGTGTAGTTATTTCCATGTTCATACAGTTAGCGGTGTAGATATTTCCATGTTCATACAGAAAGCGGTGTAGATATTTACATGTTCATACAGATGGCGGTGTAGATATTTCCATGTTCGTACGGATGGCAGTGTAGATATTTCCATGTTCATACAGGTGGCGGTGTAGATATTTCCATGTTCATACAGATAGCGGTGTAGGTATTTCCATGTTCATACAGATGGCGGTGTAGATAATTCCATGTTCATACAGTTAGCTGTGTAGGTATTTCCATGTTCATACAGATGGCGGTGTAGATATTTACATGTTCATACAGATGGCGGTGTAGATATTTCCATGTTCATACAGATGGCGGTGTAGATATTTCCATGTTCATACAGATAGCGGTGTATATATTTCCATGTTCATACAGATAGCGGTGTAGATATTTCCATGTTCGTACAGATAGCGGTGAAGATATTTCCATGTTTATACAGATAGCGGCGTAGATATATCCATGTTTATACAGATAGCAGTGTAGATATTTCCATGTTTATAGAGATAGTGGTGTAGATAATTTCAATTTTATACAGAGAGCAGTGTAGATATTTCCAAGTTCATACAGATAGTGGTGTCGATATTTCCAGGTTCATACAAATGGCGGTGTAGATATTTCCATGTTCTTCCAGACAGCGGTTTAGTTATTTCCATGTTCATTCAGATAGCGGTGTTGATATTTCCATGTTCATACAGATAACGGTGTAGATAATTCCATGTTCATACAGATAGCGGTATAGATATTTCCATGTTCGTACAGATGGCGGTGTAGATATTTCCATGTTCATAGAGATGGCGGTGTAGATATTTCCATGTTTATGCAGATAGCGGTGTAGATATTTCCATGTTTATTCAGATGGTGGTGTAGATATTTCCATGTTTATAGAGATGGAGGTCTAGATATTTTCATGTTTACAGAGATAGTGGTGTAGTTATTTCCAAGTTTATAGAGACAGCGTTGTAAATATTTCCATGTTTATACAGATAGCTGTGAAGATATTTCCTTGTTTATACAGAGAGCATTGTAGATATTTCCATGTTTATACAGATAGCAGTGTAGATATTTCCATGTTTATAGAGATAGTGGTGTAGATAATTTCAATTTTATACAGAGAGCAGTGTAGATATTTCCAAGTTCATACAGATAGCGGTGTAGTTATTTCCACGTTTATAGAGACGGCGGTGTAGACATGTCCATGTTCGTACAGATGGCGGTGTAGAATTTCCATGTTCATACAGATGGCGGTGTAGATATTTCGAAGTTTATAGAGATAGCGCTGTAGTTATTTCCATATTTATAGAGAAATCGGTGTAGATATTTCCATGTATATTCAGATAGCTGTGTAGATATTTCCATGTTCATGCAGATAGCGGTGTAGATATTTCCATGTTCATCCAGATGCCGGTGTACATATATCCATGTTAATACCGATGGCAGTGAAGATATTTCCATGTTCATACAGATGGCGGTTTAGGTATTTCCATGTTCATACAAATGGCGGTGTAGATATTTCCATGTTCATAGAGATGGCGGTGTAGATATTTCCAAGTTTATACAGATAGTAGTGTAGTTATTTCCATGTTTATAGAGATAGCAGTGTAGATATTTCCATTGATATAAAGATAGCTGTGTAGATATTTGCATGTTCATACAGATAGCGGTGTAGATATTTCCATGTTTATACAGATAGCGGTGTAGATATTTCCATATTCATACAGATAGCGGTGTAGATATTTCCATGTTCATACAGATAGGGGTGTAGATATTTCCATGTTCACAGATAGCGGTGTAGATATTTCCATGTTCATACACTTAGCGGTGTAGATATTTCCATGTTCATACAGATGGCGGTGTAGATATTTACATGTTCATACAGATGGCGGTGTAGTTATTTCCATGTTCATACAGATAGCGGTGTAGAGATTTCCATGTGAATACAGATAGCGGTGTAGATATTTCCATGTTGATACAGATAGCGGTGTAGATATTTCCATGTTCATACCAATAGCGTTGTAGACATTTCCATGTTCATACAGTTAGCGGTGTAGATATTTCCATGTTCATACAGATAGCGGTGTCGATATTTCCATGTTCATACAGATAGCGGTGTAGATATTTCCATGTTCATACAGATAGCGGTGTAGATATTTCCATGTTCATACAGATAGCGGTGTAGATGATTCCATGTTCATACAGTTAGCGGTGTAGATATTTCCATGTTCATACATATGGCGGTGTAGATATTTACATGTTCATACAGATCGCGGTGTAGGTATTTCCATGTTCATACTGATAGCGGTGTAGATATTTCCATGTTCATACAGATAGTGGTGTAGATAATTCCATGTTCATACAGTTAGCTGTGTAGATATTTCCATGTTCATACAGATGGCGGCGTAGATATTTACATGTTCATACAGATGGCGGTGTAGATATTTCCATGTTCATACATTTAGCGGTGTAGATATTTCCATGTTCATACAGATGGCGGTGAAGATATTTCCATGTTCATACAGATGGCGGTGTAGATATTTCCATGTTTGTACGGATGGCTGTGTAGATATTTCCATGTTCATACAGGTGGCGGTGTAGATTTTTCCATGTTTATACAGATAGCAGTGTAGTTATTTCCATGTTTATAGAGACAGCTGTGTAGATATTTCCATTGATATACAGATAGCTGTGTAGATATTTGCATGTTCATACAGATATCGGTGTAGATATTTCCATGTTCGTACAGATAGCGGTGTAGATATTTCCATGTTCGTACAGATAGCGGTGTAGATATTTCCGTGTTCATACAGATAACGGTGTAGATATTTCCGTGTTCATACAGATAGTGGTATAGATATTTCCATGTTCATACAGTTAGCGGTGTAGATATTTCCATGTTCATACAGATGGCGGTGTAGATGTTTACATGTTCATACAAATGGCGGTATAGGTATTTCCATGTTCGTACAGATGGCGGTGTAGATATTTCCATGTTCATAGAGATGGCGGTGTAGATATTTCCATGTTTATGCAGAGAGCGGTATAGTTATTTCCATGTTTATACAGATGGTGGTGTAGATATTTCCATGTTTATAGAGATGGCGGTCTAGATATTTCCATGTTTACAGAGATAGTGGTGTAGTTATTTCCAAGTTTATAGAGACAGCGTTGTAGATATTTCCATGTTTATACAGATAGCGGTGAAGATATTTCCATGTTTATACAGATAGCGGTGTAGATATTTCCATGTTTATACAGATAGCAGTGTAGATATTTCCATGTTTATAGAGATAGTGGTGTAGATAATTTCAATTTTATACAGAGAGCAGTGTAGATATTTCCAAGTTCATACAGATAGCGGTGTAGATATTTCCATGTTTATAGCGATGGCGTTGTAGATATTTCCATGTTCATACAGAGGACGGTGCAGATATTTCCATGTACATACAGATGGCGGTGTAGATATTTTCATGTTTACACAGATGGCGCTGTAGATATATCCATGTTTACATGGATAGCGGTGTAGACATTTCCATGTTTACAGAGATTACGGTGTGGATATTTCCATGTTTATGCAGATAGGAGTGTAGATATTTCCATGTTTATACAGATAGCGGTGCGGATATTTCCATGTTTATTCAGATAGCGGTGCGCATATTTCCAGGTTTATACAGATAGTTGGGCAGATATTTCCATGTTTATACAGATAGCGGTGTAGATATTTCCATCTTAATACAGATGGCGGTGTAGATATGTCCATGTTCGTACAGACGGCGGTGTAGATATTTCCAAGTTCATACAGATGGCGGTGTAGATATTTCGAAGTTTATAGAGATAGCGCTGTAGTTATTTCCATATTTATTGAGAAATTGGTGTAGATATTTCCATGTATATTCAGATAGCTGTGTAGATATTTCCATGTTCATGCAGATAGCGGTGTAGATATTTCCATGTTCATCCAGATGCCGGTGTACATATATCCATGTTCATACAGATGGCGGTGAAGATATTTCCATGTTCATACAGATGGCGGTTTAGGTATTTCCATGTTCATACAAATGGCGGTGTAGATATTTCCATGTTAATAGAGATGGCGGTGTAGATACTTCCAGGTTCATACAAATGGTGGTGTAGATATTTCCATGTTCATAGAGATGGCGGTGTAGATATTTCCATGTTTATACAGATAGCAGTGTAGTTATTTCCATGTTTATAGAGATACCAGTGTGGATATTTCCATTGATATACAGATAGCTGTGTAGATATTTGCATGGTCACACAGATAGCGGTGTAGATATTTCCATGTTCGTACAGATAGCGGTGTAGATATTTCCATGTTCATACAGATAGCGGTGTAGATATTTCCATGTTCTTACAGATAACGGTGTAGATATTTCCATGTCCATACAGACGGCGGTATAGATATTTCCATGTTCGTACAGATAGCGGTGTAGATATTTCCATGTTCATACAGTTAGCGGTGTAGATATTTCCATGTTCATACAGATGGCGGTGTAGATATTTACATGTTCATACAGATGGAGGTATAGATATTTCCATGTTCGTGCAGATGGCGGTGTAGGTATTTCCATGTTCATAGAGATGGCGGTGTAGATATTTCCATGTTTATGCAGATAGCGGTTTAGATATTTCCATGTTTATACAGATGGTGGTGTAGATATTTCCATGTTTATAGAGATGGCAGTCCAGAAATTTTCATGTTTACAGAGATAGTGGTGTAGTTATTTCCAAGTTTATATAGACAGTGTTTTAGATATTTCCTTGTTTATACAGATAGCGGTGAAGATATTTCCATGTTTATACAGATAGCGGTGTAGATATTTCCATGTTTATACAGATAACAGTGTAGATATTTCGATGTTTATAGAGATAGTGGTATAGATAATTTCAATTTTATACAGAGAGCAGTGTAGATATTTCCAAGTTCATACAGATAGCGGTGTAGATATTTCCACGTTTATAGAGATGGCGGAGTAGATATTTCCATGTTCATACAGAGGACGGTGTAGATATTTCCATGTCTATAGGGATGGCGGTGTAGATATTTTCATGTTTACACCGATGGCGGTGTAGATATTTCCATGTTTACACAGATAGCGGTGTAGACATTTCCATGTTTACACAGATAGCGGTGTGGATATTTCCATGTTTATGCAGATAGCAGTGTAGATATTTCCATGTTTATACATATAGCGGTGTGGATATTTCCATGTTTATTCAGATAGCGGTGCGGATATTTCCATGTTTATACAGATAGTTGGGCAGATATTTCCATGTTTCTACAGATAGCAGTGTAGATATTTCCATCTTAATACAGATGGCGGTGTAGATATGTCCATGTTTGTAAAGATGGCTTTGTAGATATTTCCATGTTCATACAGATGGTGGTGTAGATATTTTGAAGTTTATATAGATAGCGCTGTAGTTATTTCCATATTTATTGAGAAATCTGTGTAGATATTTCCATGTATATTCAGATAGCTGAGTAGATATTTCCATGTTCATCCAGATGCCGGTGTACATATATCCATGTTCATACAGCTGGCGGTGAAGATATTTCCATGTTCATACAGATGGTGGTGTAGATATTTCCATGTCCATACAAATGGCGGTGTAGATATTTCCATGTTCATAGAGATGGCGGTGTAGATATTTCCATGTTCATACAAATGGCGGTGTAGATATTTCCATGTTCATAGAGATGGCGGTGTAGATATTTCCATATTTATAGAGATAGCAGTGTAGTTATTACCGTGTTTATAGAGATAGCAGTGTAGATATTTCCATTGATATACGGATAGCTGTGTAGATATTTGCATGTTCATAGAGATAGCGGTGTAGATATTTTCATGTTCATACAGATAGCGGTGTAGATATTTCCATGTTCATACAGTTAGCGTTGTAGATATTTCCATGTTCATACAGATAGCAGTGTAGATATTTCCATGTTCATACAGATAGCGGTGTAGATATTTCCATGTTCATACAGTTAGCTGTGTAGATATTTCCATGTTCATACAGATGGCGGTGTAGATATTTACATGTTCATACAGATGGCGGTGTAGATATTTCCATGTTCATACAGATAGCGGTGTAGATATTTCCATGTTCATACAGATAGCGGTGTAGATATTTCCAAGTTCATACAGATAGAGGCGTAGATATTTCCATGTTCATACCAATAGCGGTGTAGACATTTCCATGTTCATACATTTAGCGGTGTAGATATTTCCATGTTCATACAGATGGCAGTGAAGATATTTCCATGTTCATACAGATGGCGGTGTAGATATTTCCATGTTTGTACGGATGGCAGTGTAGATATTTCCATGTTCATACAGGTGGCGGTGTAGTTATTTCCATGTTTATACAGATAGCAGTGTAGTTATTTCCATGTTAATAGAGATAGCTGTGTAGATATTTCCATTGATATACAGATAGCTGTGTAGATATTTGCATGTTCATACAGATAGCGGTGTAGATATTTCCATGTTCGTACAGATAGCGGTGTAGATATTTCCATGTTCCTACAGATAGCGGTGTAGATATTTCCATGTTCATACAGATATCGCTGTAGATATTTCCATGATCATACAGACAGCGGTGTAGATACTTCCATGTTCATACAGATGGCGGTGTAGATATTTACATATTCATACAGATGGCGGTATAGATATTTCCATGTTCGTACAGATGGCGGTGTAGATATTTCCATGTTCATACAGATAGCGGTATAGATATTTCCATGTTTATACAGATGGTGGTGTA
This sequence comes from Gorilla gorilla gorilla, assembly GCF_029281585.2. Taxonomy (NCBI): domain Eukaryota; kingdom Metazoa; phylum Chordata; class Mammalia; order Primates; family Hominidae; genus Gorilla; species Gorilla gorilla. The sequence goes on along the minus strand of NC_073235.2, from coordinate 13,753,135 downwards.
GATATTTCCATGTATATAGAGATGGCGGTCTAGATATTTCCATGTTTACAGAGATAGTGGTGTAGTTATTTCCAAGTTTATAGAGACAGCGTTGTAGATATTTCCATGTTTATGCAGATAGCGGTGTAGATATTTCCATGTTCATCCAGATGCCGGTGTACATATATCCATGTTCATACAGATGGCGGTGAAGATATTTCCATGTTCATACAGATGGCGGTGTAGATATTTACATGTTCATACAGATGGCGGTGTAGATATTTCCATGTTAATACAGATAGCGGTGTAGATATTTCCATGTTCATACAGATAGCGGTGTAGATAATTCCATGTTCATACAGTTAGCTCTGTAGATATTTCCATGTTCATACAGATGGGTTATAGGTATTTGTATGTTCATACAGATGGCAGTGTAGATATTTCCATGTTCGTACAGATGGCGGTGTAGATATTTCCATGTTCATACAGATGGCGGTGTAGATATTTCCATGTTCATACAGATGGCGGTGTAGATATTTACATGTTCATACAGATGGTTGTATAGATATTTCCATGTTCGTACAGATGGCGGTGTAGGTATTTCCATGATCATAGAGATGGCGGTGTAGATATTTCCATGTTTATGCAGATGGCGGTTTAGATATTTCCATTTTTATACAGATGGTGGTGTAGATATTTCCATGTTTATAGAGATGGCAGTCCAGATATTTCCATGTTTACAGAGATAGTGGTGTAGTTATTTCCAAGTTTATAGAGACAGCGTTGTAGATATTTCCTTGTTTATACAGATAGCGGTGAAGATATTTCCATGTTTATACAGATAGCGGTGTAGATATTTCCATGTTTATACAGATAGCTGTGTAGATATTTCGATGTTTATGGAGATAGTGGTGTAGATAATTTCAATTTTATACAGAGAGCAGTGTGGATATTTCCAAGTTCATACAGATAGCGGTGTAGATATTTCCACATTTATAGAGATGGCGGTGTAGATATTTCCATGTTCATACAGAGGACGGTGTAGATATTTCCATGTTTATAGGGATGGCGGTTTAGATATTTTCATGTTTACGCAGATGGCGGTGTAGATATTTCCATGTTTACACGGATAGCAGTGTAGACATTTCCATGTTTTTTCAGATAGCGGTGCGGATATTTCCATGTTTATACAGATAGTTGGGCAGATATTTCCATGTTTATACAGATAGCGGTGTAGATATTTCCATCTTAATACAGATGGCGGTGTAGATATGTCCATGTTCGTACAGATGGCGGTGTAGATATTTTCAAGTTCATACAGATGGTGGTGTAGATATTTCGAAGTTTATAGAGGTAGCCCTGTAGTTATTTCCATATTTATTGAGAAATCGGTGTAGATATTTCCATGTATATTCAGATAGCTGTGTAGATATTTCCATGTTCATGCAGATAGTGGTGTAGATATTTCCATGTTCATCCAGATGCCAGTGTACATATATCCATGTTCATACAGATGGCGGTGAAGATATTTCCATGTTCATACAGATGGCGGTTTAGGTATTTCCATGTTCATACAAATGGCGGTGTAGATATTTCCATGTTCATAGAGATGGCGGTGTAGGTATTTCCAGGATCATACAAATGGCGGTGTAGATATTTCCATGTTCATAGAGATGGCGGTGTAGATATTTCCATGTTTATACAGATAGCAGTGTAGTTATTTCCATGTTTATAGAGATAACAGTGTGGATATTTCCATTGATATACAGACAGCTGTGTAGATATTTGAATGTTCGTACAGATAGCGGTGTAGATATTTCCATGTTAATACAGATAGCGGTGTTGATATTTCCATGTTCATACAGATAGCGGTGTAGATATTTCCATGTTCATACAGATAGTGGTGTAGATATTTCCATGTTCATACAGATAGCGGTGTAGATATTTCCATGTTCATACAGATGGCGGTGTAGAGATTTCCATGTTCATACAGATAGCGGTGTAGATATTTCCATGTTCATACAGATAGCGGTGTAGATATTTCCATGTTCATACCAATAGCGGTGTAGACATTTCCATGTTCATACAGATAGCGGTGTAGAGATTTCCATGTTCATACAGATGGCGGTGTAGATATTTCCATGTTCATACAGATAGCGGTGTAGATATTTCCATGTTCATACCAATAGCGGTGTAGTCATTTCCATGTTCCTACAGTTAGCGGTGTAGATATTTCCATGTTCATACAGATGGCGGTGTAGATATTTACATGTTCATACAGATGGTGGTGTAGATATTTCCATGTTCGTACGGATGGCAGTGTAAATATTTCCATGTTCATACAGGTGGCGGTGTAGATATTTCCATGTTTATACAGAAGGCAGTGTAGTTATTTCCATGTTTATAGAGATAGCAGTGTATACATTTCCATTGATATACATATAGCTGTGTAGATATTTGCATGGTCACACAGATAGCGGTGTAGATATTTCCATGTTCGTACAGATAGCGGTGTAGATATTTCCATGTTCATACAGATAGCGGTGTAGTTATTTCCATGTTCTTACAGATAGCGGTGTAGATATTTCCATGTCTATACAGACGGCGGTATAGATATTTCCATGTTCGTACAGATAGCGGTGTAGTTATTTCCATGTTCATACAGTTAGCGGTGTAGATATTTCCATGTTCATACAGATGGCGGTGTAGATATTTACACGTTCATACAGATGGCGGTATAGATATTTCCATGTTCGTACAGATGGCGGCGTAGGTATTTCCATGATCATAGAGATGGCGGTGTAGATATTTCCATGTTTATGCAGATGGCGGTTTAGATATTTCCATGTTTATACAGATGGTGGTGTAGATATTTCCATGTTTATAGAGATGGCAGTCCAGATATTTCCATGTTTACAGAGATAGTGGTGTAGTTATTTCCAAGTTTATAGAGACAGCGTTGTAGATATTTCCTTGTTTATACAGATAGCGGTGAAGATATTTCCATGTTTATACAGATAGCGGTGTAGATATTTCCATGTTTATACAGATAGCAGTGTAGATATTTCGATGTTTATGGAGATAGTGGTGTAGATAATTTCAATTTTATACAGAGAGCAGTGTGGATATTTCCAAGTTCATACAGATAGCGGTGTAGATATTTCCATGTTTATAGAGATGGCGGTGTAGATATTTCCATGTTCATACAGAGGACGGTGTAGATATTTCCATGTTTATAGGGATGGCGGTTTAGATATTTTCATGTTTACGCAGATGGCGGTGTAGATATTTCCATGTTTACACGGATAGCAGTGTAGACATTTCCATGTTTTTTCAGATAGCGGTGCGGATATTTCCATGTTTATACAGATAGTTGGGCAGATATTTCCATGTTTATACAGATAGCGGTGTAGATATTTCCATCTTAATACAGATGGCGGTGTAGATATGTCCATGTTCGTACAGATGGCGGTGTAGATATTTCCAAGTTCATACAGATGGTGGTGTAGATATTTCGAAGTTTATAAAGGTAGCGCTGTAGTTATTTCCATATTTATTGAGAAATCGGTGTAGATATTTCCATGTATATTCAGATAGCTGTGTAGATATTTCCATGTTCATGCAGATAGTGGTGTAGATATTTCCATGTTCATCCAGATGCCAGTGTACATATATCCATGTTCATACAGATGGCGGTGAAGATATTTCCATGTTCATACAGATGGCGGTTTAGGTATTTCCATGTTCATACAAATGGCGGTGTAGATATTTCCATGTTCATAGAGATGGCGGTGTAGATATTTCCAGGATCATACAAATGGCGGTGTAGATATTTCCATGTTCATAGAGATGGCGGTGTAGATATTTCCATGTTTATACAGATAGCAGTGTAGTTATTTCCATGTTTATTGAGATACCAGTGTGGATATTTCCATTGATATACAGATAGCTGTGTAGATATTTGAATGTTCGTACAGATAGCGGTGTAGATATTTCCATGTTAATACAGATAGCGGTGTTGATATTTCCATGTTCATACAGATAGCGGTGTAGATATTTCCATGTTCATACAGATAGCGGTGTAGATATTTCCATGTTCATACAGATAGCGGTGTAGATATTTCCATCTTCATACAGATGGCGGTGTAGAGATTTCCATGTTCATACAGATAACGGTGTAGATATTTCCATGTTCATACAGATAGCGGTGTAGATATTTCCATGTTCATACCAATAGCGGTGTAGTCATTTCCATGTTCCTACAGTTAGCGGTGTAGATATTTCCATGTTCATACAGATGGCGGTGTAGATATTTCCATGTTCATACAGATAGCGGTGTAGATATTTCCATGTTCGTACGGATGGCAGTGTAAATATTTCCATGTTCATACAGGTGGCGGTGTAGATATTTCCATGTTTATACAGATAGCAGTGTAGTTATTTCCATGTTTATAGAGATAGCAGTGTATACATTTCCATTGATATACAGATAGCTGTGTAGATATTTGCATGGTCACACAGATAGCGGTGTAGATATTTCCATGTTCGTACAGATAGCGGTGTAGATATTTCCATGTTCATACAGATAGCGGTGTAGATATTTCCATGTTCTTACAGATAACGGTGTAGATATTTCCATGTCCATACAGACGGCGGTATAGATATTTCCATGTTCGTACAGATAGCGGTGTAGATATTTCCATGTTCATACAGTTAGCGGTGTAGATATTTCCATGTTCATACAGATGGCGGTGTAGATATTTACATGTTCATACAGATGGCGGTATAGATATTTCCATGTTCGTACAGATGGCGGTGTAGGTATTTCCCTGATCATAGAGATGGCGGTGTAGATATTTCCATGTTTATGCAGATGGCGGTTTAGATATTTCCATGTTTATACAGATGGTGGTGTAGATATTTCCATGTTTATAGAGATGGCAGTCCAGATATTTCCATGTTTACAGAGATCGTGGTGTAGTTATTTCCAAGTTTATAGAGACAGCGTTGTAGATATTTCCTTGTTTATACAGATAGCCGTGAAGATATTTCCATGTTTATACAGATAGCGGTGTAGATATTTCCATGTTTATACAGATAGCAGTGTAGATATTTCGATGTTTATGGAGATAGTGGTGTAGATAATTTCAATTTTATACAGAGAGCAGTGTAGATATTTCCAAGTTCATACAGATAGCGGTGTAGATATTTCCACGTTTATAGAGATGGCGGTGTAGATATTTCCATGTTCATACAGAGGACGGTGTAGATATTTCCATGTTTATAGGGATGGCGGTGTAGATATTTTCATGTTTTCACCGATGGCGGTGTAGATATTTCCATGTTTACACAGATAGCGGTGTAGACATTTCCATGTTTACACAGATAGCGGTGTGGATATTTCCATGTTTATGCAGATAGCAGTGTAGATATTTCCATGTTTATACATATAGCGGTGTGGATATTTCCATGTTTATTCAGATAGCGGTGCGGATATTTCCATGTTTATACAGATAGCGGTGTAGATATTTCCATCTTAATACAGACGGCGGTGTAGATATGTCCATGTTTGTACAGATGGCGGTGTAGATATTTCCATGTTCATGCAGATGGTGGTGTAGATATTTCGAAGTTTATAGAGATAGCGCTGTAGTTATTTCCATATTTATTGAGAAATCTGTGTAGATATTTCCAGGTATTTTCAGATAGCTGTGTAGATATTTCCATGTTCATGCGGAGAGCGGTGCAGGTATTTCCATGTTCATCCAGATGCCGGTGTACATATATCCATGTTCATACAGATGGCGGTGAAGATATTTCCATGTTCATACAGATGGTTGTGTAGATATATCCAAGTCCATACAAATGGCGGTGTAGATATTGCCATGTTCATAGAGATGGCGGTGTAGATATTTCCATGTTCATACAATTGGCGGTGTAGATATTTCCATGTTCATAGAGATGGCGGTGTAGATATTTCCATATTTATAGAGATAGCAGTGTAGTTATTACCATGTTTATAGAGATAGCATTGTAGATATTTCCATTGATATACAGAGAGCTGTGTAGATATTTGCATGTTCATAGAGATAGCGGTGTAGATATTTTCATGTTCATTCAGATAGCGGTGTAGATATTTCCATGTTCATACAGTTAGCGTGGTAGATATTTCCATGTTCATACAGATAATGGTGTAGATATTTCCATGTTCATACAGATAGCGGTGTAGATATTTCCATGTTCATACAGTTAGCTGTGTAGATATTTCCATGTTCATACAGATGGTGGTGTAGATATTTACATGTTCATTCAGATGGCGGTGTAGTTATTTCCATGTTCATACAGATAGCGGTGTAGATATTTCCATGTTCATACAGATAGCGGTGTAGATATTTCCATGTTCATACAGATAGAGGCGTAGATATTTCCATGTTCATACCAATAGCGGTGTAGACATTTCCATGTTCATACATTTAGCGGTGTAGATATTTCCATGTTCATACAGATGGCGGTGAAGATATTTCCATGTTCATACAGATGGCGGTGTGGATATTTCCATGTTTGTACGGATGGCAGTGTAGATATATCCATGATCATTCAGGTGGCGGTGTATTTATTTCCATGTTTATACAGATAGCAGTGTAGTTATTTCCATATTAATAGAGATAGCTGTGTAGATATTTCCATTGATATACAGATAGCTGTGTAGATATTTGCATGTTCATACAGATAGCGGTGTAGATATTTCCATGTTGGTACAGATGGCGGTGTAGATATTTCCATGTTCATACAGATAGCGGTGTAGATATTTCCATGTTCATACAGATAACGGTGTAGATACTTCCATGTTCATACAGATAGCGGTGTAGCTATTTCCATGTTCATACAGATAGCGGTGTAGATATTTCCATCTTCATACAGATAGCGGTGTAGATATTTGAATGTTCTTACCGAGAGTTGTGTAGATATTTCCATGTTCATACAGTTAGCGGTGTAGATATTTCCATGTTCATACAGATGGCGGTGTAGATATTTACATGTTCATAGAGATGGCGGTGTAGATATTTCCATGTTCGTACGGATGGCAGTGTAGATATTTCCAAGTTCATACAGGTGGCGGTGTAGATATTTCCATGTTTATATAGATAGCAGAGTAGTTATTTCCATGTTTATAGAGATAGCTGTGTAGATATTCGCATTGATATACAGATAGCTGTGTAGATATTTGCATGTTCATACAGAAAGCGGGGTAGATGTTTCCATGTTCGTACAGATAGCCGTGTAGATATTTCCATGTTCATACAGATAGCGGTGTAGATATTTCCACGTTTATAGAGATGGCGGTGTAGATATTTCCATGTTCATACAGATGGCGGTGTAGATATTGCCATGTTTATAGGGATGGCGGTGTAGATATTTTCATGTTTACACAGAAGGCGGTGTAGATATTTCCATGTTTACACAGATAGGTTTGTACACATTTCCATGTTTACACAGATGGCGGTGTGGATATTTCCATGTTTATGCAAATAGCAGTGTAGATATTTCCATGTTTACACAGATAGCGGTGCGGATATTTCCATGTTTATACAGATAGTTGGGCAGATATTTCCATGTTTATACAGATAGCGGTGTAGATATTTCCATCTTAATACAGATGTCGGTGTAGATATGTCCATGTTCAAACAGATGGCGGTGTAGATATTTCCATGTACATAAAGATGGCGGTGTATATGTTTCGATGTTTATAGAGGTAGCGCTGTAGTTATTTCCATGTTTATAGAGATAGCGGTGTAGATATTTCCATGTTCATACAGGTAGCGGTGTAGATATTTCCATGTTCATACAGATAGCGGTGTAGATATTTCCATGTTCATACAGATAGCGGTGTAGATAATTCCATGTTCATACAGATAGCGGTGTAGATATTTCCATGTTCATACAGAGAGCGGTGTAGATAATTTCATGTTCATACAGTTAGCTGTGTAGATATTTCCATGTTCATACAGATGGCGGTGTAGATATTTACATGTTCATACAGATGGCGGTGTAGATATTTCCATGTTCATACAGATAGCGGTGTAGATATTTCCATGTTCATACAGATAGCGGTGTAGATATTTCCATGTTCATACAGATAGCGGTGCAGATATTTCCATGTTCATAGCAATAGCGGTGAAGACATTTCCATGTTCATACATTTAGCGGTGTAGATATTTCCATGTTCATACAGATGGCGGTGAAGATATTTCCATGTTCATACAGATGGCGGTGTAGATATTTCCATGTTCATACAGATGGCGGTGTAGATATTTCCATGTTTATAGGGATGGCGGTGTAGATATTTTCATGTTTATACAGATGGCGGTGTAGATATTTCCATGTTTACACAGATAGCACTGTAGACATTTCCATGTTTACACATATAGCGGTGTGGATATTTCCATGTTTATGCAGATAACAGTGTAGATATTTCCATGTTTATACAGATAGCAGTGCGGATATTTCCATGTTTATACAGATAGCGGTGTAGATATTTCCATCTTAATACAGATGGCGGTGTAGATATGTCCATGTTCGTACAGATGGCGGTGTAGAATTTCCATGTTCATACAGATGGCGGTGTAGATATTTCGAAGTTTATAGAGATAGCGCTGTAGTTATTTCCATATTTATAGAGAAATCGGTGTAGATATTTCCATGTATATTCAGATAGCTGTGTAGATATTTCCATGTTCATGCAGATAGCGGTGTAGATATTTCCATGTTTATACAGATAGCAGTGTAGATATTTCCATGTTTATAGAGATAGTGGTGTAGATAATTTCAATTTTATACAGAGAGCAGTGTAGATATTTCCAAGTTCACACAGATAGCGGTGTAGATATTTCCATGTTTATAGGGATGGCCGTGTAGATATTTTCATGTTTACACAGATGGCAGTGTAGATATTTCCATGTTTACACAGATAGCGGTGTGGATATTTCCAAGTTTATGCAGATAGCAGTGTATATATTTCCATGTTTATACAGATAGCGGTGCGGATATTTCCATGTTTATACAGATAGTTGAACAGATATTTCCATGTTCATACAGATAGTGGTGTAGATATTTCCATGTTGATACAGATGGCGGTCTAGATATTTCCATGTTCATACCAATAGCGTGGTAGACATTTCCATGTTCATACAGATAGCGGTGTAGATATTTCCATGTTCATACAGATAGCGGTGTAGATATTTCCATGTTCATACAGATAGCGGTGTCGATATTTCCATGTTCATACAGATAGCAGTGTAGATATTTCTCATGTTCATGCAGATAGAGGTGTAGATATTTCCATGTTCATCCAGATGCCGCTGTACATATATCCATGTTCATACCGATGGCAGTGAAGATATTTCCATGTTCATACAGATGGCGGTTTAGGTATTTCCATGTTCATACAAATGGCGGTGTAGATATTTCCATGTTCATAGAGATAGCTGTGTAGATATTTCCAGGTTCATACAAATGGCGGTGTAGATATTTCCATGTTCATAGAGATGGCGGTGTAGATATTTCCAAGTTTATACAGATAGCAGTGTAGTTATTTCCATGTTTATAGAGATAGCAGTGTAGATATTTCCATTGATATAAAGATAGCTGTGTAGATATTTGCATGTTCATACAGATAGCGGTGTGGATATTTCCATGTTTATACAGATAGCGGTGTAGATATTTCCATATTCATACAGATAGCGGTGTAGATATTTCCATGTTCATACAGATAGCGGTGTAGATATTTCCATGTTCACAGATAGCGGTGTAGATATTTCCATGTTCATACACTTAGCGGTGTAGATATTTCCATGTTCATACAGATGGCGGTGTAGATATTTACATGTTCATACAGATGGCGGTGTAGTTATTTCCATGTTCATACAGATAGCGGTGTAGAGATTTCCATGTTCATACAGAGAGCGGTGTAGATATTTCCATGTTGATACAGATAGCGGTGTAGATATTTCCATGTTCATACCAATAGCGTTGTATACATTTCCATGTTCATACAGTTAGCGGTGTAGATATTTCCATGTTCATACAGATAGCGGTGTCGATATTTCCATGTTCATACAGATAGCGGTGTACATATTTCCATGTTCATACAGATAGCGGTGTAGATATTTCCATGTTCATACAGATAGCGGTGTAGATAATTCCATGTTCATACAGTTAGCGGTGTAGATATTTCCATGTTCATACAGATGGCGGTGTAGATATTTCCATGTTCATACAGATCGCGGTGCAGGTATTTCCATGTTCATACAGATAGCGGTGTAGATATTTCCATGTTCATACAGATAGTGGTGTAGATAATTCCATGTTCATACAGTTAGCTGAGTAGATATTTCCATGTTCATACAGATGGCGGTGTAGATATTTACATGTTCATACAGATGGCGGTGTAGATATTTCCATGTTCATACATTTAGCGGTGTAGATATTTCCATGTTCATACAGATGGCGGTGAAGATATTTCCATGTTCATACAGATGGCGGTGTAGATATTTCCATGTTTGTACGGATGGCTGTGTAGATATTTCCATGTTCATACAGGTGGCGGTGTAGTTATTTCCATGTTTATACAGATAGCAGTGTAGTTATTTCCATGTTAATAGAGATAGCTGTGTGGATATTTCCATTGATATACATATAGCTGTGTAGATATTTGCATGTTCATACAGATAGCGGTGTAGATATTTCCATGTTCGTACAGATAGCGGTGTAGATATTTCCATGTTCATACAGATAGCGGTGTAGATATTTCCATGTTCATACAGATAACGGTGTAGATATTTCCATGTTCATACAAACAGCGGTGTAGATATTTCCATGTTTATACAGATGGTGGTGTAGATATTTCCATGTATATAGAGATGGCGTTCTAGATATTTCCATGTTTACAGAGATAGTGGTGTAGTTATTTCCAAGTTTATAGAGACAGCGTTGTAGATATTTCCATGTTTATACAGATAGCAGTGAAGATATTTCCATGTTTATACAGATAGCGGTGTAGATATTTCCATGTTTATACAGATAGCAGTGAAGATATTTCCATGTTTATAGAGATAGTGGTGTAGATAATTTCAATTTTATACAGAGAGCAGTGTAGATATTTCCAAGTTCATACAGATAGCGGTGTAGATATTTCCACGTTTATAGAGATGGTGGTGTAGATATTTCCATGTTCATACAGACGACGGTGTAGATATTTCCATGTTTATAGGGATGGCGGTGTAGATATTTTCATGTTTACACAGATGGCGGTGTAGATATTTCCATGCTCATACAGATGGCGGTGTAGATATTTACATGTTCATACAGATGGTGGTGTAGATATTTCCATGTTCATACAGATAGCGGTGTAGATATTTCCATGTTCATACAGATAGCGGTGCAGATAATTCCATGTTCATTCAGTTAGCTCTGTAGATATTTCCATGTTCATACAGATGGCGGTGTAGGTATTTGTATGTTCATACAGATGGCGGTGTAGATATTTCCATGTTCATACAGATAGCGGTGTAGATTTTTCCATGTTCATACAGATAGCGGTGTAGATATATCCATGTTTATATAGATAGTGGTGTAGATAATTTCAATTTTATACAAAGTGCAGTGTAGATATTTCCAAGTTCATACAGATAGTGGTGTAGATATTTCCAGGTTCATACAAATGGCGGTGTAGATATTTACATGTTCATACAAATGGCGGTATAGTTATTTCCATGTTCGCACAGATGTCGGTGTGGATATTTCCATGTTCATACCAATAGCGGTGTAGTTATTTCCATGTTCATACAGTTAGCGGTGTAGATATTTCCATGTTCATACAGAAGGCGGTGTAGATATTTACATGTTCATACAGATGGCGGTGTAGATATTTCCATGTTCGTACGGATGGCAGTGTAGATATTTCCATGTTCATACAGGTGGCGGTGTAGATATTTCCATGTTCGTACGGATGGCAGTGTAGATATTTCCATGTTCATACAGAAGGCGGTGTAGATATTTACATGTTCATACAGATGGCGGTGTAGATATTTCCATGTTCGTACGGATGGCAGTGTAGATATTTCCATGTTCATACAGGTGGCGGTGTAGATATTTCCATGTTCATACCGATAGCGGTGTAGGTATTTCCATGTTCATACAGATAGCGGTGTAGATAATTCCATGTTCATACAGTTAGCTGTGTAGATATTTCCATGTTCATACAGATGGCGGTGTAGATATTTACATGTTCATACAGATGGCGGTGTAGATATTTCCATGTTCATACAGATAGCGGTGTAGATATTTCCATGTTCATACAGATAGCGGTGTATATATTTCCATGTTCATACAGATAGCGGTGTAGATATTTCCATGTTCGTACAGATAGCGGTGAAGATATTTCCATGTTTATACAGATAGCGGCGTAGATATATCCATGTTTATACAGATAGCAGTGTAGATATTTCCATGTTTATAGAGATAGTGGTGTAGATAATTTCAATTTTATACAGAGAGCAGTGTAGATATTTCCAAGTTCATACAGATAGTGGTGTCGATATTTCCAGGTTCATACAAATGGCGGTGTAGATATTTCCATGTTCTTCCAGATAGCGGTTTAGTTATTTCCATGTTCATTCAGATAGCGGTGTAGATATTTCCATGTTCATACAGATGGCGGTGTAGATATTTACATGTTCACACAGATGGCGGTGTAGATATTTCCATGTTCGTACAGATAGCGGTGTAGTTATTTCCATGTTCATACAGATAGCGGTGTAGATATTTCCATGTTCACAGATAGCGGTGTAGATATTTCCATGTTCATACACTTAGCGGTGTAGATATTTCCATGTTCATACAGATGGCGGTGTAGATATTTACATGTTCATACAGATGGCGGTGTAGTTATTTCCATGTTCATACAGATAGCGGTGTAGAGATTTCCATGTTCATACAGATAGCGGTGTAGATATTTCCATGTTGATACAGATAGCGGTGTAGATATTTCCATGTTCATACCAATAGCGTTGTATACATTTCCATGTTCATACAGTTAGCGGTGTAGATATTTCCATGTTCATACAGATAGCGGTGTCGATATTTCCATGTTCATACAGATAGCGGTGTACATATTTCCATGTTCATACAGATAGCGGTGTAGATATTTCCATGTTCATACAGATAGCTGTATAGATAATTCCATGTTCATACAGTTAGTGGTGTAGATATTTCCATGTTCATACAGATGGCGGTGTAGATATTTCCATGTTCATACAGATCGCGGTGCAGGTATTTCCATGTTCATACAGATAGCGGTGTAGATATTTCCATGTTCATACAGATAGTGGTGTAGATAATTCCATGTTCATACAGTTAGCTGAGTAGATATTTCCATGTTCAAACAGATGGCGGTGTAGATATTTACATGTTCATACAGATGGCGGTGTAGATATTTCCATGTTCATACATTTAGCGGTGTAGATATTTCCATGTTCATACAGATGGCGGTGAAGATATTTCCATGTTCATACAGATGGCGGTGTAGATATTTCCATGTTTGTATGGATGGCTGTGTAGATATTTCCATGTTCATACAGGTGGCGGTGTAGTTATTTCCATGTTTATACAGATAGCAGTGTAGTTATTTCCATGTTAATAGAGATAGCTGTGTGGATATTTCCATTGATATACATATAGCTGTGTAGATATTTGCATGTTCATACAGATAGCGGTGTAGATATTTCCATGTTCGTACAGATAGCGGTGTAGATATTTCCATGTTCATACAGATAGCGGTGTAGATATTTCCATGTTCATACAGATAACGGTGTAGATATTTCCATGTTCATACAAACAGCGGTGTAGATATTTCCATGTTTATACAGATGGTGGTGTAGATATTTCCATGTATATAGAGATGGCGTTCTAGATATTTCCATGTTTACAGAGATAGTGGTGTAGTTATTTCCAAGTTTATAGAGACAGCGTTGTAGATATTTCCATGTTTATACAGAGAGCAGTGAAGATATTTCCATGTTTATACAGATAGCGGTGTAGATATTTCCATGTTTATACAGATAGCAGTGAAGATATTTCCATGTTTATAGAGATAGTGGTGTAGATAATTTCAATTTTATACAGAGAGCAGTGTAGATATTTCCAAGTTCATACAGATAGCGGTGTAGATATTTCCACGTTTATAGAGATGGTGGTGTAGATATTTCCATGTTCATACAGACGACGGTGTAGATATTTCCATGTTTATAGGGATGGCGGTGTAGATATTTTCATGTTTACACAGATGGTGGTGTAGATATTTCCATGCTCATACAGATGGCGGTGTAGATATTTACATGTTCATACAGATGGCGGTGTAGATATTTCCATGTTCATACAGATAGCGGTGTAGATATTTCCATGTTCATACAGATAGCGGTGCAGATAATTCCATGTTCATACAGTTAGCTCTGTAGATATTTCCATGTTCATACAGATGGCGGTGTAGGTATTTGTATGTTCATACAGATGGCAGTGTAGATATTTCCATGTTCATACAGATAGCGGTGTAGATTTTTCCATGTTCATACAGATAGCGGTGTAGATATATCCATGTTTATATAGATAGTGGTGTAGATAATTTCAATTTTATACAAAGTGCAGTTTAGATATTTCCAAGTTCATACAGATAGTGGTGTAGATATTTCCAGGTTCATACAAATGGCGGTGTAGATATTTACATGTTCATACAAATGGCGGTATAGTTATTTCCATGTTCGTACAGATGTCGGTGTGGATATTTCCATGTTCATACCAATAGCGGTGTAGTTATTTCCATGTTCATACAGTTAGCGGTGTAGATATTTCCATGTTCATACAGAAGGCGGTGTAGATATTTACATGTTCATACAGATGGCGGTGTAGATATTTCCATGTTCGTACGGATGGCAGTGTAGATATTTCCATGTTCATACAGGTGGCGGTGTAGGTATTTCCATGTTCATACAGATAGCGGTGTAGATAATTCCATGTTCATACAGTTAGCTGTGTAGATATTTCCATGTTCATACAGATAGCGGTGTAGGTATTTCCATGTTCATACAGATAGCGGTGTAGATAATTCCATGTTCATACAGTTAGCTGTGTAGATATTTCCATGTTCATACAGATGGCGGTGTAGATATTTACATGTTCATACAGATGGCGGTGTAGATATTTCCATGTTCATACAGATAGCAGTGTAGATATTTCCATGTTCATACAGATAGCGGTGTATATATTTCCATGTTCATACAGATAGCGGTGTAGATATTTCCATGTTCGTACAGATAGCGGTGAATATATTTCCATGTTTATACAGATAGCGGCGTAGATATATCCATGTTTATACAGATAGCAGTGTAGATATTTCCATGTTTATAGAGATAGTGGTGTAGATAATTTCAATTTTATACAGAGAGCAGTGTAGATATTTCCAAGTTCATACAGATAGTGGTGTCGATATTTCCAGGTTCATACAAATGGCGGTGTAGATATTTCCATGTTCTTCCAGATAGCGGTTTAGTTATTTCCATGTTCATTCAGATAGCGGTGTAGATATTTCCATGTTCATACAGATGGCGGTGTAGATATTTACATGTTCACACAGATGGCGGTGTAGATATTTCCATGTTCGTACAGATAGCGGTGTAGTTATTTCCATGTTCATACAGATAGCGGTGTAGATATTTCCATGTTCACAGATAGCGGTGTAGATATTTCCATGTTCATACACTTAGCGGTGTAGATATTTCCATGTTCATACAGATGGCGGTGTAGATATTTACATGTTCATACAGATGGCGGTGTAGTTATTTCCATGTTCATACAGATAGCGGTGTAGAGATTTCCATGTCCATACAGATAGCGGTGTAGATATTTCCATGTTGATACAGATAGCGGAGTAGATATTTCCATGTTCATACCAATAGCGTTGTATACATTTCCATGTTCATACAGTTAGCGGTGTAGATATTTCCATGTTCATACAGATAGCGGTGTCGATATTTCCATGTTCATACAGATAGCGGTGTACATATTTCCATGTTCATACAGATAGCGGTGTAGATATTTCCATGTTCATACAGATAGCGGTGTAGATAATTCCATGTTCATACAGTTAGCGGTGTAGATATTTCCATGTTCATACAGATGGCGGTGTAGATATTTCCATGTTCATACAGATCGCGGTGCAGGTATTTCCATGTTCATACAGATAGCGGTGTAGATATTTCCATGTTCATACAGATAGTGGTGTAGATAATTCCATGTTCATACAGTTAGCTGAGTAGATATTTCCATGTTCATACAGATGGCGGTGTAGATATTTACATGTTCATACAGATGGCGGTGTAGATATTTCCATGTTCATACATTTAGCGGTGTAGATATTTCCATGTTCATACAGATGGCGGTGAAGATATTTCCATGTTCATACAGATGGCGGTGTAGATATTTCCATGTTTGTACGGATGGCTGTGTAGATATTTCCATGTTCATACAGGTGGCGGTGTAGTTATTTCCATGTTTATACAGATAGCAGTGTAGTTATTTCCATGTTAATAGAGATAGCTGTGTGGATATTTCCATTGATATACATATAGCTGTGGAGATATTTGCATGTTCATACAGATAGCGGTGTAGATATTTCCATGTTCATACAGATAGCGGTGTAGATATTTCCATGTTCATACAGATAACGGTGTAGATATTTCCATGTTCATACAAACAGCGGTGTAGATATTTCCATATTTATACAGATGGTGGTGTAGATATTTCCATGTATATAGAGATGGCGTTCTAGATATTTCCATGTTTACATAGATAGTGGTGTAGTTATTTCCAAGTTTATAGAGACAGCGTTGTAGATATTTCCATGTTTATACAGATAGCAGTGAAGATATTTCCATGTTTATACAGATAGCGGTGTAGATATTTCCATGTTTATACAGATAGCAGTGAAGGTATTTCCATGTTTATAGAGATAGTGGTGTAGATAATTTCAATTTTATACAGAGAGCAGTGTAGATATTTCCAAGTTCATACAGATAGCGGTGTAGATATTTCCACGTTTATAGAGATGGTGGTGTAGATATTTCCATGTTCATACAGAGGACGGTGTAGATATTTCCATGTTTATAGGGATGGCGGTGTAGATATTTTCATGTTTACACAGATGGCGGTGTAGATATTTCCATGTTCATACAGATGGCGGTATAGATATTTCCATGTTCATACAAATGGCGGTGAAGATATTTCCATGTTCATACAGATGGCGGTGTAGGTATTTCCATGTTTGTACGGATGGCTGTGTAGATATTTCCATGTTCATACAGGTGGCGGTGTAGTTATTTCCATGTTTATACAGATAGCAGTGTAGTTATTTCCATGTTAATAGAGATAGCTGTGTGGATATTTCCATTGATATACATATAGCTGTGTAGATATTTGCATGTTCATACAGATAGCGGTGTAGATATTTCCATGTTCGTACAGATAGCGGTGTAGATATTTCCATGTTCATACAGATAGCGGTGTAGATATTTCCATGTTCATACAGATAACGGTGTAGATATTTCCATGTTCATACAAACAGCGGTGTAGATATTTCCATGTTTATACAGATGGTGGTGTAGATATTTCCATGTATATAGAGATGGCGTTCTAGATATTTCCATGTTTACAGAGATAGTGGTGTAGTTATTTCCAAGTTTATAGAGACAGCGTTGTAGATATTTCCATGTTTATACAGATAGCAGTGAAGATATTTCCATGTTTATACAGATAGCGGTGTAGATATTTCCATTTTTATACAGATAGCAGTGAAGATATTTCCATGTTTATAGAGATAGTGGTGTAGATAATTTCAATTTTATACAGAGAGCAGTGTAGATATTTCCAAGTTCATACAGATAGCGGTGTAGATATTTCCACGTTTATAGAGATGGTGGTGTAGATATTTCCATGTTCATACAGACGACGGTGTAGATATTTCCATGTTTATAGGGATGGCGGTGTAGATATTTTCATGTTTACACAGATGGCGGTGTAGATATTTCCATGTTCATACAGATGGCGGTGTAGATATTTACATGTTCATACAGATGGCGGTGTAGATATTTCCATGTTCATACAGATAGTGGTGTAGATATTTCCATGTTCATACAGATAGCGGTGCAGATAATTCCATGTTCATACAGTTAGCTCTGTAGATATTTCCATGTTCATACAGATGGCGGTGTAGGTATTTGTATGTTCATACAGATGGCGGTGTAGATATTTCCATGTTCATACAGATAGCGGTGTAGATTATTCCATGTTCATACAGATAGCGGTGTAGATATATCCATGTTTATATAGATAGTGGTGTAGATAATTTCAATTTTATACAAAGTGCAGTGTAGATATTTCCAAGTTCATACAGATAGTGGTGTAGATATTTCCAGGTTCATACAAATGGCGGTGTAGATATTTACATGTTCATACAAATGGCGGTATAGTTATTTCCATGTTCGTACAGATGTCGGTGTGGATATTTCCATGTTCATACCAATAGCGGTGTAGATATTTCCATGTTCATACAGTTAGCGGTGTAGATATTTCCATGTTCATACAGAAGGCGGTGTAGATATTTACATGTTCATACAGATGGCGGTGTAGATATTTCCATGTTCGTACGGATGGCAGTGTAGATATTTCCATGTTCATACAGGTGGCGGTGTAGATATTTCCATGTTCATACAGATAGCGGTGTAGGTATTTCCATGTTCATACAGATAGCGGTGTAGATAATTCCATGTTCATACAGTTAGCTGTGTAGATATTTCCATGTTCATACAGATGGCGGTGTAGATATTTACATGTTCATACAGATGGCGGTGTAGATATTTCCATGTTCATACAGATAGCGGTGTAGATATTTCCATGTTCATACAGATAGCGGTGTATATATTTCCATGTTCATACAGATAGCGGTGTAGATATTTCCATGTTCGTACAGATAGCGGTGAAGATATTTCCATGTTTATACAGATAGCGGCGTAGATATATCCATGTTTATACAGATAGCAGTGTAGATATTTCCATGTTTATAGAGATAGTGGTGTAGATAATTTCAATTTTATACAGAGAGCAGTGTAGATATTTCCAAGTTCATACAGATAGTGGTGTCGATATTTCCAGGTTCATACAAATGGCGGTGTAGATATTTCCATGTTCTTCCAGATAGCGGTTTAGTTATTTCCATGTTCATTCAGATAGCGGTGTAGATATTTCCATGTTCATACAGATGGCGGTGTAGATATTTACATGTTCACACAGATGGCGGTGTAGATATTTCCATGTTCGTACAGATAGCGGTGAAGATATTTCCATGTTTATACAGATAGCGGCGTAGATATATCCATGTTTATACAGATAGCAGTGTAGATATTTCCATGTTTATAGAGATAGTGGTGTAGATAATTTCAATTTTATACAGAGAGCAGTGTAGATATTTCCAAGTTCATACAGATAGTGGTGTCGATATTTCCAGGTTCATACAAATGGCGGTGTAGATATTTCCATGTTCTTCCAGATAGCGGTTTAGTTATTTCCATGTTCATTCAGATAGCGGTGTAGATATTTCCATGTTCATACAGATGGCGGTGTAGATATTTACATGTTCACACAGATGGCGGTGTAGATATTTCTATGTTCGTACAGATAGCGGTGTAGTTATTTCTATGTTCATACAGATAGCGGTGTAGATATTTCCATGTTCACAGATAGCGGTTTAGATATTTCCATGTTCATACAGATAGCGGTGCAGATAATTCCATGTTCATACAGTTAGCTCTGTAGATATTTCCATGTTCATACAGATGGCGGTGTAGGTATTTGTATGTTCATACAGATGGCGGTGTAGATATTTCCATGTTCATACAGATAGCGGTGTAGATTTTTCCATGTTCATACAGATAGCGGTGTAGATATATCCATGTTTATATAGATAGTGGTGTAGATAATTTCAATTTTATACAAAGTGCAGTGTAGATATTTCCAAGTTCATACAGATAGTGGTGTAGATATTTCCAGGTTCATACAAATGGCGGTGTAGATATTTACATGTTCATACAAATGGCGGTATAGTTATTTCCATGTTCGTACAGATGTCGGTGTGGATATTTCCATGTTCATACCAATAGCGGTGTAGTTATTTCCATGTTCATACAGTTAGCGGTGTAGATATTTCCATGTTCATACAGAAGGCGGTGTAGATATTTACATGTTCATACAGATGGCGGTGTAGATATTTCCATGTTCGTACGGATGGCAGTGTAGATATTTCCATGTTCATACAGGTGGCGGTGTAGATATTTCCATGTTCATACAGATAGCGGTGTAGGTATTTCCATGTTCATACAGATAGCGGTGTAGATAATTCCATGTTCATACAGTTAGCTGTGTAGATATTTCCATGTTCATACAGATGGCGGTGTAGATATTTACATGTTCATACAGATGGCGGTGTAGATATTTCCATGTTCATACAGATAGCGGTGTAGATATTTCCATGTTCATACAGATAGCGGTGTATATATTTCCATGTTCATACAGATAGCGGTGTAGATATTTCCATGTTCGTACAGATAGCGGTGAAGATATTTCCATGTTTATACAGATAGCGGCGTAGATATATCCATGTTTATACAGATAGCAGTGTAGATATTTCCATGTTCATACAGATGGCGGTGTAGATATTTACATGTTCATACAGATGGCGGTGTAGATATTTCCATGTTCATACAGATGGCGGTGTAGTTATTTCCATGTTCATACATATAGCGGTGCAGATAATTCCATGTTCATACAGTTAGCTCTGTAGATATTTCCATGTTCATACAGATGGCGGTGTAGGTATTTGTATGTTCATACAGATGGCGGTGTAGATATTTCCATGTTCATACAGATAGCGGTGTAGATTTTTCCATGTTCATACATATAGCGGTGTAGATATATCCATGTTTATATAGATAGTGGTGTAGATAATTTCAATTTTATACAAAGTGCAGTGTAGATATTTCCAAGTTCATACAGATAGTGGTGTAGATATTTCCAGGTTCATACAAATGGCGGTGTAGATATTTACATGTTCATACAAATGGCGGTATAGTTATTTCCATGTTCGTACAGATGTCGGTGTGGATATTTCCATGTTCATACCAATAGCGGTGTAGTTATTTCCATGTTCATACAGTTAGCGGTGTAGATATTTCCATGTTCATACAGAAGGCGGTGTAGATATTTCCATGTTCATACATTTAGCGGTGTAGATATTTCCATGTTCATACAGATGGCGGTGAAGATATTCCCATGTTCATACAGATGGCGGTGTAGATATTTCCATGTTTGTACGGATGGCTGTGTAGATATTTCCATGTTCATACAGGTGGCGGTGTAGTTATTTCCATGTTTATACAGATAGCAGTGTAGTTATTTCCATGTTAATAGAGATAGCTGTGTGGATATTTCCATTGATATACATATAGCTGTGTAGATATTTGCATGTTCATACAGATAGCGGTGTAGATATTTCCATGTTCGTACAGATAGCGGTGTAGATATTTCCATGTTCATACAGATAGCGGTGTAGATATTTCCATGTTCATACAGATAACGGTGTAGATATTTCCATGTTCATACAAACAGTGGTGTAGATATTTCCATGTTTATACAGATGGTGGTGTAGATATTTCCATGTATATAGAGATGGCGTTCTAGATATTTCCATGTTTACAGAGATAGTGGTGTAGTTATTTCCAAGTTTATAGAGACAGCGTTGTAGATATTTCCATGTTTATACAGATAGCAGTGAAGATATTTCCATGTTTATACAGATAGCGGTGTAGATATTTCCATGTTTATACAGATAGCAGTGAAGATATTTCCATGTTTATAGAGATAGTGGTGTAGATAATTTCAATTTTATACAGAGAGCAGTGTAGATATTTCCAAGTTCATACAGATAGCGGTGTAGATATTTCCACGTTTATAGAGATGGTGGTGTAGATATTTCCATGTTCATACAGACGACGGTGTAGATATTTCCATGTTTATAGGGATGGCGGTGTAGATATTTTCATGTTTACACAGATGGCGGTGTAGATATTTCCATGTTTATAGAGATGGAGGTCTAGATATTTTCATGTTTACAGAGATAGTGGTGTAGTTATTTCCAAGTTTATAGAGACAGCGTTGTAAATATTTCCATGTTTATACAGATAGCTGTGAAGATATTTCCTTGTTTATACAGAGAGCATTGTAGATATTTCCATGTTTATACAGATAGCAGTGTAGATATTTCCATGTTTATAGAGATAGTGGTGTAGATACTTTCAATTTTATACAGAGAGCAGTGTAGATATTTCCAAGTTCATACAGATAGCGGTGTAGTTATTTCCACGTTTATAGAGATGGCGGTGTAGACATGTCCATGTTCGTACAGATGGCGGTGTAGAATTTCCATGTTCATACAGATGGCGGTGTAGATATTTCGAAGTTTATAGAGATAGCGCTGTAGTTATTTCCATATTTATAGAGAAATCGGTGTAGATATTTCCATGTATATTCAGATAGCTGTGTAGATATTTCCATGTTCATGCAGATAGCGGTGTAGATATTTCCATGTTCATCCAGATGCCGGTGTACATATATCCATGTTAATACCGATGGCAGTGAAGATATTTCCATGTTCATACAGATGGCGGTTTAGGTATTTCCATGTTCATACAAATGGCGGTGTAGATATTTCCATGTTCATAGAGATGGCGGTGTAGATATTTCCAAGTTTATACAGATAGTAGTGTAGTTATTTCCATGTTTATAGAGATAGCAGTGTAGATATTTCCATTGATATAAAGATAGCTGTGTAGATATTTGCATGTTCATACAGATAGCGGTGTAGATATTTCCATGTTCATACAGATAGCGGTGTAGATATTTCCATATTCATACAGATAGCGGTGTAGATATTTCCATGTTCACACAGATAGGGGTGTAGATATTTCCATGTTCACAGATAGCGGTGTAGATATTTCCATGTTCATACACTTAGCGGTGTAGATATTTCCATGTTCATACAGATGGCGGTGTAGATATTTACATGTTCATACAGATGGCGGTGTAGTTATTTCCATGTTCATACAGATAGCGGTGTAGAGATTTCCATGTTAATACAGATAGCGGTGTAGATATTTCCATGTTGATACAGATAGCGGTGTAGATATTTCCATGTTCATACCAATAGCGTTGTAGACATTTCCATGTTCATACAGTTAGCGGTGTAGATATTTCCATGTTCATACAGATAGCGGTGTCGATATTTCCATGTTCATACAGATAGCGGTGTAGATATTTCCATGTTCATACAGATAGCGGTGTAGATATTTCCATGTTCATACAGATAGCGGTGTAGATAATTCCATGTTCATACAGTTAGCGGTGTAGATATTTCCATGTTCATACATATGGCGGTGTAGATATTTACATGTTCATACAGATCGCGGTGTAGGTATTTCCATGTTCATACAGATAGCGGTGTAGATATTTCCATGTTCATACAGATAGTGGTGTAGATAATTCCATGTTCATACAGTTAGCTGTGTAGATATTTCCATGTTCATACAGATGGCGGCGTAGATATTTCCATGTTCATACAGATGGCGGTGTAGATATTTCCATGTTCATACATTTAGCGGTGTAGATATTTCCATGTTCATACAGATGGCGGTGAAGATATTTCCATGTTCATACAGATGGCGGTGTAGATATTTCCATGTTTGTACGGATGGCTGTGTAGATATTTCCATGTTCATACAGGTGGCGGTGTAGATTTTTCCATGTTTATACAGATAGCAGTGTAGTTATTTCCATGTTTATAGAGACAGCTGTGTAGATATTTCCATTGATATACAGATAGCTGTGTAGATATTTGCATGTTCATACAGATATCGGTGTAGATATTTCCATGTTCGTACAGATAGCGGTGTAGATATTTCCATGTTCGTACAGATAGCGGTGTAGATATTTCCGTGTTCATACAGATAACGGTGTAGATATTTCCGTGTTCATACAGATAGTGGTATAGATATTTCCATGTTCATACAGTTAGCGGTGTAGATATTTCCATGTTCATACAGATGGCGGTGTAGATGTTTACATGTTCATACAAATGGCGGTATAGGTATTTCCATGTTCGTACAGATGGCGGTGTAGATATTTCCATGTTCATAGAGATGGCGGTGTAGATATTTCCATGTTTATGCAGAGAGCGGTATAGTTATTTCCATGTTTATATAGATGGTGGTGTAGATATTTCCATGTTTACAGAGATAGTGGTGTAGTTATTTCCAAGTTTATAGAGACAGCGTTGTAGATATTTCCATGTTTATACAGATAGCCGTGAAGATATTTCCATGTTTATACAGATAGCGGTGTAGATATTTCCATGTTTATACAGATAGCAGTGTAGATATTTCCATGTTTATAGAGATAGTGGTGTAGATAATTTCAATTTTATACAGAGAGCAGTGTAGATATTTCCAAGTTCATACAGATAGCGGTGTAGATATTTCCATGTTTATAGCGATGGCGGTGTAGATATTTCCATGTTCATACAGAGGACGGTGCAGATATTTCCATGTACATACAGATGGCGGTGTAGATATTTTCATGTTTACACAGATGGCGGTGTAGATATATCCATGTTTACATGGATAGCGGTGTAGACATTTCCATGTTTACAGAGATTACGGTGTGGATATTTCCATGTTTATGCAGATAGCAGTGTAGATATTTCCATGTTTATACAGATAGCGGTGCGGATATTTCCATGTTTATTCAGATAGCGGTGCGCATATTTCCAGGTTTATACAGATAGTTGGGCAGATATTTCCATGTTTATAGAGATAGTGGTGTAGATAATTTCAATTTTATACAAAGTGCAGTGTAGATATTTCCAAGTTCGTACAGATAGTGGTGTAGATATTTCCAGGTTCATACAAATAGCGGTGTAGATATTTACATGTTCATACAAATGGCGGTATAGTTATTTCCATGTTCTTACAGATGGCGGTGTGGATATTTCCATGTTCATACCAATAGCGGTGTAGATATTTCCATGTTCATACAGTTAGCGGTGTAGATATTTCCATGTTCATACAGAAGGCGGTGTAGATATTTACATGTTCATACAGATGGCGGTGTAGATATTTCCATGTTCGTACGGATGGCAGTGTAGATATTTCCATGTTCATACAGGTGGCGGTGTAGATATTTCCATGTTTATACAGATAGCAGTGTAGTTATTTCCATGTTTATAGAGACAGCTGTGAAGATATTTCCATTGATATACAGATAGCTGTGTAGATATTTGCATGTTCATACAGATATCGGTTTAGATATTTCCATGTTCGTACAGATAGCGGTGTAGATATTTCCATGTTCGTACAGATAGCGGTGTAGATATTTCCATGTTCATACAGATAACGGTGTAGATATTTCCGTGTTCATACAGATAGCGGTGTAGATATTTCCATGTTCATACAGTTAGCGGTGTAGATATTTCCATGTTCATACAGATGGCGGTGTAGATATTTACATGTTCATACAAATGGCGGTATAGATATTTCCATGTTCGTACAGATGGCGGTGTAGATATTTCCATGTTCATAGAGATGGCAGTGTAGATATTTCCATGTTTATGCAGATGGCGGTATAGCTATTTCCATGTTTATACAGATGGTTGTGTAGATATTTCCATGTTTATAGAGATGGCGGTCTTGATATTTCCATGTTTACAGAGATAGTGGTGTAGTTATTTCCAAGTTTACAGAGACAGCGTTGTAGATATTTCCATGTTTATACAGATAGCGGTGAAAATATTTCCATGTTTATACAGATAGCGGTGTAGATATTTCCATGTTTATACAGATAGCAGTGTAGATATTTCCATGTTTATAGAGATAGTGGTGTAGATAATTTCAATTTTATACAGAGAGCAGTGTAGATATTTCCAAGTTCATACAGATAGCGGTGTAGATATTTCCAAGTTTATAGAGATGGCGGTGCAGATATTTCCATGTTCATACAGAGGACGATGTAGATATTTCCATGTTTATAGGGATGGCGGTGTAGATATTTTCATGTTTACGCAGATGGCGGTGTAGATATTTCCATGTTTACACGGATAGCGGTGTAAACATTTCCATGTTTACACAGATAGCGGTGTGGATATTTCCAGGTTTATGCAGATAGCAGTGTAGATATTTCCATGTTTATACATATAGCGGTGTGGATATTTCCATGTTTATTCAGATAGCGGTGCGGATATTTCCATGTTTATACAGATAGTTGGGCAGATATTTCCATGTTTCTACAGATAGCAGTGTAGATATTTCCATCTTAATACAGATGGCGGTGTAGATATGTCCATGTTCGTACAGATGGCGGTGTAGATATTTCCAAGTTCATACAGATGGCGGTGTAGATATTTCCAAGTTCATAGAGGTAGCGCTGTAGTTATTTCCATATTTATTGAGAAATCGGTGTAGATATTTCCATGTATATTCAGATAGCTGTGTAGATATTTCCATGTTCATGCAGATAGCGGTGTAGATATTTCCATGTTCATCCAGATGCCGGTGTACATATATCCATGTTCATACAGATGGCGGTGAAGATATTTCCATGTTCATACAGATGGCGGTTTAGTTATTTCCATGTTCATACAAATGGCGGTGTAGATATTTCCATGTTCATAGAGATGGCAGTGTAGATATTTCCAGGTTCATACAAATGGCGGTGTAGATATTTCCATGTTCATAGAGATGGCGGTGTAGATATTTCCATTTTTATACAGATAGCAGTGTAGTTATTTCCATGTTTATAGAGATACCAGTGTGGATATTTCCATTGATATACAGATAGCTGTGTAGATATTTGAATGTTCGTACAGATAGCGGTGTAGATATTTCCATGTTCATACAGATAGCGGTGTTGATATTTCCATGTTCATACAGATAGCGGTGTAGATATTTCCATGTGCATACAGATAGCGGTGTAGATATTTCCATGTTCATACAGATGGCGGTGTACATATTTACATGTTCATACAGATGGCGGTGTAGATATTTCCATGTTCATACAGATGGCGGTGTAGAGATTTCCATGTTCATACAGATAGCGGTGTAGATATTTCCATGTTCAAACAGATAGAGGTGTAGATATTTCCATGTTCATACCAATAGCGGTGTAGTCATTTCCATGTTCCTACAGTTAGCGGTGTAGATATTTCCATGTTCATACAGATGGTGGTGTAGATATTTACATGTTCATACAGATGGCGGTGTAGATATTTCCATGTTCGTATGGATGGCAGTGTAAATATTTCCATGTTCATACAGGTGGCGGTGTAGATATTTCCATGTTTATACAGATAGCAGTGTATTTATTTCCATGTTTATAGAGATAGCAGTGTATACATTTCCATTGATATACAGATAGCTGTGTAGATATTTGCATGGTCACACAGATAGCGGTGTAGATATTTCCATCTTCGTACAGATAGCGGTGTAGATATTTCCATGTTCATACAGATAGCGGTGTAGATATTTCCATGTTCTTACAGATAACGGTGTAGATATTTCCATGTACATACAGACGGCGGTATAGATATTTCCATGTTCGTACAGATAGCGGTGTAGATATTTCCATGTTCATACAGTTAGCGGTGTAGATATTTCCATGTTCATACAGATGGCGGTGTAGATATTTACATGTTCATACAGATGGCGGTATAGATATTTCCATGTTCGTACAGATGGCGGTGTAGGTATTTCCATGTTCATAGAGATGGCGGTGTAGATATTTCCATGTTTATGTAGATGGCGGTTTAGATATTTCCATGTTTATACAGATGGTGGTGTAGATATTTCCATGTTTATAGAGATGGCAGTCCAGATATTTCCATGTTTACATAGATAGTGGTGTAGTTATTTCCAAGTTTATAGAGACAGCGTTGTAGATATTTCCTTGTTTATACAGATAGCGGTGAAGATATTTCCATGTTTATACAGATAGCGGTGTAGATATTTCCATGTTTATACAGATAGCAGTGTAGATATTTCGATGTTTATGGAGATAGTGGTTTAGATAATTTCAATTTTATACAGAGAGCAGTGTAGATATTTCCAAGTTCATACAGATAGCGGTGTAGATATTTCCACGTTTATAGAGATGGCGGTGTAGATATTTCCATGTTCATACAGAGGACGGTGTAGATATTTCCATGTTTATAGGGATGGCGGTGTAGATATTTTCATGTTTACACCGATGGCGGTGTAGATATTTCCATGTTTACACAGATAGCGGTGTAGACATTTCCATGTTTACACAGATAGCGGTGTGGATATTTCCATGTTTATTCAGATAGCAGTTTAGATATTTCCATGTTTATACATATAGCGGTGTGGATATTTCCATGTTTATTCAGATAGTGGTGCGCATATTTCCATGTTTATACAGATAGCGGTGTAGATATTTCCATCTTAATACAGACGGCGGTGTAGATATGTCCATGTTTGTACAGATGGCGGTGTAGATATTTCCATGTTCATGCAGATGGTGGTGTAGATATTTCGAAGTTTATAGAGATAGCGCTGTAGTTATTTCCATATTTATTGAGAAATCTGTGTAGATATTTCCAGGTATTTTCAGATAGCTGTGTAGATATTTCCATGTTCATGCAGAGAGCGGTGCAGGTATTTCCATGTTCATCCAGATGCCGGTGTACATATATCCATGTTCATACAGATGGCGGTGAAGATATTTCCATGTTCATACAGATGGTTGTGTAGATATATCCAAGTCCATACAAATGGCGGTGTAGATATTGCCATGTTCATAGAGATGGCGGTGTAGATATTTCCATGTTCATACAATTGGCGGTGTAGATATTTCCATGTTCATAGAGATGGCGGTGTAGATATTTCCATATTTATAGAGATAGCAGTGTAGTTATTACCATGTTTATAGAGATAGCATTGTAGATATTTCCATTGATATACAGAGAGCTGTGTAGATATTTGCATGTTCATAGAGATAGCGGTGTAGATATTTTCATGTTCATTCAGATAGCGGTGTAGATATTTCCATGTTCATACAGTTAGCGTGGTAGATATTTCCATGTTCATACAGATAATGGTGTAGATATTTCCATGTTCATACAGATAGCGGTGTAGATATTTCCATGTTCATACAGTTAGCTGTGTAGATATTTCCATGTTCATACAGATGGTGGTGTAGATATTTACATGTTCATTCAGATGGCGGTGTAGTTATTTCCATGTTCATACAGATAGCGGTGTAGATATTTCCATGTTCATACAGATAGCGGTGTAGATATTTCCATGTTCATACAGATAGAGGCGTAGATATTTCCATGTTCATACCAATAGCGGTGTAGACATTTCCATGTTCATACATTTAGCGGTGTAGATATTTCCATGTTCATACAGATGGCGGTGAAGATATTTCCATGTTCATACAGATGGCGGTGTGGATATTTCCATGTTTGTACGGATGGCAGTGTAGATATATCCATGATCATTCAGGTGGCGGTGTATTTATTTCCATGTTTATACAGATAGCAGTGTAGTTATTTCCATATTAATAGAGATAGCTGTGTAGATATTTCCATTGATATACAGATAGCTGTGTAGATATTTGCATGTTCATACAGATAGCGGTGTAGATATTTCCATGTTGGTACAGATGGCGGTGTAGATATTTCCATGTTCATACAGATAGCGGTGTAGATATTTCCATGTTCATACAGATAACGGTGTAGATACTTCCATGTTCATACAGATAGCGGTGTAGCTATTTCCATGTTCATACAGATAGCGGTGTAGATATTTCCATCTTCATACAGATAGCGGTGTAGATATTTGAATGTTCTTACCGAGAGTTGTGTAGATATTTCCATGTTCATACAGTTAGCGGTGTAGATATTTCCATGTTCATACAGATGGCGGTGTAGATATTTACATGTTCATAGAGATGGCGGTGTAGATATTTCCATGTTCGTACGGATGGCAGTGTAGATATTTCCAAGTTCATACAGGTGGCGGTGTAGATATTTCCATGTTTATATAGATAGCAGAGTAGTTATTTCCATGTTTATAGAGATAGCTGTGTAGATATTCGCATTGATATACAGATAGCTGTGTAGATATTTGCATGTTCATACAGAAAGCGGGGTAGATGTTTCCATGTTCGTACAGATAGCCGTGTAGATATTTCCATGTTCATACAGATAGCGGTGTAGATATTTCCACGTTTATAGAGATGGCGGTGTAGATATTTCCATGTTCATACAGATGGCGGTGTAGATATTGCCATGTTTATAGGGATGGCGGTGTAGATATTTTCATGTTTACACAGAAGGCGGTGTAGATATTTCCATGTTTACACAGATAGGTTTGTACACATTTCCATGTTTACACAGATGGCGGTGTGGATATTTCCATGTTTATGCAAATAGCAGTGTAGATATTTCCATGTTTACACAGATAGCGGTGCGGATATTTCCATGTTTATACAGATAGTTGGGCAGATATTTCCATGTTTATACAGATAGCGGTGTAGATATTTCCATCTTAATACAGATGTCGGTGTAGATATGTCCATGTTCAAACAGATGGCGGTGTAGATATTTCCATGTACATAAAGATGGCGGTGTATATGTTTCGATGTTTATAGAGGTAGCGCTGTAGTTATTTCCATGTTTATAGAGATAGCGGTGTAGATATTTCCATGTTCATACAGGTAGCGGTGTAGATATTTCCATGTTCATACAGATAGCGGTGTAGATATTTCCATGTTCATACAGATAGCGGTGTAGATAATTCCATGTTCATACAGATAGCGGTGTAGATATTTCCATGTTCATACAGAGAGCGGTGTAGATAATTTCATGTTCATACAGTTAGCTGTGTAGATATTTCCATGTTCATACAGATGGCGGTGTAGATATTTACATGTTCATACAGATGGCGGTGTAGATATTTCCATGTTCATACAGATAGCGGTGTAGATATTTCCATGTTCATACAGATAGCGGTGTAGATATTTCCATGTTCATACAGATAGCGGTGCAGATATTTCCATGTTCATAGCAATAGCGGTGAAGACATTTCCATGTTCATACATTTAGCGGTGTAGATATTTCCATGTTCATACAGATGGCGGTGAAGATATTTCCATGTTCATACAGATGGCGGTGTAGATATTTCCATGTTCATACAGATGGCGGTGTAGATATTTCCATGTTTATAGGGATGGCGGTGTAGATATTTTCATGTTTATACAGATGGCGGTGTAGATATTTCCATGTTTACACAGATAGCACTGTAGACATTTCCATGTTTACACATATAGCGGTGTGGATATTTCCATGTTTATGCAGATAACAGTGTAGATATTTCCATGTTTATACAGATAGCAGTGCGGATATTTCCATGTTTATACAGATAGCGGTGTAGATATTTCCATCTTAATACAGATGGCGGTGTAGATATGTCCATGTTCGTACAGATGGCGGTGTAGAATTTCCATGTTCATACAGATGGCGGTGTAGATATTTCGAAGTTTATAGAGATAGCGCTGTAGTTATTTCCATATTTATAGAGAAATCGGTGTAGATATTTCCATGTATATTCAGATAGCTGTGTAGATATTTCCATGTTCATGCAGATAGCGGTGTAGATATTTCCATGTTTATACAGATAGCAGTGTAGATATTTCCATGTTTATAGAGATAGTGGTGTAGATAATTTCAATTTTATACAGAGAGCAGTGTAGATATTTCCAAGTTCACACAGATAGCGGTGTAGATATTTCCATGTTTATAGGGATGGCCGTGTAGATATTTTCATGTTTACACAGATGGCAGTGTAGATATTTCCATGTTTACACAGATAGCGGTGTGGATATTTCCAAGTTTATGCAGATAGCAGTGTATATATTTCCATGTTTATACAGATAGCGGTGCGGATATTTCCATGTTTATACAGATAGTTGAACAGATATTTCCATGTTCATACAGATAGTGGTGTAGATATTTCCATGTTGATACAGATGGCGGTCTAGATATTTCCATGTTCATACCAATAGCGTGGTAGACATTTCCATGTTCATACAGATAGCGGTGTAGATATTTCCATGTTCATACAGATAGCGGTGTAGATATTTCCATGTTCATACAGATAGCGGTGTCGATATTTCCATGTTCATACAGATAGCAGTGTAGATATTTCTCATGTTCATGCAGATAGAGGTGTAGATATTTCCATGTTCATCCAGATGCCGCTGTACATATATCCATGTTCATACCGATGGCAGTGAAGATATTTCCATGTTCATACAGATGGCGGTTTAGGTATTTCCATGTTCATACAAATGGCGGTGTAGATATTTCCATGTTCATAGAGATAGCTGTGTAGATATTTCCAGGTTCATACAAATGGCGGTGTAGATATTTCCATGTTCATAGAGATGGCGGTGTAGATATTTCCAAGTTTATACAGATAGCAGTGTAGTTATTTCCATGTTTATAGAGATAGCAGTGTAGATATTTCCATTGATATAAAGATAGCTGTGTAGATATTTGCATGTTCATACAGATAGCGGTGTGGATATTTCCATGTTTATACAGATAGCGGTGTAGATATTTCCATATTCATACAGATAGCGGTGTAGATATTTCCATGTTCATACAGATAGCGGTGTAGATATTTCCATGTTCACAGATAGCGGTGTAGATATTTCCATGTTCATACACTTAGCGGTGTAGATATTTCCATGTTCATACAGATGGCGGTGTAGATATTTACATGTTCATACAGATGGCGGTGTAGTTATTTCCATGTTCATACAGATAGCGGTGTAGAGATTTCCATGTTCATACAGAGAGCGGTGTAGATATTTCCATGTTGATACAGATAGCGGTGTAGATATTTCCATGTTCATACCAATAGCGTTGTATACATTTCCATGTTCATACAGTTAGCGGTGTAGATATTTCCATGTTCATACAGATAGCGGTGTCGATATTTCCATGTTCATACAGATAGCGGTGTACATATTTCCATGTTCATACAGATAGCGGTGTAGATATTTCCATGTTCATACAGATAGCGGTGTAGATAATTCCATGTTCATACAGTTAGCGGTGTAGATATTTCCATGTTCATACAGATGGCGGTGTAGATATTTCCATGTTCATACAGATCGCGGTGCAGGTATTTCCATGTTCATACAGATAGCGGTGTAGATATTTCCATGTTCATACAGATAGTGGTGTAGATAATTCCATGTTCATACAGTTAGCTGAGTAGATATTTCCATGTTCATACAGATGGCGGTGTAGATATTTACATGTTCATACAGATGGCGGTGTAGATATTTCCATGTTCATACATTTAGCGGTGTAGATATTTCCATGTTCATACAGATGGCGGTGAAGATATTTCCATGTTCATACAGATGGCGGTGTAGATATTTCCATGTTTGTACGGATGGCTGTGTAGATATTTCCATGTTCATACAGGTGGCGGTGTAGTTATTTCCATGTTTATACAGATAGCAGTGTAGTTATTTCCATGTTAATAGAGATAGCTGTGTGGATATTTCCATTGATATACATATAGCTGTGTAGATATTTGCATGTTCATACAGATAGCGGTGTAGATATTTCCATGTTCGTACAGATAGCGGTGTAGATATTTCCATGTTCATACAGATAGCGGTGTAGATATTTCCATGTTCATACAGATAACGGTGTAGATATTTCCATGTTCATACAAACAGCGGTGTAGATATTTCCATGTTTATACAGATGGTGGTGTAGATATTTCCATGTATATAGAGATGGCGTTCTAGATATTTCCATGTTTACAGAGATAGTGGTGTAGTTATTTCCAAGTTTATAGAGACAGCGTTGTAGATATTTCCATGTTTATACAGATAGCAGTGAAGATATTTCCATGTTTATACAGATAGCGGTGTAGATATTTCCATGTTTATACAGATAGCAGTGAAGATATTTCCATGTTTATAGAGATAGTGGTGTAGATAATTTCAATTTTATACAGAGAGCAGTGTAGATATTTCCAAGTTCATACAGATAGCGGTGTAGATATTTCCACGTTTATAGAGATGGTGGTGTAGATATTTCCATGTTCATACAGACGACGGTGTAGATATTTCCATGTTTATAGGGATGGCGGTGTAGATATTTTCATGTTTACACAGATGGCGGTGTAGATATTTCCATGCTCATACAGATGGCGGTGTAGATATTTACATGTTCATACAGATGGTGGTGTAGATATTTCCATGTTCATACAGATAGCGGTGTAGATATTTCCATGTTCATACAGATAGCGGTGCAGATAATTCCATGTTCATTCAGTTAGCTCTGTAGATATTTCCATGTTCATACAGATGGCGGTGTAGGTATTTGTATGTTCATACAGATGGCGGTGTAGATATTTCCATGTTCATACAGATAGCGGTGTAGATTTTTCCATGTTCATACAGATAGCGGTGTAGATATATCCATGTTTATATAGATAGTGGTGTAGATAATTTCAATTTTATACAAAGTGCAGTGTAGATATTTCCAAGTTCATACAGATAGTGGTGTAGATATTTCCAGGTTCATACAAATGGCGGTGTAGATATTTACATGTTCATACAAATGGCGGTATAGTTATTTCCATGTTCGCACAGATGTCGGTGTGGATATTTCCATGTTCATACCAATAGCGGTGTAGTTATTTCCATGTTCATACAGTTAGCGGTGTAGATATTTCCATGTTCATACAGAAGGCGGTGTAGATATTTACATGTTCATACAGATGGCGGTGTAGATATTTCCATGTTCGTACGGATGGCAGTGTAGATATTTCCATGTTCATACAGGTGGCGGTGTAGATATTTCCATGTTCGTACGGATGGCAGTGTAGATATTTCCATGTTCATACAGAAGGCGGTGTAGATATTTACATGTTCATACAGATGGCGGTGTAGATATTTCCATGTTCGTACGGATGGCAGTGTAGATATTTCCATGTTCATACAGGTGGCGGTGTAGATATTTCCATGTTCATACCGATAGCGGTGTAGGTATTTCCATGTTCATACAGATAGCGGTGTAGATAATTCCATGTTCATACAGTTAGCTGTGTAGATATTTCCATGTTCATACAGATGGCGGTGTAGATATTTACATGTTCATACAGATGGCGGTGTAGATATTTCCATGTTCATACAGATAGCGGTGTAGATATTTCCATGTTCATACAGATAGCGGTGTATATATTTCCATGTTCATACAGATAGCGGTGTAGATATTTCCATGTTCGTACAGATAGCGGTGAAGATATTTCCATGTTTATACAGATAGCGGCGTAGATATATCCATGTTTATACAGATAGCAGTGTAGATATTTCCATGTTTATAGAGATAGTGGTGTAGATAATTTCAATTTTATACAGAGAGCAGTGTAGATATTTCCAAGTTCATACAGATAGTGGTGTCGATATTTCCAGGTTCATACAAATGGCGGTGTAGATATTTCCATGTTCTTCCAGATAGCGGTTTAGTTATTTCCATGTTCATTCAGATAGCGGTGTAGATATTTCCATGTTCATACAGATGGCGGTGTAGATATTTACATGTTCACACAGATGGCGGTGTAGATATTTCCATGTTCGTACAGATAGCGGTGTAGTTATTTCCATGTTCATACAGATAGCGGTGTAGATATTTCCATGTTCACAGATAGCGGTGTAGATATTTCCATGTTCATACACTTAGCGGTGTAGATATTTCCATGTTCATACAGATGGCGGTGTAGATATTTACATGTTCATACAGATGGCGGTGTAGTTATTTCCATGTTCATACAGATAGCGGTGTAGAGATTTCCATGTTCATACAGATAGCGGTGTAGATATTTCCATGTTGATACAGATAGCGGTGTAGATATTTCCATGTTCATACCAATAGCGTTGTATACATTTCCATGTTCATACAGTTAGCGGTGTAGATATTTCCATGTTCATACAGATAGCGGTGTCGATATTTCCATGTTCATACAGATAGCGGTGTACATATTTCCATGTTCATACAGATAGCGGTGTAGATATTTCCATGTTCATACAGATAGCTGTATAGATAATTCCATGTTCATACAGTTAGTGGTGTAGATATTTCCATGTTCATACAGATGGCGGTGTAGATATTTCCATGTTCATACAGATCGCGGTGCAGGTATTTCCATGTTCATACAGATAGCGGTGTAGATATTTCCATGTTCATACAGATAGTGGTGTAGATAATTCCATGTTCATACAGTTAGCTGAGTAGATATTTCCATGTTCAAACAGATGGCGGTGTAGATATTTACATGTTCATACAGATGGCGGTGTAGATATTTCCATGTTCATACATTTAGCGGTGTAGATATTTCCATGTTCATACAGATGGCGGTGAAGATATTTCCATGTTCATACAGATGGCGGTGTAGATATTTCCATGTTTGTATGGATGGCTGTGTAGATATTTCCATGTTCATACAGGTGGCGGTGTAGTTATTTCCATGTTTATACAGATAGCAGTGTAGTTATTTCCATGTTAATAGAGATAGCTGTGTGGATATTTCCATTGATATACATATAGCTGTGTAGATATTTGCATGTTCATACAGATAGCGGTGTAGATATTTCCATGTTCGTACAGATAGCGGTGTAGATATTTCCATGTTCATACAGATAGCGGTGTAGATATTTCCATGTTCATACAGATAACGGTGTAGATATTTCCATGTTCATACAAACAGCGGTGTAGATATTTCCATGTTTATACAGATGGTGGTGTAGATATTTCCATGTATATAGAGATGGCGTTCTAGATATTTCCATGTTTACAGAGATAGTGGTGTAGTTATTTCCAAGTTTATAGAGACAGCGTTGTAGATATTTCCATGTTTATACAGAGAGCAGTGAAGATATTTCCATGTTTATACAGATAGCGGTGTAGATATTTCCATGTTTATACAGATAGCAGTGAAGATATTTCCATGTTTATAGAGATAGTGGTGTAGATAATTTCAATTTTATACAGAGAGCAGTGTAGATATTTCCAAGTTCATACAGATAGCGGTGTAGATATTTCCACGTTTATAGAGATGGTGGTGTAGATATTTCCATGTTCATACAGACGACGGTGTAGATATTTCCATGTTTATAGGGATGGCGGTGTAGATATTTTCATGTTTACACAGATGGTGGTGTAGATATTTCCATGCTCATACAGATGGCGGTGTAGATATTTACATGTTCATACAGATGGCGGTGTAGATATTTCCATGTTCATACAGATAGCGGTGTAGATATTTCCATGTTCATACAGATAGCGGTGCAGATAATTCCATGTTCATACAGTTAGCTCTGTAGATATTTCCATGTTCATACAGATGGCGGTGTAGGTATTTGTATGTTCATACAGATGGCAGTGTAGATATTTCCATGTTCATACAGATAGCGGTGTAGATTTTTCCATGTTCATACAGATAGCGGTGTAGATATATCCATGTTTATATAGATAGTGGTGTAGATAATTTCAATTTTATACAAAGTGCAGTTTAGATATTTCCAAGTTCATACAGATAGTGGTGTAGATATTTCCAGGTTCATACAAATGGCGGTGTAGATATTTACATGTTCATACAAATGGCGGTATAGTTATTTCCATGTTCGTACAGATGTCGGTGTGGATATTTCCATGTTCATACCAATAGCGGTGTAGTTATTTCCATGTTCATACAGTTAGCGGTGTAGATATTTCCATGTTCATACAGAAGGCGGTGTAGATATTTACATGTTCATACAGATGGCGGTGTAGATATTTCCATGTTCGTACGGATGGCAGTGTAGATATTTCCATGTTCATACAGGTGGCGGTGTAGGTATTTCCATGTTCATACAGATAGCGGTGTAGATAATTCCATGTTCATACAGTTAGCTGTGTAGATATTTCCATGTTCATACAGATAGCGGTGTAGGTATTTCCATGTTCATACAGATAGCGGTGTAGATAATTCCATGTTCATACAGTTAGCTGTGTAGATATTTCCATGTTCATACAGATGGCGGTGTAGATATTTACATGTTCATACAGATGGCGGTGTAGATATTTCCATGTTCATACA
Organism: Gorilla gorilla gorilla; assembly: GCF_029281585.2. Lineage (NCBI taxonomy): Eukaryota > Metazoa > Chordata > Mammalia > Primates > Hominidae > Gorilla > Gorilla gorilla. Next base: position 13,714,763 of record NC_073235.2, on the reverse strand, counting down.
GATAGCAGTGTAGATATTTCCATGTTCATACAGATAGCGGTGTATATATTTCCATGTTCATACAGATAGCGGTGTAGATATTTCCATGTTCGTACAGATAGCGGTGAATATATTTCCATGTTTATACAGATAGCGGCGTAGATATATCCATGTTTATACAGATAGCAGTGTAGATATTTCCATGTTTATAGAGATAGTGGTGTAGATAATTTCAATTTTATACAGAGAGCAGTGTAGATATTTCCAAGTTCATACAGATAGTGGTGTCGATATTTCCAGGTTCATACAAATGGCGGTGTAGATATTTCCATGTTCTTCCAGATAGCGGTTTAGTTATTTCCATGTTCATTCAGATAGCGGTGTAGATATTTCCATGTTCATACAGATGGCGGTGTAGATATTTACATGTTCACACAGATGGCGGTGTAGATATTTCCATGTTCGTACAGATAGCGGTGTAGTTATTTCCATGTTCATACAGATAGCGGTGTAGATATTTCCATGTTCACAGATAGCGGTGTAGATATTTCCATGTTCATACACTTAGCGGTGTAGATATTTCCATGTTCATACAGATGGCGGTGTAGATATTTACATGTTCATACAGATGGCGGTGTAGTTATTTCCATGTTCATACAGATAGCGGTGTAGAGATTTCCATGTCCATACAGATAGCGGTGTAGATATTTCCATGTTGATACAGATAGCGGAGTAGATATTTCCATGTTCATACCAATAGCGTTGTATACATTTCCATGTTCATACAGTTAGCGGTGTAGATATTTCCATGTTCATACAGATAGCGGTGTCGATATTTCCATGTTCATACAGATAGCGGTGTACATATTTCCATGTTCATACAGATAGCGGTGTAGATATTTCCATGTTCATACAGATAGCGGTGTAGATAATTCCATGTTCATACAGTTAGCGGTGTAGATATTTCCATGTTCATACAGATGGCGGTGTAGATATTTCCATGTTCATACAGATCGCGGTGCAGGTATTTCCATGTTCATACAGATAGCGGTGTAGATATTTCCATGTTCATACAGATAGTGGTGTAGATAATTCCATGTTCATACAGTTAGCTGAGTAGATATTTCCATGTTCATACAGATGGCGGTGTAGATATTTACATGTTCATACAGATGGCGGTGTAGATATTTCCATGTTCATACATTTAGCGGTGTAGATATTTCCATGTTCATACAGATGGCGGTGAAGATATTTCCATGTTCATACAGATGGCGGTGTAGATATTTCCATGTTTGTACGGATGGCTGTGTAGATATTTCCATGTTCATACAGGTGGCGGTGTAGTTATTTCCATGTTTATACAGATAGCAGTGTAGTTATTTCCATGTTAATAGAGATAGCTGTGTGGATATTTCCATTGATATACATATAGCTGTGGAGATATTTGCATGTTCATACAGATAGCGGTGTAGATATTTCCATGTTCATACAGATAGCGGTGTAGATATTTCCATGTTCATACAGATAACGGTGTAGATATTTCCATGTTCATACAAACAGCGGTGTAGATATTTCCATATTTATACAGATGGTGGTGTAGATATTTCCATGTATATAGAGATGGCGTTCTAGATATTTCCATGTTTACATAGATAGTGGTGTAGTTATTTCCAAGTTTATAGAGACAGCGTTGTAGATATTTCCATGTTTATACAGATAGCAGTGAAGATATTTCCATGTTTATACAGATAGCGGTGTAGATATTTCCATGTTTATACAGATAGCAGTGAAGGTATTTCCATGTTTATAGAGATAGTGGTGTAGATAATTTCAATTTTATACAGAGAGCAGTGTAGATATTTCCAAGTTCATACAGATAGCGGTGTAGATATTTCCACGTTTATAGAGATGGTGGTGTAGATATTTCCATGTTCATACAGAGGACGGTGTAGATATTTCCATGTTTATAGGGATGGCGGTGTAGATATTTTCATGTTTACACAGATGGCGGTGTAGATATTTCCATGTTCATACAGATGGCGGTATAGATATTTCCATGTTCATACAAATGGCGGTGAAGATATTTCCATGTTCATACAGATGGCGGTGTAGGTATTTCCATGTTTGTACGGATGGCTGTGTAGATATTTCCATGTTCATACAGGTGGCGGTGTAGTTATTTCCATGTTTATACAGATAGCAGTGTAGTTATTTCCATGTTAATAGAGATAGCTGTGTGGATATTTCCATTGATATACATATAGCTGTGTAGATATTTGCATGTTCATACAGATAGCGGTGTAGATATTTCCATGTTCGTACAGATAGCGGTGTAGATATTTCCATGTTCATACAGATAGCGGTGTAGATATTTCCATGTTCATACAGATAACGGTGTAGATATTTCCATGTTCATACAAACAGCGGTGTAGATATTTCCATGTTTATACAGATGGTGGTGTAGATATTTCCATGTATATAGAGATGGCGTTCTAGATATTTCCATGTTTACAGAGATAGTGGTGTAGTTATTTCCAAGTTTATAGAGACAGCGTTGTAGATATTTCCATGTTTATACAGATAGCAGTGAAGATATTTCCATGTTTATACAGATAGCGGTGTAGATATTTCCATTTTTATACAGATAGCAGTGAAGATATTTCCATGTTTATAGAGATAGTGGTGTAGATAATTTCAATTTTATACAGAGAGCAGTGTAGATATTTCCAAGTTCATACAGATAGCGGTGTAGATATTTCCACGTTTATAGAGATGGTGGTGTAGATATTTCCATGTTCATACAGACGACGGTGTAGATATTTCCATGTTTATAGGGATGGCGGTGTAGATATTTTCATGTTTACACAGATGGCGGTGTAGATATTTCCATGTTCATACAGATGGCGGTGTAGATATTTACATGTTCATACAGATGGCGGTGTAGATATTTCCATGTTCATACAGATAGTGGTGTAGATATTTCCATGTTCATACAGATAGCGGTGCAGATAATTCCATGTTCATACAGTTAGCTCTGTAGATATTTCCATGTTCATACAGATGGCGGTGTAGGTATTTGTATGTTCATACAGATGGCGGTGTAGATATTTCCATGTTCATACAGATAGCGGTGTAGATTATTCCATGTTCATACAGATAGCGGTGTAGATATATCCATGTTTATATAGATAGTGGTGTAGATAATTTCAATTTTATACAAAGTGCAGTGTAGATATTTCCAAGTTCATACAGATAGTGGTGTAGATATTTCCAGGTTCATACAAATGGCGGTGTAGATATTTACATGTTCATACAAATGGCGGTATAGTTATTTCCATGTTCGTACAGATGTCGGTGTGGATATTTCCATGTTCATACCAATAGCGGTGTAGATATTTCCATGTTCATACAGTTAGCGGTGTAGATATTTCCATGTTCATACAGAAGGCGGTGTAGATATTTACATGTTCATACAGATGGCGGTGTAGATATTTCCATGTTCGTACGGATGGCAGTGTAGATATTTCCATGTTCATACAGGTGGCGGTGTAGATATTTCCATGTTCATACAGATAGCGGTGTAGGTATTTCCATGTTCATACAGATAGCGGTGTAGATAATTCCATGTTCATACAGTTAGCTGTGTAGATATTTCCATGTTCATACAGATGGCGGTGTAGATATTTACATGTTCATACAGATGGCGGTGTAGATATTTCCATGTTCATACAGATAGCGGTGTAGATATTTCCATGTTCATACAGATAGCGGTGTATATATTTCCATGTTCATACAGATAGCGGTGTAGATATTTCCATGTTCGTACAGATAGCGGTGAAGATATTTCCATGTTTATACAGATAGCGGCGTAGATATATCCATGTTTATACAGATAGCAGTGTAGATATTTCCATGTTTATAGAGATAGTGGTGTAGATAATTTCAATTTTATACAGAGAGCAGTGTAGATATTTCCAAGTTCATACAGATAGTGGTGTCGATATTTCCAGGTTCATACAAATGGCGGTGTAGATATTTCCATGTTCTTCCAGATAGCGGTTTAGTTATTTCCATGTTCATTCAGATAGCGGTGTAGATATTTCCATGTTCATACAGATGGCGGTGTAGATATTTACATGTTCACACAGATGGCGGTGTAGATATTTCCATGTTCGTACAGATAGCGGTGAAGATATTTCCATGTTTATACAGATAGCGGCGTAGATATATCCATGTTTATACAGATAGCAGTGTAGATATTTCCATGTTTATAGAGATAGTGGTGTAGATAATTTCAATTTTATACAGAGAGCAGTGTAGATATTTCCAAGTTCATACAGATAGTGGTGTCGATATTTCCAGGTTCATACAAATGGCGGTGTAGATATTTCCATGTTCTTCCAGATAGCGGTTTAGTTATTTCCATGTTCATTCAGATAGCGGTGTAGATATTTCCATGTTCATACAGATGGCGGTGTAGATATTTACATGTTCACACAGATGGCGGTGTAGATATTTCTATGTTCGTACAGATAGCGGTGTAGTTATTTCTATGTTCATACAGATAGCGGTGTAGATATTTCCATGTTCACAGATAGCGGTTTAGATATTTCCATGTTCATACAGATAGCGGTGCAGATAATTCCATGTTCATACAGTTAGCTCTGTAGATATTTCCATGTTCATACAGATGGCGGTGTAGGTATTTGTATGTTCATACAGATGGCGGTGTAGATATTTCCATGTTCATACAGATAGCGGTGTAGATTTTTCCATGTTCATACAGATAGCGGTGTAGATATATCCATGTTTATATAGATAGTGGTGTAGATAATTTCAATTTTATACAAAGTGCAGTGTAGATATTTCCAAGTTCATACAGATAGTGGTGTAGATATTTCCAGGTTCATACAAATGGCGGTGTAGATATTTACATGTTCATACAAATGGCGGTATAGTTATTTCCATGTTCGTACAGATGTCGGTGTGGATATTTCCATGTTCATACCAATAGCGGTGTAGTTATTTCCATGTTCATACAGTTAGCGGTGTAGATATTTCCATGTTCATACAGAAGGCGGTGTAGATATTTACATGTTCATACAGATGGCGGTGTAGATATTTCCATGTTCGTACGGATGGCAGTGTAGATATTTCCATGTTCATACAGGTGGCGGTGTAGATATTTCCATGTTCATACAGATAGCGGTGTAGGTATTTCCATGTTCATACAGATAGCGGTGTAGATAATTCCATGTTCATACAGTTAGCTGTGTAGATATTTCCATGTTCATACAGATGGCGGTGTAGATATTTACATGTTCATACAGATGGCGGTGTAGATATTTCCATGTTCATACAGATAGCGGTGTAGATATTTCCATGTTCATACAGATAGCGGTGTATATATTTCCATGTTCATACAGATAGCGGTGTAGATATTTCCATGTTCGTACAGATAGCGGTGAAGATATTTCCATGTTTATACAGATAGCGGCGTAGATATATCCATGTTTATACAGATAGCAGTGTAGATATTTCCATGTTCATACAGATGGCGGTGTAGATATTTACATGTTCATACAGATGGCGGTGTAGATATTTCCATGTTCATACAGATGGCGGTGTAGTTATTTCCATGTTCATACATATAGCGGTGCAGATAATTCCATGTTCATACAGTTAGCTCTGTAGATATTTCCATGTTCATACAGATGGCGGTGTAGGTATTTGTATGTTCATACAGATGGCGGTGTAGATATTTCCATGTTCATACAGATAGCGGTGTAGATTTTTCCATGTTCATACATATAGCGGTGTAGATATATCCATGTTTATATAGATAGTGGTGTAGATAATTTCAATTTTATACAAAGTGCAGTGTAGATATTTCCAAGTTCATACAGATAGTGGTGTAGATATTTCCAGGTTCATACAAATGGCGGTGTAGATATTTACATGTTCATACAAATGGCGGTATAGTTATTTCCATGTTCGTACAGATGTCGGTGTGGATATTTCCATGTTCATACCAATAGCGGTGTAGTTATTTCCATGTTCATACAGTTAGCGGTGTAGATATTTCCATGTTCATACAGAAGGCGGTGTAGATATTTCCATGTTCATACATTTAGCGGTGTAGATATTTCCATGTTCATACAGATGGCGGTGAAGATATTCCCATGTTCATACAGATGGCGGTGTAGATATTTCCATGTTTGTACGGATGGCTGTGTAGATATTTCCATGTTCATACAGGTGGCGGTGTAGTTATTTCCATGTTTATACAGATAGCAGTGTAGTTATTTCCATGTTAATAGAGATAGCTGTGTGGATATTTCCATTGATATACATATAGCTGTGTAGATATTTGCATGTTCATACAGATAGCGGTGTAGATATTTCCATGTTCGTACAGATAGCGGTGTAGATATTTCCATGTTCATACAGATAGCGGTGTAGATATTTCCATGTTCATACAGATAACGGTGTAGATATTTCCATGTTCATACAAACAGTGGTGTAGATATTTCCATGTTTATACAGATGGTGGTGTAGATATTTCCATGTATATAGAGATGGCGTTCTAGATATTTCCATGTTTACAGAGATAGTGGTGTAGTTATTTCCAAGTTTATAGAGACAGCGTTGTAGATATTTCCATGTTTATACAGATAGCAGTGAAGATATTTCCATGTTTATACAGATAGCGGTGTAGATATTTCCATGTTTATACAGATAGCAGTGAAGATATTTCCATGTTTATAGAGATAGTGGTGTAGATAATTTCAATTTTATACAGAGAGCAGTGTAGATATTTCCAAGTTCATACAGATAGCGGTGTAGATATTTCCACGTTTATAGAGATGGTGGTGTAGATATTTCCATGTTCATACAGACGACGGTGTAGATATTTCCATGTTTATAGGGATGGCGGTGTAGATATTTTCATGTTTACACAGATGGCGGTGTAGATATTTCCATGTTTATAGAGATGGAGGTCTAGATATTTTCATGTTTACAGAGATAGTGGTGTAGTTATTTCCAAGTTTATAGAGACAGCGTTGTAAATATTTCCATGTTTATACAGATAGCTGTGAAGATATTTCCTTGTTTATACAGAGAGCATTGTAGATATTTCCATGTTTATACAGATAGCAGTGTAGATATTTCCATGTTTATAGAGATAGTGGTGTAGATACTTTCAATTTTATACAGAGAGCAGTGTAGATATTTCCAAGTTCATACAGATAGCGGTGTAGTTATTTCCACGTTTATAGAGATGGCGGTGTAGACATGTCCATGTTCGTACAGATGGCGGTGTAGAATTTCCATGTTCATACAGATGGCGGTGTAGATATTTCGAAGTTTATAGAGATAGCGCTGTAGTTATTTCCATATTTATAGAGAAATCGGTGTAGATATTTCCATGTATATTCAGATAGCTGTGTAGATATTTCCATGTTCATGCAGATAGCGGTGTAGATATTTCCATGTTCATCCAGATGCCGGTGTACATATATCCATGTTAATACCGATGGCAGTGAAGATATTTCCATGTTCATACAGATGGCGGTTTAGGTATTTCCATGTTCATACAAATGGCGGTGTAGATATTTCCATGTTCATAGAGATGGCGGTGTAGATATTTCCAAGTTTATACAGATAGTAGTGTAGTTATTTCCATGTTTATAGAGATAGCAGTGTAGATATTTCCATTGATATAAAGATAGCTGTGTAGATATTTGCATGTTCATACAGATAGCGGTGTAGATATTTCCATGTTCATACAGATAGCGGTGTAGATATTTCCATATTCATACAGATAGCGGTGTAGATATTTCCATGTTCACACAGATAGGGGTGTAGATATTTCCATGTTCACAGATAGCGGTGTAGATATTTCCATGTTCATACACTTAGCGGTGTAGATATTTCCATGTTCATACAGATGGCGGTGTAGATATTTACATGTTCATACAGATGGCGGTGTAGTTATTTCCATGTTCATACAGATAGCGGTGTAGAGATTTCCATGTTAATACAGATAGCGGTGTAGATATTTCCATGTTGATACAGATAGCGGTGTAGATATTTCCATGTTCATACCAATAGCGTTGTAGACATTTCCATGTTCATACAGTTAGCGGTGTAGATATTTCCATGTTCATACAGATAGCGGTGTCGATATTTCCATGTTCATACAGATAGCGGTGTAGATATTTCCATGTTCATACAGATAGCGGTGTAGATATTTCCATGTTCATACAGATAGCGGTGTAGATAATTCCATGTTCATACAGTTAGCGGTGTAGATATTTCCATGTTCATACATATGGCGGTGTAGATATTTACATGTTCATACAGATCGCGGTGTAGGTATTTCCATGTTCATACAGATAGCGGTGTAGATATTTCCATGTTCATACAGATAGTGGTGTAGATAATTCCATGTTCATACAGTTAGCTGTGTAGATATTTCCATGTTCATACAGATGGCGGCGTAGATATTTCCATGTTCATACAGATGGCGGTGTAGATATTTCCATGTTCATACATTTAGCGGTGTAGATATTTCCATGTTCATACAGATGGCGGTGAAGATATTTCCATGTTCATACAGATGGCGGTGTAGATATTTCCATGTTTGTACGGATGGCTGTGTAGATATTTCCATGTTCATACAGGTGGCGGTGTAGATTTTTCCATGTTTATACAGATAGCAGTGTAGTTATTTCCATGTTTATAGAGACAGCTGTGTAGATATTTCCATTGATATACAGATAGCTGTGTAGATATTTGCATGTTCATACAGATATCGGTGTAGATATTTCCATGTTCGTACAGATAGCGGTGTAGATATTTCCATGTTCGTACAGATAGCGGTGTAGATATTTCCGTGTTCATACAGATAACGGTGTAGATATTTCCGTGTTCATACAGATAGTGGTATAGATATTTCCATGTTCATACAGTTAGCGGTGTAGATATTTCCATGTTCATACAGATGGCGGTGTAGATGTTTACATGTTCATACAAATGGCGGTATAGGTATTTCCATGTTCGTACAGATGGCGGTGTAGATATTTCCATGTTCATAGAGATGGCGGTGTAGATATTTCCATGTTTATGCAGAGAGCGGTATAGTTATTTCCATGTTTATATAGATGGTGGTGTAGATATTTCCATGTTTACAGAGATAGTGGTGTAGTTATTTCCAAGTTTATAGAGACAGCGTTGTAGATATTTCCATGTTTATACAGATAGCCGTGAAGATATTTCCATGTTTATACAGATAGCGGTGTAGATATTTCCATGTTTATACAGATAGCAGTGTAGATATTTCCATGTTTATAGAGATAGTGGTGTAGATAATTTCAATTTTATACAGAGAGCAGTGTAGATATTTCCAAGTTCATACAGATAGCGGTGTAGATATTTCCATGTTTATAGCGATGGCGGTGTAGATATTTCCATGTTCATACAGAGGACGGTGCAGATATTTCCATGTACATACAGATGGCGGTGTAGATATTTTCATGTTTACACAGATGGCGGTGTAGATATATCCATGTTTACATGGATAGCGGTGTAGACATTTCCATGTTTACAGAGATTACGGTGTGGATATTTCCATGTTTATGCAGATAGCAGTGTAGATATTTCCATGTTTATACAGATAGCGGTGCGGATATTTCCATGTTTATTCAGATAGCGGTGCGCATATTTCCAGGTTTATACAGATAGTTGGGCAGATATTTCCATGTTTATAGAGATAGTGGTGTAGATAATTTCAATTTTATACAAAGTGCAGTGTAGATATTTCCAAGTTCGTACAGATAGTGGTGTAGATATTTCCAGGTTCATACAAATAGCGGTGTAGATATTTACATGTTCATACAAATGGCGGTATAGTTATTTCCATGTTCTTACAGATGGCGGTGTGGATATTTCCATGTTCATACCAATAGCGGTGTAGATATTTCCATGTTCATACAGTTAGCGGTGTAGATATTTCCATGTTCATACAGAAGGCGGTGTAGATATTTACATGTTCATACAGATGGCGGTGTAGATATTTCCATGTTCGTACGGATGGCAGTGTAGATATTTCCATGTTCATACAGGTGGCGGTGTAGATATTTCCATGTTTATACAGATAGCAGTGTAGTTATTTCCATGTTTATAGAGACAGCTGTGAAGATATTTCCATTGATATACAGATAGCTGTGTAGATATTTGCATGTTCATACAGATATCGGTTTAGATATTTCCATGTTCGTACAGATAGCGGTGTAGATATTTCCATGTTCGTACAGATAGCGGTGTAGATATTTCCATGTTCATACAGATAACGGTGTAGATATTTCCGTGTTCATACAGATAGCGGTGTAGATATTTCCATGTTCATACAGTTAGCGGTGTAGATATTTCCATGTTCATACAGATGGCGGTGTAGATATTTACATGTTCATACAAATGGCGGTATAGATATTTCCATGTTCGTACAGATGGCGGTGTAGATATTTCCATGTTCATAGAGATGGCAGTGTAGATATTTCCATGTTTATGCAGATGGCGGTATAGCTATTTCCATGTTTATACAGATGGTTGTGTAGATATTTCCATGTTTATAGAGATGGCGGTCTTGATATTTCCATGTTTACAGAGATAGTGGTGTAGTTATTTCCAAGTTTACAGAGACAGCGTTGTAGATATTTCCATGTTTATACAGATAGCGGTGAAAATATTTCCATGTTTATACAGATAGCGGTGTAGATATTTCCATGTTTATACAGATAGCAGTGTAGATATTTCCATGTTTATAGAGATAGTGGTGTAGATAATTTCAATTTTATACAGAGAGCAGTGTAGATATTTCCAAGTTCATACAGATAGCGGTGTAGATATTTCCAAGTTTATAGAGATGGCGGTGCAGATATTTCCATGTTCATACAGAGGACGATGTAGATATTTCCATGTTTATAGGGATGGCGGTGTAGATATTTTCATGTTTACGCAGATGGCGGTGTAGATATTTCCATGTTTACACGGATAGCGGTGTAAACATTTCCATGTTTACACAGATAGCGGTGTGGATATTTCCAGGTTTATGCAGATAGCAGTGTAGATATTTCCATGTTTATACATATAGCGGTGTGGATATTTCCATGTTTATTCAGATAGCGGTGCGGATATTTCCATGTTTATACAGATAGTTGGGCAGATATTTCCATGTTTCTACAGATAGCAGTGTAGATATTTCCATCTTAATACAGATGGCGGTGTAGATATGTCCATGTTCGTACAGATGGCGGTGTAGATATTTCCAAGTTCATACAGATGGCGGTGTAGATATTTCCAAGTTCATAGAGGTAGCGCTGTAGTTATTTCCATATTTATTGAGAAATCGGTGTAGATATTTCCATGTATATTCAGATAGCTGTGTAGATATTTCCATGTTCATGCAGATAGCGGTGTAGATATTTCCATGTTCATCCAGATGCCGGTGTACATATATCCATGTTCATACAGATGGCGGTGAAGATATTTCCATGTTCATACAGATGGCGGTTTAGGTATTTCCATGTTCATACAAATGGCGGTGTAGATATTTCCATGTTCATAGAGATGGCAGTGTAGATATTTCCAGGTTCATACAAATGGCGGTGTAGATATTTCCATGTTCATAGAGATGGCGGTGTAGATATTTCCATTTTTATACAGATAGCAGTGTAGTTATTTCCATGTTTATAGAGATACCAGTGTGGATATTTCCATTGATATACAGATAGCTGTGTAGATATTTGAATGTTCGTACAGATAGCGGTGTAGATATTTCCATGTTCATACAGATAGCGGTGTTGATATTTCCATGTTCATACAGATAGCGGTGTAGATATTTCCATGTGCATACAGATAGCGGTGTAGATATTTCCATGTTCATACAGATGGCGGTGTACATATTTACATGTTCATACAGATGGCGGTGTAGATATTTCCATGTTCATACAGATGGCGGTGTAGAGATTTCCATGTTCATACAGATAGCGGTGTAGATATTTCCATGTTCAAACAGATAGAGGTGTAGATATTTCCATGTTCATACCAATAGCGGTGTAGTCATTTCCATGTTCCTACAGTTAGCGGTGTAGATATTTCCATGTTCATACAGATGGTGGTGTAGATATTTACATGTTCATACAGATGGCGGTGTAGATATTTCCATGTTCGTATGGATGGCAGTGTAAATATTTCCATGTTCATACAGGTGGCGGTGTAGATATTTCCATGTTTATACAGATAGCAGTGTATTTATTTCCATGTTTATAGAGATAGCAGTGTATACATTTCCATTGATATACAGATAGCTGTGTAGATATTTGCATGGTCACACAGATAGCGGTGTAGATATTTCCATCTTCGTACAGATAGCGGTGTAGATATTTCCATGTTCATACAGATAGCGGTGTAGATATTTCCATGTTCTTACAGATAACGGTGTAGATATTTCCATGTACATACAGACGGCGGTATAGATATTTCCATGTTCGTACAGATAGCGGTGTAGATATTTCCATGTTCATACAGTTAGCGGTGTAGATATTTCCATGTTCATACAGATGGCGGTGTAGATATTTACATGTTCATACAGATGGCGGTATAGATATTTCCATGTTCGTACAGATGGCGGTGTAGGTATTTCCATGTTCATAGAGATGGCGGTGTAGATATTTCCATGTTTATGTAGATGGCGGTTTAGATATTTCCATGTTTATACAGATGGTGGTGTAGATATTTCCATGTTTATAGAGATGGCAGTCCAGATATTTCCATGTTTACATAGATAGTGGTGTAGTTATTTCCAAGTTTATAGAGACAGCGTTGTAGATATTTCCTTGTTTATACAGATAGCGGTGAAGATATTTCCATGTTTATACAGATAGCGGTGTAGATATTTCCATGTTTATACAGATAGCAGTGTAGATATTTCGATGTTTATGGAGATAGTGGTTTAGATAATTTCAATTTTATACAGAGAGCAGTGTAGATATTTCCAAGTTCATACAGATAGCGGTGTAGATATTTCCACGTTTATAGAGATGGCGGTGTAGATATTTCCATGTTCATACAGAGGACGGTGTAGATATTTCCATGTTTATAGGGATGGCGGTGTAGATATTTTCATGTTTACACCGATGGCGGTGTAGATATTTCCATGTTTACACAGATAGCGGTGTAGACATTTCCATGTTTACACAGATAGCGGTGTGGATATTTCCATGTTTATTCAGATAGCAGTTTAGATATTTCCATGTTTATACATATAGCGGTGTGGATATTTCCATGTTTATTCAGATAGTGGTGCGCATATTTCCATGTTTATACAGATAGCGGTGTAGATATTTCCATCTTAATACAGATGGCGGTGTAGATATGTCCATGTTTGTACAGATGGCGTTGTAGATATTTCCATGTTCATACAGATGGTGGTGTAGATATTTCGAAGTTTATAGAGATAGCGCTGTAGTTATTTCCATATTTATTGAGAAATCTGTGTAGATATTTCCATGTATATTCAGATAGCTGTGTAGATATTTCCATGTTCATGCAGAGAGCGGTGTAGATATTTCCATGTTCATACAAATGGCGGTGTAGATATTTACATGTTCATTCAGATGGCTGTGTTGATATTTCATATTCGCACAGATGGCAGTGTAGATATTTCCATGTTCATACAGGTGGTGGTGTAGATATTTCCATGTTTATACAGATAGCAGTGTAGTTATTTCCATGTTTATAGATTTAGCAGTGTAGCTATTTCCATTGATATACAGATAGCTCTGTAGATATTTGCATGTTCATACAGATAGCGGTGTAGATATTTCCATGCTCATACAGATAGCAGTGTAGATATTTCCATACTCATACAGATAGCGGTGTAGATATATTCATGTTCATACAGTTAGCGGTGTAGATATTTCCATGTTCATACAAATGGCGGTGTAGATATTTACATGTTCTTACAGATGGCGGTGTAGATATTTCATGTTCGCACAGATGGCAGTGTACATATTTCCATGTTCATACAGGTGGCGGTGTAGATATTTCCAGGTTTATACAGATAGCAGTGTAGTTATTTCCATGTTTATAGATTTAGCAGTGTAGCTATTTCCATTGATATACAGATAGCTGTGTAGATATTTGCATGTTCATACAGATGGCGGTGTAGATATTTCGAAGTTTATAGAGATAGCGCTGTAGTTATTTCCATATTTATAGAGAAATCTGTGTAGATATTTCCATGTATATGCAGATAGGTGTGTAGATATTTCCATGTTCATGCAGATAGCGGTGTAGATATTTCCATCTTCATCCAGATGCCGGTGTAGATATATCCATGTTCATACAGATTGCGGTGAAGATATTTCCATGTTCATACAGATGGCGGTGTAGATATTTCCATGTTCATACAAATGGCGGTGTAGATATTTCCATGTTCATAGAGATGGCGGTGTAGATATTTCCATGTTCATACAAATGGCGGTGTAGATATTTCCGTGTTCATAGAGATGGCAGTGTAGATATTTCCATGTGTATACACATAGCAGTGTAGTTATTTCCATGTTTATAGAGATAGCAGTGTAGATATTTAAATTGATATTCAGATATCTGTGTAGATATTTCCATGTTCATACAGATAGCGGTGTAGATATTTCCATGTTCATACAGATGGCGGTGTAGATATTTCCATGTTGATACATATGGCGGTGTAGATATTTACATGTTCATACAGATGGCAGTGTAGATATTTCCATGTTCGTATGGATGGCAGTGTAGATATTTCCATGTTCATACAGGTGGCGGTGTATATATTTCCATGTTTTTAGAGATGGCGGTGTAGATATTTTCACGTTTACACAGATGGCGGTGGAGATATTTCCATGTTTACACAGATAGCGGTGCAGACATTTCCATGTTTACACAGATAGCTGTGTGGATATTTCCATGTTTATGCAGATAGCGGTGTAGATATTTCCATGTTTATACAGATAGCGGTGTAGATATTTCCATTTTAATACAGATGGCGGTGTAGATATGTCCATGTTCGTACAGATGGCCGTGTAGATATTTCCTTGTTCATACAGATGGTGGTGTAGATATTTCGAAGTTTATGGAGATAGCGCGGTAGTTATTTCCATATTTATAGAGAAATCTCTGTAGATATTTCCATGTATATGCAGATAGCTGTGTAGATATTTCGATGTTCATACAGATAGCGGTGCAGATATTTCCATCTTCATCCAGATGCCGGTGTAGATATATCCATGTTCATACAGATGGTGGTGTAGATATTTCGAAGTTTATGGAGATAGCGCGGTAGTTATTTCCATATTTATAGAGAAATCTCTTTAGATATTTCCATGTATATGCAGATAGCTGTGTAGATATTTCCATGTTCATACAGATAGCGGTGCAGATATTTCCATCTTCATCCAGATGGCCGTGTAGATATTTCCTTGTTCATACAGATGGTGGTGTAGATATTTCGAAGTTTATGGAGATAGCGCGGTAGTTATTTCCATATTTATAGAGAAATCTCTGTAGATATTTCCATGTATATGCAGATAGCTGTGTAGATATTTCCATGTTCATACAGATAGCGGTGCAGATATTTCCATCTTCATCCAGATGCCGGTGTAGATATATCCATGTTCATACAGATGGCGGTGAAGATATTTCCGTGTTCATACAGATGGCGGTGTAGATATTTCCATATTCATAGAGATGGCGTTGTAGATATTTCCATGTTCATAGAGATGGCGGTGTAGATATTTCATTGTTTGTACAGATAGCAGTGTAGTTATTTCCATGTTTATAGAGATAGCAGTGTAGATATTTCCATTGATATACAGATAGCTGTGTAGATATTTGCATGTGCATACAGATAGCGGTGTAGATATTTCCATCCTCATACAGATAGCAGTGTAGATATTTTCATGTTCATACAGATAGCGGTGTAGATATTTCCATGTTCATACAGATAGCGGTGTAGATATTTAAATGTTCGCACGGATGGCAGTGTAGATATTTCCATGTTCATACAGGTGGCGGTGTAGATATTTCCATGTTTATACAGATAGCAGTGTAGTTATTTCCATGTTTATACAGATAGCAGTGTAGCTATTTCCGTTGACATACAGATAGCTGTGTAGATGTTTGCATGTTCATACAGATAGCGGTGTAGATATTTCCATGTTCGTACAGATAGCGGTGTAGGTATTTCCACGTTTATAGAGATGGCAGTGCAGATATTTCCATGTTTATAGAGATAGTGGTGTAGATAATTTCAATTTTATACAGATAGCAGCGTAGATATTTCCAAGTTCATACAGATAGCGGTGTAGATATTTCCACGTTTATAGAGATGGCGGTGTAGATATTTCCGTGTTCATACAGATGGCGGTGTAGATATTTCCATGTTTTTAGATATGGCGGTGTAGATATTTTCACGTTTACAGAGATGGCGGTGGAGATATTTCCATGTTTACAAAGATAGCGCTGTGTATATTTCCATGTTTATGCAGATAGCGGTGTAGATATTTCCATGTTTATACAGATAGCGGTGCGGATATTTCCATGTTTATACAGATATTTGGGCAGATATTTCCATGTTTAAACAGATAGCGGTGTAGATATTTCCATCTTAATACAGATGGCGGTGTAGATATGTCCATGTTCGTACAGATGGCGGTGTAGATATTTCCATGTTCATACAGATGGCGGTGTAGATATTTCGAAGTTTATAGAGATAGCGCTGTAGTTATTTCCATATTTATAGAGAAATCTGTGTAGATATTTCCATGTATATGCAGATAGCTATGTAGATATTTCCATGTTCATGCAGATAGCGGTGTAGATATTTCCATGTTCATCCAGATGCCGGTGTAGATATATCCATGTTCATACAGATGGCGGTGAAGATATTTCCATGTTCATACAGATGGCGGTGTAGATATTTCCATGTTCATACACATGGCGGTGTAGATATTTCCATGTTCATAGAGATGGCAGTGTAGATATTTCCATGTTCATACAAATGGCGGTGTAGATATTTCCATGTTCATACAGATGGCGGTGTAGATATTTCCGTGCTGATACAAATGGCGGTGTAGATATTTCCATGTTCATAGAGATGGCGGTGTAGATATTTCCATCTTTATGCAGATAGCGGTATAGATATTTCCATGTTTATAGAGATAGTGGTGAAGTTATTTCCAAGTTTATAGAGACAGCATTGTAGATATTTCCATGTTTATACAGATAGCGGTGAAGATATTTCCATGTTTATACAGATAGCGGTGTAGATATTTACAGGTTTATACAGATAGCAGTGTAGATATTTCCATGTTTATTGAGATAGTGGTGTAGATAATTTCAATTTTATAGGGATAGCAGTGTAGATATTTCCAAGTTCGTACAGATACCGGTGTAGATATTTCCACGTTTATAGAGATGGCGGTGTATATATATCCATGTTCATACAGATGGCGGTGTAGATATTTCCATGTTTTTAGAGATGGCGGTTTAGATATTTTCACGTTTACACAGATGGCGGTGGAGATATTTCCATGTTTACACAGATAGCGGTGCAGACATTTCCATGTTTACACAGATAGCGGTGTGTATATTTCCATGTTTATGCAGATAGCGGTGTAGATATTTCCATGTTTATACAGATAGCGGTGTAGATATTTCCATCTTAATACAGATGGCGGTGTAGATATGTCCATGTTCATACAGATGGCGGTGTAGATATTTCCATGTTCATACAGATGGCGGTGTAGATATTTCGAAGTTTATAGAGATAGCGCGTTAGTTATTTCCATATTTATAGAGAAATCTCTGTAGATATTTCCATGTATATGCAGATAGCTGTGTAGATATTTCCATGTTCATGCAGATAGCGTTGCAGATATTTCCATGTTCATCCAGATGCCGGTGTAGATATATCCATGTTCATACAGATGGCGGTGAAGATATTTCCATGTTCATACAGATGGCGGTGTAGATATTTCCATGTTCACACATGGCGGTGGAGATATTTCCATGTTCATAGAGATGGCGGTGTAGATATTTCCATGTTCATAGAGATGGCGGTGTAGATATTTCCATGTTCATAGAGATGGCGGTGTAGATATTTCATTGTTTGTACAGATAGCAGTGTAGTTATTTCCATTATTATAGAGATAGCAGTGTAGATATTTCCATTGATATACAGATAGCTGTGTAGATATTTGCATGTTCATACAGATAGCGGTGTAGATATTTCCATGCTCATACATATAGCGGTGTAGATATTTCCATGTTCATACAGATAGCGGTGCAGATATTTGCAAGCTCATACAGATAGCGGCGTAGATATTTCCATATTCCTACAGATAGCGGTGTAAATATTTCCATGTTCATACAGTTAGTGGTGTAGATATTTCCATGTTCATACAGATGGCGGTGTAGATATCTACATGTTCATACAGATGGCGGTGTAGATATTCAAATGTTCGCACGGATGGCAGTGTAGATATTTCCATGTTCACACAGATAGCGGTGTAGATATTTCCATGTTCATACATTTAGCGGTGTAGATATTTCCATGTTTTGCAGATAGCGGTGTAGATATTTCCATGTTCATCCAGATGTCGGTGTAGATATATCCATGTTCATACAGATGGCGGTGAAGATATTTCCAAGTTCATACAGATGGCGGTGTAGATATTTCCATGTTCATACAAATGGCGGTGTAGATATTTCCATGTTCATACAGATGGCGGTGTAGATATTTCCGTGTTCATACAAATGGCAGTGTAGATATTTCCATGTTCATAGAGATGGCGGTGTACATATTTCCATGTTTATGCAGATAGCGGTATAGGTATTTCCATGTTTATACAGATGGTGGTGTAGATATTTCCATGTTTATAGAGATGGCGGTCTAGTTATTTCCATGTTTATAGAGATAGTGGTGAAGTTATTTCCAAGTTTATAGAGACAGCATTGTAGATATTTCCATGTTTATAAAGATAGCGGTGAAGATATTTGCATGTTTATACAGACAGCAGTGTAGATATTTCCATGTTTATAGAGATAGTGGTGTAGATAATTTCAATTTTATACAGATAGCAGTGTAGATATTTCCAAGTTCATACAGATAGCGGTGTAGATATTTCTACCTTTATAGAGATGGCGGTGTAGATATTTCCATGTTCATACAGATGGCGGTGTAGATATTTCCATGTTCATACAGGTGGCGGTGTAGATATTTCCATGTTTATACAGATAAAAGTGTGGTTATTTCCATGTTTATAGAGATAGCAATGTAGATATTTCCATTGGTATACATATAGCTGTGTAGATATTTGCATGCTCATACTGATAGCGGTATAGATATTTCCATGTTCGTACTGATAGCGGTGTAGATATTTCCATGTTCATACAGATAGCGGTGTAGGTATTTCCCTGTTCATACAGATAACGGTGTAGATAATTCCATGTTCATGCAGATAGCGGTGTAGATATTTCCATGTTCATACAGTTAGCGGTGTCGATATTTCCATGTTCATACAGATGGCGGTGTAGATATTTACATGTTCATACAGATGGCGGTGTAGATATTTCCATGTTCGTACAGATGGCGGTGTAGATATTTCCATGTTCATAGAGATGGCGGTATAGTTATTTCCAAGTTTATGCACATAGCGGTATAGATATTTCCATGTTTATACAGATGGTGGTGTAGATATTTCCATGTTTATAGAGACGGTGGTCTAGATATTTCCATGTTTATAGAGATAGTGGTGTAGTAATTTCCAAGTTTATAGAGACAGCATTGTAGATATTTCCATGTTTATACAGATAGCGGTGAAGATATTTCCATGTTTATACCGATAGCGGTGTAGATATTTCCATGTTTATACAGATAGCAGTGTAGATATTTCCATGTTTATAGAAATAGTGGTGTAATTTCCATTTTATACAGATAGCAGTGTAGATATTTCCAAGTTCATACAGATAGCGGTGTAGATATTTCCACGTTTATAGAGATGGCGGTGTAGATATTTCCATGTTCATAGAGATGGCGGTGTAGATATTTCCATGTTTTTAGAGATGGCGGTGTAGATATTTTCATGTTTACACAGATGGCGGTGGAGATATTTCCATGTTTACCCAGATAGCGGTGTAGACATTTCCATGTTTACACAGATAGCTGTGAGGATATTTCCATGTTTATGCAGATAGCGGTGTAGATATTTCCATGTTTATACAGATAGCGTTGCGGATATTTCCATGTTTATACAGATAGCAATGTAGATATTTCCATGTTTATAGAGATAGCGGTGTAGATATTTCCATTGATATACAGATAGCTGTGTAGATATTTGCATGTTCATACAGATAGCGGTGTAGATATTTCCATGTTCATACAGATAGCGGTGTAGATATTTCCATGTTCATACAGATAGCGGTGTAGATATTTCCATGTTTTACAGATAGCGGTGTAGATATTTCCATGTTCATACAGTTAGCGGTGTAGATATTTCCATGTTCATACAGATGGCGGTGTAGATATTTCCGTGCTGATACAAATGGCGGTGTAGATATTTCCATGTTCATAGAGATGGCGGTGTACATATTTCCATGTTTATGCAGATAGCGGTATAGGTATTTCCATGTTTATACAGATGGTGGTGTAGATATTTCCATGTTTATAGAGACGGCGGTCTAGATATTTCCATGTTTATAGAGATAGTGGTGTAGTTATTTCCAAGTTTATTGAGACAGCGTTGTAGATATTTCCATGTTTATAAAGATAGCGGTGAAGATATTTCCATGTTTATACAGATAGCGATGTAGATATTTCCATGTTTATACAGACAGCAGTGTAGATATTTCCATGTTTATAGAGATAGTGGTGTAGATAATTTCAATTTTATACAGATAGCAGTGTAGATATTTCCATGTTCATAGAGATGGCGGTGTAGATACTTCCATGTTCATACAAATGGAGGTGTAGATATTTCCATGTTCATAGAGATGGCGGCGTAGATATTTCCATGTTTATACAGATAGCAGTGTAGTTATTTCCATGTTTATAGAGATAGAAGTGTAGATATTTCCATTGATATACACATAGCTGTGTAGATATTTGCATGTTCATACTGATAGCGGTGTTGATATTTCCATCTTCGTACAGATAGCGGTGTAGATATTTCCATGTTCATACAGATAGCGGTATAGATATTTCCATGTTCATACAGATAGCGGTGTAGATATTTCCATGTTCGTACAGATAGCGGTGTAGATATTTCCATGTTCGTACAGATAGCGGTGTAGATATTTCCATGTTCATACAGATAACGGTGTAGATATTTCCATGTTCATACAGATAGCGGTGTAGATATTTCCATGTTTATTCAGTTAGCGGTGTAGATATTTCCATGTTCATACAGATGGCGGTGTATATATGTACATGTTCATACAGATGGCGGTGTAGATATTTCCATGTTCGTACAGATGGCGGTGTAGATATTTCCATGTTCATAGAGATGGCGGTGTAGATATTTCCATGTTTATGCAGATAGCGGTATAGATATTTCCATGTTTATAGAGATAGTGCTGAAGTTATTTCCAAGTTTATAGAGACAGCATTGTAGATATTTCCATGTTTATACAGATAGCGGTGAAGATACTTCCATGTTTATACAGATAGCGGTGTAGATATTTACTTGTTTATACAGATAGCAGTGTAGATATTTCCATGTTTATTGAGATAGTGGTGTAGATAATTTCAATTTTATACAGATAGCAGTGTAGATATTTCCAAGTTCATACAGATAGCGGTGTAGATATTTCCACGTTTATAGAGATGGCGGTGTATATATATCCATGTTCATACAGATGGCGGTGTAGATATTTCCATGTTTTTAGAGATGGTGGTGTAGATATTTTCACATTTACACAGATGGCGGTGGAGATATTTCCATGTTTACACAGATAGCGGTGCAGACATTTCCATGTTTACACAGATAGCGGTGTGGATATTTCCATGTTTATGCAGATAGCGGTGTAGATATTTCCATCTTAATACAGATGGCGGTGTAGATATGTCCATGTTCGTACAGATGGCGGTGTAGATATTTCCATGTTCATACAGATGGCGGTGTAGATATTTCGAAGTTTATAGAGATAGCGCGTTAGTTATTTCCATATTTATAGAGAAATCTCTGTAGATATTTCCATGTATATGCAGATAGCTGTGTAGATATTTCCATGTTCATGCAGATAGCGGTGCAGATATTTCCATGTTCATCCAGATGCCGGTGTAGATATATCCATGTTCATACAGATGGCGGTGAAGATATTTCCATGTTCATACAGATGGCGGTGTAGATATTTCCATGTTCATACACATGGCGGTGGAGATATTTCCATGTTCATTGAGATGGCGGTGTAGATATTTCCATGTTCATAGAGATGGCGGTGTAGATATTTCCATGTTCGTAGAGATGGCGGTGTAGATATTTCATTGTTTGTACAGATAGCAGTGTAGTTATTTCCATTATTATAGAGATAGCAGTGTAGATATTTCCATTGATATACAGATAGCTGTGTAGATATTTGCATGTTCATACAGATAGCGGTGTAGTTATTTCCATGCTCATACATATAGCGGTGTAGATATTTCCATGTTCATACAGATAGCGGGGCAGATATTTGCATGTTCATACCGATAGCGGTGAAGATATTTCCATGTTCATACATATAGCGGTGTAAATATTTCCATGTTCATACAGTTAGTGGTGTAGATATTTCCATGTTCATACAGATGGCGGTGTAGATATCTACATGTTCATACAGATGGCGGTGTAGATATTCAAATGTTCGCACGGATGGCAGTGTAGATATTTCCATGTTCATACAGGTGGCAGTGTAGATATTTCCATGTTTATACAGATAGCAATGTAGTTATTTCCATGTTTATAGAGATAGCAGTGCAGATATTTCCGTTGATATATAGATAGCTGTGTAGATATTTCCAAGTTCATACAGATAACGGTGTAGATATTTCCATGTTCATACAGATAGCCTTGTAGATATTTCCATGTTCATACAGTTAGCGGTGTAGCTATTTCCATGTTCATACACATGGCGGTGTAGATATTTACATGTTCATACAGATGGCGGTGTAGATATTTCCATGTTCGTACAGAAGGCGTTGTAGATATTTCCATGTTCATAGAGATGGCGGTGTAGATATTTCCATGTTTCTGCAGATAGCGGTATAGGTATTTCCATGTTTATACAGATGGTGGTGTAGATATTTCCATGTTTACAGAGATGGCGGTCTAGATATTTCCATGTTTATAGAAATAGTAGTGTAGTTATTTCCAAGTTTAAAGAGACAGCGTTGTAGATATTTCCATGTTCGTACAGATAGCGGTGTAGATATTTCCATGTTCATACAGATAGCGGTCTAGATATTTCCATGTTCATACAGATAGCGGCGTAGATATTTCCATGTTCATACCAATAGCGGTGTAGACATTTCCATGTTCATACATTTAGCGGTGTACATATTTCCATGTTCATACAGATGGCGGTGAAGATATTCATATGTTCATACAGATGGCGGTGTAGATATTTCCATGTTCGTACGGATTGCAGTGTAGATATTTCCATGTTCATACAGGTGGCAGGGTAGATATTTCCATGTTTATACAGATAGCAGTGTAGTTATTTCCATGTTAATAGAGATAGTTGTGTAGATATTTCCATTGATATACAGATAGCTGTGTAGATATTTGCATGTTCATACAGATAGCGGTGTAGATATTTCCATGTTCGTACAGATAGCGTTGTAGATATTTCCATGTTCATTCAGATAGCGGTGTAGATATTTCCATGTTCATACAGATAACGGTGTAGATATTTCCATGTTCATACAGACAGCGGTGTAGATATTTCCATGTTCATACAGATGGCGGTGTAGATATTTTCATGTTCATACAGATGGCGGTATAGATATTTCCATGTTCGTACAGATGGCGGTGTAGATGTTTCCATGTTCATAGAGATGGCGGTGTAGATATTTCCACGTTTATGCAGATAGCGGTATAGATATTTCCATGTTTATACAGATGGCGGTGTAGATATTTCCATGTTTATAGAGATGGCGGTCTAGATATTTCCATGTTTTCAGAGATAGGTGTGTAGTTATTTCCAAGTTTATAGAGACAGCGTTGTAGATATTTCCATGTTTATACAGATAGCGGTGAAGATATTTCCATGTTTATACAGATAGCGGTGTAGATATTTCCATGTTTATACAGATAGCAGTGTAGATATTTCCATGTTTATAGAGATAGTGGTGTAGATAATTTCAATTTTATACAGAGAGCAGTGTAGATATTTCCAAGTTCACACAGATGGCGGTGTAGATATTTCGATGTTTATAGGGATGGCAGTGTAGATATTTTCATCTTTACACAGATGGCAGTGTAGATATTTCCATGTTTACACAGATAGCGGTGTGGACATTTCCATGTTTATGCAGATAGCAGTGTAGATATTTCCATGTTTATACAGATAGCGGTGCGGATATTTCCATGTTTATACAGATAGTTGGGCAGATATTTCCATGTTTATACAGATAGCGGTGTAGATATTTCCATCTTAATACAGATGGCGGTGTAGATATGTCCATGTTTGTACAGATGGCGGTGTAGATATTTCCATGTTCATACAGATGGCGGTGTAGATATTTCGAAGTTTATAGAGATAGCACTGTAGTTATTTCCATATTTATAGAGAAATCTGTGCAGATATTTCCACGTATATTCAGATAGCTGTGTAGATATTTCCATGTTCATGCAGATAGCGGTGTAAATATTTCCATGTTCATCCAGATGCCGGTGTACATATCTCCATGTTCATACAGATGGCGGTGAAGATATTTCCATGTTCATACAGATGGCGGTGTAGATATTTCCATGTTCATACAAATGGCGGTGTAGATATTTCCATGTTCATAGAGATGGCGGTGTAGATATTTCCATGTTCATACAAATCACGGTGTAGATATTTCCATCTTCATGGAGATGGCGGTGTAGATGTTTCCGTATTTATACAGATAGCAGTGTAGTTATTTCCATGTTTATAGAGATAGCAGTGTAGATATTTCCATTGATATACAGATAGCTGTGTAGATATTTGCATGTTCATACAGATAGCGGTGTAGATATTTCCATGTTCATCCAGATAGCGGTGTAGATATTTCCATGTTTTTACAGATAGCAGTGTAGATGTTTCCATGTTCATTCAGATAGCGGTCTAGATATTTCCATGTTCATACAGGTGGCGGTGTAGCTATTTCCATGTTTATACAGATAGCAGTGTAGTTATTTCCATGTTTATAAAGACAGCTGTGTAGATATTTCCATTGATATACAGATAGCTGTGTAGATATTTGCGTGTTCATACAGATAGCAGTGTAGATATTTCCATGTTTATACAGATAGTTGGGCAGATATTTCCATGTTTATGCAGATAGCGGTGTAGATATTTCTGTCTTAATACAGATGGCGGTGTAGATATGTCCATGTTTGTACAGATGGCGGTGTGGATATTTCCATGTTCATACAGATGGCGGTGTAGATATTTCGAAGTTTATAGAGATAGCACTGTAGTTATTTCCATATTTATGGAGAAATCTGTGTAGATATTTCCATGTATATTAAGATAGCTGTGTATATATTTCCATGTTCATGCAGACAGCAGTGTAGATATTTCCATGTTCATCCAGATGCTAGTGTACATATATCCATGTTCATACAGATGGCGGTGAAGATATTTCCATGTTCATACAGATGGTGGTGTATATATTTCCATGTTCATACAGATGGTGGTGTAGATCTTTCCATGTTCATAAAAATGGCGGTGTAGATAGTTCCATGTTCATAGAGATGGCGGTGTAGATATTTCCATGTTCATACAAATGGCGGTGTAGATATTTCCATGTTCATAGAGATGGCGGGATAGATATTTCCATATTTATAGAGATAGCAGTGTAGTTATTTCCATGTTTATAGAGATAGCAGTGTAGATATGTCCAAGTTCATACAGGTGGCGCTGTAGATATTTCCATGTTTATACAGATAGCAGAGTAGTTATTTCCATGATTATAGAGATAGCTGTGTAGATATTTGCATTGATATACAGATAGCTGTGTAGATATTTGCATGTTCATAGAGAAAGCGGGGTAGATGTTTCCATATTCGTACAGATAGCCGTGTAGATATTTCCATGTTCATACAGATAGCGGTGTAGATATTTCCATGTTTATAGAGATGGCGGTGTAGATATTTCCATGTTCATACAGATGGCGGTGTAGATATTTCCATGTTTATAGGGATGGCGGTGTAGATATTTTCATGTTTACACAGAAGGCGGTGTAGATATTTCCATGTTTACACAGATAGCAGTGTAGACATTTCCATGTTTACACAGATGGCGGTGTGGATATTTCCATGTTTATGCAAATAGCAGTGTAGGTATTTTCAGGTTTACACAGATAGCGGTGCGGATTTTTCCATGTTTATACAGATATTTGGGCAGATATTTCCATGTTTATACAGATAGTGGTGTAGATATTTCCATCTTAATACAGATGGCGGTGTAGATATGTCCATGTTCCAACAGATGGCGGTGTAGATATTTCCATGTACATACAGATGGCGGTGAAGATATTTCGATGTTTATAGAGATAGCGCTGTAGTTATTTCCATACTTATAGAGAAATCTGTGTAGATATTTCCATGTATATTCAGATATTTGTGTAGATATTTCCATGTTCATGCAGATAGCGGTGTAGATATTTCCATGTTCATCCAGATGCCGGTGTACCTATATCCATGTTCATACAGATTGCGATGAAGATAATTCCATGTTCATGCAGATGGCGGTGTAGGTATTTCCATGTTCATAAAAATGGCGGTGTAGTAACTTCCATGTTCATAGAGATGGCGGTGTAGATATTTCCAGGTTCATACAAATGGCGGTGTAGATATTTCCATGTTCATAGAGATGGCGGTGTAGATATTTCCATGTTTGAACAGATAGCAATGTAGGTATTTCCATGTTTATAGAGATACCAGTGTGGATATTTCCATTGATATACAGATAGCTGTGTAGATATTTGCATGTTCATACAGATAGCGGTGTAGATATTTCCATGTTCATACAGATAGCGGTGTAGATATTTCCATGTTCATACAGATAGCGGTGTAGATATTTCCATGTTCATACAGATAGCGGTGTAGATATTTCCATGTTCATACAGATAGCGGTGTAGATATTTCCATGTTCATACTCATAGCGGTGTAGATATTTCCATGTTCATACAGATAGCGGTGTAGATATTTCCATGTTCATACAGATAGCGGTGTAGATATTTCCATCTTCGTACAGATAGCGGTGTAGATATTTCCATGTTCATACAGATAGCGGTGTAGGTATTTCCATGTTCATACAGATAACGGTGTAGATATTTCCATGTTCATACTGATAACGGTGTAGATATTTCCATGTTCGTACAGTTAGCGGTGTAGATATATCCATGTTCATACAGATGGCGGTGTAGATATTTACATGTTCATACAGATGGCGGTATGGATATTTCCATGTTCGTACAAATGGCGGTGTAGGTATTTCCATGTTCATAGAGATGGCGGTGTAGATATTTCCATGTTTATGCAGATAGCGGTATAGATATTTCCATGTTTATACAGATGGTGGTGTAGATATTTCCATGTTTATAGAGATGGCGGTCTAGATATTTCCATGTTTACAGAGATAGTGGTGTAGTTATTTCCAAGTTTATAGAGACAGCGTTGTAGATATTTCCATGTTTATACAGATAGCGGTGAAGATATTTCCATGTTTATACAGATAGCGCTGTAGATATTTCCATGTTTATACAGATAGCAGTGTAGATATTTCCATGTTTATAGAGATAGTGGTGTAGATAATTTCAATTTTATACAGAGAGCAGTGTAGATATTTCCAAGTTCATACAGATAGCGGTGTAGATATTTCCACGTTTATAGAGATGGCGGTGTAGATATTTCCATGATCATACAGATAGCGGTGTAGATATTTCCATGTTCATACAGATGGCGGTGTAGATATTTACATGTTCATAGAGATGGCGGTGTAGATACTTCCATGTTTATGCTGATAACGGTATAGATATTTCCATGTTTATAAAGATGGTGGTGTAGATATTTCCATGTTTATAGAGATGGCGGTCTAGATATTTCCATGTTTACAGAGATAGTGGTGTAGTTATTTCCAAGTTTATAGAGACAGCGTTATAGATATTTCCATGTTTATATAGATAGTGGTGAAGATATTTCCGTATTTATACAGATAGAGGTGTAGATATTTCCAAGTTTATACAGATATCAGTGTAGATATTTCCATGTTTATAGAGATAGTGGTGTAGATAATTTCAATTTCATACAGAGAGCAGTGTAGATATTTCCAAGTTCATACAGATAGCGGTGTAGATATTTCCAAGTTTCTAGAGCTGGCTGTGTAGATTTTTCCATGTTCATAGATATGGCGGTGTAGATATTTCCGTGTTCATACAAATGGCGGTGTAGATATTTCCATGTTAATAGAGATGGCGGTGTAGATATTTCATTGTTTGTACAGATAGCAGTGTATATATTTCCATGTTTATAGAGATAGCAGTGTAGATATTTCCATTGATATACAGATAGCTCTGTAGATATTTGCATGTTCATACAGATGGCGGTGTAGATATTTCATATTCGCACAGATGGCAGTGTAGATATTTCCATTGATATACAGATAGCTCTGTAGATATTTGCATGTTCATACAGATAGCGGTGTAGATATTTCCATGCTCATACAGATAGCGGTGTAGATATTTCCATGCTCATACAGATAGCGGTGTAGATATTTTCATGTTCATACAGTTAGCGGTGTAGATATTTCCATGTTCATACAAATGGCGGTGTAGATATTTACATGTTCTTACAGATGGCGGTGTAGATATTTCATGTTCGCACAGATGGCAGTGTACATATTTCCATGTTCATACAGGTGGCGGTGTAGATATTTCCATGTTTATACAGATAGGAGTGTAGTTATTTCCATGTTTATAGATTTAGCAGTGTAGCTATTTCCATTGATATACAGATAGCTGTGTAGATATTTGCATGTTCATACAGATGGCGGTGTAGATATTTCGAAGTTTATAGAGATAGCGCTGTAGTTATTTCCATATTTATAGAGAAATCTGTGTAGATATTTCCATGTATATGCAGATAGGTGTGTAGATATTTCCATGTTCATGCAGATAGCGGTGTAGATATTTCCATCTTCATCCAGATGCCGGTGTAGATATATCCATGTTCATACAGATTGCAGTGAAGATATTTCCATGTTCATATAGATGGCGGTGTAGATATTTCCATGTTCATACAAATGGCGGTGTAGGTATTTCCATGTTCATAGAGATGGCGGTGTAGATATTTCCATGTTCATACAAATGGCGGTGTAGATATTTCCGTGTTCGTAGAGATGGCAGTGTAGATATTTCCATGTGTATACACATAGCAGTGTAGTTGTTTCCATGTTTATAGAGATAGCAGTGTAGATATTTCCATTGATATTCAGATATCTGTGTAGATATTTGCATGTTCATACAGATAGCGGTGTAGATATTTCCATGTTCATACTGATAGCGGTGTAGATATTTCCATGTTCATACAGTTAGCGGTGTAGATATTTCCATGTTCATACAGATGGCGTTGTAGATATTTCCATGTTCATACAGATGGCGGTGTAGATATTTACATGTTCATACAGATGGTGGTGTAGATATTTCCATGTTCGTACGGATGGCAGTGTAGATATTTCCATGTTCATACAGGTGGCGGTGTAGATATTCCCATGTTTTTACAGATAGCTGTGTAGTTATTTCCATGTTTCTACAGATAGCAGTGTAGATATTTCCATGTTTATAGAGATAGTGGTGTAGATAATTTCAATTTTATACAGATACCAGTGTAGATATTTCCAGGTTCATACAGATAGCGGTGTAGATATTTCCACGTTTATAGAGATGGCGGTGTAGATATATCCATGTTCATACAGATGGCGGTGTAGATATTTCCATGTTTTTAGAGATGGCGGTGTAGATATTTTCACGTTTACACAGATGGCGGTGGAGATATTTCCATGTTTACACAGATAGCGGTGCAGACATTTCCATGTTTACACAGATAGCGGTGTGGATATTTCCATGTTTATGCAGATGGCGGTGTAGATATTTCCATGTTTATACAGATAGCGGTGCGGATATTTCCATGTTTATACAGATATTTGGGCAGATATTTCCATGTTTAAACAGATAGCGGTGTAGATATTTCCATCTTAATACAGATGGTGGTGTAGATATGTCCATGTTCGTACAGATGGCGGTGTAGATATTTCCATGTTCATACAGATGGCGGTGTAGATATTTCGAAGTTTATAGAGATAGCGCTGTAGTTATTTCCATATTTATAGAGAAATCTGTGTAGATATTTCCATGTATATGCAGATAGCTATGTAGATATTTACATGTTCATGCAGATAGCGGTGTAGATATTTCCATGTTCATCCAGATGCCGGTGTAGATATATCCATGTTCATACAGATGGCGGTGAAGATATTTCCATGTTCATACAGATGGCGGTGTAGATATTTCCATGTTCATACAGATGGCGGTGTAGATATTTCCATGTTCATGCAAATGGCGGTGTAGATATTTCCATGTTCATAGAGATGGCGGTGTAGATATTTCCATGTTTATACAGATAGCAGTGTAGTTATTTCCATGTTTATAGAGATAGCAGTGTAGATATTTCCGTTGATATACAGATAGCTGTGTAGATATTTGCATGTTCATACAGATAGCGGTGTAGATATTTCCATGTTCGTACAGATAGCGGTGAAGGTATTTCCATGTTCATACAGATAGCGGTGTAGATATTTCCATGTTCATACAGATAGCGGTGTAGATATTTCCATGTTCATACAGATGGCGGTGTACATATTTCCATCTTCGTACAGATGGCCGTGTAGATATTTCCATGTTCTTAGAGATGGCGGTGTAGATATTTCGAAGTTTATAGAGATAGCACTGTAGTTATTTCCATATTTATAGAGAAATCTGTGTAGATATTTCCATGTTAATCCAGATGGCTGTGTAGATATTTCCATGTTCATACACATGGCGGTGTAGATATTTCCATGTTCATAGAGATGGCGGTGTAGATATTTCCATGTTCATACAAATGGTGGTGTAGATATTTCCGTGTTCATAGAGATGGCAGTGTAGATATTTCCATGTTTATACACATAGCAGTGTAGTTATTTCCATGTTTATAGAGATAGCAGTGTAGATAGTTCGATTGATATACAGATAGCTGTGTAGATATTTATATGTTCATACAGATGGCGGTGTAGATATTTCCATGTTCGTACAGGAGACGGTGTAGGTATTTCCATGTTTATACAGATAGCAGTGTAGTTATTTCCAAGTTTATAGAGATAGCATTGTAGATATTTCCATTGGTATACATATAGTTGTGTAGATATTTGCATGTTCATACTGATAGCGGTGTAGATATTTCCATGTTCGTACAGATAGCGGTGTAGATATTTCCATGTTCATACAGATAGCGGTGTAGATATTTCCATGTTCATACAGATAACGGTGTAGATATTTCCATGTTCATACAGATAGCTGTGTAGATATTTCCATGTTCATACAGTTAGCGGTGTAGATATTTCCATGTTCATAGAGATTGCGGTGTATATATTTCCATGTTTATGCAGATAGCGGTATAGATATTTCCATGTTTATACAGATGGTGTTGTAGATATTTCCATGTTTATTGAGATGGCGGTCTAGATATTTCCATGTTTATAGAGATAGTGGTGTAGTTATTTCCAAGTTCATAGAGACAGCATTGTAGATATTTCCATGTTTATACAGATAGCGGTGAAGATATTTCCATGTTTATACAGAGAGCGGTGTAGATATTTCCATGTTTATACAGATAGCAGTGTAGATATTTCCATGTTTATAGAGATAGTGGTGTAGATAATTTCAATTTTATACAGATAGCTGTGTAGATATTTCCAAGTTCATACAGATAACGGTGTAGATATTTCCACGTTTATAGAGATGGCGGTGTAGATATTTCCATGTTCATACAGATAGCGGTGTAGATATTTCCATGTTTTTAGAGATGGCGGTGTAGATATTTTCACGTTTTCACAGATGGCGGTGGAGATATTTCCATGTTTACACAGATAGCGGTGTAGACATTTCCATGTTTACACAGATAGCGGTGTGGATATTTCCATGTTTATGCAGATAGCGGTGTAGATATTTCCATGTTTATACAGATAGCGGTGCGGATATTTCCATGTTTCTACAGATACTTGGGCAGATATTTCCATGCTTATACAGATAGCGGTGTAGATATTTCCATCTTAATACAGATGGCGGTGTAGATATATCCATGTTCGTACAGATGGCGGTGAAGATATTTCCATGTTCATACAGATGGCGGTGTAGATATTTCCATGTTCATACAAATGGCGGTGTAGATATTTCCGTGTTCATACACATGGCGGTGTAGATATTTCCGTGCTGATACAAATGGCGGTGTAGATATTTCCATGTTCATAGAGATGGCGGTGTACATATTTCCATGTTTATGCAGATAGCGGTATAGGTATTTCCATGTTTATACAGATGGTGGTGTAGATATTTCCATGTTTATAGAGACGGCGGTCTAGATATTTCCATGTTTATAGAGATAGTGGTGTAGTTATTTCCAAGTTTATAGAGACAGCGTTGTAGATATTTCCATGTTTATAAAGATAGCGGTGAAGATATTTCCATGTTTATACAGATAGCGATGTAGATATTTCCATGTTTATACAGACAGCAGTGTAGATATTTCCATGTTTATAGAGATAGTGGTGTAGATAATTTCAATTTTATACAGATAGCAGTGTAGATATTTCCATGTTCATAGAGATGGCGGTGTAGATATTTCCATGTTCATACAAATGGAGGTGTAGATATTTCCATGTTCATAGAGATGGCGGCGTAGATATTTCCATGTTTATACAGATAGCAGTGTAGTTATTTCCATGTTTATAGAGATAGAAGTGTAGATATTTCCATTGATATACACATAGCTGTGTAGATATTTGCATGTTCATACAGATAGCGGTGTTGAAATTTCCATCTTCGTACAGATAGCGGTGTAGATATTTCCATGTTCATACAGATAGCGGTGTAGATATTTCCATGTTCATACAGATAGCGGTGTAGATATTTCCATGTTCGTACAGATAGCGGTGTAGATATTTCCATGTTCGTACAGATAGCGGTGTAGATATTTCCATGTTCGTACAGATAGCGGTGTAGATATTTCCATGTTCCTACAGATAACGGTGTAGATATTTCCATATTCCTACAGATAGCGGTGTAGATATTTCCATGTTTATTCAGTTGGCGGTGTAGATATTTCCATGTTCATACAGATGGCGGTGTAGACATTTACATGTTCATACAGATGGCGGTGTAGATATTTCCATGTTCGTACTGATGGCGGTGTAGATATTTCCATGTTCATAGAGATGGCGGTGTAGATATTTCCATGTTTATGCAGATAGCGGTATAGATATTTCCATGTTTATAGAGATAGTGGTGAAGTTATTTCCAAGTTTATAGAGACAGCATTGTAGATATTTCCATGTTTATACAGATAGCGGTGAAGATACTTCCATGTTTATACAGATAGAGGTGTAGATATTTACATGTTTATACAGATAGCAGTGTAGATATTTCCATGTTTATTGAGATAGTGGTGTAGATAATTTCAATTTTATACAGAAAGCAGTGTAGATATTTCCAAGTTCATACAGATAGCGGTGTAGATATTTCCACGTTTATAGAGATGGCGGTGTATATATATCCATGTTCATACAGATGGCGGTGTAGATATTTCCATGTTTTTAGAGATGGCGGTGTAGATATTTTCACGTTTACACAGATGGCGGTGGAGATATTTCCATGTTTACACAGATAGCGGTGCAGACATTTCCATGTTTACACAGATAGCGGTGTGGATATTTCCATGTTTATGCAGATAGCGGTGTAGATATTTCCATGTTTATACAGATAGCGGTGTAGATATTTCCATCTTAATACAGATGGCGGTGTAGATATGTCCATGTTCGTACAGATGGCGGTGTAGATATTTCCATGTTCATACAGATGGCGGTGTAGATATTTCGAAGTTTATAGAGATAGCGCGTTAGTTATTTCCATATTGATAGAGAAATCTCTGTAGATATTTCCATGTATATGCAGATAGCTGTGTAGATATTTCCATGTTTATGCAGATAGCGGTGCAGATATTTCCATGTTCATCCAGATGCCGGTGTAGATATATCCATGTTCATACAGATGGCGGTGAAGATATTTCCATGTTCATACAGATGGCGGTGTAGATATTTCCATGTTCATACACATGGCGGTGGAGATATTTCCATGTTCATAGAGATGGCGGTGTAGATATTTCCATGTTCATAGAGATGGCGGTGTAGATATTTCCATGTTCATAGAGATGGCGGTGTAGATATTTCATTGTTTGTACAGATAGCAGTGTAGTTATTTCCATTATTATAGAGATAGCAGTGTAGATATTTCCATTGATATACAGATAGCTGTGTAGATATTTGCATGTTCATACAGATAGCGGTGTAGATATTTCCATGCTCATACATATAGCCGTGTAGATATTTCCATGTTCATACAGATAGCGGTGCAGATATTTGCATGTTCATACAGATAGCGGTGTAGATATTTCCATGTTCATACATATAGCGGTGTAAATATTTCCATGTTCATACAGTTAGTGGTGTAGATATTTCCATGTTCATACAGATGGCGGTGTAGATATCTACATGTTCATACAGATGGCGGTGTAGATATTCAAATGTTCGCACGGATGGCAGTGTAGATATTTCCATGTTCATACAGGTGGCAGTGTAGATATTTCCATGTTTATACAGATAGCAATGTAGTTATTTCCATGTTTATAGAGATAGCAGTGCAGATATTTCCGTTGATATATAGATAGCTGTGTAGATATTTCCAAGTTCATACAGATAACGGTGTAGATATTTCCATGTTCATACAGATAGCCTTGTAGATATTTCCATGTTCATACAGTTAGCGGTGTAGCTATTTCCATGTTCATACAGATGGCGGTGTAGATATTTACATGTTCATACAGATGGCGGTGTAGATATTTCCATGTTCGTACAGAAGGCGTTGTAGATATTTCCATGTTCATAGAGATGGCGGTGTAGATATTTCCATGTTTCTGCAGATAACGGTATAGGTATTTCCATGTTTATACAGATGGTGGTGTAGATATTTCCATGTTTACAGAGATGGCGGTCTAGATATTTCCACGTTTATAGAGATAGTAGTGTAGTTATTTCCAAGTTTAAAGAGACAGCGTTGTAGATATTTACATGTTTATAAAGATAGCGGTGAAGATATTTCCATGTTTATACAGATAGCGGTGTAGATATTTCCATGTTTATACAGACAGCAGTGTAGATATTTCCATGTTTATAGAGATAGTGGTGTGGATAATTTCAATTTTATACAGATAGCAGTGTAGATATTTTCAAGTTCATACAGATAGCGGTGTAGATATTTCCACATTTATAGAGATGGCGGTGTAGATATTTCCATGTTCATACAGATGGCGGTGTAGATATTTCCATGTTTTTAGAGATGGCGGTGTAGATATTTTCAAGTTTACAGAGATGGCGGTGGAGATATTTCCATGTTTACAAAGATAGCGGTGCAGACATTTCCATGTATACACAGATAGCGGTGTGGATATTTCCATGTTTATGCAGATAGCGGTGTAGATATTTCCATCTTAATACAGATGTCGGTGTAGATATGCCCATGTTCGTAAAGATGGCGGTGTAGATATTTGCATGTTCATACAGATGGCGGTGTAGATATTTCGAAGTTTATAGAGATAGCGCTGTAGTTATTTCCATATTTATAGAGAAATCTGTGTAGATATTTCCATGTATATACAGATAGGTTTGTAGATATTTCCATGTTCATGCAGATAGCGGTGTAGGTATTTCCATGTTCATCCAGATGCCGGTGTAGATATATCCATGTTCATACAGATGGCGGTGAAGATATTTCCATGTTCATACAGATGGCGGTGTAGATATTTCCATGTTCATACACAGGGCGGTGTAGATATTTCCATGTTCATACAAATGGCGGTGTAGATATTTCCGTGTTCATAGAGATGGCAGTGTAGATATTTCCATGTTTATACAGATAGCAGTGTAGTTATTTCCATGTATATAGAGATAGCAGTGTAGATATTTCCATTGATATACAGATAGCTGTGTAGATATTTGCATGTTCATACAGATAGCGGTGTAGGTATTTCCATGTTCATACTGACAGCGGTGTAGATATTTCCAAGTTCATACAGTTAGCGGTGTAGATATTTCCATGTTCATACAGATGGCGGTGTAGATATTTCCATGTTCATACAGATGGCGGTGTAGATATTTCCATGTTCATACAGATGGCGGTGTAGATATTTCCATATTCATACAGTTAGCGGTGTAGATATTTCCATGTTCATACAGAGGGCGGTGTAGATATTTACATGTTCATGCAGATGGCGGTGTAGATATTTCCATGTTCGTACAGATGGCGGTGTAGATATTTCCATGTTCATAGAGATGGCGGTGTATATATTTCCATGTTTATGCAGATAGCGGCATAGATATTT
Source organism: Gorilla gorilla gorilla (assembly GCF_029281585.2). Lineage (NCBI taxonomy): Eukaryota > Metazoa > Chordata > Mammalia > Primates > Hominidae > Gorilla > Gorilla gorilla. The sequence goes on along the minus strand of NC_073235.2, from coordinate 13,677,771 downwards.
CCATGTTTATACAGATGGTGTTGTAGATATTTCCATGTTTATAGAGATGGCGGTCTAGATATTTCCATGTTTATAGAGATAGTGGTGTAGTTATTTCCAAGTTCATAGAGACAGCATTGTAGATATTTCCATGTTTATACAGATAGCAGTGTAGATATTTCCATGTTTATAGAGATAGTGGTGTAGATAATTTCAATTTTATACAGATAGCTGTGTAGATATTTCCAAGTTCATACGGAAAACGGTGTAGATATTTCCACGTTTATAGAGATGGCGGTGTAGATATTTCCATGTTCATACAGATAGCGGTGTAGATATTTCCATGTTTTTAGAGATGGCGGTGTAGATATTTTCACGTTTACACAGATGGCGGTGGAGATATTTCCATGTTTACACAGATAGCGGTGTAGACATTTCCATGTTTACACAGATAGCGGTGTGGATATTTCCATGTTTATGCAGATAGCGGTGTAGATATTTCCATGTTTATACAGATAGCGGTGCGGATATTTCCATGTTTCTACAGATAGTTGGGCAGATATTTCCATGCTTATACAGATAGCGGTGTAGATATTTCCATCTTAATACAGATGGCGGTGTAGATATATCCATGTTCGTACAGATGGCGGTGAAGATATTTCCATGTTCATACAGATGGCGGTGTAGATATTTCCATGTTCATACAAATGGCGGTGTAGATATTTCCATGTTCATACACATGGCGGTGTAGATATTTCCGTGCTGATACAAATGGCGGTGTAGATATTTCCATGTTCATAGAGATGGCGGTGTACATATTTCCATGTTTATGCAGATAGCGGTATAGGTATTTCCATGTTTATACAGATGGTGGTGTAGATATTTCCATGTTTATAGAGACGGCGGTCTAGATATTTCCATGTTTATAGAGATAGTGGTGTAGTTATTTCCAAGTTTATAGAGACAGCGTTGTAGATATTTCCATGTTTATAAAGATAGCGGTGAAGTTATTTCCATGTTTATACAGATAGCGATGTAGATATTTCCATGTTTATACAGACAGCAGTGTAGATATTTCCATGTTTATAGAGATAGTGGTGTAGATAATTTCAATTTTATACAGATAGCAGTGTAGATATTTCCATGTTCATAGAGATGGCGGTGTAGATATTTCCATGTTCATACAAATGGAGGTGTAGATATTTCCATGTTCATAGAAATGGCGGCGTAGATATTTCCATGTTTATACAGATAGCAGTGTAGTTATTTCCATGTTTATAGAGATAGAAGTGTAGATATTTCCATTGATATACACATAGCTGTGTAGATATTTGCATGTTCATACTGATAGCGGTGTTGATATTTCCATCTTCGTACAGATAGCGGTGTAGATATTTCCATGTTAATACAGATAGCGGTGTAGATATTTCCATGTTCATACAGATAGCGGTGTAGATATTTCCATGTTCGTACAGATAGCGGTGTAGATATTTCCATGTTCGTACAGATAGCGGTGTAGATATTTCCATGTTCGTACAGATAACGGTGTAGATATTTCCATGTTCATACAGATAGCGGTGTAGATGTTTCCATGTTTATTCAGTTAGCGGTGTAGATATTTCCATGTTCATACAGATGGTGGTGTAGATATTTACATGTTCATACAGATGGCGGTGTAGATATTTCCATGTTCGTACAGATGGCGGTGTAGATATTTCCATGTTCATAGAGATGGCGGTGTAGATATTTCCATGTTTATGAAGATAGCGGTATAGATATTTCCATGTTTATAGAGATGGTGGTGAAGTTATTTCCAAGTTTATAGAGACAGCATTGTAGATATTTCCATGTTTATACAGATAGCGGTGAAGATACTTCCATGTTTATACAGATAGCGGTGTAGATATTTCCATGTTTATACAGATAGCAGTGTAGATATTTCCATGTTTATTGAGATAGTGGTGTAGATATTTTCAATTTTATACAGATAGCAGTGTAGATATTTCCAAGTTCATACAGATACCGGTGTAGATATTTCCACGTTTATAGAGATGGCGGTGTATATATATCCATGTTCATACAGATGGCGGTGTAGATATTTCCATGTTTTTAGAGATGGCGGTGTAGATATTTTCACGTTTACACAGATGGCGGTGGAGATATTTCCATGTTTACACAGATAGCGGTGCAGACATTTCCATGTTTACACAGATAGCGGTGTGGATATTTCCATGTTTATGCAGATAGCGGTGTAGATATTTCCATGTTTATACAGATAGCGGTGTAGATATTTCCATCTTAATACAGATGGCGGTGTAGATATGTCCATGTTCGTACAGATGGCGGTGTAGATATTTCCATGTTCATACAGATGGCGGTGTAGATATTTCGAAGTTTATAGAGATAGCGCGTTAGTTATTTCCATATTTATAGAGAAATCTCTGTAGATATTTCCATGTATATGCAGATAGCAGTGTAGATATTTCCATGTTTATGCAGACAGCGGTGCAGATATTTCCATGTTCATCCAGATGCCGGTGTAGATATATCCATGTTCATACAGATGGCGGTGAAGATATTTCCATCTTCATACAGATGGCGGTGTAGATATTTCCATGTTCATACACATGGCGGTGGAGATATTTCCATGTTCATAGAGATGGCGGTGTAGATATTTCCATGTTCATAGAGATGGCGGTGTAGATATTTCCATGTTCATAGAGATGGCGGTGTAGATATTTCATTGTTTGTACAGATAGCAGTGTAGTTATTTCCATTATTATAGAGATAGCAGTGTAGATATTTCCATTGATATACAGATAGCTGTGTAGATATTTGCATGCTCATACAGATAGCGGTGTAGATATTTCCATGCTCATACATATAGCGGTGTAGATATTTCCATGTTCATACAGATAGCGGTGCAGATATTTGCATGTTCATACAGATAGCGGTGTAGATATTTCCATGTTCATACATATAGCGGTGTAAATATTTCCATGTTCATACAGTTAGTGGTGTAGATATTTCCATGTTCATACAGATGGCGGTGTAGATATCTACATGTTCATACAGATGGCGGTGTAGATATTCAAATGTTCGCACGGATGGCAGTGTAGATATTTCCATGTTCATACAGGTGGCAGTGTAGATATTTCCATGTTTATACAGATACCAATGTAGTTATTTCCATGTATATAGAGATAGCAGTGCAGATATTTCCGTTGATATATAGATAGCTGTGTAGATATTTCCAAGTTCATACAGATAACGGTGTAGATATTTCCATGTTCATACAGATATCCTTGTAGATATTTCCATGTTCATACAGTTAGCGGTGTAGCTATTTCCATGTTCATACAGATGGCGGTGTAGATATTTACATGTTCATACAGATGGCGGTGTAGATATTTCCATGTTCGTACAGAAGGCGTTGTAGATATTTCCATGTTCATAGAGATGGCCTTGTAGATATTTCCATGTTTCTGCAGATAGCGGTATAGGTATTTCCATGTTTATACAGATGGTGGTGTAGATATTTCCATGTTTACAGAGATGGCGGTCTAGATATTTCCATGTTTATAGAGATAGTAGTGTAGTTATTCCCAAGTTTAAAGAGACAGCGTTGTAGATATTTACATGTTTATAAAGATAGCGGTGAAGATATTTCCATGTTTATACAGATAGCGGTGTAGATATTTCCATGTTTATACAGACTGCAGTGTAGATATTTCCATGTTTATAGAGATAGTGGTGTGGATAATTTCAATTTTATACAGATAGCAGTGTAGATATTTTCAAGTTCATACAGATAGCGGTGTAGATATTTCCACGTTTATAGAGATGGCGGTGTAGATATTTCCAAGTTCATACAGATGGCGGTGTAGATATTTCCATGTTTTTAGAGATGGCGGTGTAGATATTTTCACGTTTACAGAGATGGCGGTGGAGATATTTCCATGTTTACAAAGATAGCGGTGCAGACATTTCCATGTTTACACAGATAGCGGTGTGGATATTTCCATGTTTATGCGGATAGCGGTGTAGATATTTCCATCTTAATACAGATGTCGGTGTAGATATGCCCATGTTCGTACAGATGGCGGTGTAGATATTTGCATGTTCATACAGATGGCGGTGTAGATATTTCGAAGTTTATAGAGATAGCGCTGTAGTTATTTCCATATTTATAGAGAAATCTGTGTAGATATTTCCATGTATATACAGATAGGTGTGTAGATATTTCCATGTTCATGCAGATAGCGGTGTAGGTATTTCCATGTTCATACACAGGGCGGTGTAGATATTTCCATGTTCATAGAGATGGCGGTGTAGATATATCCATGTTCATACAGATGGCGGTGAAGATATTTCCATGTTCATACAGATGGCGGTGTAGATATTTCCATGTTCATACACAGGGCGGTGTAGATATTTCCATGTTCATAGAGATGGCGGTGTAGATATTTCCATGTTCATACAAATGGCGGTGTAGATATTTCCGTGTTCATAGAGATGGCAGTGTAGATATTTCCATGTTTATACAGATAGCAGTGTAGATATTTCCATGTTTATATAGATAGCAGTGTAGATATTTCCATTGATATACAGATAGCTGTGTAGATATTTGCATGTTCATACAGATAGAGGTGTAGATATTTCCATGTTCATACTAACAGCGGTGTATATATTTCCAAGTTCATACAGTTAGCGGTGTAGATATTTCCATGTTCATACAGATGGCGGTGTAGATATTTCCATGTTCATACAGATGGCGGTGTAGATATTTACATGTTCATACAGATGGCGGTGTAGATATTTAAATGTTAATACAGATAGCGGTGTAGATATTTCCATGTTCACACAGATAGCGGTGTAGATATTTCCATGTTCATACATTTAGCGGTGTAGATATTTCCATGTTTTGCAGATAGCGGTGTAGATATTTCCATGTTCATCCAGATGTCGGTGTAGATATATCCATGTTCATACAGATGGCGGTGAAGATATTTCCAAGTTCATACAGATGGCGGTGTAGATATTTCCATGTTCATACAAATGGCGGTGTAGATATTTCCATGTTCATACAGATGGCGGTGTATATATTTCCGTGTTCATACAAATGGCAGTGTAGATATTTCCATGTTCATAGAGATGGCAGTATACATATATCCATGTTTATGCAGATAGCGGTATAGGTATTTCCATGTTTATACAGATGGTGGTGTAGATATTTCCATGTTTATAGAGATGGCGGTCTAGATATTTCCATGTTTATAGAGATAGTGGTGAAGTTATTTCCAAGTTTATAGGACAGCGTTGTAGATATTTCCATGTTTATAAAGATAGCGGTGAAGATATTTGCATGTTTATACAGACAGCAGTGTAGATATTTCCATGTTTATAGAGATAGTGGTGTAGATAATTTCAATTTTATACAGATAGCAGTGTAGATATTTCCAAGTTCATACAGATAGCGGTGTAGATATTTCCACCTTTATAGAGATGGCGGTGTAGATATTTCCATGTTAATACAGATGGCGGTGTAGATATTTCCATGTTCATACAGGTGGCGGTGTAGATATTTCCATGTTTATACAGATAAAAGTGTGGTTATTTCCATGTTTATAGAGATAGCAATGTAGATATTTCCATTGGTATACATATAGCTGTGTAGATATTTGCATGCTCATACTGATAGCGGTATAGATATTTCCATGTTCGTACAGATAGCGGTGTAGATATTTCCATGTTCATACAGATAGCGGTGTAGATATTTCCCTGTTCATACAGATAACGGTGTAGATATTTCCATGTTCATGCAGATAGCGGTGTAGATATTTCCATGTTCATACAGTTAGCGGTGTCGATATTTCCATGTTCATACAGATGGCGGTGTAGATATTTACATGTTCATACAGATGGCGGTGTAGATATTTCCATGTTCGTACAGATGGCGGTGTAGATATTTCCATGTTCATAGAGATGGCGGTATAGTTATTTCCACGTTTATGCACATAGCGGTATAGATATTTCCATGTTTAAACAGATGGTGGTGTAGATATTTCCATGTTTATAGAGATGGCGGTCTAGATATTTCCATGTTTATAGAGATAGTGGTGTAGTAATTTCCAAGTTTATAGAGACAGCATTGTAGATATTTCCATGTTTATACAGATAGCGGTGAAGATATTTCCATGTTTATACCGATAGCGGTGTAGATATTTCCATGTTTATACAGACAGCAGTGTAGATATTTCCATGTTTATAGAAATAGTGGTGTAATTTCAATTTTGTACAGATAGCAGTGTAGATATTTCCAAGTTCATACAGATAGCGGTGTAGATATTTCCACGTTTATAGAGATGGCGGTGTAGATATTTCCATGTTCATAGATATGGCGGTGTAGATATTTCCATGTTTTTAGAGATGGCGGTGTAGATATTTTCATGTTTACACAGATGGCGGTGGAGATATTTCCATGTTTACCCAGATAGCTGTGTAGACATTTCCATGTTTACACAGATAGCTGTGAGGATATTTCCATGTTTATGCAGATAGCGGTGTAGATATTTCCATGTTTATACAGATATCGGTGCGGATATTTCCATGTTTATACAGATAGCAATGTAGATATTTCCATGTTTATAGAGATAGCGGTGTAGATATTTCCATTGATATACAGATAGCTGTGTAGATATTTGCATGTTCATACAGATAGCGGTGTAGATATTTCCATGTTCATACAGATAGCGGTGTAGATATTTCCATGTTAATACAGATAGCGGTGTAGATATTTCCATGTTTTACAGATAGCGGTGTAGATATTTCCATGTTCATACAGTTAGCGGTGTAGATATTTCCATGTTCAAACAGATGGCGGTGTAGATATTTACATGTTCACACAGATGGCGGTGTAGATATTTCCATGTTCGTACAGATAGCGGTGTAGATATTTCCACGTTCATACAGATAGCGGTGTAGATATTTCCACGTTCATACAGATAACAGTGTAGATATTTCCATGTTGATACTGATAGCAGTGTAGATATTTCCATGTTCATACAGTTAGCGGTGTAGATATTTCCATGTTCATACAGATGGCGGTGTAGATATTTCCATGTTCATAGAGATGGCGGAGTAGGTATTTCCATGTTCGTACAGATGGCGGTGTAGATGTTTCCATGTTCATAGAGATGGCGGAGTAGTTATTTCCATGTTTATGCAGATAGCAGTATAGGTATTTCCATGTTTATACAGATGGTGGTGTAGATATTTCCATGTTTATAGAGATGGAAGTCTACATATCTCCATGTTTATAGAGATAGTGGTGTAGTTATTTCCAAGTTTATAGAGACAGCATTGTAGATATTTCCATGTATATAGAGATAGCGGTGAAGATATTTCCATGTTTATACAGATAGAGGTGTAGATATTTCCATGTTTATACAGATAGCAGTGTAGATATTTCCATGTTTATAGAGATAGTGGTGTAGATAATTTCAATTTTATACAGATAGCAGTGTAGATATTTCCAAGTTCATACAGATAGCGGTGTAGATATTTCCATCTTAATACAGATGGCGGCGTAGATATTTCCATGTTCGTACAGATGGCGGTGTAGATATTTCCATGTTCATACAGATGGCGGTGTAGATATTTCGAAGTTTATAGAGATAGCGCGTTAGTTATTTCCATATTTATAGAGAAATCTCTGTAGATATTTCCATGTATATGCAGATAGCTGTGTAGATATTTCCATGTTCATGCAGATAGCGGTGCAGATATTTCCATGTTCATCCAGATGCCGGTGTAGATATATCCATGTTCATACAGATGGCGGTGAAGATATTTCCATGTTCATACAGATGGCGGTGTAGATATTTCCATGTTCATACACATGGCGGTGGAGATATTTCCATGTTCATAGAGATGGCGGTGTAGATATTTCCATGTTCATAGAGATGGCGGTGTAGATATTTCCATGTTCATAGAGATGGCGGTGTAGATATTTCATTGTTTGTACAGATAGCAGTGTAGTTATTTCCATTATTATAGAGATAGCAGTGTAGATATTTCCATTGATATACAGATAGCTGTGTAGATATTTGCATGTTCATACAGATAGCGGTGTAGATATTTCCATGCTCATACATATAGCGGTGTAGATATTTCCATGTTCATACAGATAGCGGTGCAGATATTTGCATGTTCATACAGATAGCGGTGTAGATATTTCCATGTTCATACATATAGCGGTGTAAATATTTCCATGTTCATACAGTTAGTGGTGTAGATATTTCCATGTTCATACAGATGGCGGTGTAGATATCTACATGTTCATACAGATGGCGGTGTAGATATTCAAATGTTCGCACGGATGGCAGTGTAGATATTTCCATGTTCATACAGGTGGCAGTGTAGATATTTCCATGTTTATACAGATAGCAACGTAGTTATTTCCATGTTTATAGAGATAGCAGTGCAGATATTTCCGTTGATATATAGATAGCTGTGTAGATATTTCCAAGTTCATACAGATAACGGTGTAGATATTTCCATGTTCATACAGATAGCCTTGTAGATATTTCCATGTTCATACAGTTAGCGGTGTAGCTATTTCCAAGTTCATACAGATGGCGGTGTAGATATTTCCATGTTCATACAGATGGCGGTGTAGATATTTCCATGTTCGTACAGAAGGCGTTGTAGATATTTCCATGTTCATAGAGATGGCGGTGTAGATATTTCCATGTTTCTGCAGATAGCGGTATAGGTATTTCCATGTTTATACATATGGTGGTGTAGATATTTCCATGTTTACAGAGATGGCGGTCTAGATATTTCCATGTTTATAGAGATAGTAGTGTAGTTATTTCCAAGTTTAAAGAGACAGCGTTGTAGATATTTACATGTTTATAAAGATAGCGGTGAAGATATTTCCATGTTTATACAGATAGCGGTGTAGATATTTCCATGTTTATACAGATAGCGGTGTAGATATTTTCATGTTTATACAGATAGCAGTGTAGATATTTCCATGTTTATAGAGATAGTGGTGTAGATAATTTCAATTTTATACAGATAGCAGTGTAGATATTTCCAAGTTCATACAGATAGCGGTGTAGATATTTCCGCGTTTATAGAGATGGCGGTGTAGATATTTCCATGTTCATACAGATGGCGGTGTAGATATTTCCATGTTTACACAGATGGCGGGAGAGATATTTCCATGTTTACACAGATAGCGGTGTAGACATTTCCATGATTACACAGATAGCGGTGTGGATATTTCCATGTTTATGCAGATAGCGGTGTGGATATTTCCATGTTTATACAGATAGCGGTGCGGATATTTCCATGTTTATACAGATAGTTGGGCAGATATTTCCATGTTTATACAGGTAGCGTTGTAGATATTTCCATCTTAATACAGATGGCGGTGTAGATATGTCCATGTTCGTACTGATGGTGGTGTAGATATTTCCATGTTCATACAGATGGCTGTGTAGATATTTCGAAGTTTATAGAGATAGCGCTGTAGTTATTTCCATATTTTTAGGGAAATCTCCGTAGATATTTCCATGTATATGCAGATAGCTGTGTAGATATTTCCATGATCATGCAGATAGCGGTGTAGATATTTCCATGTTCATCCAGATGCCGGTGTAGATATATCCATGTTCATACAGATGGCGGTGAAGATATTTCCATGTTCATACAGATGGCGGTGTAGATATTTCCATGTTCATACACATGGCGGTGTAGATATTTCCATGTTCGTAGAGATGGCTGTGTAGATATTTCCATGTTCATACAAATGGTGGTGTAGATATTTCCATGTTCATATAGATGGCGTTGTAGATATTTCCATGTTTGTACAGATAACAGTGTAGTTATTTCCATGTTCATAGAGATAGCAGTGTAGATATTTCCATTGATATACAGATAGCTGTGTAGATATTTGCATGTTCATACTGATAGCGGTGTAGATATTTCCATGCTCATACAGATAGCGGTGTAGATATTTCCAGGGTCATACAGATAGCGGTGCAGATATTTCCATGTTCATAGAGATAGCGGTGTAGATATTTCCATGTTCATACAGATAGCGGTGTAGATATTTCCATGTTCATACAGATGGCGGTGTAGATATTTCCATGTTCATACAGATGGTGGTGTAGACATTTACATGTTCATACAGATGGCGGTGTAGATATTTCCATGTTCGTACGGATGGCAGTGTAGATATTTCCATGTACATACATGTGGCGGTGTAGTTATTTCCATGTTTATACAGATAGCAGTGTAGTTATTTCCATGTTTATAGAGATAGCAGTGTAGATATTTCCACTTATATACAGATAGCTGTGTAGATATTTGCAAGTTCATGCAGATAGCGGTGTAGATATTTCCATGTTCGTACAGATAGCGGTGTAGATATTTCCATGTTCATACAGATAGCAGTGTAGATATTTCCATGTTCATAGGGATAACGGTGTAGATATTTCCATGTTCATACACATAGCCTTGTAGATATTTCCATGTTCATACAGTTAGCGGTGTAGATATTTCCATGTTCATACAGATGGCGGTGTAGATATTTACATGTTCATACACATGGCGGTGTAGATATTTCCATGTTCATACAGATAACGGTGTAGATATTTCCATGTTCATACAGATAGCGGTGTAGATATTTCCATGTTCACACAGATAGCGGTGTAGATATTTCCATGTTCATACAGTTAGCGGTGTAGATATTTCCATGTTCATGCAGATAGCGGTGTAGATATTTCCATGTTCATCCTGATGCCGGTGTAGTTATATCCATGTTCATACAGATGGCGGTGTAGATATTTCCATGTTTTTAGAGATGGCGGTGTAGATATTTTCATGTTTACACAGATGGCGGTGTAGATATTTCCATGTTTACACAGATAGCGGTGTAGACATTTCCATGTTTACACAGATAGCGGTGTGGATATTTCCACGTTTATGCAGATACCGTTGTAGATATTTCCATGTTTATACAGATATCGGTGCGGATATTTCCATGTTTATACAGATAGTTGGGCAGAGATTTCCATGTTTATACATATAGCAGTTTAGATATTTCCATCTTAATACAGATGGCGGTGTAGATATGTCTATGTTCGTACAGATGGTGGTGTAGATATTTCCATGTTCATACAGATGGCGGTGCAGATATTTCAAAGTTTATACACATAGCGCTGTACTTATTTCCATATTTATAGAGAAAGCTGTGTAGATATTTCCATGTATATGCAGATAGCTGTGTAGATATTTCCATGTTCATGCAGATAGCGGTGTAGATATTTCCACGTTCATCCAGATGCCGGTGTAGATATATCCGTGTTCATACAGATGGCGGTGAAGATATTTCCATGTTCATACAGATGGCGGTGTAGATATATCCATGTTCATTCACATGGCAGTGTAGATATTTCCATGTTCATAGAGATGGCGGTGAAGATATTTCCAAGTTCATACAAATGGCGGTGTAGATATTTCCATGTTCATAGAGATGGCGGTGTAGATATTTCCATGTTTATACAGATAGCAGCGTAGTTATTTCCATGTTTATACTGACAGCAGTGTAGATATTTCAATTGATATACAGATAGCTGTGTAGATATTTGCATGTTCATGCAGATAGCGGATTAGATATTTCAATGTTAATACTGATAGCGGTGTAGATATTTCCATGTTCATACAGATAGCGGTGTAGATATTTCCATGTTCATACAGATGGCGGTGTAGATATTTCCATGTTCATACAGATGGCTGTGTAGATATTTACATGTTCATACAGATGGCGGTGTACATATTTCAATGTTTGTACGGATTGCAATGTAGATATTTCCATGTTCATACAGGTGGCGGTGTAGATATTCCCATGTTTTTACAGATAGCTGTGTAGATATTTCCATGTTTATAGAGATAGCAGTGTAGATATTTCCATTGATATACAGATAGCTGTGTAGATATTTCCATGTTCATACGGATAACGGTGTAGATATTTCCATGTTAATACAGACAGCGGTGTAGATATTTCCATGTTCACACAGGTAGCGGTGTAGATATTTCCATGTTCATACATTTAGCGGTGTAGATATTTCCATGTTTTGCAGATGGCGGTGTAGATACTTCCATGTTCATCCAGATCTCGGTGTAGATATATCCATGTTCATACAGATGGCGGTGAAGATATTTCCAAGTTCATACAGATGGCGGTGTAGATATTTCCATGTTCATACAAATGGCGGTGTAGATATTTTCATGTTCATACAGATGGCGGTGTAGATATTTCCGTGTTCATACAAATGGCAGTGTAGATATTTCCATGTTCATAGAGATGGCCGTGTACATATTTCCATGTTTATGCAGATAGCGGTATAGGTATTTCCATGTTTATACAGATGGTGGTGTAGATATTTCCATGTTTATAGAGATGGCGGTCTAGATATTTCCATGTTTATAGAGATAGTGGTGAAGTTATTTCCAAGTTTATAGAGACAGCGTTGTAGATATTTCCATGTTTATAAAGATAGTGGTGAAGATATTTGCATGTTTATACAGACAGCAGTGCAGATATTTCCATGTTTATAGAGGTAGTGGTGTAGATAATTTCAATTTTATACAGATAGCAGTGTAGATATTTCCAAGTTCATACAGATAGCGGTGTAGATATTTCCACCTTTATAGAGATGGCGGTGTAGATATTTCCATGTTCATACAGATGGCGGTGTAGATATTTCCATGTTCGTACAGGTGGCGGTGTAGATATTTCCATGCTTATACAGATAGAAGTGTGGTTATTTCCATGTTTATAGAGATAGCAATGTAGATATTTCCATTGGTATACATATAGCTGTGTAGATATTTGCATGCTCATACTGATAGCGGTATAGATATTTCCATGTTCGTGCAGATAGCGGTGTAGATATTTCCATGTTCATACAGATAGCGGTGTAGATATTTCCATGTTCATAGAGATAACGGTTTAGATATTTCCATGTTCATACAGATATCGGTGTAGATATTTCCATGTTCATACAGTTTGTGGTGTAGATATTTCCATGTTCATACAGATGGCGGTGTAGATATTTACATGTTCATACAGATAGCGGTGTAGATATTTCCATGTTCGTACAGATGGCGGTGTAGATATTTCCATGTTCATAGAGATGGCGGTATAGTTATTTCCAAGTTTATGCACATAGCGGTATAGATATTTCCATGTTTATACAGATGGTGGTGTAGATATTTCCATGTTTATAGAAATGGCGGTCTAGACATTTCCATGTTTATAGAGATAGTGGTGTAGTTATTTCCAAGTTTATAGAGACAGCGTTGTAGATATTTCCAAGTTTATAGAGACAGCATTGTAGATATTTCCATGTTTATGCCGATAACGGTATAGATATTTCCATGATTATACAGATGGTGGTGTAGATATTTCCATGTTTATAGAGATGGCGGTCTAGATATTTCCATGTTTACAGAGATAGTGGTGTAGTTATTTCCAAGTTTATAGAGACAGCGTTGTAGATATTTCCATGTTTATATAGATAGCGGTGAAGATATTTCCATGTTTATACAGATAGCGGTGTAGATATTTCCAAGTTTATACAGATAGCAGTGTAGATATTTCCATGTTTATAGAGATAGTGGGGTAGATAATTTCAATTTCATACAGAGAGCAGTGTAGATATTTCCAAGTTCATACAGACAGCGGTGTAGATATTTCCACATTTATAGAGATGGCTGTGTAGATATTTCCATGTTCATACAGAGGACGGTGTAGATATTTCCATGTTTATAGGGATGGCGGTGTAGATATTTTCATGTTTACAGAGATGGCGGTGTAGATATTTCCATGTTCACACAGATAGCGGTGTAGATATTTCCATGTTCACACATTTAGCGGTGTAGATATTTCCATGTTTTGCAGATGGCGGTGTAGATACTTCCATGTTCATCCAGATCTCGGTGTAGATATATCCATGTTCATACAGATGGCGGTGAAGATATTTCCAAGTTCATACAGATGGCGGTGTAGATATTTCCATGTTCATACAAATGGCGGTGTAGATATTTCCATGTTCATACAGATGGCGGTGTAGATATTTCCGTGTTCATACAAATGGCAGTGTAGATATTTCCATGTTCATAGAGATGGCCGTGTACATATTTCCATGTTTATGCAGATAGCGGTATAGGTATTTCCATGTTTATACAGATGGTGGTGTAGATATTTCCATGTTTATAGAGATGGCGGTCTAGATATTTCCATGTTTATAGAGATAGTGGTGAAGTTATTTCCAAGTTTATAGAGACAGCGTTGTAGATATTTCCATGTTTATAAAGATAGTGGTGAAGATATTTGCATGTTTATACAGACAGCAGTGCAGATATTTCCATGTTTATAGAGGTAGTGGTGTAGATAATTTCAATTTTATACAGATAGCAGTGTAGATATTTCCAAGTTCATACAGATAGCGGTGTAGATATTTCCACCTTTATAGAGATGGCGGTGTAGATATTTCCATGTTCATACAGATGGCGGTGTAGATATTTCCATGTTCGTACAGGTGGCGGTGTAGATATTTCCATGCTTATACAGATAGAAGTGTGGTTATTTCCATGTTTATAGAGATAGCAATGTAGATATTTCCATTGGTATACATATAGCTGTGTAGATATTTGCATGCTCATACTGATAGCGGTATAGATATTTCCATGTTCGTGCAGATAGCGGTGTAGATATTTCCATGTTCATACAGATAGCGGTGTAGATATTTCCATGTTCATAGAGATAACGGTTTAGATATTTCCATGTTCATACAGATATCGGTGTAGATATTTCCATGTTCATACAGTTTGTGGTGTAGATATTTCCATGTTCATACAGATGGCGGTGTAGATATTTACATGTTCATACAGATAGCGGTGTAGATATTTCCATGTTCGTACAGATGGCGGTGTAGATATTTCCATGTTCATAGAGATGGCGGTATAGTTATTTCCAAGTTTATGCACATAGCGGTATAGATATTTCCATGTTTATACAGATGGTGGTGTATATATTTCCATGTTTATAGAAATGGCGGTCTAGACATTTCCATGTTTATAGAGATAGTGGTGTAGTTATTTCCAAGTTTATAGAGACAGCGTTGTAGATATTTCCAAGTTTATAGAGACAGCATTGTAGATATTTCCATGTTTATGCCGATAACGGTATAGATATTTCCATGATTATACAGATGGTGTTGTAGATATTTCCATGTTTATAGAGATGGCGGTCTAGATATTTCCATGTTTACAGAGATAGTGGTGTAGTTATTTCCAAGTTTATAGAGACAGCGTTGTAGATATTTCCATGTTTATATAGATAGCGGTGAAGATATTTCCATGTTTATACAGATAGCGGTGTAGATATTTCCAAGTTTATACAGATAGCAGTGTAGATATTTCCATGTTTATAGAGATAGTGGAGTAGATAATTTCAATTTCATACAGAGAGCAGTGTAGATATTTCCAAGTTCATACAGATAGCGGTGTAGATATTTCCACATTTATAGAGATGGCTGTGTAGATATTTCCATGTTCATACAGAGGACGGTGTAGATATTTCCATGTTTATAGGGATGGCGGTGTAGATATTTTCATGTTTACAGAGATGGCGGTGTAGATATTTCCATGTTTACACAGATAGCGGTGTAGACATTTCCATGTTTACACAGATAGCGGTGTGGATATTTCCATGTTTATGCAGATAGCAGTGTAGATATTTCCATGTTTATACAGATAGCGGTGCGGATATTTCCATGTTTATTCAGGTAGCGGTGCGGATATTTCCATGTTTATACAGATAGTTGGGCAGATATTTCCATGTTTATGCAGATAGCGGTGTAGATATTTCCATCTTAATACAGATGACGGTGTAGATATGTCCATGTTTGTACAGATGGCGGTGTAGATATTTCCATGTTCATACAGATGGCGGTGTAGATATTTCGAAGTTTATAGAGATAGCGCTGTAGTTATTTCCATATTTATGGAGAAATCTGTGTAGATATTTCCATGTATATTAAGATAGCTGTGTATATATTTCCATGTTCATGCAGATAGCAGTGTAGATATTTCCATGTTCATCCAGATGCTAGTGTACATATATCCATGTTTGTACAGATGGCGGTGAAGATATTTCCATGTTCATACAGATGGTGCTGTATATATTTCCATGTTCATACAGATGGTGGTGTAGATCTTTCCATGTTCATACAAATGGCGGTGTAGATAGTTCCATGTTCATAGAGATGGCGGTGTAGATATTTCCATGTTCATACAAATGGCGGTGTAGATATTTACATGTTCATACAGATGGCGGTGTAGATATTTCATGTTCGCACAGATGGCAGTGTACATATTTCCATGTTCATATAGGTGGCGGTGTAGATATTTCCATGTTTATACAGATAGCAGTGTAGTTATTTCCATGTTTATAGATTTAGCAGTGAAGCTATTTCCATTGATATACAGGTAGCTGTGTACATATTTGCATGTTCATACAGATGGCGGTGTAGATATTTCGAAGTTTATAGAGATAGCGCTGTAGTTATTTCCATATTTATAGAGAAATCTGTGTAGATATTTCCATGTATATGCAGATAGGTGTGAAGATATTTCCATGTTCATGCAGATAGCGGTGTAGATATTTCCATCTTCATCCAGATGCCGGTGTAGATATATCCATGTTCATACAGATTGCGGTGAAGATATTTCCATGTTCATACAGATGGCGGTGTAGATATTTCCATGTTCATACACATGGCGGTGTAGATATTTCCATGTTCATACACATGGCGGTGTAGATATTTCCATGTTCATACAAATGGCGGTGTAGATATTTCCGTGTTCATACAGATGGTAGTGTAGATATTTCCATGTGTATACACATAGCAGTGTAGTTATTTCCATGTTAATAGAGATAGCAGTGTAGATATTTCCATTGATATTCAGATATCTGTGTAGATATTTGCATGTTCATACAGATAGCGGTGTAGATATTTCCATGTTCATACTGATAGCGGTGTAGATATTTCCATGTTCATACTGTTAGCGGTGTAGATATTTCCATGTTCATACAGATGGCGGTGTAGATATTTCCATGTTCATACAGATGGCGGTGTAGATATTTACATGTTCATACAGATGGCGGTGTAGATATTTCCATGTTCGTACGGATGGCAGTGTAGATATTTCCATGTTCATACAGGTGGCGGTGTAGATATTCCCATGTTTTTACAGATCGCTGTGTAGTTATTTCCATGTTTCTACAGATAGCAGTATAGATATTTCCTTGTTTATAGAGATAGTGGTGTAGATAATTTCAATTTTATACAGATAGCAGTGTAGATATTTCCAAGTTCATACAGATAGCGGTGTAGATATTTCCACGTTTATAGAGATGGCGGTGTAGATATATCCATGTTCCTACAGATGGCGGTGTAGATATTTCCATGTTTTTAGAGATGGCGGTGTAGATATTTTCACGTTTACACAGATGGCGGTGGAGATATTTCCATGTTTACACAGATAGCGGTGCAGACATTTCCATGTTTACACTGATAGCGGTGTGGATATTTCCATGTTTATGCAGATAGCGGTGTAGATATTTCCATTTTTATACAGATGGCGGTGTAGATATGTCCATGTACGTACAGACGGCCGTGTAGATATTTCCATCTTCATACAGATGGCGGTGTAGATATTTCGAAGTTTATGGAGATAGCGCGGTAGTTATTTCCATATTTATAGTGAAATCTCTGTAGATATTTCCATGCATATGCAGATAGCTGTGTAGATACTTCCATGTTCATACTGATAGCGGTGCAGATATTTCCATCTTCATCCAGATGCCGGTGTAGATATATCCATGTTCATACAGATGGCGGTGAAGATATTTCCATGTTCATAGAGATGGCGGTGTAGATATTTCCATGTTCATACAAATGGCGTTGTAGATATTTCCATGTTCATAGAGATGGCGGTGTAGATATTTCATTGGTTGTACAGATAGCAGTGTAGTTATTTCCATGTTTATAGAGATAGCTGTGTAGATATTTCCATGTTCATACAGATAGCGGTGCAGATATTTCCATCTTCATCCAGATGCCGGTGTAGATATATCCATGTTCATACAGATTGCGGTGAAGATATTTCCATGTTCATACAGATGGCGGTGTAGATATTTCCATGTTCATACACATGACGGTGTAGATATTTCCATGTTCATACACACGGCGGTGTAGATATTTCCATGTTCATACAAATGGCGGTGTAGATATTTCTGTGTTCATAGAGATGGCAGTGTAGATATTTCCATGTGTATACACATAGCAGTGTAGTTATTTCCATGTTAATAGAGATAGCAGTGTAGATATTTCCATTGATATTCAGATATCTGTGTAGATATTTGCATGTTCATACAGATAGCGGTGTAGATATTTCCATGTTCATACTGATAGCGGTGTAGATATTTCCATGTTCATACTGTTAGCGGTGTAGATATTTCCATGTTCATACAGATTGCGGTGTAGATATTTCCATGTTCATACAGATGGCGGTGTAGATATTTACATGTTCATACAGATGGCGGTATAGATATTTCCATGTTCTTACTGATGGCGGTGTAGATATTTCCATGTTCATAGAGATGGCGGTGTAGATATTTCCATGTTTATGCAGATAGCGGTATAGATATTTCCATGTTTATACAGATGGTGGTGTAGATATTTCCATGTTTATAGAAATGGCGGTCTAGACATTTCCATGTTTATAGAGATAGTGGTGTAGTTATTTCCAAGTTTATAGAGACAGCGTTGTAGATATTTCCAAGTTTATAGAGACAGCATTGTAGATATTTCCATGTTTATGCCGATAACGGTATAGATATTTCCATGATTATACAGATGGTGTTGTAGATATTTCCATGTTTATAGAGATGGCGGTCTAGATATTTCCATGTTTACAGAGATAGTGGTGTAGTTATTTCCAAGTTTATAGAGACAGCGTTGTAGATATTTCCATGTTTATATAGATAGCGGTGAAGATATTTCCATGTTTATACAGATAGCGGTGTAGATATTTCCAAGTTTATACAGATAGCAGTGTAGATATTTCCATGTTTATAGAGATAGTGGAGTAGATAATTTCAATTTCATACAGAGAGCAGTGTAGATATTTCCAAGTTCATACAGATAGCGGTGTAGATATTTCCACATTTATAGAGATGGCTGTGTAGATATTTCCATGTTCATACAGAGGA
Source organism: Gorilla gorilla gorilla (assembly GCF_029281585.2). Classification (NCBI taxonomy): domain Eukaryota; kingdom Metazoa; phylum Chordata; class Mammalia; order Primates; family Hominidae; genus Gorilla; species Gorilla gorilla. The sequence continues at coordinate 13,658,435 of NC_073235.2, read as the reverse complement.
CGGTGTAGATATTTCCATGTTTATAGGGATGGCGGTGTAGATATTTTCATGTTTACAGAGATGGCGGTGTAGATATTTCCATGTTTACACAGATAGCGGTGTAGACATTTCCATGTTTACACAGATAGCGGTGTGGATATTTCCATGTTTATGCAGATAGCAGTGTAGATATTTCCATGTTTATACAGATAGCGGTGCGGATATTTCCATGTTTATTCAGGTAGCGGTGCGGATATTTCCATGTTTATACAGATAGTTGGGCAGATATTTCCATGTTTATGCAGATAGCGGTGTAGATATTTCCATGTTCATACTGTTAGCGGTGTAGATATTTCCATGTTCATACAGATGGCGGTGTAGATATTTCCATGTTCATACAGATGGCGGTGTAGATATTTACATGTTCATACAGATGGCGGTGTAGATATTTCCATGTTCGTACGGATGGCAGTGTAGATATTTCCATGTTCATACAGGTGGCGGTGTAGATATTCCCATGTTTTTACAGATAGCTGTGTAGTTATTTCCATGTTTCTACAGATAGCAGTATAGATATTTCCTTGTTTATAGAGATAGTGGTGTAGATAATTTCAATTTTATACAGATAGCAGTGTAGATATTTCCAAGTTCATACAGATAGCGGTGTAGATATTTCCACGTTTATAGAGATGGCGGTGTAGATATATCCATGTTCCTACAGATGGCGGTGTAGATATTTCCATGTTTTTAGAGATGGCGGTGTAGATATTTTCACGTTTACACAGATGGCGGTGGAGATATTTCCATGTTTACACAGATAGCGGTGCAGACATTTCCATGTTTACACTGATAGCGGTGTGGATATTTCCATGTTTATGCAGATAGCGGTGTAGATATTTCCATTTTAATACAGATGGCGGTGTAGATATGTCCATGTACGTACAGACGGCCGTGTAGATATTTCCATCTTCATACAGATGGCGGTGTAGATATTTCGAAGTTTATGGAGATAGCGCGGTAGTTATTTCCATATTTATAGTGAAATCTCTGTAGATATTTCCATGTATATGCAGATAGCTGTGTAGATACTTCCATGTTCATACAGATAGCGGTGCAGATATTTCCATCTTCATCCAGATGCCGGTGTAGATATATTCATGTTCATACAGATGGCGGTGAAGATATTTCCATGTTCATAGAGATGGCGGTGTAGATATTTCCATGTTCATACAAATGGCGTTGTAGATATTTCCATGTTCATAGAGATGGCGGTGTAGATATTTCATTGTTTGTACAGATAGCAGTGTAGTTATTTCCATGTTTATAGAGATAGCTGTGTAGATATTTACATGTTCATACAGATAGCGGTGCAGATATTTCCATCTTCATCCAGATGCCGGTGTAGATATATCCATGTTCATACAGATTGCGGTGAAGATATTTCCATGTTCATACAGATGGCGGTGTAGATATTTCCATGTTCATACACATGACGGTGTAGATATTTACATGTTCATACACACGGCGGTGTAGATATTTCCATGTTCATACAAATGGCGGTGTAGATATTTCTGTGTTCATAGAGATGGCAGTGTAGATATTTCCATGTGTATACACATAGCAGTGTAGTTATTTCCATGTTAATAGAGATAGCAGTGTAGATATTTCCATTGATATTCAGATATCTGTGTAGATATTTGCATGTTCATACAGATAGCGGTGTAGATATTTCCATGTTCATACTGATAGCGGTGTAGATATTTCCATGTTCATACTGTTAGCGGTGTAGATATTTCCATGTTCATACAGATTGCGGTGTAGATATTTCCATGTTCATACAGATGGCGGTGTAGATATTTACATGTTCATACAGATGGCGGTATAGATATTTCCATGTTCTTACTGATGGCGGTGTAGATATTTCCATGTTCATAGAGATGGCGGTGTAGATATTTCCATGTTTATGCAGATAGCGGTATAGATATTTCCATGTTTATACAGATGGTGGTGTAGATATTTCCATGTTTATAGAAATGGCGGTCTAGACATTTCCATGTTTATAGAGATAGTGGTGTAGTTATTTCCAAGTTTATAGAGACAGCGTTGTAGATATTTCCAAGTTTATAGAGACACATTGTAGATATTTCCATGTTTATGCCGATAACGGTATAGATATTTCCATGATTATACAGATGGTGGTGTAGATATTTCCATGTTTATAGAGATGGCGGTCTAGATATTTCCATGTTTACAGAGATAGTGGTGTAGTTATTTCCAAGTTTATAGAGACAGCGTTGTAGATATTTCCATGTTTATATAGATAGCGGTGAAGATATTTCCATGTTTATACAGATAGCGGTGTAGATATTTCCAAGTTTATACAGATAGCAGTGTAGATATTTCCATGTTTATAGAGATAGTGGAGTAGATAATTTCAATTTCATACAGAGAGCAGTGTAGATATTTCCAAGTTCATACAGATAGCGGTGTAGATATTTCCACATTTATAGAGATGGCTGTGTAGATATTTCCATGTTCATACAGAGGACGGTGTAGATATTTCCATGTTTATAGGGATGGCGGTGTAGATATTTTCATGTTTACAGAGATGGCGGTGTAGATATTTCCATGTTTACACAGATAGCGGTGTAGACATTTCCATGTTTACACAGATAGAGGTGTGGATATTTCCATGTTTATGCAGATAGCAGTGTAGATATTTCCATGTTTATACAGATAGCGGTGCGGATATTTCCATGTTTATTCAGGTAGCGGTGCGGATATTTCCATGTTTATACAGATAGTTGGGCAGATATTTCCATGTTTATGCAGATAGCGGTGTAGATATTTCCATCTTAATACAGATGACGGTGTAGATATGTCCATGTTTGTACAGATGGCGGTGTAGATATTTCCATGTTCATACAGATGGCGGTGTAGATATTTCGAAGTTTATAGAGATAGCGCTGTAGTTATTTCCATATTTATGGAGAAATCTGTGTAGATATTTCCATGTATATTAAGATAGCTGTGTATATATTTCCATGTTCATGCAGATAGCAGTATAGATATTTCCATGTTCATCCAGATGCTAGTGTACATATATCCATGTTTGTACAGATGGCGGTGAAGATATTTCCATGTTCATACAAATGGCGGTGTAGATATTTCCATGTTCATACAAATGGCGGTGTAGATATTTACATGTTCATACAGATGGCGGTGTAGATATTTCATGTTCGCACAGATGGCAGTGTACATATTTCCATGTTCATATAGGTGGCGGTGTAGATATTTCCATGTTTATACAGATAGCAGTGTAGTTATTTCCATGTTTATAGATTTAGCAGTGAAGCTATTTCCATTGATATGCAGATAGCTGTGTACATATTTGCATGTTCATACAGATGGCGGTGTAGATATTTCGAAGTTTATAGAGATAGCGCTGTAGTTATTTCCATATTTATAGAGAAATCTGTGTAGATATTTCCATGTATATGCAGATAGGTGTGAAGATATTTCCATGTTCATGCAGATAGCGGTGTAGATATTTCCATCTTCATCCAGATGCCGGTGTAGATATATCCATGTTCATACAGATTGCGGTGAAGATATTTCCATGTTCATACAGATGGCGGTGTAGATATTTCCATGTTCATACACATGGCGGTGTAGATATTTCCATGTTCATACACATGGCGGTGTAGATATTTCCATGTTCATACAAATGGCGGTGTAGATATTTCCGTGTTCATACAGATGGCAGTGTAGATATTTCCATGTGTATACACATAGCAGTGTAGTTATTTCCATGTTAATAGAGATAGCAGTGTAGATATTTCCATTGATATTCAGATATCTGTGTAGATATTTGCATGTTCATACAGATAGCGGTGTAGATATTTACATGTTCATACTGATAGCGGTGTAGATATTTCCATGTTCATACTGTTAGCGGTGTAGATATTTCCATGTTCATACAGATGGCGGTGTAGATATTTACATGTTCATACAGATGGCGGTGTAGATATTTCCATGTTCGTACGGATGGCAGTGTAGATATTTCCATGTTCATACAGGTGGCGGTGTAGATATTCCCATGTTTTTACAGATAGCTGTGTAGTTATTTCCATGTTTCTACAGATAGCAGTATAGATATTTCCTTGTTTATCGAGATAGTGGTGTAGATAATTTCAATTTTATACAGATAGCAGTGTAGATATTTCCAAGTTCATACAGATAGCGGTGTAGATATTTCCACGTTTATAGAGATGGCGGTGTAGATATATCCATGTTCATACAGATGGCGGTGTAGATATTTCCATGTTTTTAGAGATGGCGGCGTAGATATTTTCACGTTTACACAGATGGCGGTGGAGATATTTCCATGTTTACACAGATAGCGGTGCAGACATTTCCATGTTTACAGTGATAGCGGTGTGGATATTTCCATGTTTATGCAGATAGCGGTGTAGATATTTCCATTTTAATACAGATGGCGGTGTAGATATGTCCATGTACGTACAGACGGCCGTGTAGATATTTCCATCTTCATACAGATGGCGGTGTAGATATTTCAATGTTCGTACGGATGGCAGTGTAGATATTTCCATGTTCATACAGGTGGCAGGGTAGATATTTCCATGTTTATACAGATAGCAGTGTAGTTATTTCCATGTTAATAGAGATAGTTGTGTAGATATTTCCATTGATATACAGATAGCTGTGTAGATATTTGCATGTTCATACAGATAGCGGTGTAGATATTTCCATGTTCGTACAGATAGCGTTGTAGATATTTCCATGTTCATTCAGATAGCGGTGTAGATATTTCCATGTTCATACAGATAACGGTGTAGATATTTCCATGTTCATACAGACAGCGGTGTAGATATTTCCATGTTCATACAGTTAGCGGTGTAGATATTTCCATGTTCATACAGATGGCGGTGTAGATATTTTCATGTTCATACAGATGGCGGTATAGATATTTCCATGTTCGTACAGATGGCGGTGTAGATGTTTCCATGTTCATAGAGATGGCGGTGTAGATATTTCCACGTTTATGCAGATAGCGGTATAGATATTTCCATGTTTATACAGATGGCGGTGTAGATATGTCCATGTTTATAGAGATGGCGGTCTAGATATTTCCATGTTTTCAGAGATAGGTGTTTTGTTATTTCCAAGTTTATAGAGACAGCGTTGTAGATATTTCCATTTTTATACAGATAGCGGTGAAGATATTTCCATGTTTATACAGATAGCGGTGTAGATATTTCCATGTTTATACAGATAGCAGTGTAGATATTTCCATGTTTATAGAGATAGTGGTGTAGATAATTTCAATTTTATACAGAGAGCAGTGTAGATATTTCCAAGTTCACACAGATGGCGGTGTAGATATTTCGATGTTTATAGGGATGGCAGTGTAGATATTTTCATGTTTACACAGATGGCAGTGTAGATATTTCCATGTTTACACAGATAGCGGTGTGGATATTTCCATGTTTATGCAGATAGCAGTGTAGATATTTCCATGTTTATACAGATAGCGGTGCGGATATTTCCATGTTTATACAGATAGTTGAACAGATATTTCCATGTTTATACGGATAGCGGTGTAGATATTTCCATCTTAATACAGATGGCGGTGTAGATATGTCCATGTTTGTACAGATGGCGGTGTAGATATTTCCATGTTCAAACAGATGGCGGTGTAGATATTTCGAAGTTTATAGAGATAGCGCTGTAGTTATTTCCATATTTATAGAGAAATCTCTGTAGATATTTCCAAGTATATTCAGATAGCTGTGTAGATATTTCCATGTTCATGCAGATAACGGTGTAGATATTTCCATGTTCATCCAGATGCCGGTGTACATATTTCCATGTTCATACAGATGGCGGTGAAGATATTTCCATGTTAATACAGATGGTGGTGTAGATATTTCCATGTTCATACAAATGGCGGTGTAGATATTTCCATATTCATAGAGATGGCGGTGTAGATATTTCCATGTTCATACAAATGGCGGTGTAGATATTTCCATCTTCATAGAGATGGCGGTGTAGATATTTCCATATTTATACAGATAGCAGTGTAGTTATTTCCATGTTTATAGAGATAGCAGTGTAGATATTTCCATTGATATACAGATAGCTGTGTAGATATTTTCATGTTCATACAGATAGCGGTGTAGATATTTCCATGTTCATACAGATAGCGGTGTAGATATTTCCATGTTCATACTGATAGCAGTGTAGATATTTCCATGTTCATACAGATAGCGGTGTAGATATTTCCATGTTCATACAGATAGCGGTGTAGATATTTCCATGTTCATACAGTTAGCGGTGTAGATATTTCCATGTTCATACAGATGGCGGTGTAGATATTTACATGTTCATACAGATGGCGGTGTAGATATATCCATGTTCATACAGATGGCGGTGTAGATATTTCCATGTTCATACAGATAGCGGTGTAGATATTTCCATCTTCATACAGATAGCGGTGTAGATATGTCCATGTTTGTACAGATGGCGGTGTAGATATTTCCATGTTCATACAGATGGCGGTGTAGATATTTCGAAGTTTATAGAGATAGCGCTGTAGTTATTTCCATATTTATGAAGAAATCTGTGTAGATATTTCCATGTATATTAAGGTAGCTGTGTATATATTTCCATGTTCATGCAGATAGCAGTGTAGATATTTCCATGTTCATCCAGATGCTAGTGTACATATATCCATGTTCATACAGATTGCGATGAAGATATTTCCATGTTCATACAGATGGCGGTGTAGATATTTCCATGTTCATAGAGATGGCGGGATAGATATTTCCATATTTATAGAGAGAGCAGTGTAGTTATTTCCATGTTTATAGAGATAGCAGTGTAGATATTTCCAAGTTCATACAGGTGGCGGTGTAGATATTTCCATGTTTATACAGATAGCAGAGTAGTTATTTCCATGATTATAGAGATAGCTGTGTAGATAATTGCATTGATATACAGATAGCTGTGTAGATATTTGCATGTTCATACAGAAAGCAGGGTAGATGTTTCCATATTCGTACAGATAGCCGTGTAGATATTTCCATGTTCATACAGATATCGGTGTAGATATTTCCACGTTTATAGAGATGGCGGTGTAGATATTTCCATGTTCATACAGATGGCGGTGTAGATATTTCCATGTTTATAGGGATGGCGGTGTAGATATTTTCATGTTTACACAGAAGGCGGTGTAGATATTTCCATGTTTAAACAGATAGCAGTGTAGACATTTCCATGTTTACACAGATGGCGGTGTGGATATTTCCATGTTTATGCAAATAGCAGTGTAGGTATTTTCGTGTTTACACAGATAGCGGTGCGGATATTTCCAAGTTTATACAGATAGTTGGGCAGATATTTCCATGTTTATACAGATAGCGGTGTAGATATTTCCATCTTAATACAGATGGCGGTGTAGATATGTCCATGTTCAAACAGATGGCGGTGTAGATATTTCCATGTACATACAGATGGCGGTGAAGATATTTCGATGTTTATAGAGATAGCGCTGTAGTTATTTCCATACTTATAGAGAAATCTGTGTAGATATTTCCATGTATATTCAGATATTTGTGTAGATATTTCCATGTTCATGCAGATAGCGGTGTAGATATTTCCATGTTCATCCAGATGCCGGTGTACATATATCCATGTTCATACAGATTGCGATGAAGATATTTCCATGTTCATACAGATGGCGGTGTAGGTATTTCCATGTTCATACAAATGGCGGTGTAGTAACTTCCATGTTCATAGAGATGGCGGTGTAGATATTTCCAGGTTAATACAAATGGCGGTGTAGATATTTCCATGTTCATAGAGATGGCGGTGTAGATATTTCCATGTTTGAACAGATAGCAATGTAGGTATTTCCATGTTTATAGAGATACCAGTGTGGATATTTCCATTGATATACAGATAGCTTTGTAGATATTTGCATGTTCATACAGATAGCGGTGTAGATATTTCCATGTTCATACAGATAGCGGTGTAGATATTTCCATGTTCATACAGATAGAGGTGTGGATATTTCCATGTTCATACAGATAGCGGTGTAGATATTTCCATGTTCATACAGATAGCGGTGTAGATATTTCCATGTTCATACTCATAGCGGTGTAGATATTTCCATGTTCATACAGATAGCGGTGTAGATATTTCCATGTTCATACAGATAGCGGTGTAGATATTTCCATCTTCGTACAGATAGCGGTGTAGATATTTCCATGTTCATACAGATAGCGGTGTAGGTATTTCCATGTTCATACAGATAACGGTGTAGATATTTCCATGTTCATACTGATAACGGTGTAGATATTTCCATGTTCATACAGTTAGCGGTGTAGATATATCCATGTTCATACAGATGGCGGTGTAGATATTTACATGTTCATACAGATGGCGGTATGGATATTTCCATGTTCGTACAGATGGCGGTGTAGGTATTTCCATGTTCATAGAGATGGCGGTGTAGATATTTCCATGTTTATGCAGATAGCGGTATAGATATTTCCATGTTTATACAGATGGTAGTGTAGATATTTCCATGTTTATAGAGATGGCGGTCTAGATATTTCCATGTTTACAGAGATAGTGGTGTAGTTATTTCCAAGTTTATAGAGACTGCGTTGTAGATATTTCCATGTTTATACAGATAGCGGTGAAGATATTTCCATGTTTATACAGATAGCGCTGTAGATATTTCCATGTTTATACAGATAGCAGTGTAGATATTTCCATGTTTATAGAGATAGTGGTGTAGATAATTTCAATTTTATACAGAGAGCAGTGTAGATATTTCCAAGTTAATACAGATAGCGGTGTAGATATTTCCACGTTTATAGAGATGGCGGTGTAGATATTTCCATGTTCATACAGATAGCGGTGTAGATATTTCCATGTTCATACAGTTAGCGTTGTAGATATTTCCATGTTCATACAGATGGCGGTGTAGATATTTACATGTTCATACAGATGGCGGTATAGATATTTCCATGTTCATACAGATGGTGGTGTAGATATTTTCATGTTCATAGAGATGGCGGTGTAGATACTTCCATGTTTATGCTGATAACGGTATAGATATTTCCATGTTTATAAAGATGGTGGTGTAGATATTTCCATGTTTATAGAGATGGCGGTCTAGATATTTCCATGTTTACAGAGATAGTGGTGTAGTTATTTCCAAGTTTATAGAGACAGCGTTATAGATATTTCCATGTTTATATAGATAGCGGTGAAGATATTTCCGTATTTATACAGATAGAGGTGTAGATATTTCCAAGTTTATACAGATATCAGTGTAGATATTTCCATGTTTATAGAGATAGTGGTGTAGATAATTTCAATTTCATACAGAGAGCAGTGTAGATATTTCCAAGTTCATACAGATAGCGGTGTAGATATTTCCACGTTTCTAGAGCTGGCTGTGTAGATATTTCCATGTTCATAGATATGGCGGTGTAGATATTTCCGTGTTCATACAAATGGCGGTGTAGATATTTCCATGTTCATAGAGATGGCGGTGTAGATATTTCATATTCGCACAGATGGCAGTGTAGATATTTCCATGTTCATACAGGTGGCGGTGTTGATATTTCCATGTTTATACAGATAGCAGTGTAGTTATTTCCATGTTTATAGATTTAGCAGTGTAGCTATTTCCATTGATATACAGATAGCTCTGTAGATATTTGCATGTTCATACAGATAGCGGTGTAGATATTTCCATGCTCATACAGATAGCGGTGTAGATATTTCCATGCTCATACAGATAGCGGTGTAGATATTTTCATATTCATACAGTTAGCGGTGTAGATATTTCCATGTTCATACAAATGGCGGTGTAGATATTTACATGTTCTTACAGATGGCGGTGTAGATATTTCATGTTCGCACTGATGGCAGTGTACATATTTCCATGTTCATACAGGTGGCGGTGTAGATATTTCCATGTTTATACAGATAGCAGTGTAGTTATTTCCATGTTTATAGATTTAGCAGTGTAGCTATTTCCATAGATATATTGATAGCTGTGTAGATATTTGCATGTTCATACAGATGGCGGTGTAGATATTTCAAAGTTTATAGAGATAGCGCTGTAGTTATTTCCATATTTATAGAGAAATCTGTGTAGATATTTCCATGTATATGCAGATAGGTGTGTAGATATTTCCATGTTCATGCAGATAGCGGTGTAGATATTTCCATCTTCATCCAGATGCCGGTGTAGATATATCCATGTTCATACAGATTGCAGTGAAGATATTTCCATGTTCATACAGATGGCGGTGTAGATATTTCCATGTTCATACACATGGCGGTGTAGATATTTCCATGTTCATAGAGATGGCGGTGTAGATATTTCCATGTTCATACAAATGGCGGTGTAGATATTTCCATGTTCATAGAGATGGCAGTGTAGATATTTCCATGTGTATACACATAGCAGTGTAGTTATTTCCATGTTTATAGAGATAGCAGTGTAGATATTTCCATTGATATTCAGATATCTGTGTAGATATTTGCATGTTCATACAGATAGCGGTGTAGATATTTCCATGTTCATACTGATAGCGGTGTAGATATTTCCATGTTCATACAGTTAGCGGTGTAGATATTTCCATGTTCATACAGATGGCGGTGTAGTTATTTCCATGTTCATACAGATGGCGGTGTAGATATTTACATGTTCATACAGATGGCGGTGTAGATATTTCCATGTTCGTACGGATGGCAGTGTAGATATTTCCATGTTCATACAGGTGGCGGTGTAGATATTCCCATGTTTTTACAGATAGCTGTGTAGTTATTTCCATGTTTCTACAGATAGCAGTGTAGATATTTCCATGTTTATAGAGATAGTGGTGTAGATAATTTCAATTTTATACATATAGCTGTGTAGATATTTCCAAGTTCATACAGATAACGGTGTAGATATTTCCACGTTTATAGAGATGGCGGTGTAGATATTTCCATGTTCATACAGATAGTGGTGTAGATATTTCCATGTTTTTAGAGATGGCGGTGTAGATATTTTCACGTTTACACAGACGGCGGTGGAGATATTTCCATGTTTACACAGATAGCGGTGTAGACATTTCCATGTTTACACAGATAGCGGTGTGGATATTTCCATGTTTATGCAGATAGCGGTGTAGATATTTCCATGTTTATACAGATAGCGGTGCGGATATTTCCATGCTTCTACAGATAGTTGGGCAGATATTTCCATGCTTATACAGATAGCGGTGTAGATATTTCCATCTTAATACAGATGGCGGTGTAGATATATCCATGTTCGTAAAGATGGCGGTGAAGATATTTCCATGTTCATACAGATGGCGGTGTAGATATTTCCATGTTCATACAAATGGCGGTGTAGATATTTCCATGTTCATACACATGGCGGTGTAGATATTTCCGTGCTGATACAAATGGCGGTGTAGATATTTCCATGTTCATAGAGATGGCGGTGTACATATTTCCATGTTTATGCAGATAGCGGTATAGGTATTTCCATGTTTATACAGATGGTGGTGTAGATATTTCCATGTTTATAGAGACGGCGGTCTAGATATTTCCATGTTTATAGAGATAGTGGTGTAGTAATTTCCAAGTTTATAGAGACAGCGTTGTAGATATTTCCATGTTTATAAAGATAGCGGTGAAGATATTTCCATGTTTATACAGATAGCTATGTAGATATTTCCATGTTTATACAGACAGCAGTGTAGATATTTCCATGTTTATAGAGATAGTGGTGTAGATAATTTCAATTTTATACAGATAGCAGTGTAGATATTTCCATGTTCATAGAGATGGCGGTGTAGATATTTCCATGTTCATACAAATGGAGGTGTAGATATTTCCATGTTCATAGAGATGGCGGCGTAGGTATTTCCATGTTTATACAGATAGCAGTGTAGTTATTTCCATGTTTATAGAGATAGAAGTGTAGATATCTCCATTGATATACACATAGCTGTGTAGATATTTGCATGTTCATACTGATAGCGGTGTTGATATTTCCATCTTCGTACAGATAGCGGTGTAGATATTTCCATGTTCATACAGATAGCGGTGTAGATATTTCCATGTTCATACAGATAGCGGTGTAGATATTTCCATGTTCGTACAGATAGCGGTGTAGATATTTCCATGTTCGTACAGATAGCGGTGTAGATATTTCCATGTTCATACAGATAACGGTGTAAATATTTCCATGTTCATACAGATAGCGGTGTAGATATTTCCATGTTTATTCAGTTAGCGGTGTAGATATTTCCATGTTCATACAGATGGCGGTGTAGATATTTACATGTTCATACAGATGGCGGTGTAGATATTTCCATGTTCATAGAGATGGCGGTGTATATATTTCCATGTTTATGCAGATAGCGGTATAGATATTTCCATGTTTATAGAGATAGTGGTGAAGTTATTTCCAAGTTTATAGAGACAGCATTGTAGATATTTCCATGTTTATACAGATAGCGGTGAAGATATTTCCATGTTTATACAGATAGCGGTGTAGATATTTACATGTTTATACAGATAGCAGTGTAGATATTTCCATGTTTATTGAGATAGTGGTGTAGATAATTTCAATTTTATACAGATAGCAGTGTAGATATTTCCAAGTTCATACAGATACCGGTGTAGATATTTCCACGTTTATAGAGATGGCGGTGTATATATATCCATGTTCATACAGATGGCGGTGTAGATATTTCCATGTTTTTAGAGATGGCGGTGTAGATATTTTCACGTTTAAACAGATGGCGGTGGAGATATTTCCATGTTTACACAGATAGCGGTGCAGACATTTCCATGTTTACACAGATAGCGGTGTGGATATTTCCATGTTTATGCAGATAGCGGTGTAGATATTTCCATGTTTATACAGATAGCGGTGTAGATATTTCCATCTTAATACAGATGGCGGAGTAGATATGTCCATGTTCGTACAGATGGCGGTGTAGATATTTCCATGTTCATACAGATGGCGGTGTAGATATTTCGAAGTTTATAGACATAGCGCGTTAGTTATTTCCATATTTATAGAGAAATCTCTGTAGATATTTCCATGTATATGCAGATAGCTGTGTAGATATTTCCATGTTCATGCAGATAGCGGTGCAGATATTTCCATGTTCATCCAGATGCCGGTGTAGATATATCCATGTTCATACAGATGGCGGTGAAGATATTTCCATGTTCATACAGATGGCGGTGTAGATATTTCCATGTTCATACACATGGCTGTGTAGATATTTCCATGTTCGTAGAGATGGCTGTGTAGATATTTCCATGTTCATACAAATGGTGGTGTAGATATTTCCATGTTCATATAGATGGCGGTGTAGATATTTCCATGTTTGTACAGATAGCAGTGTAGTTATTTCCATGTTCATAGAGATAGCAGTGTATATATTTCCATTGATATACAGATAGCTGTGTAGATATTTGCATGTTCATACAGATAGCGGTGTAGATATTTCCATGCTCATACAGATAGCGGTGTAGATATTTCCAGGGTCATACAGATAGCGGTGCAGATATTTCCATGTTCATACAGATAGCGGTGTAGAAATTTCCATGTTCATACAGATAGCGGTGTAGATATTTCCATGTTCATACAGATGGCGGTGTAGATATTTCCATGTTCATACAGATGGTGGTGTAGATATTTACATGTTCATACAGATGGCGGTGTAGATATTTCCATGTTCGTACGGATGGCAGTGTAGGTATTTCCATGTACATACATGTGGCGGTGTAGATATTTCCATGTTTATACAGATAGCAGTGTAGTTATTTCCATGTTTATAGAGATAGCAGTGTAGATATTTCCACTTATATACAGATAGCTGTGTAGATATTTGGATGTTCATGCAGATAGCGGTGTAGATATTTCCATGTTCGTTCATATAGCGGTGTAGATATTTCCATGTTCATACAGATAGCAGTGTAGATATTTCCATGTTCATACAGATGGCGGTGTAGATATTTCCATGTTCATACAGGTGGCAGTGTAGATATTTCCATGTTTATACAGATACCAATGTAGTTATTTCCATGTATATAGAGATAGCAGTGCAGATATTTCCGTTGATATATAGATAGCTGTGTAGATATTTCCAAGTTCATACAGATAACGGTGTAGATATTTCCATGTTCATACAGATATCCTTGTAGATATTTCTATGTTCATACAGTTAGCGGTGTAGCTATTTCCATGTTCATACAGATGGCGGTGTAGATATTTACATGTTCATACAGATGGCGGTGTAGATATTTCCATGTTCGTACAGAAGGCGTTGTAGATATTTCCATGTTCATAGAGATGGCGGTGTAGATATTTCCATGTTTCTGCAGATATCGGTATAGGTATTTCCATGTTTATACAGATGGTGGTGTAGATATTTCCATGTTTACAGAGATGGCGGTCTAGATATTTCCATGTTTATAGAGATAGTAGTGTAGTTATTTCCAAGTTTAAAGAGACAGCGTTGTAGATATTTACATGTTTATAAAGATAGCGGTGAAGATATTTCCATGTTTATACAGATAGCGGTGTAGATATTTCCATGTTTATACAGACTGCAGTGTAGATATTTCCATGTTTATAGAGATAGTGGTGTGGATAATTTCAATTTTATACAGATAGCAGTGTAGATATTTTCAAGTTCATACAGATAGCGGTGTAGATATTTCCACGTTTATAGAGATGGCGGTGTAGATATTTCCATGTTCATACAGATGGCGGTGTAGATATTTCCATGTTTTTAGAGATGGCGGTGTAGATATTTTCACGTTTACAGAGATGGCGGTGGAGATATTTCCATGTTTACAAAGATAGCGGTGCAGACATTTCCATGTTTACACAGATAGCGGTGTTGATATTTCCATGTTTATGCAGATAGCGGTGTAGATATTTCCATCTTAATACAGATGTCGGTGTAGATATGCCCATGTTCGTACAGATGGCGGTGTAGATATTTGCATGTTCATACAGATGGCGGTGTAGATATTTCGAAGTTTATAGAGATAGCGCTGTAGTTATTTCCATATTTATAGAGAAATCTGTGTAGATATTTCCATGTATATACAGATAGGTGTGTAGATATTTCCATGTTCATGCAGATAGCGGTGTAGGTATTTCCATGTTCATACACAGGGCGGTGTAGATATTTCCATGTTCATAGAGATGGCGGTGTAGATATATCCATGTTCATACAGATGGCGGTGAAGATATTTCCATGTTCATACAGATGGCGGTGTAGATATTTCCATGTTCATACACAGGGCGGTGTAGATATTTCCATGTTCATAGAGATGGCGGTGTAGATATTTCCATGTTCATACAAATGGCGGTGTAGATATTTCCGTGTTCATAGAGATGGCAGTGTAGATATTTCCATGTTTATACAGATAGCAGTGTAGTTATTTCCATGTTTATATAGATAGCAGTGTAGATATTTCCATTGATATACAGATAGCTGTGTAGATATTTGCATGTTCATACAGATAGAGGTGTAGATATTTCCATGTTCATACTGACAGCGGTGTATATATTTCCAAGTTCATACAGTTAGCGGTGTAGATATTTCCATGTTCATACAGATGGCGGTGTAGATATTTCCATGTTCATACAGATGGCGGTGTAGATATTTACATGTTCATACAGATGGCGGTGTAGATATTTAAATGTTAATACAGATAGCGGTGTAGATATTTCCATGTTCACACAGATAGCGGTGTAGATATTTCCATGTTCATACATTTAGCGGTGTAGATATTTCCATGTTTTGCAGATAGCGGTGTAGATATTTCCATGTTCATCCAGATGTCGGTGTAGATATATCCATGTTCATACAGATGGCGGTGAAGATATTTCCAAGTTCATACAGATGGCGGTGTAGATATTTCCATGTTCATACAAATGGCGGTGTAGATATTTCCATGTTCATACAGATGGCGGTGTATATATTTCCGTGTTCATACAAATGGCAGTGTAGATATTTCCATGTTCATAGAGATGGCGGTGTACATATATCCATGTTTATGCAGATAGCGGTATAGGTATTTCCATGTTTATACAGATGGTGGTGTAGATATTTCCATGTTTATAGAGATGGCGGTCTAGATATTTCCATGTTTATAGAGATAGTGGTGAAGTTATTTCCAAGTTTATAGGACAGCGTTGTAGATATTTCCATGTTTATAAAGATAGCGGTGAAGATATTTGCATGTTTATACAGACAGCAGTGTAGATATTTCCATGTTTATAGAGATAGTGGTGTAGATAATTTCAATTTTATACAGATAGCAGTGTAGATATTTCCAAGTTCATACAGATAGCGGTGTAGATATTTCCACCTTTATAGAGATGGCGGTGTAGATATTTCCATGTTCATACAGATGGCGGTGTAGATATTTCCATGTTCATACAGGTGGCGGTGTAGATATTTCCATGTTTATACAGATAAAAGTGTGGTTATTTCCATGTTTATAGAGATAGCAATGTAGATATTTCCATTGGTATACATATAGCTGTGTAGATATTTGCATGCTCATACTGATAGCGGTATAGATATTTCCATGTTCGTACAGATAGCGGTGTAGATATTTCCATGTTCATACAGATAGCGGTGTAGATATTTCCCTGTTCATACAGATAACGGTGTAGATATTTCCATGTTCATGCAGATAGCGGTGTAGATATTTCCATGTTCATACAGTTAGCGGTGTCGATATTTCCATGTTCATACAGATGGCGGTGTAGATATTTACATGTTCATACAGATGGCGGTGTAGATATTTCCATGTTCGTACAGATGGCGGTGTAGATATTTCCATGTTCACAGAGATGGCGGTATAGTTATTTCCAAGTTTATGCACATAGCGGTATAGATATTTCCATGTTTATACAGATGGTGGTGTAGATATTTCCATGTTTATAGAGATGGCGGTCTAGATATTTCCATGTTTATAGAGATAGTGGTGTAGTAATTTCCAGGTTTATAGAGACAGCATTGTAGATATTTCCATGTTTATACAGATAGCGGTGAAGATATTTCCATGTTTATACCGATAGCGGTGTAGATATTTCCATGTTTATACAGACAGCAGTGTAGATATTTCCATGTTTATAGAAATAGTGGTGTAATTTCAATTTTATACAGATAGCAGTGTAGATATTTCCAAGTTCATACAGATGGCGGTGTAGATATTTCCACGTTTCTAGAGATGGCGGTGTAGATATTTCCATGTTCATAGATATGGCGGTGTAGATATTTCCATGTTTTTAGAGATGGCGGTGTAGATATTTTCATGTTTACACAGATGGCGGTGGAGATATTTCCATGTTTACCCAGATAGCGGTGTAGACATTTCCATGTTTACACAGATAGCTGTGAGGGTATTTCCATGTTTATGCAGATAGCGGTGTAGATATTTCCATGTTTATACAGATATCGGTGCGGATATTTCCATGTTTATACAGATAGTTGGGCAGAGATTTCCATGTTTATACAGATAGCAGTGTAGATATTTCCATCTTAATACAGATGGCGGTGTAGATATGTCTATGTTCGTAGAGATGGTGGTGTAGATATTTCCATGTTCATACAGATGGCGGTGTAGATATTTCCATGTTCATACAGATGGCGGTGTAGATATTTCCATGTTTATAAGGATGGGGTTGTAGGTATTTTCATGTTTACACAGAAGGCGGTGTAGATATTTCCATTTTTACACAGATAGCAGTGTAGACATTTCCATGTTTACACAGATGGCGGTGTGGATATTTCCATGTTTATGCAAATAGCAGTGTAGGTATTTTCATGTTTACACAGATAGCGGTGCGGATATTTCCATGTTTATACAGATAGTTGGGCAGATATTTCCATGTTTATACAGATAGCGGTGTAGATATTTCCATCTTAATACAGATGGCGGTGTAGATATGTCCATGTTCAAACAGATGGCGGTGTAGATATTTCCATGTACATACAGATGGCGGTGAAGATATTTTGATGTTTATAGAGATAGCGCTGTAGTTATTTCCATACTTATAGAGAAATCTGTGTAGATATTTCCATGTATATTCAGATATTTGTGTAGATATTTCCATGTTCATGCAGATAGCGGTGTAGATATTTCCATGTTCATCCAGATGCCGGTTTACATATATCCATGTTCATACAGATTGCGATGAAGATATTTCCATGTTCATACAGATGGGGGTGTAGGTATTTCCATGTTCATACAAATGGCGGTGTAGTAACTTCCATGTTCAGAGAGATGGCGGTGTAGATATTTCCAGGTTCATACAAATGGCGGTGTAGATATTTCCATGTTCATAGAGATGGCGGTGTAGATATTTCCATGTTTGAACAGATAGCAATGTAGGTATTTCCATGTTTATAGAGATACCAGTGTGGATATTTCCATTGATATACAGATAGCTGTGTAGATATTTGCATGTTCATACAGATAGCGGTGTAGATATTTCCATGTTCATACAGATAGCGGTGTAGATATTTCCATGTTCATACAGATAGCGGTGTAGATATTTCCATGTTCATACAGATAGCCGTGTAGATATTTCCATGTTCATACTCATAGCGGTGTAGATATTTCCATGTTCATACAGATAGCGGTGTAGATATTTCCATGTTCATACAGATAGCGGTGTAGATATTTCCATCTTTGTACAGATAGCGGTGTAGATATTTCCATGTTCATACAGATAGCGGTGTAGGTATTTCCATGTTCATACAGATAACGGTGTATATATTTCCATGTTCATACTGATAACGGTGTAGATATTTCCATGTTCATACAGTTAGCGGTGTAGATATATCCATGTTCATACAGATGGCGGTGTAGATATTTACATATTCATACAAATGGCGGTATGGATATTTCCATGTTCGAACAGATGGCGGTGTAGGTATTTCCATGTTCATAGAGATGGCGGTGTAGATATTTCCATGTTTATGCAGATAGCGGTATAGATATTTCCATGTTTATACAGATGGTAGTGTAGATATTTCCATGTTTATAGAGATGGCGGTCTAGATATTTCCATGTTTACAGAGATAGTGGTGTAGTTATTTCCAAGTTTATAGAGACAGCGTTGTAGATATTTCCATGTTTATACAGATAGCGGTGAAGATATGTCCATGTTTATACAGATAGCGCTGTAGATATTTCCATGTTTATACAGATAGCAGTGTAGATATTTCCATGTTTATAGAGATAGTGGTGTAGATAATTTCAATTTTATACAGAGAGCAGTGTAGATATTTCCAAGTTCATACAGATAGCGGTGTAGATATTTCCACGTTTATAGAGATGGCGGTGTAGATATTTCCATGTTCATACAGATAGCGGTGTAGATATTTCCATGTTCATACAGTTAGCGGTGTAGATATTTCCATGTTCATACAGATGGCGGTGTAGATATTTACATGTTCATACAGATGGCGGTATAGATATTTCCATGTTCATACAGATGGTGGTGTAGATATTTCCATGTTCATAGAGTTGGCGGTGTAGATACTTCCATGTTTATGCTGATAACGGTATAGTTATTTCCATGTTTATAAAGATGGTGGTGTAGATATTTCCATGTTTATAGAGATGGCGGTCTAGATATTTCCATGTTTACAGAGATAGTGGTGTAGTTATTTCCAAGTTTATAGAGACAGCGTTATAGATATTTCCATGTTTATATAGATAGCGGTGAAGATATTTCCGTATTTATACAGATAGAGGTGTAGATATTTCCAAGTTTATACAGATATCAGTGTAGATATTTCCATGTTTATAGAGATAGTGGTGTATATAATTTCAATTTCATACAGAGAGCAGTGTAGATATTTCCAAGTTCATACAGATAGCGGTGTAGATATTTCCACGTTTCTAGAGCTGGCTGTGTAGATTTTTCCATGTTCATAGATATGGCGGTGTAGATATTTCCCTGTTCATACAAATGGCGTTGTAGATATTTCCATGTTCATAGAGATGGCGGTGTAGATATTTCATTGTTTGTACAGATAGCAGTGTAGTTATTTCCATGTTTATAGAGATAGCAGTGTAGATATTTACATTGATATACAGATAGCTCTGTAGATATTTGCATGTTCATACAGATAGCGGTGTAGATATTTCCATGCTTACAGATAGCGGTGTAGATATTTCCATGCTCATACAGATAGCGGTGTAGATATTTTCATGTTCATACAGTTAGCGGTGTAGATATTTCCATCTTCATACAAATGGCGTTGTAGATATTTACATGTTCATACAGATGGCGGTGTAGATATTTCATATTCGCACAGATGGCAGTGTAGATATTTCCATGTTCATACAGGTGGCGGTGTAGATATTTCCATGTTTATACAGATAGCAGTGTAGTTATTTCCATGTTTATAGATTTAGCAGTGTAGCTATTTCCATTGATATACAGATAGCTCTGTAGATATTTGCATGTTCATACAGATAGCGGTGTAGATATTTCCATGCTCATACAGATAGCGGTGTAGATATTTCCATGCTCATACAGATAGCGGTGTAGATATTTTCATGTTCATTCAGTTAGCGGTGTAGATATTTCCATGTTCATACAAATGGCGGTGTAGATATTTAAATGTTCTTACAGCTGGCGGTGCAGATATTTCATGTTCGCACAGATGGCAGTGTACATATTTCCATGTTCATACAGGTGGCGGTGTAGATATTTCCATGTTTATACAGATAGCAGTGTAGTTATTTCCATGTTTATAGATTTAGCAGTGTAGCTATTTCCATTGATATACAGATAGCTGTGTAGATATTTGCATGTTCATACAGATGGCGGTGTAGATATTTCGAAGTTTATAGAGATAGCGCTGTAGTTATTTCCATATTTATAGAGAAATCTGTGTAGATATTTCCATGTATATGCAGATAGGTGTGTAGATATTTCCATGTTCATGCAGATAGCGGTGTAGATATTTCCATGTTCATACACAAGGCGGTGTAGATATTTCCATGTTCATAGAGATGGCGGTGTAGATATTTCCATGTTCATACAAATGGCGGTGTAGATATTTCCGTGTTCATAGAGATGGCAGTGTAGATATTTCCATGTGTATACACATAGCAGTGTAGTTATTTCCATGTTTATAGAGATAGCAGTGTAGATAATTCCATTGATATTCAGATATCTGTGTAGATATTTGCATGTTCATACAGATAGCGGTGTAGATATTTCCATGTTCATACTGATAGCGGTGTAGATATTTCCATGTTCATACAGTTAGCGGTGTAGGTATTTCCATGTTCATACAGATGGCGGTGTAGATATTTCCATGTTCATACAGATGGCGGTGTAGATATTTACATGTTCATACAGATGGCGGTGTAGATATTTCCATGTTCGTACGGATGGCAGTGTAGATATTTCCATGTTCATACAGGTGGCGGTGTAGATATTCCCATGTTTTTACAGATAGCTGTGTAGTTATTTTGCATGTTTCTACAGATAGCAGTGTAGATATTTCCATGTTTATAGAGATAGTGGTGTAGATAATTTCAATTTTATACAGATAGCAGTGTAGATATTTCCAAGTTCATACAGATAGCGGTGTAGATATTTCCACGTTTCTAGAGATGGCGGTGTAGATATATCCATGTTCATACAGATGGCGGTTTAGATATTTCCATGTTTTTAGAGATGGCGGTGTAGATATTTTCACGTTTACACAGATGGCGGTGGAGATATTTCCATGTTTACACAGATAGCGGTGCAGACATTTCCATGTTTACACAGATAGCGGTGTGGATATTTCCATGTTTATGCAGATAGCGGTGTAGATATTTCCATGTTTATACAGATAGCGGTGTAGATATTTCCATTTTAATACAGATGGCGGTGAAGATATGTCCATGTTCGTACAGATGGCCGTGTAGATATTTCCATGTTCATACAGATGGCGGTGTAGATATTTCGAAGTTTATGGAGATAGCGCGGTAGTTATTTCCATATTTATAGAGAAATCTCTGTAGATAATTCCATGTATATGCAGATAGCTGTGTAGATATTTCCATGTTCATACAGATAGCGGTGCAGATATTTCCATCTTCATCCAGATGCCGGTGTAGATATATCCATGTTCATACAGATGGCGGTGAAGATATTTCCGTGTTCATACAGATGGCGGTGTAGATATTTCCATGTTCATAGAGATCGCGGTGTAGATATTTCCATGTTCATACAAATGGCGTTGTAGATATTTCCATGTTCATACAGATGGCGGTGTAGATATTTCATTGTTTGTACAGATAGCAGTGTAGTTATTTCCATGTTTATAGAGATAGCAGTGTAGATATTTCCATTGATATACAGATAGCTGTGTAGATATTTGCATGTTCATACAGATAGCGGTGTAGATATTTCCATCCTCATACAGATAGCAGTGTAGATATTTCCATGTTCATACAGATAGCGGTGCAGATATTTCCATGTTCATACAGATAGCGGTGTAGATATTTAAATGTTCGCACGGATGGCAGTGTAGATATTTCCATGTTCATACAGGTGGCGGTGTAGATATTTCCATGTTTATACAGATAGCAGTGTAGTTATTTCCATGTTTATAGAGATAGAAGTGTAGATATTTCTGTTGATATACACATAGCTGTGTAGATATTTGCATGTTCATACTGATAGCGGTGTTGATATTTCCATCTTCGTACAGATAGCGGTGTAGATATTTCCATGTTGATACAGATAGCGGTGTAGATATTTCCATGTTCATACAGATAGCGGTGTAGATATTTCCATGTTCGTACAGATAGCGGTGTAGATATTTCCATGTTCGTACAGATAGCGGTTTAGATATTTCCATGTTCATACAGATAACGGTGTAGATATTTCCATGTTCATACAGATAGCGGTGTAGATATTTCCATGTTTATTCAGTTAGCGGTGTAGATATTTCCATGTTCATACAGATGGCGGTGTAGATATTTACATGTTCATACAGATGGCGGTGTAGATATTTCCATGTTCGTACAGATGGCGGTGTAGATATTTCCATGTTCATAGAGATGGCGGTGTAGATATTTCCATGTTTATGTAGATAGCGGTATAGATATTTCCATGTTTATAGAGATAGTGGTGAAGTTATTTCCAAGTTTATAGAGACAGCATTGTAGATATTTCCATTTTTATACAGATAGCGGTGAAGTTATTTCCATGTTTATACAGATAGCGGTGTAGATATTTAAATGTTTATACAGATAGCAGTGTAGATATTTCCATGTTTATTGAGATAGTGGTGTAGATAATTTCAATTTTATACAGATAGCAGTGTAGATATTTCCA
The DNA here is from genome assembly GCF_029281585.2 of Gorilla gorilla gorilla. Taxonomy (NCBI): domain Eukaryota; kingdom Metazoa; phylum Chordata; class Mammalia; order Primates; family Hominidae; genus Gorilla; species Gorilla gorilla. Next base: position 13,635,007 of record NC_073235.2, on the reverse strand, counting down.
AGTTCATACAGATACCGGTGTAGATATTTCCATGTTTATAGAGATGGCGGTGTATATATATCCATGTTCATACAGATGGCGGTGTAGATATTTCCATGTTTTTAGAGATGGCGGTGTAGATATTTTCACGTTTACACAGATGGCGGTGGAGATATTTCCATGTTTACACAGATAGCGGTGCAGACATTTCCATGTTTACACAGATAGCGGTGTGGATATTTCCATGTTTATGCAGATAGCGGTGTAGATATTTCCATGTTTATACAGATAGCGGTGTAGATATTTCCATCTTAATACAGATGGCGGCGTAGATATTTCCATGTTCGTACAGATGGCGGTGTAGATATTTCCATGTTCATACAGATGGCGGTGTAGATATTTCGAAGTTTATAGAGATAGCGCGTTAGTTATTTCCATATTTATAGAGAAATCTCTGTAGATATTTCCATGTATATGCAGATAGCTGTGTAGATATTTCCATGTTCATGCAGATAGCGGTGCAGATATTTCCATGTTCATCCAGATGCCGGTGTAGATATATCCATGTTCATACAGATGGCGGTGAAGATATTTCCATGTTCATACAGATGGCGGTGTAGATATTTCCATGTTCATACACATGGCGGTGGAGATATTTCCATGTTCATAGAGATGGCGGTGTAGATATTTCCATGTTCATAGAGATGGCGGTGTAGATATTTCCATGTTCATAGAGATGGCGGTGTAGATATTTCATTGTTTGTACAGATAGCAGTGTAGTTATTTCCATTATTATAGAGATAGCAGTGTAGATATTTCCATTGATATACAGATAGCTGTGTAGATATTTGCATGTTCATACAGATAGCGGTGTAGATATTTCCATGCTCATACATATAGCGGTGTAGATATTTCCATGTTCATACAGATAGCGGTGCAGATATTTGCATGTTCATACAGATAGCGGTGTAGATATTTCCATGTTCATACATATAGCGGTGTAAATATTTCCATGTTCATACAGTTAGTGGTGTAGATATTTCCATGTTCATACAGATGGCGGTGTAGATATCTACATGTTCATACAGATGGCGGTGTAGATATTCAAATGTTCGCACGGATGGCAGTGTAGATATTTCCATGTTCATACAGGTGGCAGTGTAGATATTTCCATGTTTATACAGATAGCAATGTAGTTATTTCCATGTTTATAGAGATAGCAGTGCAGATATTTCCGTTGATATATAGATAGCTGTGTAGATATTTCCAAGTTCATACAGATAACGGTGTAGATATTTCCATGTTCATACAGATAGCCTTGTAGATATTTCCATGTTCATACAGTTAGCGGTGTAGCTATTTCCATGTTCATACAGATGGCGGTGTAGATATTTACATGTTCATACAGATGGCGGTGTAGATATTTCCATGTTCGTACAGAAGGCGTTGTAGATATTTCCATGTTCATAGAGATGGCGGTGTAGATATTTCCATGTTTCTGCAGATAGCGGTATAGGTATTTCCATGTTTATACATATGGTGGTGTAGATATTTCCATGTTTACAGAGATGGCGGTCTAGATATTTCCATGTTTATAGAGATAGTAGTGTAGTTATTTCCAAGTTTAAAGAGACAGCGTTGTAGATATTTACATGTTTATAAAGATAGCGGTGAAGATATTTCCATGTTTATACAGATAGCGGTGTAGATATTTCCATGTTTATACAGATAGCGGTGTAGATATTTCCATGTTTATACAGATAGCAGTGTAGATATTTCCATGTTTATAGAGATAGTGGTGTAGATATTTCCAAGTTCATACAGATAGCGGTGTAGATATTTCCGCGTTTATAGAGATGGCGGTGTAGATATTTCCATGTTCATGCAGATAGCGGTGTAGATATTTCCATGTTCATCCTGATGCCGGTGTAGTTATATCCATGTTCATACAGATGGCGGTGAAGATATTTCCATGTTCATACAGATGGCGGTGTAGATATTTCCATGTTCATACACATGGCGGTGTAGATATTTCTATGTTCATACAGATGGCGGTGTAGATATTTCCGTGTTCATACAAATGGCGGTGTAGATATTTCCATGTTCATAGAGATGGTGGTGTAGATATTTCCATGTTTATACAGATAGCAATGTAGATATTTCCATGTTTATAGAGATAGCGGTGTAGATATTTCCGTTGATATACAGATAGCTGTGTAGATATTTGCATGTTCATACAGATAACGGTGTAGATATTTCCATGTTCATACAGATAGCGGTGTAGATATTTCCATGTTCATACAGATAGCGGTGTAGATATTTCCATGTTCATAGAGATAACGGTTTAGATATTTCCATGTTCATACAGATATCGGTGTAGATATTTCCATGTTCATACAGTTTGTGGTGTAGATATTTCCATGTTCATACAGATGGCGGTGTAGATATTTACATGTTCATACAGATAGCGGTGTAGATATTTCCATGTTCGTACAGATGGCGGTGTAGATATTTCCATGTTCATAGAGATGGCGGTATAGTTATTTCCAAGTTTATGCACATAGCGGTATAGATATTTCCATGTTTATACAGATGGTGGTGTAGATATTTCCATGTTTATAGAAATGGCGGTCTAGACATTTCCATGTTTATAGAGATAGTGGTGTAGTTATTTCCAAGTTTATAGAGACAGTGTTGTAGATATTTCCAAGTTTATAGAGACAGCATTGTAGATATTTCCATGTTTATGCCGATAACGGTATAGATATTTCCATGATTATACAGATGGTGGTGTAGATATTTCCATGTTTATAGAGATGGCGGTCTAGATATTTCCATGTTTACAGAGATAGTGGTGTAGTTATTTCCAAGTTTACAGAGACAGCGTTGTAGATATTTCCATGTTTATACAGATAGCGGTAAAGATATTTCCATGTTTATACAGATAGCGGTGTAGATATTTCCAAGTTTATACAGATAGCAGTGTAGATATTTCCATGTTTATAGAGATAGTGGAGTAGATAATTTCAATTTCATACAGAGAGCAGTGTAGATATTTCCAAGTTCATACAGATAGCGGTGTAGATATTTCCACATTTATAGAGATGGCTGTGTAGATATTTCCATGTTCATACAGAGGACGGTGTAGATATTTCCATGTTTATAGGGATGGCGGTGTAGATATTTTCATGTTTACAGAGATGGCGGTGTAGATATTTCCATGTTCACACAGATAGCGGTGTAGATATTTCCATGTTCATACATTTAGCGGTGTAGATATTTCCATGTTTTGCAGATGGCGGTGTAGATACTTCCATGTTCATCCAGATCTCGGTGTAGATATATCCATGTTCATACAGATGGCGGTGAAGATATTTCCAAGTTCATACAGATGGCGGTGTAGATATTTCCATGTTCATACAAATGGCGGTGTAGATATTTCCATGTTCATACAGATGGCGGTTTAGATATTTCCGTGTTCATACAAATGGCAGTGTAGATATTTCCATGTTCATAGAGATGGCCGTGTACATATTTCCATGTTTATGCAGATAGCGGTATAGGTATTTCCATGTTTATACAGATGGTGGTGTAGATATTTCCATGTTTATAGAGATGGCGGTCTAGATATTTCCATGTTTATAGAGATAGTGGTGAAGTTATTTCCAAGTTTATAGAGACAGCGTTGTAGATATTTCCATGTTTATAAAGATAGTGGTGAAGATATTTGCATGTTTATACAGACAGCAGTGCAGATATTTCTATGTTTATAGAGGTAGTGGTGTAGATAATTTCAATTTTATACAGATAGCAGTGTAGATATTTGCAAGTTCATACAGATAGCGGTGTAGATATTTCCACCTTTATAGAGATGGCGGTGTAGATATTTCCATGTTAATACAGATGGCGGTGTAGATATTTACATGTTCATACAGATGGCGGTGTAGATATTTCCATGTTCGTACGGATGGCAGTGTAGATATTTCCATGTTCATACAGGTGGCGGTGTAGATATTCCCATGTTTTTACAGATAGCTGTGTAGTTATTTCCATGTTTCTACAGATAGCAGTGTAGATATTTCCATGTTTATAGAGATAGTGGTGTAGATAATTTCAATTTTATGCAGATAGCCATGTAGATATTTCCAAGTTCATACAGATAGCGGTGTAGATATTTCCACGTTTATAGAGATGGCGGTGTAGATATTTCCATGTTCATACAAATGGTGGTGTAGATATTTCCGTGTTCATAGAGTTCGCGGTGTAGATATTTCCATGTTCATACAAATGGCGTTGTAGATATTTCCATGTTCATACAGATGGCGGTGTAGATATTTCATTGTTTGTACAGATAGCAGTGTAGTTATTTCCATGTTAATAGAGATAGCAGTGTAGATATTTCCATTGATATTCAGATATCTGTGTAGATATTTGCATGTTCATACAGAAAGCGGTGTAGATATTTCCATGTTCATACTGATAGCGGTGTAGATATTTCCATGTTCATACTGTTAGCGGTGTAGATATTTCCATGTTCATAGAGATCGCGGTGTAGATATTTCCATGTTCATACAGATGGCGGTGTAGATATTTCCATGTTCATACAGATGGCGGTGTAGATATTTACATGTTCATACAGATGGCGGTGTAGATATTTCCATGTTCGTACGGATGGCAGTGTAGATATTTCCATGTTCATACAGGTGGCGGTGTAGATATTCCCATGTTTTTACAGATAGCTGTGTAGTTATTTCCATGTTTCTACAGATAGCAGTGTAGATATTTCCATGTTTATAGAGATAGTGGTGTAGATAATTTCAATTTTATGCAGATAGCAGTGTAGATATTTCCAAGTTCATACAGATAGCGGTGTAGATATTTCCACGTTTATAGAGATGGCGGTGTAGATATTTCCATGTTCATACAAATGGTGGTGTAGATATTTCCGTGTTCATAGAGATCGCGGTGTAGATATTTCCATGTTTTTAGAGATGGCGGTGTAGATATTTTCACGTTTACACAGATGGCGGTGGAGATATTTCCATGTTTACACAGATAGCGGTGTAGACATTTCCATGTTTACACAGATAGCGGTGTGGATATTTCCATGTTTATGCAGATAGCGGTGTAGATATTTCCATGTTTATACAGATAGCGGTGTAGACATTTCCATGTTTACACAGATAGCGGTGTGGATATTTCCATGTTTATGCAGATAGCGGTGTAGATATTTCCATGTTTACACAGATAGCGGTGTAGACATTTCCATGTTTACACAGATAGCGGTGTGGATATTTCCATGTTTATGCAGATAGCGGTGTAGATATTTCCATCTTAATACAGGTGGCGGTGTAGATATATCCATGTTCGTACAGATGGCGGTGAAGATATTTCCATGTTCATACAGATGGCGGTGTAGATATTTCCATGTTTATACAAATGGCGGTGTAGATATTTCCATGTTCATAGAGATGGCGGTGTACATATTTCCATGTTTATGCAGATAGCGGTATAGGTATTTCCATGTTTATACAGATGGTGGTGTAGATATTTCCATGTTTATAGAGACGGCGGTCTAGATATATCCATGTTTATAGAGATAGTGGTGTAGTTATTTCCAAGTTTATAGAGACAGCGTTGTAGATATTTCCATGTTTATAAAGATAGCGGTGAAGATATTTCCATGTTTATACAGATAGCGATGTAGATATTTCCATGTTTATACAGACAGCAGTGTAGATATTTCCATGTTTATAGAGATAGTGGTGTAGATAATTTCAATTTTATACAGATAGCAGTGTAGATATTTCCATGTTCATAGAGATGGCGGTGTAGATATTTCCATGTTCATACAAATGGAGGTGTAGATATTTCCATGTTCATAGAGATGGCGGCGTAGATATTTCCATGTTTATACACATAGCAGTGTAGTTATTTCCATGTTTATAGAGATAGAAGTGTAGATATTTCTATTGATATACACATAGCTGTGTAGATATTTGCATGTTCATACTGATAGCGGTGTTGATATTTCCATCTTCGTACAGATAGCGGTGTAGATATTTCCATGTTGATACAGATAGCGGTGTAGATATTTCCATGTTCATACAGATAGCGGTGTAGATATTTCCATGTTCGTACAGATAGCGGTGTAGATATTTCCATGTTCGTACAGATAGCGGTTTAGATATTTCCATGATCATACAGATAACGGTGTAGATATTTCCATGTTCATACAGATAGCGGTGTAGATATTTCCATGTTTATTCAGTTAGCGGTGTAGATATTTCCATGTTCATACAGATGGCGGTGTAGATATTTACATGTTCATACAGATACCGGTGTAGATATTTCCACGTTTATAGAGATGGCGGTGTATATATATCCATGTTCATACAGATGGCGGTGTAGATATTTCCATGTTTTTCGAGATGGCGGTGTAGATATTTTCACGTTTACACAGATGGCGGTGGAGATATTTCCATGTTTACACAGATAGCGGTGCAGACATTTCCATGTTTACACAGATAGCGGTGTGGATATTTCCATGTTTATGCAGATAGCGGTGTAGATATTTCCATGTTTATACAGATAGCGGTGTAGATATTTCCATCTTAATACAGATGGCGGCGTAGATATGTCCATGTTCGTACAGATGGCGGTGTAGATATTTCCATGTTCATACAGATGGCGGTGTAGATATTTCGAAGTTTATAGAGATAGCGCGTTAGTTATTTCCATATTTATAGAGAAATCTCTGTAGATATTTCCATGTATATGCAGATAGCTGTGTAGATATTTCCATGTTCATGCAGATAGCGGTGCAGATATTTCCATGTTCATCCAGATGCCGGTGTAGATATATCCATGTTCATACAGATGGCGGTGAAGATATTTCCATGTTCATACAGATGGCGGTGTAGATATTTCCATGTTCATACACATGGCGGTGGAGATATTTCCATGTTCATAGAGATGGCGGTGTAGATATTTCCATGTTCATAGAGATGGCGGTGTAGATATTTCCATGTTCATAGAGATGGCGGTGTAGATATTTCATTGTTTGTACAGATAGCAGTGTAGTTATTTCCATTATTATAGAGATAGCAATGTAGATATTTCCATTGATATACAGATAGCTGTGTAGATATTTGCATGTTCATACAGATAGCGGTGTAGATATTTCCATGCTCATACATATAGCGGTGTAGATATTTCCATGTTCATACAGATAGCGGTGCAGATATTTGCATGTTCATACAGATAGCGGTGTAGATATTTCCATGTTCATACATATAGCGGTGTAAATATTTCCATGTTCATACAGTTAGTGGTGTAGATATTTCCATGTTCATACAGAAGGCGGTGTAGATATCTACATGTTCATACAGATGGCGGTGTAGATATTCAAATGTTCGCACGGATGGCAGTGTAGATATTTCCATGTTCATACAGGTGGCAGTGTAGATATTTCCATGTTTATACAGATAGCAACGTAGTTATTTCCATGTTTATAGAGATAGCAGTGCAGATATTTCCGTTGATATATAGATAGCTGTGTAGATATTTCCAAGTTCATACAGATAACGGTGTAGATATTTCCATGTTCATACAGATAGCCTTGTAGATATTTCCATGTTCATACAGTTAGCGGTGTAGCTATTTCCATGTTCATACAGATGGCGGTGTAGATATTTACATGTTCATACAGATGGCGGTGTAGATATTTCCATGTTCGTACAGAAGGCGTTGTAGATATTTCCATGTTCATAGAGATGGCGGTGTAGATATTTCCATGTTTCTGCAGATAGCGGTATAGGTATTTCCATGTTTATACATATGGTGGTGTAGATATTTTCATGTTTACAGAGATGGCGGTCTAGATATTTCCATGTTTATAGAGATAGTAGTGTAGTTATTTCCAAGTTTAAAGAGACAGCGTTGTAGATATTTACATGTTTATAAAGATAGCGGTGAAGATATTTCCATGTTTATACAGATAGCGGTGTAGATATTTCCATGTTTATACAGATAGCGGTGTAGATATTTCCATGTTTATACAGATAGCAGTGTAGATATTTCCATGTTTATAGAGATAGTGGTGTAGATAATTTCAATTTTATACAGATAGCAGTGTAGATATTTCCAAGTTCATACAGATAGCGGTGTAGATATTTCCGCGTTTATAGAGATGGCGGTGTAGATATTTCCATGTTCATACAGATGGCGGTGTAGATATTTCCATGTTTACACAGATGGCGGGAGAGATATTTCCATGTTTACACAGATAGCGGTGTAGACATTTCCATGATTACACAGATAGCGGTGTGGATATTTCCATGTTTATGCAGATAGCGGTGTGGATATTTCCATGTTTATACAGATAGCGGTGCTGATATTTCCATGTTTATACAGATAGTTGGGCAGATATTTCCATGTTTATACAGGTAGCGTTGTAGATATTTCCATCTTAATACAGATGGCGGTGTAGATATGTCCATGTTCGTACTGATGGTGGTGTAGATATTTCCATGTTCATACAGATGGCTGTGTAGATATTTCGAAGTTTATAGAGATAGCGCTGTAGTTATTTCCATATTTTTAGGGAAATCTCCGTAGATATTTCCATGTATATGCAGATAGCTGTGTAGGTATTTCCATGATCATGCAGATAGCGGTGTAGATATTTCCATGTTCATCCAGATGCCGGTGTAGATATATCCATGTTCATACAGATGGCGGTGAAGATATTTCCATGTTCATACAGATGGCAGTGTAGATATTTCCATGTTCATACACATGGCGGTGTAGATATTTCCATGTTCGTAGAGATGGCTGTGTAGATATTTCCATGTTCATACAAATGGTGGTGTAGATATTTCCATGTTCATATAGATGGCGTTGTAGATATTTCCATGTTTGTACAGATAGCAGTGTAGTTATTTCCATGTTCATAGAGATAGCAGTGTAGATATTTCCATTGATATACAGATAGCTGTGTAGATATTTGCATGTTCATACAGATAGCGGTGTAGATATTTCCATGCTCATACAGATAGCGGTGTAGATATTTCCAGGGTCATACAGATAGCGGTGCAGATATTTCCATGTTCATAGAGATAGCGGTGTAGATATTTCCATGTTCATACAGATAGCGGTGTAGATATTTCCATGTTCATACAGATGGCGGTGTAGATATTTCCATGTTCATACAGATGGTGGTGTAGACATTTACATGTTCATACAGATGGCGGTGTAGATATTTCCATGTTCGTACGGATGGCAGTGTAGATATTTCCATGTACATACATGTGGCGGTGTAGTTATTTCCATGTTTATACAGATAGCAGTGTAGTTATTTCCATGTTTATAGAGATAGCAGTGTAGATATTTCCACTTATATACAGATAGCTGTGTAGATATTTGCAAGTTCATGCAGATAGCGGTGTAGATATTTCCATGTTCGTACAGATAGCGGTGTAGATATTTCCATGTTCATACAGATAGCAGTGTAGATATTTCCATGTTCATAGGGATAACGGTGTAGATATTTCCATGTTCATACACATAGCCTTGTAGATATTTCCATGTTCATACAGATAGCGGTGTAGATATTTCCATGTTCATAGAGATGGCGGTGTAGATATTTCCATGTTCATAGAGATGGCGGTGTAGATATTTCCATGTTCATAGAGATGGCGGTGTAGATATTTCATTGTTTGTACAGATAGCAGTGTAGTTATTTCCATTATTATAGAGATAGCAGTGTAGATATTTCCATTGATATACAGATAGCTGTGTAGATATTTGCATGTTCATACAGATAGCGGTGTAGATATTTCCATGCTCATACATATAGCTGTGTAGATATTTCCATGTTCATACAGATAGCGGTGCAGATATTTGCATGTTCATACAGATAGCGGTGTAGATATTTCCATGTTCATACATATAGCGGTGTAAATATTTCCATGTTCATACAGTTAGTGGTGTAGATATTTCCATGTTCATACAGATGGCGGTGTAGATATCTACATGTTCATACAGATGGCGGTGTAGATATTCAAATGTTCGCACGGATGGCAGTGTAGATATTTCCATGTTCATACAGGTGGCAGTGTAGATATTTCCATGTTTATACAGATAGCAACGTAGTTATTTCCATGTTTATAGAGATAGCAGTGCAGATATTTCCGTTGATATATAGATAGCTGTGTAGATATTTCCAAGTTCATACAGATAACGGTGTAGATATTTCCATGTTCATACAGATAGCCTTGTAGATATTTCCATGTTCATACAGTTAGCGGTGTAGCTATTTCCATGTTCATACAGATGGCGGTGTAGATATTTACATGTTCATACAGATGGCGGTGTAGATATTTCCATGTTCGTACAGAAGGCGTTGTAGATATTTCCATGTTCATAGAGATGGCGGTGTAGATATTTCCATGTTTCTGCAGATAGCGGTATAGGTATTTCCATGTTTATACATATGGTGGTGTAGATATTTCCATGTTTACAGAGATGGCGGTCTAGATATTTCCATGTTTATAGAGATAGTAGTGTAGTTATTTCCAAGTTTAAAGAGACAGCGTTGTAGATATTTACATGTTTATAAAGATAGCGGTGAAGATATTTCCATGTTTATACAGATAGCGGTGTAGATATTTCCATGTTTATACAGATAGCAGTGTAGATATTTCCATGTTTATAGAGATAGTGGTGTAGATAATTTCAATTTTATACAGATAGCAGTGTAGATATTTCCAAGTTCATACAGATAGCGGTGTAGATATTTCCGCGTTTATAGAGATGGCGGTGTAGATATTTCCATGTTCATACAGATGGCGGTGTAGATATTTCCATGTTTACACAGATGGCGGGAGAGATATTTCCATGTTTACACAGATAGCGGTGTAGACATTTCCATGATTACACAGATAGCGGTGTGGATATTTCCATGTTTATGCAGATAGCGGTGTGGATATTTCCATGTTTATACAGATAGCGGTGCGGATATTTCCATGTTTATACAGATAGTTGGGCAGATATTTCCATGTTTATACAGGTAGCGTTGTAGATATTTCCATCTTAATACAGATGGCGGTGTAGATATGTCCATGTTCGTACTGATGGTGGTGTAGATATTTCCATGTTCATACAGATGGCTGTGTAGATATTTCGAAGTTTATAGAGATAGCGCTGTAGTTATTTCCATATTTTTAGGGAAATCTCCGTAGATATTTCCATGTATATGCAGATAGCTGTGTAGATATTTCCATGATCATGCAGATAGCGGTGTAGATATTTCCATGTTCATCCAGATGCCGGTGTAGATATATCCATCTTCATACAGATGGCGGTGAAGATATTTCCATGTTCATACAGATGGCGGTGTAGATATTTCCATGTTCATACACATGGCGGTGTAGATATTTCCATGTTCGTAGAGATGGCTGTGTAGATATTTCCATGTTCATACAAATGGTGGTGTAGATATTTCCATGTTCATATAGATGGCGTTGTAGATATTTCCATGTTTGTACAGATAGCAGTGTAGTTATTTCCATGTTCATAGAGATAGCAGTGTAGATATTTCCATTGATATACAGATAGCTGTGTAGATATTTGCATGTTCATACAGATAGCGGTGTAGATATTTCCATGCTCATACAGATAGCGGTGTAGATATTTCCAGGGTCATACAGATAGCGGTGCAGATATTTCCATGTTCATAGAGATAGCGGTGTAGATATTTCCATGTTCATACAGATAGCGGTGTAGATATTTCCATGTTCATACAGATGGCGGTGTAGATATTTCCATGTTCATACAGATGGTGGTGTAGACATTTACATGTTCATACAGATGGCGGTGTAGATATTTCCATGTTCGTACGGATGGCAGTGTAGATATTTCCATGTACATACATGTGGCGGTGTAGTTATTTCCATGTTTATACAGATAGCAGTGTAGTTATTTCCATGTTTATAGAGATAGCAGTGTAGATATTTCCACTTATATACAGATAGCTGTGTAGATATTTGCAAGTTCATGCAGATAGCGGTGTAGATATTTCCATGTTCGTACAGATAGCGGTGTAGATATTTCCATGTTCATACAGATAGCAGTGTAGATATTTCCATGTTCATAGGGATAACGGTGTAGATATTTCCATGTTCATACACATAGCCTTGTAGATATTTCCATGTTCATACAGTTAGCGGTGTAGATATTTCCATGTTCATACAGATGGCGGTGTAGATATTTCCATGTTCATACAGATGGCGGTGTAGATATTTCCATGTTCATACAGATAACGGTGTAGATATTTCCATGTTCATACAGATAGCGGTGTAGATATTTCCATGTTCACACAGATAGCGGTGTAGATATTTCCATGTTCATACAGTTAGCGGTGTAGATATTTCCATGTTCATGCAGATAGCGGTGTAGATATTTCCATGTTCATCCTGATGCCGGTGTAGTTATATCCATGTTCATACAGATGGCGGTGAAGATATTTCCATGTTCATACAGATGGCGGTGTAGATATTTCCATGTTCATACACATGGCGGTGTAGATATTTCTATGTTCATACAGATGGCGGTGTAGATATTTCCGTGTTCATACAAATGGCGGTGTAGATATTTCCATGTTCATAGAGATGGTGGTGTAGATATTTCCATGTTTATACAGATAGCAATGTAGATATTTCCATGTTTATAGAGATAGCGGTGTAGATATTTCCGTTGATATACAGATAGCTGTGTAGATATTTGCATGTTCATACAGATAACGGTGTAGATATTTCCATGTTCATACAGATAGCGGTGTAGATATTTCCATGTTCATACAGATAGCGGTGTAGATATTTCCATGTTCATAGAGATAACGGTTTAGATATTTCCATGTTCATACAGATATCGGTGTAGATATTTCCATGTTCATACAGTTTGTGGTGTAGATATTTCCATGTTCATACAGATGGCGGTGTAGATATTTACATGTTCATACAGATAGCGGTGTAGATATTTCCATGTTCGTACAGATGGCGGTGTAGATATTTCCATGTTCATAGAGATGGCGGTATAGTTATTTCCAAGTTTATGCACATAGCGGTATAGATATTTCCATGTTTATACAGATGGTGGTGTAGATATTTCCATGTTTATAGAAATGGCGGTCTAGACATTTCCATGTTTATAGAGATAGTGGTGTAGTTATTTCCAAGTTTATAGAGACAGCGTTGTAGATATTTCCAAGTTTATAGAGACAGCATTGTAGATATTTCCATGTTTATGCCGATAACGGTATAGATATTTCCATGATTATACAGATGGTGGTGTAGATATTTCCATGTTTATAGAGATGGCGGTCTAGATATTTCCATGTTTACAGAGATAGTGGTGTAGTTATTTCCAAGTTTACAGAGACAGCGTTGTAGATATTTCCATGTTTATACAGATAGCGGTAAAGATATTTCCATGTTTATACAGATAGCGGTGTAGATATTTCCAAGTTTATACAGATAGCAGTGTAGATATTTCCATGTTTATAGAGATAGTGGAGTAGATAATTTCAATTTCATACAGAGAGCAGTGTAGATATTTCCAAGTTCATACAGATAGCGGTGTAGATATTTCCACATTTATAGAGATGGCTGTGTAGATATTTCCATGTTCATACAGAGGACGGTGTAGATATTTCCATGTTTATAGGGATGGCGGTGTAGATATTTTCATGTTTACAGAGATGGCGGTGTAGATATTTCCATGTTCACACAGATAGCGGTGTAGATATTTCCATGTTCATACATTTAGCGGTGTAGATATTTCCATGTTTTGCAGATGGCGGTGTAGATACTTCCATGTTCATCCAGATCTCGGTGTAGATATATCCATGTTCATACAGATGGCGGTGAAGATATTTCCAAGTTCATACAGATGGCGGTGTAGATATTTCCATGTTCATACAAATGGCGGTGTAGATATTTCCATGTTCATACAGATGGCGGTTTAGATATTTCCGTGTTCATACAAATGGCAGTGTAGATATTTCCATGTTCATAGAGATGGCCGTGTACATATTTCCATGTTTATGCAGATAGCGGTATAGGTATTTCCATGTTTATACAGATGGTGGTGTAGATATTTCCATGTTTATAGAGATGGCGGTCTAGATATTTCCATGTTTATAGAGATAGTGGTGAAGTTATTTCCAAGTTTATAGAGACAGCGTTGTAGATATTTCCATGTTTATAAAGATAGTGGTGAAGATATTTGCATGTTTATACAGACAGCAGTGCAGATATTTCTATGTTTATAGAGGTAGTGGTGTAGATAATTTCAATTTTATACAGATAGCAGTGTAGATATTTGCAAGTTCATACAGATAGCGGTGTAGATATTTCCACCTTTATAGAGATGGCGGTGTAGATATTTCCATGTTCATACAGATGGCGGTGTAGATATTTCCATGTTCGTACAGGTGGCGGTGTAGATATTTCCATGCTTATACAGATAGAAGTGTGGTTTTTTCCATGTTTATAGAGATAGCAATGTAGATATTTCCATTGGTATACATATAGCTGTGTAGATATTGGCATGCTCATACTGATAGCGGTATAGATATTTCCATGTTCGTGCAGATAGCGGTGTAGATATTTCCATGTTCATACAGATAGCGGTGTAGATATTTCCATGTTCATAGAGATAACGGTTTAGATATTTCCATGTTCATACAGATATCGGTGTAGATATTTCCATGTTCATACAGTTTGTGGTGTAGATATTTCCATGTTCATACAGATGGCGGTGTAGATATTTACATGTTCATACAGATAGCGGTGTAGATATTTCCATGTTCGTACAGATGGCGGTGTAGATATTTCCATGTTCAGAGAGATGGCGGTATAGTTATTTCCAAGTTTATGCACATAGCGGTATAGATATTTCCATGTTTATACAGATGGTGGTGTAGATATTTCCATGTTTATAGAAATGGCGGTCTAGACATTTCCATGTTTATAGAGATAGTGGTGTAGTTATTTCCAAGTTTATAGAGACAGCGTTGTAGATATTTCCAAGTTTATAGAGACAGCATTGTAGATATTTCCATGTTTATGCCGATAACGGTATAGATATTTCCATGATTATACAGATGGTGGTGTAGATATTTCCATGTTTATAGAGATGGCGGTCTAGATATTTCCATGTTTACAGAGATAGTGGTGTAGTTATTTCCAAGTTTATAGAGACAGCGTTGTAGATATTTCCATGTTTATATAGATAGCGGTGAAGGTATTTCCATGTTTATACAGATAGCGGTGTAGATATTTCCAAGTTTATACAGATAGCAGTGTAGATATTTCCATGTTTATAGAGATAGTGGAGTAGATAATTTCAATTTCATACAGAGAGCAGTGTAGATATTTCCAAGTTCATACAGATAGCGGTGTAGATATTTCCACATTTATAGAGATGGCTGTGTAGATATTTCCATGTTCATACAGAGGACGGTGTAGATATTTCCATGTTTATAGGGATGGCGGTGTAGATATTTTCATGTTTACAGAGATGGCGGTGTAGATATTTCCATGTTTACACAGATAGCGGTGTAGACATTTCCATGTTTACACAGATAGCGGTGTGGATATTTCCATGTTTATGCAGATAGCAGTGTAGATATTTCCATGTTTATACAGATAGCGGTGCGGATATTTCCATGTTTATTCAGGTAGCGGTGCGGATATTTCCATGTTTATACAGATAGTTGGGCAGATATTTCCATGTTTATGCAGATAGCGGTGTAGATATTTCCATCTTAATACAGATGACGGTGTAGATATGTCCATGTTTGTACAGATGGCGGTGTAGATATTTCCATGTTCATACAGATGGCGGTGTAGATATTTCGAAGTTTATAGAGATAGCGCTGTAGTTATTTCCATATTTATGGAGAAATCTGTGTAGATATTTCCATGTATATTAAGATAGCTGTGTATATATTTCCATGTTCATGCAGATAGCAGTGTAGATATTTCCATGTTCATCCAGATGCTAGTGTACATATATCCATGTTCGTACAGATGGCGGTGAAGATATTTCCATGTTCATACAGGTGGTGCTGTATATATTTCCATGTTCATACAGATGGTGGTGTAGATCTTTCCATGTTCATACAAATGGCGGTGTAGATAGTTCCATGTTCATAGAGATGGCGGTGTAGATATTTCCATGTTCATACAAATGGCGGTGTAGATATTTACATGTTCATACAGATGGCGGTGTAGATATTTCATGTTCGCACAGATGGCAGTGTACATATTTCCATGTTCATATAGGTGGCGGTGTAGATATTTCCATGTTTATACAGATAGCAGTGTAGTTATTTCCATGTTTATAGATTTAGCAGTGAAGCTATTTCCATTGATATACAGATAGCTGTGTACATATTTGCATGTTCATACAGATGGCGGTGTAGATATTTCGAAGTTTATAGAGATAGCGCTGTAGTTATTTCCATATTTATAGAGAAATCTGTGTAGATATTTCCATGTATATGCAGATAGGTGTGAAGATATTTCCATGTTCATGCAGATAGCGGTGTAGATATTTCCATCTTCATCCAGATGCCGGTGTAGATATATCCATGTTCATACAGATTGCGGTGAAGATATTTCCATGTTCATACAGATGGCGGTGTAGATATTTCCATGTTCATACACATGGCGGTGTAGATATTTCCATGTTCATACACATGGCGGTGTAGATATTTCCATGTTCATACAAATGGCGGTGTAGATATTTCCGTGTTCATAGAGATGGCAGTGTAGATATTTCCATGTGTATACACATAGCAGTGTAGTTATTTCCATGTTAATAGAGATAGCAGTGTAGATATTTCCATTGATATTCAGATATCTGTGTAGATATTTGCATGTTCATACAGATAGCGGTGTAGATATTTCCATGTTCATACTGATAGCGGTGTAGATATTTCCATGTTCATACTGTTAGCGGTGTAGATATTTCCATGTTCATACAGATGGCGGTGTAGATATTTCCCTGTTCATACAGATGGCGGTGTAGATATTTACATGTTCATACAGATGGCGGTGTAGATATTTCCATGTTCGTACGGATGGCAGTGTAGATATTTCCATGTTCATACAGGTGGCGGTGTAGATATTCCCATGTTTTTACAGATCGCTGTGTAGTTATTTCCATGTTTCTACAGATAGCAGTATAGATATTTCCTTGTTTATAGAGATAGTGGTGTAGATAATTTCAATTTTATACAGATAGCAGTGTAGATATTTCCAAGTTCATACAGATAGCGGTGTAGATATTTCCACGTTTATAGAGATGGTGGTGTAGATATATCCATGTTCCTACAGATGGCGGTGTAGATATTTCCATGTTTTTAGAGATGGCGGTGTAGATATTTTCACTTTTACACAGATGGCGGTGGAGATATTTCCATGTTTACACAGATGGCGGTGCAGACATTTCCATGTTTACATTGATAGCGGTGTGGATATTTCCATGTTTATGCAGATAGCAGTGTAGATATTTCCATGTTTATTCAGATAGCGGTGCGGATATTTCCATGTTTATTCAGGTAGCGGTGCGGATATTTCCATGTTTATACAGATAGTTGGGCAGATATTTCCATGTTTATGCAGATAGCGGTGTAGATATTTCCATCTTAATACAGATGACGGTGTAGATATGTCCATGTTTGTACAGATGGCGGTGTAGATATTTCCATGTTCATACAGATGGCGGTGTAGATATTTCGAAGTTTATAGAGATAGCGCTGTAGTTATTTCCATATTTATGGAGAAATCTGTGTAGATATTTCCATGTATATTAAGATAGCTGTGTATATATTTCCATGTTCATGCAGATAGCAGTGTAGATATTTCCATGTTCATCCAGATGCTAGTGTACATATATCCATGTTCGTACAGATGGCGGTGAAGATATTTCCATGTTCATACAGATGGTGCTGTATATATTTCCATGTTCATACAGATGGTGGTGTAGATCTTTCCATGTTCATACAAATGGCGGTGTAGATAGTTCCATGTTCATAGAGATGGCGGTGTAGATATTTCCATGTTCATACAAATGGCGGTGTAGATATTTACATGTTCATACAGATGGCGGTGTAGATATTTCATGTTCGCACAGATGGCAGTGTACATATTTCCATGTTCATATAGGTGGCGGTGTAGATATTTCCATGTTTATACAGATAGCAGTGTAGTTATTTCCATGTTTATAGATTTAGCAGTGAAGCTATTTCCATTGATATACAGATAGCTGTGTACATATTTGCATGTTCATACAGATGGCGGTGTAGATATTTCGAAGTTTATAGAGATAGCGCTGTTGTTATTTCCATATTTATAGAGAAATCTGTGTAGATATTTCCATGTATATGCAGATAGGTGTGAAGATATTTCCATGTTCATGCAGATAGCGGTGTAGATATTTCCATCTTCATCCAGATGCCGGTGTAGATATATCCATGTTCATACAGATTGCGGTGAAGATATTTCCATGTTCATACAGATGGCGGTGTAGATATTTCCATGTTCATACACATGGCGGTGTAGATATTTCCATGTTCATACACATGGCGGTGTAGATATTTCCATGTTCATACAAATGGCGGTGTAGAAATTTCCGTGTTCATAGAGATGGCAGTGTAGATATTTCCATGTGTATACACATAGCTGTGTAGTTATTTCCATGTTAATAGAGATAGCAGTGTAGATATTTCCATTGATATTCAGATATCTGTGTAGATATTTGCATGTTCATACAGATAGCGGTGTAGATATTTCCATGTTCATACTGATAGCGGTGTAGATATTTCCATGTTCATACTGTTAGCGGTGTAGATATTTCCATGTTCATACAGATGGCGGTGTAGATATTTCCATGTTCATACAGATGGCGGTGTAGATATTTACATGTTCATACAGATGGCGGTGTAGATATTTCCATGTTCGTACGGATGGCAGTGTAGATATTTCCATGTTCATACAGGTGGCGGTGTAGATATTCCCATGTTTTTACAGATCGCTGTGTAGTTATTTCCATGTTTCTACAGATAGCAGTATAGATATTTCCTTGTTTATAGAGATAGTGGTGTAGATAATTTCAATTTTATACAGATAGCAGTGTAGATATTTCCAAGTTCATACAGATAGCGGTGTAGATATTTCCACGTTTATAGAGATGGTGGTGTAGATATATCCATGTTCCTACAGATGGCGGTGTAGATATTTCCATGTTTTTAGAGATGGCGGTGTAGATATTTTCACTTTTACACAGATGGCGGTGGAGATATTTCCATGTTTACACAGATGGCGGTGCAGACATTTCCATGTTTACACTGATAGCGGTGTGGATATTTCCATGTTTATGCAGATAGCGGTGTAGATATTTCCATTTTAATACAGATGGCGGTGTAGATATGTCCATGTACGTACAGACGGCCGTGTAGATATTTCCATCTTCATACAGATGGCGGTGTAGATATTTCGAAGTTTATGGAGATAGCGCGGTAGTTATTTCCATATTTATAGAGAAATCTCTGTAGATATTTCCATGTATATGCAGATAGCTGTGTAGATATTTCCATGTTCATACAGATAGCGGTGCAGATATTTCCATCTTCATCCAGATGCCGGTGTAGATATATCCATGTTCATACAGATGGCGGTGAAGATATTTCCATGTTCATAGAGATGGCGGTGTAGATATTTCCATGTTCATACAAATGGCGTTGTAGATATTTCCATGTTCATAGAGATGGCGGTGTAGATATTTCATTGTTTGTACAGATAGCAGTGTAGTTATTTCCATGTTTATAGAGATAGCTGTGTAGATATTTCCATGTTCATACAGATAGCGGTGCAGATATTTCCATCTTCATCCAGATGCCGGTGTAGATATATCCATGTTCATACAGATTGCGGTGAAGATATTTCCATGTTCATACAGATGGCGGTGTAGATATTTCCATGTTCATACACATGACGGTGTAGATATTTCCATGTTCATACACATGGCGGTGTAGATATTTCCATGTTCATACAAATGGCGGTGTAGATATTTCCGTGTTCATAGAGATGGCAGTGTAGATATTTCCATGTGTATACACATAGCAGTGTAGTTATTTCCATGTTAATAGAGATAGCAGTGTAGATATTTCCATTGATATTCAGATATCTGTGTAGATATTTGCATGTTCATACAGATAGCGGTGTAGATATTTCCATGTTCATACTGATAGCAGTGTAGATATTTCCATGTTCATACTGTTAGCGGTGTAGATATTTCCATGTTCATACAGATGGCGGTGTAGATATTTCCATGTTCATACAGATGGCGGTGTAGATATTTACATGTTCATACAGATGGCGGTGTAGATATTTCCATGTTCGTACGGATGGCAGTGTAGATATTTCCATGTTCATACAGGTGGCGGTGTAGATATTCCCATGTTTTTACAGATAGCTGTGTAGTTATTTCCATGTTTCTACAGATAGCAGTGTAGATATTTCCATGTTTATAGAGATAGTGGTGTAGATAATTTCAATTTTATGCAGATAGCAGTGTAGATATTTCCAAGTTCATACAGATAGCGGTGTAGATATTTCCACGTTTATAGAGATGGCGGTGTAGATATTTCCATGTTCATACAAATGGTGGTGTAGATATTTCCGTGTTCATAGAGATCGCGGTGTAGATATTTCCATGTTCATACAAATGGCGTTGTAGATATTTCCATGTTCATACAGATGGCGGTGTAGATATTTCATTGTTTGTACAGATAGCAGTGTAGTTATTTCCATGTTAATAGAGATAGCAGTGTAGATATTTCCATTGATATTCAGATATCTGTGTAGATATTTGCATGTTCATACAGAAAGCGGTGTAGATATTTCCATGTTCATACTGATAGCGGTGTAGATATTTCCATGTTCATACTGTTAGCGGTGTAGATATTTCCATGTTCATAGAGATCGCGGTGTAGATATTTCCATGTTCATACAGATGGCGGTGTAGATATTTCCATGTTCATACAGATGGCGGTGTAGATATTTACATGTTCATACAGATGGCGGTGTAGATATTTCCATGTTCGTACGGATGGCAGTGTAGATATTTCCATGTTCATACAGGTGGCGGTGTAGATATTCCCATGTTTTTACAGATAGCTGTGTAGTTATTTCCATGTTTCTACAGATAGCGGTGTAGATATTTCCATGTTTATAGAGATAGTGGTGTAGATAATTTCAATTTTATGCAGATAGCAGTGTAGATATTTCCAAGTTCATACAGATAGCGGTGTAGATATTTCCACGTTTATAGAGATGGCGGTGTAGATATTTCCATGTTCATACAAATGGTGGTGTAGATATTTCCGTGTTCATAGAGATCGCGGTGTAGATATTTCCATGTTTTTAGAGATGGCGGTGTAGATATTTTCACGTTTACACAGATGGCGGTGGAGATATTTCCATGTTTACACAGATAGCGGTGTAGACATTTCCATGTTTACACAGATAGCGGTGTGGATATTTCCATGTTTATGCAGATAGCGGTGTAGATATTTCCATGTTTATACAGATAGCGGTGTAGACATTTCCATGTTTACACAGATAGCGGTGTGGATATTTCCATGTTTATGCAGATAGCGGTGTAGATATTTCCATGTTTACACAGATAGCGGTGTAGACATTTCCATGTTTACACAGATAGCGGTGTGGATATTTCCATGTTTATGCAGATAGCGGTGTAGATATTTCCATCTTAATACAGGTGGCGGTGTAGATATATCCATGTTCGTACAGATGGCGGTGAAGATATTTCCATGTTCATACAGATGGCGGTGTAGATATTTCCATGTTCATACAAATGGCGGTGTAGATATTTCCATGTTCATAGAGATGGCGGTGTACATATTTCCATGTTTATGCAGATAGCGGTATAGGTATTTCCATGTTTATACAGATGGTGGTGTAGATATTTCCATGTTTATAGAGACGGCGGTCTAGATATATCCATGTTTATAGAGATAGTGGTGTAGTTATTTCCAAGTTTATAGAGACAGCGTTGTAGATATTTCCATGTTTATAAAGATAGCGGTGAAGATATTTCCATGTTTATACAGATAGCGATGTAGATATTTCCATGTTTATACAGACAGCAGTGTAGATATTTCCATGTTTATAGAGATAGTGGTGTAGATAATTTCAATTTTATACAGATAGCAGTGTAGATATTTCCATGTTCATAGAGATGGCGGTGTAGATATTTCCATGTTCATACAAATGGAGGTGTAGATATTTCCATGTTCATAGAGATGGCGGCGTACATATTTCCATGTTTATACACATAGCAGTGTAGTTATTTCCATGTTTATAGAGATAGAAGTGTAGATATTTCTATTGATATACACATAGCTGTGTAGATATTTGCATGTTCATACTGATAGCGGTGTTGATATTTCCATCTTCGTACAGATAGCGGTGTAGATATTTCCATGTTGATACAGATAGCGGTGTAGATATTTCCATGTTCATACAGATAGCGGTGTAGATATTTCCATGTTCGTACAGATAGCGGTGTAGATATTTCCATGTTCGTACAGATAGCGGTTTAGATATTTCCATGATCATACAGATAACGGTGTAGATATTTCCATGTTCATACAGATAGCGGTGTAGATATTTCCATGTTTATTCAGTTAGCGGTGTAGATATTTCCATGTTCATACAGATGGCGGTGTAGATATTTACATGTTCATACAGATACCGGTGTAGATATTTCCACGTTTATAGAGATGGCGGTGTATATATATCCATGTTCATACAGATGGCGGTGTAGATATTTCCATGTTTTTAGAGATGGCGGTGTAGATATTTTCACGTTTACACAGATGGCGGTGGAGATATTTCCATGTTTACACAGATAGCGGTGCAGACATTTCCATGTTTACACAGATAGCTGTGTGGATATTTCCATGTTTATGCAGATAGCGGTGTAGATATTTCCATGTTTATACAGATAGCGGTGTAGATATTTCCATCTTAATACAGATGGCGGCGTAGATATGTCCATGTTCGTACAGATGGCGGTGTAGATATTTCCATGTTCATACAGATGGCGGTGTAGATATTTCGAAGTTTATAGAGATAGCGCGTTAGTTATTTCCATATTTATAGAGAAATCTCTGTAGATATTTCCATGTATATGCAGATAGCTGTGTAGATATTTCCATGTTCATGCAGATAGCGGTGCAGATATTTCCATGTTCATCCAGATGCCGGTGTAGATATATCCATGTTCATACAGATGGCGGTGAAGATATTTCCATGTTCATACAGATGGCGGTGTAGATATTTCCATGTTCATACACATGGCGGTGGAGATATTTCCATGTTCATAGAGATGGCGGTGTAGATATTTCCATGTTCATAGAGATGGCGGTGTAGATATTTCCATGTTCATAGAGATGGCGGTGTAGATATTTCATTGTTTGTACAGATAGCAGTGTAGTTATTTCCATTATTATAGAGATAGCAATGTAGATATTTCCATTGATATACAGATATCTGTGTAGATATTTGCATGTTCATACAGATAGCGGTGTAGATATTTCCATGCTCATACATATAGCGGTGTAGATATTTCCATGTTCATACAGATAGCGGTGCAGATATTTGCATGTTCATACAGATAGCGGTGTAGATATTTCCATGTTCATACATATAGCGGTGTAAATATTTCCATGTTCATACAGTTAGTGGTGTAGATATTTCCATGTTCATACAGAAGGCGGTGTAGATATCTACATGTTCATACAGATGGCGGTGTAGATATTCAAATGTTCGCACGGATGGCAGTGTAGATATTTCCATGTTCATACAGGTGGCAGTGTAGATATTTCCATGTTTATACAGATAGCAACGTAGTTATTTCCATGTTTATAGAGATAGCAGTGCAGATATTTCCGTTGATATATAGATAGCTGTGTAGATATTTCCAAGTTCATACAGATAACGGTGTAGATATTTCCATGTTCATACAGATAGCCTTGTAGATATTTCCATGTTCATACAGTTAGCGGTGTAGCTATTTCCATGTTCATACAGATGGCGGTGTAGATATTTACATGTTCATACAGATGGCGGTGTAGATATTTCCATGTTCGTACAGAAGGCGTTGTAGATATTTCCATGTTCATAGAGATGGCGGTGTAGATATTTCCATGTTTCTGCAGATAGCGGTATAGGTATTTCCATGTTTATACATATGGTGGTGTAGATATTTTCATGTTTACAGAGATGGCGGTCTAGATATTTCCATGTTTATAGAGATAGTAGTGTAGTTATTTCCAAGTTTAAAGAGACAGCGTTGTAGATATTTACATGTTTATAAAGATAGCGGTGAAGATATTTCCATGTTTATACAGATAGCGGTGTAGATATTTCCATGTTTATACAGATAGCGGTGTAGATATTTCCATGTTTATACAGATAGCAGTGTAGATATTTCCATGTTTATAGAGATAGTGGTGTAGATAATTTCAATTTTATACAGATAGCAGTGTAGATATTTCCAAGTTCATACAGATAGCGGTGTAGATATTTCCGCGTTTATAGAGATGGCGGTGTAGATATTTCCATGTTCATACAGATGGCGGTGTAGATATTTCCATGTTTACACAGATGGCGGGAGAGATATTTCCATGTTTACACAGATAGCGGTGTAGACATTTCCATGATTACACAGATAGCGGTGTGGATATTTCCATGTTTATGCAGATAGCGGTGTGGATATTTCCATGTTTATACAGATAGCGGTGCGGATATTTCCATGTTTATACAGATAGTTGGGCAGATATTTCCATGTTTATACAGGTAGCGTTGTAGATATTTCCATCTTAATACAGATGGCGGTGTAGATATGTCCATGTTCGTACTGATGGTGGTGTAGATATTTCCATGTTCATACAGATGGCTGTGTAGATATTTCGAAGTTTATAGAGATAGCGCTGTAGTTATTTCCATATTTTTAGGGAAATCTCCGTAGATATTTCCATGTATATGCAGATAGCTGTGTAGGTATTTCCATGATCATGCAGATAGCGGTGTAGATATTTCCATGTTCATCCAGATGCCGGTGTAGATATATCCATGTTCATACAGATGGCGGTGAAGATATTTCCATGTTCATACAGATGGCAGTGTAGATATTTCCATGTTCATACACATGGCGGTGTAGATATTTCCATGTTCGTAGAGATGGCTGTGTAGATATTTCCATGTTCATACAAATGGTGGTGTAGATATTTCCATGTTCATATAGATGGCGTTGTAGATATTTCCATGTTTGTACAGATAGCAGTGTAGTTATTTCCATGTTCATAGAGATAGCAGTGTAGATATTTCCATTGATATACAGATAGCTGTGTAGATATTTGCATGTTCATACAGATAGCGGTGTAGATATTTCCATGCTCATACAGATAGCGGTGTAGATATTTCCAGGGTCATACAGATAGCGGTGCAGATATTTCCATGTTCATAGAGATAGCGGTGTAGATATTTCCATGTTCATACAGATAGCGGTGTAGATATTTCCATGTTCATACAGATGGCGGTGTAGATATTTCCATGTTCATACAGATGGTGGTGTAGACATTTACATGTTCATACAGATGGCGGTGTAGATATTTCCATGTTCGTACGGATGGCAGTGTAGATATTTCCATGTACATACATGTGGCGGTGTAGTTATTTCCATGTTTATACAGATAGCAGTGTAGTTATTTCCATGTTTATAGAGATAGCAGTGTAGATATTTCCACTTATATACAGATAGCTGTGTAGATATTTGCAAGTTCATGCAGATAGCGGTGTAGATATTTCCATGTTCGTACAGATAGCGGTGTAGATATTTCCATGTTCATACAGATAGCAGTGTAGATATTTCCATGTTCATAGGGATAACGGTGTAGATATTTCCATGTTCATACACATAGCCTTGTAGATATTTCCATGTTCATACAGATAGCGGTGTAGATATTTCCATGTTCATAGAGATGGCGGTGTAGATATTTCCATGTTCATAGAGATGGCGGTGTAGATATTTCCATGTTCATAGAGATGGCGGTGTAGATATTTCATTGTTTGTACAGATAGCAGTGTAGTTATTTCCATTATTATAGAGATAGCAGTGTAGATATTTCCATTGATATACAGATAGCTGTGTAGATATTTGCATGTTCATACAGATAGCGGTGTAGATATTTCCATGCTCATACATATAGCTGTGTAGATATTTCCATGTTCATACAGATAGCGGTGCAGATATTTGCATGTTCATACAGATAGCGGTGTAGATATTTCCATGTTCATACATATAGCGGTGTAAATATTTCCATGTTCATACAGTTAGTGGTGTAGATATTTCCATGTTCATACAGATGGCGGTGTAGATATCTACATGTTCATACAGATGGCGGTGTAGATATTCAAATGTTCGCACGGATGGCAGTGTAGATATTTCCATGTTCATACAGGTGGCAGTGTAGATATTTCCATGTTTATACAGATAGCAACGTAGTTATTTCCATGTTTATAGAGATAGCAGTGCAGATATTTCCGTTGATATATAGATAGCTGTGTAGATATTTCCAAGTTCATACAGATAACGGTGTAGATATTTCCATGTTCATACAGATAGCCTTGTAGATATTTCCATGTTCATACAGTTAGCGGTGTAGCTATTTCCATGTTCATACAGATGGCGGTGTAGATATTTACATGTTCATACAGATGGCGGTGTAGATATTTCCATGTTCGTACAGAAGGCGTTGTAGATATTTCCATGTTCATAGAGATGGCGGTGTAGATATTTCCATGTTTCTGCAGATAGCGGTATAGGTATTTCCATGTTTATACATATGGTGGTGTAGATATTTCCATGTTTACAGAGATGGCGGTCTAAATATTTCCATGTTTATAGAGATAGTAGTGTAGTTATTTCCAAGTTTAAAGAGACAGCGTTGTAGATATTTACATGTTTATAAAGATAGCGGTGAAGATATTTCCATGTTTATACAGATAGCGGTGTAGATATTTCCATGTTTATACAGATAGCAGTGTAGATATTTCCATGTTTATAGAGATAGTGGTGTAGATAATTTCAATTTTATACAGATAGCAGTGTAGATATTTCCAAGTTCATACAGATAGCGGTGTAGATATTTCCGCGTTTATAGAGATGGCGGTGTAGATATTTCCATGTTCATACAGATGGCGGTGTAGATATTTCCATGTTTACACAGATGGCGGGAGAGATATTTCCATGTTTACACAGATAGCGGTGTAGACATTTCCATGATTACACAGATAGCGGTGTGGATATTTCCATGTTTATGCAGATAGCGGTGTGGATATTTCCATGTTTATACAGATAGCGGTGCGGATATTTCCATGTTTATACAGATAGTTGGGCAGATATTTCCATGTTTATACAGGTAGCGTTGTAGATATTTCCATCTTAATACAGATGGCGGTGTAGATATGTCCATGTTCGTACTGATGGTGGTGTAGATATTTCCATGTTCATACAGATGGCTGTGTAGATATTTCGAAGTTTATAGAGATAGCGCTGTAGTTATTTCCATATTTTTAGGGAAATCTCCGTAGATATTTCCATGTATATGCAGATAGCTGTGTAGATATTTCCATGATCATGCAGATAGCGGTGTAGATATTTCCATGTTCATCCAGATGCCGGTGTAGATATATCCATCTTCATACAGATGGCGGTGAAGATATTTCCATGTTCATACAGATGGCGGTGTAGATATTTCCATGTTCATACACATGGCGGTGTAGATATTTCCATGTTCGTAGAGATGGCTGTGTAGATATTTCCATGTTCATACAAATGGTGGTGTAGATATTTCCATGTTCATATAGATGGCGTTGTAGATATTTCCATGTTTGTACAGATAGCAGTGTAGTTATTTCCATGTTCATAGAGATAGCAGTGTAGATATTTCCATTGATATACAGATAGCTGTGTAGATATTTGCATGTTCATACAGATAGCGGTGTAGATATTTCCATGCTCATACAGATAGCGGTGTAGATATTTCCAGGGTCATACAGATAGCGGTGCAGATATTTCCATGTTCATAGAGATAGCGGTGTAGATATTTCCATGTTCATACAGATAGCGGTGTAGATATTTCCATGTTCATACAGATGGCGGTGTAGATATTTCCATGTTCATACAGATGGTGGTGTAGACATTTACATGTTCATACAGATGGCGGTGTAGATATTTCCATGTTCGTACGGATGGCAGTGTAGATATTTCCATGTACATACATGTGGCGGTGTAGTTATTTCCATGTTTATACAGATAGCAGTGTAGTTATTTCCATGTTTATAGAGATAGCAGTGTAGATATTTCCACTTATATACAGATAGCTGTGTAGATATTTGCAAGTTCATGCAGATAGCGGTGTAGATATTTCCATATTCGTACAGATAGCGGTGTAGATATTTCCATGTTCATACAGATAGCAGTGTAGATATTTCCATGTTCATAGGGATAACGGTGTAGATATTTCCATGTTCATACACATAGCCTTGTAGATATTTCCATGTTCATACAGTTAGCGGTGTAGATATTTCCATGTTCATACAGATGGCGGTGTAGATATTTCCATGTTCATACAGATGGCGGTGTAGATATTTCCATGTTCATACAGATAACGGTGTAGATATTTCCATGTTCATACAGATAGCGGTGTAGATATTTCCATGTTCACACAGATAGCGGTGTAGATATTTCCATGTTCATACAGTTAGCGGTGTAGATATTTCCATGTTCATGCAGATAGCGGTGTAGATATTTCCATGTTCATCCTGATGCCGGTGTAGTTATATCCATGTTCATACAGATGGCGGTGAAGATATTTCCATGTTCATACAGATGGCGGTGTAGATATTTCCATGTTCATACACATGGCGGTGTAGATATTTCTATGTTCATACAGATGGCGGTGTAGATATTTCCGTGTTCATACAAATGGCGGTGTAGATATTTCCATGTTCATAGAGATGGTGGTGTAGATATTTCCATGTTTATACAGATAGCAATGTAGATATTTCCATGTTTATAGAGATAGCGGTGTAGATATTTCCGTTGATATACAGATAGCTGTGTAGATATTTGCATGTTCATACAGATAACGGTGTAGATATTTCCATGTTCATACAGATAGCGGTGTAGATATTTCCATGTTCATACAGACAGCAGTGTAGGTATTTCCATGTTTTACAGATAGCGGTGTAGATATTTCCATGTTCATACAGATAGCGGTGTAGATATTTCCATGTTTATAGAGATGGCGGTCTAGATATTTCCATGTTTATAGAGATATTGCTGTAGTTATTTCCAAGTTTATAGAGACAGCGTTGTAGATATTTCCATATTTATACAGATAGAAGTGTAGATATTTCCATGTTTATAGATATAGTTGTGTAGATAATTTCAATTTTATACAGATAGCAGTGTAGATATTTCCAAGTTCATACAGATAGCGGTGTAGATATTTCCACGTTTATAGAGATGGTGGTGTAGATATTTCCATGTTCATACAGATGGCGGTGTAGATATTTCCATGTTTTTAGAGATGGCGGTGTAGATATTTTCATGTTTACACAGATGGCGGTGTAGATATTTCCATGTTTACACAGATAGCGGTGTAGACATTTCCATGTTTACACAGATAGCGGTGTGGATATTTCCACGTTTATGCAGATACCGTTGTAGATATTTCCAAGTTTATACAGATATCGGTGCGGATATTTCCATGTTTATACAGATAGTTGGGCAGAGATTTCCATGTTTATACAGATAGAAGTGTAGATATTTCCATCTTAATACAGATGGCGGTGTAGATATGTCTATGTTCGTACAGATTGTGGTGTAGATATTTCCATGTTCATACAGATGGCGGTGCAGATATTTTGAAGTTTATACACATAGCGCTGTACTTATTTCCATATTTATAGAGAAATCTGTGTAGATATTTCCATGTATATGCAGATAGCTGTGTAGATATTTCCATGTTCATGCAGATAGCGGTGTAGATATTTCCACGTTCATCCAGATGCCGGTGTAGATATATCCATGTTCATACAGATGGCGGTGAAGATATTTCCATGTTCATACAGATGGCGGTGTAGATATATCCATGTTCATTCACATGGCAGTGTAGATATTTCCATGTTCATAGAGATGGCGGTGAAGATATTTCCAAGTTCATACGAATGGCGGTGTAGATATTTCCATGTTCATAGAGATGGCGGTGTAGATATTTCCATGTTTATACAGATAGCAGTGTAGTTATTTCCATGTTTATACTGACAGCAGTGTAGATATTTCAATTGATATACAGATAGCTGTGTAGATATTTGCATGTTCATGCAGATAGCGGATTAGATATTTCAATGTTAATACTGATAGCGGTGTAGATATTTCCATGTTCATACAGATAGCGGTGTAGATATTTCCATGTTCATACAGATGGCGGTGTAGATATTTCCATGTTCATACAGATGGCTGTGTAGATATTTACATGTTCATACAGATGGCGGTGTACATATTTCAATGTTTGTACGGATTGCAATGTAGATATTTCCATGTTCATACAGGTGGCGGTGTAGATATTCCCATGTTTTTACAGATAGCTGTGTAGATATTTCCATGTTTATAGAGATAGCAGTGTAGATATTTCCATTGATATACAGATAGCTGTGTAGATATTTCCATGTTCATACAGATAACGGTGTAGATATTTCCATGTTAATACAGATAGCGGTGTAGATATTTCCATGTTCACACAGGTAGTGGTGTAGATATTTCCATGTTCATACATTTAGCGGTGTAGATATTTCCATGTTTTGCAGATGGCGGTGTAGATACTTCCATGTTCATCCAGATCTCGGTGTAGATATATCCATGTTCATACAGATGGCGGTGAAGATATTTCCAAGTTCATACAGATGGCGGTGTAGATATTTCCATGTTCATACAAATGGCGGTGTAGATATTTCCATGTTCATACAGATGGCGGTGTAGATATTTCCGTGTTCATACAAATGGCAGTGTAGATATTTCCATGTTCATAGAGATGGCCGTGTACATATTTCCATGTTTATGCAGATAGCGGTATAGGTATTTCCATGTTTATACAGATGGTGGTGTAGATATTTCCATGTTTATAGAGATGGCGGTCTAGATATTTCCATGTTTATAGAGATAGTGGTGAAGTTATTTCCAAGTTTATAGAGACAGCGTTGTAGATATTTCCATGTTTATAAAGATAGTGGTGAAGATATTTGCATGTTTATACAGACAGCAGTGCAGATATTTCCATGTTTATAGAGGTAGTGGTGTAGATAATTTCAATTTTATACAGATAGCAGTGTAGATATTTCCAAGTTCATACAGATAGCGGTGTAGATATTTCCACCTTTATAGAGATGGCGGTGTAGATATTTCCATGTTCATACAGATGGCGGTGTAGATATTTCCATGTTCGTACAGGTGGCGGTGTAGATATTTCCATGCTTATACAGATAGAAGTGTGGTTATTTCCATGTTTATAGAGATAGCAATGTAGATATTTCCATTGGTATACATATAGCTGTGTAGATATTTGCATGCTCATACTGATAGCGGTATAGATATTTCCATGTTCGTGCAGATAGCGGTGTAGACATTTCCATGTTCATACAGATAGCGGTGTAGATATTTCCATGTTCATAGAGATAACGGTTTAGATATTTCCATGTTCATACAGATATCGGTGTAGATATTTCCATGTTCATACAGTTTGTGGTGTAGATATTTCCATGTTCATACAGATGGCGGTGTAGATATTTACATGTTCATACAGATAGCGGTGTAGATATTTCCATGTTCGTACAGATGGCGGTGTAGATATTTCCATGTTCATAGAGATGGCGGTATAGTTATTTCCAAGTTTATGCACATAGCGGTATAGATATTTCCATGTTTATACAGATGGTGGTGTAGATATTTCCATGTTTATAGAAATGGCGGTCTAGACATTTCCATGTTTATAGAGATAGTGGTGTAGTTATTTCCAAGTTTATAGAGACAGCGTTGTAGATATTTCCAAGTTTATAGAGACAGAATTGTAGATATTTCCATGTTTATGCCGATAACGGTATAGATATTTCCATGATTATACAGATGGTGGTGTAGATATTTCCATGTTTATAGAGATGGCGGTCTAGATATTTCCATGTTTACAGAGATAGTGGTGTAGTTATTTCCAAGTTTATAGAGACAGCGTTGTAGATATTTCCATGTTTATATAGATAGCGGTGAAGATATTTCCATGTTTATACAGATAGCGGTGTAGATATTTCCAAGTTTATACAGATAGCAGTGTAGATATTTCCATGTTTATAGAGATAGTGGAGTAGATAATTTCAATTTCATACAGAGAGCAGTGTAGATATTTCCAAGTTCATACAGATAGCGGTGTAGATATTTCCACATTTATAGAGATGGCTGTGTAGATATTTCCATGTTCATACAGAGGACGGTGTAGATATTTCCATGTTTATAGGGATGGCGGTGTAGATATTTTCATGTTTACAGAGATGGCGGTGTAGATATTTCCATGTTTACACAGATAGCGGTGTAGACATTTCCATGTTTACACAGATAGCGGTGTGGATATTTCCATGTTTATGCAGATAGCAGTGTAGATATTTCCATGTTTATACAGATAGCGGTGCGGATATTTCCATGTTTATTCAGGTAGCGGTGCGGATATTTCCATGTTTATACAGATAGTTGGGCAGATATTTCCATGTTTATGCAGGTAGCGGTGTAGATATTTCCATCTTAATACAGATGACGGTGTAGATATGTCCATGTTTGTACAGATGGCGGTGTAGATATTTCCATGTTCATACAGATGGCGGTGTAGATATTTCGAAGTTTATAGAGATAGGGCTGTAGTTATTTCCATATTTATGGAGAAATCTGTGTAGATATTTCCATGTATATTAAGATAGCTGTGTATATATTTCCATGTTCATGCAGATAGCAGTGTAGATATTTCCATGTTCATCCAGATGCTAGTGTACATATATCCATGTTTGTACAGATGGCGGTGAAGATATTTCCATGTTCATACAGATGGTGCTGTATATATTTCCATGTTCATACAGATGGTGGTGTAGATCTTTCCATGTTCATACAAATGGCGGTGTAGATAGTTCCATGTTCATAGAGATGGCGGTGTAGATATTTCCATGTTCATACAAATGGCGGTGTAGATATTTACATGTTCATACAGATGGCGGTGTAGATATTTCATGTTCGCACAGATGGCAGTGTACATATTTCCATGTTCATATAGGTGGCGGTGTAGATATTTCCATGTTTATACAGATAGCAGTGTAGTTATTTCCATGTTTATAGATTTAGCAGTGAAGCTATTTCCATTGATATACAGATAGCTGTGTACATATTTGCATGTTCATACAGATGGCGGTGTAGATATTTTGAAGTTTATAGAGATAGCGCTGTAGTTATTTCCATATTTATAGAGAAATCTGTGTAGATATTTCCATGTATATGCAGATAGGTGTGAAGATATTTCCATGTTCATGCAGATAGCGGTGTAGATATTTCCATCTTCATCCAGATGCCGGTGTAGATATATCCATGTTCATACAGATTGCGGTGAAGATATTTCCATGTTCATACAGATGGCGGTGTAGATATTTCCATGTTCATACACATGGCGGTGTAGATATTTCCATGTTCATACACATGGCGGTGTAGATATTTCCATGTTCATAGAAATGGCGGTGTAGATATTTCCGTGTTCATACAGATGGCAGTGTAGATATTTCCATGTGTATACACATAGCAGTGTAGTTATTTCCATGTTAATAGAGATAGCAGTGTAGATATTTCCATTGATATTCAGATATCTGTGTAGATATTTGCATGTTCATACAGATAGCGGTGTAGATATTTGCATGTTCATACTGATAGCGGTGTAGATATTTCCATGTTCATACTGTTAGCGGTGTAGATATTTCCATGTTCATACAGATGGCGGTGTAGATATTTCCATGTTCATACAGATGGCGGTGTAGATATTTACATGTTCATACAGATGGCGGTGTAGATATTTCCATGTTCGTACGGATGGCAGTGTAGATATTTCCATGTTCATACAGGTGGCGGTGTAGATATTCCCATGTTTTTACAGATAGCTGTGTAGTTATTTCCATGTTTCTACAGATAGCAGTATAGATATTTCCTTGTTTATAGAGATAGTGGTGTAGATAATTTCAATTTTATACAGATAGCAGTGTAGATATTTCCAAGTTCATACAGATAGCTGTGTAGATATTTCCACGTTTATAGAGATGGCGGTGTAGATATATCCATGTTCCTACAGATGGCGGTGTAGATATTTCCATGTTTTTAGAGATGGCGGTGTAGATATTTTCACGTTTACACAGATGGCGGTGGAGATATTTCCATGTTTACACTGATAGCGGTGTGGATATTTCCATGTTTATGCAGATAGCGGTGTAGATATTTCCATTTTAATACAGATTGCGGTGTAGATATGTCCATGTACGTACAGACGGCCGTGTAGATATTTCCATCTTCATACAGATGGCGGTGTAGATATTTCGAAGTTTATGGAGATAGCGCGGTAGTTATTTCCATATTTATAGAGAAATCTCTGTAGATATTTCCATGTATATGCAGATAGCTGTGTAGATACTTCCATGTTCATACAGATAGCGGTGCAGATATTTCCATCTTCATCCAGATGCCGGTGTAGATATATCCATGTTCATACAGATGGCGGTGAAGATATTTCCATGTTCATAGAGATGGCGGTGTAGATATTTCCATGTTCATACAAATGGCGTTGTAGATATTTCCATGTTCATAGAGATGGCGGTGTAGATATTTCATTGTTTGTACAGATAGCAGTGTAGTTATTTCCATGTTTATAGAGATAGCTGTGTAGATATTTCCATGTTCATACAGATAGCGGTGCAGATATTTCCATCTTCATCCAGATGCCGGTGTAGATATATCCATGTTCATACAGATTGCGGTGAAGATATTTCCATGTTCATACAGATGGCGGTGTAGATATTTCCATGTTCATACACATGACGGTGTAGATATTTCCATGTTCATACACATGGCGGTGTAGATATTTCCATGTTCATACAAATGGCGGTGTAGATATTTCCGTGTTCATAGAGATGGCAGTGTAGATATTTCCATGTGTATACACATAGCAGTGTAGTTATTTCCATGTTAATAGAGATAGCAGTGTAGATATTTCCATTGATATTCAGATATCTGTGTAGATATTTGCATGTTCATACAGATAGCGGTGTAGATATTTCCATGTTCATACTGATAGCGGTGTAGATATTTCCATGTTCATACTGTTAGCGGTGTAGATATTTCCATGTTCATACAGATGGCGGTGTAGATATTTCCATGTTCATACAGATGGCGGTGTAGATATTTACATGTTCATACAGATGGCGGTGTAGATATTTCCATGTTCGTACGGATGGCAGTGTAGATATTTCCATGTTCATACAGGTGGCGGTGTAGATATTCCCATGTTTTTACAGATAGCTGTGTAGTTATTTCCATGTTTCTACAGATAGCAGTGTAGATATTTCCATGTTTATAGAGATAGTGGTGTAGATAATTTCAATTTTATGCAGATAGCAGTGTAGATATTTCCAAGTTCATACAGATAGCGGTGTAGATATTTCCACGTTTATAGAGATGGCGGTGTAGATATATCCATGTTCATACAGATGGCGGTGTAGATATTTCCATGTTTTTAGAGATGGCGGTGTAGATATTTTCACGTTTACACAGATGGCGGTGGAGATATTTTCATGTTTACACAGATAGCGGTGCAGACATTTCCATGTTTACCCTGATAGCGGTGTGGATATTTCCATGTTTATGCAGATAGCGGTGTAGATATTTCCATGGTTATACAGATAGCGGTGTATATATTTCCATTTTAATACAGATGGCGGTGTAGATATGTCCATGTACGTACAGACGGCCGTGCAGATATTTCCATCTTCATACAGATGGCGGTGTAGATATTTCGAAGTTTATGGAGATAGCGCGGTAGTTATTTCCATATTTATAGAGAAATCTCTGTAGATATTTCCATGTATATGCAGATAGCTGTGTAGATATTTCCATGTTCATACAGATAGCGGTGCAGATATTTCCATCTTCATCCAGATGCCGGTGTAGATATATCCAT
Source organism: Gorilla gorilla gorilla (assembly GCF_029281585.2). Classification (NCBI taxonomy): domain Eukaryota; kingdom Metazoa; phylum Chordata; class Mammalia; order Primates; family Hominidae; genus Gorilla; species Gorilla gorilla. The sequence continues at coordinate 13,598,565 of NC_073235.2, read as the reverse complement.
GTTCATACAGATGGCGGTGAAGATATTTCCATGTTCATAGAGATGGCGGTGTAGATATTTCCATGTTCATACAAATGGCGTTGTAGATATTTCCATGTTCATAGAGATGGCGGTGTAGATATTTCATTGTTTGTACAGATACCAGTGTAGTTATTTCCATGTTTATAGAGATAGCTGTGTAGATATTTCCATGTTCATACAGATAGCGGTGCTGATATTTCCATCTTCATCCAGATGCCGGTGTAGATATATCCATGTTCATACAGATGGCGGTGTAGATATTTCCATGTTCATAGAGATGGCGGTGTAGATATTTCCATGTTCATACAAATGGCGTTGTAGATATTTCCATGTTCATAGAGATGGCGGTGTAGATATTTCATTGTTTGTACAGATAGCAGTGTAGTTATTTCCATGTTTATAGAGATGGCGGTCTAGATATTTCCATGTTTACAGAGATAGTGATGTAGTTATTTCCAAGTTTATAGAGACAGCGTTGTAGATATTTCCATATTTATACAGATAGCGGTGAAGATATTTCCATGTTTATACAGATAGCGGTGTAGATATTTCCAAGTTTATACAGATAGCAGTGTAGATATTTCCATGTTTATAGAGATAGTGGAGTAGATAATTTCAATTTCATACAGAGAGCAGTGTAGATATTTCCAAGTTCATACAGATAGCGGTGTAGATATTTCCACATTTATAGAGATGGCTGTGTAGATATTTCCATGTTCATACAGAGGACGGTGTAGATATTTCCATGTTTATAGGGATGGCGGTGTAGATATTTTCATGTTTACACAGATGGCGGTGTAGATATTTCCATGTTTACACAGATAGCGGTGTAGACATTTCCATGTTTAAACAGAGAGCGGTGTGGATATTTCCATGTTTATGCAGATAGCAGTGTAGATATTTCCATGTTTATACAGATAGCGGTGCGGATATTTCCATGTTTATTCAGGTAGCGGTGCGGATATTTCCATGTTTATACAAATAGTTGGGCAGATATTTCCATGTTTATGCAGATAGCGGTGTAGATATTTCCATCTTAATACAGATGGCGGTGTAGATATGTCCATGTTTGTACAGATGGCGGTGTAGATATTTCCATGTTCATACAGATGGCGGTGTAGATATTTCGAAGTTTATAGAGATAGCGCTGTAGTTATTTCCATATTTATGGAGAAATCTGTGTAGATATTTCCATGTATATTAAGATAGCTGTGTATATATTTCCATGTTCATGCAGATAGCAGTGTAGATATTTCCATGTTCATCCAGATGCTAGTGTACATATATCCATGTTCATACAGATGGCCGTGAAGATATTTCCATGTTCATACAGATGGTGGTGTATATATTTCCATGTTCATACAGATGGTGGTGTAGATCTTTCCATGTTCATACAAATGGCGGTGTAGATAGTTCCATGTTCATAGAGATGGCGGTGCAGATATTTCCATGTTCATACAAATGGCGGTGTAGATATTTACATGTTCATACAGATGGCGGTGTAGATATTTCATGTTCGCACAGATGGCAGTGTACATATTTCCATGTTCATACAGGTGGCGGTGTAGATATTTCCATGTTTATACAGATAGCAGTGTAGTTATTTCCTTGTTTATAGATTTAGCAGTGTAGCTATTTCCATTGATATACAGATAGCTGTGTAGATATTTGCATGTTCATACAGATGGCGGTGTAGATATTTCGAAGTTTATAGAGATAGCGCTGTAGTTATTTCCATATTTATAGAGAAATCTATGTAGATATTTCCATGTATATTCAGATAGCTGTGTAGATATTTCCATGTTCATGCAGATAGCAGTGTAGATATTTCCATGTTCATCCAGATGCTAGTGAACATATATCCATGTTCATACAGATGGCGGTGAAGATATTTCCATGTTCATACAGATGGTGGTGTATATATTTCCATGTTCATACAGATGGTGGTGTAGATCTTTCCATGTTCATACAAATGGCGGTGTAGATAGTTCCATGTTCATAGAGATGGCGGTGTAGATATTTCCATGTTCATACAAATGGCGGTGTAGATATTTCCATGTTCATAGAGATGGCGGGATAGATATTTCCATATTTATAGAGATAGCAGTGTAGTTATTTCCATGTTTATAGAGATAGCAGTGTAGATATTTCCATTGATATACAGATAGCTGTGTAGATATTTGCATGTTCATAGAGATAGCGGTGTAGATATTTCCATGTTCATAAAGATAGCGGTGTAGATATTTCCATGTTCATACAGATAGCGGTGTAGATATTTCCATGTTCATACAGATAACGGTGTGGATATTTCCTTGTTCATACAGTTAGCGGTATAGATATTTCCATGTTCATACAGATGGCGGTGTAGATATTTACATGTTCATATAGATGGCGGTGTAGATATTTCCATGTTCATACAGATAGCGGTGTAGATATTTCCATGTTCATACAGATAGCGGTCTAGATATTTCCATGTTCATACAGATAGCGGCGTAGATATTTCCATGTTCATACCAATAGCGGTGTAGACATTTCCATGTTCATACATTTAGCGGTGTACATATTTCCATGTTCATACAGATGGCGGTGAAGATATTCATATGTTCATACAGATGGCGGTGTAGATATTTCCATGTTCGTACGGATGGCAGTGTAGATATTTCCATGTTCATACAGGTGGCAGGGTAGATATTTCCATGTTTATACAGATAGCAGTTTAGTTATTTCCATGTTAATAGAGATAGTTGTGTAGATATTTCCATTGATATACAGATAGCTGTGTAGATATTTGCATGTTCATACAGATAGCGGTGTAGATATTTCCATGTTCGTACAGATAGCGTTGTAGATATTTCCATGTTCATTCAGATAGCCGTGTAGATATTTCCATGTTCATACAGATAACGGTGTAGATATTTCCATGTTCATACAGACAGCGGTGTAGATATTTCCATGTTCATACAGTTAGCGGTGTAGATATTTCCATGTTCATACAGATGGCGGTGTAGATATTTTCATGTTCATACAGATGGCCGTATAGATATTTCCATGTTCGTACAGATGGCGGTGTAGATGTTTCCATGTTCATAGAGATGGCGGTGTAGATATTTCCACGTTTATGCAGATAGCGGTATAGATATTTCCATGTTTATACAGATGGCGGTGTAGATATGTCCATGTTTATAGAGACGGCGGTCTAGATATTTCCATGTTTTCAGAGATAGGTGTGTAGTTATTTCCAAGTTTATAGAGACAGCGTTGTAGATATTTCCATGTTTATACAGATAGCGGTGAAGATATTTCCATGTTTATACAGATAGCGGTGTAGATATTTCCATGTTTATACAGATAGCAGTGTAGATATTTCCATGTTTATAGAGATAGTGGTGTAGATAATTTCAATTTTATACAGAGAGCAGTGTAGATATTTCCAAGTTCACACAGATGGCGGTGTAGATATTTCGATGTTTATAGGGATGGCAGTGTAGATATTTTCATGTTTACACAGATGGCAGTGTAGATATTTCCATGTTTACACAGATAGCGGTGTGGATATTTCCATGTTTATGCAGATAGCAGTGTAGATATTTCCATGTTTATACAGATAGCGGTGCGGATATTTCCATGTTTATACAGATAGTTGAACAGATATTTCCATGTTTATACAGATAGCGGTGTAGATATTTCCATCTTAATACAGATGGCGGTGTAGATATGTCCATGTTTGTACAGATGGCGGTGTAGATATTTCCATGTTCAAACAGATGGCGGTGTAGATATTTCGAAGTTTATAGAGATAGCGCTGTAGTTATTTCCATATTTATAGAGAAATCTCTGTAGATATTTCCAAGTATATTCAGATAGCTGTGTAGATATTTCCATGTTCATGCAGATAACGGTGTAGATATTTCCATGTTCATCCAGATGCCGGTGTACATATTTCCATGTTCATACAGATGGCGGTGAAGTTATTTCCATGTTAATACAGATGGTGGTGTAGATATTTCCATGTTCATACAAATGGCGGTGTAGATATTTCCATATTCATAGAGATGGCGGTGTAGATATTTCCATGTTCATACAAATGGCGGTGTAGATATTTCCATCTTCATAGAGATGGCGGTGTAGATATTTCCATATTTATACAGATAGCAGTGTAGTTATTTCCATGTTTATAGAGATAGCAGTGTAGATATTTCCATTGATATACAGATAGCTGTGTAGATATTTGCATGTTCATAGAGATAGCGGTGTAGATATTTCCATGTTCATACAGATAGCGGTGTAGATATTTCCATGTTCATACTGATAGCGGTGTAGATATTTCCATGTTCATACAGATAGCGGTGTAGATATTTCCATGTTCATACAGATAGCGGTGTAGATATTTCCATGTTCATACAGTTAGCGGTGTAGATATTTCCATGTTCATACAGATGGTGGTGTAGATATTTACATGTTCATACAGATGGCGGTGTAGATATATCCATGTTCATACAGATGGCGGTGTAGATATTTCCATGTTCATACAGATAGCGGTGTAGATATTTCCATCTTCATACAGATAGCGGTGTTGATATTTCCATGTTCTTACCGATAGTTGTGTAGATATTTCCATGTTCATACAGTTCGCGGTGTAGATATTTCCATGTTCTTACAGATGGCAGTGTAGATATTTACATGTTCATACAGATGGCGGTGTAGATATTTCCATGTTCGTACGGATGGCAGTGTAGATATTTCCAAGTTCATACAGGTGGCGGTGTAGATATTTCCATGTTTATACAGATAGCAGAGTAGTTATTTCCATGTTTATAGGGATGGCTGTTTAGATATTTGCATTGATATACAGATAGCTGTGTAGATATTTGCATGTTCATACAGAAAACGGGGTACATGTTTCCATATTCGTACAGATAGCCGTGTAGATATTTCCATGTTCATACAGATAGCGGTGTAGATATGTCCATGTTTGTACAGATGGCGGTGTAGATATTTCCATGTTCATACAGATGGCGGTGTAGATATTTCGAAGTTTATAGAGATAGCGCTGTAGTTATTTCCATATTTATGTAGAAATCTGTGTAGATATTTCCATGTATATTAAGATAGCTGTGTATATATTTCCATGTTCATGCAGATAGCAGTGTAGATATTTCCATGTTCATCCAGATGCTAGTGTACATATATCCATGTTCATACAGATGGCGGTGAAGATATTTCCATGTTCATACAGATGGTGGTGTATATATTTCCATGTTCATACAGATGGTGGTGTATATATTTCCATGTTCATACAGATGGTGGTGTAGATCTTTCCATGTTCATACAAATGGCGGTGTAGATAGTTCCATGTTCATAGAGATGGCGGTGTAGATATTTCCATGTTCATACAAATGGCGGTGTAGATATTTACATGTTCATACAGATGGCGGTGTAGATATTTCATGTTCGCACAGATGGCAGTGTACATATTTCCATGGTCATACAGGTGGCGGTGTAGATATTTCCATGTTTATACAGATAGCAGTGTAGTTATTTCCATGTTTATAGATTTAGCAGTGTAGCTATTTCCATTGATATACAGATAGCTGTGTAGATATTTGCATGTTCATACAGATGGCGGTGTAGATATTTCGAAGTTTATAGAGATAGCGCTGTAGTTATTTCCATATTTATAGAGAAATCTGTGTAGATATTTCCATGTATATTCAGATAGCTGTGTAGATATTTCCATGTTCATGCAGATAGCAGTGTAGATATTTCCATGTTCATCTAGATGCTAGTGAACATATATCCATGTTCATACAGATGGCGGTGAAGATATTTCCATCTTCATACAGATGGTGGTGTATATATTTCCATGTTCATACAGATGGTGGTGTAGATCTTTCCATGTTCATACAAATGGCGGTGTAGATAGTTCCATGTTCATAGAGACGGCGGTGTAGATATTTCCATGTTCATACAAATGGCGGTGTAGATATTTCCATGTTCATAGAGATGGCGGGATAGATATTTCCATATTTACAGAGATAGCAGTGTAGTTATTTCCATGTTTATAGAGATAGCAGTGTAGATATTTCCATTGATATACAGATAGCTGTGTAGATATTTGCATGTTCATAGAGATAGCGGTGTAGATATTTCCATGTTCATAAAGATAGCGGTGTAGATATTTCCATGTTCATACAGATAGCGGTGCAGATATTTCCATGTTCATACAGATAACGGTGTGGATATTTCCTTGTTCATACAGTTAGCGGTATAGATATTTCCATGTTCATAAAGATGGCGGTGTAGATATTTCCATGTTCATACAGATAGCGGCGTAGATATTTCCATGTTCATACCAATAGCGGTGTAGACATTTCCATGTTCATACATTTAGCGGTGTACATATTTCCATGTTCATACAGATGGCGGAGAAGATATTCATATGTTCATACAGATGGCGGTGTAGATATTTCAATGTTCGTACGGATAGCAGTGTAGATATTTCCATGTTCATACAGGTGGCAGGGTAGATATTTCCATGTTTATACAGATAGCAGTGTAGTTATTTCCATGTTAATAGAGATAGTTGTGTAGATATTTCCATTGATATACAGATAGCTGTGTAGATATTTGCATGTTCATACAGATAGCGGTGTAGATATTTCCATGTTCGTACAGATAGCGTTGTAGATATTTCCATGTTCATTCAGATAGCGGTGTAGATATTTCCATGTTCATACAGATAACGGTGTAGATATTTCCATGTTCATACAGACAGCGGTGTAGATATTTCCATGTTCATACAGTTAGCGGTGTAGATATTTCCATGTTCATACAGATGGCGGTGTAGATATTTTCATGTTCATACAGATGGCGGTATAGATATTTCCATGTTCGTACAGATGGCGGTGTAGATGTTTCCATGTTCATAGAGATGGCGGTGTAGATATTTCCACGTTTATGCAGATAGCGGTATAGATATTTCCATGTTTATACAGATGGCGGTGTAGATATGTCCATGTTTATAGAGATGGCAGTCTAGATATTTCCATGTTTTCAGAGATAGGTGTTTTGTTATTTCCAAGTTTATAGAGACAGCGTTGTAGATATTTCCATTTTTATACAGATAGCGGTGAAGATATTTCCATGTTTATACAGATAGCGGTGTAGATATTTCCATGTTTATACAGATAGCAGTGTAGATATTTCCATGTTTATAGAGATAGTGGTGTAGATAATTTCAATTTTATACAGAGAGCAGTGTAGATATTTCCAAGTTCACACAGATGGCGGTGTAGATATTTCGATGTTTATAGGGATGGCAGTGTAGATATTTTCATGTTTACACAGATGGCAGTGTAGATATTTCCATGTTTACACAGATAGCGGTGTGGATATTTCCATGTTTATTCAGATAGCAGTGTAGATATTTCCATGTTTATACAGATAGCGGTGCGGATATTTCCATGTTTATACAGATAGTTGAACAGATATTTCCATGTTTATACAGATAGCGGTGTAGATATTTCCATCTTAATACAGATGACGGTGTAGATATGTCCATGTTTGTACAGATGGCGGTGTAGATATTTCCATGTTCAAACAGATGGCGGTGTAGATATTTCGAAGTTTATAGAGATAGCGCTGTAGTTATTTCCATATTTATAGAGAAATCTCTGTAGATATTTCCAAGTATATTCAGATAGCTGTGTAGATATTTCCATGTTCATGCAGATAACGGTGTAGATATTTCCATGTTCATCCAGATGCCGGTGTACATATTTCCATGTTCATACAGATGGCGGTGAAGATATTTCCATGTTAATACAGATGGTGGTGTAGATATTTCCATGTTCATACAAATGGCGGTGTAGATATTTCCATATTCATAGAGATGGCGGTGTAGATATTTCCATGTTCATACAAATGGCGGTGTAGATATTTCCATCTTCATAGAGATGGCGGTGTAGATATTTCCATATTTATACAGATAGCAGTGTAGTTATTTCCATGTTTATAGAGATAGCAGTGTAGATATTTCCATTGATATACAGATAGCTGTGTAGATATTTGCATGTTCATACAGATAGCGGTGTAGATATTTCCATGTTCATACAGATAGCGGTGTAGATATTTCCATGTTCATACTGATAGCAGTGTAGATATTTCCATGTTCATACAGATAGCGGTGTAGATATTTCCATGTTCATACAGATAGCGGTGTAGATATTTCCATGTTCATACAGTTAGCGGTGTAGATATTTCCATGTTCATACAGATGGCGGTGTAGATATTTACATGTTCATACAGATGGCGGTGTAGATATATCCATGTTCATACAGATGGCGGTGTAGATATTTACATGTTCATACAGATAGCGGTGTAGATATTTCCATCTTCATACAGATAGCGGTGTAGATATTTCCTTTTTCTTACCGATAGTTGTGTAGATATTTCCATGTTCATACAGTTCGCGGTGTAGATATTTCCATGTTCTTACAGATGGCAGTGTAGATATTTACATGTTCATACAGATGGCGGTGTAGATATTTCCATGTTCGTACGGATGGCAGTGTAGATATTTCCAAGTTCATACAGGTGGCGGTGTAGATATTTCCATGTTTATACAGATAGCAGAGTAGTTATTTCCATGTTTATAGGGATAGCTGTGTAGATATTTGCATTGATATACAGATAGCTGTGTAGATATTTGCATGTTCATACAGAAAGCGGGGTAGATGTTTCCATATTCGTACAGATAGCCGTGTAGATATTTCCATGTTCATACAGATAGCGGTGTAGATATGTCCATGTTTGTACAGATGGCGGTGTAGATATTTCCATGTTCATACAGATGGCGGTGTAGATATTTCGAAGTTTATAGAGATAGCGCTGTAGTTATTTCCATATTTATGAAGAAATCTGTGTAGATATTTCCATGTATATTAAGATAGCTGTGTATATATTTCCATGTTCATGCAGATAGCAGTGTAGATATTTCCATGTTCATCCAGATGCTAGTGTACATATATCCATGTTCATACAGATGGCGGTGAAGATATTTCCATGTTCATACAGATGGTGGTGTATATATTTCCATGTTCATACAGATGGTGGTGTAGATCTTTCCATGTTCATACAAATGGCGGTGTAGATAGTTCCATGTTCATAGTGATGGCGGTGTAGATATTTCCATGTTCATACAAATGGTGGTGTAGATATTTACATGTTCATACAGATGGCGGTGTAGATATTTCATGTTCGCACAGATGGCAGTGTACATATTTCCATGTTCATACAGGTGGCGGTGTAGATATTTCCATGTTTATACAGATAGCAGTGTAGTTATTTCCATGTTTATAGATTTAGCAGTGTAGCTATTTCCATTGATATACAGATAGCTGTGTAGATATTTGCATGTTCATACAGATGGCGGTGTAGATATTTCGAAGTTTATAGAGATAGCGCTGTAGTTATTTCCATATTTATAGAGAAATCTGTGTAGATATTTCCATGTATATTCAGATAGCTGTGTAGATATTTCCATGTTCATGCAGATAGCAGTGTAGATATTTCCATGTTCATCCAGATGCTAGTGAACATATATCCATGTTCATACAGATGGCGGTGAAGATATTTCCATGTTCATACAGATGGTGGTGTATATATTTCCATGTTCATACAGATGGTGGTGTAGATCTTTCCATGTTCATACAAATGGCGGTGTAGATAGTTCCATGTTCATAGAGATGGCGGTGTAGATATTTCCATGTTCATACAAATGGCGGTGTAGATATTTCCATGTTCATAGAGATGGCGGGATAGATATTTCCATATTTATAGAGAGAGCAGTGTAGTTATTTCCATGTTTATAGAGATAGCAGTGTAGATATTTCCAAGTTCATACAGGTGGCGGTGTAGATATTTCCATGTTTATACAGATAGCAGAGTAGTTATTTCCATGATTATAGAGATAGCTGTGTAGATAATTGCATTGATATACAGATAGCTGTGTAGATATTTGCATGTTCATACAGAAAGCGGGGTAGATGTTTCCATATTCGTACAGATAGCCGTGTAGATATTTCCATGTTCATACAGATAGCGGTGTAGATATTTCCACGTTTATAGAGATGGCGGTGTAGATATTTCCATGTTCATACAGATGGCGGTGTAGATATTTCCATGTTTATAGGGATGGCGGTGTAGATATTTTCATGTTTACACAGAAGGCGGTGTAGATATTTCCATGTTTAAACAGATAGCAGTGTAGACATTTCCATGTTTACACAGATGGCGGTGTGGATATTTCCATGTTTATGCAAATAGCAGTGTAGGTATTTTCGTGTTTACACAGATAGCGGTGCGGATATTTCCAAGTTTATACAGATAGTTGGGCAGATATTTCCATGTTTATACAGATAGCGGTGTAGATATTTCCATCTTAATACAGATGGCGGTGTAGATATGTCCATGTTCAAACAGATGGCGGTGTAGATATTTCCATGTACATACAGATGGCGGTGAAGATATTTCGATGTTTATAGAGATAGCGCTGTAGTTATTTCCATACTTATAGAGAAATCTGTGTAGATATTTCCATGTATATTCAGATATTTGTGTAGATATTTCCATGTTCATGCAGATAGCGGTGTAGATATTTCCATGTTCATCCAGATGCCGGTGTACATATATCCATGTTCATACAGATTGCGATGAAGATATTTCCATGTTCATACAGATGGCGGTGTAGGTATTTCCATGTTCATACAAATGGCGGTGTAGTAACTTCCATGTTCATAGAGATGGCGGTGTAGATATTTCCAGGTTAATACAAATGGCGGTGTAGATATTTCCATGTTCATAGAGATGGCGGTGTAGATATTTCCATGTTTGAACAGATAGCAATGTAGGTATTTCCATGTTTATAGAGATACCAGTGTGGATATTTCCATTGATATACAGATAGCTTTGTAGATATTTGCATGTTCATACAGATAGCGGTGTAGATATTTCCATGTTCATACAGATAGCGGTGTAGATATTTCCATGTTCATACAGATAGAGGTGTGGATATTTCCATGTTCATACAGATAGCGGTGTAGATATTTCCATGTTCATACAGATAGCGGTGTAGATATTTCCATGTTCATACTCATAGCGGTGTAGATATTTCCATGTTCATACAGATAGCGGTGTAGATATTTCCATGTTCATACAGATAGCGGTGTAGATATTTCCATCTTCGTACAGATAGCGGTGTAGATATTTCCATATTCATACAGATAGCGGTGTAGGTATTTCCATGTTCATACAGATAACGGTGTAGATATTTCCATGTTCATACTGATAACGGTGTAGATATTTCCATGTTCATACAGTTAGCGGTGTAGATATATCCATGTTAATACAGATGGCGGTGTAGATATTTACATGTTCATACAGATGGCGGTATGGATATTTCCATGTTCGTACAGATGGCGGTGTAGGTATTTCCATGTTCATAGAGATGGCGGTGTAGATATTTCCATGTTTATGCAGATAGCGGTATAGATATTTCCATGTTTATACAGATGGTGGTGTAGATATTTCCATGTTTATAGAGATGGCGGTCTAGATATTTCCATGTTGACAGAGATAGTGGTGTAGTTATTTCCAAGTTTATAGAGACTGCGTTGTAGATATTTCCATGTTTATACAGATAGCGGTGAAGATATTTCCATGTTTATACAGATAGCGCTGTAGATATTTCCATGTTTATACAGATAGCAGTGTAGATATTTCCATGTTTATAGAGATAGTGGTGTAGATAATTTCAATTTTATACAGAGAGCAGTGTAGATATTTCCAAGTTAATACAGATAGCGGTGTAGATATTTCCACGTTTATAGAGATGGCGGTGTAGATATTTCCATGTTCATACAGATAGCGGTGTAGATATTTCCATGTTCATACAGTTAGCGTTGTAGATATTTCCATGTTCATACAGATGGCGGTGTAGATATTTACATGTTCATACAGATGGCGGTATAGATATTTCCATGTTCATACAGATGGTGGTGTAGATATTTCCATGTTCATAGAGATGGCGGTGTAGATACTTCCATGTTTATGCTGATAACGGTATAGATATTTCCATGTTTATAAAGATGGTGGTGTAGATATTTCCATGTTTATAGAGATGGCGGTCTAGATATTTCCATGTTTACAGAGATAGTGGTGTAGTTATTTCCAAGTTTATAGAGACAGCGTTATAGATATTTCCATGTTTATATAGATAGCAGTGAAGATATTTCCGTATTTATACAGATAGAGGTGTAGATATTTCCAAGTTTATACAGATATCAGTGTAGATATTTCCATGTTTATAGAGATAGTGGTGTAGATAATTTCAATTTCATACAGAGAGCAGTGTAGATATTTCCAAGTTCATACAGATAGCGGTGTAGATATTTCCACGTTTCTAGAGCTGGCTGTGTAGATATTTCCATGTTCATAGATATGGCGGTGTAGATATTTCCGTGTTCATACAAATGGCGGTGTAGATATTTCCATGTTCATAGAGATGGCGGTGTAGATATTTCATTGTTTGTACAGATAGCAGTGTAGTTATTTCCATGTTTATAGAGATAGCAGTGTAGATATTTCCATTGATATACAGATAGCTCTGTAGATATTTGCATGTTCATACAGATAGCGGTGTAGATATTTCCATGCTCATACAGATAGCGGTGTAGATATTTCCATGCTCATACAGATAGCGGTGTAGATATTTTCATGTTCATACAGTTAGCGGTGTAGATATTTCCATGTTCATACAAATGGCGTTGTAGATATTTACATGTTCATACAGATGGCGGTGTAGATATTTCATATTCGCACAGATGGCAGTGTAGATATTTCCATGTTCATACAGGTGGCGGTGTAGATATTTCCATGTTTATACAGATAGCAGTGTAGTTATTTCCATGTTTATAGATTTAGCAGTGTAGCTATTTCCATTGATATACAGATAGCTCTGTAGATATTTGCATGTTCATACAGATAGCGGTGTAGATATTTCCATGCTCATACAGATAGCGGTGTAGATATTTCCATGCTCATACAGATAGCGGTGTAGATATTTTCATATTCATACAGTTAGCGGTGTAGATATTTCCATGTTCATACAAATGGCAGTGTAGATATTTACATGTTCTTACAGATGGCGGTGTAGATATTTCATGTTCGCACTGATGGCAGTGTACATATTTCCATGTTCATACAGGTGGCGGTGTAGATATTTCCATGTTTATACAGATAGAAGTGTAGTTATTTCCATGTTTATAGATTTAGCAGTGTAGCTATTTCCATAGATATATTGATAGCTGTGTAGATATTTGCATGTTCATACAGATGGCGGTGTAGATATTTCAAAGTTTATAGAGATAGCGCTGTAGTTATTTCCATATTTATAGAGAAATCTGTGTAGATATTTCCATGTATATGCAGATAGGTGTGTAGATATTTCCATCTTCATGCAGATAGCGGTGTAGATATTTCCATCTTCATCCAGATGCCGGTGTAGATATATCCATGTTCATACAGATTGCAGTGAAGATATTTCCATGTTCATACAGATGGCGGTGTAGATATTTCCATGTTCATACACATGGCGGTGTAGATATTTCCATGTTCATAGAGATGGCGGTGTAGATATTTCCATGTTCATACAAATGGCGGTGTAGATATTTCCATGTTCATAGAGATGGCAGTGTATATATTTCCATGTGTATACACATAGCAGTGTAGTTATTTCCATGTTTATAGAGATAGCAGTGTAGATATTTCCATTGATATTCAGATATCTGTGTAGATATTTGCATGTTCATACAGATAGCGGTGTAGATATTTCCATGTTCATACTGATAGCAGTGTAGATATTTCCATGTTCATACAGTTAGCGGTGTAGATATTTCCATGTTCATACAGATGGCGGTGTAGATATTTCCATGTTCATACAGATGGCGGTGTAGATATTTACATGTTCATACAGATGGCGGTGTAGATATTTCCATGTTCGTACGGATGGCAGTGTAGATATTTCCATGTTCATACAGGTGGCGGTGTAGATATTCCCATGTTTTTACAGATAGCTGTGTAGTTATTTCCATGTTTCTACAGATAGCAGTGTAGATATTTCCATGTTTATAGAGATAGTGGTGTAGATAATTTCAATTTTATACAGATAGCAGTGTAGATATTTCCAAGTTCATACAGATAGCGGTGTAGATATTTCCACGTTTATAGAGATGGCGGTGTAGATATATCCATGTTCATACAGATGGCGGTGTAGATATTTCCATGTTTTTAGAGATGGCGGTGTAGATATTTTCACGTTTACACAGATGGCGGTGGAGATATTTCCATGTTTACACAGATAGCGGTGCAGACATTTCAATGTTTACACAGATAGCGGTGTGGATATTTCCATGTTTATGCAGATAGCGGTGTAGATATTTCCATGTTTATACAGATAGCGGTGTAGATATTTCCATTTTAATACAGATGGCGGTGAAGATATGTCCATGTTCGTACAGATGGCCGTGTAGATATTTCCATGTTCATACGGATGGCGGTGTAGATATTTCGAAGTTTATGGAGATAGCGCGGTAGTTATTTCCATATTTATAGAGAAATCTCTGTAGATATTTCCATGTATATGCAGATAGCTGTGTAGATATTTCCATGTTCATACAGATAGCGGTGCAGATATTTCCATCTTCATCCAGATGCCGGTGTAGATATATCCATGTTCATGCAGATGGCAGTGAAGATATTTCCGTGTTCATACAGATGGCGGTGAAGATATTTCCATGTTCATAGAGATGGCGGTGCAGATATTTCCATGTTCATACAAATGGCGTTGTAGATATTTCCATGTTCATAGAGATGGCGGTGTAGATATTTCATTGTTTGTACAGATAGCAGTGTAGTTATTTCCATGTTTATAGAGATAGCAGTGTAGATATTTCCATTGATATACAGATAGCTGTGTAGATATTTGCATGTTCATACAGATAGCGGTGTAGATATTTCCATCCTCATACAGATAGCAGTGTGGATATTTCCATGTTCATACAGATAGCGGTGCAGATATTTCCATGTTCATACAGATAGCGGTGTAGTTATTTAAATGTTCGCACGGATGGCAGTGTAGATATTTCCATGTTCATACAGGTGGCGGTGTAGATATTTCCATGTTTATACAGATTGCAGTGTAGTTATTTCCATGTTTATAGAGATAGCAGTGTAGATATTTCCGTTGATATACAGATAGCTGTGTAGATATTTGCATGTTCATACAGATAGCGGTGTAGATATTTCCATGTTCGTACAGATAGCGGTGTAGATATTTCCACGTTTATAGAGATGGCAGTGCAGATATTTCCATGTTTATAGAGATAGTGGTGTAGATAATTTCAATTTTATACAGATAGCAGCGTAGATATTTCCAAGTTCATACAGATAGCGGTGTAGATATTTCCACGTTTATAGAGATGGCGGTGTAGATATTTCCATGTTCATACAGATGGCGGTGTAGATATTTCCATGTTTTTAGATATGGCGGTGTAGATATTTTCACGTTTACAGACATGGCGGTGGAGATATTTCCATGTTTACAAAGATAGCGGTGCAGACATTTCCATGTTTACACAGATAGCGGTGTGGATATTTCCATGTTTATGCAGATGGCGGTGTAGATATTTCCATGTTTATACAGATAGCGGTGCGGATATTTCCATGTTTATACAGATATTTGGGCAGATATTTCCATGTTTAAACAGATTGCGGTGTGGATATTTCCATCCTAATACAGATGGCGGTGTAGATATGTGCATGTTCGTACAGATGGCGGTGTAGATATTTCCATGTTCATACAGATGGCGGTGTAGATATTTCGAAGTTTGTAGAGATGGCGCTGTAGTTATTTCCATATTTATAGAGAAATCTGTGTAGATATTTCCATGTATATGCAGATAGCTATGTAGATATTTCCATGTTCATGCAGATAGCGGTGTAGATATTTCCATGTTCATCCAGATGCCGGTGTAGATATATCCATGTTCATACAGATGGCGGTGAAGGTATTTCCATGTTCATACAGATGGCGGTGTAGATATTTCCATGTTCATACACATGGCGGTGTAGATATTTCCATGTTCATACAGATAGCGATGTAGATATTTCCATGGTCATACAGTTAGCGGTTTAGATATTTCCATGTCCATAGAGATGGCCGTGTAGATATTTACATGTTCATACAGATGGCGGTGTACATATTTCCATGTTCGTACAGATGGCCGTGTAGATATTTCCATGTTCTTAGAGATGGCGGTGTAGATATTTCGAAGTTTATAGAGATAGCACTGTAGTTATTTCCATATTTATAGAGAAATCTGTGTAGATATTTCCATGTTCATCCAGATGGCTGTGTAGATATTTCCATGTTCATACACATGGCGGTGTAGATATTTCCAAGTTCATAGAGATGGCGGTGTAGATATTTCCATGTTCATACAAATGGTTGTGTAGATATTTCCATGTTCATAGAGATGGCAGTGTAGATATTTCCATGTTTATACACATAGCAGTGTAGTTATTTCCATGTTTATAGAGATAGCAGTGTAGATAGTTCGATTGATATACAGATAGCTGTGTAGATATTTATATGTTCATACAGATGGCGGTGTAGATATTTCCATGTTCGTACAGGTGACGGTGTAGGTATTTCCATGTTTATACAGATAGCAGTGTAGTTATTTCCAAGTTTATAGAGATAGCATTGTAGATATTTCCATTGGTATACATATAGTTGTGTAGATATTTGCATGTTCATACTGATAGCGGTGTAGATATTTCCATGTTCGTACAGATAGCGGTGTAGATATTTCCATGTTCATACAGATAGCGGTGTAGATATTTCCATGTTCATACAGATAACGGTGTAGATATTTTCATGTTCATACACATAGCTGTGTAGATATTTCCATGTTCAAACAGTTAGCGGTGTAGATATTTCCATGTTCATACAGAGGGCGGTGTAGATATTTACATGTTCATGCAGATGGCGGTGTAGATATTTCCATGTTCGTACAGATGGCGGTGTAGATATTTCCATGTTCATAGAGATGGTGGTGTATATATTTCCATGTTTATGCAGATAGCGGTATAGATATTTCCATGTTTATACAGATGGTGTTGTAGATATTTCCATGTTTATAGAGATGGCGGTCTAGATATTTCCATGTTTATCGAGATAGTGGTGTAGTTATTTCCAAGTTCATAGGGACAGCATTGTAGATATTTCCATGTTTATACAGATAGCGGTGAAGATATTTCCATGTTTATACAGAGAGCGATGTAGATATTTCCATGTTTATACAGATAGCAGTGTAGATATTTCCATGTTTATAGAGATAGTGGTGTAGATAATTTCAATTTTATACATATATCTGTGTAGATATTTCCAAGTTCATACAGATAACGGTGTAGATATTTCCACGTTTATAGAGATGGCGGTGTAGATATTTCCATGTTCATACAGATAGCGGTGTAGATATTTCCATGTTTTTAGAGATGGCGGTGTAGATATTTTCACGTTTACACAGACGGCGGTGGAGATATTTCCATGTTTACACAGATAGCGGTGTAGACATTTCCATGTTTACACAGATAGCGGTGTGGATATTTCCATGTTTATGCAGATAGCGGTGTAGATATTTCCATGTTTATACAGATAGCGGTGCGGATATTTCCATGTTTCTACAGATAGTTGGGCAGATATTTCCATGCTTATACAGATAGCGGTGTAGATATTTCCATCTTAATACAGATGGCGGTGTAGAAATATCCATGTTCGTAAAGATGGCGGTGAAGATATTTCCATGTTCATACAGATGGCGGTGTAGATATTTCCATGTTCATACAAATGGCGGTGTAGATATTTCCATGTTCATACACATGGCGGTGTAGATATTTCCGTGCTGATACAAATGGCGGTGTAGATATTTCCATGTTCATAGAGATGGCGGTGTACATATTTCCATGTTTATGCAGATAGCGGTATAGGTATTTCCATGTTTATACAGATGGTGGTGTAGATATTTCCATGTTTATAGAGACGGCGGTCTAGATATTTCCATGTTTATAGAGATAGTGGTGTAGTTATTTCCAAGTTTATAGAGACAGCGTTGTAGATATTTCCATGTTTATAAAGATAGCGGTGAAGAAATTTCCATGTTTATACAGATAGCGATGTAGATATTTCCATGTTTATACAGACAGCAGTGTAGATATTTCCATGTTTATAGAGATAGTGGTGTAGATAATTTCAATTTTATACAGATAGCAGTGTAGATATTTCCATGTTCATAGAGATGGCGGTGTAGATATTTCCATGTTCATACAAATGGAGGTGTAGATATTTCCATGTTCATAGAGATGGCGGCGTAGGTATTTCCATGTTTATACAGATAGCAGTGTAGTTATTTCCATGTTTATAGAGATAGAAGTGTAGATATTTCCATTGATATACACATAGCTGTGTAGATATTTGCATGTTCATACTGATAGCGGTGTTGATATTTCCATCTTCGTACAGATAGCGGTGTAGATATTTCCATGTTGATACAGATAGCGGTGTAGATATTTCCATGTTCATACAGATAGCGGTGTAGATATTTCCATGTTCGTACAGATAGCGGTGTAGATATTTCCATGTTCGTACAGATAGCGGTGTAGATATTTCCATGTTCATACAGATAACGGTGTAGATATTTCCATGTTCATACAGATAGCGGTGTAGATATTTCCATGTTTATTCAGTTAGCGGTGTAGATATTTCCATGTTCTTACAGATGGCGGTGTAGATATTTACATGTTCATACAGATGGCGGTGTAGATATTTCCATGTTCATAGAGATGGCGGTGTAGATATTTCCATGTTTATGCAGATAGCGGTATAGATATTTCCATGTTTATAGAGATAGTGGTGAAGTTATTTCCAAGTTTATAGAGACAGCATTGTAGATATTTCCATGTTTATACAGATAGCGGTGAAGATATTTCCATGTTTATACAGATAGCGGTGTAGATATTTACATGTTTATACAGATAGCAGTGTAGATATTTCCATGTTTATTGAGATAGTGGTGTAGATAATTTCAATTTTATACAGATAGCTGTGTAGATATTTCCAAGTTCATACAGATACCGGTGTAGATATTTCCACGTTTATAGAGATGGCGGTGTATATATATCCATGTTCATACAGATCGCGGTGTAGATATTTCCATGTTTTTAGAGATGGCGGTGTAGATATTTTCATGTTAAAACAGATGGCGGTGGAGATATTTCCATGTTTACACAGATAGCGGTGCAGACATTTCCATGTTTACACAGATAGCGGTGTGGATATTTCCATGTTTATGCAGATAGCGGTGTAGATATTTCCATGTTTATACAGATAGCGGTGTAGATATTTCCATCTTAATACAGATGGCGGAGTAGATATGTCCATGTTCGTACAGATGGCGGTGTAGATATTTCCATGTTCATACAGATGGCGGTGTAGATATTTCGAAGTTTATAGACATAGCGCGTTAGTTATTTCCATATTTATAGAGAAATCTCTGTAGATATTTCCATGTATATGCAGATAGCTGTGTAGATATTTCCATGTTCATGCAGATAGCGGTTCAGATATTTCCATGTTCATCCAGATGCCGGTGTAGATATATCCATGTTCATACAGATGGCGGTGAAGATATTTCCGTGTTCATACAGATGGCGGTGTAGATATTTCCATGTTCATACACATGGCGGTGGAGATATTTCCATGTTCATAGAGATGGCGGTGTAGATATTTCCATGTTCATAGAGATGGCGGTGTAGATATTTCCATGTTCATAGAGATGGCGGTGTAGATATTTCATTGTTTGTACAGATAGCAGTGTAGTTATTTCCATTATTATAGAGATAGCAGTGTAGATATTTCCATTGATATACAGATAGCTGTGTAGATATTTGCATGTTCATACAGATAGCGGTGTAGATATTTCCATGCTCATACATATAGCGGTGTAGATATTTCCATGTTCATACAGATAGCGGTGCAGATATTTGCATGTTCATACAGATAGCGGTGTAGATATTTCCATTTTCATACATTTAGCGGTGTAAATATTTCCATGTTCATACAGTTAGTGGTGTAGATATTTCCATGTTCATACAGATGGCGGTGTAGATATCTACATGTTCATACAGATGGCGGTGTAGATATTCAAATGTTCGCACGGATGGCAGTGTAGATATTTCCATGTTCATACTGGTGGCAGTGTAGATATTTCCATGTTTATACAGATAGCAATGTAGTTATTTCCATGTTTATGGAAATAGCAGTGCAGATATTTCCGTTGATATATAGATAGCTGTGTAGATATTTCCAAGTTCATACAGATAACGGGGTAGATATTTCCATGTTCATACAGATAGCCTTGTAGATATTTCCATGTTCATACAGTTAGCGGTGTAGCTATTTCCATGTTCATACAGATGGCGGTGTAGATATTTACATGTTCATACAGATGGCGGTGTAGATATTTCCATGTTCCTACAGAAGGCATTGTAGATATTTCCATGTTCATAGAGATGGCGGTGTAGATATTTCCATGTTTCTGCAGATAGCGGTATAGGTATTTCCATGTTTATACATATGGTGGTGTAGATATTTCCATGTTTACAGAGATGGCGGTCTAGATATTTCCATGTTTATAGAGATAGTAGTGTAGTTATTTCCAAGTTTAAAGAGACAGCGTTGTAGATATTTACATGTTTATAAAGATAGCGGTGAAGATATTTCCATGTTTATACAGATAGCGGTGTAGATATTTCCATGTTTATACAGACAGCAGTGTAGATATTTCCATGTTTATAGAGATAGTGGTGTGGATAATTTCAATTTTATACAGATAGCAGTGTAGATATTTTCAAGTTCATACAGATAGCGGTGTAGATATTTCCACGTTTATAGAGATGGCGGAGTAGATATTTCCATGTTCATACAGATGGCGGTGTAGATATTTCCATGATTTTAGAGATGGCGGTGTAGATATTTTCACGTTTACAGAGATGGCGGTGGAGATATTTTCATGTTTACAAAGATAGCGGTGCAGACATTACCATGTTTACACAGATAGCGGTGTGGATATTTCCATGTTTATGCAGATGGCGGTGTAGATATTTCCATCTTAATACAGATGTCGGTGTAGATATGCCCATGTTCGTACAGATGGCGGTGTAGATATTTGCATGTTCATACAGATGGCGGTGTAGATATTTCGAAGTTTATAGAGATAGCGCTGTAGTTATTTCCATATTTATAGAGAAATCTGTGTAGATATTTCCATGTATATACAGATAGGTGTGTAGATATTTCCATGTTCATGCAGATAGCGGTGTAGGTATTTCCATGTTCATCCAGATACCGGTGTAGATATATCCATGATCATACAGATGGCGGTGAAGATATTTCCATGTTCATACAGATGGCGGTGTAGATATTTCCATGTTCATACACAGGGCGGTGTAGATATTTCCATGTTCATAGAGATGGCGGTGTAGATATTTCCATGTTCATACAAATGGCAGTGTAGATATTTCCGTGTTCATAGAGATGGCAGTGTAGATATTTCCATGTTTATACAGATAGCAGTGTAGTTATTTCCATGTTTATAGAGATAGCAGTGTAGATATTTCCATTGATATACAGATAGCTGTGTAGATATTTGCATGTTCATACAGATAGAGGTGTAGGTATTTCCATGTTCATACTGACAGCGGTGTAGATATTTCCAAGTTCATACAGTTAGCGGTGTAGATATTTCCATGTTCATACAGATGGCGGTGTAGATATTTCGATGTACATACAGATGGCGGTGTAGATATTTACATGTTCATACAGATGGCGGTGTAGATATTTAAATGTTAATACAGATAGCGGTGTAGATATTTCCATGTTCACACAGATAGCGGTGTAGATATTTCCATGTTCATACATTTAGCGGTGTAGATCTTTCCATGTTTTGCAGATAGCGGTGTAGATATTTCCATGTTCATCCAGATGTCGGTGTAGATATATCCATGTTCATACAGATGGCGGTGAAGATATTTCCAAGTTCATACAGATGGCGGTGTAGATATTTCCATGTTCATACAAATGGCGGTGTAGATATTTCCATGTTCATACAGATGGCGGTGTAGATATTTCCGTGTTCATACAAATGGCAGTGTAGATATTTCCATGTTCATAGAGATGGCGGTGTACATATTTCCATGTTTATGCAGATAGCGGTATAGTTATTTCCATGTTTATACAGATGGTGGTGTAGATATTTCCATGTTTATAGAGATGGCGGTCTAGATATTTCCATGTTTATAGAGATAGTGGTGAAGTTATTTCCAAGTTTATAGAGACAGCGTTGTGGATATTTCCATGTTTATAAAGATAGCGGTGAAGATATTTGCATGTTTATACAGACAGCAGTGTAGATATTTCCATGTTTATAGAGTTTGTGGTGTAGATAATTTCAATTTTATACAGATAGCAGTGTAGATATTTCCAAGTTCATACAGATAGCGGTGTAGATATTTCCACCTTTATAGAGATGGCGGTGTAGATATTTCCATGTTCATACAGATGGCGGTGTAGATATTTCCCTGTTCATACAGGTGGCGGTGTAGATATTTCCATGTTTATACAGATAAAAGTGTGGTTATTTCCATGTTTATAGAGATAGCAATGTAGATATTTCCATTGGTATACATATAGCTGTGTAGATATTTGCATGCTCATACTGATAGCGGTATAGATATTTCCATGTTCGTACAGATAGCAGTGTAGATATTTCCATGTTCATACAGATAGCGGTGTAGATATTTCCCTGTTTATACAGATAACGGTGTAGATATTTCCATGTTCATGCAGATAGCGGTGTAGATATTTCCATGTTCATACAGTTAGCGGTGTCGATATTTCCATGTTCATACAGATGGCGGTGTAGATATTTACATGTTCATACAGATGGCGGTGTAGATATTTCCATGTTCGTACAGATGGCGGTGTAGATATTTCCATGTTCATAGAGATGGCGGTATAGTTATTTCCAAGTTTATGCACATAGCGGTATAGATATTTCCATGTTTATACAGATGGTGGTGTAGATATTTCCATGTTTATAGAGATGGCGGTTTAGATATTTCCATGTTTATAGAGATAGTGCTGTAGTAATTTCCAAGTTTATAGAGACAGCATTGTAGATATTTCCATGTTTATACAGATAGCGGTGAAGATATTTCCATGTTTATACCGATAGCGGTGTAGATATTTCCATGTTTATACAGATAGCAGTGTAGATATTTCCATGTTTATAGAAATAGTGGTGTAATTTCAATTTTATACAGATAGCAGTGTAGATATTTCCAAGTTCATACAGATAGCGGTGTAGATATTTCCACGTTTATAGAGATGGCGGTGTAGATATTTCCATGTTCAAAGAGATGGCGGTGTAGATATTTCCATGTTTTTAGAGATGGCGGTGTAGATATTTTCGTGTTTACACAGATGGCGGTGGAGATATTTCCATGTTTACCCAGATAGCGGTGTAGACATTTCCATGTTTACACAGATAGCTGTGAGGATATTTCCATGTTTATGCAGATAGCGGTGTAGATATTTCCATGTTTATACAGATAGCGGTGCGGATATTTCCATGTTTATACAGATAGCAATGTAGATATTTCCATGTTTATAGAGATAGCGGTGTAGATATTTCCATTGATATACAGATAGCTGTGTAGATAATTGCATGTTCATACAGATAGCGGTGTAGATATTTCCATGTTCATACAGATAGCGGTGTAGATATTTCCATGTTCATACAGATAGCGGTGTAGATATTTCCATGTTTTACAGATAGCGGTGTAGATATTTCCATGTTCATACAGTTAGCGGTGTAGATATTTCCAAGTTCATACAGATGGCGGTGTAGATATTTACATGTTCACACAGATGGCGGTGTAGATATTTCCATGTTCGTACAGATACCGGTGTAGATATTTCCATGTTCATACAGATAGCGGTGTAGATATTTCCACGTTCATACAGATAACAGTGTAGATATTTCCATGTTGATACTGATAGCAGTGTAGATATATCCATGTTCATACAGTTAGCGGTGTAGATATTTCCATATTCATACAGATGGCGGTGTAGATATTTCCATGTTCATAGAGATGGCGGAGTAGGTATTTCCATGTTCGTACAGATGGCGGTGTAGATGTTTCCATGTTCATAGAGATGGCGGAGTAGTTATTTCCATGTTTATGCAGATAGCAGTATAGGTATTTCCATGTTTATACAGATGGTGGTGTAGATATTTCCATGTTTATAGAGATGGAAGTCTAGATATCTCCATGTTTATAGAGATAGTGGTGTAGTTATTTCCAAGTTTATAGAGACAGCATTGTAGATATTTCCATGTATATACAGATAGCGGTGAAGATATTTCCATGTTTATACAGATAGCTTTGGAGATATTTCCATGTTTATACAGATAGCAGTGTAGATATTTCCATGTTTATAGAGATAGTGGTGTAGATAATTTCAATTTTATATAGATAGCAGTGTAGATATTTCCAAGTTCATACAGATAGCGGTGTAGATATTTCCGCGTTTATAGAGATGGCGGTGTAGATGTTTCCATGTTCATACAGATGGCGGTGTAGATATTTCCATGTTTACACAGATGGCGGGAGATATATTTCCATGTTTACACAGATAGCGGTGTAGACATTTCCATGATTACACAGATAGCGGTGTGGATATTTCCATGTTTATGCAGATAGCGGTGTGGATATTTCCATGTTTATACAGATAGCGGTGCGGATATTTCCATGTTTATACAGATAGTTGGGCAGATATTTCCATGTTTATACAGATAGCGTTGTAGATATTTCCATCTTAATACAGATGGCGGTGTAGATATGTCCATGTTCGTACTGATGGTGGTGTAGATATTTCCATGTTCATACAGATGGCTGTGTAGATATTTCGAAGTTTATAGAGATAGCACTGTAGTTATTTCCATATTTTTAGGGAAATCTCCGTAGATATTTCCATGTATATGCAGATAGCTGTGTAGATATTTCCATGATCATGCAGATAGCGGTTTAGATATTTCCATGTTCATCCAGATGCCGGTGTAGATATATCCATGTTCATACAGATGGCGGTGAAGATATTTCCATGTTAATACACATGGCGGTGTAGATATTTCCATGTTCGTAGAGATGGCTGTGTAGATATTTCCATGTTCATACAAATGGTGGTGTAGATATTTCCATGTTCATATAGATGGCGGTGTAGATATTTCCATGTTTGTACAGATAGCAGTGTAGTTATTTCCATGTTCATAGAGATAGCAGTGTATATATTTCCATTGATAGACAGATAGCTGTGTAGATATTTGCATGTTCATACAGATAGCGGTGTAGATATTTCCATGCTCATACAGATAGCGGTGTAGATATTTCCAGGGTCATACAGATAGCGGTGCAGATATTTCCATGTTCATACAGATAGCGGTGTAGAAATTTCCATGTTCATACAGATAGCGGTGTAGATATTTCCATGTTCATACAGATGGCAGTGTAGATATTTCCATGTTCATACAGATGGTGGTGTAGATATTTACATGTTCATACAGATGGCGGTGTAGATATTCCCATGTTCGTACGGATGGCAGTGTAGATATTTCCATGTACATACATGTGGCGGTGTAGATATTTCCATGTTTATACAGATAGCAGTGTAGTTATTTCCATGTTTATAGAGATAGCAGTGTAGATATTTCCACTTATATACAGATAGCTGTGTAGATATTTGGAAGTTCATGCAGATAGCGGTGTAGATATTTCCATGTTCGTTCATATAGCGGTGTAGATATTTCCATGTTCATACAGATAGCAGTGTAGATATTTCCATGTTCATACAGATGGCGGTGTAGATATTTACATGTTCATACAGATGGCGGTGTAGATATTTCCATGTTCATACAGATAACGGTGTAGATATTTCCATGTTCATACAGATAGCGGTGTAGATATTTCCATGTTCACACAGATAGCGGTGTAGATATTTCCATGTTCATACAGTTAGCGGTGTAGATATTTCCATGTTCATGCAGATAGCGGTGTAGATATTTCCATGTTCCTCCTGATGCCGGTGTAGTTATATCCATGTTCATACAGATGGCGGTGAAGATATTTCCATGTTCATACATATGGCGGTGTAGATATTTCCATGTTCATACAAATGGCGGTGTAGATATTTCTATGTTCATACAGATGGCGGTGTAGATATTTCCGTGTTCATACAAATGGCGGTGTAGATATTTCCATGTTCATAGAGATGGCGGTGTAGATATTTCCATGTTTATACAGATAGCAATGTAGATATTTCCATGTTTATAGAGATAGCGGTGTAGATATTTCCATTGATATACAGATAGCTGTGTAGATATTTGCATGTTCATACAGATAACGGTGTAGATATTTCCATGTTCATACAGATTGCGGTGTAGATATTTCCATGTTCATACAGACAGCAGTGTAGGTATTTCCATGTTTTACAGAAAGCGGTGTAGATATTTCCATGTTCATACAGATAGCGGTGTAGATATTTCCATGTTTATAGAGATGGCGGTCTAGATATTTCCATGTTTATAGAGATAGTGGTGTAGTTATTTCCAAGTTTATAGAGACAGCGTTGTAGATATTTCCATATTTATACAGATAGCAGTGTAGATATTTCCATGTTTATAGAGATAGTTGTGTAGATAATTTCAATTTTATACAGATAGCAGTGTAGATATTTCCAAGTTCATACAGATAGCGGTGTAGATATTTCCACGTTTATAGAGATGGTGGTGTAGATATTTCCATGTTCATACAGATGGCGGTGTAGATATTTCCATGTTTTTAGAGATGGCGGTGTAGATATTTTCATGTTTACACAGATGGCGGTGTAGATATTTCCATGTTTACACAGATAGCGGTGTAGACATTTCCATGTTTACACAGATAGCGGTGTGGATATTTCCACATTTATGCAGATACCATTGTAGATATTTCCATGTTTATACAGATATCGGTGCGGATATTTCCATGTTTATACAGATAGTTGGGCAGAGATTTCCATGTTTATACAGATAGCAGTGTAGATATTTCCATCTTAATACAGATGGCGGTGTAGATATGTCTATGTTCGTACAGATGGTGGTGTAGATATTTCCATGTTCATACAGATGGCGGTGCAGATATTTTGAAGTTTATACAGATAGCGCTGTACTTATTTCCATATTTATAGAGAAATCTGTGTAGATATTTCCATGTATATGCAGATAGCTGTGTAGATATTTCCATGTTCATGCAGATAGCGGTGTAGATATTTCCACGTTCATCCAGATGCCGGTGTAGATATATCCGTGTTCATACAGATGGCGGTGAAGATATTTCCATGTTCATACAGATGGCGGTGTAGATATATCCATGTTCATTCACATGGCAGTTTAGATATTTCCATGTTCATAGAGATGGCGGTGAAGATATTTCCAAGTTCATACAAACGGCGGTGTAGATATTTCCATGTTCATAGAGATGGCGGTGTAGATATTTCCATGTTTATACAGATAGCAGTGTAGTTATTTCCATGTTTATACTGACAGCAGTGTAGATATTTCAATTGATATAAATACAGCTGTGTAAATATTTGCATGTTCATGCAGATAGCGGTGTAGATATTTCAATGTTAATACTGATAGCGGTGTAGATATTTCCATGTTCATACAGTTAGCGGTGTAGATATTTCCATGTTCATACAGATGGCGGTGTAGGTATTTCCATGTTCATACAGATGGCAGTGTAGATATTTCCATGTTCATACAGATGGCGGTGTAGATATTTCCATGTTTTTACAGATAGCTGTTTAGATATTTCCATGTTTATAGAGATAGCAGTGTAGATATTTCCATTGATATACAGATAGCTGTGTAGATATTTCCATGTTCATACAGATAACGGTGTAGATATTTCCATGTTAATACAGATAGCGGTGTAGATATTTCCATGTTCACACAGATAGCGGTGTAGATATTTCCATGTTCATACATTTAGCGGTGTAGATATTTCCATGTTTTGCAGATGGCGGTGTAGATATTTCCATGTTCATCCAGATGTCGGTGTAGATATATCCATGTTCATACAGATGGCGGTGAAAATATTTCCAAGTTCATACAGATGGCGGTGTAGATATTTCCATGTTCATACAAATGGCGGTGTAGATATTTCCATGTTCATACAGATGGCGGTGTAGATATTTCCGTGTTCATACAAATGGCAGTGTAGATATTTCCATGTTCATAGAGATGGCCGTGTACATATTTCCATGTTTATGCAGATAGCGGTATAGGTATTTCCATGTTTATACAGATGGTGGTGTAGATATTTCCATGTTTATAGAGATGGCGGTCTAGATATTTCCATGTTTATAGAGAGAGTGGTGAAGTTATTTCCAAGTTTATAGAGACAGCGTTGTAGATATTTCCATGTTTATAAAGATAGCGGTGAAGATATTTGCATGTTTATAAAGACAGCAGTGCAGATATTTCCATGTTTATAGAGATAGTGGTGTAGATAATTTCAATTTTATACAGATAGCAGTGTAGATATTTCCAAGTTCATACAGATAGTGGTGTAGATATTTCCACCTTTATAGAGATGGCGGTGTAGATATTTCCATGTTCATACAGATGGCGGTGTAGATATTTCCATGTTCGTACAGGTGGCGGTGTAGATGTTTCCATGCTTATACAGATAGAAGTGTGGTTATTTCCATGTTTATAGAGATAGCAATGTAGATATTTCCATTGGTATACATATAGCTGTGTAGATATTTGCATGCTCATACTGATAGCGGTATAGATATTTCCATGTTCGTACAGATAGCGGTGTAGATATTTCCATGTTCATACAGATAGCGGTGTAGATATTTCCATGTTCATACAGATAACGGTGTAGATATTTCCATGTTCATACAGATAGCGGTGTAGATATTTCCATGTTCATACAGTTTGCGGTGTAGATATTTCTATGTTCATACAGATGGCGGTGTAGATATTTCCGTGTTCATACAAATGGCGGTGTAGATATTTCCATGTTCATAGAGATGGCGGTGTAGATATTTCCATGTTTATACAGATAGCAATGTAGATATTTCCATGTTTATAGAGATAGCGGTGTAGATATTTCCATTGATATACAGATAGCTGTGTAGATATTTGCATGTTCATACAGATAACGGTGTAGATATTTCCATGTTCATACAGATTGCGGTGTAGATATTTCCATGTTCATACAGACAGCAGTGTAGGTATTTCCATGTTTTACAGAAAGCGGTGTAGATATTTCCATGTTCATACAGATAGCGGTGTAGATATTTCCATGTTTATAGAGATGGCGGTCTAGATATTTCCATGTTTATAGAGATAGTGGTGTAGTTATTTCCAAGTTTATAGAGACAGCGTTGTAGATATTTCCATATTTATACAGATAGCAGTGTAGATATTTCCATGTTTATAGAGATAGTTGTGTAGATAATTTCAATTTTATACAGATAGCAGTGTAGATATTTCCAAGTTCATACAGATAGCGGTGTAGATATTTCCACGTTTATAGAGATGGTGGTGTAGATATTTCCATGTTCATACAGATGGCGGTGTAGATATTTCCATGTTTTTAGAGATGGCGGTGTAGATATTTTCATGTTTACACAGATGGCGGTGTAGATATTTCCATGTATACACAGATAGCGGTGTAGACATTTCCATGTTTACACAGATAGCGGTGTGGATATTTCCACGTTTATGCAGATACCATTGTAGATATTTCCATGTTTATACAGATATCGGTGCGGATATTTCCATGTTTATACAGATAGTTGGGCAGAGATTTCCATGTTTATACAGATAGCAGTGTAGATATTTCCATCTTAATACAGATGGCGGTGTAGATATGTCTATGTTCGTACAGATGGTGGTGTAGATATTTCCATGTTCATACAGATGGCGGTGCAGATATTTTGAAGTTTATACAGATAGCGCTGTACTTATTTCCATATTTATAGAGAAATCTGTGTAGATATTTCCATGTATATGCAGATAGCTGTGTAGATATTTCCATGTTCATGCAGATAGCGGTGTAGATATTTCCACGTTCATCCAGATGCCGGTGTAGATATATCCGTGTTCATACAGATGGCGGTGAAGATATTTCCATGTTCATACAGATGGCGGTGTAGATATATCCATGTTCATTCACATGGCAGTTTAGATATTTCCATGTTCATAGAGATGGCGGTGAAGATATTTCCAAGTTCATACAAATGGCGGTGTAGATATTTCCATGTTCATAGAGATGGCGGTGTAGATATTTCCATGTTTATACAGATAGCAGTGTAGTTATTTCCATGTTTATACTGACAGCAGTGTAGATATTTCAATTGATATAAAGATAGCTGTGTAAATATTTGCATGTTCATGCAGATAGCGGTGTAGATATTTCAATGTTAATACTGATAGCGGTGTAGTTATTTCCATGTTCATACAGATAGCGGTGTAGATATTTCCATGTTCATACAGATGGCGGTGTAGGTATTTCCATGTTCATACAGATGGCGGTGTAGATATTTACATGTTCATACAGATGGCGGTGTACATATTTCAATGTTTGTACTGATGGCAATGTAGATATTTCCATGTTCATACAGGTGGCGGTGTAGATATTCCCATGTTTTTACAGATAGCTGTTTAGATATTTCCATGTTTATAGAGATAGCAGTGTAGATATTTCCATTGATATACAGATAGCTGTGTAGATATTTCCATGTTCATACAGATAACGGTGTAGATATTTCCATGTTAATACAGATAGCGGTGTAGATATTTCCATGTTCACACAGATAGCGGTGTAGATATTTCCATGTTCATACATTTAGCGGTGTAGATATTTCCATGTTTTGCAGATGGCGGTGTAGATATTTCCATGTTCATCCAGATGTCGGTGTAGATATATCCATGTTCATACAGATGGCGGTGAAGATATTTCCAAGTTCATACAGATGGCGGTGTAGATATTTCCATGTTCATACAAATGGCGGTGTAGATATTTCCATGTTCATACAGATGGCGGTGTAGATATTTCCGTGTTCATACAAATGGCAGTGTAGATATTTCCATGTTCATAGAGATGGCCGTGTACATATTTCCATGTTTATGCAGATAGCGGTATAGGTATTTCCATGTTTATACAGATGGTGGTGTAGATATTTCCATGTTTATAGAGATGGCGGTCTAGATATTTCCATGTTTATAGAGATAGTGGTGAAGTTATTTCCAAGTTTATAGAGACAGCGTTGTAGATATTTCCATGTTTATAAAGATAGCGGTGAAGATATTTGCATGTTTATAAAGACAGCAGTGCAGATATTTCCATGTTTATAGAGATAGTGGTGTAGATAATTTCAATTTTATACAGATAGCAGTGTAGATATTTCCAAGTTCATACAGATAGTGGTGTAGATATTTCCACCTTTATAGAGATGGCGGTGTAGATATTTCCATGTTCATACAGATGGCGGTGTAGATATTTCCATGTTCGTACAGGTGGCGGTGTAGATATTTCCATGTTTATACAGATAGCAGTGTAGTTATTTCCAAGTTTATAGAGATAGCATTGTAGATATTTCCATTGGTATACATATAGCTGTGTAGATATTTGCATGTTCATACTGATAGCGGTGCAGATATTTCCATGTTCGTACAGATAGCGGTGTAGATATTTCCATGTTCATACAGATAGCGGTGTAGATATTTCCATGTTCATACAGATAACGGTGTAGATATTTCCATGTTCATACAGATAGCTGTGTAGATATTTCCATGTTCATACAGTTAGCGGTGTAGATATTTCCATGTTCATACAGAGGGCGCTGTAGATATTTACATGTTCATGCAGATGGCGGTGTAGATATTTCCATGTTCGTCCAGATGGCGGTGTAGATATTTCCATGTTCATAGAGATGGCGGTCTATATATTTCCATGTTAATGCAGATAGCGGTATAGATATTTCCATGTTTATACAGATGGTGTTGTAGATATTTCCATGTTTATAGAGATGGCGGTCTAGATATTTCCATGTTTATAGAGATAGTGGTGTAGTTATTTCCAAGTTTATAGAGACAGCATTGTAGATATTTCCATGTTTATACAGATAGCGGTGAAGATATTTCCATGTTTATACAGAGAGCGGTGTAGATATTTCCATGTTTATACAGATAGCAGTGTAGATATTTCCATGTTTATAGACATAGTGGTGTAGATAATTTCAATTTTATACAGATAGCTGTGTAGATATTTCCAAGTTTATAGAGATGGCGGTGTAGATATTTCCATGTTCATACAGATAGCGGTGTAGATATTTCCATGTTTTTAGAGATGGCGGTGTAGATATTTTCACGTTTACACAGATGGCGGTGGAGATATTTCCATGTTTACACAGATAGCGGTGTAGACATTTCCATGTTTACACAGATAGCGGTGTGGATATTTCCATGTTTATGCAGATAGCGGTGTAGATATTTCCATGTTTATACAGATAGCGGTGCGGATATTTCCATGTTTCTACAGATAGTTGGGCAGATATTTCCATGCTTATACAGATAGCGGTGTAGATATTTCCATCTTAATCCAGATGGCGGTGTAGATATATCCATGTTCGTACAGATGGCGGTGAAGATATTTCCATGTTCATACAGATGGCGGTGTAGATATTTCCATGTTCATACAAATGGAGGTGTAGATATTTCCATGTTCATACAGATGGCGGTGTAGATATTTCCGTGTTGATACAAATGGCGGTGTAGATATTTCCATGTTCATAGAGATGGCGGTGTACATATTTCCATGTTTATGCAGATAGCGGTATAGGTATTTCCAAGTTTATACAGATGGTGGTGTAGATATTTCCATGTTTATAGAGACGGCGGTCTAGATATTTCCATGTTTATAGAGATAGTGGTGTAGTTATTTCCAAGTTTATAGAGACAGCGTTGTAGATATTTCCATGTTTATAAAGATAGCGGTGAAGATATTTCCATGTTTATACAGATAGCGATGTAGATATTTCCATGTTTATACAGACAGCAGTGTCGATAGTTCCATGTTTATAGAGATAGTGGTGTAGATAATTTGAAGTTTATACAGATAGCAGTGTAGATATTTCCATGTTCATAGAGATGGCGGTGTAGATATTTCCATGTTCATACAAATGGAGGTGTAGATATTTCCATGTTCACAGAGTTGCGGTGTAGATATTTCCATGTTTATACAGATAGCAGTGTAGTTATTTCCATGTTCATACAGATAGCGGTGCAGATATTTCCATGTTCATACAGATAGTGGTGTAGATATTTCCATGTTCATACAGATAGCGGTGCAGATATTTCCATGTTCATACAATTAGCGGTGTAGATATTTCCATGTTCCTACAGATGGCGGTGTAGTTATTTACATGTTCATACAGATGGCGGTGTAGATATTTCCTTGTTTATACAGATAGCAGTGTAGTTATTTCCATGTTTATAGAGATAGCAGTGTAGATGTTTCCATTGATATACAGATAGCTTTGTAGATATTTGCATGTTCATACAGATAGCGGTGTAGATATTTCCATGTTGGTACAGATAGCGGTGTAGATATTTCCATGTTCATACAGATACCGGTGCAGGTATTTCCATGTTCATACACATAACGGTGTTGATATTTCCATGTTCATACAGATAGCGGTGTAGATATTTCCATGTTCATACAGTTAGTGGAGTAGATATTTCCATGTTCATACAGATGGCGGTGTAGATATTTACATGTTCATACAGATGGCAGTGTAGATATTTCCATGTTCGTACAGATGGCTGTGTAGATATTTCCATGTTCATAGAGATGGCGGTGTACATATTTCCATGTTTATGCCGATAGCGGTATAGATATTTCCATGTTTATACAGATGGTGGTGTAGTTATTTCCATGTTTATAGAGATGGCGGTCTAGATATTTCCATGTTTATAGAGATAGTGGTTTAGTTATTTCCAAGTTTATAGAGACAGCATTGTAGATATTTCCATGTTTATACAGATAGCGGTGAAGATATTTTCATGTTCATACAGATAGCGGTGTAGATATTTCCATGTTTATACAGATATCGGTGTAGATATTTCCATGTTTATAGAGAGAGTGGTGTAGATAATTCCAATTTTATACAGATAGCCGTGTAGATATTTGCAAGTTCATACAGATAGTGGTGTAGATATTTCCACGTTTATAGAGATGGCGGTGTAGTTATTTCCATGTTCATACAGATGGCAGTGTAGATATTTCCATGTTTATTGACATGGCGGTGTAGATATTTGCATGTTTGCAAAGATGGCGGTGTAGATATTTCCATGTTTACACAGATAGCGGTGTAGACATTTCCATGTTTCCACAGATAGCGGAGTGGATATTTCCATGTTTATGCAGATAGCGGTGTAGATATTTCCATGTTTATACAGATAGCGGTGCGGATATTTCCATGTTTATACAGATGGGCAGATATTTCCATGTTTATACAGATAGCGGTGTAGATATTTCCATCTTAATACAGATGGCGGTGTAGATATGTCCATGTTCGTACAGATGGCGGTGTAGATATTTCCATGTTCATACAGATGGCGGTGTAGATAGTTTGAAGTTTACAGAGCTAGCGCTGTAGTTATTTCCATTTTTATAGAGAAATCTGTGAAGATATTTCCAAGTATATGCAGATAGCTCTGTAGATATTTAAATGTTCAAGCAGATAGTGGTGTAGATATTTCCATGTTCATCCAGATGCCGGTGTAGATATATCCATGTTCATGCAGATGGCGGTGAAGATATATCCATGTTCACACAGATGGCGGAGAAAATATTTCCATGTTCATACAAATGGCGGTGTAGATATTTCCATGTTCATAGAGATGACGATGTAGATATTTCCATGTTCATACAAATGGCAGTGTAGATATTTCCATGTTCATACAGATGGCGGTGTAGATATTTCGAAGTTTATAGAGATAGCGCTGTAATTATTTCCATATTTATAGAGAAATCTGTGTAGATATTTCCATTTATATTCAGATAGCTGTGTAGATATTTCCATGTTCATGCAGATAGCTGTGTAGATATTTCCATGTTCATCCAGATACCGGTGTATACATATCCATGTTCATACAGATGGCGGTGAAGACATTTCCATGTTCATACAGATGGCGGTGTAGATATTTCCATGTTCATACAAATGGCGGTGTAGATATTTCCATGTTCATAGAGATGGCGGTGTAGATATTTCCATGTTTATACAGATAGCAGTGTAGTTATTTCCATGTTTATAGAGATAGCTGTGTAGATATTTCCATTGATATACATATAGCTGTGTAGATATTTGCATGTTCATACAGATAGCGGTGTAGATATTTCCATGTTCATACAGATAGCGGTGTAGATATTTCCATGTTCATACAGATAGCGGTGTAGATATTTCCATGTTCATACAGATAGCGGTGTAGATATTTCCATGTTCATACAGATAGCGGTGTAGATATTTCCATGTTCATACAGTTAGCGGTGTAGATATTTCCATGTTCATACAGATGGCGGTTTAGATATTTACATGTTCAGACAGATGGCAGTGTAGATATATCCATGTTTGTACGGATGGCAGTGTAGATATTTCCATGTTCATACAGGTGGCGGTGTAGATATTTCCATGTTTATACAGATAGCAGTGTAGTTATTTCCATGTTTATAGAGATAGCAGTGTAGATATTTCCATTGATATACAGATAGCTGTGTAGATATGTGCATGTTCATACAGATAGCGGTGTAGGTATTTCCATGTTCGTACACATAGCGGTGTAGATATTTCCATGTTGATACAGATAACGGTGTAGATATTTCCATGTTCATACAGATAGCGGTGTTGATATTTCCATGCTCATACAGTTAGCGGTGTAGATATTTCCATGTTCGTACAGATGGCGGTGTAGATATTTACATGTTCATACAGATGGCGGTGTAGATATTTCCATGCTCGTACAGATGGCGGTGTAGATATTTACCTGTTCATACAGATGGCGGGGTAGGTATTTCCATGTTTATGCAGATAGCGGTATAGTTATTTCCACGTTTATTCAGATGGTGGGGTAGGTATTTCCATGTTTATAGAGATGGCGGTCTAGATATTTCCATGTTTATAGAGATAGTGGTGTAGTTATTTCCAAGTTTATGGAGACAGCGTTGTAGATATTTCCATGTTTATACAGATAGCGGTGAAGATATTTCCATGTTTATACAGATAGCAGTGCAGATATTTCCATTTTATACAGATAACAGTGTAGATATTTCCATGTATATAGAGATAGTGGTGTAGATAATTTCAATTATTTACAGTTAGTTTGTAGACATTTGCATGTTCATACAGATAGCGGTGTAGATATTTCCATGTTCATACAGATAGCGGTGTAGATGTTTCCATGTTCATGCAGTTAGCGGTGTAGATATTTCCATGTTCCTACCAATAGCGGTGTAGATATTTCCATGTCCATACAGTTAGTGTTGTAGATATTTCCATGTTCATACAGATGGCGGTGTAGATATTTACATGTTCATACAGATGTCGGTGAAGATATTTCCATGTTCGTATGGATGGCAGTGTAGATATTTCCAAGTTCATGCAGGTGGCGGTGTAGATATTTCCATGTTTATACAGATAGTGATGTAGATATTTCCATATTTATAGAGAAATCTGTGTAGATATTTCCATGTATATGCAGATAGCTGTGTAGGTATTTCCATGTTCATGCAGATAGCGGTGTAGATATTTCCATGTTCATCCAGATGATAGTGTAGATATATCCATGCTCATACAGATGGCGGTGAAGATATTTCCATGTTCATACAGATGGCGGTGTAGATATTTCCATATTCATACAAATGGCGGTGTAGATATTTCCATGTTCATAGAGATGGCGGTGTAGATATTTCCATGTTCATACAAATTGCGGTGTAGATATTTCCATGTTCATAGAGATGGTGGTGTAGATATTTCCATGTTTATACAGATAGCAGTGTAGTTATTTCCATGTTTATAGAGATAGCAGTGTAGATATTTCCATTGATATACAGATAGCTTTGTAGTTATTTGCATGTTCATACAGATAGCGGTGTAGATATTTCCATGTTCATACAGATGGCGGTGTAGATATTTCCAAGTTCATACAGATAGTGGTGTAGATATTTCCATGTTCATACAGATAGCGGTGTAGATATTTCCATGTTCATACCAATAGCGGTGTAGATATTTCGATGTTCATACAGTTAGCGGTGTATATATTTCCACGTTCTAACACATAGCGGTGTAGATATTTCCATGTTGATACAGTTAGTGGAGTAGATATTTCCATGTTCATACAGATGGCGGTGTAGATATTTACATGTTCATACAGATGGCGGTGAAGATATTTCCATGTTCTTACAGATGGCGGTGTAGATATTTCCATGTTCATAGAGATGGCGGTGTACATATTTCCATGTTTATGCAGATAGCGGTATTGATATTTCCATGTTTATTCAGAAGGTGGTGTAGGTATTTCCATGTTTATAGAGATGGCGGTCTAGATATTTCCATGTTTATAGAGATAGTGGTGTAGTTATTTCCAAGCTTATAGACACAGCGTTGTAGGTATTTCCATGTTTGTACAGATAGCGGTGAAGATATTTCCATGTTTATACAGATAGCGGTGTAGATATTTCCATGTTTATACAGATAGCGGTGTAGAGATTTCCATGTTTATAGAGATAGTGGTGTAGATAATTCCAATTTTATACAGATAGCAGTGTAGATATTTCCAAGTTCATACAGATAGCGGTGTAGATATTTCCTCGTTTATAGATATGGCGGTGTAGATATTTTCATGTTCACACAGATGGCGGTGTAGTTATTTCCATGTTTATAGAGATTGCAGTGTAGATATTTCCATTGATATACCTATAGCTGTGTAGATATTTGCATGTTCATACAGATAGCGGTGTAGATATTTCCATATTAATACAGATAGCGGTGTAGATATTTCCATGTTCATACAGATAGCGGTGTAGATATTTCCATGTTCATACAGATAGCGGTGTAGATATTTCCATGTTCATACAGATAGCGGTGTAGATATTTCCATGTTCATACAGTTAGCGGTGTAGATATTTCCATGTTCATACAGATGGCGGTGTAGATATTTCCATGTTTATAGAGATGGCGGTGTAGATATTTCCATGTTTACACAGATGGCGGTGTAGATATTTCCATGTTTACACAGATAGCGGTGTAGACATTTCGATGTTTACACAGATAGCGGTGTGGATATTTCCATGCTTATGCAGATATCGGTGTAGATATTTCCATGTTTATACAGATAGCGGTGCAGATATTTCCATGTTTCTACAGATAGTTGGGCAGATATTTCCATGTTTATACAGATAGCGGTGTAGATATTTCCATCTTAATACAGATGGCGGTGTAGACATGTCCATGTACGTACAGATGGCGGTGTAGATGTTTCCATGTTCATACAGATGGCGGTGTAGATATTTCAAAGTTTATAGAGATAGCACTGTAGTTATTTCCATATATATAGAGAAATCTGTGTAGATATTTCCATGTATATGCAGATAGCTGTGTAGATATTTCCATGTTCATGCAGATAGCGGTGTAGATATTTCCATGTTCATCCAGATGCCAGTGTAGATATATCCATGCTCATACAAATGGCGGTGAAGATATTTCCATGGTCATACAGATGTCGGTGTAGATATTTCCATGTTCATACAAATGGCGGTGTAGATATTTCCATGTTCATAGAGATGGCGGTGTAGATATTTCCATGTTCAAGCAAATGGCGGTGTAGATATTTCCCTGTTCATAGAGATGGCGGTGTGGATATTTCCATGTTTATACAGATAGCAGTGCAGTTATTAACATGTTTATAGAGATAGCGGTGGATATTTCCATTGATATACAGATAGCTGTGTAGATATTTGCATGTTCATACAGATAGCGGTGTAGATATTTCCATGTTCATACAGATGGCGGTGTAGATATTTCCATGTTCATACAGATAGAGGTGTAGATATTTCCATGTTCATAAAGATAGCGGTGTAGATATTTCCATGTTCATACCAATAGTGGTGTAGATATTTCCATGTTCATACAGATGGCGCTGTAGATATTTCCATGTTCATACACATGGCGGTGTAGATATTAACATGTTCATACAGATGGCGGTGTAGATATTTCCATGTTCGTACGGATGGCAGTGTAGATATTTCCATGTTCATACAG
Source organism: Gorilla gorilla gorilla (assembly GCF_029281585.2). Taxonomy (NCBI): domain Eukaryota; kingdom Metazoa; phylum Chordata; class Mammalia; order Primates; family Hominidae; genus Gorilla; species Gorilla gorilla. Next base: position 13,558,931 of record NC_073235.2, on the reverse strand, counting down.
GTGGCGGTGTAGATATTTCCATGTTTATACAGATAGCAGTGTAGTTATTTCCATGTTTATAGAGATAGCAGTGTAGATATTTCCATTGATATACAGATAGCTGTGAAGATATGTGCATGTTCATACAGATAGCGGTTTAGGTATTTCCATGTTCGTACAGATAGCGGTGTAGATATTTCCATGTTGATACAGATAACGGTGTAGATATTTCCATGTTCATACAGATAGCGGTGTTGATATTTCCATGTTCATACAGTTAGCGGTGTAGATATTTCCATGTTCGTACAGATGGCGGTGTAGATATTTACATGTTCATACAGATGGCGGTGTAGATATTTCCATGCTCGTACAGATGGCGGTGTAGATATTTACCTGTTCATACAGATGGCTGGGTAGGTATTTCCATGTTTATGCAGATAGCGGTATAGTTATTTCCATGTTTATACAGATGGTGTTGTAGGTATTTCCATGTTTATAGAGATGGCGGTCTAGATATTTCCATGTTTATAGAGATAGTGGTGTAGTTATTTCCAAGTTTATGGAGACAGGGTTGTAGATATTTCCATGTTTATACAGATAGCGGTGAAGATATTTCCATGTTTATGCAGATAGCAGTGCAGATATTTCCATTTTATACAGATAACAGTGTAGATATTTCCATGTATATAGAGATAGTGGTGTAGATAATTTCAATTATTTACAGTTAGTTTGTAGATATTTGCATGTTCATACAGATAGCGGTGTAGATATTTCCATGTTCATACAGATAGCGGTGTAGATGTTTCCAAGTTCATGCAGATAGCGGTGTAGATATTTCCATGTTCCTACCAATAGCGGTGTAGATATTTCCATGTCCATACAGTTAGTGTTGTAGATATTTCCATGTTCATACAGATGGCGGTGTAGATATTTACATGTTCATACAGATGGCGGTGTAGACATTTCCATGTTCGTATGGATGGCAGTGTAGTTATTTCCAAGTTCATGCAGGTGGCGGTGTAGATATTTCCATGTTTATACAGATAGTGATGTAGATATTTCCATATTTATAGAGAAATCTGTGTAGATATTTCCATGTATATGCAGATAGCTGTGTAGATATTTCCATGTTCATGCAGATAGCGGTGTAGATATTTCCATGTTCATCCAGATGATAGTGTAGATATATCCATGCTCATACAGATGGCGGTGAAGATATTTCCATGTTCATACATTTAGCGGTGTAGATATTTCCATGTTCATACAGATGGCAGTATAGATATTTCCTTGTTCGTACAGATGGCGGTGTAGATATTTCCATGTTCATAGAGAAGGCGGTGTAGATATTTCCATGTTTATGCAGATAGCCGTATAGATATTTCCATGTTTATACAGATGGTGGTTTAGATATTTCCATGTTTATAGAGATGGCGGTCTAGATATTTCAATGTTTACAGAGACTGTGGTGTAGTTATTTCCAAGTTTATAGAGACAGCATTGTAGATATTTCAATGTTTATACAGATAGCGGTGTAGATATTTCCATGTTTATACAGATAGCAGTGTAGATATTTCCATGTTTATAGAGATAGTGGTGTAGATAATTTCAATTTTATACAGATAGCAGTGTAGATATTTCCAAGTTCATACAGATAGCGGTGTAGATATTTCCACGTTTATAGAGATGGCGGTGTAGATATTTCCATGTTCATACAGATGGCGGTGTAGATATTTCCATGTTAATGGAGATGGCGTTGTTGATATTTTCATGTTTACACAGATGGCGGTGTAGATATTTCCATGTTTACACAGATAGCGGTGTAGACATTTCCATGTTTACACAGATCTCGGTGTGGATATTTCCATGTTTATGCAGATAGCGGTGTAGATATTTCCACATTTATACAGATAGCGGTGCGGATATTTCCATGTTTATACAGAAAGTTGGGCGGATATTTCCATGTTTATACAGATAGCGGTGTAGATATTTCCATCTTTATACACATGGCTTTGTAGATATATCCATGTTTGTACAGATGGCGGTGTAGATATTTCCATGTTCATACAGATGGCGGTGTAGATATTTCGAAGTTTATAGAGATAGCGCTGTGTTATTTCCATATTTATAGAGAAATCTCTGTAGATATTTCCATGTATATGCAGAAAGCTGTGTAGATATTTCCATGTTCATGCAGACAGCGGTGTAGATATTTCCATGTTCATCTAAATGCCGGTGTAGATATATCCATGTTCATGCAGATGGCGGTGAAGATATTTCCATGTTCATACAGATGGCGGTGTAGATATTTCCATGTTCATGCAGATAACGGTGTAGATATTTCCGTGTTCATACAAATGGCGGTGTAGATATTTCCATGTTCATAGAGGTGGCAGTGTAGATATTTCCATGTTTATACAGATAGCAGTGTAGTTATTTCCATGTTTATAGAGATAGCATTGTAGATATTTCCATTGATATACAGATAGCGGTGTAGATATTTCCATGTTCATACAGATAGCGGTGTAGATATTTCTATGTTCATACAGATAGCGGTGTAGATATTTCCATGTTCATACAGATAGCGGTGTAGATATTTCCATGTTCACACAGATAGCGGTGTAGATATTTCCATGTTCACACAGTTAGCGGTGTAGATATTTCCATGTTCATACAGATGGCGGTGTAGATATTTCCATGTTCATACAGATGGCGGTGTAGATATTTCCATGTTCATGCACATAGCGGTGTAGATATTTCCATGTTCATACAGTTAGCCGTGTAGATATTTCCATGTTCATACAGATGGCGGTGTAGATATTTACATGTTCATACACATGGCGGAGTAGATATTTCCATGTTCGTACAGATGGCGGTGTAGATATTTCCATGTTCGTACAGATGGCGGTGTAGATATTTCCATGTTCATGGAAATGGCGGTATAGATATTTCCATGTTTATGCAGACGGTGGTGTAGATATTTCCATGTTCATGCAGATAGCTGTGTAGATATTTCCATGTTCTTCCAGATACCGGTGTATACATATCCATGTTCATACAGATGGCGGTGAAGATATTTCCATGTTCATACAGATGGCGGTGTAGATATTTCCATGTTCATACAAATGGCGGTATAGATATTTCCATGTTCATCGAGATGGCGGTGTAGATATTTCCATGTTTATACAGATAGCAGTGTAGTTATTTCCATGTTTATAGAGATAGCAGTGTAGATATTTCCATTGATATACATATAGCTGTGTAGATATTTGCATGTTCATACAGATAGCGGTGTAGATATTTCCATGTTCATACAGATAGCGGTGTAGATATTTCCATGTTCATACAGATAGCGGTGTAGATATTTCCATGTTCATACAGATAGCGGTGTAGATATTTCCATGTTCATACAGATAGCGGTGTAGACATTTCCATGTTCATACAGTTAGCGGTGTAGATATTTCCATGTTCATACAGATGGCGGTGTAGATTTTTACATGTTCATACAGATGGCAGTGTAGATATATCCATGTTCGTACGGATGGCAGTGTAGATATTTCCATGTTCATACAGGTGGCGGTGTAGATATTTCCATTTTCATAGAGAAGGTGGTGTAGATATTTCCATGTTTATGCAGATAGCCGTATAGATATTTCCATGTTTATACAGATGGTGGTTTAGATATTTCCATGTTTATAGAGATGGCGGTCTAGATATTTCAATGTTTACAGAGACAGTGGTGTAGTTATTTCCAAGTTTATAGAGACAGCATTGTAGATATTTCCATGTTTATACAGATAGCGGTGAAGATATTTCCATATTTATACAGATAGCGGTGTAGATATTTCCATGTTTATACAGATAGCAGTGTAGATATTTCCATGTTGATAGAGATAGTGGTGTAGATAATTTCAATTTTATATAGATAGCAGTGTAGATATTTCCAAGTTCATACAGATAGCGGTGTAGATATTTCCGCGTTCATAGAGATGGCGGTGTAGATATTTCCATGTTCATACAGATGGCGGTGTAGATATTTCCATGTTTACACAGATGGCGGTAGATATATTTCCATGTTTACACAGATAGTGGTGTAGACATTTCCATGATTACACAGATAGCGGTGTGGATATTTCCATGTTTATGCAGATAGCGGTGTGGATATTTCCATGTTTATACAGATAGCGGTGCGGATATTTCCATGTTTATACAGATAGTTGGGCAGATATTTCCATGTTTATACAGATAGCGTTGTAGATATTTCCATCTTAATACAGATGGCGGTGTAGATATGTCCATGTTCGTACTGATGGTGGTGTAGATATTTCCATGTTCATACAGATGGCTGTGTAGATATTTCGAAGTTTATAGAGATAGCACTGTAGTTATTTCCATATTTTTAGGGAAATCTCCGTAGATATTTCCATGTATATGCAGATAGCTGTGTAGATATTTCCATGATCATGCAGATAGCGGTTTAGATATTTCCATGTTCATCCAGATGCCGGTGTAGATATATCCATGTTCATACAGATGGCGGTGAAGATATTTCCATGTTCATACAGATGGCGGTGTAGATACTTCCATGTTCATACACATGGCGGTGTAGATATTTCCATGTTCGTAGAGATGGCTGTGTAGATATTTCCATGTTCATACAAATGGTGGTGTAGATATTTCCATGTTCATATAGATGGCGGTGTAGATATTTCCATGTTTGTACAGATAGCAGTGTAGTTATTTCCATGTTCATAGAGATAGCAGTGTAGATATTTCCATTGATATACAGATAGCTGTGTAGATATTTGCATGTTCATACAGATAGCGGTGTAGATATTTCCATGCTCATACAGATAGCGGTGTAGATATTTCCAGGGTCATACAGATAGCGGTGCAGATATTTCCATGTTCATACAGATAGCGGTGTAGAAATTTCCATGTTCATACAGATAGCGGTGTAGATATTTCCATGTTCATACAGATGGCGGTGTAGATATTTCCATGTTCATACAGATGGTGGTGTAGATATTTACATGTTCATACAGATGGCGGTGTAGATATTTCCATGTTCGTACGGATGGCAGTGTAGATATTTCCATGTACATATATGTGGCGGTGTAGATATTTCCATGTTTATACAGATAGCAGTGTAGTTATTTCCATGTTTATAGAGATAGCAGTGTAGATATTTCCACTTATATACAGATAGCTGTGTAGATATTTGCAAGTTCATGCAGATAGCGGTGTAGATATTTCCATGTTCGTTCATATAGCGGTGTATATATTTCCATGTTCATACAGATAGCAGTGTAGATATTTCCATGTTCATACAGAAGGCGGTGTAGATATTTACATGTTCATACAGATGGCGGTGTAGATATTTCCATGTTCATACAGATAACGGTGTAGATATTTCCATGTTCATACAGATAGCGGTGTAGATATTTCCATGTTCACACAGATAGCGGTGTAGATATTTCCTTTTTCATACAGTTAGCGGTGTAGATATTTCCATTTTCATGCAGATAGCGGTGTAGATATTTCCATGTTCCTCCTGATGCCGGTGTAGTTATATCCATGTTCATACAGATGGCGGTGAAGATATTTCCATGTTCATACATATGGCGGTGTAGATATTTCCATGTTCATACAAATGGCGGTGTAGATATTTCTATGTTCATACAGATGGCGGTGTAGATATTTCCGTGTTCATACAGATGGCGGTGTAGATTTTTACATGTTCATACAGATGGCAGTGTAGATATATCCATGTTCATACAGATGGCAGTATAGATATTTCCTTGTTCGTACAGATGGCGGTGTAGATATTTCCATGTTCATAGAGAAGGCGGTGTAGATATTTCCATGTTTATGCAGATAGCCGTATAGATATTTCCATGTTTATACAGATGGTGGTTTAGATATTTCCATGTTTATAGAGATGGCGGTCTAGATATTTCAATGTTTACAGAGACTGTGGTGTAGTTATTTCCAAGTTTATAGAGACAGCATTGTAGATATTTCAATGTTTATACAGATAGCGGTGAAGATATTTCCATGTTTATACAGATAGCGGTGTAGATATTTCCATGTTTATACAGATAGCAGTGTAGATATTTCCATGTTTATAGAGATAGTGGTGTAGATAATTTCAATTTTATACAGATAGCAGTGTAGATATTTCCAAGTTCATACAGATAGCGGTGTAGATATTTCCACGTTTATAGAGATGGCGGTGTAGATATTTCCATGTTCATACAGATGGCGGTGTAGATATTTCCATGTTAATGGAGATGGCGTTGTTGATATTTTCATGTTTACACAGATGGCGGTGTAGATATTTCCATGTTTACACAGATAGCGGTGTAGACATTTCCATGTTTACACAGATCTCGGTGTGGATATTTCCATGTTTATGCAGATAGCGGTGTAGATATTTCCACATTTATAGAGATAGCGGTGCGGATATTTCCATGTTTATACAGAAAGTTGGGCGGATATTTCCATGTTTATACAGATAGCGGTGTAGATATTTCCATCTTTATACACATGGCTTTGTAGATATATCCATGTTTGTACAGATGGCGGTGTAGATATTTCCATGTTCATACAGATGGCGGTGTAGATATTTCGAAGTTTATAGAGATAGCGCTGTGTTATTTCCATATTTATAGAGAAATCTCTGTAGATATTTCCATGTATATGCAGAAAGCTGTGTAGATATTTCCATGTTCATGCAGACAGCGGTGTAGATATTTCCATGTTCATCTAAATGCCGGTGTAGATATATCCATGTTCATGCAGATGGCGGTGAAGATATTTCCATGTTCATACAGATGGCGGTGTAGATATTTCCATGTTCATGCAGATAACGGTGTAGATATTTCCGTGTTCATACAAATGGCGGTGTAGATATTTCCATGTTCATAGAGGTGGCAGTGTAGATATTTCCATGTTTATACAGATAGCAGTGTAGTTATTTCCATGTTTATAGAGATAGCATTGTAGATATTTCCATTGATATACAGATAGCGGTGTAGATATTTCCATGTTCATACAGATAGCGGTGTAGATATTTCTATGTTCATACAGATAGCGGTGTAGATATTTCCATGTTCATACAGATAGCGGTGTAGATATTTCCATGTTCACACAGATAGCGGTGTAGATATTTCCATGTTCACACAGTTAGCGGTGTAGATATTTCCATGTTCATACAGATGGCGGTGTAGATATTTCCATGTTCATACAGATGGCGGTGTAGATATTTCCATGTTCATGCACATAGCGGTGTAGATATTTCCATGTTCATACAGTTAGCCGTGTAGATATTTCCATGTTCATACAGATGGCGGTGTAGATATTTACATGTTCATACACATGGCGGAGTAGATATTTCCATGTTCGTACAGATGGCGGTGTAGATATTTCCATGTTCGTACAGATGGCGGTGTAGATATTTCCATGTTCATGGAAATGGCGGTATAGATATTTCCATGTTTATGCAGACGGTGGTGTAGATATTTCCATGTTCATGCAGATAGCTGTGTAGATATTTCCATGTTCTTCCAGATACCGGTGTATACATATCCATGTTCATACAGATGGCGGTGAAGATATTTCCATGTTCATACAGATGGCGGTGTAGATATTTCCATGTTCATACAAATGGCGGTATAGATATTTCCATGTTCATCGAGATGGCGGTGTAGATATTTCCATGTTTATACAGATAGCAGTGTAGTTATTTCCATGTTTATAGAGATAGCAGTGTAGATATTTCCATTGATATACATATAGCTGTGTAGATATTTGCATGTTCATACAGATAGCGGTGTAGATATTTCCATGTTCATACAGATAGCGGTGTAGATATTTCCATGTTCATACAGATAGCGGTGTAGATATTTCCATGTTCATACAGATAGCGGTTTAGATATTTCCATGTTCATACAGATAGCGGTGTAGATATTTCCATGTTCATACAGTTAGCGGTGTAGATATTTCCATGTTCATACAGATGGCGGTGTAGATTTTTACATGTTCATACAGATGGCAGTGTAGATATATCCATGTTCGTACGGATGGCAGTGTAGATATTTCCATGTTCATACAGGTGGCGGTGTAGATATTTCCATTTTCATAGAGAAGGCGGTGTAGATATTTCCATGTTTATGCAGATAGCCGTATAGATATTTCCATGTTTATACAGATGGTGGTTTAGATATTTCCATGTTTATAGAGATGGCGGTCTAGATATTTCAATGTTTACAGAGACAGTGGTGTAGTTATTTCCAAGTTTATAGAGACAGCATTGTAGATATTTCCATGTTTATACAGATAGCGGTGAAGATATTTCCATATTTATACAGATAGCGGTGTAGATATATCCATGTTTGTACGGATGGCAGTGTAGATATTTCCATGTTCATACAGGTGGCGGTGTAGATATTTCCATGTTTATACAGATAGCAGTGTAGTTATTTCCATGTTTATAGAGATAGCAGTGTAGATATTTCCACTTATATACAGATAGCTGTGTAGATATTTGCAAGTTCATGCAGATAGCGGTGTAGATATTTCCATGTTCGTTCATATAGCGGTGTATATATTTCCATGTTCATACAGATAGCAGTGTAGATATTTCCATGTTCATACAGATGGCGGTGTAGATATTTACATGTTCATACAGATGGCGGTGTAGATATTTCCATGTTCATACAGATAACGGTGTAGATATTTCCATGTTCATACAGATAGCGGTGTAGATATTTCCATGTTCACACAGATAGCGGTGTAGATATTTCCTTTTTCATACAGTTAGCGGTGTAGATATTTCCATGTTCATGCAGATAGCGGTGTAGATATTTCCATGTTCCTCCTGATGCCGGTGTAGTTATATCCATGTTCATACAGATGGCGGTGAAGATATTTCCATGTTCATACATATGGCGGTGTAGATATTTCCATGTTCATACAAATGGCGGTGTAGATATTTCTATGTTCATACAGATGGCGGTGTAGATATTTCCGTGTTCATACAAATGGCGGTGTAGATATTTCCATGTTCATAGAGATGGCGGTGTAGATATTTCCATGTTTATACAGATAGCAATGTAGATATTTCCATGTTTATAGAGATAGCGGTGTAGATATTTCCATTGATATACAGATAGCTGTGTAGATATTTGCATGTTCATACAGATAACGGTGTAGATATTTCCATGTTCATACAGATTGCGGTGTAGATATTTCCATGTTCATACAGACAGCAGTGTAGGTATTTCCATGTTTTACAGAAAGCGGTGTAGATATTTCCATGTTCATACAGATAGCGGTGTAGATATTTCCATGTTTATAGAGATGGCGGTCTAGATATTTCCATGTTTATAGAGATAGTGGTGTAGTTATTTCCAAGTTTATAGAGACAGCGTTGTAGATATTTCCATATTTATACAGATAGCAGTGTAGATATTTCCATGTTTATAGAGATAGTTGTGTAGATAATTTCAATTTTATACAGATAGCAGTGTAGATATTTCCAAGTTCATACAGATAGCGGTGTAGATATTTCCACGTTTATAGAGATGGTGGTGTAGATATTTCCATGTTCATACAGATGGCGGTGTAGATATTTCCATGTTTTTAGAGATGGCGGTGTAGATATTTTCATGTTTACACAGATGGCGGTGTAGATATTTCCATGTTTACACAGATAGCGGTGTAGACATTTCCATGTTTACACAGATAGCGGTGTGGATATTTCCACGTTTATGCAGATACCGTTGTAGATATTTCCATGTTTATACAGATATCGGTGCGGATATTTCCATGTTTATACAGATAGTTGGGCAGAGATTTCCATGTTTATACAGATAGCAGTGTAGATATTTCCATCTTAATACAGATGGCGGTATAGATATGTCTATGTTCGTACAGATGGTGGTGTAGATATTTCCATCTTCATACAGATGGCGGTGCAGATATTTTGAAGTTTATACAGATAGCGCTGTACTTATTTCCATATTTATAGAGAAATCTGTGTAGATATTTCCATGTATATGCAGATAGCTGTGTAGATATTTCCATGTTCATGCAGATAGCGGTGTAGATATTTCCACGTTCATCCAGATGCCGGTGTAGATATTTCCATGTTCATACAGATGGCGGTGTAGATATATCCATGTTCATTCACATGGCAGTTTAGATATTTCCATGTTCATAGAGATGGCGGTGAAGATATTTCCAAGTTCATACAAATGGCGGTGTAGATATTTCCATGTTCATAGAGATGGCGGTGTAGATATTTCCATGTTTATACAGATAGCAGTGTAGTTATTTCCATGTTTATACTGACAGCAGTGTAGATATTTCAATTGATATAAAGATAGCTGTGTAAATATTTGCATGTTCATGCAGATAGCGGTGTAGATATTTCAATGTTAATACAGATAGCGGTGTAGATATTTCCATGTTCATACAGTTAGCGGTGTAGATATTTCCATGATCATACAGATGGCGGTGTAGATATTTCCATGTTCATTCAGATGGCGGTGTAGATATTTACATGTTCATACAGATGGCGGTGTACATATTTCAATGTTTGTACTGATGGCAATGTAGATATTTCCATGTTCATACAGGTGGCGGTGTAGATATTCCCATGTTTTTACAGATAGCTGTTTAGATATTTCCATGTTTATAGAGATAGCAGTGTAGATATTTCCATTGATATACAGATAGCTGTGTAGATATTTCCATGTTCATACAGATAACGGTGTAGATATTTCCATGTTAATACAGATAGCGGTGTAGATATTTCCATGTTCACACAGATATCGGTGTAGATATTTCCATGTTCATACATTTAGCGGTGTAGATATTTCCATGTTTTGCAGATGGCGGTGTAGATATTTCCATGTTCATCCAGATGTCGGTGTAGATATATCCATGTTCATACAGATGGCGGTGAAGATATTTCCAAGTTCATACAGATGGCGGTGTAGATATTTCCATGTTCATACAAATGGCGGAGTAGATATTTCCATGTTCATACAGATGGCGGTGTAGTTATTTCCGTGTTCATACAAATGGCAGTGTAGATATTTCCATGTTCATAGAGATGGCCGTGTACATATTTCCATGTTTATGCAGATAGCGGTATAGGTATTTCCATGTTTATACAGATGGTGGTGTAGATATTTCCATGTTTATAGAGATGGCGGTCTAGATATTTCCATGTTTATAGAGATAGTGGTGAAGTTATTTCCAAGTTTATAGAGACAGCGTTGTAGATATTTCCATGTTTATAAAGATAGCGGTGAAGATATTTGCATGTTTATAAAGACAGCAGTGCAGATATTTCCATGTTTATAGAGATAGTGGTGTAGATAATTTCAATTTTATACAGATAGCAGTGTAGATATTTCCAAGTTCATACAGATAGTGGTGTAGATATTTCCACCTTTATAGAGATGGCGGTGTAGATATTTCCATGTTCATACAGATGGCGGTGTAGATATTTCCATGTTCGTACAGGTGGCGGTGTAGATATTTCCATGCTTATACAGATAGAAGTGTGGTTATTTCCATGTTTATAGAGATAGCAATGTAGATATTTCCATTGGTATACATATAGCTGTGTAGATATTTGCATGCTCATACTGATAGCGGTATAGATATTTCCATGTTCGTACAGATAGCCGTGTAGATATTTCCATGTTCATACAGATAGCGGTGTAGATATTTCCATGTTCATACAGATAACGGTGTAGATATTTCCATGTTCATACAGATAGCGGTGTAGATATTTCCATGTTCATACAGTTTGTGGTGTAGATATTTCCATGTTCATACAGATGGCGGTGTAGATATTTACATGTTCATACAGATGGCGGTGTAGATATTTCCATGTTCGTACAGATGGCGGTGTAGATATTTCCATGTTCATAGAGATGGCGGTATAGTTATTTCCAAGTTTATGCACATAGCGGTATAGATATTTCCATGTTTATACAGATGGTGGTGTAGATATTTCCATGTTTATAGAGATGGCGGTCTAGACATTTCCATGTTTATAGAGATAGTGGTGTAGTTATTTCCAAGTTTATAGAGACAGCGTTGTAGATATTTCCAAGTTTATAGAGACAGCATTGTAGATATTTCCATGTTTATGCCGATAACGGTATAGGTATTTCCATGTTTATACAGATGGTGGTGTAGATATTTCCATGTTTATAGAGATGGCGGTCTAGATATTTCCATGTTTACAGAGATAGTGGTGTAGTTATTTCCAAGTTTATAGAGACAGCGTTGTAGATATTTCCATGTTTATACAGATAGCGGTGAAGATATTTCCATGTTTATACAGATAGCGGTGTAGATATTTCCAAGTTTATACAGATAGCAGTGTAGATATTTCCATGTTTATAGAGATAGTGGAGTAGATAATTTCAATTTCATACAGAGAGCAGTGTAGATATTTCCAAGTTCATACAGATAGCGGTGTAGATATTTCCACATTTATAGAGATGGCTGTGTAGATATTTCCATGTTCATACAGAGGACGGTGTAGATATTTCCATGTTTATAGGGATGGCGGTGTAGATATTTTCATGTTTACAGAGATGGCGGTGTAGATATTTCCATGTTTACACAGATAGCGGTGTAGACATTTCCATGTTTACACAGATAGCGGTGTGGATATTTCCATGTTTATGCAGATAGCAGTGTAGATATTTCCATGTTTATACAGATAGCGGTGCGGATATTTCCATGTTTATTCAGGTAGCGGTGCGGATATTTCCATGTTTATGCAGATAGTTGGGCAGATATTTCCATGTTTATGCAGATAGCGGTGTAGATATTTCCATCTTAATACAGATGGTGGTGTAGATATGTCCATGTTTGTACAGATGGCGGTGTAGATATTTCCATGTTCATACAGATGGCGGTGTAGATATTTCGAAGTTTATAGAGATAGCGCTGTAGTTAATTCCATATTTATGGAGAAATCTGTGTAGATATTTCCATGTATATTAAGATAGCTGTGTATATATTTCCATGTTCATGCAGATAGCAGTGTAGATATTTCCATGTTCATCCAGATGCTAGTGTACATATATCCATGTTCATACAGATGGCGGTGAAGATATTTCCATGTTCATACAGATGGTGGTGTATATATTTCCATGTTCATACAGATGGTGGTGTAGATCTTTCCATGTTCATACAAATGGCGGTGTAGATAGTTCCATGTTCATAGAGATGGCGGTGTAGTTATTTCCATGTTCATACAAATGGCGGTGTAGATATTTACATGTTCATACAGATGGCGGTGTAGATATTTCATGTTCGCACAGATGGCAGTGTACATATTTCCATGTTCATACAGGTGGCGGTGTAGATATTTCCATGTTTATACAGATAGCAGTGTAGTTATTTCCATGTTTATAGATTTAGCAGTGTAGCTATTTCCATTGATATACAGATAGCTGTGTAGATATTTGCATGTTCATACAGATGGCGGTGTAGATATTTCGAAGTTTATAGAGATAGCGCTGTAGTTATTTCCATATTTATAGAGAAATCTGTGTAGATATTTCCATGTATATGCAGATAGGTGTGAAGATATTTCCATGTTCATGCAGATAGCGGTGTAGATATTTCCATCTTCATCCAGATGCCGGTGTAGATATATCCATGTTCATACAGATTGCGGTGAAGATATTTCCATGTTCATACAGATGGCGGTGTAGATATTTCCATGTTCATACACATGGCGGTGTAGATATTTCCATGTTCATACACATGGCGGTGTAGATATTTCCATGTTCATACAAATGGCGGTGTAGTTATTTCCGTGCTCATAGAGATGGCAGTGTAGATATTTCCATGTGAATACATATAGCAGTGTAGTTATTTCCAAGTTAATAGAGATAGCAGTGTAGATATTTCCATTGATATTCAGATATCTGTGTAGATATTTGCATGTTCATACAGATAGCGGTGTAGATATTTCCATGTTCATACTGATAGCGGTGTAGATATTTCCATGTTCATACTGTTAGCGGTGTAGATATTTCCATGTTCATACAGATGGCGGTGTAGATATTTCCATGTTCATACAGATGGCGGTGTAGATATTTACATGTTCATACAGATGGCGGTGTAGATATTTCCATGTTCGTACGGATGGCAGTGTAGATATTTCCATGTTCATACAGGTGGCGGTGTAGATATTCCCATGTTTTTACAGATAGCTGTGTAGTTATTTCCATGTTTCTACAGATAGCAGTGTAGATATTTCCATGTTTATAGAGATAGTGGTGTAGATAATTTTAATTTTATACAGATAGCAGTGTAGATATTTCCAAGTTCATACAGATAGCGGTGTAGATATTTCCACGTTTATAGAGATGGCGGTGTAGATATATCCATGTTCCTACAGATGGCGGTGTAGATATTTCCATGTTTTTAGAGATGGCGGTGTAGATATTTTCACGTTTACACAGATGGCGGTGGAGATATTTCCATGTTTACACAGATAGCGGTGCAGACATTTCCATGTTTACGCAGATAGCGGTGTGGATATTTCCATGTTTATGCAAATAGCGGTGTAGATATTTCCATGTTTATACAGATAGCGGTGTAGATATTTCCATTTTAATACAGATGGCGGTGTAGATATGTCCATGTACGTACAGATGGCCGTGTAGATATTTCCATCTTCATACAGATGGCGGTGTAGATATTTCGAAGTTTATGGAGACAGCGCGGTAGTTATTTCCATATTTATAGAGAAATCTCTGTAGATATTTCCATGTATATGCAGATAGCTGTGTAGATATTTCCATGTTCATACAGATAGCGGTGCAGATATTTCCATCTTCATCCAGATGCCGGTGTAGATATATCCATGTTCATACAGATGGCGGTGAAGATATTTCCATGTTCATAGAGATGGCGGTGTAGATATTTCCATGTTCATACAAATGGCGTTGTAGATATTTCCATATTCATAGAGATGGCGGTGTAGATATTTCATTGTTTGTACAGATAGCAGTGTAGTTATTTCCATGTTTATAGAGATAGCTGTGTAGATATTTCCATGTTCATACAGATAGCGGTGCAGATATTTCCATCTTCATCCAGATGCCGGTGTAGATATATCCATGTTCATACAGATGGCGGTGTAGATATTTCCATGTTCATAGAGATGGCGGTGTATATATTTCCATGTTCATTCAAATGGCGTTGTAGATATTTCCATGTTCATAGAGATGGCGGTGTAGATATTTCATAGTTTGTACAGATAGCAGTGTAGTTATTTCCATGTTTATAGAGGTAGCAGTGTAGATATTTCCATTGATATACAGATAGCTGTGTAGATATTTGCATGTTCATACAGATAGCGGTGTAGATATTTCCATCCTCATACAGATAGCGGTTTAGATATTTCCATGTTCATACAGATAGCGGTGCAGATATTTCCATGTTCATACAGATAGAAGTGTAGATATTTAAATGTTCGCACGGATGGCAGTGTAGATATTTCCATGTTCATACAGGTGGCGGTGTAGATATTTCCATGTTCATACAGATACCGGTGTAGATATTTCCATGTTCATACATATAGCGGTGTAGATATTTCCATGTTCATACAGATAGCGATGTAGATATTTCCATGGTCATACAGTTAGCGGTTTCGATATTTCCATGTCCATAGAGATGGCCGTGTAGATATTTACATGTTCATACAGATGGCGGTGTAGATATTTCCATGTTCGTACAGATGGCCGTGTAGATATTTCCATGTTCTTAGAGATGGCGGTGTAGATATTTCGAAGTTTATAGAGATAGCACTGTAGTTATTTCCATATTTATAGAGAAATCTTTGTAGATATTTCCATGTATATGCAGATAGCTGTGTAGATATTTCCATGTTCATGCAGATAGCGGTGTAGATATTTCCATGTTCATCCAGATGGCTTTGTAGATATTTCCATGTTCATACACAAGGCGGTGTAGATATTTCCATGTTCATAGAGATGGCAGTGTAGATATTTCCATGTTCCTACAAATGGTGGTGTAGATATTTCCGTGTTCATAGAGATGGCAGTGTAGATATTTCCATGTTTATACACATAGCAGTGTAGTTATTTCCATGTTTATAGAGATAGCAGTGTAGATATTTCGATTGATATACAGATAGCTGTGTGGATATTTATATGTTCATACAGATGGCGGTGTAGTTATTTCCATGTTCGTACAGGTGACGGTGTAGGTATTTCCAAGTTTATACAGATAGCAGTGTAGTTATTTCCAAGTTTATAGAGATAGCATTGTAGATATTTCCATTGGTATACATATAGCTGTGTAGATATTTGCATGTTCATACTGATAGCGGTGTAGATATTTCCATGTTCGTACAGATAGCGGTGTAGATATTTCCATGTTCATACAGATAGAGGTGTAGATATTTCCATGTTCATACAGATAACGGTGTAGATATTTCCATGTTCATACAGATAGCTGTGTAGATATTTCCATGTTCATACAGTTAGCGGTGTAGATATTTCCATGTTCATACAGAGGGCGCTGTAGATATTTACATGTTCATGCAGATGGCGGTGTAGATATTTCCATGTTCGTCCAGATGGCGGTGTAGATATTTCCATGTTCATAGAGATTTCGGTGTATATATTTCCATGTTTATGCAGATAGCGGTATAGATATTTCCATGTTTATACAGATGGTGTTGTAGATATTTCCATGTTTATAGAGATGGCGGTCTAGATATTTCCATGTTTATAGAGATAGTGGTGTAGTTATTTCCAAGTTTATAGAGACAGCATTGTAGATATTTCCATGTTTATACAGATAGCGGTGAAGATATTTCCATGTTTATACAGAGAGCGGTGTAGATATTTCCATGTTTATACAGATAGCAGTGTAGATATTTCCATGTTTATAGACATAGTGGTGTAGATAATTTCAATTTTATACAGATAGCTGTGTAGATATTTCCAAGTTCATACAGATAACGGTGTAGATATTTCCACGTTTATAGAGATGGCAGTGTAGATATTTCCATGTTCATACAGATAGCGGTGTAGATATATCCATGTTTTTAGAGATGGCGGTGTAGATATTTTCACGTTTACACAGATGGCGGTGGAGATATTTCCATGTTTACACAGATAGCGGTGTAGACATTTCCATGTTTACACAGATAGCGGTGTGGATATTTCCATGTTTATGCAGATAGCGGTGCGGATATTTCCATGTTTCTACAGATAGTTGGGCAGATATTTCCATGCTTATACAGATAGCGGTGTAGATATTTCCATCTTAATACAGATGGCTGTGTAGATATATCCATGTTCGTACTGATGACGGTGAAGATATTTCCAGGTTCATACAGATGGCGGTGTAGATATTTCCATTTTCATACAAATGGCGGTGTAGATATTTCCATGTTCATACAGATGGCGGTGTAGATATTTCCGTGTTGATACAAATGGCGGTGTAGATATTTCCATGTTCATAGAGATGGCGGTGTACATATTTCCATGTTTATGCAGATAGCGGTATAGGTATTTCCATGTTTATACAGATGGTGGTGTAGATATTTCCATGTTTATAGAGACGGCGGTCTAGATATTTCCATGTTTATAGAGATAGTGGTGTAGTTATTTCCAAGTTTATAGAGACAGCGTTGTAGATATTTACATGTTTATAAAGATAGCGGTGAAGATATTTCCATGTTTATACAGATAGCGGTGTAGATATTTCCATGTTTATACAGACAGCAGTGCAGATATTTCCATGTTTATAGAGATAGTGGTTTAGATAATTTCAATTTTATACAGATAGCAGCGTAGATATTTCCAAGTTCATACAGATAGCGGTGTAGATATTTCCACGTTTATAGACATGGCAGTGTAGATATTTCCATGTTCATACAGATGGCGGTGTAGATATTTCCATGTTTTTAGATATGGCGTTGTAGATATTTTCACGTTTACAGAGATGGCGGTGGAGATATTTCCATGTTTACAAAGATAGCGGTGCAGACATTTCCATGTTTACACAGATAGCGGTGTGGATATTTCCATGTTTATGCAGATAGCAGTGTAGATATTTCCATGTTTATACAGATAGCGGTGCGGATATTTCATGTTTATACAGATATTTGGGCAGATATTTCCATGTTTAAACAGATAGCGGTGTAGATATTTCCATCTTAATACAGATGGCGGTGTAGATATGTCCATGTTCGTACAGATGGCGGTGTAGATATTTCCATGTTCATACAGATGGCGGTGTAGATATTTCGAAGTTTATAGAGATAGCGCTGTAGTTATTTCCATATTTATAGAGAAATCTGTGTAGATATTTCCATGTATATGCAGATAGCTATGTAGATATTTCCATGTTCATGCAGATAGCGGTGTAGATATTTCCATGTTCATCCAGATGCCGGTGTAGATATATCCATGTTCATACAGATGGCGGTGAAGAGATTTCCATGTTCATACAGATGGCGGTGTAGATATTTCCATGTTCATACACATGGCGCTGTAGATAATTCCATGTTCATAGAGATGGCGGTGTAGATATTTCCATGTTCATACAAATGGCGGTGTAGATATTTCCATGTTCATAGAGATGGCGGTGTAGATATTTCCATGTTTATACAGATAGCAGTGTAGTTATTTCCATGTTTATAAAGATAGCAGTGTAGATATTTCCGTTGATATACAGATAGCTGTGTAGATATTTGCATGTTCATACAGATAGCGGTGTAGATATTTCCATGTTCGTACAGATAGCGGTGTAGATATTTCCATGTTCATACAGATAGCGGTGTAGATATTTCCATGTTCATACAGATAGCGGTGTAGATATTTCCATGTTCATACAGTTAGCGATGTAGATATTTCCATGGTCATACAGTTAGCGGTATAGATAATTCCATGTCCATAGAGATGGCCGTGTAGATATTTACATGTTCATACAGATGGTGGTGTAGATATTTCCATGTTTGTACTGATGGCCGTTTAGATATTTCCATGTTCTTAGAGATGGCGGTGTAGATATTTCGAAGTTTACAGAGATAGCACTGTAGTTATTTCCATATTTATAGAGAAATCTGTGTAGATATTTCCATGTATATGCAGATAGCTGTGTAGATATTTCCATGTTCATGCAGATAGCGGTGTAGATATTTCCATGTTCATCCAGATGGCTGTGTAGATATTTCCATGTTCATACACAAGGCGGTGTAGATATTTCCATGTTCATAGAGATGGCGGTGAAGATATTTCCATGTTCATACAAATGGTGGTGTAGATATTTCCGTGTTCATAGAGATGGCAGTGTAGATATTTCCATGTTTATACACATAGCAGTGTAGTTATTTCCATGTTTATAGAGATAGCAGTGTAGATATTTCGATTGATATACAGATAGCTGTGTGGATATTTATATGTTCATACAGATGGCTGTGTAGATATTTCCATGTTTGTACAGGTGACGGTGTAGGTATTTCCATGTTTATACAGATAGCAGTGTAGTTATTTCCAAGTTTATAGAGATAGCATTGTAGATATTTCCATTGGTATACATATAGCTGTGTAGATATTTGCATGTTCATACTGATAGCGGTGTAGATATTTCCATGTTCGTACAGATAGCGGTGTAGATATTTCCATGTTCATACAGATAGCGGTGTAGATATTTCCATGTTCATACAGATAACGGTGTAGATATTTCCATGTTCATACAGATAGCTGTGTAGATATTTCCATGTTCATACAGTTAGCGGTGTAGATATTTCCATGTTCATACAGAGGGCGCTGTAGATATTTACATGTTCATGCAGATGGCGGTGTAGATATTTCAATGTTCGTACAGATGGCGGTGTAGATATTTCCATGTTCATAGAGGTGGCGGTCTATATATTTCCATGTTTATGCAGATAGCGGTATAGATATTTCCATGTTTATACAGATGGTGTTGTAGATATTTCCATGTTTATAGAGATGGCGGTCTAGATATTTCCATGTTTATAGAGATAGTGGTGTAGTTATTTCCAAGTTTATAGAGACAGCATTGTAGATATTTCCATGTTTATACAGATAGCGGTGAAGATATTTCCATGTTTATACAGAGAGCGGTGTAGATATTTCCATGTTTATACAGATAGCAGTGTAGATATTTCCATGTTTATAGACATAGTGGTGTAGATAATTTCAATTTTATACAGATAGCTGTGTAGATATTTCCAAGTTTATAGAGATGGCGGTGTAGATATTTCCATGTTCATACAGATAGCGGTGTAGATATTTCCATGTTTTTAGAGATGGCGGTGTAGATATTTTCACGTTTACACAGATGGCGGTGGAGATATTTCCATGTTTACACAGATAGCGGTGTAGACATTTCCATGTTTACACAGATAGCGGTGTGGATATTTCCATGTTTATGCAGATAGCGGTGTAGATATTTCCATGTTTATACAGATAGCGGTGCGGATATTTCCATGTTTCTACAGATAGTTGGGCAGATATTTCCATGCTTATACAGATAGCGGTGTAGATATTTCCATCTTAATACAGATGGCGGTGTAGATATATCCATGTTCGTACAGATGGCGGTGAAGATATTTCCATGTTCATACAGATGGCGGTGTAGATATTTCCATGTTCATACAAAGGGAGGTGTAGATATTTCCATGTTCATACAGATGGCGGTGTAGATATTTCCGTGTTGATACAAATGGCGGTGTAGATATTTCCATGTTCATAGAGATGGCGGTGTACATATTTCCATGTTTATGCAGATAGCGGTATAGGTATTTCCATGTTTATACAGATGGTGGTGTAGATATTTAAATGTTTATAGAGACCGCGGTCTAGATATTTCCATGTTTATAGAGATAGTGGTGTAGTTATTTCCAAGTTTATAGAGACAGCGTTGTAGATATTTCCATGTTTATAAAGATAGCGGTGAAGATATTTCCATGTTTATACAGATAGCGATGTAGATATTTCCATGTTTATACAGACAGCAGTGTCGATAGTTCCATGTTTATAGAGATAGTGGTGTAGATAATTTCAAGTTTATACAGATAGCAGTGTAGATATTTCCATGTTCATAGAGATGGCGGTGTAGATATTTCCATGTTCATACAAATGGAGGTGTAGATATTTCCATGTTCACAGAGTTGCGGTGTAGATATTTCCATGTTTATACAGATAGCAGTGTAGTTATTTCCATGTTCATACAGATAGCGGTGCAGATATTTCCATGTTCATACAGATAGTGGTGTAGATATTTCCATGTTCATACAGATAGCGGTGCAGATATTTCCATGTTCATACAATTAGCGGTGTAGATATTTCCATGTTCCTACAGATGGCGGTGTAGTTATTTACATGTTCATACAGATGGCGGTGTAGATATTTCCTTGTTTATACAGATAGCAGTGTAGTTATTTCCATGTTTATAGAGATAGCAGTGTAGATGTTTCCATTGATATACAGATAGCTTTGTAGATATTTGCATGTTCGTACAGATAGCGGTGTAGATATTTCCATGTTGGTACAGATAGCGGTGTAGATATTTCCATGTTCATACAGATACCGGTGCAGGTATTTCCATGTTCATACACATAACGGTGTTGATATTTCCATGTTCATACAGATAGCGGTGTAGATATTTCCATGTTCATACAGTTACTGGAGTAGGTATTTCCATGTTCATACAGATGGCGGTGTAGATATTTACATGTTCATACAGATGGCAGTGTAGATATTTCCATGTTCGTACAGATGGCTGTGTAGATATTTCCATGTTCATAGAGATGGCAGTGTACATATTTCCATGTTTATGCCGATAGCGGTATAGATATTTCCATGTTTATACAGATGGTGGTGTAGTTATTTCCATGTTTATAGAGATGGCGGTCTAGATATTTCCATGTTTATAGAGATAGTGGTGTAGTTATTTCCAAGTTTATAGAGACAGCGTTGTAGATATTTCCATGTTTATAAAGATAGCGGTGAAGATATTTGCATGTTTATAAAGACAGCAGTGCAGATATTTCCATGTTTATAGAGATAGTGGTGTAGATAATTTCAATTTTATACAGATAGCAGTGTAGATATTTCCAAGTTCATACAGATAGTGGTGTAGATATTTCCACCTTTATAGAGATGGCGGTGTAGATATTTCCATGTTCATACAGATGGCGGTGTAGATATTTCCATGTTCGTACAGGTGGCGGTGTAGATATTTCCATGCTTATACAGATAGAAGTGTGGTTATTTCCATGTTTATAGAGATAGCAATGTAGATATTTCCATTGGTATACATATAGCTGTGTAGATATTTGCATGCTCATACTGATAGCGGTATAGATATTTCCATGTTCGTACAGATAGCCGTGTAGATATTTCCATGTTCATACAGATAGCGGTGTAGATATTTCCATGTTCATACAGATAACGGTGTAGATATTTCCATGTTCATACAGATAGCGGTGTAGATATTTCCATGTTCATACAGTTTGTGGTGTAGATATTTCCATGTTCATACAGATGGCGGTGTAGATATTTACATGTTCATACAGATGGCGGTGTAGATATTTCCATGTTCGTACAGATGGCGGTGTAGATATTTCCATGTTCATAGAGATGGTGGTATAGTTATTTCCAAGTTTATGCACATAGCGGTATAGATATTTCCATGTTTATACAGATGGTGGTGTAGATATTTCCATGTTTATAGAGATGGCGGTCTAGACATTTCCATGTTTATAGAGATAGTGGTGTAGTTATTTCCAAGTTTATAGAGACAGCGTTGTAGATATTTCCAAGTTTATAGAGACAGCATTGTAGATATTTCCATGTTTATGCCGATAACGGTATAGGTATTTCCATGTTTATACAGATGGTGGTGTAGATATTTCCATGTTTATAGAGATGGCAGTCTAGATATTTCCATGTTTACAGAGATAGTGGTGTAGTTATTTCCAAGTTTATAGAGACAGCGTTGTAGATATTTCCATGTATATACAGATAGCGGTGAAGATATTTCCATGTTTATACAGATAGCGGTGTAGATATTTCCAAGTTTATACAGATAGCAGTGTAGATATTTCCATGTTTATAGAGATAGTGGAGTAGATAATTTCAATTTCATACAGAGAGCAGTGTAGATATTTCCAAGTTCATACAGATAGCGGTGTAGATATTTCCACATTTATAGAGATGGCTGTGTAGATATTTCCATGTTCATACAGAGGACGGTGTAGATATTTCCATGTTTATAGGGATGGCGGTGTAGATATTTTCATGTTTACAGAGATGGCGGTGTAGATATTTCCATGTTTACACAGATAGCGGTGTAGACATTTCCATGTTTACACAGATAGCGGTGTGGATATTTCCATGTTTATGCAGATAGCAGTGTAGATATTTCCATGTTTATACAGATAGCGGTGTGGATATTTCCATGTTTATTCAGGTAGCGGTGCGGATATTTCCATGTTTATGCAGATAGTTGGGCAGATATTTCCATGTTTATGCAGATAGCGGTGTAGATATTTCCATCTTAATACAGATGGTGGTGTAGATATGTCCAAGTTTGTACAGATGGCGGTGTAGATATTTCCATGTTCATACAGATGGCGGTGTAGATATTTCGAAGTTTATAGAGATAGCGCTGTAGTTAATTCCATATTTATGGAGAAATCTGTGTAGATATTTCCATGTATATTAAGATAGCTGTGTATATATTTCCATGTTCATGCAGATAGCAGTGTAGATATTTCCATGTTCATCCAGATGCTAGTGTACATATATCCATGTTCATACAGATGGCGGTGAAGATATTTCCATGTTCATACAGATGGTGGTGTATATATTTCCATGTTCATACAGATGGTGGTGTAGATCATTCCATGTTCATACAAATGGCGGTGTAGATAGTTCCATGTTCATAGAGATGGCGGTGTAGTTATTTCCATGTTCATACAAATGGCGGTGTAGATATTTACATGTTCATACAGATGGCGGTGTAGATATTTCATGTTCGCACAGATGGCAGTGTACATATTTCCATGTTCATACAGGTGGCGGTGTAGATATTTCCATGTTTATACAGATAGCAGTGTAGTTATTTCCATGTTTATAGATTTAGCAGTGTAGCTATTTCCATTGATATACAGATAGCTGTGTAGATATTTGCATGTTCATACAGATGGCGGTGTAGATATTTCGAAGTTTATAGAGATAGCGCTGTAGTTATTTCCATATTTATAGAGAAATCTGTGTAGATATTTCCATGTATATGCAGATAGGTGTTAAGATATTTCCATGTTCATGCAGATAGCGGTGTAGATATTTCCATCTTCATCCAGATGCCGGTGTAGATATATCCATGTTCATACAGATTGCGGTGAAGATATTTCCATGTTCATACAGATGGCGGTGTAGATATTTCCATGTTCATACACATGGCGGTGTAGATATTTCGATGTTCATACACATGGCGGTGTAGATATTTCCATGTTCATACAAATGGCGGTGCAGTTATTTCCGTGCTCATAGAGATGGCAGTGTAGATATTTCCATGTGAATACACATAGCAGTGTAGTTATTTCCAAGTTAATAGAGATAGCAGTGTAGATATTTCCATTGATATTCAGATATCTGTGTAGATATTTGCATGTTCATACAGATAGCGGTGTAGATATTTCCATGTTCATACTGATAGCGGTGTAGATATTTCCATGTTCATACTGTTAGCGGTGTAGATATTTCCATGTTCATACAGATGGCGGTGTAGATATTTCCATGTTCATACAGATGGCGGTGTAGATATTTACATGTTCATACAGATGGCGGTGTAGATATTTCCATGTTCGTACGGATGGCAGTGTAGATATTTCCATGTTCATACAGGTGGCGGTGTAGATATTCCCATGTTTTTACAGATAGCTGTGTAGTTATTTCCATGTTTCTACAGATAGCAGTGTAGATATTTCCATGTTTATAGAGATAGCGGTGTAGATAATTTTAATTTTATACAGATAGCAGTGTAGATATTTCCAAGTTCATACAGATAGCGGTGTAGATATTTCCACGTTTATAGAGATGGCGGTGTAGATATATCCATGTTCCTACAGATGGCGGTGTAGATATTTCCATGTTTTTAGAGATGGCGGTGTAGATATTTTCACGTTTACACAGATGGCGGTGGAGATATTTCCATGTTTACACAGATAGCGGTGCAGACATTTCCATGTTTACGCAGATAGCGGTGTGGATATTTCCATGTTTATGCAAATAGCGGTGTAGATATTTCCATGTTTATACAGATAGCGGTGTAGATATTTCCATTTTAATACAGATGGCGGTGTAGATATGTCCATGTACGTACAGATGGCCGTGTAGATATTTCCATCTTCATACAGATGGCGGTGTAGATATTTCGAAGTTTATGGAGATAGCGCGGTAGTTATTTCCATATTTATAGAGAAATCTCTGTAGATATTTCCATGTATATGCAGATAGCTGTGTAGATATTTCCATGTTCATACAGATAGCGGTGCAGATATTTCCATCTTCATCCAGATGCCGGTGTAGATATATCCATGTTCATACAGATGGCGGTGAAGATATTTCCATGTTCATAGAGATGGCGGTGTAGATATTTCCATGTTCATACAAATGGCGTTGTAGATATTTCCATGTTCATAGAGATGGCGGTGTAGATATTTCATTGTTTGTACAGATAGCAGTGTAGTTATTTCCATGTTTATAGAGATAGCTGTGTAGATATTTCCATGTTCATACAGATAGCGGTGCAGATATTTCCATCTTCATCCAGATGCCGGTGTAGATATATCCATGTTCATACAGATGGCGGTGTAGATATTTCCATGTTCATAGAGACGGCGGTGTATATATTTCCATGTTCATTCAAATGGCGTTGTAGATATTTCCATGTTCATAGAGATGGCGGTGTAGATATTTCATAGTTTGTACAGATAGCAGTGTAGTTATTTCCATGTTTATAGAGACTGCAGTGTAGATATTTCCATTGATATACAGATAGCTGTGTAGATATTTGCATGTTCATACAGATAGCGGTGTAGATATTTCCATCCTCATACAGATAGCGGTGTAGATATTTCCATGTTCATACAGATAGCGGTGCAGATATTTCCATGTTCATACAGATAGAAGTGTAGATATTTAAATGTTCGCACGGATGGCAGTGTAGATATTTCCATGTTCATACAGGTGGCGGCGTAGATATTTCCATGTTTATACAGATAGCAGTGTAGTTATTTCCATGTTTATAGAGATAGCAGTGTAGATATTTCCGTTGATATACAGATAGCTGTGTAGATATTTGCATGTTCATACAGATAGCGTTGTAGATATTTCCACGTTCGTACACATAGCGGTGTAGATATTTCCATGTTCATACAGATAGCGGTGTAGATATTTCCATGTTCATACAGATAGCCTTGTAGATATTTCCATGTTCATACAGTTAGCGGTGTAGCTATTTCCATGTTCATACACATGGCGGTGTAGTTATTTACATGTTCATACAGATGGCGGTGTAGATATTTCCATGTTCATAGAGATGGTGGTGTAGATATTTCCATGTTTCTGCAGATAGCGGTATAGGTATTTCCATGTTTATACAGATGGTGGTGTAGATATTTCCATGTTTATAGAGATGGCGGTCTAGATATTTCCATGTTTATAGAGATAGTTGTGTAGTTATTTCCAAGTTTATAGAGACAGCGTTGTAGATATTTACATGTTTATAAAGATAGCGGTGAAGAAATTTCCATGTTTATACAGATAGCGGTGTAGATATTTCCATGTTTATACAGACAGCAGTGCAGATATTTCCATGTTTATAGAGATAGTGGTGTAGATAATTTCAATTTTATACAGATAGCAGCGTAGATATTTCCAAGTTCATACAGATAGCGGTGTAGATATTTCCACGTTTATAGAGATGGCGGTGTAGATATTTCCATGTTCATACAGATGGCGGTGTAGATATTTCCATGTTTTTAGATATGGCGTTGTAGATATTTTCACGTTTACAGAGATGGCGGTGGAGATATTTCCATGTTTACAAAGATAGCGGTGCAGACATTTCCATGTTTACACAGATAGCGGTGTGGATATTTCCATGTTTATGCAGATAGCGGTGTAGATATTTCCATGTTTATACAGATAGCGGTGCGGATATTTCATGTTTATACAGATATTTGGGCAGATATTTCCATGTTTAAACAGATAGTGGTGTAGATATTTCTATCTTAATACAGATGGCGGTGTAGATATGTCCATGTTCGTACAGATGGCGGTGTAGATATTTCCATGTTCATACAGATGGCGGTGTAGATATTTCGAAGTTTATAGAGATAGCGCTGTAGTTATTTCCATATTTATAGAGAAATCTGTGTAGATATTTCCATGTATATGCAGATAGCTATGTAGATATTTCCATGTTCATGCAGATAGCGGTGTAGATATTTCCATGTTCATCCAGATGCCGGTGTAGATATATCCATGTTCATACAGATGGCGGTGAAGATATTTCCATGTTCATACAGATGGCGGTGTAGATATTTCCATGTTCATACAAATGGCGGTGTAGATATTTCCATGTTCATCGAGATGGTGGTGTAGATATTTCCATGTTTATACAGATAGCAGTGTAGTTATTTCCATGTTTATAGAGATAGCAGTGTAGATATTTCCATTGATATACATATAGCTGTGTAGATATTTGCATGTTCATACAGATAGCGGTGTAGATATTTCCATGTTCATACAGATAGCGGTGTAGATATTTCCATGTTCATACAGATAGCGGTGTAGATATTTCCATGTTCATACAGATAGCGGTGTAGATATTTCCATGTTCATACAGATAGCGGTGTAGATATTTCCATGTTCATACAGTTAGCGGTGTAGATATTTCCATGTTCATACAGATGGCGGTGTAGATTTTTACATGTTCATACAGATGGCAGTGTAGATATATCCATGTTCGTACGGATGGCAGTGTAGATATTTCCATGTTCATACAGGTGGCGGTGTACATATTTCCATTTTCATAGAGAAGGCGGTGTAGATATTTCCATGTTTATGCAGATAGCCGTATAGATATTTCCATGTTTATACAGATGGTGGTTTAGATATTTCCATGTTTATAGAGATGGCGGTCTAGATATTTCAATGTTTACAGACACAGTGGTGTAGTTATTTCCAAGTTTATAGAGACAGCCTTGTAGATATTTCCATGTTTATACAGATAGCGGTGAAGATATTTCCATATTTATACAGATAGCGGTGTAGATATTTCCATGTTTATACAGATAGCAGTGTAGATATTTCCATGTTGATAGAGATAGTGGTGTAGATAATTTCAATTTTATACAGATAGCAGTGTAGATATTTCCAAGTTCATACAGATAGCGGTGTAGATATTTCCACGTTTATAGAGATGGCGGTGTAGATATTTCCATGTTCATACAGATGGCGGTGTAGATATTTCCATGTTAATGGAGATGGCGTTGTTGATATTTTCATGTTTACACAGATGGCGGTGTAGATATTTCCATGTTTACACAGATAGCGGTGTAGACATTTCCATGTTTACACAGATCTCGGTGTGGATATTTCCATGTTTATGCAGATAGCGGTGTAGATATTTCCACATTTATACAGATAGCGGTGCGGATATTTCCATGTTTATACAGAAAGTTGGGCGGATATTTCCATGTTTATACAGATAGCGGTGTAGATATTTCCATCTTTATACACATGGCTTTGTAGATATATCCATGTTTGTACAGATGGCGGTGTAGATATTTCCATGTTCATACAGATGGCGGTGTAGATATTTCGAAGTTTATAGAGATAGCGCTGTGTTATTTCCATATTTATAGAGAAATCTCTGTAGATATTTCCATGTATATGCAGAAAGCTGTGTAGATATTTCCATGTTCATGCAGACAGCGGTGTAGATATTTCCATGTTCATCTAAATGCCGGTGTAGATATATCCATGTTCATGCAGATGGCGGTGAAGATATTTCCATGTTCATACAGATGGCGGTGTAGATATTTCCATGTTCATGCAGATAACGGTGTAGATATTTCCGTGTTCATACAAATGGCAGTGTAGATATTTCCATGTTCATAGAGGTGGCAGTGTAGATATTTCCATGTTTATACAGATAGCAGTGTAGTTATTTCCATGTTTATAGAGATAGCATTGTAGATATTTCCATTGATATACAGATAGCGGTGTAGATATTTGCATGTTCATACAGATAGCGGTGTAGATATTTCCATGTTCGTACAGATAGCGGTGTAGATATTTCCATGTTCATATAGATAGCGGTGTAGATATTTCCATGTTCATACAGATAGCGGTGTAGATATTTCCATGTTCACACAGATAGCGGTGTAGATATTTCCATGTTCACACAGTTTGCGGTGTAGATATTTCCATGTTCATACAGATGGCGGTGTAGATATTTCCATGTTCATACAGATGGCGGTGTAGATATTTCCATGTTCATGCAGATAGCGGTGTAGATATTTCCATGTTCATACAGTTAGCCGTGTAGATATTTCCATGTTCATACAGATGGCGGTGTAGATATTTACATGTTCATACACATGGCGGTGTAGATATTTCCATGTTCGTACAGATGGCGGTGTAGATATATCCATGTTCGTACAGATGGCGGTGTAGATATTTCCATGTTCATGGAAATGGCGGTATAGATATTTCCATGTTTATGCAGACGGTGCTGTAGATATTTCCATGTTCATGCAGATAGCTGTGTAGATATTTCCATGTTCTTCCAGATACCGGTGTATACATATCCATGTTCATACAGATGGCGGTGAAGATATTTCCATGTTCATACAGATGGCGGTGTAGATATTTCCATGTTCATACAAATGGCGGTATAGATATTTCCATGTTCATCGAGATGGCGGTGTAGATATTTCCATGTTTATACAGATAGCAGTGTAGTTATTTCCATGTTTATAGAGATAGCAGTGTAGATATTTCCATTGATATACATATAGCTGTGAAGATATTTGCATGTTCATACAGATAGCGGTGTAGATATTTCCATGTTCATACAGATAGCGGTGTAGATATTTCCATGTTCATACAGATAGCGGTGTAGATATTTCCATGTTCATACAGATAGCGGTGTAGATATTTCCATGTTCATACAGATAGCGGTGTAGATATTTCCATGTTCATACAGTTAGCGGTGTAGATATTTCCATGTTCATACAGATGGCGGTGTAGATTTTTACATGTTCATACAGATGGCAGTGTAGATATATCCATGTTCGTACGGATGGCAGTGTAGATATTTCCATGTTCATACAGGTGGCGGTGTAGATATTTCCATTTTCATAGAGAAGGCGGTGTAGATATTTCCATGTTTATGCAGATAGCCGTATAGATATTTCCATGTTTATACAGATGGTGGTTTAGATATTTCCATGTTTATAGAGATGGCGGTCTAGATATTTCAATGTTTACAGAGACAGTGGTGTAGTTATTTCCAAGTTTATAGAGACAGCATTGTAGATATTTCCATGTTTATACAGATAGCGGTGAAGATATTTCCATATTTATACAGATAGCGGTGTAGATATTTCCATGTTTATACAGATAGCAGTGTAGATATTTCCATGTTGATAGAGATAGTGGTGTAGATAATTTCAATTTTATACAGATAGCAGTGTAGATATTTCCAAGTTCATACAGATAGCGGTGTAGATATTTCCACGTTTATAGAGATGGCGGTGTAGATATTTCCATGTTCATACAGATGGCGGTGTAGATATTTCCATGTTAATGGAGATGGCGTTGTTGATATTTTCATGTTTACACAGATGGCGGTGTAGATATTTCCATGTTTACACAGATAGCGGTGTAGACATTTCCATGTTTACACAGATCTCGGTGTGGATATTTCCATGTTTATGCAGATAGTGGTGTAGATATTTCCACGTTTATACAGATAGCGGTGCGGATATTTCCATGTTTATACAGAAAGTTGGTCGGATATTTCCATGTTTATACAGATAGCGGTGTAGATATTGCCATCTTTATACACATGGCTTTGTAGATATATCCATGTTTGTACAGATGGCGGTGTAGATATTTCCATGTTCATACAGATGGCGGTGTAGATATTTCGAAGTTTATAGAGATAGCGCTGTAGTTATTTCCATATTTATAGAGAAATCTCTGTAGATATTTCCATGTGTATGCAGAAAGCTGTGTAGATATTTCCATGTTCATGCAGACAGCGGTGTAGATATTTCCATGTTCATCTAAATGCCGGTGTAGATATATCCATGTTCATGCAGATGGCGGTGAAGATATTTCCATGTTCATACAGATGGCGGTGTAGATATTTCCGTGTTCATACACATGGCGATGTAGATATTTCCATGTTCATAGAGATGGCAGTGTAGATATTTCCATGTTTATACAGATAGTAGTGTAGTTATTTCCATGTTTATAGAGATAGCATTGTAGATATTTCCATTGATATACAGATAGCGGTGTTGATATTTCCATGTTCATACAGATAGCGGTGTAGATATTTCCATGTTCACACAGATAGCGGTGTAGATATTTCCATGTTCACACAGATAGCGGTGTAGATATTTCCATGTTCACACAGCTGGCCGTGTAGATATTTCCATGTTCATACAGATGGCGGTGTAGATATTTACATGTTCATACACATGGCGGTGTAGATATTTCCATGTTCATACAGATGGCGGTGTAGATATTTCCATGTTCGTACACATGGCGGTGTAGATATTTCCATGTTCATGGAAATGGCGGTGTAGATATTTCCATGTTTATGCAGACAGCGGTATAGATATTTCCATGTTTATACAGACGGTGGTGTGGATATTTCCATGTTTATGGGGATGGCGGTGTAGATATTTTCATGTTTACACAGATTGGGGTGTAGATATTTCCATGTTTACACTGATAGCGGTGTAGGCATTTCCATGTTTACACAGATAGCGGTGTGGATATATCCATGTCTATGCAGATAGCAGTGTAGATATTTCCATGTTTATACAGATAGCGGTGCGGATATTTCCATGTTTATACATATAGTTGGACAGATATTTCCATGTTTATACAGATAGTGGTGTAGATATTTCCATCTTAATACAGATGGCGGTGTAGATATGTCCTTGTTTGTACAGATGGCGGTGTAGGTATTTCCATGTTCATACAGATGGCGGTGTAGATATTTCAAAGTTTATAGAGATAGCGCTGTAATTATTTCCATATTTATAGAGAAATCTGTGTAGATATTTCCATTTATATTCAGATAGCTGTGTAGATATTTCCATGTTCATGCAGATAGCTGTGTAGATATTTCCATGTTCATCCAGATACTGGTGTATACATATCCATGTTCATACAGATGGCGGTGAAGATATTTCCATGTTCATACAGATGGCGGTGTAGATATTTCCATGTTTATACAGATAGCAATGTAGATATTTCCATGTTTATAGAGATAGCGGTGTAGATATTTCCATTGTTATACAGATATCTGTGTAGATATTTGCATGTTCATACAGATAACGGTGTAGATATTTCCATGTTCATACAGATAGCGGTGTAGATATTTCCATGTTCATACAGTTAGCAGTGTTGATATTTCCATGTTCATACAGATGGCGGTGTAGATATTTACATGTTCATACAGATGGCAGTGTAGATATATCCATGTTCGTACGGATGGCAGTGTAGATATTTCCATGTTCATACAGGTGGCGGTGTAGATATTTCCATGTTTATACAGATAGCAGTGTAGTTATTTCCATGTTTATAGAGATAGCAGTGTAGATATTTCCATTGATATACAGATAGCTGTGTAGGTATGTGCATGTTCATACAGATAGCGGTGTAGGTATTTCCATGTTCGTACAGATAGTGGTGTAGATATTTCCATGTTGATACAGATAACGGTGTAGATATTTCCATGTTCATACAGATAGCGGTGTTGATATTTCCATGTTCATACAGTTAGCGGTGTAGATATTTCCATGTTCGTACAGATGGCGGTGTAGATATTTACATCTTCATACAGATGGCGGTGTACATATTTCCATGCTCGTACAGATGGCGGTGTAGATATTTACCTGTTCATACAGATGGCGGGGTAGGTATTTCCATGTTTATGCAGATGGTGGTGTAGGTATTTCCATGTTTATAGAGATGGCGGTCTAGATATTTCCATGTTTATAGAGATAGTGGTGTAGTTATTTCCAAGTTTATGGAGACAGCGTTGTAGATATTTCCATGTTTATACAGATAGAGGTGAAGATATTTCCATGTTTATACAGATAGCAGTGCAGATATTTCCATTTTATACAGATAACAGTGTAGATATTTCCATGTATATAGAGATAATGGTGTAGATAATTTCAATTTTTTACAGTTAGTTTGTAGATATTTGCATGTTCATACAGATAGCGGTGTAGATATTTCCATGTTCATACAGATAGCTGTGTAGATGTTTCCATGTTCATGCAGATAGCGGTGTAGATATTTCCATGTTCCTACCAATAGCGGTGTAGATATTTCCATGTCCAGTTAGTGTTGTAGATATTTACATGTTCATACAGATGGCGGTGTAGATATTTCCATGTTCGTACGGATGGCAGTGTAGATATTTCCAAGTTCATGCAGTTGGCGGTGTAGATATTTCCATGTTTATACAGATAGTGATGTAGATATTTCCATATTTATAGAGAAATCTGTGTAGATATTTCCATGTATATGCAGATAGCTGTGTAGATATTTCCATGTTCATGCAGATAGCGGTGTAGATATTTCCATGTTCATCCAGATGATAGTGTAGATATATCCATGCTCATACAGATGGCGGTGAAGATATTTCCATATTCATACAAATGGCGGTGTAGATATTTCCATATTCATACAAATGGCGGTGTAGATATTTCCATGTTCATAGAGATGGCGGTGTAGATATTTCTATGTTTATACAGATAGCAGTGTAGTTATTTCCATGTTTATAGAGATAGCAGTGTAGATATTTCCATTGATATACAGATAGCTGTGTAGCTATTTGCATGTTCATACAGATAGGGGTGTAGATATTTCCATGTTCATACAGATGGCGGTGTAGATATTTCCATGTTCATACAGATAGTGGTGTAGATATTTCCATGTTCATACAGATAGCGGTGTAGATATTTCCATGTTCATACCAATAGCGGTGTAGATATTTCGATGTTCATACAGTTAGCGGTGTAGATATTTCCACGTTCAAACAGATAGCGGTGTAGATATTTCCATGTTGATACAGTTAGTGGAGTAGATATTTCCATGTTCATACAGATGGCGGTGTAGATATTTCCATGTTCATAGAGATGGCGGTGTACATATTTCCATGTTTATGCAGATAGCGGTATAGATATTTCCATGTTTATTCAGATGGTGGTGTAGGTATTTCCATGTTTATAGAGATGGCGGTCTAGATATTTCCATGTTTATAGAGATAGTGGTGTAGTTATTTCCAAGCTTATAGACACAGCGTTGTAGATATTTCCATGTTTGTACAGATAGCGGTGAAGATATTTCCATGTTTATACAGATAGCGGTGTAGATATTTCCATGTTTATACAGATAGCGGTGTAGATATTTCCATGTTTATAGAGATAGTGGTGTAGATAATTCCAATTTTATACAGATAGCAGTGTAGATATTTCCAAGTTCATACAGATAGCGGTGTAGATATTTCCACGTTTATAGAGATGGCGGTGTAGATATTTTCATGTTTACACAGATGGCGGTGTAGATATTTCCATGTTTACACAGATAGCGGTGTAGACATTTCCAAGTTTACACAGATAGCGGTGTGGATATTTCCATGTTTATGCAGATAGCGGTGTAGATATTTCCATGTTTATACAGATAGCGGTGCGGATATTTCCATGTTTATACAGATGGGCAGATATTTCCATGTTTATACAGATAGCGGTGTAGATATTTCCATCTTAATACAGATGGCGGTGTTGATATATCCATGTTCCTAGAGATGGCGGTGTAGATATTTCCATGTTCATACAGATGGCGGTGTAGATATTTTGAAGTTTACAGAGATATCGTTGTAGTTATTTCCATATTTATAGAGAAATCTGTGTAGATATTTCCATGTATATGCAGATAGCTGTGTAGATATTTACATGTTCATGCAGATAGCGATGTAGATATTTCCATGTTCATCCAGATGCCGGTGTAGATATATCCATGTTCCTACAGATGGCGGTGAAGATATATCCATGTTCATACAGATGGCGGTGTAGATATTTCCATGTTCATACAAATGGCGGTGTAGATATTTCCATGTTCATAGAGATGGCAGTGTAGATATTTCCATGTTCATACAGATAGCGGTTTAGATATTTCCATGTTCATAGAGATGGCGGTGTAGCTATTTCCATGTTTATACAGATAGCAGTGTAGTTATTTCCATGTTTATAGAGATAGTGGTGTAGATAATTTCAATTTTATACAGATAGCTGAGTAGATATTTGCATGTTCATACAGATAGCGGTGTAGATATTTCCATGTTCATACAGATAGCGGGGTAGTTATTTCCATGTTTACACAGATAGCGGTGTAGACATTTCCATGTTTACGCAGATAGCAGTGTGGATATTTCCATGTTTATGCAGATAGCGGTGTAGATATTTCCATGTTTATACAGATAGCGGTGCGGATATTTCCATGTTTATACAGATATTTGGGCGGATATTTCCATGTTTATACAGATAGCGGTGTAGATATTTCCATCTTAATACAGATGGCGGTGTAGATATGTCCATGTTAGTACAGATGGCGGTGTAGATATTTCCATGTTCATACAGATCGCGGTGTAGATATTTCGAAGTTTATAGAGATAGCACTGTAGTTATTTCCATATTTATAGAGAAATCTGTGTAGATATTTCCATGTATATGCAGATAGCTCTGTAGATATTTCCATGTTCATGCAGATAGCGGTGTAGATATTTCCATGTTCATCCAGATTCCAGTGTAGATATATCCATGCTCATACAGATGGCGGTGAAGATATTTTCATGTTTATACAGATAACAGTGTATATATTTCCATGTTTATAGAGATAGTGGTGTAGATAATTTCAATTTTATACAGATTGCAGTGTAGATATTTCCAAGTTCATACAGATAGCGGTGTAGTTATTTCCACGTTTATAGAGATGGCCGTGTAGATATTTCCATGTTCATACAGACGTCGGTGTAGATATTTCCATGCTTATAGAGATGGCGGTGTAGATATTTTCATGTTTACACAGATGGCGGTGTAGATATTTCCATGTTTACACAGATAGCTTTGTAGACATTTCCATGTTTACACAGATAGCGGTGTGGATATTTCCGTGTTTATGCAGATAGCGGTGAAGATATTTCCATATTTATACAGATAGCGGTGCGGTTATTTCCATGTTTATACAGATATTTCCATGTTTATAGAGATAGCAGTGTAGATATTTCCATCTTAATACAGATGGCGGTGTAGAAATGTCCATGCTCGTACAGGTGGCGGTGTAGATATTTCCATGTTCATACAGATGGCGGTGTAGATATTTCGAAGTTTATACAGATAGCGCTGTAGTTATTTCCATATTTATAGAGAAATCTGTGTAGCTATTTCAATGTATATTCAGATAGCTGTGTAGATATTTCCATGTTCATGCAGATAGCGGTGAAGATATTTCCATGTTCATCCAGATGCCGGTGTACATATATCCATGTTCACACAGATGGTGGTGAAGATATTTCCATGTTCATACAGATGGCAGGGTAGATGTTTCCATGTTCATACAAATGGCGGTGTAGATATTTCCATGTTCATAGAGATGGCGGCGTAGATAATTCCACGTTCATACAAATGGCGGTGTAGATATTTCCATGTTTATAGAGATGGCGGTGTAGATATTTCCATGTTTATACAGATAGCAGTGTAGTTATTTCCATGTTTATAGAGATAGCAGTGTAGATATTTCCATTGATATACAGATAGGTGTGTAGATATTTGCATGTTCATACAGATAGCGTTGTAGATATTTCCATGTTCATAGAGATAGCGGTGTAGATATTTCTATGTTTATACAGATAGCGGTGTAGATATTTCCATGTTCATACAGGTTGCGGTGTAGATATTTCCATGTTCATACAGATAGCGGAGTAGATATTTCCATGTTCATACAGTTAGCGGTGTAGATATTTCCATGTTCATACAGATGGCGGTGTAGATATTTACATGTTCATACAGATGGCGGTGTAGATATTTACATGTTCATACAGATGGCGGTGTAGATATTTCCAAGTTTATACAGATAGCAGTGTAGTTATTTCCATGTTTATAGAGATAGCAGTGTAGATATTGACATTGATATACAGATAGCTGTGTAGATATTTGCATGTTCATACAGATAGCGGTGTAGATATTTCCATGTTCGTACAGATAGCAGTGTAGATATTTCCAATGATATACAGATAGCTGTGTAGATATTTCCATGTTCATACAGATAACGGTGTAGATATTTCCATGTTCATACAGATAGCGGTGAAGATATTTCCATGTTTATACAGATAGCGGTGTAGATATTTCCATGTTTATACAGATAGCAGTGTAGTTATTTCCATGTTTATAGAGATAGCAGTGTATATATTTCCATTAATATACAGATAGCGGTGTAGATATTTGCATGTTCATACAGATAGCGGTGTAGATATTTCCATGTTCATACAGATAGCGGTGTAGATATTTCCATGTTCATACAGATAGTGGTGTAGATATTTCCATGTTCATACAGATAGCAGTGTAGATATTTCCATGTTCATACAGATAGCAGTCTAGATATTTCCATGTTCATGCAGGTGGCGGTGTAGATATTTTCATGTTTATACAGATAACAGTGTATATATTTCCATATTTATAGAGATAGTGGTGTAGATAATTTCATTTTTATACAGATTGCAGTGTAGGTATTTCCAAGTTCATACAGATAGCGGTGTTGTTATTTCCACGTTTATAGAGATGGCGGTGTAGATATTTCCATGTTCACACAGACGTCGGTGTAGATATTTCCATGCTTATAGAGATGGCGGTGTAGATATTTTCATGTTTACACAGATGGCGGTGTAGATATTTCCATGTTTACACAGATAGCTTTGTAGACATATCCATGTTAACACAGATAGCGGTGTGAATATTTCCGTGTTAATGCAGATAGCGGTGTAGATATTTCCATATTTATACAGATAGCGGTGCGGTTATTTCCATGTTTATACAGATAGTTGTGCAGATATTTCCATGTTTATAGAGACAGCAGTGTAGATATTTCCATCTTAATACAGATGGCGGTGTAGAAATGTCCATGCTCGTACAGGTGGCGGTGTAGATATTTCCATGTTCATACAGATGGCGGTGTAGATATTTCGAAGTTTATAGAGATAGCGCTGTAGTTATTTCCATATTTATAGAGAAATCTGTGTAGCTATTTCAATGTATATTCAGATAGCTGTGTAGATATTTCCATGTTCATGCAGATAGCGGTGAAGATATTTCCATGTTCATGCAGATGACGGTGTACATATATCCATGTTCAGACAGATGGCGGTGAAGATATTTCCATGTTCATACAGATGGCAGTGTAGATATTTCCATGTTCATACAAATGGCGGAGTAGATATTTCCATGTTCATAGAGATGGCGGCGTAGATAATTCCACGTTCATACAAATGGCGGTTTAGATATTTCCATGTTTATAGAGATGGCGGTGTAGATATTTCCATGTTTATACAGATAGCAGTGTAGTTATTTCCATGTTTATAGAGATAGCAGTGTAGATATTTCCAATTATATACAGATAGGTGTGTAGATATTTGCATGTTCATACAGATAGCGGTGTAGATATTTCCATGTTCATAGAGATAGCGGTGTAGATATTTCTATGTTCATACAGATAGCGGTGTAGATATTTCCATGTTCATACAGGTTGCGGTGTAGATATTTCCATGTTCATACAGATAGCGGAGTAGATATTTCCATGTTCATACAGTTAGCGGTGTAGATATTTCCATGTTCATACAGATGGCGGTGTAGATATTTACATGTTCATACAGATGGCGGTGTAGATATTTACATGTTCATACAGATGGCGGTGTAGATATTTCCAAGTTTATACAGATAGCAGTGTAGTTATTTCCATGTTTATAGAGATAGCAGTGTAGATATTGACATTGATATACAGATAGCTGTGTAGATATTTGCATGTTCATACAGATAGCGGTGTAGATATTTCCATGTTCGTACAGATAGCAGTGTAGATATTTCCAATGATATACAGAGAGCTGTGTAGATATTTCCATGTTCATACAGATAACGGTGTAGATATTTCCATGTTCATACAGATAGCGGTGAAGATATTTCCATGTTTATACAGATAGCGGTGTAGATATTTCCATGTTTATACAGATAGCAGTGTAGATATTTGCATGTTTATAGAGATAGTGGTGTAGATAATTTCAATTTTATACCAAGAGCAGTGTAGATATTTCCAAGTTCATACAGATAGCGATGTAGATATTTCCACGTTTATAGAGATGGCGGTGTAGATATTTCCATGTTCATACAGATGGCGGTGTAGATATTTCCATGTTCATACAAATGGCGGTGTAGGTATTTCTATGTTCATAGAGATGGCGGTGTAGATATTTCCATGTTCATACAAATGGCGGTGTACATATTTCCATGTTCATAGAGATGGCGGTGTAGATATTTCCATGTTTATACAGATAGCAGTGTAGTAATTTCCATGTTTATAGAGATAGCAGTGTAGATATTTCCATTGATATACAGATAGCTGTGTAGATATTTGAATGTTCGTACAGATAGCGGTGTAGATATTTCCATGTTCATGCAGATAACGGTGTAGATAATTCCATGTTCATACAGTTAGCGGTGTAGATATTTCCATGTTCATACAGATGGCGGTGTAGATATTTCCATGTTTTTAGACATGGCGGTGTAGTTATTTCCATGTTTACACAAATGGCGGTGTAGATATTTCCATGTTTACACAGATAGCGGTGTAGACATTTCGATGTTTACACAGATAGCGGTGTGGATATTTCCATGTTTATGCAGATATCGGTGTAGATATTTCCAGGTTTATACAGATAGCGGTGCGGATATTTCCATGTTTGTACAGATAGTTGGGCAGATATTTCCATGTTTATACAGATAGCGGTGTAGATATTTCCATCTTAATACATATGGCGGTGTAGATATTTCCATGTTCATACAGATGGCGGTGGAGATATTTCAAAGTTTATAGAGATAGCACTGTAGTTATTCCCCTATATTTAGAGAAATCTGTGTAGATATTTCCATGTATATGCAGATAGCTGTGTAGATATTTCCATGTTCATGCAGATAGCGGTGTAGATATTTCCATGTTCATCCAGATGCCAGTGTAGATGTATCCATGCTCATACAGGTGGCGGTGAAGATATTTCCATGGTCATACAGATGGCGGTGTAGATATTTCCATGTTCATACAAATGGCGGTGTAGATATTTCCATGTTCATAGAGATGGCGGTGTAGATATTTCCATGTTCAAACAAATGGCGGTGTAGATATTTCCATGTTCATAGAGATGGTGGTGTGGATATTTCCATGTTTATACAGATAGCAGTGTAGTTATTAACATGTTTATAGAGATAGCGGTGTAGATATTTCCATTGATATACAGATAGCTGTGTAGATATTTGCATGTTCATACAGATAGCCGTGTAGATATTTCCATGTTCACACAGATGGCGGTGTAGATATTTCCATGTTCATACAGATAGCGGTGTAGATATTTCCATGTTCATACAGATAGCGGTGTAGATATTTCCATGTTCATACCAATAGCGGTGTAGATATTTCCATCTTCATACAGATGGCGGTGTAGATATTTCCATGTTCATACAGATGGCGGTGTAGATATTAACATGTTCATACAGATGGCGGTGTAGATATTTCCATGTTCGTACGGATGGCAGTGAAGACATTTCCATGTTCATGCAGGTGGCGGTGTAAATATTTCCATGTTTTTACAGATAGCAGTGTAGTTATTTCCATGTTTATAGAGATAGCAGTGTAGATATTTGCAATGATATACAGATAGCTGTGTAGATATTTGCATATTCATACAGATAGCGTTGTAGATATTTCCATGTTCGTACAGATAGCGGTGTAGATATTTCCATGTTCATACAGATAGCGGAGTAGATATTTCCATGTTCATACAGTTAGCGGTGTAGATATTTCCATGTTCATACAGATGGCGGTGTAGATATTTACATGTTCATACAGATGGCGGTGTAGATATTTACATGTTCATACAGATGGCGGTGTAGATATTTCCAAGTTTATACAGATAGCAGTGTAGTTATTTCCATGTTTATAGAGATAGCAGTGTAGATATTGACATTAATATACAGATAGCTGTGTAGATATTTGCATGTTCATACAGATAGCGGTGTAGATATTTCCATGTTCGTACAGATAGCAGTGTAGATATTTCCAATGATATACAGATAGCTGTGTAGATATTTCCATGTTCATACAGATAACGGTGTAGATATTTCCATGTTCATACAGATAGCGGTGAAGGTATTTCCATGTTTATACAGATAGCGGTGTAGATATTTCCATGTTTATACAGATAGCAGTGTAGTTATTTCCATGTTTATAGAGATAGCAGTGTATATATTTCCATTAATATACAGATAGCGGTGTAGATATTTGCATGTTCATACAGATAGCGGTGTAGATATTTCCATGTTCATACAGATAGCGGTGTAGATATTTCCATGTTCATACAGATAGTGGTGTAGATATTTCCATGTTCATACAGATAGCAGTGTAGATATTTCCATGTTCATACAGATAGCAGTCTAGATATTTCCATGTTCATGCAGGTGGCGGTGTAGATATTTTCATGTTTATACAGATAACAGTGTATATATTTCCATATTTATAGAGATAGTGGTGTAGATAATTTCATTTTTATACAGATTGCAGTGTAGGTATTTCCAAGTTCATACAGATAGCGGTGTTGTTATTTCCACGTTTATAGAGATGGCGGTGTAGATATTTCCATGTTCACACAGACGTCGGTGTAGATATTTCCATGCTTATAGAGATGGCGGTGTAGATATTTTCATGTTTACACAGATGGCGGTGTAGATATTTCCATGTTTACACAGATAGCTTTGTAGACATATCCATGTTAACACAGATAGCGGTGTGAATATTTCCGTGTTAATGCAGATAGCGGTGTAGATATTTCCATATTTATACAGATAGCGGTGCGGTTATTTCCATGTTTATACAGATAGTTGTGCAGATATTTCCATGTTTATAGAGACAGCAGTGTAGATATTTCCATCTTAATACAGATGGCGGTGTAGAAATGTCCATGCTCGTACAGGTGGCGGTGTAGATATTTCCATGTTCATACAGATGGCGGTGTAGATATTTCGAAGTTTATAGAGATAGCGCTGTAGTTATTTCCTTATTTATAGAGAAATCTGTGTAGCTATTTCAATGTATATTCAGATAGCTGTGTAGATATTTCCATGTTCATGCAGATAGCGGTGAAGATATTTCCATGTTCATGCAGATGACGGTGTACATATATCCATGTTCAGACAGATGGCGGTGAAGATATTTCCATGTTCATACAGATGGCAGTGTAGATATTTCCATGTTCATACAAATGGCGGAGTAGATATTTCCATGTTCATAGAGATGGCGGCGTAGATAATTCCACGTTCATACAAATGGCGGTTTAGATATTTCCATGTTTATAGAGATGGCGGTGTAGATATTTCCATGTTTATACAGATAGCAGTGTAGTTATTTCCATGTTTATAGAGATAGCAGTGTAGATATTTCCAATGATATACAGATAGGTGTGTAGATATTTGCATGTTCATACAGATAGCGGTGTAGATATTTCCATGTTCATAGAGATAGCGGTGTAGATATTTCTATGTTCATACAGATAGCGGTGTAGATATTTCCATGTTCATACAGGTTGCGGTGTAGATATTTCCATGTTCATACAGATAGCGGAGTAGATATTTCCATGTTCATACAGTTAGCGGTGTAGATATTTCCATGTTCATACAGATGGCGGTGTAGATATTTACATGTTCATACAGATGTCGGTGTAGATATTTACATGTTCATACAGATGGCGGTGTAGATATTTCCAAGTTTATACAGATAGCAGTGTAGTTATTTCCATGTTTATAGAGATAGCAGTGTAGATATTGACATTGATATACAGATAGCTGTGTAGATATTTGCATGTTCATACAGATAGCGGTGTAGATATTTCCATGTTCGTACAGATAGCAGTGTAGATATTTCCAATGACATACAGAGAGCTGTGTAGATATTTCCATGTTCATACAGATAACGGTGTAGATATTTCCATGTTCATACAGATAGCGGTGAAGATATTTCCATGTTTATACAGATAGCGGTGTAGATATTTCCATGTTTATACATATAGCAGTGTAGATATTTGCATGTTTATAGAGATAGTGGTGTAGATAATTTCAATTTTATACCAAGAGCAGTGTAGATATTTCCAAGTTCATACAGATAGCGATGTAGATATTTCCACGTTTATAGAGATGGCGGTGTAGATATTTCCATGTTC
This sequence comes from Gorilla gorilla gorilla, assembly GCF_029281585.2. NCBI lineage: Eukaryota > Metazoa > Chordata > Mammalia > Primates > Hominidae > Gorilla > Gorilla gorilla. Next base: position 13,515,035 of record NC_073235.2, on the reverse strand, counting down.
ATACAGATGGCGGTGTAGATATTTCCATGTTCATACAAATGGCGGTGTAGGTATTTCTATGTTCATAGAGATGGCGGTGTAGATATTTCCATGTTCATACAAATGGCGGTGTACATATTTCCATGTTCATAGAGATGGCGGTGTAGATATTTCCATGTTTATACAGATAGCAGTGTAGTAATTTCCATGTTTATAGAGATAGCAGTGTAGATATTTCCATTGATATACAGATAGCTGTGTAGATATTTGAATGTTCGTACAGATAGCGGTGTAGATATTTCCATGTTCATGCAGATAACGGTGTAGATAATTCCATGTTCATACAGTTAGCGGTGTAGATATTTCCATGTTCATACAGATGGCGGTGTAGATATTTCCATGTTTTTAGAGATGGCGGTGTAGTTATTTCCATGTTTACACAAATGGCGGTGTAGATATTTCCATGTTTACACAGATAGCGGTGTAGACATTTCGATGTTTACACAGATAGCGGTGTGGATATTTCCATGTTTATGCAGATATCGGTGTAGATATTTCCAGGTTTATACAGATAGCGGTGCGGATATTTCCATGTTTGTACCGATAGTTGGGCAGATATTTCCATGTTTATACAGATAGCGGTGTAGATATTTCCATCTTAATACATATGGCGGAGTAGATATTTCCATGTTCATACAGATGGCGGTGGAGATATTTCAAAGTTTATAGAGATAGCACTGTAGTTATTCCCCTATATTTAGAGAAATCTGTTTAGATATTTCCATGTATATGCAGATAGCTGTGTAGATATTTCCATGTTCATGCAGATAGCGGTGTAGATATTTCCATGTTCATCCAGATGCCAGTGTAGATGTATCCATGCTCATACAGGTGGCGGTGAAGATATTTCCATGGTCATACAGATGGCGGTGTAGATATTTCCATGTTCATACAAATGGCGGTGTAGATATTTCCATGTTCATAGAGATGGCGGTGTAGATATTTCCATGTTCAAACAAATGGCGGTGTAGATATTTCCATGTTCATAGAGATGGTGGTGTGGATATTTCCATGTTTATACAGATAGCAGTGTAGTTATTAACATGTTTATAGAGATAGCGGTGTAGATATTTCCATTGATATACAGATAGCTGTGTAGATATTTGCATGTTCATACAGATAGCCGTGTAGATATTTCCATGTTCACACAGATGGCGGTGTAGATATTTCCATGTTCATACAGATAGCGGTGTAGATATTTCCATGTTCATACAGATAGCGGTGTAGATATTTCCATGTTCATACCAATAGCGGTGTAGATATTTCCATCTTCATACAGATGGCGGTGTAGATATTTCCATGTTCATACAGATGGCGGTGTAGATATTAACATGTTCATACAGATGGCGGTGTAGATATTTCCATGTTCGTACGGATGGCAGTGAAGACATTTCCATGTTCATGCAGGTGGCGGTGTAAATATTTCCATGTTTTTACAGATAGCAGTGTAGTTATTTCCATGTTTATAGAGATAGCAGTGTAGATATTTGCAATGATATACAGATAGCTGTGTAGATATTTGCATATTCATACAGATAGCGTTGTAGATATTTCCATGTTCGTACAGATAGCGGTGTAGATATTTCCATGTTCATACAGATAGCGGTGTAGGTATTTCCATGTTCATACAGATAACTTTGTAGATATTTCCATGTTCATGCAGATAGCGGTGAAGATATTTCCATGTTCATCCAGATGCCGGTGTACATATATCCATGTTCATACAGATGGCGGTGAAGATATTTCCATGTTCATACAGATGGCAGTGTAGATATTTCCATGTTCATACAAATGGCGGTGTAGATATTTCCATGTTCATAGAGATGGCGGCGTAGATAATTCCACGTTCATACAAATGGCGGTGTAGATATTTCCATGTTTATAGAGATGGCGGTGTAGATATTTCCATGTTTATACAGATAGCAGTGTAGTTATTTCCATGTTTATAGAGATAGCAGTGTAGATATTTCCATTGATATACAGATAGGTGTGTAGATATTTGCATGTTCATACAGATAGCAGTGTAGATATTTCCATGTTCATACAGATATCGGTGTAGATATTTCTATGTTCATACAGATAGCGGTGTAGATATTTCCATGTTCATACAGATTGCGGTGTAGATATTTCCATGTTCATACAGATAGCGGAGTAGATATTTCCATGTTCATACAGTTAGCGGTGTAGATGTTTCCATGTTCATACAGATGGCGGTGTAGATATTTACATGTTCATACAGATGACGGTGTAGATATTTACATGTTCGTACAGATGGCAGTGTTGATATCTCCATGTTCATACAGATGGCGGTGTAGATATTGACATTGATATACAGATAGCTTTGTAGATATTTGCATGTTCATACAGATAGCGGTGTAGATATTTCCATGTTCGTACAGATAGCAGTGTAGGTATTTCCATTGATATACAGATAGCTGTGTAGATATTTCCATGTTCATACAGATAACGGTGTAGATATTTCCATGTTCATACAGAAAACGGTGAAGATATTTCCATGTTTATACAGATAGCGGTGTAGATATTTCCATGTTTATACAGATAGCAGTGTAGATATTTCCATATTTATAGAGATAGTGGTGTAGATAATTTCAATTTTATACCGAGAGCAGTGTAGATATTTCCAAGTTCATACAGATAGCGATGTAGATATTTCCACGTTTATAGAGATGGCGGTGTAGATATTTCCATGTTCATACAGATGGCGGTGTAGATATTTCCATGTTCATACAAATGGCGGTGTAGATATTTCCATGTTCATAGAGATGGCGGTGTAGATATTTCCGTGTTCATACAAATGGCGGTGTAGATATTTCCATATTCATAGAGATGGCGGTGTAGATTTTTCCATGTTTATACAGATAGCAGTGTAGTAATTTCCATGTTTATAGAGATAGCAGTGTAGATATTTCCATTGATATACAGATAGCTGTGTAGATATTTGCATGTTCGTACAGATAGCGGTGTAGATATTTCCATGTTCATGCAGATAACGGTGTAGATATTTCCATGTTCATACAGTTAGCGGTGTAGATATTTCCATGTTCATACAGATGGCGGTGTGGATATTTCCATGTTTATAGAGATGGCGTTGTAGATATTTCCATGTTTACACAGATGGTGGTGTAGATATTTCCATGTTTACACAGATAGCGGTGTAGACATTTCGATGTTTACACAGATAGCGGTGTGGATATTTCCATGTTTATGCAGATATCGGTGTAGATATTTCCAAGTTTATACAGATAGCGGTGCGGATATTTCCATGTTTGTACAGATAGTTGGGCAGATATTTCCATGTTTATACAGATAGCGGTGTAGATATTTCCATCTTAATACAGATGGCGGTGTAGACATGTCCATGTACGTACAGATGGCGGTGAAGATATTTCCATGTTCATACAGATGGCGGTGTAGATATTTCAAAGTTTATAGAGATAGCACTGTAGTTATTTCCATATATATAGAGAAATCTGTGTAGATATTTCCATGTATATGCAGATAGCTGTGTAGATATTTCCATGTTCATGCAGATAGCGGTGTAGATATTTCCATGTTCATCCAGATGCCAGTGTAGATATATCCATGCTCATACAGATGGCGGTGAAGATATTTCCATGGTCATACAGATGGCGGTGTAGATATTTCCATGTTCATACAGATAGCGGTGTAGATATTTCTATGTTCATACAGATAGCGCTTTAGATATTTCCATGTTCATACAGATTGCGGTAGATATTTCCATGTTCATACAGATAGCGGAGTAGATATTTCCATGTTCATACAGTTAGCGGTGTAGATATTTCCATGTTCCTACAGATGGCGGTGTAGATATTTACATGTTCATACAGATGGCGGTGTAGATATTTACATGTTCGTACAGATGGCAGTGTTGATATCTCCATGTTCATACAGATGGCGGTGTAGATATTTCCATATTTATACAGATAGCAGTGTAGTTATTTCCATGTTTATAGAGATAGCAGTGTAGATATTGACATTGATATACAGATAGCTGTGTAGATATTTGCATGTTCATACAGATAGCGGTGTAGATATTTCCATGTTCGTACAGATAGCAGTGTAGGTATTTCCATTGATATACAGATAGCTGTGTAGATATTTCCATGTTCATACAGATAACGGTGTAGATATTTCCATGTTCATGCAGAAAACGGTGAAGTTATTTCCATGTTTATACAGATAGCGGTGTAGATATTTCCATGTTTATACAGATAGCAGTGTAGATATTTCCATGTTTATAGAGATAGTGGTGTAGATAATTTCAATTTTATACCGAGAGCAGTGTAGATATTTCCAAGTTCATACAGATAGCGATGTAGATATTTCCACGTTTATAGAGATGGCGGTGTAGATATTTCCATGTTCATACAGATGGCGGTGTAGATATTTCCATGTTCATACAAATGGCGGTGTAGATATTTCCATGTTCATAGAGATGGCGGTGTAGATATTTCCATGTTCATACAAATGGCGGTGTAGATATTTCCATGTTCATAGAGATGGCAGTGTAGATTTTTCCATGTTTATACAGATAGCAGTGTAGTAATTTCCATGTTTATAGAGATAGCAGTGTAGATTTTTCCATTGATATACAGATAGCTGTTTAGATATTTGCATATTCGTACAGATAGCGGTGTAGATATTTCCATGTTCATGCAGATAACGGTGTAGATATTTCCATGTTCATACAGTTAGCGATGTAGATATTTCCATGTTCATACAGATGGCGGTGTAGATATTTCCATGTTTATACAGATAGCAGTGTAGTTATTTCCATGTTTAATAAGATAGCAGTGTAGATATTGACTTTGATATACAGATAGCTGTGTAGATATTTGCATGTTCATACAGATAGCGGTGTAGATATTTCCATGTTCGTACAGATAGCAGTGTAGATATTTCCATTGATATACAGATCGCTGTGTAGATATTTCCATGTTCATACAGATAACGGTGTAGATATTTCCATGTTCATACAGATAGCGGTGAAGATATTTCCATGTTTATACAGATAGCGGTGTAGATATTTCCATGTTTATACAGATAGCAGTGTAGATATTTCCATGTTTATAGAGATAGTGGTGTAGATAATTTCAATTTTATACCGAGAGCAGTGTAGATATTTCCAAATTCATACAGATAGCGATGTAGATATTTCCACGTTTATAGAGATGGCGGTGTAGATATTTCCATGTTCATACAGATGGCTGTGTAGATATTTCCGTGTTCATACAAATGGCGGTGTAGATATTTCCATGTTCATAGAGATGGCGGTGTAGATATTTCCATGTTCATACAAATGGCGGTGTAGTTATTTCCATGTTCATAGAGATGGCGGTGTAGATATTTCCATGTTTATACAGATAGCAGTGTAGTAATTTCCATGTTTATAGAGATAGCAGTGTAGATATTTCCATTGATATACAGATAGCTGTATAGATATTTGCATGTTCGTACAGATAGCGGTGTAGATATTTCCATGTTCATGCAGATAACGGTGTAGATATTTCCATGTTCATAGAGTTAGCGGTGTAGATATTTCCATGTTCATACAGATGGCGGTGTAGATATTTCCATGTTTATAGAGATGGCGGTTTAGATATTTCCATGTTTACACAGATGGCGGTGTAGATATTTCCATGTTTACACAGATAGCGGTGTGGATATTTCCATGTTTATGCAGATATCGGTGTAGATATTTCCATGTTTATACAGAGAGCGGTGTAGGTATTTCCATCTTAATACAGATGGTGGTGTAGATATTTCCATGTTTATAGTGATGGTGGTGTAGATATTTCCACGTTCATACAGATGGCGGTGTAAATATTTCCATGTTTATAGGGATGGCGGTGTAGATATTTTCATGTTTAAACAGATGGCGGTGTAGATATTTCCATTTTTACACAGATAGCGGTGTAGACATTTCCATGTTTACACAGATATTGGTGCGGATATTTCCATGTTTATACAGATGGCGGTGCAGATATTTCGAAGTTTATAGAGACAGCGCTGTAGTTATTTCCATATTTATAGAGAAATCTGTGTAGATATTTCCGTGTATATTCAGATAGCTGTGTAGATATTTCCATGTTCATGCAGATAGCTGTGTAGATATTTCCATGTTCATCCAGATGCCGGTGTACATATATGCATGTTCATACAGACAGCGGTGTAGATATTTCCATGTTCATTCAGATAACGGTGTAGATATTTCCATGTTCATACAGATAGCAGTGTAGATATTTCCATGTTCATACAGTTAGCGGTGTAGATATTTCCATGTTCATACAGATGGCAGTGTAGATATTTACATGTTCATACAGATGGCGGTATAGATATTTCCATGTTCGTACAGATGGTGGTGTAGATATTTGCATGTTCATAGAAATGGCGGTGTAGATATTTCCATGTTTATGCAGATAGCGGTATAGATATTTCCATGTTTATGCAGATAACGGTATAGATATTTCCATGTTTAAAGAGATAGTGGTGTAGTTATTTCCAAGTTTATAGAGACAGCGTTGTAGATATTTCCATGTTTATACAGATAGCGGTGAAGGTATTTCCATGTTTATACAGATAGCGGTGTAGATATTTCCATGTTTATACAGATAGCAGTGTAGATATTTCCATGTTTATAGAGATAGTGTTGTAGATAATTTCCATTTCATACAGAGAGCAGTGTAGATATTTCCAAGTTCATACAGAGAGCGGTGTAGATATTTCCACGTTTATAGAGATGGCGGTGTAGATATTTCCATGTTCATACAGAGGACGGTGTAGATATTTCCATGTTTATAGGGATGGCGGTGTAGATATATTCATGTTTACACAGATGGCGGTGTAGATATTTCCATGTTTACACAGATAGCGGTGTAGACATTTCCATGTTTACACAGATAGCGGTTTGGATATTTCCATGTTTATGCAGATAGCAGTGTAGATATTTCCATGTTTATACAGATAGCGGTGCGGATATTTCCATGTTTATTCAGATAGCGGTGCAGATATTTCCATGTTTATACAGATAGTTGGGCAGATATTTCCATGTTTATACAGATAGCGGTGTAGATATTTCCATCTTAATACAGATGGCGGTGTAGATATGTCCATGATCGTATAGATGGCGGTGTAGATATTTCCATGTTCATACAGATGGCGGTGTAGATATTTCGAACTTTATAGAGATAGCGCTGTAGTTATTTCCATATTTATAGAGAAATCTGTGTAGATATTTCCATGTATATTCAGATAGCTGTGTAGATATTTCCATGTTCATGCAGATTACGGGGTAGATATTTCCATGTTCATCCAGATGCCGGTGTACATATATCCATGATCATACCAATGGCGGTGTAGATATTTCCATGTTCATATAGATGGCGGTGTAGATATTTCCATGTTTATACAGATAGCAGTGTAGTTATTTCCATGTTTATAGAGATAGCAGTGTAGATATTTCCATTGATATACAGATAGCTGTGTAGATATTTGCATGTTCATACAGATAGCGGTGTAGATATTTCCATGTTCATACAGATAGCGGTGTAGATATTTCCATGTTCATACAGATAGCGGTGTAGATATTTCCATCTTCATACAGATAGCGGTGTAGATATTTCCACGTTCATACAGATAGCGGTGTAGATATTTCCATGTTCATACAGTTAGCGGTGTAGATATTTCCATGTTTATAGAGATAGTGGTGTAGTTCTTTCCAAGTGTATAGAGACAGCTTTGTAGATATTTCCATGTTTATACAGATAGCAGTGAAGATATTTCCATGTTTATACACATAGCGGTGTAGATTTTTCCATGTTTATAGAGATTGTGCTGTAGATAATTTCAATTTTATACCGAGAGCAGTGTAGATATTTCCAAGTTCATACAGATAGCGGTGTAGATATTTCCACGTTTACAGAGATGGCGGTATAGATATTTCCATGTTCATACTGATGGCGGTGTAGATATTTCCATGTTCATACAATGAGCGGTGCAGATATTTCCATGTTCATACAGATGGCGGTGTAGATATGTCCATGTTCATACAATGAGCGGTGCAGATATTTCCATGTTCATACAGATGGCGGTGTAGATATGTCCATGTTCATACAGATGGCGGTGTAGATATTTCGAAGTTTATAGAGACAGCGCTGTAGTTATTTCCATATTTATAGAGAAGTCTGTGTAGATATTTCCATGCATATGCAGACAGCTGTGTAGATATTTCCATGTTCATGCAGATAGCGGTGTAGATATTTCCATGTTCATAGAGTTAGCGGTGTAGTTATTTCCATGTTCATACAGAAGGCGGTGTAGATATTTACATGTTCATACAGATGGCGGTATAGGAATTTCCATGTTCGTACAGATGGCGGTGTAGATATTTCCATGTTCATAGAGATGGCGGTGTAGATATTTCCATGTTTATGCAGATAGCGGTATAGATATTTCCATGTTTATACAGATGGTGGTGTAGATATTTCCATGTTTATAGAGATGGCAGTCTAGATATTTCCATGTTTACAGGGATAGTGGTGTAGTTATTTCCAAGTTTATAGAGACAGCGTTGTAGGTATTTCCATGTTTATACAGATAGCGGTGAAGATATTTCCATGTTTATACAGATAGCGGTGTAGATATTTCCATGTTTATACAGATAGCAGTGTAGATATTTCCATGTTTATAGAGATAGTGGTGTAGATAATTTCAATTTTATACAGAGAGCAGTGTAGATATTTCCAAGTTCATACAGATAGCGGTGTAGATATTTCCACGTCTATAGAGATGGTGGTGCAGATATTTCCATGTTCATACAGAGGACGGTGTAGATATTTCCATGTTTATAGGGATGGCGGTGTAGATATTTTCATGTTTACACAGATGGCGGTGTAGAGATTTCCATGTTTACACAGATAGCGGTCTAGACATTTCCATGTTTACACAGATAGCGGTGTGGATATTTCCATGTTTATGCAGATAGCAGTGTAGATATTTCCATGTTTATACAGAGAGCGGTGCAGATATTTCCATGTTTATTCAGATAACGGTGCGGATATTTCCATGTTTATACAGATAGTTGGGCAGATGTTTCCATGTTTATACAGATAGCGGTTTAGATATTTCCATCTTAATACCGATGGCGGTGTAGATATGTCCATGTTTGTACAGATGGCTGTGTAGATATTTCCATGTTCATACAGATGGCGGTGTAGATATTTCGAAGTTTATAGAGATAGCGCTGTAGTTATTTCCATATTTCTTGAGAAATCTGTGTAGATATTTCCGTGTATATTCAGATAGCTGTGTAGATATTTCCATGTTCATGCAGATAGCGGTGTAGATATTTCCATGTTCATCCAGATGCCGGTGTACATATATCCATGTTCATTCAGATGGCGGTGAAGATATTTCCATGTTGATACACATGGTGGTCTAGATATTTCCATGTTCATACAAATGGCGGTGTAGATATTTCCATGTTCATAGAGATGGCGGTGTAGATATTTCCATGTTCATACAAATGGCAGTGTAGATATTTCAATGTTCATAGAGATGGCGGTGTAGATATTTCCATATTTATACAGATAGCAGTGTAGTTATTTCCATGTTTATAGGGATAGCAGTGTAGACATTTTCATTGATATACAGATAGCTGTGTAGATATTTGCATGTTCATACAGATAGCGGTGTAGATATTTCCATGTTCATACAGATAGCTGTGTAGATATTTCCATGTTCATGCAGATAGCGGTGTAGATATTTCCATGTTCATCCAGATGCCGGTGTACATATATCCATGTTCATTCAGATGGTGGTGAAGATATTTCCATGTTCATACACATGGTGGTCTAGATATTTCCATGTTCATACAAATGGCGGTGTAGATATTTCCATGTTCATAGAGATGGCGGTGTAGATATTTCCATGTTCATACAAATGGCGGTGTAGATATTTCCATGTTCATAGAGATGGCGGTGTAGATATTTCCATATTTATACAGATAGCAGTGTAGTTATTTCCATGTTTATAGGGATAGCAGTGTAGACATTTTCATTGATATACAGATAGCTGTGTAGATATTTGCATGTTCATACAGATAGCGGTCTAGATATTTCCATGTTCATACAGATAGAGGTGTAGATATTTCCATGTTCATAGAGATAGCGGTGTAGATATTTCCATGTTCATACAGATAGCGGTGTAGATATTTGCATGTTCATACAGATAGCGGTGTAGATATTTCCATGTTTATAGACATAGTGGGGTAGATAATTCCAATTTTATACAGATAGCAGTTTAGATATTTCCAAGTTCATACAGATAGCAGTGTAGATATTTCCACGTTTATGGAGATGGAGGTGTAGATATTTCCATGTTCATACAGATGGCGGTGTAGATATTTCCATGTTTATGCAGATAGCGGTATAGATATTTCCATGTTTATACAGATGGTGGTGTAGATATTTCCATGTTTATAGAGATGGCAGTCTAGATATTTCCATGTTTACAGGGATAGTGGTGTAGTTATTTCCAAGTTTATAGAGACAGCGTTGTAGGTATTTCCATGTTTATACAGATAGCGGTGAAGATATTTCCATGTTTATACAGATAGCGGTGTAGATATTTCCATGTTTATACAGATAGCAGTGTAGATATTTCCATGTTTATAGAGATAGTGGTGTAGATAATTTCAATTTTATACAGAGAGCAGTGTAGATATTTCCAAGTTCATACAGATAGCGGTGTAGATATTTCCACGTCTATAGAGATGGTGGTGCAGATATTTCCATGTTCATACAGAGGACGGTGTAGATATTTCCATGTTTATAGGGATGGCGGTGTAGATATTTTCATGTTTACACAGATGGCGGTGTAGAGATTTCCATGTTTACACAGATAGCGGTGTAGACATTTCCATGTTTACACAGATAGCGGTGTGGATATTTCCATGTTTATGCAGATAGCAGTGTAGATATTTCCATGTTTATACAGAGAGCGGTGCAGATATTTCCATGTTTATTCAGATAGCGGTGCGGATATTTCCATGTTTATACAGATAGTTGGGCAGATATTTCCATGTTTATACAGATAGCGGTTTAGATATTTCCATCTTAATACCGATGGCGGTTTAGATATGTCCATGTTTGTACAGATGGCTGTGTAGATATTTCCATGTTCATACAGATGGCGGTGTAGATATTTCGAAGTTTATAGAGATAGCGCTGTAGTTATTTCCATATTTCTTGAGAAATCTGTGTAGATATTTCCGTGTATATTCAGATAGCCGTGTAGATATTTCCATGTTCATGCAGATAGCGGTGTAGATATTTCCATGTTCATCCAGATGCCGGTGTACATATATCCATGTTCATTCAGATGGTGGTGAAGATATTTCCATGTTCATACACATGGTGGTCTAGATATTTCCATGTTCATACAAATGGCGGTGTAGATATTTCAATGTTCATAGAGATGGCGGTGTAGATATTTCCATGTTCATACAAATGGCGGTGTAGATATTTCCATGTTCATAGAGATGGCGGTGTAGATATTTCCATATTTATACAGATAGCAGTGTAGTTATTTCCATGTTTATAGGGATAGCAGTGTAGACATTTTCATTGATATACAGATAGCTGTGTAGATATTTGCATGTTCATACAGATAGCGGTCTAGATATTTCCATGTTCATACAGATAGAGGTGTAGATATTTCCATGTTCATAGAGATAGCGGTGTAGATATTTCCATGTTCATACAGATAGCGGTGTAGATATTTGCATGTTCATACAGATAGCGGTGTAGATATTTCCATGTTTATAGACATAGTGGGGTAGATAATTCCAATTTTATACAGATAGCAGTGTAGATATTTCCAAGTTCATACAGATAGCAGTGTAGATATTTCCACGTTTATTGAGATGGAGGTGTAGATATTTCCATGTTCATACAGATGGCGGTGTAGATATTTCCATGTTTATAGAGATGGCGGTGTAGATATTTTCATGCTTACACAGATGGCAGTGTAGATATTTCCATGTTTACACAGATAGCGGTGTAGACATTTCCATGTTTACACAGATAGCGGTGTGGATATTTCCATGTTTATGCAGATAGCGGTGTAGATATTTCCATATTTATGCAGATAGCGGTGCGGTTATTTCCATGTTTATACAGATAGTCGTGCAGATATTTCCATGTTTATACAGATATCGGTGTAGATATTTCCATCTTAAAACAGATGGAGGTGTAGATATGTCCATGTTCGTACAGATGGCGGTGTAGATATTTCCATGTTCATGGCGGTGTAGATATTTCGAAGTTTATAGAGATAGCGCTGTAGTTATTTCCATATTTATAGAGAAATCTGTGTAGATATTTCCATGTATATGCAGATAGCTGTGTAGATATTTCCATGTTCATGTAGATAGCGGTGTAGATATTTCCATGTTCATCGAGATGCCGGTGTACATATATCCATGTTCATTCAGATGGCGGTGAAGATATTTCCATGTTCATACAGATGGTGGTGTAGGTATTTCCATGTTCATACAAATGGCGGTGTAGATATTTCCATGTTCATAGAGATGGCAGTGTAGATATTTCCAGGTTCATACAAATGGCGGTGTAGATATTTCCATGTTCATAGAGATGGCCGTGTAGATATTTCCATGTTTATACAGATAGCAGTGTAGTTATTTCCATGTATATAGAGATACCTGTGTGGATATTTCCATTGATATACAGATAGCTGTGTAGATATTTACATGTTCATACAGATAGCGGTGTAGATATTTCCATGTTCATACAGAAAGCGGTGTAGATATTTCCATGTTCATACAGGTAGCGGTGTAGATATTTCCATGTTCATAGAGACAGCGGTGTAGATATTTCCATGTTCATACAGTTAGCGGTGTAGATATTTCCATGTTCATACACATGGCGGTGTAGATATTTCCATGTTCATACAGATGGCGGTGTAGATATTTCCATGTTCATACAGATGGCGGTGTAGAGATTTCCATGTTCATACAGATAGCGGTGTAGATATTTCCATGTTCATACACATAGCGGTGTAGAGATTTTCATGTTCATACAGATAGCGGTGTAGATATTTCCATGTTCATATTAATAGCGGTCTAGATACTTCCAGGTTCATACCAATAGCGGTGTAGACATTTCCATGTTCATACAGTTAGCGGTGTAGATATTTCCATCTTCATACAGATGGCGGTGTAGATATTTCCATGTTCGTACGTATGGCAGTGTAGATATTTCCATGTTCATACAGGTGGCGGTGTAGATATTTCCATGTTTATACAGATAGCAGTGTAGTTATTTCCATGTTTATAGAGATAGCAGTGCAGATATTTCCATCAATATACAGATAGCTGCGTAGATATTTGCATGGTCATACAGATAGCGTTGTAGATATTTCCATGTTCGTACAGATAGCGGTGTAGATATTTCCATGTTCATACAGATAGCGGTGTAGATATTTCCATGTTCATACAGATAACGGTGTAGATATTTCCATGTTCATACAGATAGCAGTGTAGATATTTCCATGTTCATACAGTTAGCGGTGTAGATATTTCCATGTTCATACAGATGGCGGTGTAGATATTTACATGTTCATACAGATGGCGGTATGGATATTTCCATGTTCGTACAGATGGCGGTATAGATATTTCCATGTTCATAGAGATGGCGGTGTAGATATTTCCATGTTTATGCAGATAGCGGTATAGATATTTCCATGTTTTTACAAATGGTGGTGTAGATATTTCCATGTTTATAGAGATGGCGGTCTAGATATTTCCCTGTTTACAGAGATAGTGGTATAGTTATTTCCAAGTTTATAGAGACAGCGTTGTAGATATTTCCATGTTTTCACAGATAGCGGTGAAGATATTTCCATGTTCATACAGATAGCGGTGTAGATATTTCCATGTTCATACAGATAGCGGTGTAGATATTTCCATGTTCATACAGATAGCGGTGTAGATATTCCCACGTTCATACAGATAGCGGTGTAGATATTTCCATGTTCATACAGTTAGCGGTGTAGATATTTCCATGTTTATAGAGATAGTGGTGTAGTTATTTCCAAGTGTATAGAGACAGCTTTGTAGGTATTTCCATGTTTATACAGATATCGGTGAAGATAATTCCATGTTTATACACATAGCGGTGTAGATATTTCCATGTTTATAGAGATAGCGGTTTAGATATTTCCATGTTTATAGAGATAGTGGTGTAGATAATTTCAATTTTATACCGAGAGCAGTGTAGATATTTCCAAGTTCATACAGATAGCGGTGTAGATATTTCCACGTTTACAGAGATGGCGATATAGATATTTCCATGTTCATACTGATGGCGGTGTAGATATTTCCATGTTTCCACAGATAGCGTTGTAGACATTTCCATGTTTACTCAGATAGCGGTGTGGATATTTCCATGTTTATGCAGATAGCAGTGTAGATATTTCCATGTCTATAATGATAGAGGTGCAGATATTTCCATGTTTATACAGATAGTTCGGCAGATATTTCCATGTTTATACAGATAGCGGTGTAGATATTTCCATCTTAATACAGATGGCGGTGTAGATATGTCCATGTTCGTACAGATGGCGGTGTAGATATGTCCATGTTCATAGAGATGGCGGTGTAGATATTTCGAAGTTTATAGAGACAGCGCTGTAGTTATTTCCATATTTATAGAGAAATCTGTGTAGATATTTCCATGCATATGAAGACAGCTGTGTAGATATTTCCATGTTCATGCAGATAGCGGTGTAGATATTTCCATGTTCATAGAGTTAGCGGTGTAGTTATTTCCATGTTCATACAGAAGGCGGTGTAGATATTTACATGTTCATACAGATGGCGGTATAGAAATTTCCATGTTCGTACAGATGGCGGTGTAGATATTTCCATGTTCATAGAGATGGCGGTGTAGATATTCCCATGTTTATGCAGATAGCGGTATAGATATTTCCATGTTTATACAGATGATGGTGTAGATATTTCCATGTTTATAGAGATGGCAGTCTAGATATTTCCATGTTTACAGGGATAGTGCTGTAGTTATTTACAAGTTTATAGAGACAGCGTTGCAGGTATTTCCATGTTTATACAGATAGCGGTGAAGATATTTCCATGTTTATACAGATAGCGGTGTAGATATTTCCATGTTTATACAGATAGCAGTGTAGATATTTCCATGTTTATAGAGACAGTGGTGTAGATAATTTCAATTTTATACAGATAGCAGTGTAGATATTTCCAAGTTCATACAGATAGCGTTGTAGATATTTCCACGTTTATAGAGATGGTGGTGCAGATATTTCCATGTTCATACAGAGGACGGTGTAGATATTTCCATGTTTATAGGGATGGCGGTGTAGATATTTTCATGTTTACACAGATGGCGGTGTAGAGATTTCCATGTTAACACAGATAGCGGTGTAGACATTTCCATGTTTACACAGATAGCGGTGTGGATATTTCCATGTTTATGCAGATAGCAGTGTAGATATTTCCAAGTTTATACAGAGAGCGGTGCGGATATTTCCATGTTTATTCAGATAGCGGTGCGGATATTTCCATGTTTATACAGATAGTTGGGCAGATATTTCCATGTTTATACAGATAGCGGTTTAGATATTTCCATCTTAATACCGATGGCGGTGTAGATATGTCCATGTTTGTACAGATGGCGGTGTAGATATTTCCATGTTCATACAGATGGCGGTGTAGATATTTCGAAGTTTATAGAGAGAGCGCTGTAGTTATTTCCATATTTCTTGAGAAATCTGTGTAGATATTTCCGTGTATATTCAGATAGCTGTGTAGATATTTCCATGTTCATGCCGATAGCGGTGTAGATATTTCCATGTTCATCCAGATGCCGGTGTACATATATCCATGTTCATTCAGATGGCGGTGAAGATATTTCCATGTTGATACACATGGTGGTGTAGATATTTCCATGTTCATACAAATGGCGGTGTAGATATTTCCATGTTCATAGAGATGGCGGTGTACATATTTCCATGTTCATACAAATGGCAGTGTAGATATTTCCATGTTCATAGAGATGGCGGTGTAGATATTTCCATATTTATACAGATAGCAGTGTAGTTATTTCCATGTTTATAGGGATAGCAGTGTAGACATTTTCACTGATATACAGATAGCTGTGTAGATATTTCCATGTTCATACAGATAGCGGTCTAGATATTTCCATGTTCATACAGATAGCTGTGTAGATATTTCCATGTTCATGCAGATAGCGGTGTAGATATTTCCATGTTCATCCAGATGCCGGTGTAAATATATCCATGTTCATTCAGATGGCGGTGAAGATATTTCCATGTTCATACACATGGTGGTCTAGATATTTCCATGTTCATACAAATGGCGGTGTAGATATTTCCATGTTCATAGAGATTGCGGTGTAGATATTTCCAAGTTCATACAAATGGCGGTGTAGATATTTCCATGTTCATAGAGATGGCGGTGTAGATATTTCCATATTTATACAGATAGCAGTGTAGTTATTTCCATGGTTATAGGGATAGCAGTGTAGACATTTTCATTGATATACAGATAGCTGTGTAGATATTTGCATGTTCATACAGATAGCGGTCTAGATATTTCCATGTTCATACAGATAGCGGTGTAGATATTTCCATGTTCATAGAGATAGCGGTGTAGATATTTCCATGTTCATACAGATAGCGGTGTAGATATTTGCATGTTCATACAGATAGCGGTGTAGATATTTCCATGTTTATAGACATAGTGGGGTAGATAATTCCAATTTTATACAGATAGCAGTGTAGATATTTCCAAGTTCATACAGATAGCAGTGTAGATATTTCCACGTTTATAGAGATGGAGGTGTAGATATTTCCATGTTCATACAGATGGCGGTGTAGATATTTCCATGTTTATAGAGATGGTGGTGTAGATATTTTCATGCTTACACAGATGGCAGTGTAGATATTTCCATGTTTACACAGATAGCGGTGTAGACATTTCCATGTTTACACAGATAGCGGTGTGGATATTTCCATGTTTATGCAGATAGCGGTGTAGATATTTCCATGTTTATGCAGATAGCGGTGCGGTTATTTCCATGTTTATACAGATAGTCGTGCAGATATTTCCATGTTTATACAGATATCGGTGTAGATATTACCATCTTAAAACAGATGGAGGTGTAGATATGTCCATGTTCGTACAGATGGCGGTGTAGATATTTCCATGTTCATGGCGGTGTAGATATTTCGAAGTTTATAGAGATAGCGCTGTAGATATTTCCATATTTATAGAGAAATCTGTGTATATATTTCCATGTATATGCAGATAGCTGTGTAGATATTTCCATGTTCATGCAGATAGCGGTGTAGATATTTCCATGTTCATCGAGATGCCGGTGTACATATATCCATGTTCATTCAGATGGCGGTGAAGATATTTCCATGTTCATACAGATGGTGGTGTAGGTATTTCCATGTTCATACAAATGGCGGTGTAGATATTTCCATGTTCATAGAGATGGCAGTGTAGATATTTCCAGGTTCATACAAATGGCGGTGTAGATATTTCCATGTTCATAGAGATGGCCGTGTAGATATTTCCATGTTTATACAGATAGCAGTGTAGTTATTTCCATGTATATAGAGATACCAGTGTGGATATTTCCATTGATATACAGATAGCTGTGTAGATATTTACATGTTCATACAGATAGCGGTGTAGATATTTCCATGTTCATACAGAAAGCGTTGTAGATATTTCCATGTTCATACAGATAGCGGTGTAGATATTTCCATGTTCATAGAGACAGCGGTGTAGATATTTCCATGTTCATACAGTTAGCGGTGTAGATATTTCCATGTTCATACACATGGCGGTGTAGATATTTCCATGTTCATACAGATGCCGGTGTAGCTATTTCCATGTTCATACAGATGGCGGTGTAGAGATTTCCATGTTCATACAGATAGCGGTGTAGATATTTCCATGTTCATACAGATAGCGGTGTAGAGATTTTCATGTTCATACAGATAGCGGTGTAGATATTTCCATGTTCATATTGATAGCGGTCTAGATACTTCCAGGTTCATACCAATAGCGGTGTAGACATTTCCATGTTCATACAATTAGCGGTGTAGATATTTCCATCTTCATACAGATGGCGGTGTAGATATTTCCATGTTCGTACGTATGGCAGTGTAGATATTTCCATGTTCATACAGGTGGAGGTGTAGCTATTTCCATGTTTATACAGATAGCAGTGTAGTTATTTCCATGTTTATAGAGATAGCAGTGCAGATATTGCCATCAATATACAGATAGCTGCGTAGATATTTGCATGGTCATACAGATAGCGGTGTAGATATTTCCATGTTTGTACAGATAGCGGTGTAGATATTTCCATGTTCATCCAGATGTCAGTGTAGATATATCCATGCTCATACAGGTGGCGGTGAAGATATTTTCATGGTCATACAGATGGCGGTGTAGATATTTCCATGTTCATACAAATGGCGGTGTAGATATTTCCATGTTCATAGAGATGGCGGTGTAGATATTTCCATGTTCAAACAAATGGCGGTGTAGATATTTCCATGTTCATAGAGATGGTGGTGTGGATATTTCCATGTTTATACAGATAGCAGTGTAGTTATTAACATGTTTATAGAGATAGCGGTGTAGATATTTCCATTGATATACAGATAGCTGTGTAGATATTTGCATGTTCATACAGATAGCCGTGTAGATATTTCCATGTTCACACAGATGGCGGTGTAGATATTTCCATGTTCATACAGATAGCGGTGTAGATATTTCCATGTTCATACAGATAGCGGTGTAGATATTTCCATGTTCATACCAATAGCGGTGTAGATATTTCCATCTTCATACAGATGGCGGTGTAGATATTTCCATGTTCATACAGATGGCGGTGTAGATATTAACATGTTCATACAGATGGCGGTGTAGATATTTCCATGTTCGTACGGATGGCAGTGAAGACATTTCCATGTTCATGCAGGTGGCGGTGTAAATATTTCCATGTTTTTACAGATAGCAGTGTAGTTATTTCCATGTTTATAGAGATAGCAGTGTAGATATTTGCAATGATATACAGATAGCTGTGTAGATATTTGCATGTTCATACAGATAGCGTTGTAGATATTTCCATGTTCATACAGATAGCGGTGTAGATATTTCCATGTTCATACAGATAGCGGTGTAGGTATTTCCATGTTCATACAGATAACTTTGTAGATATTTCCATGTTCATGCAGATAGCGGTGAAGATATTTCCATGTTCATCCAGATGCCGGTGTACATATATCCATGTTCATACAGATGGCGGTGAAGATATTTCCATGTTCATACAGATGGCAGTGTAGATATTTCCATGTTCATACAAATGGCGGTGTGGATAATTCCACGTTCATACAAATGGCGGTGTAGATATTTCCATGTTTATAGAGATGGCGGTGTAGATATTTCCATGCTTATAGAGATAGCAGTGAAGTTATTTCCATGTTTATAGAGATAGCAGTGTAGATATTTCCATTGATATACAGATATGTGTGTAGATATTTGCATGTTCATACAGATAGCAGTGTAGATATTTCCATGTTCATACAGATAGCGGTGTAGATATTTCTATGTTCATACAGATAGCGGTGTAGATATTTCCATGTTCATACAGATTGCGGTGTAGATATTTCCATGTTCATACAGATAGCGGAGTAGATATTTCCATGTTCATACAGTTAGCGGTGTAGATATTTCCATGTTCATACAGATGGCGGTGTAGATATTTACATGTTCATACAGATGGCGGTGTAGATATTTACATGTTCGTACAGATGGCAGTGTTGATATCTCCATGTTCATACAGATGGCGGTGTAGATATTTCCATGTTTATACAGATAGCAGTGTAGTTATTTCCATGTTTATAGAGATAGCAGTGTAGATATTGACATTGATATACAGATAGCTGTGTAGATATTTGCATGTTCATACAGATAGCGGTGTAGATATTTCCATGTTCGTACAGATAGCAGTGTAGGTATTTCCATTGATATACAGATAGCTGTGTAGATATTTCCATGTTCATACAGATAACGGTGTAGATATTTCCATGTTCATACAGAAAACGGTGAAGATATTTCCATGTTTATACAGATAGCGGTGTAGATATTTCCATGTTTATACAGATAGCAGTGTAGATATTTCCATATTTATACAGATAGTGGTGTAGATAATTTCAATTTTATACCGAGAGCAGTGTAGATATTTCCAAGTTCATACAGATAGTGATGTAGATATTTCCACGTTTATAGAGATGGCGGTGTAGATATTTCCATGTTCATACAGATGGCGGTGTAGATATTTCCATGTTCATACAAATGGCGGTGTAGATATTTCCATGTTCATAGAGATGGCGGTGTAGATATTTCCATGTTCATACAAATGGCGGTGTAGATATTTCCATATTCATAGAGATGGCGGTGTAGATTTTTCCATGTTTATACAGATAGCAGTGTAGTAATTTCCATGTTTATAGAGATAGCAGTGTAGATATTTCCATTGATATACAGATAGCTGTGTAGATATTTGCATGTTCGTACAGATAGCGGTGTAGATATTTCCATGTTCATGCAGATAACGGTGTAGATATTTCCATGTTCATACAGTTAGCGGTGTAGATATTTCCATGTTCATACAGATGGCGGTGTAGATATTTCCATGTTTATAGAGATGGCGTTGTAGATATTTCCATGTTTACACAGATGGTGGTGTAGATATTTCCATGTTTACACAGATAGCGGTGTAGACATTTCGATGTTTACGCAGATAGCGGTGTGGATATTTCCATGTTTATGCAGATATCGGTGTAGATATTTCCATGTTTATACAGATAGCGGTGCGGATATTTCCATGTTTGTACAGATAGTTGGGCAGATATTTCCATGTTTATACAGATAGCGGTGTAGATATTTCCATCTTAATACAGATGGCGGTGTAGATATTTCAAAGTTTATAGAGATAGCGCTGTAGTTATTTCCATATTTATAGAGAAATCTGTGTAGATATTTCCATGTATATTCAGATAGCTGTGTAGATATTTCCATGTTCATGCAGATAGCGGTGCAGATATTTCCATGTTCATCCAGATGCCAGTGTAGATATATCCATGCTCATACAGATGGCGGTGAAGATATTTCCATGGTCATACAGATGGCGGTGTAGATATTTCCATGTTCATACAGATAGCGGTGTAGATATTTCTATGTTCATACAGATAGCGGTTTAGATATTTCCATGTTCATACAGATAGCGGAGTAGATATTTCCATGTTCATACTGTTAGCGGTGTAGATATTTCCATGTTCATACAGATGGCGGTGTAGATATTTACATGTTCATACAGATGGCGGTGTAGATATTTACATGTTCGTACAGATGGCAATGTTGATATCTCCATGTTCATACAGATGGCGGTGTAGATATTTCCATGTTTATACAGATAGCAGTGTAGTTATTTCCATGTTTATAGAGATAGCAGTGTAGATATTGACATTGATATACAGATAGCTGTGTAGATATTTGCATGTTCATACAGATAGCGGTGTAGATATTTCCATGTTCGTACAGATAGCAGTGTAGGTATTTCCATTGATATACAGATAGCTGTGTAGATGTTTCCATGTTCATACAGATAACGGTGTAGATATTTCCATGTTCATACAGAAAACGGTGAAGATATTTCCATGTTTATACAGATAGCGGTGTAGATATTTCCATGTTTATAAAGATAGCAGTGTAGATATTTCCATGTTTATAGAGATAGTGGTGTAGATAATTTCAATTTTATACCGAGAGCAGTGTAGATATTTCCAAGTTCATACAGATAGTGATGTAGATATTTCCACGTTTATAGAGATGGCGGTGTAGATATTTCCATGTTCATACAGATGGCGGTGTAGATATTTCCATGTTCATACAAATGGCGGTGTAGATATTTCCATGTTCATAGAGATGGCGGTGTAGATATTTCCATGTTCATACAAATGGCGGTGTAGATATTTCCATGTTCATAGAGATGGCGGTGTAGATTTTTCCATGTTTATACAGATAGCAGTGTAGTAATTTCCATGTTTATACAGATAGCAGTGTAGATATTTCCATTGATATACAGATAGCTGTGTAGATATTTGCATGTTCGTACAGATAGCGGTGTAGATATTTCCATGTTCATGCAGATAACGGTGTAGATATTTCCATGTTCATACAGTTCGCGGTGTAGATATTTCCATGTTCATACAGATGGCGGTGTAGATATTTCCATGTTTATAGAGATGGCGTTGTAGATATTTCCATGTTTACACAGATGGTGGTGTAGATATTTCCATGTTTACACAGATAGCGGTGTAGACATTTCGATGTTTACACAGATAGCGGTGTGGATATTTCCATGTTTATGCAGATATCGGTGTAGGTATTTCCGTGTTTATACAGATAGCGGTGCGGATATTTCCATGTTTGTACAGATAGTTGGGCAGATATTTCCATGTTTATACAGATAGCGGTGTAGATATTTCCATCTTAATACAGATGGCGGTGTAGACATGTCCATGTACGTACAGATGGTGGTGAAGATATTTCCATGTTCATACAGATGGCGGTGTAGATATTTACATGTTCGTACAGATGGCAGTGTTGATATTTCCATGTTCATACAGATGGCGGTGTAGATATTTCCATGTTTATACAGATAGCAGTGTAGTTATTTCCATGTTTATAGAGATAGCAGTGTAGATATTGACATTGATATACAGATAGCTGTGTAGATATTTGCATGTTCATACAGATAGCGGTGTAGATATTTCCATGTTCGTACAGATAGCAGTGTAGATATTTCCATTGATATACAGATAGCTGTGTAGATATTTCCATGTTCATGCAGAGAGCGGTGTAGATATTTCCATGTTCATACAGTTAACGGTGTAGATATTTCCATGTTCATACAGATGGCGGTGTAGATATTTACATGTTCATACACATGGCGGTGTAGATATTTCCTTGTTCGTACGGATGGCAGTGTAGATATTTCCATGTTCATACAGGTGGCGGTGTAGATATTTCCATGTTTATACAGATAGCAGTGTAGTTATTTCCATGTTTATAGAGATAGCTGTGTAGATATTTCCATTGATATACAGATAGCTGTGTGGATATTTGCATGTTCATACAGATAGCGGTGTAGATACTTCCATTTATATACAGATAGCTGTTTAGATATTTCCATGTTCCTACAGATGGCGGTGTAGATATTTCCATGTTTACACAGATAGCGGTGTAGACATTTCGATGTTTACACAGATAGCGGTGTGGATATTTCCATGTTTTTGCAGATAGCAGTGTAGATATTTCCAAGTATATACAGAGAGTGGTGTGGATATTTCCATGTTTATACAGATAGTTGGGCAGATATTTCCATGTTTATACAGATAGCGGTGTAGATATTTCCATCTTAATACAGATGGCGTTGTAGATATGTCCATGTTCGTACAGATGGCGGTGTAGATATTTCCATGTTCATACAGATGGCGGTGAAGATACTTCGAAGTTTATAGAGATAACGCTGTAGTTATTTCCATATTTATAGAGAAATCCGTGTAGATATTTCCATGTATATTCAGATAGCTGTGTAGATATTTCCATGTTCATGCAGAGAGCGGTGTAGATATTTCCATGTTCATCCAGATGCCGGTGCACTTATATCCATGTTCATACAGATGGCAGTGAAGATATTTCCATGTTCATAAACATGGCGGTGTAGATATTTCCATGTTCATACAAATGGCTGTGTAGATATTTACATGTTCATAGTGATGGCAGTGTAGATATTTCCATGTTCATACAAATGGCGGTGTAGATATTTCCATGTTCATAGAGATTGCGGTGTATATATTTCCATGTTTATACTGATAGCAGTGTAGTTATTTCCATGTTTATAGAGATAGCAGTGTAGATATTTCCATTGATATATAGATAGCTGTCTAGATATTTGCATTTTCATACAGATAGCGGTCTAGATATTTCCATGTTCATACAGATAGCAGTGTAGGTATTTCCATGTTCATACAGATAGCGGTGTAGATATTTCCATGTTCCTACAGATGGCGGTGTAGATATTTCCATGTTTTTAGTGATGGCGGTCTAGGTATTTTAATGCTTACACAGATGGCGGTGTAGATATTTCCATGTTTACACAGGTAGCGGTGTAGACATTTCCATGTTTACACAGATGGCGGTGTGGGTATTTCCATGTTTATGCAGATAGCAGTGTAGATATTTCCATGTTTATACAGATAGCGGTGCGGATATTTCCATGTTTATACAGATAGTTGGGCAGATATTTCCATGTTTGTACAGATAGCAGTGTAGATATTTCCATCTTAATACAGATGACGGTGTAGATATGTCCATGTTCATACAGATGGCGGTGTAGATATTTCCATCTTAATACAGATGGCGGTGTAGATATTTCAAAGTTTATAGAGATAGCGCTGTAGATATTTCCACACTTATAGAGAAATCTGTGTAGATATTTCCATGTATATTCAGATAGCTGTGTAGATATCGATGTTCATGCAGATAACGGTGTATATATTTCCATGTTCATCCAGATGCCGGTGTACATATATCCATGTTCATACAGATGGCGATGAAGATATTTCCATGTTCATACAGATGGCGGTGTAGATATTTCCATGTTCATACAAATGGCGGTGTAGATATTTCCCTGTTCATAGAGAGGGCGGTGTAGATATTTCCATGTTCATACAAATAGCGGTGTAGATATTTCCATGTTCATAGAGATGGCGGTGTAGATATTTCCATGTTTATACAGATAGCAGTGTAGTTATTTCCATGTTTATAGAGATAGCAGTGTAGATATTTCCATTGATATACAGATAGCTGTGTAGATATTTGCATGTTCATTCACACAGCGGTGTGGATATTTCCATGTTCATACAGATAGCGGTGTAGATATTTCCATGTTCATACAGATAGCAGTGTAGATATTTCCATGTTCATACAGATAGCGGTGTAGATATTTCCATGTTCATACAAATAGCGGTGTAGATATTTCCATGTTCATACAGGTGGCGGTGTAGATATTTCCATGTTTATACAGATAGCGGTGAAGATATTTCCATGTTTATACAGATAGCGGTGTAGATATTTCCATGTTTATACAGATAGCAGTGTAGGTATTTCCATGTTTATAGAGATAGTGGTGTAGATAATTTCAATTTTATTCAGAGAGCAGTGTAGATATTTCCAAGTTCATAAAGATAGCGGTGTAGATATTTCCACGTTTATAGAGATGACGGTGTAGATATTTCCATGTTCATACAGATGGCGGTGTAGATATTTCCATGTTTATGCGGATGGCGGTGTAGATATTTTCATGTTTACACAGATGGTGGTGTAGATATTTCCATGTTTACACAGATAGCGGTGTAGACATTTCCATGTTTACACAGATAGCGGTGTGTATATTTCCATGTTTTTGCTAATAGAAGTGTAGGTATTTCCATGTTTATACAGATAGCGGTGCGGATATTTCCAGGTTTATACAGATAGTTGGGCAGATATTTCTATGTTTATACAGATAGCGGTGTAGATATTTCCATCTTAATGCAGATGGCAGTGTAGATATGTCCATGTTTGTACAGATGGCGGTTTAGATATTTCCATGTTCATACAGATGGCGGTGTAGATATTTCAAAGTTTATAGAGATAGCGCTGTAGTTATTTCCATATTTATAGAGAAATCTGTGTAGATATTTCCATGTATATTCAGATAGCTGTGTAGATATTTCCATGTTCATGCAGATAGCGGTGTAGATATTTCCATGTTCATCCAGATGCCAGTGCACATATATCCATGTTCATACATATGGGGGTGTAGATATTTCCATGTTCATACAGATGGCGGTGTAGATATTTCCATGTTCAAGCAAATGGCTGTGTAGATATTTACATGTTCATACAGATGGCGGTGTAGATATTTCCATGTTCGTTCGGATGGCAGTGTAGATATTTCCATGTTCATACAGGTGGCGGTGTAGATATTTCCATGTTTATACAGATAGCAGTGTAGTTTTTTCCGTGTTTATAGAGATAGCAGTGCAGATATTTCCATTGATAAACAGATAGCTGTGTAGATATTTGCATGTTCATACAGATAGCGGTATAGA
The DNA here is from genome assembly GCF_029281585.2 of Gorilla gorilla gorilla. NCBI lineage: Eukaryota > Metazoa > Chordata > Mammalia > Primates > Hominidae > Gorilla > Gorilla gorilla. Next base: position 13,488,632 of record NC_073235.2, on the reverse strand, counting down.
TATTTTCATGTTCATACAGATAGCGGTGTAGATATTTCCATGTTCATACAGATGGCGGTGTAGATATTTATATGTTCGTAGAAATGGCGGTGTAGATATTTCCATGTTTATGCAGATAGCGGTATAGATATTTCCGTGTTTATACAGATGGTGGTGTAGGTATTTCCATGTTTATAGAGATGGCGGTCTAGATATTTCCATGTTTATAGAGATAGTGGTGTAGATATTTCCAAGTTTATAGAGACAGCGTTGTAGATATTTTCATGTTTACACATATGGCGGTGTAGATATTTTCATGTTTACACAGATAGCTGTGTAGATTTTTCCATATTAACACAGATAGCGGTGTGGATATTTCCATGTTTATGCAGATAGCGGTATAGATATTTCCATGTTTATACAGATAGTGGTGCGGATATTTCCATTTTTATACAGATAGTGGTGCAGATATTTCCATGTTAATAAAGATAGTGGTGTAGATATTTCCAGCTTAATACAGATGGCTGTGTAGATATGTCCATGTTCGTACAGATGGCGGTGTAGATATGTCCATGTTCATACAGATGGCGGTGTAGATATTTATATGTTCGTAGAGATGGCGGTGTAGATATTTCCATGTTTATGCAGATAGCGGTATAGATATTTCCATGTTTATACAGATGGTGGTGTAGATATTTCCATGTTTATAGAGATGGCGGTCTAGATATTTCCATGTTTACAGAGATAGTGGTGTTGTTATTTCCAAGTTTATAGAGACAGCATTGTAGATATTTCCATGTTTATACAGATAGCGGTGAAGATATTTCCATGTTTATACAGATAGCGGTGTAGATATTTCCATGTTCATACAAATGGCGGTGTAGATATTTCCATGTTCATAGAGATGGCGGTGTAGATATTTCCATGTTCATACCAATGGCGGTGTAGATATTTCCATGTTCATATAGATGGCGGTGTAGGTATTTCCATGTTTATAGAGATAGCAGTGTAGTTATTTCCATGTTTATAGAGATAGCAATGTAGATATTTCCATTGATATACAGATAGCTGTGTAGATATTTGCATGTTCATACAGATAGCGGTGTAGATATTTCCATGTTTATACAGATAGCGGTGTAGATACTTCCATGTTCATACAGATAGCGGTGTAGATATTTCCATCTTAATACAGATGGTGGTGTAGATATTTCCATGTTCCTAGAGATGGCGGTGTAGATATTTCCATGTTCATACAGATGGTGGTGTAGACATTTCCATGTTTAGTCATATAGCATTGTAGATATTTACATGTTTATATAGATAGCGGTGTAGTTATTTCCATGTTTATACAGATAGCGGTGAAGATATGTCCATGTTTACACAGATAGCAGTGTGGATATTTCCATCTTTATATAGATAGCGGTGTAGATATTTCCATGTTTATACTGATAGCGGTGCAGATATTTCCATGTTTATACAGATAGCGGTGAAGATATTTCCATGTTTATTCAGGTAGTGATGTAGGTATTTCCAAGTTTATAGAGATAGCGGTGTAAATATTTCCATGTTTATACAGATAGAGGTGTAGATATTTCCATCCTAATACAGATGGCGTTGTAGATATTTCCTTGTTCATACAGATGGCGGTGCAGATATTCCCATGTTCGTACAGATGGCGGTGTAGATATTTCCATGTTTATAGCGATGGCGGTGTAGATATTTCCATGTTTATTCAGATAGCGGTGTAGATATTTCCATCTTTATACAGATAGCGGTGTAGATATTTCCACGTTTATACAGATGTCGGTGTAGATATTTCCATGTTTATAGAGATGGCGGTGTAGATATTTCTACGTTTATACAGGTGGCGGTGTAGATGCTTCCTTCTTTATATACATAGCGGTGTAGATATCTACATGTTCATACAGATGGCGGTTTAGATATTTCCATCTTTATAGAGATGGCGGTATAGGTATTTCCATGTTTATAGAGATGGCGGTGTAGATATTTTCATGTTCCTACAGATGGCGGTGTAGATATTTCCATGCTTATAGATATGGCGGTGTAGATATTTCCACGTTTATAGAGATAGTGGTGTAGTTATTTCCAAGTTTATACAGATAGCGGTGTAGATATTTCCATGTTTATACAGATAGCGGTGTAGTTATTTCCATGTTTATTCACAGAGCAGTGTAGATATTTACATGTTTGTAGAAATGGCGGTCTAGATATTTCGTTGTTCATACAGATAGCGGTGTAGATATTTCCATTCTTATAGATATAGCAGTGTAGATATTTCCATTTTTATACTAATAGCAGTGTGAATATTTCCAAGTTCATACAGACAGCGGTGTAGATATTTCCACCTTTATAGATATGGCGGTGTAGATATTTCCATTTTCATACGGTTGGCAGTGTAGATATTTGCACGTTTATACAGATGGCGGTGTAGATATTTCCATGTTTATACAGATGGCGGTGTAAGTATTTCCATGTTTACACAGATAGCGGTGTAGGTATTTCCATGTTTACACAGAAAGCGGTTTAGACATTTCCATCTTTACACAGATAGCGTTGTAAATATTTACATGTTCACAGAGATAGCGGTGTAGTTATTTCCATGTTTATACAGAGAGCGGTGAAGATATTTCCATGTTTACACAGCTAGCGGTGCGGATATTTCCATGTTTATGCAAATAGCAGTGTAGTTATTTCCATGTTTATAGAGATAGCAGTGTAGATATTTCCATTGATATACAGATAGCAGTGTAGATATTTCCATGTTCATTCAGATAGCGGTGTAGATATTTCCATGTTCATACAGATAACGGTGTAGATATTTCCATGTTCATACAGATAGCGGTGTAGATATTTCCATGTTCATACTGTTAGTGGTGAAGATATTTCCATGTTCATACAGATGGCGGTGTAGATATTTACATGTTCATACAGATGGTGGTGCAGTTATTTCCATGTTCATACAGATAGCGGTGTAGATATTTCCATGTTCATACAAATGGCGGTGTAGATATATCCATGTTCATAGAGATGGCGGTGTAGATATTTCCATGCTCATACAAATGGCGGTGTAGATATTTCCATGTTCATAGAGATGGTGGTGTAGATCTTTCCATGTTTATACAGATAGCAGTGTAGTTATTTCCATGTTTATAGAGATAGCAGAGTAGATATTTCCATTGATATACAGATAGCGGTGTAGATATTTCCATGTTCATACAGATAGCGGTGTAGATATTTCCACGTTCATACAGTTAGCGGTGTAGATATTTCCATGTTCATACAGATGGCAGTGTAGATATTTACAAGTTCATACGGATGGCGGTGTAGATATTTCCATGTTCATAGAGATGGCGGTGTAGATATTTCCATGTTCGTACAGATGGCGGTGTAGTTATTTCCATGTTCATACCAATAGCGGTGTAGATATTTCCATGTTCATACAGTTAGCGGTGTAGATATTTCCATGTTCATACAGATGGCGGTGTAGATATTTAGATGTTCATACAGATGGCGGTGTAGATATTTCCATGTTCGTACGGATGGCAGTGTAGATATTTCCATGTTCATACAGTTGGCGGTGTAGATATTTCCATGTTTATACAGATAGCAGTGTAGATATTTCCATGTTTATAGAGATAGCAGTGTGGATATTTCCAATGATATACAGATAGCTTTGTAGGTATTTGCATGTCTATACAGATAGCGGTGTAGATATTTCCATGTTCGTACAGATAGCGATTTAGATATTTCCATGTTCATACAGATAGCGGTGTAGATATTTTCATGTTCATAGAGATGGCGGTGTAGATATTTCCATGTTCATACAGTTAGCGGTGTAGATATTTCCATGTTCATACAGATGGCGGTGCAGATATTTATATGTTCGTACAGATGGCGGTGTAGATATTTCCCTGTTCGTACAGATGGCGGTGTAGATATTTCCATGTTCATAGAGATGGCGGTGTAGATATTTCCATGTTTATGCAGATAGCGGTATAGATATTTCCATGTTTATACAGATGGTGGTGTAGATATTTCCATGTTTATAGAGACGGCGGTCTAGATATTTCCATGTTTACAGAGATAGTGGTGTAGTTATTTCCAAGTTTATAGAGACAGCGTTGTAGATATTTCCATGTTTATACAGATAGCGGTGAAGATATTTCCATGTTTATACAGATAGCGGTGTAGATATTTCCATGTTTATACAGATAGCAGTGTAGATATTTCCATGTTTATAGAGATAGTGGTGTAGATAATTTCAATTTATACCGAGAGCAGTGTAGATAATTCCAAGTTCATACAGATAGCGGTGTAGATATTTCCACGTTTATAGAGATGGCGGTGTAGATATTTCCATGTTCATGCAGATGGCGGTGTAGATATTTCCATGTTCATACAAATGGCGGTGTAGATATTTCCATGTTCATACACATGGCGGTTTAGATATTTCCATGTTCATGGAGATAGTGGTGTAGATATTTCCATGTTTATACAGATAGCAGTGTAGTTATTTCCATGTTTATAGAGATAGCAGTGTAGATATTTCCATTGATATACAGATAGCTGTGTAGATATTTGCATGTTCATACAGATAGCGGTGTAGATATTTCCATGTTTATACAGATAGCGGTGTAGATATTTCCATGTTCATACAGATAGCAGTGTAGATATTTCCATGTTCATACAGTTAGCTGTGTAGATATTTCCATGTTCTTACAGATGGCAGTGTAGATATTTACATGTTCATACAGATGGCGGTATAGATATTTCCATGTTCATACAGATGGTGGTGTAGATATTTCCATGTTCATACAGATAGCGGTGTAGATATTTCCATGTTCATAAAGATAGTGGTGTAGATATTTCCATGTTTATAGAGATAGCGGTATAGATATTTCCATTTTTATACAGATAGCGGTGCAGATATTTCCATGTATATTCAGATAGCGGTGTAGATATTTCCATGTTTATACAGATGGCAGTGTAGATATTTCCATGTTTATAGAGATGTCGGAGTAGATATTTCCATGTTCCTACAGAGGGCGGTGTAGGTATTTCCATGTTCATACAGATGGCGGTGAAGATATTTGCATGTTCATACAGATGTATGTGTACATATTTCCATGATAATACAGATGGTGGTGTAGATATTTCCATGTTCATACAGATTTCGCGGTAGATATTTCCAAGTTCATACAGATGGCGGTGTAGATATTTCCATGTTCATACAGATGGCGGTGTAGATATTTCAATGTTTATAGAGATTGCGGTGAAGATATTTCCATGTTTATACAGATGGCCGTGTAGATATTCCCATTTTTATTCAGATGGCAGTGTAAATATTTCCATTTTATACAGATAGCGGTGTAGATATTTCCATGTTCATACAGATTGCGGTGAAGATATTTCCATCTTTATAGAGATAGCGGTGTAGATATTTCCATGTTCATACAGATAGCGGTTTAGATATTTCCATGTTTATAGAGATGGCGGTGTAGATATTTCCATGTTTATACAGATGGCGGAGTAGATATTTCCATGTTTATAGAGATGGTGGTGTAGATATTTCCATGTTTATACAGATGGCGGTGCAGATATTTCCCTGTTTATAGAGATAACGGTGTAGATATTTCCATGTTTATGAACATAGCGGTGTAAATATTTCCATGTTTATAGAGACAGCGGTGTAGACATTTCCATGTTAATGGAGATAGCATTCTAGATATTTCCATGTTTCTACAGATAGCAGTGTAGATATTTCAATGTTCATACAGATAGTAGTGTAGATATCTCCATGTTTATAGAGATAGCGGTGTAGACACTTAGCTGTTTTACAGATAGCAGTGTTGATATTTCCAAGTTTATACAGATAGCGGTGTAGATATTTCCATGTTTATACAGATAGCGGTGTAGATATTTCCATGTTTATACAGATAGCGTTGTACATATTTCCATGTTTATACAGATAGCCGTGTAGATATTTCCATGTTTATACAGATAGCGTTGTAGATATTTCCATGCTTATACACTTAGCGGTGTAGATATTTCCATGTTTATACAGATAGCGGTGTAGATATTTCCATGTTTATGCAGATAGCGGTATAGGTATTTCCATCTTTATAGTGACGGCGCTGTGGATATTTCCATGTTCAAACAGATGGCGGTGTAGAAATTTCCATGTTTACACAGATAGCGGTGTAGACATTTCCATGTTTACACAGATACCGTTGTAGGTATTTCCATGTTTATAGAGATAGCGTTGTAGATATTTCCATGTTTATACAGATAGCTGTGAAGATATTTCCACGCTTATAAAGATAGCGGTGTAGATATTTCCATGTTCATACTGACAGCTGTTTAGATATTTTTATGTTTATACAGATAGCGGTGTAGATATTTCCATGTTTTTACAGATAGCCTTGTAGATATTTCCATGTTTATACAGATGGCGGTGTACGTATTTCCATGTTTATGGAGATGGCGTTCTAGATATTTTCATGTTTATGAAGATAGCGGTGTAGGTATTTCCATGTTTAGAGAGATAGAGGAGTTGATATTTCCATGTTCATTCAGATAGCGCTGTAGATATTTCCATGTTCATACAGATAGCGGTGTAGATATTTCCACATTCATACAGATAGCGTTGAAGATACTTCCATGTTCATTCAGATGGCGGAGTAGTTATTTCCATGTTTATAGAGATAGCGTTGTTGATGCCTCCATGTTTATACAGAAGGCGCTTTAGATATTTTCATGTTCATGCAGATAGCGGTGTAGGTGTTTCCATGTTTAAAGAGATGGTGGTGTAGATATTTTCTTGTTTATAGAGATAGCGGTGAAGATATTTCCATGTTCATAGAGATCGCGGTGTAGATATTTCCATGTTTATACAGATAGCAGTGTAGGTATTTCCATGTTCATACAGATAGCGGTGTAGATATTTGCATCTTTATGCAGGTGGCAGTGTAGATATTTAAATGTTCATACAGATGGCGGTGTAGATATTTCCATGATTATAGAGAGGGCGGTGTTGATGTTTCCATGTTTATACAGATGGCGGTGTAGATATTTCCATGTTTATACAGATGGCGGTGTAGATATTTCCATGTTTATAGAGATGGCGGTGTAGATATTTCCATGTTTATACAGATGGCCGTGTAGATATTTCCATGTTCATACAGATGACGGTGTAGATATTTCCATTTTTACACAGATGGCAGTGGAGATATTTAAATGTTTATAGAGATGGCAGTGTAGATATTTCCATGTTTCTACAGATGGCGGTGTAGATATTTCCATGTTTATAGAGATAGCGGTGTAGATATCTAGATGTTTATACATACAGCGGTGTAGATTTTTCCATGTTCTTACAGTAGGGGTGTAGATATTTCTATGTATATACAGATAGCGGTGTGGATATTTCCATGTTTTTACAGATGTCAGTGTAGATATTTCCATGTTTATAGAGATCGCGGTGTAGCTATTTCCTTGTTTATACAGAAAGCGGTGTGGATATTTGCATGTTTATACAGATAGCGGTGTAGATATTTCCAAGTTCATACAGATAGCGGTGTAGATATTTCCATGTTCATCCAGATGGCGGTGTAGATATTTCCATGGTCATACAGATGGCGGTGTAGATATTTCCATGTTTACAGAGAAAGCGGTGTAGATATTTTCATCTTGATACACATAGCGGTGCAGATATTTCCAAGTTCATAGAGATAGCGGTGTAGATATTTCCATGTTTATACAGATGGCCATGTAGATATTTCCATGTTCATACAGATGTCGGTGTAGCTATTTCCATGTTTACACAGATGGCAGTGTAGATATTTCCATGTATACACAGATAGCGTTGTAGATATTTCTATGTTTATAGAGATAGCGGTGTAGATATTTCCATGTTTATACAGATGGCGGTGTGCATATTTCCATCTTTATAGAGATGGCGTTGGAGATATTTCCATGTTCATACAGAGGGGCGTATAGATATTTCCGTGTTTATAAAGATGGCAGTGTAGATATTTCCGTTTTTAGAGAGATGGCGGTTTAGATATTTTCATGTTTATAGAGATAGCCGTTTAGATACTTCCATGTTTATACAGATGGCGCTGTAGATATTTTCATGTTCATACAGATAGCAGTGTAGATATTTCCATGTTTATAGAGATGGCAGTGTAGATATTTACTTGTTTATACAGATAGCGGTGTAGATATTTCCATGTTAACAGAGGAAGCGGTGTAGATATTTCCATGATTTCGCAGATAGCGGCGTAGATATTTAAATTTTTATACAGATAGTGGTGTAGATATTTCCATGTCCATTCTGATTGCGGTGTAGATATTTATTTCCATCTTTATACAGATGGTGGTGTAGATATTTCCATGTTGATACACATAGCGTTGCAGATATTTCCATGTTTATAGAGATAGCCGTGTAGATATTTCCATTTTTCTACAGAGAGCGGTATAGATATTTCCATGTTTATACAGATGGTGGTGTAGATATTTCCATGTTTATAGAAATGGCGGTCTAGATATTTCCATGTTTATAGAGATAGTGGTGTAGATATTTCCCAGTTGATAGAGATATCGGTGTAGGTATTTCCATGTTTATACAGATAGCGGTGTAGATATTTCCATGTTTATACAGATAGCGGTGTAGATATTTCCATTTTTATGCAGATAGCAGTGTAGATATTTCCATGTACATACAGAGAGCGGTGTAGATATTTCCACATTTATAGAGATGGCAGTGTAGATATTTCCATGTTCATACAGATGGCGATGTAGATATTTCCATGTTTATAGATATGGCGGTGTAGATATTTCATGTTTATACTGATGTCGGTGTAGATATTTCCATGTTTATAGAGATGGCGGTTTAGATATTTCCATGTTTACACAGATAGCGGTGTAGATATTTCCATGTTTACACAGATAGCGCTGTAGGCATTTCCATGTTTACACAGATAGCGTTGTAGTTATTCGCATGTTTATAGAGATAGTGGTGTAGTTATTTCCATGTTTATACAGATAGCGGTGAAGAGATTTCCATGTTGACACAGATAGCGGTGTGGATATTTATGTGTTTATACAGATAGCGGTGTAGATATTTCCATGTTTATACTGATAGCGGTGCAGATATTTCCATGTTTATACAGATAGCGGTGCAGATATTTCCAAGTTTATACAGATAGCGGTGTAGATATTTCCATGTTTATACAGATAGCGCTGTAGACATTTCCATGTTTATAGAGATAGCGGTGTAGATATTTCCATGTTTATACAGATAGCGGTGTAGATATTTCCATGTTTATACAGATAGTGGTGTAGATATTTACATGTTTATAGAGATGGCGGTCTATATATTTACTCGTTTACACAGATAGCGTTGTAGATATTTCCATGTTTATAGAGATAGCAGTGTAGATATTTCCAATTTTATACAGATAGCAATGTAGATATTTCCATGTTCATGCAGATAGCGGTGTAGATATTTCCACGTTTATAGAGATGGCGGTGTAGATATTTCCGTGTTTATACAGAGAGCGGTGCAGATATTTCCATCTTAATACAGATGGCACTGTAGATATTTCCATGTTCCTACAGATGGTGGTGTAGATATTTCGAAGTTTATAGCGATAGCAGTGTAGTTATTTCCATGTTTATAGGGAAAGCTGTGTAGATATTTAAATGTATATGCAGATTGCTCTGCAGATATTTCCATGTTAATTCAGATAGCGGTGTAGATATTTCCATGTTCACCCAGATGCCGGTGTAGATATATGCATGTTCATACAGATGGCGGTGAAGATATTTCCATGTTCATACAGATTGTGGTGTAGTTACTTCCATGTTCATACATATCACGGTGTAGATATTTCCATGTTCACAGAGATGGAGGTGTAGATATTTCTATGTTCATACAAGTGGCGGTGTAGTGATTTCCATGTTCATAGAGATGGTAGTGTAGATATTTCCATGTTTATACAGATAGAAGTGTAGTTATTGCCATGTTTATAGAGATAGCAGTATATATATTTCCATTGATATACAGATAGCTGTGTAGATATTTCCATGTTCATACAGATAGCGGTGTAGATATTTCCATGGTGATACAGATGGCGTTGTAGATATTTCCATGCTTATAGAGATGGCGGTCTAGATATTTCCAAGTTTATAGAGATAGTGGTGTAGTTATTTCCAAGTTTATAGAGATAGCAGTGTAGATATTTCCATGTTTATACAGATAGCGGTGTAGTTATTTCCATGTTTTTACAGATAGCGTTGTAGATATTTCCATGTTTATAGAGATGGCGGTCAAGATATTTCCTTGTTTATACAGATAGAGGTGTAGATATTTCCATGTTTATAGAGATAGCGGTGTAGATATTTCCATTTTTATACAGATAGCAATGTACATATTTCCATGTTCATACAGATAGCGGTGTAGATATTTCCATGTTCATACAGATAGCGGTGTAGACATTTCCATGCTGATACAGATGGTGGTGTAGATATTTCCATGTTTATAGAGATGGCGGTCTAGATATTTCCACGTTTATAGAGATAGTGGTGTTGTTATTTCCAACTTTATAGAGATAGCAGTGTAGCTATTTCCATTTTTATACAGATAGCGGTGTAGATATTTCCATGTTTATACAGATAGCTGTGCCGATATTTCCATGTTTATACAGATAGCAGTGTAGATATTTTATGTTTACGCAGATAGCGGTGTTGATATTTCCATGTTTATACTGATTGTGGTGTAGATATTTCAATGTTTATAGAGATAGGGGTGTAGATATTTCCATGTTAATCCAGATTGTGGTGTACATGCTTCCATGTTCATACAGATGGCGCTGAAGATAATTCCGTGTTCATACAGATGGCAGTGTGGATGTTTCCATGTTCATACAAATGGCGGTGTAGTTATTTCCATGTTCATAGAGATGTCAGTGTAGATATTTCCATATTTATAGAGATAGCGGTGTAGTTATTTCCATGTTCATAGCGATAGCAGTGTAGATATTTCCATGTATATACAGATAGCTGTGTAGATATTTCCATGTTCATTCAGATGGCGGTGTAGGTATTTCCATGCTTATAGAGATGGCGGTGTAGATATTTTCATGTTTACACAGATAGCGGTGTAGACATTTCCATGTTTACACAGATAGCGGTGTGGATATTTCCATGTTTATGCAGATAGCAGTGTAGATATTTCCATGTTCATCAAGATGCCGGTGTAGATATTTGCATGTTCATACAGATAGCGGTGTAGATATTTCCATGTTCATACAGATGGCGGTGTAGATATTTCCATGTTCATACAGAGAGCGGTGTACATATTTCCATGTTGATACAGATGGCGGTGTAGATATTTCCATGTTCATACAGATAGCGGTGTAGGTATTTCCCTGTTCTTACAGTTAGCGGTGTACATATTTCCATGTTCTTACAGATGGCGGTGTAGATATTACCATGTTCATACAGATAGCGGGGTAGGTATTTCCATGTTCTTACAGTTAGCGGTGTACATATTTCCATGTTCTTACAGATGGCGGTGTAGATATTTCCATGTTCGTACAGATGGCAGTGTAGATATTTCCATGTTCATACAGGTGGCGGTGTAGATATTTACATGTTTATACAGATAGCAGTGTAGTTATTTCCAAGTTTATAGAGATAGCAGTGTAGATATTTCCATTGACATACAGATAGCTGAGTAGATATTTGCATGTTCGTACAGATAGCGGTGTAGATACTTCCATGTTCATACAGATAGCGGTGTAGATATTTCCATGTTTATACAGATAGTGGTGCGGATATTTCCATGTTTATACAGATAGTTGGGCAGATATTTCCATGTTTATACAGATAGCGGTGTAGATATTTCCATCTTAATACAGATGGCGGTGTAGATATGTCCATGTTCGTACAGATGGCGTTGTACATATTTCCATGTTCCTACAGATGGCGGTGTAGATATTTTGAAGTTTATAGAGATAGCGCTGTAGTTATTTCCACATTTATTGAGAAATCTGTATAGATATTTCCATGTATATGCAGATAGCTGTGTAGATAATTCCATTATCATGCAGATAGCGGTGAAGTTGTTTCCATGTTTATACAGATAGCGGTGTAGACATTTTCATGTTTATACAGATATCAGTGTAGATATTTCCATGTTTATAGAGATAGTGGTGTAGATAATTTCAATTTTATACAAATAGCAGTGTAGATATTTCCAACTTCATACAGATAGCGGTGTAGATATTTCCACGTTTATAGAGATGGCGGTGCAGATATTTCCATGTTCATACAGATGGCGGTGTAGATATTTCCATGTTTATAGAGATGGCGCTGTAGATATTTCCATGTTTACACAGATGGCGGTGTAGTTATTTCCCTGTTTACACAGATAGCGGTGTTGACATTTCCATGTTTACACAGATAGCGGTGTGGATATTTCCATGTTTATAGAGATAGCGGTGTAGATATTTCCATGTTTATACAGATAGCGGTGCTGATATTTCTATGTTTATACAGATAGCGGTGTAGATATTTCCATCTTAATGCAGATGGCGGTGTAGATATGTCCATGTTCGTACATATGGCGGTGTAGATATTTCCATGTTCATACAGATGGCGGTGTAGATATATCGAAGTTTATAGAGATAGCGCTGTAGTTATTTCCATATTTATAGAGAAATCTGTGGAGTTATTTCCATGTATATGCAGATAGCTGTGTAGATTTTCCATGTTCATGCAGATAGCGGTGTAGATATTTCCATGTTCATCCAGATGCCGGTGTAGATATATCCATGCTCATACAGATGGTGGTGAAGATATTTCCATGTTCATAGAGATGGCGGTGTAGATATTTCCATGTTCATACAAATGGCGGTGTAGATATTTCCATGTTCTTAGAGATGGCGGTGTAGATATTTCCATGTTTATACAGATAGTAGTGTAGTTATTTCCATGTTTATAGAGATAATAGTGTAGATATTTCCATTGATATACAGATAGCTGTGTAGATATTTGCATGTGCATACAGATAGCGGTGTAGATATTTCCATGTTCAAACAGAGGGCGGTGTAGATATTTCCATGTTCATACAGATAGCGGTGAAGGTATTTCCATGTTCATACAGATAGCGCTGTAGATATTTCCATGTTCATACAGATAGCGGTGTAGATATTTCCATGTTCATACAATTAGCTGTGTAGATATTTCCATGTTCATACAGATGGCGGTGTAGATATTTACATGTTCATACAGATGGCGTTGTAGATATTTCCATGTTCGTGCGGATGGCAGTGTAGATATTTCCATGTTCATACAGGCGGCGGTTTAGATATTTCCATGTTTATACAGATAGCAGTGTAGTTATTTCCATGTTTATAGAGATAGCAGTGTAGATATTTCCATTGATATACAGATAGCTGTGTAGATATTTGCATGCTCGTACAGATAGCGGTGTAGATATTTCCATGTTCATACAGAGAGCGGTGTAGATATTTCCATGTTCATTCAGATAGCGTTGTAGATATTTCCATGCCCATACAGTCAGCGGTGTAGATATTTCCATGTTCATACAGATGGCATTGTAGATATTTACATGTTCATACAGATGGCGGTGTAGATATTTCCATGTTCGTACGGATGGCAGTGTAGATATTTCCATGCTCATACAGGTGGCGGTGTAGATATTTCCATGTTTATACAGATAGCAGTGTAGTTATTTCCGTGTTTATAGAGATAGCAGTGCAGATATTTCCATTGATAAACAGATAGCTGTGTAGATATTTGCATGTTCATACAGATAGCGGTATAGATATTTCCATGTTCATACAGATAGCGGTGTAGATATTTCCATGTTCATACAGATGGCGGTGTAGATATTTACAGGTTCGTAGAGATGGCGGTGTAGATATTTCCATGTTTATGCAGATAGCGGTATAGATATTTCCATGTTTATACAGATGGTGGTGTAGATATTTCCATGTTAATAGAGATGGCGGTCTAGATATTTCCATGTTTATAGAGATAGTGGTGTAGTTATTTCCAAGTTTATAGAGACAGCGTTGTAGATATTTTCATGTTTACAAAGGTGGCGGTGTAGATATTTTCATGTTTACACAGATAGCGGTGTAGATATTGCCATGTTAACACAGATAGCGGTGTGGACATTTCCATGTTTACACAGATAGCGGTGTGGATATTTCCATGTTTATGTAGATAGCGGTCTAGATATTTCCATGTTTATACAGATAGCGGTGCGGATATTTCCATGTTTATACAGATAGTGGTGCAGATATTTCCATGTTTATAAAGATAGCGGGGTAGATATTTCCAGCTTAATACAGATGGCTGTGTAGATATGTCCATGTTCGTACAGATGGCGGTGTAGATATGTCCATGTTCATACAGATGGCGGTGTAGATATTTGGAAGTTTATAGAGAGAGCGCTGTTGTCATTTCCATATTTATAGAGAAATCTGTGTAGATATTTCCATGTATATGCAGATAGCTGTGTAGATATTTCCATGTTCATGCAGATAGCGGTGTAGATATTTCCATGTTCATTAGGATGCCGGTGTAGATATTTGCATGTTCATACAGATAGCGGTGTAGATATTTCCATGTTCATACAGATAGCAGTGAAGATATTTCCATGTTCATACAGATAGCAGTGTAGATATTTCTAAGTTCATACAGATCGCGGTGTACATATTTCCACGTTTATAGAGATGGCGGTGTAGATATTTCCATGTTCATTCAGATGGCGGTGTAGGTATTTCCATGCTTATAGAGATGGCGGTGTAGATATTTTCATGTTTACACAGATAGCGGTGTAGACATTTCCATGTTTACACAGATAGCGGTGTGGATATTTCCATGTTTATGCAGATAGCGGTGTAGATATTTCCATGTTTATACAGATAGCGGTTGGAATATTTCCATGTTTGTACAGATAGTGGTGCAGATATTTCCATGCTTATACAGATAGCGGTGTAGATATTTCCATCTTAATACAGATGGCGGTGTAGATATGTCCATGTTCGTACAGATGGCGGTGTAGATATTTCCATGTTCATACTGATGGCGGTGTAGGTATTTCGAAGTTTATAGAGATAACGCTGTAGTTATTTCCATATTTATAGAGAAATCTGTGTAGATATTTCCATGTATATGCAGATTGCTGTGTAGATATTTCCATGTTCATGCAGATAGCGGTATAGATATTTCCATGTTCATCCAGATGCCAGTGTAGATATTTGCATGTTCATACAGATAGCGGTGTAGATATTTCCATGTTCATACAGATAGCGGTGTAGATATTTCCATGTTCATACAGAGAGCGGTGTACATATTTCCATGTTGATACAGATAGCGGTGTAGATATTTCCATGTTCATACAGATAGCGGTGTAGGTATTTCCCTGTTCTTACAGTTAGCGGTGTACATATTTCCATGTTCTTACAGATGGCGGTGTAGATATTTCCATGTTCATACAGATAGCGGGGTAGGTATTTCCATGTTCTTACAGTTAGCGGTGTACATATTTCCATGTTCTTACAGATGGCGGTGTAGATATTTCCTTGTTCGTACAGATGGCAGTGTAGATATTTCCATGTTCATACAGGTGGCGGTGTAGATATTTCCATGTTTATACAGATAGCAGTGTAGTTATTTCCAAGTTTATAGAGATAGCAGTGTAGATATTTCCATTGATATACAGATAGCTGAGTAGATATTTGCATGTTCGTACAGATAGCGGTGTAGATACTTCCATGTTCATACAGATAGCGGTGTAGATATTTCCATGTTTATACAGATAGTGGTGCGGATATTTCCATGTTTATACAGATAGTTGGGCAGATATTTCCATGTTTATACAGATAGCGGTGCAGATATTTCCATCTTAATACAGATGGCGGTGTAGATATGTCCATGTTCGTACAGATGGCGTTGTACATATTTCCATGTTCATACAGATGGCGGTGTAGATATTTTGAAGTTTATAGAGATAGCGCTGTAGTTATTTCCACATTTATTGAGAAATCTGTATAGATATTTCCATGTATATGCAGATATCTGTGTAGATAATTCCATTATCATGCAGATAGCGGTGTAGATATTTCCATGTTCATCCAGATGCCGGTGTAGATATATCCATGTTCATACAGATGGGGGTGAAGATATTTCCATGTTCATACAGATGGCGGTGTAGATATTTCCATGTTCAGACAAATGGCGGTGTAGATATTTCCATGTTCATAGAGATGGCGGTGTAGATATTTCCATGTTCATACAGTTAGCCGTGTAGATATTTCCATGTTCATACAGAGGGCGGTGTAGATATTTCCATGTTCGTATGGATGGCAGTGTAGATATTTCCATGTTCATTCAGGTGGCGGTGTAGATATTTCCATGTTTATACAGATAGCAGTGTAGTTATTTCCATGTTTATAGAGATAGCAGTGTAGATATTTCCATTGATATACAGATAGCTGTGTAGATATTTGCATGTTCGTTCAGATAGCGGTGTAGATATTTCCATGTTCATACAGAGAGCGGTGTAGATATTTCCATGTTCATACAGATAGCGGTGTAGTTATTTCCATATTCATACAGAAAGCGGTGTAGATATTTCCATGTTCATACAGATGGCATTGTAGATATTTACATGTTCATACAGATGGCGGTGTAGATACTTCCATGTTCGTACGGATGGCAGTGTAGATATTTCCATGTTCATACAGATGGCGGTGTAGATATTTACAGGTTCGTAGAGATGGCGGTGTAGATATTTCCATGTTTATGCAGATAATGGTATAGATATTTCCATGTTTATACAGATGGTGGTGTAGATATTTCCATGTTTATAGAGATGGCGGTCTAGATATTTCCATGTTTATAGAGATAGTGGTGTAGTTATTTCCAAGTTTATAGAGACAGCGTTGTAGATATTTTCATGTTTACACCGATGGCGGTGTAGATATTTTCATGTTTACACAGATAGCGGTGTAGATATTGCCATGTTAACACAGATAGCGGTGTGGACATTTCCATGTTTACACAGATAGCGGTGTGGATATTTCCATGTTTATGTAGATAGCGGTCTAGATATTTCCATGTTTATACAGATAGCGGTGCGGATATTTCCATGTTTATACAGATAGTGGTGCATATATTTCCATGTTTATAAAGATAGCGGTGTAGATATTTCCAGCTTAATACAGATGGCTGTGTAGATATGTCCATGTTCGTACAGATGGCGGTGTAGATATGTCCATGTTCATACAGATGGCGGTGTAGATATTTCGAAGTTTATAGAGAGAGCGCTGTAGTCATTTCCATATTTATAGAGAAATCTGTGTAGATATTTCCATGTATATGCAGATAGCTGTGTAGATATTTCCATGTTCATGCAGATAGCGGTGTAGATATTTCCATGTTCATCCAGATGCCGCTGTAGATATTTGCATGTTCATACAGATAGCGGTGTAGATATTTCCATGTTCATACAGATAGCAGTGTAGATATTTCCATGTTCATACAGATAGCAGTGTAGATATTTCCATGTTCATACAGATAGCGGTGTAGATAATTCCAATTATATACAGATAGCAGTGTAGATATTTCTAAGTTCATACAGATAGCGGTGTACATATTTCCACGTTTATAGAGATGGCGGTGTAGATATTTCCATGTTCATTCAGATGGCGGTGTAGATATTTCCATGCTTATAGAGATGGCGGTGTAGATATTTTCATGTTTACACAGATAGCGGCGTAGACATTTCAATGTTTACACAGATAGCGGTGTGGATATTTCCATGTTTATGCAGATATCGGTGTAGATATTTCCATGTTTATACAGATAGCGGTGCGGATATTTCCATGTTTGTACAGATAGTGGTGCAGATATTTCCATGCTTATACAGATAGCGGTGTAGATATTTCCATCTTAATACAGATGGCGGTGTAGATATGTCCATGTTCGTACAGATGGCGGTGTAGATATTTCCATGTTCATACTGATGGTGGTGTAGGTATTTCGAAGTTTATAGAGATAACGCTGTAGTTATTTCCATATTTATAGAGAAATCTGTGTAGATATTTCCATGTATAAGCAGATAGCTGTGTAGTTATTTCCATGTTCATGCAGATAGCGGTATAGATATTTCCATGTTCATCCAGATGCCGGTGTAGATATTTGCATGTTCATACAGATAGCGGTGTAGATATTTCCATGTTCATACAGATAGCGGTGTAGATATTTCCATGTTCATACAGAGAGCGGTGTAGATATTTCCATGTTCACACAGATAGCGGTGTAGATATTTCCATGTTCATACAGATAGCGGTGTAGGTATTTCCATGTTCTTACAGTTAGCGGTGTACATATTTCCATGTTCTTACAGATGGCGGTGTAGATATTTCCATGTTCACACGGATGGCAGTGTAGATATTTCCATGTTCATACAGGTGGCGGTGTAGATATTTCTATGTTTATACAGATAGCAGTGTAGTTATTTCCAAGTTTATAGAGATAGCAGTGTAGGTATTTCCATTGATATACAGATAGCTGAGTAGGTATTTGCATGTTCATACAGATAGCGGTGTAGATACTTCCAAGTTCATACAGATAGCGGTGTAGATATTTCAATGTTTATACAGATAGTGGTGCGGATATTTCCATGTTTGTACAGATAGTTGGGCAGATATTTCCATGTTTATACAGATAGCGGTGTAGATATTTCCATCTTAAAACAGATGGCGGTGTAGATATGTCCATGTTCGTACAGATGGCGTTGTACATATTTCCACGTTCATACAGATGGCGGTGTAGATATTTTGAAGTTTATAGAGATAGCGCTGTAGTTATTTCCATATTTATTGAGAAATCTGTGTAGATATTTCCATGTATATGCAGATAGCTGTGTAGATATTTCCATTATCATGCAGATAGCGGTGTAGATATTTCCATGTTCATCCAGATGCCGGTGTAGGTATATCCATGTTCATACAGATGGGGGTGAAGATATTTCCATGTTAATAAAGATGGCGATGTAGATATTTCCATGTTCATACAAATGGCGGTGTAGATATTTCCATGTTCATAGAGATGGCGGTGTAGATATTTCCATGTTCATACAGTTAGCCGTGTAGATATTTCCATGTTCATACAGAGGGCGGTGTAGATATTTCCATGTTCGTATGGATGGCAGTGTAGATATTTCCATGTTCATTCAGGTGGCGGTGTAGATATTTCCATGTTTATACAGATAGCAGTGTAGTTATTTCCATGTTTATAGAGATAGCAGTGTAGATATTTCCATTGATATACAGATAGCTGTGTAGATATTTGTATGTTCGTACAGATAGCGGTGTAGATATTTCCATGTTCATACAGAGAGCGGTGTAGATATTTCCATGTTCATACAGATAGCGGTGTAGTTATTTCCATGTTCATACAGATAGCGGTGTAGATATTTCCATGTTCAAACAGATATCGTTGTAGATATTTCCATGCTCATACAGTCAGCGGTGTAGATATTTCCATGTTCATACAGATGGCATTGTAGATATTTCCATGTTCATACAGATGGCGGTGTAGATATTTCCATGTTCGTACGGATGGCAGTGTAGATATTTCCATGTTCATACAGGTGGCGGTGTAGATATTTCCATGTTTATACAGATAGCAGTGTAGTTATTTCCGTGTTTATAGAGATAGCAGTGCAGATATTTCCATTGATAAACAGATAGCTGTGTAGATATTTGCATGTTCATACAGATAGCGGTATAGATATTTCCATGTTCATACAGATAGCGGTGTAGATATTTCCATGTTCATACAGATGGCGGTGTAGATATTTACAGGTTCGTAGAGATGGCAGTGTAGATATTTCCATGTTTATGCAGATAGCGGTATAGATATTTCCATGGTTATACAGATGGTGGTGTAGATATTTCCATGTTTATAGAGATGGCGGTCTAGATATTTCCATGTTTATAGAGATAGTGGTGTAGTTATTTCCAAGTTTATAGAGACAGCATTGTAGATATTTTCATGTTTACACAGATGGCGGTGTAGATATTTTCATGTTTACACAGATAGCGGTGTAGATAATGCCATGTTAACACAGATAGCAGTGTGAACATTTCCATGTTTACACAGATAGCGGTGTGGATATTTCCATGTTTATGTAGATAGCGCTATATATATTTCCATGTTTATACAGATAGCGGTGCGGATATTTCCATGTTTATACAGATAGTGGTGCAGATATTTCCATGTTTATAAAGATAGCAGTGTAGATATTTCCAGCTTGATACAGATGGCTGTGTAGATATGTCCATGTTCGTACAGATGGCGGTGTAGATATTTCCATGTTCATACACATGGCGGTGTAGATATTTCGAAGTTTATAGAGAGAGCGCTGTAGTCATTTCCATATTTATAGGGAAATCTGTGTAGATATTTCCATGTATATGCAGATAGCTGTGTAGCTATTTCCATGTTCATGCAGATAGCGGTGTAGATATTTCCATGTTCATCCAGATGCCGGTGTAGATACTTGCATGTTCATACAGATAGCGGTGTAGATAATTCCAATTATATACAGATAGCAGTGTAGATATTTCTAGGTTCATACAGATAGCGGTGTACATATTTCCACGTTTATAGACATGGCGGTGTAGATATTTCCATGTTCATTCAAATGGCGGTGTAGATATTTCCATGCTTATAGAGATGGCGGTGTAGATATTTCATGTTTACACAGATAGTGGTGTAGATATTTCCATGTTCATACAGATAGCGGTGTAGATATTTCCATGTTCATACAGAGAGCGGTGTAGATATTTCCATGTTCATACAGATAGCGGTGTAGATATTTCCATGTTCATACAGATAGCAGTGTAGGTATTTCCATGTTCTTACAGTTAGCGGTGTACATATTTCCATGTTCTTACAGATGGCGATGTAAATATTTCCATGTTCATACAGATGGCAGTGCAGATATTTACATGTTCATACAGGTGGCGGTGTAGATATTTCCATGTTTATACAGATAGCAGTGTAGTTATTTCCAAGTTTATAGAGATAGCAGTGTAGATATTTCCATTGATATACAGATAGCTGAGTAGATATTTGCATGTTCATACAGATAGCGGTGTAGATACTTCCATGTTCATACAGATAGTGGTGTAGATATTTCCATGTTTATACAGATAGTGGTGCGGATATTTCCATGTTTATACAGATAGTGGTGCAGATATTTCCATGTTTATACAGATAGCGGTGTAGATACTTCCATCTTAATTCAGATGGCGGTGTAGATATGTCCATGTTCGTACAGATGGCGTTGTACATATTTCCATGTTCATACAGATGGCGGTGTAGATATTTTGAAGTTTATTGAGATAGCGCTGTAGTTATTTCCATATTTATTGAGAAATCTATGTAGATATTTCCATTATCATGCAGATAGCGGTGTAGATATTTCCATGTTCATCCAGATGCCGGTGTAGATATATCCATGTTCATACAGATGGGGGTGAAGATATTTCCATGTTCATACAGATGGCGGTGTAGATATTTCCATGTTCATACAAATGGCGGTGTAGATATTTCCATGTTCATAGAGATGGCGGTGTAGATATTTCCATGTTCATACAGTTAGCCGTGTAGATATTTCCATGTTCATACAGAGTGCGGTGTAGATAATTCCATGTTTGTATTTATGGCAGTGTAGATATTTCCATGTTCATTCAGGTGGCGGTGTAGATATTTCCATTTTTATGCAGATAGCAGTGTAGTTATTTCCATGTTTATAGAGATATCAGTGTAGATATTTCCATTGATACACAGATAGCTGTGTAGATATTTGCATGTTCATACAGATAGCGGTATAGATATTTCCATGTTCATACAGATGGCGGTGTAGATATTTCCATGCTCATACAGTCATCGGTGTAGATATTTCCATGTTCATAGAGATGGCGGTGTAGATATTTCCATGTACATACAAATAGCGGTGTAGATATTTCCATTTTTATAGAGATGACGGTGGAGATATTTCCATGTTGATACAGATAGCAGTGTAGTTATTTCCTTGTTTGTAGAGATAGCAGTGTAGATATTTCCATTGATATACAGATAGCTGTGTAGATATTTGCATGTTCATACAGTTAGCGGTGTAGATGTTTCCATGCTTATGCAGATAGCGGTATAGATATTTCCATGTTTATACAGATGGTGGTGTAGATATTTCCAAGTTTATAGAGATGGCGGTCTAGATATTTCCATGTTTATAGAGATAGTGGTGTAGTTATTTCCAAGTTTATAGAGACAGTGTTGTAGATATTTTCATGTTTACACAGATGGCGGTGTAGATATTTTCATGTTTACACAGATAGCGGTGTAGATATTGCCATGTTAACACAGATAGCGGTGTGGACATTTCCATGTTTACACAGATAGCGGTGTGGATATTTCCATGTTTATGTAGATATCGGTACAGATATTTCCATGTTTATACAGATAGCGGTGCGGATATTTCCATGTTTATACAGATAGTGGTGCAGATATTTCCATGTTTATAAAGATAGCGGTGTAGATATTTCCAGCTTAATACAGATGGCTGTGTAGATATGTCCATGTTCGTACAGATGGCGGTGTAGATATGTCCATGTACATACAGATGGCGGTGTAGATATTTCGAAGTTTATAGAGAGAGCGCTGTAGTCATTACCATATTTATAGAGAAATCTGTGTAGATATTTCCATGTATATGCAGATATCTGTGTAGATATTTCCATTATCATGCAGATAGCGGTGTAGATATTTCCATGTTCATCCACATGCCGGTGTAGATATATCCATGTTCATACAGATGGGGGTGAAGATATTTCCATGTTCATACAGATGGCGGTGTAGATATTTCCATGTTCATACAAATGGCGGTGTAGATATTTCCATGTTCATAGAGATGGCGGTGTAGATATTTCCATGTTCATACAGTTAGCCGTGTAGATATTTCCATGTTCATACAGAGGGCGGTGTAGATATTTCCATGTTCGTATGGATGGCAGTGTAGATATTTCCATGTTCATTCAGGTGGCGGTGTAGATATTTCCATGTTTATACAGATAGCAGTGTAGTTATTTCCATGTTTATAGAGATAGCAGTGTAGATATTTCCATTGATATACAGATAGCTTTGTAGATATTAGCATGTTCGTACAGATAGCGGTGTAGATATTTCCATGTTCATACAGATAGCGGTGTAGATATTTCCATGTTCATACAGATAGCGGTGTAGTTATTTCCATGTTCATACAGATAGCGGTGTAGATATTTCCATGTTCATACAGATGGCATTGTAGATATTTACATGTTCATACAGATGACGGTGTAGATATTTCCATGTTCGTACCGATGACAATGTAGATATTTCCATGTTCATACAGGTGGCGGTGTAGATATTTCCATGTTTATACAGATAGCAGTGTAGTTATTTCCGTGTTTATAGAGATAGCAGTGCAGATATTTCCATTGATAAACAGATAGCTTTGTAGATATTTGCATGTTCATACAGATAGCGGTATAGAAATTTCCATGTTGATACAGATAGCGGTGTAGATATTTCCATGTTCATACAGATGGCGGTGTAGATATTTACAGGTTCGTAGAGATGGCGGTATAGAAATTTCCATGTTGATACAGATAGCGGTGTAGATATTTCCATGTTCATACAGATGGCGGTGTAGATATTTACAGGTTCGTAGAGATGGCGGTGTAGATATTTCCATGTTCATACAGATGGTGGTGTAGATATTTCCATGTTTATAGAGATGGCGATCTAGATATTTCCATGTTTACAGAGATAGTGGTGTAGTTATTTCCAAGTTTATAGAGACAGCGTTGTAGATATTTCCATGTTTATACAGATAGCGGTGAAGATATTTCCATGTTTACACAGATAGCGGTGTAGATATTTCCATGTTCATACAGGTGGCGGTGTAGATATTTCCATGTTTGTACAGATAGCAGTGTAGTTATTACCATGTTTATAGAGATAGCAGTGTAGATATTTCCGTTGATATACAGATAGCTGTGTAGATATTTGCATGTTCATAGAGATAGCGGTGTAGATATTTCCATGTTTATTCAGATAGCGATGTAGATATTTCCATATTCATACAGATAGCGGTGTAGATAATTCCAATTATATACAGATAGCAGTGTAGATATTTTAAGTTCATACAGATAGCAGTGTACATATTTCCACGTTTATAGAGATGGCGGTGTAGATATTTCCATGTTCATTCAGATGGCGGTGTAGATATTTCCATGCTTATAGAGATGGCGGTGTAGATATTTTCATGTTTACACAGATAGCGGTGTAGACATTTCCATGCTTACACAGATAGCGGTGTGGGTATTTCCATGTTTATGCAGATAGCGGTGTAGATATTTCCATGTTTATACAGATAGCAGTGCGGATATTTCCATGTTTGTACAGATAGTGGTGCAGATATTTCCATGCTTATACAGATAGCGGTGTAGATATTTCCATCTTAATACAGACGGCGGTGTAGATATGTCCATGTTCATACAGATGGCGGTGTAGATATTTCCATGTTCATACTGATGGCGGTGTAGGTATTTCGAAGTTTATAGAGATAACGCTGTAGTTATTTCCATATTTATAGAGAAATCTGTGTAGATATTTCCATGTATATGCAGATAGCTGTGTAGATATTTCCATGTTTATACAGATAGCGGTATAGATATTTCCATGTTCATCGAGATTCTGGTGTAGACATTTGCATGTTCATACAGATAGCGGTGTAGATATTTCCATGTTCATACAGATAGCGGTGTAGATATTTCCATGTTCATACAGAGAGCGGTGTAGATATTTCCATGTTCATACAGATAGCGGTGTAGATATTTCCATGTTCATACAGATAGCGCTGTAGGTATTTCCATGTTATTACAGTTAGCGGTGTACATATTTCCATGTTCTTACAGATGGCGGTGTAAATATTTCCATGTTCATACAGATGGCAGTGTATTTATTTACATGTTCATACAGGTGGCGGTGTAGATATTTCCATGTTTATACAGATTGCAGTGTAGTTGTTTCCAAGTTTATAGAGATAGCAGTGTAGATATTTCCATTGATATACAGATAGCTGAGTAGATATTTGCATGTTCATACCGATAGCGGTGTAGATACTTCCATGTTCATACAGATAGCGGTGTAGATATTTCCATGTTTATACAGATAGTGGTGCGGATATTTCCATGTTTATACAGATAGTTGGGCAGATATTTCCATGTTTATACAGATAGCGGTGTAGATATTTCCATCTTAATACAGATGGCGGTGTAGATATGTCCATGTTCGTACAGATGGCGTTGTACGTATTTCCATGTTCATACAGATGGCGGTGTAGATATTTTGAAGTTTATAGAGATAGCGCTGTAGTTATTTCCATATTTATTGAGAAATCTGTGTAGATATTTCCATTATCATGCAGATAGCGGTGTAGATATTTCCATGTTCATAGAGATGGCGGTGTAGATATTTCCATGTTCATACAGAGGGCGGTGTAGATAATTCCATGTTCGTATGGATGGCAGTGTAGATATTTCCATGTTCATTCAGGTGGCTGTGTAGATATTTCCATGTTTATACAGATAGCAGTGTAGTTATTTCCATGTTTATAGAGATAGCAGTGTAGATATTTCCATTGATATACAGATAGCTGTGTAGATATTTGCATGTTCATACAGATAGCGGTGTAGATATTTCCATGTTCATACAGAGAGCGGTGTAGATATTTCCATGTTCATGCAGATAGCGGTATAGATATTTCCATGTTTATACAGATGGTGGTGTAGATATTTCCATATTTATACACATGGCTGTCTAGATATTTCCATGTTTATAGAGATAGTGGTGTAGTTATTTCCAAGTTTATAGAGACAGCGTTGTAGATATTTCCATGTTTATACAGATAGCGGTGAAGATATTTCCATGTTTATACAGATAGCGGTGTAGATATTTCCATGTTTATAGAGATAGTTTTGTAGATAATTCCAATTTTATACAGATAGCAGTGTACATATTTCCAAGTTCATACAGATAGCTGTGTAGATATTTCCACGTTTATAGAGATGCCGTTGTAGATATTTCCATGTTCATACAGATGGCGGTGTAGATATTTCCATGTTTATTGAGATGGCGGTGTAGATATTTTCATGTTTACACAGATGGCGGTGTAGATATTTCCATGTTTACACAGATAGCGGTGTAGACATTTCCATGTTTAAACAGATAGCGGTGTGGACATTTCCATGTTTATGCAGATAGCGGTGTAGATATTTCCATGTTTATACAGATAGCGGTGCGGATATTTTCATGTTTATACAGATAGTGGTGCAGATATTTCCATGTTTATAGAGATAGCGGTGTAGATATTTCCATCTTAATTCAGATGGCGGTGTAGATATGTCCATGTTCGTACAGATGGTGGTGCAGATATTTCCAAGTTCATACAGTTAGCGGTGTAGATATTTCCATGTTCATACAGAGGGCTGTGTAGATATTTCCATGTTCATACAGATGGCGGTGTAGATATTTCCATGTTCGTATGGATGGCAGTGTAGATATTTCCATGTTCATACAGGTGGCGGTGTAGATATTTCCATGTTTATACAGATAGCAGTGTAGTTATTTCCATGTTTATAGAGATAGGAGTGTAGATATTTCCATTGATATACAGATAGCTGTGTAGATATTTGCATGTTCTTACAGATACCGGTGTAGATATTTCCATGTTCATACAGTTAGCAGTGTAGATATTTCCATGTTCATACAGTGGGCGGTGTAGATATTTACATGTTTACACAGATGGCGGTGTAGATATTTCCATGTTTACACAGAAAGCGGTGTACAAATTTCCATGTTTACAGAGATAGCGGTGTGGATATTTCCATGTTTATGCAGATAGCGGTGTAGATATTTCCATGTTTATACAGATAGCGGTGCGGATATTTTCATGTTTATACAGATAGTGGTGCAGATATTTCCATGTTTATATAGATAGCGGTGTAGATATTTCCATCTTAATACAGATGGCGGTGTAGATATGTCCATGTTCGTACAGATGGTGGTGCAGATATTTCCATGTTCATACAGTTAGCGGTGTAGATATTTCCATGTTCATACAGAGGGCGGTGTAGATATTTATATGTTCATACAGATGGCGGTGTAGATATTTCCATGTGCGTATGGATGGCAGTGTAGATATTTCCGTCTTCATACAGCTGGAGGTGTAGATATTTCCGTGTTTATACAGATAGCTGTGTAGATATTTGCATGTTCATACAGATAGCTGTGTAGATATTTGCATGTTCATACAGATAGCGGTATAGGTATTTCCATTTTCATACAGATAGCGGTGTAGATATTTCCATGTTCATACAGATGGCGGTGTAGATATTTACATGTTCATACAGATGGCGGTGTAGATATTTCCATGTTCGTACAGATGGTGGTGTAGATATTTCCATGTTCATAGAGATGGCGGTGTAGATATTTCCATGTTTATGGAGATAGCGGTATAGTTATTTCCATGTTTAAACAGATGGTGGTGTAGATATTTCCATGTTTCTAGAGATGGCAGTCTAGTTATTTCCATGTTTATAGAGATAGTGGTGTAGTTATTTCCAAGTTTATAGAGACAGCATTGTAGATATTTCCATGTTTATACAGATAGAGGTGAAGATATTTCCATGTTTATAAACACAGCGGTGTAGATATTTCCGTGTTTATATAGATAGCGGTGTAGATATTTCCATGTTTATAGAGATAGCAGTGTAGATATTTCCATTGATATACAGGTAGCTCTGTAGATATTTGCATGTTCATACAGATAGCGGTGAAGATATTTCCATGTTCATACAGATAGCGGTGTAGATATTTCCATGTTCATAGAGATGGCGGTGTAGATATTTCCATGTACATAGAAATGGCGGTGTAGATATTTCCATGTTCATAGAGATGACGGTGGAGATATTTCCATGTTTATACAGATAGCAGTGTAGTTATTTCCTTGTTTGTAGAGATAGCAGTGTAGATATTTCCATTGATATACAGATAGCTGTGTAGATATTTGCATGTTCATACAGATAGCGGTGTAGATATTTCCATGTTTATACAGATAGCGGTGTAGATATTTCCATGTTTATAGAGATAGTTTTGTAGATAATTCCAATTTTATACAGATAGCAGTGTAGATATTTCCAAGTTCATATAGATAGCGGTGTAGATATTTCCACGTTTATAGAGATGGCGGTGTAGATATTTCCATGTTCTTACAGATGGCGGTGTAGATATTTCCATGTTTATTGAGATGGTGGTGTAGATATTTTCATGTTTACACAGATGGCGGTGTAGATATTTCCATGTTTACACAGATAGCGGTGTAGGCATTTCCATGTTTACACAGATAGCGGTGTGGATATTTCCATCTTTATGCAGATAGCGGTGTAGATATTTCCATGTTTATACAGATAGCAGTGCGGATATTTTCATGTTTATACAGATAGTGGTGCAGATATTTCCATGTTTATAGAGATAGCGGTGTAGATATTTCCATGTTCATGCTGATAGCCGTGTAGTTATCTCCATGTTCATCCAGATGCCGGTGTAGATATATCCATGTTCATACAGATGGCGGTGAAGATATTTCCATGTTCATACAGATGGTGGTGTAGATATTTCCATGTTCATACAAATGGCGGTGAAGATATTTCCATGTTCATACAGATAGCGGTGTAGATATTTCCATGTTCATACAGATAGCGATGTAGGTATTTCCATGTTCTTACAGTTATCGTTGTAGATATTTCCATGTTCATGCAGAGGGCGGTGTAGATATTTCCATGTTCATACAGATGGCAGTGTAGATATTTCCATGTTCATACAGGTGGCGGTGTAGATATTTCCATGTTTATACAGATAGCAGTGTAGTTATTTCCATGTTTATAGAGATAGCAGTGTAGATATTTCCATTGATATACAGATAGCTGTGTAGATATTTGCATGATCATACAGATAGCATTGTAGATATTTCCATGTTCATACAGATAGCGGTGTAGATATATCCATGTTTATACAGATAGTGGTGCGGATATTTCCATGTTCATACAGATAGTTGGGCAGATATTTCCGTGTTTATACAGATAGCGGTGTAGATATTTCCATCTTAATACAGATGGCGGTGTAGATATGTCCATGTTCGTACAGATGGCGTTGCACATATTTCCATTTTCATACAGATGGTGGTGTAGATATTTCGAAGTTTATAGAGACAGCGCTGTAGTTATTTCCATATTTATAGAGAAATCTGTGTAGATATTTCCATGTACATGCAGATAGCTATGTAGATATTTCCATGTTCATGCAGATAGCGGTGTAGTTATTTCCATGTTCATCCAGATGCCGGTGTAGTTATATCCATTTTCATACAGATGGCGGTGAGGATATTTCCATGTTCATACAGATGGCGGTGTTGATATTTCCATGTTCATACAAATGGCGGTGAAGATATTTCCATGTTCATAGAGATGGCGGTGTAGATATTTCCAAGTTCATACAAATGGCGGTGTAGATATTTCCATGTTCATAGAGATGGGGGTGTAGATATTTCCATGTTTACACAGATAACAGTGTAGTTATTTCCATGTTTATAGAGATAGCAGTGTACATATTTCCATTGATATACAGATAGCTGTGAAGAGATTTCCTTGTTCATACACATAGCGGTGTAGATATTTCCATGTTCATACAGAGAGCGGTGTAGATATTTCCATGTTCATACAGATAACGGTGTAGATATTTCCATGTTCATACAGATAGCGATGCAGATATTTCCATGTTCGTACACTTAGCGGTATAGAGATTTCCGTGTTCATACAGATGGCAGTGTAGATATTTCCATGTTCATACAGATGGCGGTGTAGATATTTCCATGTTCGTACAGATGGCGTTGTAGATATTTCCATGTTCATAGAGATGGCGGTGTAGATATTTCCATTTTTATGCAGTTAGCGGTATAGATATTTCCATGTTTATACAGATGTTGGTGTAGATATTTCCATGTTTATAGAGATGGCGGTCTAGATATTTCCATGTTTATAGAGATAGTGGTGTAGTTATTTCCAAGTTTATAGAGACAGCGTTGTAGTTATTTCCATGTTTATAGAGATAGCGATGAAGATATTTCCATGTTTATACAGATAGCAGTGTAGATATTTCCATGTTTATACAGATAGCGTTGTAGGTATTTCCATGTTTATAGAGATAGTGGTGTCGATAATTCCAATTTTATACAGATAGCAGTGTAGATATTTCCAAGTTCATACAGATAGCGGTTTAGATATTTCCACGTTTATAGAGATAGCGGTGTAGATATTTCCATGTTCATACAGATGGCGGTGTAGATATTTCCATGTTTATAGAGATGGTGGTGTATATATTTTCATGTTTACACAGATGGTGGTGTAAATATTTCCATGTTTACACAGATAGCGGTGTAGACATTTCCATGTTTACACAGATAGCGGTGTGGATATTTCCATGTTTATGCAGATAGCGGTGTAGATATTTCCATGTTTATACAGATAGCGGTGCGGATATTTCCATGTTTATACAGATAGTGGTGCACATATTTCCATGTTTATACAGATAGCGGTGTAGATATTTCCATCTTATTACAGATGGCGGTGTAGATATATCCGTGTTCGTACAGATGGTGGTGTAGATATTTCCATGTTCATACAGATGGCGGTGT
Source organism: Gorilla gorilla gorilla (assembly GCF_029281585.2). Classification (NCBI taxonomy): domain Eukaryota; kingdom Metazoa; phylum Chordata; class Mammalia; order Primates; family Hominidae; genus Gorilla; species Gorilla gorilla. The sequence goes on along the minus strand of NC_073235.2, from coordinate 13,457,728 downwards.
ACATATTACGAAGTTTATAGTGATTGCTCTGTAGTTATTTCCATATTTATAGAGAAATCTGTGTAGATATTTCCATGTATATGCAGATAGCTGTGTAGATATTTCCATGTTCATGCAGATAGCGGTGTAGATATTTCCATGTTCATCCAGATGCCGGTGTAGATATATCCATGTTCATACAGATGGGGGTGAAGATATTTCCATGTTCATACAGATGGTGTTGTAGATATTTCCATGTTCATACAAATGGCGGTGTAGATATTTCCATGTTCATACAGAAGGCGGTGTAGATATTTCCATGTACATACAAATGGCGGTGTAGATATTTCCATGTTCATAGAGATGGCGGTGTAGATATTTCCATGTTTATACAGATAGCAGTGTAGTTATTTCCATGTTTATAGAGATAGCAGTGTAGATATTTCCATTGATATACAGATAGCTGTGTAGATATTTCCATGTTCGTACAGATAGCGGTGTACATATTTCCATATTCAAACAGATAACGGTGTAGATATTTCCATGTTCATACAGATAGCGGTGTAGATATTTCCATGTTCATACAGTTAGCGGTGTAGATATTTCGATGTTCATACAGATGGCGGTGTAGATATTTACATGTTCATTCAGATGACGGTGCAGATATTTCCATGTTCGTACAGATGGCGGTGTAGATATTTCCATGTTCATAGAGATGGCGGTGTAGATATATCCATGTTTATGCAGATTGCGGTATAGATATTTCCATGTTTATACAGATGGTGGTGCAGATATTTCCATGTTTATGAACATGGCGGTCAGGATATTTCCATGTTTATAGAGATAGTGGTAAAGTTATTTCCAAGTTTATAGAGTCAGTGTTGTAGATATTTCCATGTTTATACAGATAGCGGTGAAGATATTTCCATGTTTATAGAGATAGCGGTGTCGATATTTCCATGTTTATACAGATAGCGGTGTACATCTTTCCATGTTTATAGAGACAGTGGTGTAGATAATTCCAATTTTATACATATAGCAGTGTAGATATTTCCAAGTTCATACAGATAGCGGTGTAGATATTTCCACGTTTATAGAGATTGCGGTGTAGATATTTCCATGTTCATACAGATGGCGGTGTAGATATTTCCATGTTTACAGAGATGGCGGTGTAGATATTTTCATGTTTACACAGATGGCGGAGTAGATATTTCCATGTTTACACAGATAGCGGTGTAGACATTTCCATGTTTACAAAGATAGCGGTGTGGATATTTCCATGTTTATGCAGATAGCGGTGTAAATAATTCCATGTTTATACAGATAGCGGTGCGTATATTTCCATGTTTATACAGATAGTGGTGCAGATATTTCCATGTTTATACAGATAGCGGTGTAGATATTTCCATCTTATTACAGATGGCGGTGTAGATATTTCCATGTTCATACAGATGGCGGTTTAGATATTTCGAAGTTTATAGAGATAGCGCTGTAGTTATTTCCATATTTATAGAGAAATCTGTGTAGATATTTCCATGTATATGCAGACAGTAGTGAAGATATTTTCACGTTCATGCAGATAGCGGTGTAGTTATTTCCATGTTCATCCAGATGCCGGTGTAGATATATCCCTGTTCATACAGATGGCGGTGAAGATATTTCCATGTTCATACAGATGGCGGTGTAGATATTTCCATGTTCATACAAATGGCGGTGTAGATATTTCCATGTTCATAGAGATGGCAGTGTAGATATTTCCGTGTTCATACGAATGGCAGTGTAGATATTTCCATGTTCATAGAGATGGCGGTGTAGATATTTCCATGTTTATACAGATAGCAATGTAGTTATTTCCATGTTTATAGAGATAGCAGTGTAGATATTTCCATTGATATACAGATAACTGTGTAGATATTTTCATGTTCATACACATAGCGGTGTAGATATTTCCATGTTCATACAGATGGCGGTGTAGATATTTCCATGTTCGTACAGATGGCGATGTAGATATTTCCAGGTTCATAGAGATGGCGGTGTAGATATTTCCATGTTTATGCAGATAGCTGTATAGATATTTCCATGTTTATACAGATGGTGGTGTAGATATTTCCATGTTTATAGAGATGGCGGTCTAGATATTTCCATGTTTATAGAGATAGTGGTGTAGTTATTTCCAAGTTTATAGAGACAGCGTTGTAGATATTTCCATGTTTATAGAGATAGCGGTGAAGATATTTCCATGTTTATACAGATAGCGGTGTAGATATTTTCATGTTTACACAGATGGCGGTGTAGATATTTCCATGTTTACACAGATAGCGGTGTAGACATTTCCATGATTACACAGATAGCGGTGTGGATATTTCCATGTTTATGCAGATAGCGGTGTAGATATTTCCATGTTCATACAGATAGCGGTGCGGATATTTCCATGTTTATACAGATAGTGGTGCAGATATTTCCATGTTTATACAGATAGCGGTGTAGATATTTCCATCTTAATACAGACGGCGGTGTAGATATGTCCATATTCGTACAGATGGCGGTGCAGATATTTCCATGTTCATACAGTTCGCGGTGTAGGTATTTCCATGTTCATACACAGGGCGGTGTAGATATTTACATGTTCTTATAGATGGCGGTGTAGGTATTTCCATGTTCGTATGGATGGCAGTGTAGATATTTCCATGTTCATACAGGTGGCGGTGTAGATATTTCCTTGTTTATACAGATAGCAGTGTAGTTATTTCCATGTTTATAGAGATAGCAGTGTAGATATTTCCACTGATATACAGATTGCTGTGTAGATATTTGCATGTTCATACAGATAGCGGTGTAGATATTTCCATGTTCATACAGATAGCGGTGTAGTTATTTCCATGTTCATACAGAGAGCGGTGTAGATTTTTCCATGTTCATGCAGTTAGCGTTGTAGATATTTCCATGTTCATACAGTCAGCGGTGTTGGTATTTCCATGTTCATACAGATGGCATTGTAGATATTTGCATATTCATACAGATGGCGGTGTAGATATTTCAATGTTCGTACGGGTGGCAGTGTAGGTATTTCCATGTTCATACAGGTGGCGGTGTAGATATTTCCATGTTTATACAGATAGCAGTGTAGTTATTTCCATGTTTATAGAGATAGCAGTGCAGATATTTCCATTGATTAACAGATAGCTGTGTATATATTTGCATGTTCATACAGATAGCGGTATAGATATTTCCATGTTCATACAGATAGCGGGGTAGATATTTCCATGTTCATACAGATGGCGGTGTAGATATTTACATGTTCATACAGATTGCGGTGTAGATATTTCCGTGTTCGTACAGATGGCTGTGTAGATATTTCCATGTTCATAGAGATGGCGGTGTAGATATTTCCATGTTTATGCAGATAGCGGTGTAGATATTTCCATGTTTGTAGACAGAGCGGTGTTGTTATTTCCACATTTATACAGATAACGGTGTACATATTTCCATGTTTATATGGATAGCGGTGTAAATATTTCCATGTATATACAGATAGCGTTGTAGATACTTCCATGTTTATGCAGATTGCAGTGTAGATATTTCCATGTTTATAGAGATGGCGGTGTAGATATTTCCGTGTTGATACGGATAGCGGTGTAGATATTTCCATGTTTATAGTGATAGCGGTGTAGATATTTCCATGTTGATACAGATAGCGGTGTAGATATTTCCATGTTCATACAGATAGTAGTGTAGATATTTCCATGTTCATACAGATGGCGGTGTAGATATTTCCATGTTCCTAGATATGGCGGTGTAGATATTTCCATGTTCATACAGATAGCGGTGTAGATATTTCCATGTTCATACGTATGGCGGTGTAGATATTTCCACGTTTATAGAGATGGTGGTGTAGATATTTCCATCTTTATACAGATAGCTGTGTAGATATTTCCATGTTTATACAGTTGGCGGTGTTGATATTTCAACCTTTATAGAGATAGCGGTGTAGATATTTCCATATTCCTTCAGATGGCGGTTTAGATATTTCCATGTTTATAGAGATGGCGGTATATATTTTTCCATGTTTATACAGATGTCGGTGTAGATATTTCCATTTTTATAGAGATTGCGGTGTTGATATTTCCATGTTTGTACAGGTAGCGGTGAAGACATTTCCATATTTATACAGGTAGCGGTGCAGATATGTGAATTCATTAAACCTCTTCTTCTTTATAAATTACCCAGTCTTGGGTATGTCTTTATCAGCAGCATGAAAATTGACCTATACACTCACTGTCCATGAATGATTCTCTGTTAGCCCATTTGCATTGTTATAAAGAAATACCTGAGGCTGGGTGGTTTATAAAGAAATGAGGTTTATTTGGCTCCTTGTTCTGAAGGCTGTACGTGTAGCATAGTACTGGCACCTGCTTCCAGGGAGGGCCTCAGGAACCTTCCAAGCATGGTGGAAGGTGAAGGGAAACCAGCATATCACATGGTGAGAGAGGAAGCAAGAGAGACAGGGAGGAGGTGTCAGTCTCTTTTAAACAACCAGATATCGCATGAACTCACAGGGTAAGAACTCATTCATTACCAAGAGGACAGCACCAAGCCATTCAGGAGGCATCTGTCTCCAACATTGGGGATCACATTTTAACGTGAGATTTGAAGGGGACAAACATCCAAACTATGTCAGATACCAAAGCTGACAATGCTTAGGATCTTTAGCTGTTCCAGGTCCTGGGAAAAGGGAGAGAGTTAGCTTCCCTCGTTTATGCTGTGCTACTGCATATTATATTAGTAATTATTGTTCTCTAAAGGTTCTTAAAACAAATAAACAAATGCAGGGCAAAACATATGATATGCAAGGCAAAACATATGATATGCAAGGCAAAACATACGAAATGCAAGGCAAATGCATTAAAAACTTTTGAGTGTAAATATATATATTTTATTTTATCTTTTTAATTTCTTTTGCTTAACCAAATAGATTATGTAGTTTTGATTAACTGGCCATGAAATAGCTCTGCCTACATAGAATTTCCCATGAATAATTATTTGTGGAGACTTTTGTGTGTGACCCAAATCCTCCCTCAAAACTGAAGTTTGCCCAGCTATTGGGAGTGTTGGCAAATCATGCCTCTCAGCTGATTCTCTCTAGAATTTATTCTCAGGAGATCTAATTAATAACTTGTCAAGCTGATGTCCATCCTTGGGGACAACTCGTATCTGAAGAATGGTCAGTGAAAGGTATTAAAACTCCATACTCCTGCCTCAATTTAGGGCAACTCTGAAGGGTCACCCCAGCTTCTCAGCTCCCCCTTGAGATTAGCTGAGGTATTTGTTGCGACTGCGTCACATCTCAACTCCCTTTATCCAATTCAGCTTTTTCGCCACAGTTGTTGGTTCCTAGGATTTTACCCAGTTAAATGTTCTCTACACAAATCTCTATCTCAAATCTGCTTTACAGGGAATGTGGCCTCAGACAGGTTTTCATTAGGTTCTGGACATAACTCTCATTAGTCATTGATATGATTCGGCTGTGTCTCTGCCCGAATCTCACCTTGATTGTAATTATCCCCGCATGTCAAGGATGGAGTCAGGTGGAGATAATTGAATCATAGGGGCGGGTTCCCCCTACTGTTCTCCTGGTAGCGAATAAGTCTCACGAGATCTGATGGTTTTCAAATGGGAGTTTCCCTACACAAGCTTTCTTCTCTGCTACCATTTAAGATGTGCCTTTGCTTCTTTTTTGCCTTCTGCCGTGACTGTGAGGCCTCCCCAGCCATGTGGAATTGTGAGTTCATTAAACCTCTTTCCTTTATAAATTACCCGGTCTTGGGTAGGACTTTATTAGCAGCATGAGAACAAACTAGTACAGTCTGTTCTATAAGCCCAAGTCGGATCACAGAGTCCCGCTTTCTGTTTCTTTTTTTTTCTAGCCCATATTTCTACTAAAACTTGACTCATAAAGACTCAAAACAAAATAATTAAGCATGACTAATATTTATTTAATATTTTATACGTGTCAGGTACTGTATTTTGTAACTTATCTTTTAATAATCTTTCCAAATCTCTAAAAGGAGAATTATGCTTTTTTATAGAGAAAATAAGGATGGCTCTGAAAATGTTAGTTGTAGGGGAAGCAGGGTGAGGGACATAGGGGGCACTTTGTGTTATTTGTGCATTTTACCATCAGTCTAAAATCAGGTCAAAATAAAAAAAAATGAGAAGTAGAAGCAGGTTGTTAAGATTTTCAGTGTGACTCTAGAATTTTTTTGTTTGTTGTTTGTTTTGGAGTGTAGTGGTAAGATCTCTGCTCACTGCAACCTCCACTTCCCAGGCTCAAGCAATTCTCCTGCCTCAGTCTCCCAAGTAGCTGGGATTATAGGTGCCTGCCACCACACCCAGCTAATTTTTGTATTTTTTTTTTTAGTAGAGATGGGGTTTCAGCATGTTGGCCAGGCCAGTCTCCAACTCCTGACTTCAAGTCATCCGCCCGCCTCAGCCTCCCGAAGTGCTGGGATTATAGGCATGAGCCACCACTCCTGGCCCAAAGTTCATATTTTAACTACTAACCTAAATTATTTTAAAAACAAAAGTCTCCTTGGACTCAAACCAGGTCAGAGTGACATGATCATGTGCCTGTTTTGTGCAGGGTGAAGTGAGATTATTATCTAGGAATTAGCTGAAATGTCTTGTTGTGGGCATAATTATTTCATATAAATTCTAAGCTTCATATTAGCACTTAGATTATAATTATCTAAACAATAGAGAACAATTTCATATAATTTTCAGTGTATCAGGTGAATCAACAGTATACATACAAGCATGCAGATGAATTTCAGTGAATATAGTGGTGACAATGCTCAACAGAATAAGTGTCCCCCACCCCAACCCTGCATCTTGCTCTTTCACTGTCCTAAAGATAGAACAAAATGGTTCAGGCATCCAGCTTGTCCCCTCCACACTTCACACTTTTACTTAATAGCAGCTTATCTTTAACACTTTGTCATCTTTAAGATGTTGCTAATTCTTTCTGGTAGATCCCAGGACTGAGGATGAGGAAGAATGATTTTATTTAAATAAGGTTGCTTAATTAAAAAACAATTTTTTTAGTTTTAAAATATTTTCATTATTTTATAAAATGTTTGTGGGTACAAAGGAGGTTTATATATTTGTGGGGTACATGAGATGTTTTAATACAGGCATGCAGTGTGAAATAATCACATCATGAGGAATGGGGTTTCCATCCCCTCAAGCATTTATCCTCTGAGTTAAAAACTATTCAATTGGCTGGGCGCGGTGGCTCACGCCTGTAGTCCCAGCTCTTTGGGAGGCCGAGGTGGGCGGATCGCCTGAGGTCAGGAGTTTGAGACCAGCCTGGCCAACATGATGAAACCCCATCTCTACTAAAAATACAAAAATTAGCCAGGTGTGGTGGCGAGTGCCTGTCATCCCAGCTACTCGGGAGGCTGAGACAGGAGAATCATTTGAACCTGGGAGGTGGAGGTTACAGTGAGCCGAGATCATGCCATTGTACTCCAGCCTGAGTGACAAGAGTGAAACTCCATGTCAAAAACAAACAAAAATCAATTACATTCTTTAAGTTATTAAAATTAAACATTGTAAATGATATTTTTTCCCAAAGCTTTTACAAAGAAAAAAAAAGTAGAAACAAAGACACTTTCTACTGATTTCCAGCATGGTGACTCTGTATTTCTAGCATGTGTTAAGGTGAAAAATTGATTTTACGTTTAATACAAAACATAGCATAATGTAATGAAAAGCAAGATTGTAATGATAAAGGAAAATAACACTAGTGCTAATTTTTTTCAATTTGAAGCATTGGATTAAAATGAATTAGGTTATATTCCAACATGTTTATATTGAATTTCTTTTTTCTCCAATTGGTTTCTTTTTATTAATGGGGGAGTGTTGCATTTGTATAAGGTTTCCCTATTATATTCAATTGTTTTGAGATGCTTTTAATATGAAGTTTTTATGTTTTCTTTTTGATGTATACATGTTATGCTTTTATGCTGAATTTGATAATTGGTGCTGTATGTGCAAAGCAAATGTAATTTCCCAGCTTTTATTTTTTAAAGCCCTGGGAAGCAACATAATAAAGTAGAAATAGTATCAAGACAAGAGTTAGAATACCTGGATTCTAAAATTTAAATTAAATTAGGATCTAGTGACATTATAGGTGTTCCTTGATCTTCTGATGACCTGATTCCTCAAAAGAAAAATAAAATAATCTATAAATGGTTTCTAATTCTAAAACTCTATCAATCCTATTTTTAAAATTGTAATTAGTTGAACTCTGTAAGGTCACAAAAATCCCTATTAAGAAACTAAAATAAAATTTTATCGTATCTTAAAAATACTCTGATCTTTTTTATATGCTGACATGAATTCTAATTATTTTTGAGCCCCTAAAAAATATTTAAGATCACAGTTTATGTTTTATTATTGACTTTCAGATAATTAACATTTTACTGATAGATATGAACAAATCTACTCTAACAGAGATAGTCATTAGTTTATTTCTCTCTTTTCAGTATCAGTAAAAAGTATCGATTTACCAATAACAATGAATTAATTGCCTGAAATAAATGAAACGTAAGCAGCAAAAGTGAACCATTTAGTATAACTCTTCTTGTAAACATTGACTTAGTTCAAAGGGAGCTTATCTTTAAAAAAAAGCGCTAATTCATGTCTATTGGTATAGATATAATCTTTTGTTCCTTGAAAATAGATCCTACTATACTCCAGACACTATGCCACTTGGTGCAGATATTAACACAAATAGCAGGTGATCATTGTCCTCATGGAGTTTATTTTAAAGAGAACAAAGTGAGACAAAGGCACACAAGCAAAGAACTACAATACAAAGGGGATGGCATCTGACTCAGCATGGAGGTGTCACGGAAGGTGTTGTTTTGCTTAGGTTTTGAAGTGTGGGTAGGAGATGGCCCATGTTGAGAGTGGGAACTGGGAATTAAAAAGATGAGGAGGTCTCTGCAAATCTACATGGATGGGAAGTAGCATGCTGATGTGGGAAACAACTAAAAAGTTCCAGAATGCATGGTTTATAAAGCGTGAGTCAGAGAGGGCTAGACCAGTAGCCAGATCAAGGATATCTCACATGTTATAGTCATGAATTAGTGCATTGACCTGCAGGCCATGGGAGTCACTGAAGGTTTCAGTCAGGTAAGTGAGCTGATCAGAACAGTCCTTTAGATAGGCCGCTCTTTTGGCTGTAAGGGGGACACGTTTGAAGTAGGGCTATAGCTAAAAATATACAGACACTTCCTCTTTTCTACAGCCCTGCTGGCATCTGTTGTATTTTGACTTTTTAATAATAGCCATTCCAACCGGTATGAAATGGTATCTCATTGTGTTTTGATTTGCAATTTTCTGATGATTAGTGATTCTAACCTTTTTTTTTTGTATTTGTTGGCCATTTGTATGTGCTCTTTGAGATGAGTTTGTTCATGTCCTTTGCCCATTTTTTAATTGGGTTATTTTTTTTTCTAATTGATTTAAGTTCCCTGTAGATTCTGGATACTAAAAAACAAACAAAAACCAGAAGTAAATAAATTCTCAGGACACACACACCCACACCCACACCCACAGAGAGAGAGAGAGAGAGAGCGCTTAGGTAAGAGGCCACCAACCACCAGGGTCTAAACTGGGAACACTTTCTAGTACAGAATGAATGGAAAGGATTCATGAAATATCTAGAAAGTAACGTTAATGAGATTTACATGTATGGAGTGAATGAGGAGAAACAGGGATCATTCAGGATTCTGGTAGGGATAACAGGGGGAGCCATTAGTTGAAATTTTGAAGTGGGAGAAGGAGAGGCAGTTTTAGGGAGAAAGATGAGTTTTTTTTAGGTATTTCAAACCCTTGAAGCTTCTATGGGACATCGAAGTGGAAATAACAGTCTGTGGGTTGGGACAATAAAGAAAGAAATTGGTTGAAGACTAGGGGAAGAGTATAGAGCAAAGAAATATTTAAGATAATAAACATAGAGAGATAGCTGAAAATGTGGGACTGGATTACAAAGGAAGAGTGATTTAGTTATGAAGCCCAAGGGCTGACAGGAATGGGTGACTACTCGAGGAGTTCATATGCATCTGTTATTGTATGAATAAAAAAAATTATCTGTTCCTTCCTAAAGATATCTTCAACCTGTTTTTGGATACATATGGGCACTGCTTTTCATTCTCTTAGCCCCATTTCTTATTTTAGCCTCTGCTGTAGCAATCAGTTCTGCACAGGCTTTGACCCAGGCTTTGACTAGTTGGTGCAGGTGTGATATGACACTTACCTGGAATGGCCCACAGTTTGTGGCTGCTCTCACTTAAGCAGGTGGGATGCTCATGTAGGTGTAACCTAGAAGCTTGGTAGAGTTTATGCCCATGGGGCAACCTGTGACCACTCAAAAATAAAGCCCTTTCCTCCTCCCAGATTGAGGAGTCTTGCATTATGTAATAAAACTCCTTAGAAGGCCTATTAGGTTCCAATACAGCATTAGGCAACTTGATAAGGTATCCCATCATCAGCCTTCCTTTCTTCCCTCATTCCTCTGCCTCTCACTCTTTCTTCCTAAGTTAACTTCTTAGATAAAATGCCAACTTTCTATATTTTGTTTCACATCAGGGAAAATAATTGTATATCCCATTTCAAAAGCACATAAAAAGGTTACTGTATAGAAAATTTGTCTTTAATAGATTAAGGTGTAATTTTCCAAATACTTTAAAATTTTATTTCAGATACGTTTTTCATTTTTATAAGCTTCATCTAAAAGCAGAGTTCACCTAAGAATATACCTAAGAGCATATTACATAGAATATATTTTATATTTCAGTAGTTTAGCTAGGATTCTTTCAAAATTGAGAGGATCTACAAATATTTCTAACACATTAGTTTTCAGTCTTAAGGCTGAATCAAGAACAAAGCTCCTAAACTTTGCATTGGTGATTGAGAACATTTTAAAATTGTTATTTAATTCATTAATTTATTTTTAAAAAATTTTCACATTGTAATCATATAGATTTATAGGATACAATTTGATGTTTCAATGAATATGTATGTTGTCTAATGATCCAATAAGGATAGTTAGTGTATTAATTACCTCATGCATTTATCATTTCTTTTTCATAAGAAATTTCAAAATCCTTTCTTCTAGATACTTTGTAATATACAATACTTTACGTTTAACTATAGTCACCCTGCTTTGCAAAGAACACTTCAACTTATTCCTCCTATATAATTGTGATTTCATAACTGTTAACCAATCTATCTCCATTTTGCCCTCCCCACTTCTTCCTCACTGTTTGGTAACCACTATTCTACTCTATTTCTCTATTAACATTTTTTTTTAAGATTCCACATATGAGAGAGATCATGCGGTATTTGCTTTCTGTGTCTGGCTTATTTCACCTAACATTGTATCCTACAGGGTCATCCATGTTGTTGCAACTGGCAGAATTTCATTCTTTTTTTATTGCTGAATAGTATTTCATTGTGTATGTGTCCATATATATATATATTATATATAATAATATGTATAATTATAATTACACATAAAATTATATATAATTATAATTTTATGTATCATTACAATTACACATAAAATTATATATAATTATAATTATAATTATATATAATTATATATATAATAATAATATATATTATATGTAATATATAATATACATAACGTATATTATATGTAATATACATAACGTATATTATATATAATATACATAACGTATATGATATATATTATACATAATATATATTATATATATTATACATGATATATATTATGTATAATATACACGATATATATTATACATAATATACATGATATATATTATATATAATATACATAGTATATATTATGTATAATATACATAATATATATTATATATATATAATTCACTTCTTTGTTTTTAGACACATAGGTTGATTCCATATCTGATTATTAGAAATAGTGCTACAGTAAACATAAGAGTGCAGATATTTTTCAAACACAATGATTTCATTTCCTGTGGATATATACCCAGTAGTGGGATTGCTGGGTTATGTGATCGAATAATTGTTTTTTTGTTTTTTTTTTATTTTTTAGCGAACTTCCATAAAGTTTTGCTTAATGGTTGTACTAGTTTACAACTTCATCAACAGTGTGTAAGTGTTCCCTTTTCTCCACTTCCTTGCCAACTCTTGTTATCTTTTACCTTTTTGGTAATAGCCATTCTAATGGGTGAACTGGTATCTCATTGTGGTTTTGATTTGCATTTCCCTGATGGTTAGTGATGTTGAAAATGATTTTATTATATATTCGTCTTGACCATTTCTATATTTTCTCTTGTGGCATGTCTTTTAGTTTATTTTGTCCTTTTTTTTTTTTTTTTTGAGAAGGAGTCTTGCTCTGTTGCCCAAGCTGGAGTACAGTGGTGCAATCGGGGCTCACGGCAACCTCCATCTCCCTCTTTCAAGCAATTCCCCTGCCTCAGCCTGCTGAGTAGCTGGGGTTACAGGCACACGCCATCATGTTTGGCTAAATTTTTGTATTTTTAGTAGAGAAATGATTTCACCATATTGGTCAGGCTGGTCTCAAACTCCTGACCTCAGGCAATCCACCTGCCTCAGCCTCCCAGTTTTGCCCATTTTAAAATAAGTTTTTTATGTTTTTGCTGTTGAGTTGCTTAAGTTTCTTATATAATCTGGGCATTAACTCCTTAGCAGATGTATAGTTTGCAAATATTGTATCCCATTCTGTAAGTTGTTTTTTCACTCTGTTAAGTTTCCTTTGCTGTGCAGAAGCATTTTAGTTTGATGAAACCCCATTTATCTATTTTTGCTTTTGTTGCCTGTGCTTTTGACGTCTCATTTAAAAAATCCTTGTACAACCCAAAGTTATAGAGAATTTCCCACATGTTATCTTCTAGTAGTTTTTCATAGTTTTCAATCTTACCTTTAGGTCTTTAATCGCATTTGAGTTGATTTTGTATAAGGTAAAAGATAGGGGTCTAATTTCATTATCCCACATATAAATATCCAATCTTCTCAGTACCATTTAATGAAGACACTGTCTTTACCCCTGTGTGTGCTCTTGACTCCTTTTTTGAAAATCAGTTGACTTTAGGTATGAGAATTTATTTCTGAGCTGTATATTCTCTTCCATTGGTCTATGTGTTTGCTTTATGGCAGTGCCATGCTGTTTTGCTTACTATGGCTTTGTAGTATATTTTGAAGTCAGGTAGTGTGGTGCCTCCAGCTTTGTTATTTTTGCACAGGATTGCTTTGGTTATTTGGGGTCTTTTCTGGTTTCATACAAATTTTAGGGTACTTTTTTCTATTTCTGTGAAGAATTTCATTGTTATTTTGATAGGGATTGCATTGAATCTGTAGGACATTTTGTTAGTATGGTCATTTCAATAGTATCAATTCTTCCATTCCATGAGTATATAGTGTCCATTTTTTGTGTATCGTAAATTTTTCCATCAGTGTGTTATAGTTTTCATTGAAGAGATCTTTCATGACCTTGATTAAATTTATCTGCAGATTTCTTGGTAGCTATTGTAAATGGAATTCCTTTCTTGATCACTTTTTCAGATAGTTCACTATTAGTGTATAGAAACACCACTGAATTTTCTGTGTTGATTTTGTATACTACAACTTTACTGAATTTATTTATGATTTCTAGTAGTTTTTGGTCAAGTCTTTAGGGTTCTCACTCTATATAAGTATATATAGAAAGAACCCTAAAGAGAGAGAGATCATATATATCTATATGATCATATATATAGATGTATACATAGGTATGTGAGATCACATTTTCTACAAACAGAAACAATCTGACTTCCTTCTTTCCAGTTTGGATCCCTCTTATTTATTTCTTTTGTCTAATTGCTCTGGCTCTGACCTCCAGTACTATGCTAAATAGAAGTGGTAGAAGTTGACATCCTTGTCTTCCTCCATATCATAGAGGAAAAGCATTTAACTATTCACCATAAATAAGATGTTAGCTGTGGGTTTGTCACATATGGCCTTTACTGCGTTGAGGTACACTCCTATACCTACTTTCTTGACAGTTTTTATCATAAACGAATGTTGACTTTTGTCAAGTGTTCTTTTTGCATCTGTTGAAATGATCACATGGTTTTTGTTTTTCTTTCTATTGTGGTGGTGTATCATATTTATTGATTTGTGCATGTTAAGCCATCCTTTCATCCCTGGGATGAATCCCACTTGATTATAGTGAATACTCTTTTTAGTGTGCTGTCAAAGTCAGTTCACTTGTATCTTGTTGAGAATTTTTGTATCTATGTTCTCCAGGAATATTGGCCTGTTATTTTCATTTTGTGCATGTCTTTGTCTGGTTTTAGAATCAGGATATTGCGAGCCTCATAAGATGAGTATGGAAGTATTCCTTCCTCATTACTTTTGTGGAAAAGTTTGTGGAGAATTGGTAGTTATTCTTTAACTGTTTGGTAGAATTCAGCAGTGAAGACATCAGGTCCTGGGTGTTGGTTGTTGTTGTTGTTGTTTTGATGGAAGATGTTTTATTATTGATTCAATTTCCAAACTCATTATTGATGTGTTCAGATGTTATATTTCCTCACAATTTAATCTGGGTAGTTGTATGTGTGCAGAAATTTATTCATTTTATTCTACATTATCAAATTTGTTGGCATATAGTTATGAGTAATGTCTTACAATCCCTTATATTTCTGTGGTGTATCAGTTGTAATGTCTCCTTTTTCATCTTTTATTTATTTGAATTTTCTCTCCTTTTGTCTTAGTTTAGCTAAAGGTTTGTCAGTTTTACCTTTACACTTTGTCTTATTTATCTTTTGAAATATTTTTTAGTGTCTGTTTCCTTTATATCTGCTGTGAGCTTTATTATTTCCTTCCTTCTACCAATTTTGGGTTTAGTTTGTTTTTGATGTTCTAGTTACTTGAAGTGTATAATTTTGCTTTGTGATTTGAAAATCTTTCTTCATTTTTGGTGTAGGCTTTTATTGCTATAAATTTCCCTCTTAGAACTGCTTTTGCTACGTTCCATAGGTTTGGGTATGTTGGATTTTCATTCTTACTTGTCTCAGCGACTTTTGAAATTTTCCTATTAATGTCTTAATGAGACCTATTGATTTCTTGGGTGCATGCTATTTAATTTCCATGTTTTTATAAAATTTCCAAGGGCTTTCCTGTTGTTGATTTCTGGCTTTATATCACTGTAATCAGAAAAGATACTTCATATGATATCTGTCTTCTTAAGTTTGTTAAGACTTATTATGTGTCATAATGTATGATTGGTCCTAGAGAATGTTTGGTGTACAGTTGAGAATAATTTGTATTCTGCAGCTGTTGGATGATGTATTAGTCTGTTTTCATACTGCTGATAAAGACATACCCGAGACTGGGTAATTTACAGAGAAAAAGAGGTTTAGTGGACTCATAGTTCCACGTGGCTGGGGAGGTCTCCCAATCATGATGGAAGGCGAAAGGCACATCTTACATGGTAGCAAACAAAATAGAATTGAGAACCAAGTGAAAGGGTTCCCCCTTATAAAACCATCAGATCTTGTTAGACGTATTCACTACCACAAGAACAGTATGGGGGAAACCGCCCCCATGATTCAATTATCTCCCACTGGTTCCCTCCCACAACATGTATGAATTATGGGAGCTATAATCAAGATGAGATTTCGGTGGGGATATACAGCCAAACCATATCAGGTGAGATCTTCTTTACCTGCTAGGTCCATTTGGTCTATGGTATAGTTTGAGTCTGTCATTTTTTGGTTGATTTTCTCTTCATAGAATCTGTCCATTTTTAAAGTGGAGTGTTGAAATTTCCTACTAATATTGTATTGCAGTCAATCTCTACCTTTAAATCTAATATTTGCTTTATATATCTGGTTGTTCTGGTGTTGGGTACATATATAGTTACACCTAAGTAATATATATGTTATGTCCTCTTATTGAATTGGGCCTTTTATCATTTCATTATACAGCGACATTCTTTTTTTATATAGTGTTTTTATTTAAAGCCTTTTAAAATATGACATGACTGTGGCTACTCCTGCTTGCTTTTCATTTGTTTGCATAAAATATATTTTTCCATCTCTTCACTTTCAGTCTATTTATCTTTAATAGTGAGGTAAGTATCATGTAGGCAGCATATAGGTGGGTTTTGCTATCTGAATCCATTCATCCACTTTATATCTTTTAACTAGAGTTTAATCCACTTCTATTGAAGTTTATTATTGATAAATTAGGACTTCCTTCTACCATTTCATTAGTTGTTTTTTAGATTACTTGTTCACTTCTTCCTTTCTTATTGTTTATCTCTCTAGTTTGGTGGTTTTCTGTGGTGCTAAGCTTTGTTTCTTTTCCCTTTTTTGGTGTGTGTGTGTGTATCTGCTGTAATTTATTTCTTTCTGGTTAGTGAAACTAACATACAGAGTCCTCTATTTGTAACAGACTATTTTACACTGATAACAACTTAACTTCTGTCACATAAAAATACTCTTGACTTCTCCCCCCCACACACACACAATTTATATTTTTGTTACGTTACATTGCATCTTTATGAATGGTAGACTCAATGGAACATAGGATCTATGTCACAACTAAATCAATTATTTAATGGCAGCATTAAAGCAGGCCAAAGAATGTGAAAAACTGGTGTGGGTGTATTTAACTTTTTAAAAACTATGTTTCATAATGTTTTCATTAAAAAGTCTTTATCAGTTTGCTAATGCCTAATTTTTACAACCAGCCACCATAGATTTTACAGGATAAATATATTATTTCAGTGGTAATTGAAGCAGAATTTTTGTTGCTCTTCTTACCCTTAGAGATTGTGTATTATCCTCAGACGTAATTCTTTGATTTTTTTTCTTTTCATGTTGTTACACATAGTTACCAACAATCAACGTGAGAATAACCTTTGAATATTTTCAAGCATTAAGATTTGTTTATACAGCTGCACAATTAGACAACAAACACTCTTGGGTCTTTACCTCTCAGCATACACCTGATTATTAACTTAAAGGTATGATGGGAAAAGTATCAATTTTTCTTGGTCACCTAGATTTAGAAATATGTAATAACTATAAGCTTGGGTCTGCTTCTTCAGAAGCCTAGGAAGTGGAGTGATGGTTCTCTGAAGAGGCTGGAAACAAAGTATGTGTTTCCAGAAGGCTTAATAGAATATGTTGAGACATAGGCCATTAACACAGAAGTGAAAGAAATGCAAAAAATGTATGAAAGTAAGGATTTGAGAAGGGAAATTTTATTTTTCAGTCTAAGATTCCTATGAATTATATGAAAGTAAATGTCCTATCCTTAAAATTAGCCAAAGGAAGCACTTTACTTATCAATATGATATGACTTTTCATACTCTTATCTAAAGATATCCTAAACTAAGATCCAGTTTTCTAAGAAAAGACTTTTTACTCATGCTTTAAAGCATGCTAGATGATTCCTACCACATCACATAATGTTGTTTACATGTATGATTTAACCTGCATTTATTCTTCAACTCACTGGTTCCTTAGGCTTCTTATCTTTCCTTGCACGCTTAGATAATTTTATGTAAAATTGATTTTTAGAAGTTTAGTTGCTGGGCGTAGTGGCTGTCACCTGTAAACCCAGTACTTTGGGAATTCAAGGCAGGTGGATTGCTTGAGTCTTGGAGTTTGAGGCCTGCCTGGGAAAGATGACAAACCCCATTTGTACAAAAATAAAAATATTAGCTGGATATGGTGGCACATGCCTGTGGTCCCAGCTACTCCAAGGCTGAGGTGGGAGGATGGCTTGAGTCCGAGAGGCAGAGGTGTGAGCCAAGATCATGCCCTGCTCTTCAGCCTGGGCAAAGAAGCCAGACCCTGTTTCAAAAAAAAAATCTAGTGAGATTTGATTTCTATTTCTATGTGATTCAAAACTAGGAGAGCTTCAAGGCTAATGACTATTAAAAAATGGCCATTGCTACTTGCATTTTCTATGAAGCCAGCATACACAGCAACGTGCAACCTAAAAACCAAGCTATTTAATATGTAGCTTAGATTTCAGGTTTGATTGTCTTTGAGGTTTGATTATTGCAGAGATCAATTGCCAGACCAAATATAGACTAATTCTGTATTTGGTCTTTTTATCATATGAAACATCCCAGCCTTGGGTATAAATTAAGAGCAAGTACGGATGTTTATACCGATAGCGGTGTAGATATTTCCATGTTTATACAGATAGCGGTGTAGATATTTTCATGTCTATACAGATAGCGGTGTGGATGTTTCCATGTTTATACAGATAGTGGTG
The DNA here is from genome assembly GCF_029281585.2 of Gorilla gorilla gorilla. Classification (NCBI taxonomy): domain Eukaryota; kingdom Metazoa; phylum Chordata; class Mammalia; order Primates; family Hominidae; genus Gorilla; species Gorilla gorilla. The sequence continues at coordinate 13,439,419 of NC_073235.2, read as the reverse complement.
TAGATATTTCCATGTTTATAGAGATAGCGGTGTAGATATTTCCATGTTTCTACAGATAGCGTGGTAGATATTTCCATGTTTATAGAGACAGCGGTGTAGATATTTCTATATTTATAGAGATAGCGGTGTAGTTATTTCCATGTTTATACAGATAGCGGTGTAGATATTTCCATGTTTATACAGGTAGCAGTGTAGATATTTCCATGTTTGTACAGGTAGCGGTGAAGATATTTCCATATTTATACAGGTAGCGGTGCAGATATGTGAATTCATTAATCCTCTTTTTCTTTATAAATTACCCAGTCTTGGGTATGTCTTTATCAGCAGCATGAAAATTGACTAATACACTCACTGTCCATGAATGATACTCTGTTAGCCCATTTGCATTGTTATAAAGAAATACCTGAGGCTGGGTAATTTATAAAGAAATGAGGTTTATTTGGCTCCTTGTTCTGAAGGCTGTACATGAAGCATAGTACTGGCACCTGCTTCCAGGGAGGGCCTCAGGAACCTTCCAATCATGGTGGAAGGTGAAGGGAAACCAGCATATCACATGGTGAGAGAGGAAGCAAGAGAGACAGGGAGGAGGTGTCAGTCTCTTTTAAACAACCAGATATCGCATGAACTCACAGGGTAAGAACTCATTCATTACCAAGAGGACAGCACCAAGCCATTCAGGAGGCATCTATCTCCAACATTGGGGATCACATTTTAACGTGAGATTTGAAGGGGACAAACATCCAAACTATGTCAGATAGCAAAGCTGACAATGCTTAGGATCTTTAGCTGTTCCAGGTTCTGGGAAAAGGGAGAGAGTTAGCTTCCCTCGTCTATGCTGTGCTACTCCATATTATATTGGTAATTATTGTTCTCTAAAGGTTCTTAAAAGCAAATAAACAAATGCAAGGCAAAACATTTGAAATGGAAGGCAAAACACAAGAAATGCAAGGCAAATGCATTAAAAACTTTTGAGTGTTAATATATAGATTTTATTTTATCTTTTTAATTTCTTTTGCTTAACCAAATAGATTATGTAGTTTTGATTAACTGGCCATGAAATAGCTCTGCCTACATAGAATTTCCCATGAATAATTGGTTGTGGAGACTTTTGTGTGTGACCCAAATCCTCCCTCAAAACTGAAGTTTGCCCAGCTATTGGGAGTGTTGGCAATTCATGCCTCTCAGCTGATTCTCTCCAGAATTTATTCTCAGGAGATCTAATTAATAACTTGTCAAGCTGATGTCCATCCTTGGGGACAACTCGTATCTGAAGAATGGCCAGTGAAAGGTATTAAAACTCCATACTCCTGCCTCAATTTAGGGCAACTCTGAAGGGTCACCCCAGCTTCTCAGCTCCCCCTTGAGATTAGCTGAGGTATTTGTTGTGACTGCCTCACATCTCAACTCCCTTTATCCAATTTAGCTTTTTTGCCACAGTTGTTGGTTCCTAGGATTTTACCCAGTTAAATGTTCTCTACACAAATCTCTATCTCAAATCTGCTTTACAGGGAATGTGGCCTCAGACAGGTTTTCATTAGGTTCTGGACATAACTCTCATTAGTCATTGATATGATTCGGCTGTGTCTCCGGCCGAATCTCACCTTGATTGTAATTATCCCCGCATGTCAAGGATGGAGTCAGGTGGAGATAATTGAATCATAGGGGCGGGTTCCCCCTACTGTTCTCCTGGTAGCGAATAAGTCTCACGAGATCTGATGCTTTTAAAATGGGAGTTTTCCTACACAAGCTTTCTTCTCTGCTACCATTTAAGATGTGCCTTTGCTTCTTTTTTGCCTTCTGCCGTGACTGTGAGGCCTCCCCAGCCATGTGGAATTGTGAGTTCATTAAACCTCTTTCCTTTATAAATTACCCGGTCTTGGGTAGGACTTTATTAGCAGCATGAGAACAAACTAGTACAGTCTGTTCTATAAGCCCAAGTCGGATCACAGAATCCCGCTTTCTTTTTTTTTTTTCTAGCCCATATTTCTACTAAAACTTGACTCATATAGACTTAAAACAAAATAATTAAGCATGGCTAATATTTATTTAATATTTTATACGTGTCAGGTACTGTATTTTGTAACTTATCTTTTAATAATCTTTCCAAATCTCTAAAAGGAGAATTCTGCTCTTTTATAGAGAAAATAAGGATGGCTCAATCTTTTGATTTTTATTACAAGCTTTATTTTGTATAGCATATAATAAACTAAAAATATTGAAAGTTTAGAAACCATCAGCACACAATCGAGGTGATGGAAATATACTTCACCTCCAGTTTCCTGATGCCTCTTTATAATACATTTCTCTGGCCCCTCATTCCTGGCCCTTAAAAACCACCAAACTGCTTTCTGTCACTGGACAGTAATTTATACAGTCAAAAAATGTATATAAATACAATTTTACACTATGCACTTTTTTGTCTGACATTTTATGTTTTTTTCTCTGCATGTTTTACCTCTAGAGTCTGCCTTGTTTCACTTAGTATAATTATTTTGAGATTCATTCATGTTATAGTATGTATCCATAATTAATTCGGATAAAGCAAGTTAATTCATTAATGTATTGATTGATATTTAGACTGTTTCTAGTTTGGGCTATTATGAATACATGTGCTATGAACATTTGTGTTGATATCATTATATGAACACCTACTTTTATCTCTCTTGGGTAAATACCCAGGAGTGCAATGGCTCAGTCTTACGGCAGAAGTATGTTTAACTTTTTAAGGGACTCTTGAACTGTTTTTCAAAGGTTACACTTTTTTGTATTCCCATCAGCAGTGTATGAGAGTTTCAGCTTCTCCACATCCAAGCCAGTGCTTGGCTATTATCAGTCATGCTAATCTTAGCTATTTAAAAATAGATAGTGGCGTCTCATTTTGGTTTTAATTTGCATTGCCCTAAGCATTAATTATGTTGAGCATATGTGCTTATTTACCAAACAAATGTCTACTTTGAAATGTCTGTTCCAGTCTTTCACCCAAGTTTTAAATGGGGTTGTTTGTTTTTCATTATTAAATTTTGAGCTTTTAAAATATATTTTTGATGCAAGCCTTTTATCAGATATATGAGTCGCAAATATTTTCTCCCAGCCTGCAGCTTGTCTTTTCAGTCTCTTAATAGATTCTTTTGAAGAGCAGATTCTTTTTTTTAAATTTGATGAGTTCTTCTTATCAATATATTATTATATAAATCATGCTGTGGGGTCATATCAAAGAAAGCTTTGCCTGACTCAAAGTCCCAAATGTTTTCACATCTTCCCTCTCCTCTCCTTTGGGAACTGAGATTACACGTAAATTCAGTTACTTGAAATGTACTGTCTACTATTGCTCTGTTCATGTTTTTTAAAAATTTATTTTCTCTCTATATTTTATTTTGAGAGGTGTCTATCTTTTCTTCTTTAATGACTAATGTGCTATCAGCCTACCATGTAGCTGGGACTACAGCCGCATGCTACTATGTCCCGCTAATTTTTGTATTTTTAGTAGAGATGGGATTTCACCATATTGGTCAGGCTGGTCCTGAACTCCTGACTTCGTGATCCACCTGCCTCGGCCTCGCAAAATGCTGAGATTACAGGCGTGAGCCACTGCGCCCAGCCTCCTTTAGTGTATCTTGCATGTCTCTATTTTAGAACATATAGAATACTGTTTCAATAAGCATTTTAATGTTCTTAACTGATAACTCTGGCACCTTGATTTACTCTGGATCAGTTCTGACTCAGTGATTTTTCTCCTTACTATGAGCCACGTTCTTCTGTCTTTTGTTGTTACTGTTGCGTCTCTGCTAAACTGTGTCTGGATGTCAGATACGGTGACTTTTATCTTATTGAGTGCTGGAAGTATATATAAATATTCTTGATCTTTGTATTGGTATGTATTTAAGTTTAGTTGGAAAGAGTTTGACTCTTTTTGGTCTTGCTTTAAAAATTCATTAGGTGGGATCAGACCAGTTCTCATTTTAGAGCTAATCACTCCCAACTAGTGAGGCAAGATCCTTCTGGGTATCCCTGGGAATCTTGAGGTGTTTCTGGGTTGGCTGATAAAATAAGCACTATTACTGGACCTTGGTGAGCATGTGTACTGTTACTTTTCATCTTATCTGGGTGTTGTTTCCCCAACCGTAGGTACTTTTCTCTAGGCCTGTCCTAACAATTACTTAGCTATGTACTTTAGGGGGACCCTTTGCAGAGCTCTGGAGTTCTCTTTCTGTGCAGCCCCTTCTTCTCGGAAACCTTGTCCTGAGAGCTCATGTCAACATGGTTTCTGTGGACTCTCAGCTCTGTCCCCTCAGCTCAGGGAGAACAATGGGCTCCTCTTGGGCTCTTCTCCTGGAGTAGTGGGCTGGAAAACTTTCTCCAGGCATAAATTAGGGCAGTTGATAGGCTCACCTTGTTTGAGACTGACTTTACAGGGTCTTGCAAACTTTTGTGGCATACATTTTGGCCATTTTTTTGGTTGTTTCAGGAGGGAGAGAAAGTCTAGTTCTTGTTACTCCATCATGGTCATTGCAGAAGTCAACCTAACTGATATTTATCAATACAGTCTGTTGCTACACATTGAACTTGCTTAAGATAATTTTTAGATGGCACAGAACTTTCTGTCCATTGAATGAGACTCTCTGCTTATTTTGCAAGTGCTCATTTGTATGGAGACATTTGTATGGAGAAACTTCAAAAAGTTTGTGGAAAAATGAAGTTAAAAGATAAACATTGAAAATGTGATCTTCGGTTTTCATCCCTAAAGAACTGATGGTCCTGGGAACTTAACAATGTCAATGCAGTCTCTTATACATTATTAACTTAAGAAAAATGGGTGCCCTTTCCACATTTGTTGAGATTGGGAAACAAAAAGAAGTCAGAAGGAGCCAAATCAGAGCTGTAAGGTGGATGCCTGACAATTTCCCATTGAGACTCTCACAAAATTGCCTTTGCTCGATGACAGGAATGAGCAGAAACATTGTGGTGTTAGAGGACTGTCTGCTAAAGCTTTCCCAGGTATTTTGCCCTAAAACTTTGGCTAACTTATTCAAAACACTCTCATGATATGCAGATATTATTGTTCTTTGACCTTCCACAAAGTCAACAAGCAAAATGCCTGGAATGTCCCCAAAAAACTGTTGCCGTGACCTTTGCTCTTGAGTGATCCCCTTTTGCTTTGACTGGACCACTTCCACCTTTGGTAGCCATTGCTTTGATTGTGTTTTGCCCTCAGGATCACACTGGGAAAGCCATGTTTTATCTTCTGTTACAATTCTTCAAAGAAATCCTTCAGGATCTTGACCCTAGTTCTTTAAAATTTCCATTGAGAGCTCTCCTCTTGTCTGCAGCTGATCTGAGCACAACACTTTTGGCACCCATGCAGTGGAAAGTTGGTTCAACTTTAATTTTTTAGTCAGAACTGTGTAAGCTGAACCAATTAAGATGTCTACGATGTTGGCTATTGTTTGTGCTGTTGATTATCAGTCCTCTTCAATTAGGGCACAAACAAGATTAATTTTTTTCCTTGAAAATTGATATGGATGATCTGTCCCTGTGGACTTCATCTTCCACATCATCTCGTTTCTTCTTTAAAAAAGCTGTCCGCTTGTGAACTACTGATTTCTTTGGTGCATTGTCCCCTCAAGCTTCTTGTAAAGCATCAGTGATTTCACCATTCTTTCACTCAAGCTTCATCATAATCTAATGTTTGTTCTTGCTTCAATTTTAGCAGAATTTACATTGCTCTGCTAGGGGCTCTTTTCAAACTAATGTCTACTCCTTCTTACTATCTCAAACTAGATCCTGTTCAAACATGCTATAATAAATTAGTATGAGTTTATTTTGCTGCCAATATTGAAACCTTTGCATAGTTTTTTTCATAATATACATTTTCCATGAACTTTTTAAGGCCTCTCACGTATCCACAGGTAGAGTGCCTTACCTATTCTGACTTCAGTCAATTATTCAAGACCTTTCCTTGTCAGTGACACATTAGAAAGGTAGAGTATTGAAAAATAAGAGTAGCTTCTGCTGATTAAGAAATACTATATCTTTTTCTACTTCTTTCTTTCTTTTTTTTTTTTTCTTGAGACAGCATCTTTCTCTGTCACCCAGGCTGGAGTGCAGTGGTGTGATCTCAGCTCACTGCAACCTCTGCCTCCCAGGGTCAAGTGATTCTCCTGCCTCAGCCTCCCGAGTAGCTGGGACTATAGGTGCCTGCCACCACACCCAGCTAATTTTTGTATTTTTAGTGGGGACAAGGTTTCACCATATTGGCCATGCTGGTCTTGAACTCCTGACCTTGTGATCTGCCTGACTCGGCCTCCCAAAGCGCTGGGATTACAGTCATGAGCCACTGTACCTAGCTTTCTACTTCTTTCTTATTATTTTCCTCCTCTCTCATTCCTATATTCTCTCCTTTCTCCTACTTTCCTCCCCACTCCCTGTTTCCTTCCTTTCATCTTTCCTATTTTCAGGACTTAATATTTCTTGAACCTCAGATGTTATCATAGTATGTTATTTGTTTAATTTTCACATAACAATAATAGTTTAAATACAAATAATATTTATTTTCATCCCCATGTTATCAGTATAACAGTAAAGATGTGGAGAGGCCAGCTGGGCATGGTGGCTCAAGCCTGTAATCCCAGCACATTGGGAGGCCGAGGTGGGTGGATCACGAGGTCAGGAGATCGAGACCATCCTGGCTAACACGGTGAAACCCCATCTCTACTAAAAAATAGAAAAAATTAGCTGGTCGTGGTGGCGCGTGCCTGTAGTCCCAGCTACTCGGGAGGCTGAGGCAGGAGAATAGTGTGAACCCGGGAGGCAGAACTTGCAGTGAGCCAAGATCACGCCACTGCACTCCAGCCTTGGTGACAGAGCGAGACTCTGTCTCAAAAAAAAAATAAATAAATAAATAAATGAAAATAAAATTTAAAAAAATGATGTGGAGGGGCCAAACCAATGGCTCTTATATCCACGTTCTTTCTTCTAAATGATTTCACCTTAGTTTTGGTCTGCATCTCTAACCATAGCTAGTTGCAGTAGGACCTTCTATCTGGCCTTGCTGCTCTCATTTTTGGACCTCCTCACTGAAATCAAATTGATCTTTCTAAAATGCAAACCCGGTCTTAGTATTTTATTACTTAAAACCCATTGGTGGCTTTCCATGATTTATGGAATAAAGTCAAAATTCCTGTTTTTGCCCACGTTTCTGTGTGCCTCTCATCCCTACATTTACTGATTCCTGTGTGCCATAAATTGCCAGTTGTCCAGAGTTCATTCTCTTTTTGTACTTGGGAGGACTTCTGCATCCTGCAACTTTTCCCCTGAAACATGCTTGGAAAATACCTACTCATTTTTTTCAGATTCAGGTTAGTTTTTTACTTCAGTTTCTTTTCCTGAAGCTTATACTGACTGCTCCATATGGCTTTGGGGATTAGCTACTCATTCCTTTGTGCCCTTTTGTAGATACACATTTATCATGGAGTCTTTTTTTTTTTTTTTTTTGAGACAGAGTCTCACTCTGTCACCAGGCTGGAGTGCAGTGGTGTGATCTCAGCTCACTGCAACCTTTACCTTCCAGGTTCAATTGATTCTCTTGCCTCAGCCTCCCAAGTAACTAAAGCCATGCACCACCGTGCCCAGCTAATTTTTGTATTTTTAGTAGAGACGGGGTTTCACTATGTTGGCCAGGATGGTCTCGATCTCTTGACCTCGTGATCTGCCCACGTTGGCCTCCCAAAGTGCTGGGATTACAGGCATGAGCCACCACTCCCAATCAGTCATGCAGTCTTCATACTTACTTGTTTACTTGCCTGTGAGCTCACTGAATGCAGGGAATATTTCCTTGTTGCTCTAGCACCTACACCAGTACCTGGTATCCAGAAGCTGTATGCTAAATGTTTGTTGAGTGGCTGTTTGACTGAATGATTGTACTCCTAATTAGTAGATAGAAAGCCATGAACTTCCCAGTTCATCATTCTTTGTGCTCAATTCTGGTTTCTTTATTGTGTTCAAAAGAGTTCCTTAGTGACATAAAACTATGGAGCTAGTATGTCAGCTCATTTAAGCAACGATTGGTTTATGTATATAAGAGGCTTCAATAATTATATATTTTTATTTCAGTTTCAATAAATGATCAATTGATTAATTTTCTCTGTTTTGGCTTATTGTTCACATTTAATATCAAAAGTGTTTTACTTAAAATTATTCATGCCAATTATGACAGTTAGGTGAATATTACTTTGATTTACATTCCAGTAGTAGTTTTGGTTGAACCCTGAATATGCTAAGACGTCACTTTTCTTTTTTCTTATGAACAGGCTACTGTGTTTACATATATTATTAAAATCTTCTTTGAAAATACGAAGTGTTACATTTCTTATATTTAGTTCTCTGTGCTTCAGAATTCCTGTGATACTTGCACTTAAGTCCTTCTGAGCAGTTGATGTTAATATTTATGTGGTTAATTTCATGAAACATGGTGGTTTTCATTTCTATCATTAATTTATACAGGAGATAGACTGTTTTCCAGGTGTAAGCTCAGTCATATAATTAGAAAATTTATAAGCAGAAGGGAGTTATTTGGTCTAACCCATTTATTCTACAGATAGAGAAATTAGAGTCCAGAAACTCTGTCTTCTTTAAAGCCTTACAGGTATTTAAGAAAAAAGAATAGACTTGAGGTTTCTGTGTTCTGAACCCAGTGATCTTGACACTGTAATGATCTTCATCCATATTATTCACAGAAGTAAATATAATCACATATTAAATAAGAAACACAAATACTAAGGAGATATTATACTGAAAAATGAAATAATATTATCTGAATTATTTTGATCAGATTCAATATATAGCAGCTTGAAGGCTAATAGTTCCAATGATTCTCTGAATAAACCATTTTTCTAATAAGATTACAGGTTTTAGTAATCTAATTATTTTGACTGATGCAAATGTTACCCCGCCAGTCTGAAAAATGTGTTTATTTATATGTCATAAAGAATAATTTATTCCAAAAAGGCTAATTTTCAAAATATATGTATCTTCTGAAACTGTATCTATTTTTTTCCCACGTTTTCTAAATATAGTTTAGAGGGCGTTTGTAGATTTTCATGGTGCTGAAAAATTAAGGTATAATGGTCTCATGAAGGAGAATAATGTCATTTAGACATTGTAATTTTGGAGGATCACAATACTTTTTGGAATGTGGTTGTTGCAGCACTGGTCACTTATACTAATTATATAATAACATACTATACTAATGCAATAATATACCATATGAAATTATTAAATGGTAAATTTGTCTTAAATCCTCTAGAATACTGCAAAGAAATAGTTTATATAAGAAAGAGTACCATAGCATATGTGAACACAATGTTTCCTATTTTTTTCTTCTTTTTTATTTTTTTGAAGACAAGTTCTCACTCTGTTGCCCAGACTGGAGTTCAGTGCCATGTTCATAGTTCACTGCAACCTCAAACTCCCAAGCTCAAGTGATCCTCTTGATTCAGCCTCTGAAGTAGCTGTGCCTATAGGTGTGCACCACCACACTGGCTAATTTTTAAAATTTTTTATAGATATGTTGCCCAAGCTGGTCTCAAATTCTTGAGCTCAAGAGATCTTCTCACCTTGGCCTCCCAGAGTGTTGGGATTACAGGCATGAGCCACCATACTCAGCCAATATTTCTTTTCTAAAAGACATTTTCTAACATACTTCTCATTTTAACTAACATAATATTCAAAGTGTAGATCTGAGAAAGAGATAGTGCCTGCAGATCTGGGATCCTACATGCTAATATTATGGGATGCATTCAGATCTGATCAGCAGATATTCCATTTATTCTAGAACACCACCAGCAGAAGAATGTAATTACGTCTATCACTAAAACTTTGTGTCAATACAGACTACTGTATTTGTTATCATAGATGGTCCTTGGATGGCAGCCTTAAGCAATTTTAAACCTAGACAGGTGATGTACTTTTTCTTCTTGGATAATTTTCATTGTTTCATCTAATTTGGTTGTAACTAATGTGTTTAATATGGCTTGCTTGTTTTTTAAAAAGTTGTTCAGTATCCTTAGAACTCAGTGCTGATTTCTTTTTCTAGCAGGCCTTTTATATAGGACATCTCACTTTCTCCTGGCTCTCTACTACTAGCATGAGGTCTCTGAAAAAATCAAGACAGCCAAATAATTTGTTATAGAATAGCCTATGTAGAGGGACAGGGGAGGAGTCATATTCCAAGAGGGAAAGACCTTTGAGCCAGGCTCAATTTGTAGAGGCTGTTGAATGAAAATGAGAGAGAGAGAATGCACACTTTATTGCACTATTAAAGCAAAATTCTGACAATAACTTCTAAAAATGATTCCACTCTTATACACTGAGAATATGACAGACCTTCCAAAAGTATAATTTCTTACATGAACGTCCAGGTATATAAGGAAAAATAACTATTTCATACCAATATCTTCAGCCGCCTTTATTGTTGGTTCACCACATAGATTTTTATCAGAATCGCAGAACATTAATTTTTTAAATTAGCTACCATTACAACTAGCTTGAGAAGAACTTTCTTTTTAATAATTCGACCCAGATGCATTCTAGATACTCCAGTGTTACGAATCGATGGCTTCATGAGGAGCCGCTGTTGACGCATGCTATCTCTGGACACACTGACAGGAAATGTTTTCTTACACCTGTTTTCCTCCTGCTTTTCCTTGGTAGGACTTAGTTCCTTGGCATAGTTCAGTATCAATGGCATTCATAGAGAAGTGTTACAAAAACCCAGCTTATTCCAACTTGTGAATTATTTGGCACCCAGGAACCAGGTCTTACAATCTTCAACCCACTTTTTCCTAACATGGCCCCTTTTCTGAAATGTTTATTTATATATGATGTAGGCCTGGGGAAAGGACATGGACTTTCAAAGAAAATATTCTCCAATAGATCTCTGAACTCCAGAGAACCTTCTGACTAAATCTGAAAGAATTCCACTGTGCTCTGATAACATCCTTTAATAATGAAGGAAAAGATATTTTTCCCCTAGGAGGATTTTGTAGTGAAAGAGATGGCATAAATTTTTTTAAATGTTGTTTATAATCTAATTTGTTTTTTTCATTTGTGGGGTGTGTCTTAAATCCTAAATGGTACATCCTTTTCAAAATACTTCTAGTAATAAAATGTTTCTGAAGTTATGTTGTAAATATCATTGGACTATGTTTAATAATGTTAAGTTGATCCCACTTCCCCTGAAATTATATACATAAATGCTGAAAGTATAAATTTCCATATACAACTTCATGGAACATTTTTCTTCCAAGTGTGCATTTGCTAGAATTTGCATTGAAAGGTTTTGGAAGGAGCCTGTTGGTATGAATCCTGTGTGAGCAACACTCAGATTTGTTGCATACTGAACAGCATGCTAAACCTCACTTCACAAGCTTAGATTTCTCATCTACCATCTTGAGCTGAATTTAAAATGTTACTGCAGTTTATTATGTCACCTGTTCGTCAAACACTGATGCAAAGCTTAGTTTTCAGTGTGAAGGACCCATGACTAGAGAAGGGAAGAAGAAAGGGTCAAGCAGACCTCATTAAAGAGTGTATGGGCAAGAAAACACATCAGATGTCTTGATAGGTTTTTTAAAGTCCTGTTAGACTTGTCATGATTTCCAAAACACTAAATGCCATCTAGTATTTTGGACCCTCCAAAATTACAGTAGAATATTATTATGGGTCATCTTAATTGGAAATATACAGGAAAATCCTGATGATTAATGTAGACTAGTGATAGCTCTCACACATTTATATAACCTATGTTGAAAAGAAAGAAGAAAGGCAGGAAGGAAAGAAGGAAAAAGAGCGGAGAGAGAGGAACAAGAAAACACGTGGATTTGTGGAAATGAAAATTTTTAAATTACTAATTTGCAAGAATGGGTAAGAAAAATACCGAGTATGAACATAAGTGCTTTCAATTCCGTTTGTCTCTTAATCCTTCTCAGTCCGTGGCCAGTTTTGAAACTTGGTGTAACTTCCTTCCTTTATTCCTCCCTCCCTTGCTCCCTCCATCCCTTCTTGCCAGCCTCCTTCCCTTCCTCTCTCCTTGAGTTTCCTTCTTCTTTCTTGTTCCCTCCCTCCCTCCCTCTCTCTTTTTTTCCCTTAGTTTCCCCGGAAGCACATATACCAGCCATTTGAATGCTTTCTGCTCATAGATACTGCCAAGCCCCCTCACCCAGACTGCTGACTAGATTTGGTAGAATGGAATGAGAAACATAGACTTTGTGTCTGTGGCGGCCACCTCTGATGTTGCAGATTTTTGCCGTGATTATGCACTCCAGCCGAGGGACGCTAGAGAGGTTGAAATTTCAACTGTGGGATTTGCCATTTTGGAATTTGCAGTAATGTACTGGATATGCTAACAGCAGCCTGGCTAGCCGCCACTTCACAAGGAAGTATTTAAATATACACGTGTAATATGAAGAAAATTGCATTAGATCATAAGGGATGAATTATTTTGTAAATGACTATACCATCAAATACCATACCTGATATCAATCATCTTCATCAGACAGTGTCTGTGTATGTAAGTAGATAAACAAAAAAGCAGGAGTTTATTTCTCTCTAATGTATCCTTGACTCTCTAGCGGTGACCTCTGAAATGTCTCTTCTGATCCAGACTTGTTTGAATCATGTGGAACATTTTAGATTTGTCTTTTCTCTGCAAGTTTTTTTTTGTTAAGTACCATAACATATTGAACCAAATAGTTTTGCTTGCTTTCTATTGATGACACATGATTTTGGCTTTTATCTTCAGTGGAAAATCAATGTGTCACATGGCGTTCACTAAGAAAAAGGTATGGGGCCTCTTTGTAATTCTTTGTCAGATGGTTGCTTTATCTTGATTTATGCCTTCAAACTTTTTCCCATTCAGCAGAAAATATTGTGTCGCTATCTGTGAGAGCAAAGCGATCTATACCAATTTATGCTCTAAGTGTAGCCTCCTTCCAGAACTGCTTATGGAACATATCAACTCACTATAGATTAGGGACATAATGGATTCTTCTTTCTTAAAAGTGTCAGATTGACAATTTTAGTTCATATACAAGCTTTTATATTGACATTAAAACAATATTTCTATGTAAAGTAAAATATTGTAGTTGATTATTATTCGAGGGCCTCCCAGAATTTCAAGGTCTGAAAATAAATTCAATGTTCCTGGTGGTAACAAAATTGCTCCTACTTCCTTGTATCAGGACTGCCATTTGGAACTGCTGGGGAAGCTCTTTTCAGAAATTATTTTCAAAACAGCATTGTTGCCTTTTGCCAAACTGAAATCTGGTTGTAAACTTTTGAAAACTAGTTCCTTGGAATGGAATTCAAGTTGTCTTCTAAGCAATTTTTTTTAACTCAAACATACATTCTATCTTGCTTTATTATGTCACTATTTGTGTACGAAACATATTTCTATTTTTACCATTTTCAATTTATTTACATTTACATTTACATTTGTGTGTATATATATACACACATACATACACTTTAAGTTCTGGGATACATATGCAGAACTTGCAGTTTTGTGAAATAGGTATACATGTGCTGTCGTGGTTTGCTGCACCCATCAACCCGTCATCTACATTAAGTATTTCTCCTAATGCTATCCCTCCTCTTTCCTTCCTACCCACTGACAGGCCCCAGTGTGTGATGTTCCCCTCCCTGTGTCTATGTGTTCTCTTTGTTCAACTCCCACTTATGAGTGAGAACATGTGGTGTTTGGTTTTCTGTTCTTGTGATAGTTTGCTGAGAATGATGGTTTCCAGCTTCATCCATGTCTCTGCAAAAGACATTAATCCATCCTTTTTTATAGCTGCATAGTATTCCATGGTGTATATGTGCCACATATTCTTTATCCAGTCTATCATTGATGGGCATTTGGGTTGGTTCCTAGTCTTTGCTATTGTGAATAGTGCTGCAATAAACATATGTGTGAATGTGTCTTTATAGTAGAATGATTTATAATCCTTTGGATGTGTACCTAGTAATGAGACTGTTAGGTCAAATGGTATTTCTAGTTCTGGATCCTTGAGGAATTGCTACACTGTCTTCCACAATGGTTGAACTAATTTACACTCCCACCAACAGTGTAAAAGCATTCCTATTTCTCCACATCCTCTCTAGCACCTGTTGTTTCCTGACTTTTTAATGATTGCCATTCTAACTGGCGCGAGATGGTATCTCATTGGACCAGGGGTGATGAGCTTTTTTTTTTTTTTCTTCGAGACAGCCTCACTCTGTCACCCAGGGTGGAGTGCAGTGGCACAATTTCGGCTCACTGCAACCTCCACCTAATGGGTTCAAGCAATTCTCCTGCCTTAGCCTCTTGAGTAGCTGGGATTACAGATATATACCACCACGCCTGGCTAAAGTTTTTTTTTGTGTGTTTTTGGTAGAGACAGAGTTTCACCGTAGTGGCCAGGCAAGTCTCAAACTCCCGACCTTGTGATCCACTCGCCTTGGCCTCCGAAAGTGATGGGATTACAGGCGTGAGCCACCACGCCCAGCCTATGATGAGCTTTTTTTCATGTGTTTATTGGCCGCATAAATGTCTTCTTTTGAGAAGTGTCTGTTCATATCCTTTTCCCACTTTTTGATGGGGTTGTTTTTTTCTTGTAAATTTGTTTAAGTTCCTTGTAGATTCTGGATATTAGCCCTTTGTTAGATGGATAGATTGCAAAAATTTTCTCCCACTCTGTAGGTTGTGTGTTCACTCCGATGATAGTGTCTTTTGCTGTGCAGAAGCTATCTTTAGTTTAATTAGATCCCGTTTCTCAATTTTGGCTTTTGTTGCCACTGCTTTTGGTGTTTTAGTCATGAAGTCTTTGCCTATGCCTATGTTCTGAATGGTATTGGCTAGGTTTTCTTCTAGAGTTTTTATGGTTTTAGATCTTATGTTTAAGTCTTTAATCCATCTTGAGTTAATTATTTTATAAGGTGTAAGGAAGGGGTCCAGTTTCAGCTTTCTTCATATGGCTAGCCAGTTTTCCCATCACCATTCATTAAATAGTCAATCTTTCCCCATTGTTTGTTTCCGTCAGGTGTGTCAGAGATATGTTGTATATTTCATGGTACAATGCCTTCTGTCAATGGGGAAAAATAACAAGCATATATGGGATGAATGAAGTCTGCTATGGTTAAGGTTGAGAATATTTACTGATCCTTGAGTTCAGTCTCCAGGAATGTTGGAAATAGAGAGTGGAGATAATGGAGATAAAGAAAAGTTCTGAAAATGACACTTCCCATAGTGTCAAAATTGTGATCTATTGGAGAATTCTGTGATACATCAAAATCTCTGTTTATACTGATGTTTGTTATTGTGTATGAGCATATCTTTATCAGGTGTAGGCTATTTCTATACTTTCATGTCTTTAAATCAATGTTTCTATTCACATATGTATATGTGCAAATAGAAGCATGTTAATATTATATATATTTTTTTTCTGTCATTACCATGATTGCTATGATTATCATTAGCATGTATTATTAGTGTGACCGAAGTATCATCAGTATCAGTTTCTTTCTAACTGCAGTGCTCCTGTAATGCTTCATTTCTACAGAGCCAACCTACACCCACCGTTTCCCTGACTATAACTTTACCTAAAGTATAAGCCCTTATAAAGCCATGAAAGCCTACCAAGAATTGTCAAAGAAGCTAGGCAGCAGCCAGGCTCTGCCTTAGGAAAAGACTTTACTTTTTATTATCATGTGCAGTACTTAACTACTTGTTTTGACCTCTAAGATTTTGCTCTCCTATATTTCTATCCCCTGGCTTTCTGATATTTCATGTGATTATATTTGAAATTTTAACCTTGCTTTTCTTTTTGGAATCTCTGATATCTCTGCTGCCACAGGTAATGACAGGTTCCTCTCTAACTGTTGGTGTTATCCCTGGTCAGATTATTACTGATGACAGAAGTAGATGTTTTACGTGGATTCTCTCGATATCAGAAACAAATACAGATATCACAACTCAAAAATGACAGACTGATAACCATTATGAACTTAGATGCAACATTCTTAATACAATATTAGCAAAGTGAGTCTAGGAATATTTAAAAATAATAATGTGTTTTAACCAAGTGGGGCTTATCTCAAGTTGGTTTCAACAACTGAAAATCTACCATGCTGACAGAAAAAAGAAAAATCACGTGACACTCTCAATAGATGCAAAAAAGGAATTTACAAAATGTAACACATTTTTTAAATTAAAAACTCCCAGCAAACTGAGGATAGAAAAGTACATTTTCAAACTGATTATGTGTTTACAGAAAATCTATAGCAAACATCTTACTTAAAATGGTGAAAGCCTTAATACTTTCTACATAAGATTATGAAAAATGCAATGATGTCCTCTCTCCCTAGTTCTTTAAAGTATTGCATTCAATATTAAATAAGTGGAAATATATACCAAGTTCATTGATAAATATTTAATACTTATGAGATGATAATTCTCCTGAAATTGATCTCTAGATTCAGTGGAATTCCCATGAAACCTTATAGGTCCTTTTGGATAAATTACAAAACTGATTCTAAAACAGGGAGAAAGAAAGAAGGGAAGGAAGGAGGAATGGACAGAAAGAAGAAAGAAATAAAGAGAAAAGAAAAGAAAATAAGAAATAAGTGACACCCAAGTTGGGAAGAAAGAAAAATACTATTCTCACATGATGTAAACATATACACAGAAAATCCTTAGGCATCTGCAGAAGTGTGCTAGAGGTATGAAGTGAATTTAACAAAGTTGTAGGATGAAAGATCAATAAATAAAATCAATTGTGTTTCTATACACAATCAACACCAATTAGAAAATAAAATTATGTAAGCAATTTAACTTATAATAGCCTCAAAAATAATAAAATAATTCAGAATAAATTTAATAAAAGGTATGCTGATCCAAAATTTCTAAATCACTAATACGAGAGATTGAATAGGTAGAAATATGTATCAAGTTCATTGGTAAATATACATGTCATACTTATTAGATGATAATTCTTCTGAAACTGATCTCCAGATTTGGCACAATCCCAATCAAACCTATAGGCCTTTTTGGAGAAATTACAAAGCTGATTCTAATTTTTTTTTTTTAAATATGGAAGTCCTAGAATAGCCAGAGCATGTTTTAGAAAGAAGAATAAAGTTGGAAAACTTTCCAAATTTCAAGACATATTGTAAAGCTACACTAACCAGTACAGTAAACTTACTGGCATGAAGAAGACATATATATCAGTGAAACAGAATAAATAATTTAGAAATATATCCAGCCTTACATGGCCAAAGTTGCCAAAATAATTCAATAAGGAAATCAATGTCTTTATAAAGATGGTACTAATAAAATTGGATATTAAATGGAGAATATGAACTTCAGAATTACCTCACACCATATCCTCAAGTTAACTCAACATGTATTTTATACATAATGTAAATATAAAAAGTATAAAGCTTACTGAATAGGAAAAATTTTTAATAATCTTACTATAGCTAAAAATTTTTTAGATAAGAAAAGGATGGATGAAAATGGAAAAAAATAGTAAGTTGGACTTCATGAAATTAAGACTTTTGCAATTTAAAACATAGCATCAAAAAATGAAAAGGCAAACCACAGATTGGGACAGAATAATTTTAAATATGTCTGATAAAGAACTTTCATCTAGAATGTACACATAACTAAAAAACTAAATAACAAAACACAAATAACTCATTTAACATAATATTTTGACCTAAATGGACCAAATATTTGTACAGATATTTTAATTTAAAAAGAGATGATGTCCAATACACAAATGAAAAGATACTTAACATTACCCGTCATCAGGGAAATGCAAGTTAAAACCACATTGAGGTACCACTGTACACCCACTGGAGTGGCTGACACGAGCAGAACTGACCATACCACATGATGTGAAGAATTGCTATTCACACCTGGCTAGTGGGACTTCAAAATGGTACAGACATTTTGGAAAGCAGTTTGGCAGTTTCTTTTAATGTTAAACTTAGTACTGATCATATAACCAAATAATTCCACTGCGACTCAAAATAAATAAAAACATATCCGTACCAAGCCTCATCCTTGAAGTTCATAGCAGATGTGTCCATCAACTTGTAAATGGATAAACCAGTTGTAGATGGAGTACCACTCAACAATAAAAAGGAGCAAACTGATACAACAGCAATATAAATGAATATCAAAAGCATTATGCTCAGTGAAAGAAGCTAGACATGAAAGACACCAATGTATCATTCCACTAATAGGATACTCTAGAAAATGCAAACTGTAGAAACAGAAGCAGATTAGTGGTTGCCTGTGTTCAGGAATGGAGAAAAGATCAAATGCAAAACAGCAAAAGAAAACATTTTGTGATGATGCAGATTTTCTGTATCTTGATCATGATTGTGGTCAAATGATGATATTCATCTGCCATAACCCATTAAATTGCACATTGAAAAGGGTGAATTTTACTGTGTGTACATTATACTTAAATGGAGCTGTAAATATGTTTGGAGCTTATCTGTGAACATTAGTTGCAGAGCAGGAGTTATTTTTCTAGAGTGGAAATCTGCTGAGTGCCAACTTGAGAAGGGTTGAGAAAAATTAGAACCTTCTTCCAACACATTTCAGTTAGAACACTCTTAGGATGTCGTTACAGCTGTGCTCTATATTGGAGTCTCTGATGAAATCACATGTCTAACAATCTCAGCATGCCTTTAGTCAACAGAATATACTCGTGTTTTCTTTTTTTACTATAAAGGATATACCAAACAACTTTTTCAAGACTTTACTTCAAAAAGGCACGTAGTTTTGCAACATTTTTGGTAAGTCTTTAATTATTTCAAAATGAAAAATTGAAAATAAAATGCAATTATTTACTCAGGCCCCCCACAAAAAAGGCCTGTACGGGGAATGCATGTGGTGTGTGTGTGTGTGTGTGTGTGTGTGTGTGTGTAAGTGTGTGATTTGAAGAATTGAAAAAATTTTAGTGGGGTTTTGTAGCATCACTTTGATAGCATCCTGTAATTTTGAATTGTGTTAGAAATAAAAATAAAGTGAATACACTGATAAAAGAATTTGAAAAGAATTTGCATTATTGCCTAAATTATGTGTGGTTTCCACAGTGGCATGAATCGAGCATCTTTAACCTACATAACAATATATCAGAATGTATTAGGTAAAAAATAAGTAAACTAGTATAACAAAGTTAAATATTTCTAAAGGAAAATTATAGCTTTATTTTTTTTCCTGAACTGTTTTGAGGAGATACTTACACCAAAAGATATTATCATTGATCAATGAAACTTTTTCAGAATTTGCTTGTGTCCCACCAATATTTGATTACATAGTGCTTCTGTGAGTTCCATTTCATTAATTTAGCATTGACAGGAGAGAAGGCAATGGCTCTGCAGCCTCTCTTGATGTGGCATGATCCTGGTTCCGCTGGCTGATATCTATTAGAAGCATGGCCTTAATCATGCCTTTCATGCTTCTAACTTGATTTGCATTTGTTGTGTAATCCAAATTTATTCTCTCGTTTAGTCACTTCCACCCATAGAAAAGCAGGTCTTTTTCATTTCTCCTTCACCATTGCCCCCATTTTTTCTTTTTGTCCTCCCATGATGAAAAACAAGACAGAAACAAACTATAACAACAACAGACACCTTTTGTCTGTGGTCACCAATGCATTGTAGCACTAAACTTTGTTCAAAATCTCTAGATCTGACCTCTATATCTGCTGTTCCCAGAGTTTTTCAATGTATTCTCTAGACTGCTGTGACCCATTGACAGAACGTCTAGCTATATTTAATTGAAAGTTATTACTGTCTGATATGGCTTGGCTGTGTCTGCACCGAAATCTCATCTTGCACTGTAGCTCCCATAATTCACATGTTGTGGGAGGGACCCAGTGAGAGGTAAGTGGATCATGGGGGCAGTTTTCCCCACACTGTTCTAGTGGTAGTGAATAAGTCTCATGAGATCTGATGGTTTTATAAGGGGAAACCCCTTTCGCCTTTCACTTGGTTCTCATTTGCTAAATCATGCCTCTCAGCTGATTCTCTCTAGAATTTATTCTCAGGAGATCTAATTAATAACTTGTCAAGCTGATGTCCATCCTTGGGGACAACTCGTATCTGAAGAATGGTCAGTGAAAGGTATTAAAACTCCATACTCCTGCCTCAATTTAGGGCAACTCTGAAGGGTCACCCCAGCTTCTCAGCTCCCCCTTGAGATTAGCTGAGGTATTTGTTGTGACTGCCTCACATCTCAACTCCCTTTATCCAATTCAGCTTTTTCGCCACAGTTGTTGGTTCCTAGGATTTTACCCAGTTAAATGTTCTCTACACAAATCTCTATCTCAAATCTGCTTTACAGGGAATGTGGCCTCAGACAGGTTTTCATTAGGCTCTGGACATAACTCTCATTAGTCATTGATATGATTCGGCTGTGTCTCCGGCCGAATCTCACCTTGATTGTAATTATCCCCGCATGTCAAGGATGGAGTCAGGTGGAGATAATTGAATCATAGGGGCGGGTTCCCCCTACTGTTCTCCTGGTAGCGAATAAGTCTCACCAGATCTGATGCTTTTAAAATGGGAGTTTCCCTACACAAGCTTTCTTCTCTGCTACCATTTAAGATGTGCCTTTGCTTCTTTTTTGCCTTCTGCCGTGACTGTGAGGCCTCCCCAGCCATGTGGAATTGTGAGTTCATTAAACCTCTTTCCTTTATAAATTACCCAGTCTTGGGTAGGACTTTATTAGCAGCATGAGAACAAACTAGTACAGTCTGTTCTATAAGCCCAAGTCGGATCACAGAGTCCCGCTTTCTGTTTTTTTTTTCTAGCCCATATTTCTACTAAAACTTGACTCATATAGACTTAAAACAAAATAATTAAGCATGGCTAATATTTATTTAATATTTTATACGTGTCAGGTACTGTATTTTGTAACTTATCTTTTAATAATCTTTCCAAATCTCTAAAAGGAGAATTCTGCTCTTTTATAGAGAAAATAAGGATGGCTCTGAAAATGTTAGTATTAGTGGAAGTAGGGTGAGGGACATAGGGGGCACTTTGTGTTATTTGTGCATTTTACTATCAATCTAAAATCAGGTCAAAATAAAAATTAAAAAAATGAGTAGTAGAAGCAGGTTGTTAAGATTTTCAGTGTGACTCTAGAATTTTTTTGTTTGTTGTTTATTTTGGAGTGTAGTGGTATTATCTCTGCTCACTGCAACCTCCACTTCCCAGGCTCAAGCAATTCTCCCCCTCAGTCTCCCAAGTAGCTCGGATTATAGGTGCCCCCCCCCCACACCCAGCTAATTTTTGTATTTTTTTTTTTTAGTAGAGATGGGGTTTCAGCATGTTGGCCAGGCCAGTCTCCAACTCCTGACTTCAAGTCATCCGCACGCCTCAGCCTCCCGAAGTGCTGGGATTATAGGCATGAGCCACCACTCCTGGCCCAAAGTTCATATTTTAACTACTAACCTAAATTATTTTAAAAACAAAAGCCTCCTTGGACTCAAACCAGGTCAGAGTGACATGATCATGTGCCTGTTTTGTGCAGGGTGAAGTGAGATTATTATCTAGGAAATAGCTGAAATGTCTTGTTGTGGGCATAAATATTTAATATAAATTCTCAGCTTCATATTAGCACTTAGATTATAATTATCTAAAGAATAGAGAACAATTTCATATAATTTTCAGTGTATCAGGCGAATCAAAAGTATACATACAAGCATGCAGATGAATTTCAGTGAATATAGTGGTGACAATGCTCAACAGAATATGTGTCCCCCACCCCATCCCTGCTTCTTGCTCTTTCACTGTCCTAAAGATAGAACAAAATGGTTCAGGCATCCAGCTTGTCCCCCCCACACTTCACACTTTTACTTAATAGCAGCTTATCTTTAACACTTTGTCATCTTTAAGATGTTGCTAATTCTTTCTGGTAGATCCCAGGACTGAGGATGAGGAAGAATGATTTTATTTAAATAAAGTTGCTTAATTAAAAAACAATTTTTTTTTAGTTTTAAAATATTTTCATTATTTTATAAAATTTTTGTGGGTACATAGGAGGTTTATATATTTGTGGGGTACATGAGATGTTTTGATACAGGCATGCAGTGTGAAATAATCACATCATGAGGAATGGGCTTTCCATCCCCTCAAGCATTTATCCTCTGAGTTAAAAACTATTCAATTGGCTGGGCGCGGTGGCTCACGCCTGTAGTCCCAGCTCTTTGGGAGGCCAACGGGGGCGGATCGCCTGAGGTCAGGAGTTTGAGACCAGCCTGGCCAACATGATGAAACCCCATCTCTACTAAAAATACAGAAATTAGCCAGGTGTGGTGGCGAGTGCCTGTCATCCCAGCTACTCGGGAGGCTGAGACAGAAAAATCATTTGAACCTGGGAGGTGGAGGTTACAGTGAGCCGAGATCATGCCATTGTACTCCAGCCTGAGTGACAAGAGTGAAACTCCATGTCAAAAACAAACAAAAATCAATTACATTCTTTAAGTTATTAAAATTAAACATTGTAAATGATTTTTTTTCCCAAAGCTTTTTCAGAGAGAAAAAAAAGTAGAAACAAAGACACTTTCTACTGATTTCCAACATGGTGACTGTATTTCTAGCATGTGTTAAGGTGAAAAATTGATTTTATGTTTAATACAAAACATAGCATAATGTAATGAAAAGCAAGATTGTAATGATGAAGGAAAATAACATTAGTGCTAATTTTTTTCAATTTGAAGCATTGGATTAAAATGAATTAGGTTATATTCCAACATGTTTATATTGAATTTCTTTTTTCTCCAATTGGTTTCTTTTTATTAGTGGGGGAGTGTTGCATTTGTATAAGGTTTCCCTATTATATTCAATTGTTTTGAGATGCTTTTAATATGAAGTTTTTATGTTTTCTTTTTGATGTATACATGTTATGCTTTTATGCTGAATTTGATAATTGGTGCTGTATATGCAAAGCAAATGTAATTTCCCAGCTTTTATTTTTTAAAGCCCTGGGAAGCAACATAATGAAGTAGAAATAGTATCAAGACAGGAGTTAGAATACCTGGATTCTAAAATTTAAATTAAATTAGGATCTAGTGACATTATAGGTGTTCCTTGATCTTCTGATGACCTGGTTCCTCAAAAGAAAAATAAAATAATCTATAAATTGTTTCTAATTCTAAAACTCTATCAATCCTATTTTTAAAATTATAATTAGTTGAACTCTATAAGGTCACAAAAATCCCTAAGAAACTAAAATAAAATTTTATCATATCTTAAAAATACTCTGATCTTTTTTTATATGCTGACATGAATTCTAATTATTTTTGAGCCCCTAAAAAACATTTAAGATCACAGTTTATGTTTTATTACTGACTTTCAGATAATTAACATTTTACTGATAGATATGAACAAATCTACTCTAACAGAGATAGTCATTAGTTTATTTCTCTCTTTTCAGTATCAATAAAAAGTATCGATTTACCAATAACAATGAATTAATTGCCTGAAATAAATGAAACGTAAGCAGCAAAAGTGAACCTTTGAGTATAACTCTTCTTGTAAACATTGACTTAGTTCAAAGGGAGCTTATCTTTAAAAAAAAAGCGCTAATTCATGTCTATTGGTATAGATATAATCTTTTGTTCCTTGAAAATAGATCCTACTATACTCCAGACACTATGCCACTTGGTGCAGATATTAACACAAATAGCAGGTGATCATTGTCCTCATGGAGTTTATTTTAAAGAGAACAAAGTGAGACAAAGGCACACAAGCAAAGAACTACAATACAAAGGGGATGGCATCTGACTCAGCATGGAGGTGTCACGGAAGGTGTTGTTTTGCTTAGGTTTTGAAGTGTGGGTAGGAGATGGCCCATGTTGAGAGTGGGAACTGGGAATTAAAAAGATGAGGAGGTCTCTGCAAATCTACATGGATGGGAAGTAGCATGCTGATGTGGGAAACAACTAAAAAGTTCCAGAATGCATGGTTTATAAAGCGTGAGTCAGAGAGGGCTAGACCAGTAGCCAGATCAAGGATATCTCACATGTTATAGTCATGAATTAGTGCATTGACCTGCAGGCCATGGGAGTCACTGAAGGTTTCAGTCAGGTAAGTGAGCTGATCAGAACAGTCCTTTAGATAGGCCGCTCTTTTGGCTGTAAGGGGGACACGTTTGAAGTAGGGCTATAGCTAAAAATATACAGACACTTCCTCTTGTCTACAGCCCTGCTGGCATCTGTTGTATTTTGACTTTTTAATAATAGCCATTCCAACCGGTATGAAATGGTATCTCATTGTGTTTTGATTTGCATTTTTCTGATGATTAGTGATTCTAAGCATTTTTTTTTCGTGTATTTGTTGGCCATTTGTATATGTTCTTTTGAGAAGTGTTTGTTCATGTCCTTTGCCCATTTTTTAATTGGGTTATTTTTTTTTCTAATTGATTTAAGTTCCCTGTAGATTCTGGATACTAAAAAACAAACAAAAACCAGAAGTAAATAAATTCTCAGGACACACACACCCAGACCCACACCCACAGAGAGAGAGAGAGAGCGCCTCGGTAACAGGCCAACAACCACCAGGGTCTAAACTGGGAACACTTTCTAGTACAGAATGAATGGAAAGGATTCATGAAATATCTAGAAAGTAACGTTAATGAGATTTACATGTATGGAGTGAATGAGGAGAAACGGATCATTCAGGATTCTGGTGGGAATAACAGGGGGAGCCATTAGTTGAAATTTTGAAGTGGGAGAAGGAGAGGGAGTTTTAGGGAGAAAGATGAGTTTTTTTAGGTATTTCAAACCCTTGAAGCTTCTATGGGACATCGAAGTGGAAATAACAGTCTGTGGGTTGGGACAATAAAGAAAGAAATTGGTTGAAGACTAGGGGAAGAGTATAGAGCAAAGAAATATTTAAGATAATAAACATAGAGAGATAGCTGAAAATGTGGGACTGGATTACAAAGGAAGAATGATTTAGTTATGAAGCCCAAGGGCTGACAGGAATGGGTGACTACTCGAGGAGTTCATATGCATCTGTTATTGTATGAATAAAAAAAATTATCTGTTCCTTCCTAAAGATATCTTCAACCTGTTTTTGGATACATATGGGCACTGCTTTTCATTCTCTTAGCCCCATTTCTTATTTTAGCCTCTGCTGTAGCAATCAGTTCTGCACAGGCTTTGACCCAGGCTTTGACTAGTTGGTGCAGGTGTGATATGACACTTACCTGGAATGGCCCACAGTTTGTGGCTGCTCTCACTTAAGCAGGTGGGATGCTCATGTAGGTGTAACCTAGAAGCTTGGTAGAGTTTATGCCCATGGGGCAACCTGTGACCACTCAAAAATAAAGCCCTTTCCTCCTCCCAGATTGAGGAGTCTTGCATTATGTAATAAAACTCCTTAGAAGGCCTATTAGGTTCCAATACAGCATTAGGCAACTTGATAAGGTATCCCATCATCAGCCTTCCTTTCTTCCCTCATTCCTCTGCCTCTCACTCTTTCTTCCTAAGTTAACTTCTTAGATAAAATGCCAACTTTCTATATTTTGTTTCACATCAGGGAAAATAATTGTATATCCCATTTCAAAAGCACATAAAAAGGTTACTGTATAGAAAATTTGTCTTTAATAGATTAAGGTGTAATTTTCCAAATACTTTAAAATTTTATTTCAGATACGTTTTTCATTTTTATAAGCTTCATCTAAAAGCAGAGTTCACCTAAGAATATACCTAAGAGCATATTACATAGAATATATTTTATATTTCAGTAGTTTAGCTAGGATTCTTTCAAAATTGAGAGGATCTACAAATATTTCTAACACATTAGTTTTTAGTCTTAAGGCTGAGTCAAGAACAAAGCTCCTAAACTTTGCATTGGTGATTGAGAACATTTTAAAATTGTTATTTAATTCATTAATTGATTTTTAAAAAATTTTCACATTGTAATTATATAGATTTATAGGATACAATTTGATGTTTCAATGAATATGTATGTTGTCTAATGATCCAATAAGGATACTTAGTGTATTAATTACCTCATGCATTCATCAAGTCTTTTTAATAAGAAATTTCAAAATCCTTTCTTCTAGATACTTTGTAATATACAATACTTTACTTTTAACTATAGTCACCCTGCTTTGCAAAGAACACTTCAACTTATTCTTCCTATATAATTGTGATTTCATAACTGTTAACCAATCTATCTCCATTTTGCCCTCCCCACTTCTTCCTCACTGTTTGGTAACCACTATTCTACTCTACTTCTCTATTAACTTTTTTTTTTTAAGATTTCACATATGAGAGAGATCATGCGGTATTTGCTTTCCGTGTCTGGCTTATTTCACTTAACATTGTATCCTGCAGGGTCATCCATGTTGTTGCAACTGGCAGAATTTCATTCTTTTTTTATGGCTGAATAGTAGTTCATTGTGTGTGTGTCCATATACATATATATATATATAATTAATTTTATGTATATTATAATTACACATAAAATTATATATAATTATAGTTATAATTATATGTAATTATACATATTATAATATATTATACGTAATATATATAATATACATAATATACGTTATGTATATTATACATAATATACGTTATGTATATTATATATGTATATATGTATTATATATGTATGTATATATTATAAGTTATATATTATATATAATATACATAATATGTTATGTATATTATATACATAATATATATTATGTATATAATATACATAACATATTATGTATAGCATATTATGTATAGCATATTATGTATAGCATATTATGTATAGCATATTATGTATAGCATATTATGTATAGCTATATTATGTATAGCATATTATGTATAGCATAATATAGCATATTATGTATAGCATATTATATATAGCATATACATAACATATTATGTATAACATAACATATTATGTTAATATACGTAACATATATGTATATAATATACATAACATATTATGTATACATAACATATTATGTATATTATATATAATATATATTATGTATATAATATACATAACATATTATGTATAGTATACATAATAAATATGATATATAATATACATAATATATATTATATATAATATACATAGTATATTATATATCATATATATTATATAATATACATAGTATATATTATATATATAATATATATTATGTGTAATATATATATTATATATAATATACATAATATATATTATATATAATATACATAATATATATTGTATATATATAATTCACTTGTTTGTTTTTAGACACATAGATTGATTCCATATCTGATTATTAGAAATAGTGCTACAGTAAACATAAGAGTGCAGATATTTTTCAAACACAATGATTTCATTTCCTATGGATGTATACCCAGTAGTGGGATTGCTGGGTTATGTGATCGAATGATTGTTGTTTTGTTTTTTTTTTATTTTTTAGCGAATTTCCATAAAGTTTTGCTTAATGGTTGTACTAGTTTACAACCCCATGAACAGTGTGTAAGTGTTCCCTTTTCTCCACTTCCTTGCCAACTCTTGTTGTCTTTTACCTTTTTGGTAATAGCCATTCTAATGGGTGAACTGGTATCTCATTGTGGTTTTGATTTGCATTTCCCTGATGGTTAGTGATGTTGAAAATGATTTTATTATATATTCGTCTTGACCATTTCTATATTTTCTCTTGTGGCATGTCTTTTAGTTTATTTTGTCCTTTTTTTTTTTTTGAGAAGGAGTCTTGCTCTGTTGCCCAAGCTGGAGTACAGTGGTGCAATCGGGGCTCACGGCAACCTCCATCTCCCTGGTTCAAGCAATTCCCCTGCCTCAGCCTGCTGAGTAGCTGGGGTTACAGGCACACGCCATCATGTTTGGCTAAATTTTTGTATTTTTAGTAGATAAATGATTTCACCATATTGGTCAGGCTGGTCTCAAACTCCTGACCTCAGGCAATCCACCTGCCTCAGCCTCCCAGTTTTGCCCATTTTTAAATAAGTTTTTTATGTTTTTGCTGTTGAGTTGTTTAAGTTTCTTATATAATCTGGGCATTAACTCCTTAGCAGATGTATAGTTTGCAAATATTGTATCCCATTCTGTAAGTTGTTTTTTCACTCTGTTAAGTTTCCTTTGCTGTGCAGAAGCATTTTAGTTTGATGAAACCCCATTTATCTATTTTTGCTTTTGTTGCCTGTGCTTTTGACGTCTCATTTAAAAAATCCTTGTACAACCCAAAGTTATAGAGAATTTCCCACATGTTATCTTCTAGTAGTTTTTCATAGTTTTCAATCTTACCTTTAGGTCTTTAATCGCATTTGAGTTGATTTTTGTATAAGGTAAAAGATAGGGGTCTGATTTCATTATCCCACATATAGATATCCAATCTTCTCAGTACCATTTAATGAAGACACTGTCTTTACCCCTGTGTGTGCTCTTGACTCCTTTTTTGAAAATCAGTTGACTTTAGGTATGAGAATTTATTTCTGAGCTGTATATTCTCTTCCGTTGGTCTATGTGTTTGCTTTATGGCAGTGCCATGCTGTTTTGCTTACTATGGCTTTGTAGTATATTTTGAAGTCAGGTAGTGTGGTGCCTCCAGCTTTGTTATTTTTGCACAGGATTGCTTTGGTTATTTGGGGTCTTTTCTGGTTTCATACAAATTTTAGGGTATTTTTTTCTATTTCTGTGAAGAATTTCATTGTTATTTTGATAGGGATTGCATTGAATCTGTAGGACATTTTGTTAGTATGGTCATTTCAATAGTATCAATTCTTCCATTCCATGAGTATATAGTGTCCATTTTTTGTGTATTGTAAATTTTTCCATCAGTGTGTTATAGTTTTCATTGAAGAGATCTTTCACGACCTTGATTAAATTTATCTGCAGATTTCTTGGTAGCTATTGTAAATGGAATTCCTTTCTTGATGACTTTTTCAGATAGTTCACTATTAGTGTATAGAAACACCACTGCATTTTCTGTGTTGATTTTGTATACTACAACTTTACTGAATTTATTTATGATTTCTAGTAGTTTTTGGTCAAGTCTTTAGGGTTCTCACTCTATATAAGTATATATAGAAAGAACCCTAAAGAGAGAGAGATCATATATATCTATATGATCATATATATAGATGTATACATATGTATGTGAGATCACATTTTCTACAAACAGAAACAATCTGACTTCCTTCTTTCCAGTTTGGATCCCTCTTATTTATTTCTTTTGTCTAATTGCTCTGGCTCTGACCTCCAGTACTATGCTAAATAGAAGTGGTAGAAGTTGACATCCTTGTCTTCCTCCATATCATAGAGGAAAAGCATTTAACTATTCACCATAAATAAGATGTTAGCTGTGGGTTTGTCACATATGGCCTTTACTGCGTTGAGGTACACTCCTATACCTACTTTCTTGACAGTTTTTATCATAAACGAATGTTGACTTTTGTCAAGTGTTCTTTTTGCATCTGTTGAAATGATCACATGGTTTTTGTTTTTCTTTCTATTGTGGTGGTGTATCATATTTACTGATTTGTGCATGTTAAGCCATCCTTTCATCCCTGGGATGAATCCCACTTGATTATAGTGAATACTCTTTTTAGTGTGCTGTCAAAGTCAGTTCACTTGTATCTTGTTGAGAATTTTTGTATCTATGTTCTTCAGGAATATTGGCCTGTTATTTTCATTTTGTGCATGTCTTTGTCTGGTTTTAGAATCAGGATATTGCGAGCCTCATAAGATGAGTATGGAAGTATTCCTTCCTCATTACTTTTGTGGAAAAGTTTGTGGAGAATTGGTAGTTATTCTTTAACTGTTTGGTAGAATTCAGCAGTGAAGACATCAGGTCCTGGGTGTTGGTTGTTGTTGTTGTTTTGATGGAAGATGTTTTATTATTGATTCAATTTCCAAACTCATTATTGATGTGTTCAGATGTTATATTTCCTCACAATTTAATCTGGGTAGTTGTATGTGTGCAGAAATTTATTCATTTTATTCTACATTATCAAATTTGTTGGCATATAGTTATGAGTAATGTCTTACAATCCCTTATATTTCTGTGGTGTATCAGTTGTAATGTCTCCTTTTTCATCTTTTATTTATTTGAATTTTCTCTCCTTTTGTCTTAGTTTAGCTAAAGGTTTGTCAGTTTTACCTTTACACTTTGTCTTATTTATCTTTTGAAATATTTTTTAGTGTCTGTTTCCTTTATATCTGCTGTGAGCTTTATTATTTCCTTCCTTCTACCAATTTTGGGTTTAGTTTGTTTTTGATGTTCTAGTTACTTGAAGTGTATAATTTTGCTTTGTGATTTGAAAATCTTTCTTCATTTTTGGTGTAGGCTTTTATTGCTATAAATTTCCCTCTTAGAACTGCTTTTGCTACGTTCCATAGGTTTGGGTATGTTGGATTTTCATTCTTACTTGTCTCAGCGACTTTTGAAATTTTCCTATTAATGTCTTAATGAGACCTATTGATTTCTTGGGTGCATGCTATTTAATTTCCATGTTTTCATAAAATTTCCAAGGGCTTTCCTGTTGTTGATTTCTGGCTTTATATCACTGTAATCAGAAAAGATACTTCATATGATATCTGTCTTCTTAAGTTTGTTAAGACTTATTATGTGTCATAATGTATGATTGGTCCTAGAGAATGTTTGGTGTACAGTTGAGAATAATTTGTATTCTGCAGCTGTTGGATGATGTATTAGTCTGTTTTCATACTGCTGATAAAGACATACCCGAGACTGGGTAATTTACAGAGAAAAAGAGGTTTAGTGGACTCATAGTTCCACGTGGCTGGGGAGGTCTCCCAATCATGATGGAAGGCGAAAGGCACATCTTACATGGTAGCAAACAAAATAGAATTGAGAACCAAGTGAAAGGGTTCCCCCTTATAAAACCATCAGATCTTGTTAGACGTATTCACTACCACAAGAACAGTATGGGGGAAACCGCCCCCATGATTCAATTATCTCCCACTGGTTCCCTCCCACAACATGTATGAATTATGGGAGCTATAATCAAGATGAGATTTCGGTGGGGATATACAGCCAAACCATATCAGGTGAGATCTTCTTTACCTGCTAGGTCCATTTGGTCTATGGTATAGTTTGAGTCTGTCATTTTTTGGTTGATTTTCTCTTCATATAATCTGTCCATTTTTAAAGTGGAGTGTTGAAATTTCCTACTAATATTGTATTGCAGTCTATCTCTACCTTTAAATCTAATATTTGCTTTACATATCTGGTTGTTCTGGTGTTGGGTACATATATAGTTACACCTAAGTAACATATATGTTACGTCCTCTTATTGAATTGGACCTTTTATCATTTCTTTATACAGTGACATTCTTTTTTTATATAGTTCTTTTATTTAAAGCCTTTTAAAATATGACATGACTGTGGCTACTCCTGCTTGCTTTTCATTTGTTTGCATAAAATATATTTTTCCATCTCTTCACTTTCAGTCTATTTGTCTTTAATAGTGAGGTAAGTATCATGTAGGCAGCACATAGGTGGCTTTTGCTGTCTGAATCCATTCATCCACTTTATATCTTTTAAGTAGAGTTTAATCCACTTCTATTCAAGTTTATTATTGATAAATTAGGACTTCCTTCTACCATTTCATTACTTGTTTTTTAGATTACTTGTTCACTTCTTCCTTTCTTATTGTTCATCTCTCTAGTTTGGTGGTTTTCTGTGGTGCTAAGCTTTGTTTCTTTTCCCTTTTTTGGGGTGTGTGTGTGTATCTGCTGTAATTTATTTCTTTCTGGTAAGTGAAACTAACATACAGAGTCCTGTATTTGTAACAGACTATTTTACACTGATAACAACTTAACATCTGTCACATAAAAATACTCTTGACTTCTCCCCCTCACACACACAATTTATACTTTTGTTACGTTACATTGCATCTTTATGAATGGTAGACTCAATGGAACATAGGATCTATGTCACAACTAAATCAACTATTTAGTGGCAGCATTAAAGCAGCCCAAAGAATGTGAAAAACTGGTGTGGGTGTATTTAACTTTTTAAAAACTATGTTTCATAATGTTTTCATTAAAAAGTCTTTATCAGTTTGCTAATGCCTAATTTTTACAACCAGCCACCATAGATTTTACAGGATAAATATATTATTTCAGTGGTAATTGAAGCAGAATTTTTGTTGCTCTTCTTACCCTTAGAGATTGTGTATTATCCTCAGACGTAATTCTTTGATTTTTTTTCTTTTCATGTTGTTACACATAGTTACCAACAGTCAACGTGAGAATAACCTTTGAATATTTTCAAGCATTAAGATTTGTTTATACAGCTGCACAATTAGACAACAAACACTCTTGGGTCTTTACCTCTCAGCATTCCCCTGATTATTAACTTAAAGGTATGATGGGAAAAGTATCAATTTTTCTTGGTCACCTAGATTTAGAAATATGTAATAACTATAAGCTTGGGTCTGCTTCTTCAGAAGCCTAGGAAGTGGAGTGATGGTTCTCTGAAGAGGCTGGAAACAAAGTATGTGTTTCCAGAAGGCTTAATAGAATATGTTGAGACATAGGCCATTAACACAAAAGTGAAAGAAATGCAAAAAATGTATGAAAGTAAGGATTTGAGAAGGGAAATTTTATTTTTAAGTCTAAGATTCCTATGAATTATATGAAAGTAAATGTCCTATCCCTAAAATTAGCCAAAGGAAGCACTTCACTTATCAATGTGATGTGACTTTTCATACTCTTATCTAAAGATATCCTAAACTAAGATCCAGTTTTCTGAGAAAAGACCTTTTACTCATGCTTTAAAGCATGTTAGATGATTCCTACCACATCACATCATGTTGTTTACATGTATGATTTAAACTGCATTTATTCTTCAACTCACTGGTTCCTTAGGCTTCTTATCTTTCCTTGCACGCTTAGATAATTTTATGTAAAATTGATTTTTAGAAGTTTAGTTGCTGGGCGTAATGGCTGTCACCTGTAAACCCAGTAGTTTGGGAATTCAAGGCAGGTGGATTGCTTGAGTCTTGGAGTTTGAGGCCTGCCTGGGAAAGATGACAAACCCCATTTGTACAAAAATAAAAATATTAGCTGGATATGGTGGCACATGCCTGTGGTCCCAGCTACCCCAAGTCTGAGGTGGGTGGATGGCTTGAGTCCGAGAGGCAGAGGTGTGAGCCAAGATCATGCCCTGCTCTTCACCCTGGGCAACGAAGCCAGACACTGTTTAAAAAAAAAAATGTAGTGAGATTAGATTTCTATTTCTATGTGATTAAAAATTAGGAGAACTTCAAGGCTAATGACTATTAAAAAATGGCCATTGCTACTTGCATGTTCTATGAAGCCAGCATACACAGCAACGTGCTACCTAAAAACCAAGCTATTTAATATGTAGCTTAGATTTCAGATTTGATTGTCTTTGAGGTTTCATTATTGCAGAGATCAATTGCCAGACCAAATATAGACTAATTATGTACTTGGTCTTTTTTCATATGAAACTTCCCAGCCTCGGGTATAAATTAAGAGCAAATACGGATGTTTATACCGATAGCGGTGTAGATATTTCAATGTTTATACAGTTAGCGGTGTAGATATTTCCATGTCTATACAGATAGCGGTGTGGACATTTCCATGTTTATACAGATAGTGGTGTAGATATTTCCATGTTTATAGAGATAGCGGTATAGATATTTCCATTTTTATACAGATAGCGGTGCAGATATTTGCATGTATATACAGATAGCGGTGTAGATATTTCCATGTTTATACAGATGGCAGTGTAGATATTTCCATGTTTATAGAGATGGCGGTGTAGATATTTCCATGTTCCTACAGAGGGCGGTGTAGGTATTTCCATGTTCATACAGATGGCGGTGAAGATATTTGCATGTTCATACAGATGTATGTGTACATATTTCCATGATAATACAGATGGTGGTGTAGATATTTCCATGTTCATACAGATTTTGCGGTAGATATTTCCAAGTTCATACAGATGGCGGTGTAGATATTTCCATGTTCATACAGATGGCGGTGTAGATATTTCCAAGTTTATAGAGATGGCGGTATAGATATTTCCAAGTTTATAGAGATAGTGGTGTAGTTATTTCCAAGTTTATAGAGAGAGCGGTGAAGATATTTCCATGTTCATACAGATGGCGATGTAGATATTTCCATGTTCATACAAATGGCGGTGTAGATATTTCCATGTTCATAGAGATGGCGGTGTAGATATTTCCATGTTTATACGGATAGCAGTGTAGTTATTGCCATGTTTATAGAGATAGCAGTATATATATTTCCATTGATATACAGATAGCTGTGTAGATATTTGCATATTCATACAGATAGTGGTGTAGATAGTTCCATGTTCATACAGATAGCGGTGTAGATATTTCCATGTTCATACAGATGGCGGTGTAGATATTTCCATGTTTATAGAGATGGCGGTTTAGATATTTCCATGTTTATACAGAGGGCGGTTTAGATATTTCCATGTTTACAAATATAGCGGTTTAGATATTTTCATGTTGATACACATAGCGGTGTAGAGATTTCCAAGTTTATAGAGATAGCGGAGTAGATATTTCCAAGCTTATAGTGATAGCGGTGTAGATATTTCCATGTTTATAGAGATAGCGGTGTAGATATTTCCATGTTTATACAGATAGCGGTATAGATATTTCCATGTTTATAGAGATAGCGGTGTAGATATTTCCATGTTTATACAGATAGCGGTATAGATATTTCCATGTTTATACTGATGGCAGTGTAGATATTTCTATGTTTATAGAGATGGCAGTCTAGATATTTCCATGCTTACACAGATAGTGTTGTAGTTATTTCCAAGTTTATAGAGACAGCGGTGTAGATATTTCCAAGTTTATACAGATAGCGGTGTAGATATTTCCATGTTTACACAGATAGCAGTGTGGATATCTCCATGTTTATACAGATGGCGGTGTAGATATTTCCATGTTCATACAGATGGCGGTGTAGATATTTCCATGTTCATACAGATGTCGCTGTAGATATTTCCAAATTTATAGAGATAGCGATGTACTTATTTCCATGTTTATGGATAAAGCTGTGTAGATATTTCCATGTATATGCAGATAGCTGTGTAGATATTTCCATGTTCATACAGATAGCAGTGTAGATAATTCCACCTTTATAGAGATGGCGGTGTTGATATTTCTACGTTCATTCAGATGGCAGTGTAGATATTAATATGTTTATAGAGATGGCCGTGTGCATATTTCCATGTTTATACAGATGGCGGTGTAGATATTTCTATGTTTATAGATTAGGCGGTTTAGATATTTCCATGTTTATACAGAAAGCGGTGTAGACATTTCCATGTTTACACAGACAGCGGTGTAGACCTTTCCATGTTTACACAGATATCGTTGTAGATATTTACATGTTTATAGAGATAGCGGTGTAGTTATTTCCATGTTTATACAGATAGCGCTGAAGGTATTTCCATGTTTACACAGATAGCAGTGTGGATATTTCCATGTTTATACACATAGCGGTGTAGATATTTCCATCTTAATACAGATGGTGGTGTAGATATTTCCATGGTCCTACAGATGGCGGTGTAGATATTTCCATGTTCATACAGATGGTGGTGTAAATATTTTGAAGTTTATAGAGATAGCGGTGTAGTTATTTCCATGTTTTTAGAGAAAGCTGTGTAGATATTTCCGTGTATATGCAGATAGCTGTGTATATATTTCCATGTTCATCCAGATGCCGTGTAGACATATCCATGTTCATACAGATGGCGGTGAATATATTTCCATGTTCATACAGATGGCGGTGTAGATATTTCCTTGTTCATACACATGGAGGTGTAGATAATTCCATGTTCTTAGAGATGGCGGTGTAGATATTTCCATGTTCATACAGATGTCGGTGTAGATATTTCCATGTTCATAGAGATGGCGGTGTAGATATTTCCATGTTTATACAGATAGCGGTGTAGATATATCCATGTTTATACAGATAGCAGTATAGATATTTCCATGTTTATACAGATGACGGTGTACATATTTCTATGTTTTTAGAGGCGGCGGTCTAGATATTTAAATGTTTACAGAGATAGTGTTGTAGTTATTTCCAAGTTTATAGAGATAGCGGTGTAGATATTTCCATCTTTATACGGATAGCGGTGTAGATATTTCCATGTTTATACAGATAGCGGTGTAGATATTTACATGTTTATAGAGATGGCGGTCTAGATATTTTCTTGTTTATACAGATAGCGTTGCAGATATTTCCATGTTTACAGAGATATCGGTGTAGATATTTCCAATTTTATAGAGATAGCGGTGTAGATGTTTCCAATTTTATACAGATAGAAGTGTAGATATTTCCATGTCCATACAGATAGCGGTGTAGATATTTCCACGTTTATAGAGATGGCGGTGTACATATTTCCCTGTTCATACAGAGGGCGTTGTAGACATTTCCATCTTTATAGAGATGGAGGTGTAGATATTTCCATGTTTATACAGATGGTGGTGCAGGTATTTCCATGTTTATACAGACAGCGGTGTAGATATTTCCATGTTTACAAAGATAGCGGTGTGGATATCTCCATGTTTCTACAGATAACGGTGTAGATATTTCCATGTTTATACAGATAGCGGTGTAGATATTCCATCTTAATACAGATTTCGGTGTAGATATTTCCATGTTCCTACAGATGGCGCTGTAGATATTTCCATGTTCATACAGATGGCGCTGTAGATATTTCCAAGTTTATAGAGATAGCGGTGTAGTTATTTCCATGTTTATAGATAAAGCTGTGTAGATATTTCCATGTACATGCAGATAGCTGTGTAGATATTTCCATGTTCATACAGATAGCAGTGTAGATAATTCCACCTTTATAGAGATGGCGGTGTTGATATTTCTACGTTCATTCAGATGGCGGTGTAGATATTAATATGTTTATAGAGATGGCCGTGTGGATATTTCCATGTTTATACAGATGGCGGTGTAGATATTTCTATGTTTATAGATTAGGTGGTGTAGATATTTCCATGTTTATACAGAAAGCGGTGTAGATATTTCCATGTTTACACAGACAGCGGTGTAGACCTTTCCATGTTTACACAGATATCGTTGTAGATATTTACATGTTTATAGAGATAGCGGTGTAGTTATTTCCATGTTTATACAGATAGCGCTGAAGTTATTTCCATGTTTACACAGATAGCAGTGTGGATATTTCCATGTTTATACACATAGCGGTGTAGATATTTCCATCTTAATACAGATGGTGGTGTAGATATTTCCATGGTCCTACAGATGGCGGTGTAGATATTTCCATGTTCATACAGATGGTGGTGTAATTATTTTGAAGTTTATAGAGATAGCGGTGTAGTTATTTCCATGTTTTTAGAGAAAGCTGTGTAGAGATTTCCGTGTATATGCAGATAGCTGTGTATATATTTCCATGTTCATCCAGATGCCGTGTAGACATATCCATGTTCATACAGATGGCGGTGAATATATTTCCATGTTCATACAGATGTCGGTGTAGATATGTCCATGTTCATAGAGATGGCGGTGTAGATATTTCCATGTTTATACAGATAGCGGTGTAGATATATCCATGTTTATACAGATAGCAGTATAGATATTTCCATGTTTATACAGATGACGGTGTACATATTTCTATGTTTTTAGAGATGGCGGTCTAGATATTTAAATGTTTACAGAGATAGTGTTGTAGTTATTTCCAAGTTTATAGAGATAGCGGTGTAGATATTTCCATGTTTATACAGATAGCGGTGTAGATATTTCCATGTTTATACGGATAGCGGTGTAGATATTTACATGTTTATAGAGATGGCGGTCTAGATATTTTCTTGTTTATACAGATAGCGTTGCAGATATTTCCATGTTTACAGAGATAGCGGTGTAGATATTTCCAATTTTATAGAGATAGCGGTGTAGATGTTTCCAATTTTATACAGATAGAAGTGTAGATATTTCCATGTCCATACAGATAGCGGTGTAGATATTTCCACGTTTATAGAGATGACGGTGTACATATTTCCCTGTTCATACAGAGGGCGTTGTAGACATTTCCATGTTTATAGAGATGGAGGTGTAGATATTTCCATGTTTATACAGATGGTGGTGCAGGTATTTCCATGTTTATAGAGATGGCGGTGTAGATATTTCCATGTTTATACAGACAGCGGTGTAGATATTTCCATGTTTACAAAGATAGCGGTGTGGATATCTCCATGTTTCTGCAGATAGCGGTGTAGATATTTCCATGTTTATACAGATAGCGGTGTAGATATTCCATCTTAATACAGATTTCGGTGTAGATATTTCCATGTTCATACAGATGGCGCTGTAGATATTTCCATGTTCATACAGATGTCGCTGTAGATATTTCCAAATTTATAGAGATAGCGATGTACTTATTTCCATGTTTATGGATAAAGCTGTGTAGATATTTCCATGTATATGCAGATAGCTGTGTAGATATTTCCATGTTCATACAGATAGCAGTGTAGATAATTCCACCTTTATAGAGATGGCGGTGTTGATATTTCTACGTTCATTCAGATGGCAGTGTAGATATTAATATGTTTATAGAGATGGCCGTGTGGATATTTCCATGTTTATACAGATGGCGGTGTAGATATTTCTATGTTTATAGATTAGGCGGTTTAGATATTTCCATGTTTATACAGAAAGCGGTGTAGATATTTCCATGTTTACACAGACAGCGGTGTAGACCTTTCCATGTTTACACAGATATCGTTGTAGATATTTACATGTTTATAGATATAGCGGTGTAGTTATTTCCATGTTTATACAGATAGCGCTGAAGGTATTTCCATGTTTACACAGATAGCAGTGTGGATATTTCCATGTTTATACACATAGCGGTGTAGATATTTCCATCTTAATACAGATGGTGGTGTAGATATTTCCATGGTCCTACAGATGGCGGTGTAGATATTTCCATGTTCATACAGATGGTGGTGTAAATATTTTGAAGTTTATAGAGATAGCGGTGTAGTTATTTCCATGTTTTTAGAGAAAGCTGTGTAGATATTTCCGTGTATATGCAGATAGCTGTGTATATATTTCCATGTTCATCCAGATGCCGTGTAGACATATCCATGTTCATACAGATGGCGGTGAATATATTTCCATGTTCATACAGATGGCGGTGTAGATATTTCCTTGTTCATACACATGGAGGTGTAGATAATTCCATGTTCTTAGAGATGGCGGTGTAGATATTTCCATGTTCATACAGATGTCGGTGTAGATATTTCCATGTTCATAGAGATGGCGGTGTAGATATTTCCATGTTTATACAGATAGCGGTGTAGATATATCCATGTTTATACAGATAGCAGTATAGACATTTCCATGTTTATACAGATGACGGTGTACATATTTCTATGTTTTTAGAGACGGCGGTCTAGATATTTAAATGTTTACAGAGATAGTGTTGTAGTTATTTCCAAGTTTATAGAGATGGCGGTGTAGATATTTCCATGTTTATACGGATAGCGGTGTAGATATTTCCATGTTTATACAGATAGCGGTGTAGATATTTACATGTTTATAGAGATGGCGGTCTAGATATTTTCTTGTTTATACAGATAGCGTTGCAGATATTTCCATGTTTACAGAGATATCGGTGTAGATATTTCCAATTTTATAGAGATAGCGGTGTAGATGTTTCCAATTTTATACAGATAGAAGTGTAGATATTTCCATGTCCATACAGATAGCGGTGTAGATATTTCCACGTTTATAGAGATGGCGGTGTACATATTTCCCTGTTCATACAGAGGGCGTTGTAGACATTTCCATGTTTATAGAGATGGAGGTGTAGATATTTCCATGTTTATACAGATGGTGGTGCAGGTATTTCCATGTTTATACAGACAGCGGTGTAGATATTTCCATGTTTACAAAGATAGCCGTGTGGATATCTCCATGTTTCTACAGATAGCGGTGTAGATATTTCCATGTTTATACAGATAGCGGTGTAGATATTCCATCTTAATACAGATTTCGGTGTAGATATTTCCATGTTCCTACAGATGGCGCTGTAGATATTTCCATGTTCATACAGATGGCGCTGTAGATATTTCCAAGTTTATAGAGATAGCGGTGTAGT
Source organism: Gorilla gorilla gorilla (assembly GCF_029281585.2). Taxonomy (NCBI): domain Eukaryota; kingdom Metazoa; phylum Chordata; class Mammalia; order Primates; family Hominidae; genus Gorilla; species Gorilla gorilla. The sequence continues at coordinate 13,399,221 of NC_073235.2, read as the reverse complement.
TATTTCCATGTTTATAGATAAAGCTGTGTAGATATTTCCATGTACATGCAGATAGCTGTGTAGATATTTCCATGTTCATACAGATAGCAGTGTAGATAATTCCACCTTTATAGAGATGGCGGTGTTGATATTTCTACGTTCATTCAGATGGCGGTGTAGATATTAATATGTTTATAGAGATGGCCGTGTGGATATTTCCATGTTTATACAGATGGCGGTGTAGATATTTCTATGTTTATAGATTAGGTGGTGTAGATATTTCCATGTTTATACAGAAAGCGGTGTAGATATTTCCATGTTTACACAGACAGCGGTGTAGACCTTTCCATGTTTACACAGATATCGTTGTAGATATTTACATGTTTATAGAGATAGCGGTGTAGTTATTTCCATGTTTATACAGATAGCGCTGAAGTTATTTCCATGTTTACACAGATAGCAGTGTGGATATTTCCATGTTTATACACATAGCGGTGTAGATATTTCCATCTTAATACAGATGGTGGTGTAGATATTTCCATGGTCCTACAGATGGCGGTGTAGATATTTCCATGTTCATACAGATGGTGGTGTAATTATTTTGAAGTTTATAGAGATAGCGGTGTAGTTATTTCCATGTTTTTAGAGAAAGCTGTGTAGAGATTTCCGTGTATATGCAGATAGCTGTGTATATATTTCCATGTTCATCCAGATGCCGTGTAGACATATCCATGTTCATACAGATGGCGGTGAATATATTTCCATGTTCATACAGATGTCGGTGTAGATATTTCCATGTTCATAGAGATGGCGGTGTAGATATTTCCATGTTTATACAGATAGCGGTGTAGATATATCCATGTTTATACAGATAGCAGTATAGATATTTCCATGTTTATACAGATGACGGTGTACATATTTCTATGTTTTTAGAGATGGTGGTCTAGATATTTAAATGTTTACAGAGATAGTGTTGTAGTTATTTCCAAGTTTATAGAGATAGCGGTGTAGATATTTCCATGTTTATACAGATAGCGGTGTAGATATTTCCATGTTTATACAGATAGCGGTGTAGATATTTACATGTTTATAGAGATGGCGGTCTAGATATTTTCTTGTTTATACAGATAGCGTTGCAGATATTTCCATGTTTACAGAGATAGCGGTGTAGATATTTCCAATTTTATAGAGATAGCGGTGTAGATGTTTCCAATTTTATACAGATAGAAGTGTAGATATTTCCATGTCCATACAGATAGCGGTGTAGATATTTCCACGTTTATAGAGATGACGGTGTACATATTTCCCTGTTCATACAGAGGGCGTTGTAGACATTTCCATGTTTATAGAGATGGAGGTGTAGATATTTCCATGTTTATACAGATGGTGGTGCAGGTATTTCCATGTTTATAGAGATGGCGGTGTAGATATTTCCATGTTTATACAGACAGCGGTGTAGATATTTCCATGTTTACAAAGATAGCGGTGTGGATATCTCCATGTTTCTGCAGATAGCGGTGTAGATATTTCCATGTTTATACAGATAGCGGTGTAGATATTCCATCTTAATACAGATTTCGGTGTAGATATTTCCATGTTCATACAGATGGCGGTGTAGATATTTCCATGTTCATACAGATGTCGCTGTAGATATTTCCAAATTTATAGAGATAGCGATGTACTTATTTCCATGTTTATGGATAAAGCTGTGTAGATATTTCCATGTATATGCAGATAGCTGTGTAGATATTTCCATGTTCATACAGATAGCAGTGTAGATAATTCCACCTTTATAGAGATGGCGGTGTTGATATTTCTACGTTCATTCAGATGGCAGTGTAGATATTAATATGTTTATAGAGATGGCCGTGTGGATATTTCCATGTTTATACAGATGGCGGTGTAGATATTTCTATGTTTATAGATTAGGCGGTTTAGATATTTCCATGTTTATACAGAAAGCGGTGTAGATATTTCCATGTTTACACAGACAGCGGTGTAGACCTTTCCATGTTTACACAGATATCGTTGTAGATATTTACATGTTTATAGAGATAGCGGTGTAGTTATTTCCATGTTTATACAGATAGCGCTGAAGGTATTTCCATGTTTACACAGATAGCAGTGTGGATATTTCCATGTTTATACACATAGCGGTGTAGATATTTCCATCTTAATACAGATGGTGGTGTAGATATTTCCATGGTCCTACAGATGGCGGTGTAGATATTTCCATGTTCATACAGATGGTGGTGTAAATATTTTGAAGTTTATATAGATAGCGGTGTAGTTATTTCCATGTTTTTAGAGAAAGCTGTGTAGATATTTCCGTGTATATGCAGATAGCTGTCTATATATTTCCATGTTCATCCAGATGCCGTGTAGACATATCCATGTTCATACAGATGGCGGTGAATATATTTCCATGTTCATACAGATGGCGGTGTAGATATTTCCTTGTTCATACACATGGAGGTGTAGATAATTCCATGTTCTTAGAGATGGCGGTGTAGATATTTCCATGTTTATACAGACAGCCGTGTAGATATTTCCATGTTTACAAAGATAGCGGTGTGGATATCTCCATGTTTCTGCAGATAGCGGTGTAGATATTTCCATGTTTATACAGATAGCGGTGTAGATATTCCATCTTAATACAGATTTCGGTGTAGATATTTCCATGTTCCTACAGATGGCGCTGTAGATATTTCCATGTTCATACAGATGGCGCAGTAGATATTTCCAAGTTTATAGAGATAGCGGTGTAGTTATTTCCATGTTTATAGATAAAGCTGTGTAGATATTTCCATGTACATGCAGATAGCTGTGTAGATATTTCCATGTTCATACAGATAGCAGTGTAGATAATTCCACCTTTATAGAGACGGCGGTGTAGATATTTCTACATTCATTGAGATTGTGGTGTACATATTAATATGTTTATAGAGATGGCGGTTTGGATATTTCCATGTTTACACAGATGGCGCTGTAGATATTTCTATGTTTATAGAGAAGTCGGTGTAGATATTTCCATGTCTATACAGAAAGCGGTGTAGTTATTTCCATGTTTACACAGACAGCGGTGTAGGCCTTTCCATGTTTACACAGATATCGTTGTAGATATTTACGTGTTTATAGAGATAGTGGTGTAATTATATCCATGTTTATACAGATAGCGCTGAAGATATTTCCATGTTTACACAGATGGCAGTGTGGATATTTCCATGTTTATACACATAGCGTTGTAGATATTTCCATCTTAATACAGATGGTGGTGTAGATATTTCCATGTTCCTAGAGATGGCGGTGTAGATATTTCCATGTTCATACAGATGGTGGTGTAGAAATTTCCATGTTTAGTCATATAGCATTGTAGATATTTACATGTTTATATAGATAGCGGTGTAGTTATTTCCATGTTTATACAGATAGCGGTGAAGATATTTCCATGTTTACACAGATAGCGGTGTGGATATTTCCATCTTTATACAGATAGCGGTGTAGATATTTCCATGTTTATACTGATAGCGGTGCAGATATTTCCATGTTTATACAGATAGCGGTGAAGATATTTCCATGTTTATACAGGCAGCGATGTAGATATTTTGAAATTTATAGAGAAAGCGGTGTAAATATTTCCATGTTTATACAGATAGCGGTGTAGATATTTCCATCTTAATACAGATGGCGTTGTAGATCTTTCCTTGTTCATACAGATGGCGGTGCAGGTATTCCCATGTTCGTACAGATGGAGGTGTAGATATTTCCATGTTTATAGCGATGGCGGTGTAGATATTTCCATGTTTATTCAGATAGCGGTGTAGATATTTCCATCTTTATAGAGATAGCGGTGTAGATATTTCCACGTTTATACAGATGTCGGTGTAGATATTTCCATGTTTATAGAGATGGCGGTGTAGTTACTTCTACGTTTATACAGTTTGCGGTGTAGATGCTTCCTTCTTTATATACATAGCCGTGTAGATATCTCCATGTTCATACAGATGGCGTTTTAGATATTTCCATCTATATAGAGATGGCGGTATAGGTATTTCCATGTTTATAGAGATGGCGGTGTAGATATTTTCATGTTCCTACAGATGGCGGTGTAGATATTTCCATGTTTATAGATATGGCGGTGTAGATATTTCCACGTTTATAGAGATAGTGGTGTAGTTATTTCCAAGTTTATAGAGATAGCGGTGTAGATATTTCCATGTTTATACAGATAGCGGTGTAGTTATTTCCATGTTTATTCACAGAAGAGTGTAGATATTTACATGTTTGTAGAAATGGCGGTCTAGAAATTTCGTTGTTCATACAGATAGCGGTGTAGATATTTCCATACTTATAGACATAGCAGTGTACATATTTCCATTTTTATACTAATAGCAGTGTGAATATTTCCAAGTTCATACAGACAGCGGTGTAGATATTTCCACCTTTATAGATATGGCGGTGTAGATATTTCCATGTTCATACGGTTGGCAGTGTAGATATTTCCATGTTTATACAGATGGCGGTGTAGATATTTCCATGTTTATAAAGATGGCGGTGTAAGTATTTCCATGTTTACACAGATAGCGGTGTAGGTATTTCCAAGTTTACACAGATAGCGGTGTAGAAATTTCCATCTTTACACAGATAGCATTGTAAATATTTACATGTTCATAGAGATAGCGGTGTAGTTATTTCCATGTTTATACAGAGAGTGGTGAAGATATTTCCAAGTTTACACAGCTAGCGGTGCGAATATTTCCATGTCTATGCAAATAGCAGTGTAGTTATTTCCATGTTTATAGAGATAGCAGAGTAGATATTTCCATTGATATACAGATAGCGGTGTAGATATTTCCATGTTCATACAGATAGCGGTGTAGATATTTCCATGTTCGTACAGAGAGTGGTGTAGATATTTCCATGTTCATACAGATAGCGGTGTAGATATTTCCATGTTCATACAGATGGCGGTGTAGATATTTCCATGTTCATACAGTTAGCGGTGTAGATATTTCCATGTTCATACAAATGGCGGTGTAGATATTTCCATGTTCATAGAGATGGCGGTGTAGATATTTCCATGGAGATACAAATGGCGGTGTAGATATTTCCATGTTCATAGAGATGGCGGTGTAGATATTTCCATGTTTATAAAGATAGCAATGTAGATATTTCCATGTTTATAGAGATAGCAGTGTAGATATTTCCATGTTTATTCAGATAGCGGTGTAGATATTTCCATATTCATACAGTTAGCGGTGTAGATATTTCCATGTTCATACAAATGGCGGTGTAGATATTTCCATGTTTATACAGATAGCAGTGTAGATATTTCCATGTTTATAGAGATAGCAGTGTAGATATTTCCATTGATATACAGATTGCTGTGTAGTTATTTGCATGTTCATGCACATAGCGGTGTAGATATTTCCATGTTCATGCAGATGGCGGTGTAGATATTTCCATGTTCGTACAGAGAGCGGTGTAGATATTTCCATGTTCATACAGATAGCGGTGTAGATATTTCCATGTTCATACAGATGGCGGTGTAGATATTTCCATGTTCATACAGTTGGCGGTGTAGATATTTCCATGTTCATACAAATGGCGGTGTAGATATTTCCATGTTCATAGAGATGGCGGTGTAGATCTTTCCATGTTTATACAGATAGCATTTTAGTTATTTCCATGTTTATAGAGATAGCAGTGTAGATATTTCCATTGATATACAGATAGCGGTGTAGATATTTCCATGTTTATACAGATAGCGATGTAGATATTTCCATGTTTACACAGATAGCGGTGTGGATATCTCCATGTTTATACAGACGGCGGTGTAGATATTTCCATGTTCATACAGTTAGCGGTGAAGATATTTCCATGTTCATACAGATTGCGGTGTAGATATTTACATGTTCATACAGATGGCGGTATAGATATTTCCATGTTCGTACAGATGGCGGTGTAGATATTTCCATGTTCATACAGATAGCGGTGTAGATATTTCCATGTTCATACAGTTAGAGGTGTAGATATTTCCATGTTCATACAGATGGCGGTGTAGATATTTACATGTTCATACAGATGGCGGTGTATATATTTCCATGTTCATACAGATGGCGGTGTAGATATTTCCATGTTCATACAGATAGCAGTGTAGTTATTTCCATGTTCATACCAATAGCGGTGTAGATATTTCCATGGTCGTACAGATGGCGGTGTAGATATTTCCATGTTTATGGAGATTTCGGTGTAGATATTTCCATGTTTATGCAGATAGCGGTATAAATGTTTCCATGTTTATACAGATGGTGGTGTAGATATTTCCATGTTTATAGAGATGGCGGTCTAGATATTTCCATGTTTACAGAGATAGTGGTGTAGTTATTTCCAAGTTTATAGAGACAGCGTTGTAGATATTTCCATGTTTATACAGATAGCGGTGAAGATATTTCCATGTTTATACAGATAGCGGTGTAGATATTTCCATGTTTATACAGATAGCAGTGTAGATATTTCCATGTTTATAGAGATAGTGGTGTAGATAATTTCAATTTATACCGAGAGCAGTGTAGATATTTCCAAGTTCATACAGATAGCGGTGTAGATATTTCCACGTTTATAGGGATGGCGGTGTAGATATTTCCATGTTCATGCAGATGGCGGTGTAGATATTTCCATGTTCATTCAAATGGCGGTGTAGGTATTTCCATGTTCTTAGAGATGGCGGTGTAGATATTTCCATGTTCATACAAATGGCGGTGTAGATATTTCCATGTTCATAGAGATGGCGGTGTAGATATTTCCATGTTTATACAGATAGCAGTGTAGTTATTTCCATTTTTATAGAGATAGCAATGTAGATATTTCCATTGATATACAGATAGCTGTGTAGATATTTGCATGTTCATACAGATAGCGGAGTGGATATTTCCATGTTTATACAGATAGCGGTGTATATATTTCCATGTTCATACAGATAGCGGTGTAGTTATTTCCATGTTCATACAGTTAGCGGTGTAGATATTTCCATGTTCATAGAGATGGCGGTGTAGATATTTCCATGTTTATACAGATAGCGTTGAAGATATTTCCATGTTTATACAGATAGCAGTGTAGATATTTCCATGTTTATACAGATAGCAGTGTAGATATTTCCATGTTTATAGAGATAGTGGTGTAGATAATTTGAATTTATACCCAGAGCAGTGTAGATATTTCCAAGTTCATACAGATAGCGGTGTAGATATTTCCACGTTCATAGAGATGGCGGTGTAGATATTTCCATGTTCATGCAGATGGCGGTGTAGATATTTCCATGTTCATACAAATGGCGGTGTAGATGTTTCCATGTTCATAGAGATGGCGGTGTAGATATTTCCATGTTCATACAAATGGCGGTGTAGATATTTCCATGTTCATGGAGATGGCGGTGTAGATATTTCCAAGTTTATAGAGATAGCGGTGTACTTATTTCCATGTTTATGGATAAAGCTGTGTAGATATTTCCATGTATATGCAAATAGCTGTGTAGATATTTCCATGTTCCTACAGATAGCAGTGTAGGTAATTCCACCTTTATAGAGATGGCGGTGTTGATATTTCTACGTTCATTCAGATGGCGGTGTAGATATTAATATGTTTATAGAGATAGCCGTGTGGATATTTCCATGTTTATACAGATGGCGGTGTAGATATTTCTATGTTTATAGATTTGGTGGTGTAGATATTTCCATGTTTATACAGAAAGCGGTGTAGATATTTCCATGTTTATACAGATAGCGGTGTAGATATTTCCATGTTTATACAGATAGCGGTGTAGATATTCCATCTTAATACAGATTTCGGTGTAGATATTTCCATGTTCCTACAGATGGCGGTGTAGATATTTCCATGTTCATACCGATGGCGCTGTAGCTATTTCCAAGTTTATAGAGATAGCGGTGTAGTTATTTCCATGTTTATAGATAAAGCTGTGTAGATATTTCCATGTACATGCAGATAGCTGTGTAGATATTTCCATGTTCATACAGATAGCAGTGTAGATAATTCCACCTTTATAGAGATGGCGGTGTAGATATTTCTACATTCATTCAGATTGTGGTGTAGATATTAAAATGTTTATAGAGATGGCGGTTTGGATATTTCCATGTTTACACAGATTGCGCTGTAGATATTTCTGTGTTTATAGAGAAGTCGGTGTAGTTATTTCCATGTTTATACAGAAAGCGGTGTAGATATTTCCATGTTTACACAGACCGCGGTGTAGGCCTTTCCATGTTTACACAGATATCGTTGTAGATATTTACATGTTTATAGAGATAGTGGTGTAATTATATCCACATTATACAGATAGCGGTGAAGATATTTCCATGTTTACACAGATAGCAGTGTGGATATTTCCATGTTTATACACATAGGGGTGTAGATATTTCCATCTTAATACAGATGGTGGTGTAGATGTTTCCATGTTCCTAGAGATGGCGGTGTAGATATTTCCATGTTCATACAGATGGTGGTGTAGACATTTCCATGTTTAGTCATATAGCATTGTAGATATTTACATGTTTATATAGATAGCGGTGTAGTTATTTCCATGTTTATACAGATAGCGGTGAAGATATTTCCATGTTTACACAGATAGCGGTGTGGATATTTCCATCTTTATACAGATAGCGGTGTAGATATTTCCATGTTTATACTGATAGCGGTGCAGATATTTCCATGTTTATACAGATAGCTGTGAAGATATTTCCATGTTTATACAGGTAGCGATGTAGATATTTCCAAGTTTATAGAGATAGCGGTGTAAATATTTCCATGTTTATACAGATAGCGGTGTAGATATTTCCATCCTAATACAGATGGCGTTGTAGATATTTCCTTGTTCATACCGATGGTGGTGCAGATATTCCCATGTTCGTACAGATGGCGGTGTAGATATTTCCATGTTTATAGCGATGGCGGTGTCGACATTTCCATGTTTATTCAGATAGCGGTGTAGATATTTCAATCTTTATACAGATAGCGGTGTAGATATTTCCACGTTTATACAGATGTCGGTGTAGATATTTCCATGTTTATAGAGATGGCGGTGTAGATATTTCTACATTTATACAGGTGGCGGTGTACATGCTTCCTACTTTATATACATAGCGGTGTAGATATCTCCATGTTCATACAGATGGCAGTTTAGATATTTCCATCTTTATAGAGATGGCGGTATAGGTATTTCCATATTTATAGAGATGGCGGTGTAGATATTTTCATGTTCCTTCAGATGGCGGTGTAGATAGTTCCTTGCTTATAGATATGGCGGTGTAGATATTTCCAAGTTTATGGAGATAGTGTTGTAGTTATTTCCAAGTTTATAGAGATAGCGGTGTAGATATTTCCATGTTTATACAGATAGCGGTGTAGTTATTTCCATGTTTATTCACAGAGCAGTGTAGATATTTACATGTTTGTAGAAATGGCGGTCTTGATATTTCGTTGTTCATACAGATAGCGGTGAAGATATTTCCATTCTTATAGACATAGCAGTGTAGATATTTCCATTTTTATACTAATAGCAGTGTGAATATTTCCAAGTTCATACAGACAGCGGTGTAGATATTTCCACATTTATAGATATGGCAGTGTAGATGTTTCCATGTTTATACAGATGGCGGTGTAGATATTTCCATGTTTATACAGATGGCGGTGTAAGTATTTCCATGTTTACACAGATAGCGGTGTAGGTATTTCCATGTTTACACAGATAGCGGTGTAGACATTTCCATCTTTACACAGATAGCGTTGTAAATATTTACATGTTCATAGAGATAGCGGTGTAGTTATTTAAATGTTTATACAGAGAGCGGTGAAGATATTTCCATGTTTACACAGCTGGCGGTGCGGAAGTTTCCATGTTTATGCAAATAGCAGTGTAGTTATTTCCATGTTTATAGAGATAGCAGTGTAGATATTTCCATTGATATACAGATAGCGGTGTAGATATTTCCATGTTCATACAGATAGCGGTGTAGATATTTCCATGTTCATACAGTTAGCGGTGTAGATATTTCCATGTTCATACAGATGGCGGTGTAGATATTTACATGTTCATACAGATGGCGGTGTAGATATTTCCATGTTCATACAGATGGCGGTGTAGATATTTCCATGTTCATACAGATAACGGTGTAGTTATTTCCATGTTCATACCAATAGCGGTGTAGATATTTCCATGTTCATACAGTTAGATGTGTAGATATTTCCATGTTCATACAGATGGCGGTGTAGATATTTACATGTTCATACAGATGGCGGTGTAGATATTTCCATGTTCGTACGAATGGCAGTGTAGATATTTCCATGTTCTTACATGTGGCGGTGTAGATATTTCCATGTTTATACAGATAGCAGTGTAGTTATTTCCATGTTTATAGAGATAGCAGTGTGGATATTTCCACTGATATACAGATAGATGTGTAGGTATTTGCATGTTCATACAGATAGCGGTGTAGATATTTCCATGTTCGTACAGATAGTGGTGTAGATATTTCCATGTTCATACAGATAGCGGTGTAGATATTTCCATCTTCATACAGATAACGGTGTAGATATTTCCATGTTCATAGAGATAACGGTGTAGATATTTCCATGTTCATACAGATGGCGGTGCAGATATTTACATGTTCGTACAGATGGCGGTGTAGATATTTCCATGTTCGTACAGATGGCGGTGTAGATATTTCCATGTTCATAGAGATGGCGGTGTAGATATTTCCATGTTTATGCAGATAGCGGTATAGATATTTCCATGTTTATACAGATGGTGGTGTAGATATTTCCATGTTCATAGAGATGGCGGTGTAGATATTTCCATGTTTATACAGATAGCGGTGCAGATATTTCCATGTTCATACAGATGGCGGTGTAGATATTTCCATGTTCGTACGGATGGCAGTGTAGATATTTCCATGTTTATGCAGATAGCGGTGTAGTTATTTCCATGTTTATACAGATAGCGCTGAAGGTATTTCCATGTTTACACAGATAGCAGTGTGGATATTTCCATGTTTATACACATAGCGGTGTAGATATTTCCACCTTAATACAGATGGTGGTGTAGTTATTTCCATGGTCCTACAGATGGCGGTGTAGATATTTCCATGTTCATACAGATGGTGGTGTAAATATTTTGAAGTTTATAGAGATAGCGGTGTAGTTCTTTCCATGTATATAGAGAAAGCTGTGTAGATATTTCCGTGTATATGCAGATAGCTGTGTAGATATTTCCATGTTCATCCAGATGCCGTGTAGATATATCCATGTTCATACAGATTGCGGTGAAGATATTTCCATGTTCATACAGATGGCGGTGTAGATATTTCCATGTTCATACACATGGAGGTGTAGATAATTCCATGTTCTTAGAGATGGCGGTGTAGATATTTCCATGTTCATACAGTTAGCGGTGAAGATATTTCCATGTTCATAGAGATGGCGGTGTAGATATTTCCAGGTTTATACAGATAGCGGTGCAGATATTTACATGTTCATACAGATGGCGGTGTAGATATTTCCATGTTCGTACGGATGGCAGTGTAGATATTTCCATGTTCACACAGGTGGCGGTGTAGATATTTCCATGTTTATACAGATAGCAGTGTAGTTATTTCCATGTTTATAGAGATAGCATTGTAGATATTTCCATTGATATACAGATAGCTGTGTAGATATTTGCATGTTCATACAGATAGCGGTGTAGATATTTCCATGTTCGTACAGATAGCGGTGTAGATATTTCCATGTTCATACAGATAACGGTGTAGATATTTCCATGTTCATACAGATAGCGGTGTAGATATTTCCATGTTCATACAGTTAGCGGTGAAGATATTTCCATGTTCATACAGATGGCGGTGTAGATATTTACATGTTCATAGAGATGGCGGTGTAGATATTTCCATGTTTATGCAGATAGCGGTATAGATATTTCCATGTTTATACAGATGGTGGTGTAGATATTTCCATGTTTATAGAGATGACGGTCTAGATATTTCCAGGTTTACAGAGATAGTGGTGTAGTTATTTCCAAGTTTATAGAGACAGCGTTGTAGATATTTCCATGTTTATACAGATAGCGGTGAAGATATTTCCATGTTTATACAGATAGCGTTGTAGATATTTCCATGTTTATACAGATAGCAGTGTAGATATTTCCATGTTTTTAGAGATAGTGGTGTAGATAATTTCAGTTTTATACAGAGAGCAGTGTAGATATTTCCAAGTTCATACACATAGCGGTGTAGATATTTCCACGTTTATAGAGATGGCGGTGTAGATATTTCCATATTCATACAGATGGCAGTGTAGATATTTCCACGTTTATAGGGATGGCGGTGTAGATATTTTCATGTTTACACAGATGGCGGTGTAGATATCTCCATGTTTACACAGATTGCGGTGTAGACATTTCCATGTTTACACAGATAGCGGTGTGGATATTTCCATGTTCATACAAATGTCGGTGTAGATATTTCCTTGTTCATAGAGATGACCGTGTAGATATTTACATGTTTATACAGATAGTAGTGTAGTTATTACCATGTTTATAGAGATAGCAGTGTAGATATTTCCGTTGATATACAGATAGCTGTGTAGATATTTGCATGTTCATAGAGATAGCGGTGTAGATATTTCCATGTTTATTCAGATAGCGATGTAGATATTTCCATATTCATACAGTTAGCGGTGTAGATATTTCCGTGTTCATACAAATGGCGGTGTAGATATTTCCATGTTTATACAGATAGCAGTGTAGATATTTCCATGTTTATAGAGATAGCAGTGTAGATATTTCCATTGATATACAGATAGCTGCGTAGATATTAGCATGTTCATACACATAGCGGTGTAGATATTTCCATGTTCATACAGATAGCGGTGTAGATATTTCCATGTTCATACAGAGAGCGGTGTAGATATTTCCATGTTCATACAGATAGCGGTGTAGTTATTTCCATGTTCATACAGATGGCGGTGTAGATATTTCCATGTTCATACAGTTAGCGGTGTAGATATTTCCATGTTCATACAAATGGCGGTGTAGATATTTCCATGTTCATAGAGATGGCAGTGTAGATATTTCCATGTTCATACAAATGGCGGTGTAGATATTTCCACGTTCATAGAGATGGCGGTGTAGATCTTTCTATATTTATACAGATAGCAGTGTAGTTATTTCCATGTTTATACAGATAGCAGTGTAGATATTTCCATTGATATACAGATAGCGGTATAGATATTTCCATGTTCATACAGATAGCGGTGTAGATATTTCCATGTTCATACAGTTAGCGGTGTAGATATTTCCATGTTCATACAGATGGTGGTGTACATATTTACATGTTCATAGAGATGGCGGTGTAGATATTTCCATGTTCATACAGATGGCGGTGTAGATATTTCCATGTTCATACAGATAGCGGTGTAGTTATTTCCATGTTCATAGCAATAGCGGTGTAGATAATTCCATGTTCATACAGTTAGCGGTGTAGATATTTCCATGTTCATACAGATGGCGGTGTAGATATTTACATGTTCGTACAGATGGCGGTTTAGATATTTCCATGTTAATATAGGTGGCGGTGTAGATATTTCCATGTTTATACAGATAGCAGTGTAGTTATTTCCATGTTTATAGAGATAGCAGTGTGGATATTTCCATTTATATACAGATAGCTGTGTAGGTATTTGCATGTTCATACAGATAGCGGTGTAGATATTTCCATGTTCGTACAGATAGCTGTGTAGATATTTCCATGTTCATTCAGATAGCAGTGTAGATATTTCCATGTTCATACTGATAACGGTGTAGATATATCCATGTTCATAGAGATAGCGGTATAGATATTTCCATGTTCATACAGTTAGCGGTGTAGATATTTCCATGTTCATACAGTTAGCGGTGTAGATATTTCCATGTTCATACAGTTAGCGGTGTAGATATTTACATGTTCATACAGATGGCGGTGTAGATATTTCCATGTTCGTACAGATGGCGGTGTAGATATTTCCATGTTCATAGAGATGGCGGTGTAGATATTTCCATGTTTATGCAGATAGCGGTATAGATATTTCCATGTTTATACAGATGGTGGTGTAGATATTTCCATGTTTATAGAGATGGCGGTCTAGATATTTCCATGTTTATAGAGATAGTGGTGTAGTTATTTCCAAGTTTATACAGACAGCGTTGTATATATTTCCATGTTTATACAGATAGCGGTGAAGATATTTCCATGTTTATACAGATAGCGTTGTAGATATTTCCATGTTTATACAGATAGCAGTGTAGATATTTCCATGTTTATAGAGATAGTGGTGTAGATAATATCAGTTGTATACAGAGAGCAGTGTAGATATTTCCAAGTTCACACAGATAGCGGTGTAGATATTTCCACGTTTATAGAGATGGCGGTGTAGATATTTCCATGTTCAAACAGATGGCAGTGTAGATATTTCCACGTTTATAGGGATGGCGGTGTAGATATTTTCATGTTTACACAGATGGCGGTGTAGATATCTCCATGTTTACACAGATAGTGGTGTAGACATTTCCATGTTTACACAGATAGCGGTGTGGTTATTTCCATGTTCATACAAATGTCGGTGTAGATATTTCCATGTTCATAGAGATGACGGTGTAGATATTTCCTTGTTTATACAGATAGCAGTGTAGTTATTACCATGTTTATGGAGATAGCAATGTAGATATTTCCATTGATATACAGATAGCTGTGTAGATATTTGCATGTTCATAGAGATAGCGGTGTAGATATTTCCATGTTTATTCAGATAGCGGTGTAGATATTTCCATATTCATACAGTTAGCGGTGTAGATATTTCCATGTTCATACAAATGGCGGTGTAGATATTTCCATGTTTATACAGATAGCAGTGTAGATATTTCCATGTTTATAGAGATAGCAGTGTAGATATTTCCATTGATATACAGATAGCTGTGTAGATATTAGCATGTTCATACACATAGCGGTGTAGATATTTCCATGTTCATACAGACAGCGGTGTAGATATTTCCATGTTCATACAGATGGCGGTGTAGATATTTCCATGTTCATACAAATGGCGGTGTAGATATTTCCATGTTCATAGAGATGGCGGTGTAGATATTTCCATGTTCATACAAATGGCGGTGTAGATATTTCCACGTTCATAGAGATTGCGGTGTAGATCTTTCCATGTTTATACAGCTAGCAGTGTAGATATTTCCATGTTTATAGAGATAGCAGTGTAGATATTTCCATTGATATACAGATAGCGGTGTAGATATTTCCATGTTCATACAGATAGCGGTGTAGATATTTCCATATTCATACAGTTAGCGGTGTAGGTATTTCCATGTTCATACAGATGGTGGTGTAGGTATTTACATGTTCATAGAGATTGCGGTGTAGATACTTCCATGTTCATACAGATGGCGGTGTAGATATTTCCATGTTCATACAGATAGCGGTGTAGTTATTTCCATGTTCATACCAATAGCGGTGTAGATAATTCCATGTTCATACAGTTAGCGGTGTAGATATTTCCATTTTCATACAGATGGCGATGAAGATATTTCCATGTTCATACAGATGGCGGTGTAGATATTTCCATGTTCGTACGGATGGCAGTGTAGATATTTCCATGTTCACACAGTTGGTGGTGTAGATATTTCCATATTTATACAGATAGCAGTGTAGTTATTTCCATGTTTATAGAGATAGCATTGTAGATATTTCCATTGATATACAGATAGCTGTGTAGATATTTGCATTTTCATATAAATAGCGGTGTAGATATTTCCATGTTCGTACAGATAGCGGTGTAGATATTTCCATGTTCATACAGATAGCGGTGTAGATATTTCCATGTTCATACAGATGGCAGTGTAGATATTTACATGTTCATACAGATGGCGGTATAGGTATTTCAATGTTCGTACAGATGGCGGTGTAGATATTTCCATGTTCATAGAGATGGTGGTGTAGATATTTCCATGTTTATGCAGATAGCGGTATAGAAATTTCCATGTTTATACAGATGGTGGTGTAGATATTTGCATGGTTATAGAGATGGCGGTCTAGATATTTCCAGGTTTACAGAGATAGTGGTGTAGTTATTTCCAAGTTTATAGAGACAGCGTTGTAGATATTTCCATGTTTATACAGATAGCGGTTAAGGTATTTCCATGTTTATACAGATAGCGTTGTAGATATTTCCATGTTTATACAGATAGCAGTGTAGGTATTTCCATGTTTTTAGAGATAGTGGTGTAGATAATTTCAGTTTTATACAGAGAGCAGTGTAGATATTTCCAAGTTCATACACATAGCGGTGTAGATATTTCCACGTTTATAGAGATGGCAGTGTAGATATTTCCATATTCATACAGATGGCAGTGTAGATATTTCCACGTTTATAGGGATGGCGGTGTAGATATTTTCATGTTTACACAGATGGCGGTGTAGATATCTCCATCTTTACACAGATTGCGGTGTAGACATTTCCATGTTTACACAGATAGCGGTGTGGATATTTCCATGTTCATACAAATGTCGGTGTAGATATTTCCATGTTCATAGAGATGACCGTGTAGATATTTCCATGTTTATACAGATACTAGTGTAGTTATTACCATGTTTATAGAGATAGCAGTGTAGATATTTCCGTTGATATACAGATAGCTGTGTAGATATTTGCATGTTCATAGAGATAGCGGTGTAGATATTTCCATGTTTATTCAGATAGCGGTGTAGATATTTCCATATTCATACAGTTAGCGGTGTAGATATTTCCATGTTCATACAAATGGCGGTGTAGATATTTCCATGTTTATACAGATAGCAGTGTAGATATTTCCATGTTTATAGAGATAGCAGTGTAGATATTTCCATTGATATACAGATAGCTGTGTAGATATTAGCATGTTCATACACATAGCGGTGTAGATATTTCCATGTTCATACAGATAGCGGTGTAGATATTTCCATGTTCATACAGATGCAGTGTAGATATTTACATGTTCATACAGATGGCAGTATAGGTATTTCAATGTTCGTACAGATGGCGGTGTAGATATTTCCATGTTCATAGAGATGGTGGTGTAGATATTTCCATGTTTATGCAGATAGCGGTATAGAAATTTCCATGTTTATACAGATGGTGGTGTAGATATTTGCATGGTTATAGAGATGGCGGTCTAGATATTTCCAGGTTTACAGAGATAGTGGTGTAGTTATTTCCAAGTTTATAGAGACAGCGTTGTAGATATTTCCATGTTTATACAGATAGCGGTTAAGGTATTTCCATGTTTATACAGATAGCGTTGTAGATATTTCCATGTTTATACAGATAGCAGTGTAGGTATTTCCATGTTTTTAGAGATAGTGGTGTAGATAATTTCAGTTTTATGCAGAGAGCAGTGTAGATATTTCCAAGTTCATACACATAGCGGTGTAGATATTTCCACGTTTATAGAGATGGCAGTGTAGATATTTCCATATTCATACAGATGGCAGTGTAGATATTTCCACGTTTATAGGGATGGCGGTGTAGATATTTTCATGTTTACACAGATGGCGGTGTAGATCTCTCCATCTTTACACAGATTGCGGTGTAGACATTTCCATGTTTACACAGATAGCGGTGTGGATATTTCCATGTTCATACAAATGTCGGTGTAGATATTTCCATGTTCATAGAGATGACCGTGTAGATATTTCCATGTTTATACAGATAGTAGTGTAGTTATTACCATGTTTATAGAGATAGCAGTGTAGATATTTCCGTTGATACACAGATAGCTGTGTAGATATTTGCATGTTCATAGAGATAGCGGTGTAGATATTTCCATGTTTATTCAGATAGCGGTGTAGATATTTCCATATTCATACAGTTAGCGGTGTAGATATTTCCATGTTCATACAAATGGCGGTGTAGATATTTCCGTGTTTATACAGATAGCAGTGTAGATATTTCCATGTTTATAGAGATAGCAGTGTAGATATTTCCATTGATATACAGATAGCTGTGTAGATATTAGCATGTTCATACACATAGCGGTGTAGATATTTCCATGTTCATACAGATAGCGGTGTAGATATTTCCATGTTCATACAGAGAGCGGTGTAGATATTTCCATGTTCATACAGATAGCGGTGTAGTTATTTCCATGTTCATACAGATGGCGGTGTAGATATTTCCATGTTCATACAGTTAGCGGTGTAGATATTTCCACGTTCATACAAATGGCGGTGTAGATATTTCCATGTTCATAGAGATGGCAGTGTAGATATTTCCATGTTCATACAAATGGCGGTGTAGATATTTCCACGTTCATAGAGATGGCGGTGTAGATCTTTCCATGTTTATACAGATAGCAGTGTAGTTATTTCCATGTTCATACAGTTAGCGGTGTAGATATTTCCATGTTCATTCAGATGTTGGTGTAGATATTTACATGTTCATAGAGATGGCGGTGTAGATATTTCCATGTTCATACAGATGGCGGTGTAGATATTTCCATGTTCATACAGATAGCGGTGTAGTTATTTCCATGTTCATTGCAATAGCGGTGTAGATAATTCCATGTTCATACAGTTAGCGGTGTAGATATTTCCATGTTCATAGAGATGGCGGTGTAGATATTTACATGTTCGTACAGATGGCGGTGTAGATATTTCCATGTTCATACGGATGGCAGTGTAGATATTTCCATGTTCATATAGGTGGCGGTGTAGATATTTCCATGTTTATACAGATAGCAGTGTAGTTATTTCCATGTTTATAGAGATAGCAGTGTGGATATTTCCATTGATATACAGATAGCTGTGTAGGTATTTGCATGTTCATACAGATAGCGGTGTAGATATTTCCATGTTCATACAGATAGCTGTGTAGATATTTCCATGTTCATACAGATAGCGGTGTAGATATTTCCATGTTCATACTGATAACGGTGTAGATATATCCATGTTCATACAGATAGCGGTGTAGATATTTCCATGTTTATACATTTAGCGGTGTAGATATTTCCATGTTCATAGAGATAACGGTGTAGATATTTCCATGTTCATACAGATAGCGGTGTAGATATTTCCATGTTCATACAGTTAGCGGTGTAGATATTTCCATGTTCATACAGATGGCGGTATAGATATTTACATGTTCATACAGATGTCGGTGTAGATATTTCCATGTTCGTACAGATGGCGGTGTAGATATTTCCATGTTCATAGAGATGGCGGTGTAGGTATTTCCATGTTTATGCAGATAGCGGTATAGATATTTCCATGTTTATACAGATGGTGGTGTAGATATTTCCATGTTTATAGAGATGGCGGTCTAGATATTTCCAAGTTTACAGAGATAGTGGTGTAGTTATTTCCAAGTTTATAGAGACAGCGTTGTAGATATTTCCATGTCTATACAGATAGCGGTGAAGATATTTCCATGTTTATACAGATAGCGTTGTAGATATTTCCATGTTTATACAGATAGCAGTGTAGATATTTCCATGTTTATAGAGATAGTGGTGTAGATAATTTCAATTTTATACAGAGAGCAGTGTAGATATTTCCAAGTTCATACAGATAGCGGTGTAGATATTTCCACGTTTATAGAGATGGCGGTGTAGATATTTCCATGTTCATACAGATGGCAGTGTAGATATTTCCACGTTTATAGGGATGGCGGTGTAGATATTTTCATGTTTACACAGATGGCGGTGTAGATATCTCCATGTTTACACAAATAGCGGTGTAGACATTTCCATGTTTACACAGATAGCGGTGTGGATATTTCCATGTTCATACAAATGTCGGTGTAGATATTTCCATGTTCATAGAGATGACGGTGTAGGTATTTCCATGTTTATACAGATAGCAGTGTAGTTATTACCATGTTTATAGAGATAGCAGTGTAGATATTTCCATTGATATACAGATAGCTGTGTAGATATTTGCATGTTCATAGAGATAGCGGTGTAGATATTTCCATGTTTATTCAGATAGCGGTGTAGATATTTCCATATTCATACAGTTAGCGGTGTAGATATTTCCAAGTTCATACAAATGGCGGTGTAGATATTTCCATGTTTATACAGATAGCAGTGTAGATATTTCCATGTTTATAGAGATAGCAGTGTAGATATTTCCATTGATATACAGATAGCTGTGTAGATATTAGCATGTTCATACACATAGCGGTGTAGATATTTCCATGTTCATACAGATAGCGGTGTAGATATTTCCATGTTCGTACAGAGAGCGGTGTAGATATTTCCATGTTCATACAGATAGCGGTGTAGATATTTCCATGTTCGTACAGATGGCGGTGTAGATATTTCCATGTTCATACAGTTAGCGGTGTAGATATTTCCATGTTCATACAAATGGCGGTTTAGATATTTCCATGTTCATAGAGATGGCGGTGTAGATATTTCCATGTTCATACAAATGGCGGTGTAGATATTTCCACGTTCATAGAGATGGCGGTGTAGATCTTTCCATGTTTATACAGATAGCAGTGTAGATATTTCCATGTTTATAGAGATAGCAGTGTAGATATTTCCATTGATATACAGATAGCGGTGTAGATATTTCCATGTTCATACAGATAGCGGTGTAGATATTTCCATGTTCATACAGTTAGCGGTGTAGGTATTTCCATGTTCATACAGATGGTGGTGTAGATATTTACATGTTCATAGAGATGGCGGTGTAGATATTTCCATGTTCATACAGATGGCGGTGTAGATATTTCCATGTTCATACAGATAGCGGTGTAGTTATTTCCATGTTCATACCAATAGCGGTGTAGATAATTCCATGTTCATACAATTAGCGGTGTAGATATTTCCATGTTCATACAGATGGCGGTGTAGATATTTCCATGTTCATACAGATAGCGGTGTAGTTATTTCCATGTTCATACCAATAGCGGTGTAGATAATTCCATGTTCATACAGTTAGCGGTGTAGATATTTCCATGTTCATACAGATGGCGGTGTAGATGTTTACATATTCGTACAGATGGCGGTGTAGATATTTCCATGTTCGTACGGATGGCAGTGTAGATATTTCCATGTTCACACAGGTGGTGGTGTAGATATTTCCATATTTATACAGATAGAAGTGTAGTTATTTCCATGTTTATAGAGATAGCATTGTAGATATTTCCATTGATATACAGATAGCTGTGTAGATATTTGCATTTTCATATAAATAGCGGTGTAGATATTTCCATGTTCGTATAGATAGCGGTGTAGATATTTCCATGTTCATACAGATAGCGGTGTAGATATTTCCATGTTCATACAGATAACGGTGTAGATATTTCCATGTTCATACAGATAGCGGTGTAGATATTTCCATGTTCATACAGATGGCAGTGTAGATATTTACATGTTCATTCAGATGGCGGTATAGATATTTCAATGTTCGTACAGATGGCGGTGTAGATATTTCCATGTTTATACAGATGGTGGTGTAGATATTTTCATGGTTATAGAGATGGCGGTCTAGATATTTCCAGGTTTACAGAGATAGTGGTGTAGTTATTTCCAAGTTTATAGAGACAGCGTTGTAGATATTTCCATGTTTATACAGATAGCAGTGAAGGTATTTCCATGTTTATACAGATAGCGTTGTAGATATTTCCATGTTTATACAGATAGCAGTGTAGATATTTCCATGTTTTTAGAGATAGTGGTGTAGATAATTTCAGTTTTATACAGAGAGCAGTGTAGATATTTAGAAGTTCATACAGATAGCGGTGTAGATATTTCCACGTTTATAGAGATGGCGGTGTAGATATTTCCATGTTCATACAGATGGCAGTGTAGATATTTCCACGTTTATAGGGATGGCGGTGTAGATATTTTCATGTTTACACAGATGGCGGTGTAGATATCTCCATGTTTACACAGATAGCGGTGTAGACATTTCCATGTTTACACAGATAGCGGTGTGGATATTTCCATGTTCATACAAATGTCGGTGTAGATATTTCCATGTTCATAGAGATGACGGTGTAGATATTTCCATTTTTATACAGAGAGCAGTGTAGTTATTACCATGTTTATAGAGATAGCATTGTAGATATTTCCATTGATATACAGATAGCTGTGTAGATATTTGCATGTTCATAGAGATAGCGGTGTAGATATTTCCATGTTTATTCAGATAGCGGTGTAGATATTTCCATATTCATACAGTTAGCGGTGTAGATATTTCCATGTTCATACAAATGGCGGTGTAGATATTTCCATGTTTATACAGATAGCAGTGTAGATATTTCCATGTTTATAGAGATAGCAGTGTAGATATTTCCATTGATATACAGATAGCTGTGTAGATATTAGTATGTTCACATAGCGGGGTAGATATTTCCATGTTCATACAGATAGCGGTGTAGATATTTCCAGGTTCGTACAGAGAGCGGTGTAGATATTTCCATGTTCATACAGATAGCGGTGTAGTTATTTCCATGTTCATACAGTTAGCGGTGTAGATATTTCCATGTTCATTCAGATGGTGGTGTAGATATTTACATGTTCATAGAGATGGCGGTGTAGATATTTCCATGTTCATACAGATGGCGGTGTAGATATTTCCATGTTCATACAGATAGCGGTGTAGTTATTTCCATGTTCATAGCAATAGCGGTGTAGATAATTCCATGTTCATACAGTTAGCGGTGTAGATATTTCCATGTTCATAGAGATGGCGGTGTAGATATTTACATGTTCGTACAGATGGCGGTGTAGATATTTCCATGTTCATACGGATGGCAGTGTAGATATTTCCATGTTCATATAGGTGGCGGTGTAGATATTTCCATGTTTATACAGATAGCAGTGTAGTTATTTCCATGTTTATAGAGATAGCAGTGTGGATATTTCCATTGATATACAGATAGCTGTGTAGGTATTTGCATGTTCATACAGATAGCGGTGTAGATATTTCCATGTTCGTACAGATAGCTGTGTAGATATTTCCATGTTCATACAGATAGCGGTGTAGATATTTCCATGTTCATACTGATAACGGTGTAGATATATCCATGTTCATACAGATAGCGGTATAGATATTTCCATGTTCATACAGTTAGCGGTGTAGATATTTCCATGTTCATAGAGATAACGGTGTAGATATTTCCATGTTCATACAGATAGCGGTGTAGATATTTCCATGTTCATACAGTTAGCGGTGTAGATATTTCCATGTTCATACAGATGGCGGTGTAGATATTTACATGTTCATACAGATGGCGGTGTAGATATTTCCATGTTCGTACAGATGGCGGTGTAGATATTTCCATGTTCATAGAGATGGCGGTGTAGGTATTTCCATGTTTATGCAGATAGCGGAATAGATATTTCCATGTTTATACAGATGGTGGTGTAGATATTTCCATGTTTATAGAGATGGCGGTCTAGATATTTCCATGTTTACAGAGATAGTGGTGTAGTTATTTCCAAGTTTATAGAGACAGCGTTGTAGATATTTCCATGTTTATACAGATAGCGGTGAAGATATTTCCGTGTTTATACAGATAGCGTTGTAGATATTTCCATGTTTATACAGATAGCAGTGTAGATATTTCCATGTTTATAGAGATAGTGGTGTAGATAATTTCAATTTTATACAGAGAGCAGTGTAGATATTTCCAAGTTCATACAGATAGCGGTGTAGATATTTCCACGTTTATAGAGATGGCGGTGTAGATATTTCCATGTTCATACAGATGGCAGTGTAGATATTTCCACGTTTATAGGGATGGCGGTGTAGATATTTTTATGTTTACACAGATGGCGGTGTAGATATCTCCATGTTTACACAAATAGCGGTGTAGACATTTCCATGTTTACACAGATAGCGGTGTGGATATTTCCATGTCCATACAAATGTCGGTGTAGATATTTCCATGTTCATAGAGATGACGGTGTAGGTATTTCCATGTTTATACAGATAGCAGTGTAGTTATTACCATGTTTATAGAGATAGCAGTGTAGATATTTCCATTGATATACAGATAGCTGTGTAGATATTTGCATGTTCATAGAGATAGCGGTGTAGATATTTCCATGTTTATTCAGATAGCGGTGTAGATATTTCCATATTCATACAGTTAGCGGTGTAGATATTTCCATGTTCATACAAATGGCGGTGTAGATATTTCCATGTTTATACAGATAGCAGTGTAGATATTTCCATGTTTATAGAGATAGCAGTGTAGATATTTCCATTGATATACAGATAGCTGTGTAGATATTAGTATGTTCACATAGCGGTGTAGATATTTCCATGTTCATACAGATAGCGGTGTAGATATTTCCAGGTTCGTACAGAGAGCGGTGTAGATATTTCCATGTTCATACAGATAGCGGTGTAGTTATTTCCATGTTCATACAGTTAGCGGTGTAGTTATATCCATGTTCATTCAGATGGTGGTGTAGATATTTACATGTTCATAGAGATGGCGGTGTAGATATTTCCATGTTCATACAGATGGCGGTGTAGATATTTCCATGTTCATACAGATAGTGGTGTAGTTATTTCCATGTTCATAGCAATAGCGGTGTAGATAATTCCATGTTCATACAGTTAGCGGTGTAGATATTTCCATGTTCATAGAGATGGCGGTGTAGATATTTACATGTTCGTACAGATGGCGGTGTAGATATTTCCATGTTCATACGGATGGCAGTGTAGATATTTCCATGTTCATATAGGTGGCGGTGTAGATATTTCCATGTTTATACAGATAGCAGTGTAGTTATTTCCATGTTTATAGAGATAGCAGTGTGGATATTTCCATTGATATACAGATAACTGTGTAGGTATTTGCATGTTCATACAGATAGCGGTGTAGATATTTCCATGTTCGTACAGATAGCTGTGTAGATATTTCCATGTTCATACAGATAGCGGTGTAGATATTTCCATGTTCATACTGATAACGGTGTAGATATATCCATGTTCATACAGATAGCGGTGTAGATATTTCCATGTTCATACAGTTAGCGGTGTAGATATTTCCATGTTCATAGAGATAACGGTGTAGATATTTCCATGTTCATACAGATAGCGGTGTAGATATTTCCATGTTCATACAGTTAGCGGTGTAGATATTTCCATGTTCATACAGATGGCGGTGTAGATATTTACATGTTCATACAGATGGCGGTGTAGATATTTCCATGTTCGTACAGATGGCGGTGTAGATATTTCCATGTTCATAGAGATGGCGGTGTAGGTATTTCCATGTTTATGCAGACAGCGGAATAGATATTTCCATGTTTATACAGATGGTGGTGTAGATATTTCCATGTTTATAGAGATGGCGGTCTAGATATTTCCATGTTTACAGAGATAGTGGTGTAGTTATTTCCAAGTTTATAGAGAAAGAGTTGTAGATATTTCCATGTTTATACAGATAGCGGTGAAGATATTTCCATGTTTATACAGATAGCGTTGTAGATATTTCCATGTTTATACAGATAGCGGTGTAGATATTTCCATGTTCGTACAGTTAGCGGTGTAGATATTTCCATGTTCATACAGATGGCGGTGTAGATATTTACATGTTTCTACAGATGGTGGTGTAGATATTTTCCATGTTTATAGAGATGGCGGTCTAGATATTTCCAAGTTTACAGAGATAGTGGTGTAGTTATTTCCAAGTTTATAGAGACAGCGTTGTAGATATTTCCATGTCTATACAGATAGCGTTGTAGATATTTCCATGTTTATACAGATAGCAGTGTAGATATTTCCATGTTTATAGAGATAGTGGTGTAGATAATTTCAATTTTATACAGAGAGCAGTGTAGATATTTCCAAGTTCATACAGATAGCGGTGTAGATATTTCCACGTGTATAGAGATGGCGGTGTAGATATTTCCATGTTCATACAGATGGCAGTGTAGATATTTCCACGTTTATAGGGATGGCGGTGTAGATATTTTCATGTTTACACAGATGGCGGTGTAGATATCTCCATGTTTACACAAATAGCGGTGTAGACATTTCCATGTTTACACAGATAGCGGTGTGGATATTTCCATGTTCATACAAATGTCGGTGTAGATATTTCCATGTTCATAGAGATGACGGTGTAGGTATTTCCATGTTTATACAGATAGCAGTGTAGTTATTACCATGTTTATAGAGATAGCAGTGTAGATATTTCCATTGATATACAGATAGCTGTGTAGATATTTGCATGTTCATAGAGATAGCGGTGTAGATATTTCCATGTTTATTCAGATAGCGGTGTAGATATTTCCATATTCATACAGTTAGCGGTGTAGATATTTCCATGTTCATACAAATGGCGGTGTAGATATTTCCATGTTTATACAGATAGCAGTGTAGATATTTCCTTGTTTATAGAGATAGCAGTGTAGATATTTCCATTGATATACAGATAGCTGTGTAGATATTAGCATGTTCATACACATAGCGGTGTAGATATTTCCATGTTCATACAGAGAGCGGTGTAGATATTTCCATGTTCGTACAGAGAGCGGTGTAGATATTTCCATGTTCATACAGATAGCGGTGTAGATATTTCCATGTTCGTACAGAGAGCGGTGTAGATATTTCCATGTTCATACAGATAGCGGTGTAGATATTTCCATGTTCATACAGATGGCGGTGTAGACATTTCCATGTTCATACAGTTAGCGGTGTAGATATTTCCATGTTCATACAAATGGCGGTGTAGATATTTCCATGTTCATAGAGATGGCGGTGTAGATATTTCCATGTTCATACAAATGGCGGTGTAGATATTTCCACGTTAATAGAGATGGCGGTGTAGATCTTTCCATGTTTATACAGATAGCAGTGTAGATATTTCCATGTTTATAGAGATAGCAGTGTAGATATTTCCATTGATATACAGATAGCGGTGTAGATATTTCCATGTTCATACAGATAGCGGTGTAGATATTTCCATGTTCATACAGTTAGCGGTGTAGGTATTTCCATGTTCATACAGATGGTGGTGTAGATATTTACATGTTCATAGAGATGGCGGTGTAGATATTTCCATGTTCATACAGATGGCGGTGTAGATATTTCCATGTTCATACAGATAGCGGTGTAGTTATTTCCATGTTCATACCAATAGCGGTGTAGATAATTCCATGTTCATACAGTTAGCGGTGTAGATATTTCCATGTTCATACAGATGGCGGTGTAGATATTTCCATGTTCATACAGATAGCGGTGTAGTTATTTCCATGGTCATACCAATAGCGGTGTAGATAATTCCATGTTCATACAGTTAGCGGTGTAGATATTTCCATGTTCATACAGATGGCGGTGTAGATGTTTACATATTCGTACAGATGGCGGTTTAGATATTTCCATGTTCGTACGGATGGCAGTGTAGATATTTCCATGTTCACACAGGTGGTGGTGTAGATATTTCCATATTTATACAGATAGCAGTGTAGTTATTTCCATGTTTATAGAGATAGCATTGTAGATATTTCCATTGATATACAGATAGCTGTGTAGATATTTGCATGTTCATATAAATAGCGGTGTAGATATTTCCATGTTCGTACAGATAGCGGTGTAGATATTTCCATGTTCATACAGATAGCGGTGTAGATATTTCCATTTTCATACAGATAACGGTGTAGATATTTCCATGTTCATACAGATAGCGGTGTAGATATTTCCATGTTCATACAGATGGCAGTGTAGATATTTACATGTTCATACAGATGGCGGTATAGATATTTCAATGTTCGTACAGATGGCGGTGTAGATATTTCCATGTTTATACAGATGGTGGTGTAGTTATTTTCATGGTTATAGAGATGGCGGTCTAGATATTTCCAGGTTTACAGAGATAGTGGTGTAGTTATTTCCAAGTTTATAGAGACAGCGTTGTAGATATTTCCATGTTTATACAGATAGCGGTGAAGGTATTTCCATGTTTATACAGATAGCGTTGTAGATATTTCCATGTTTATACAGATAGCAGTGTAGATATTTCCATGTTTTTAGAGATAGTGGTGTAGATAATTTCAGTTTTATACAGAGAGCAGTGTAGATATTTAGAAGTTCATACAGATAGCGGTGTAGATATTTCCACGTTTATAGAGATGGCGGTGTAGATATTTCCATGTTCATACAGATGGCAGTGTAGATATTTCCACGTTTATAGGGATGGCGGTGTAGATATTTTCATGTTTACACAGATGGCGGTGTAGATATCTCCATGTTTACACAGATAGCGGTGTAGACATTTCCATGTTTACACAGATAGCGGTGTGGATATTTCCATGTTCATACAAATGTCGGTGTAGATATTTCCATGTTCATAGAGATGACGGTGTAGATATTTCCATGTTTATACAGATAGCAGTGTAGTTATTACCATGTTTATAGAGATAGCATTGTAGATATTTCCATTGATATACAGATAGCTGTGTAGATATTTGCATGTTCATAGAGATAGCGGTGTAGATATTTCCATGTTTATTCAGATAGCGGTGTAGATATTTCCATATTCATACAGTTAGCGGTGTAGATATTTCCATGTTCATACAAATGGCGGTGTAGATATTTCCATGTTTATACAGATAGCAGTGTAGATATTTCCATGTTTATAGAGATAGCAGTGTAGATATTTCCATTGATATACAGATAGCTGTGTAGATATTAGTATGTTCACATAGCGGTGTAGATATTTCCATGTTCATACAGATAGCGGTGTAGATATTTCCAGGTTCGTACAGAGAGCGGTGTAGATATTTCCATGTTCATACAGATAGCGGTGTAGATATTTCCATGTTCATACAGATGGCGGTGTAGATATTTCCATGTTCATACAGTTAGCGGTGTAGATATTTCCATGTTCATACAGATGGCGGTGTAGATATTTCCATGTTCATAGAGATGGCAGTGTAGATATTTCCATGTTCATACAAATGGCGGTGTAGATATTTCCACGTTCATAGAGATGGCGGTGTAGATCTTTCCATGTTTATACGGATAGCAGTGTAGTTATTTCCATGTTTATACAGATAGCAGTGTAGATATTTCCATTGATATACAGATAGCGGTGTAGATATTTCCATGTTCATACAGATAGCGGTGTAGATATTTCCATGTTCATACAGTTAGCGGTGTAGATATTTCCATGTTCATTCAGATGGTGGTGTAGATATTTACATGTTCATAGAGATGGCGGTGTAGATATTTCCATGTTCATACAGATGGCGGTGTAGATATTTCCATGTTCATACAGATAGCGGTGTAGTTATTTCCATGTTCATATCAATAGCGGTGTAGATAATTCCTTGTTCATACAGTTAGCGGTGTAGATATTTCCATGTTCATACAGATGGCGGTGTAGATATTTACATGTTCCTACAGATGGCGGTGTAGATATTTCCATGTTCATACGGATGGCAGTGTAGATATTTCCATGTTCATATAGGTGGCGGTGTAGATATTTCCATGTTTATACAGATAGCAGTGTAGTTATTTCCATGTTTATAGAGATAGCAGTGTGGATATTTCCATTGATATACAGATAGCTGTGTAGGTATTTGCATGTTCATACAGATAGCGGTGTAGGTATTTCCATGTTCGTACAGATAGCTGTGTAGATATTTCCATGTTCATACAGATAGCGGTGTAGATATTTCCATGTTCATACTGATAACGGTGTAGATATATCCATGTTCATACAGATAGCGGTGTAGATATTTCCATGTTCATACAGTTAGCGGTGTAGATATTTCCATGTTCATAGAGATAACGGTGTAGATATTTCCATGTTCATACAGATAGCGGTGTAGATATTTCCATGTTCATACAGTTAGCGGTGTAGATATTTCCATGTTCATACAGATGGCGGTGTAGATATTTACATGTTCATACAGATGGCGGTGTAGATATTTCCATGTTCGTACAGATGGCGGTGTAGATATTTCCATGTTCATAGAGATGGCGGTGTAGGTATTTCCATGTTTATGCAGATAGCGGTATAGATATTTCCATGTTTATACAGATGGTGGTGTAGATATATCCATGTTTATAGAGATGGCGGTCTAGATATTTCCATGTTTACAGAGATAGTGGTGTAGTTATTTCCAAGTTTATAGAGACAGCGTTGTAGATATTTCCATGTTTATACAGATAGCGGTGAAGATATTTCCATGTTTATACAGATAGCAGTGTAGATATTTCCATGTTTATAGAGATAGTGGTGTAGATAATTTCAGTTTTATACAGAGAGCAGTGTAGATATTTCCAAGTTCATACAGATAGCGGTGTAGATATTTCCACGTTTATAGAGATGGCGGTGTTGATATTTCCATGTTCATACAGATAGCGGTGTAGATATTTCCATGTTCATACAGATGGCGGTGTAGATATTTCCATGTTCATACAGTTAGCGGTGTAGATATTTCCATGTTCATACAGATGGCGGTGTAGATATTTCCATGTTCATAGAGATGGCAGTGTAGATATTTCCATGTTCATACAAATGTCGGTGTAGATATTTCCATGTTCATAGAGATGACGGTGTAGATATTTCCATGTTTATACAGATAGCAGTGTAGTTATTACCATGTTTATAGAGATAGCATTGTAGATATTTCCATTGATATACAGATAGCTGTGTAGATATTTGCATGTTCATAGAGATAGCGGTGTAGATATTTCCATGTTTATTCAGATAGCGGTGTAGATATTTCCATATTCATACAGTTAGCGGTGTAGATATTTCCATGTTCATACAAATGGCGGTGTAGATATTTCCATGTTTATACAGATAGCAGTGTAGATATTTCCATGTTTATAGAGATAGCATTGTAGATATTTCCATTGATATACAGATAGCTGTGTAGATATTAGCATGTTCATACACATAGCGGTGTAGATATTTCCATGTTCATACAGATAGCGGTGTAGATATTTCCATGTTCATACAGATGGCGGTGTAGATATTTCCATGTTCATACAGTTAGCGGTGTAGATATTTCCATGTTCATACTGATAACGGTGTAGATATATCCATGTTCATACAGATAGAGGTGTAGATATTTCCATGTTCATACAGTTAGCGGTGTAGATATTTCCATGTTCATAGAGATAACGGTGTAGATATTTCCATGTTCATACAGATAGCGGTGTAGATATTTCCATGTTCATACAGTTAGCGGTGTAGATATTTCCATGTTCATACAGATGGCGGTGTAGATATTTACATGTTCATACAGATGGCGGTGTAGATATTTCCATGTTCGTACAGATGGCGGTGTAGATATTTCCATGTTCATAGAGATGGCGGTGTAGGTATTTCCATGTTTATGCAGATAGCGGTATAGATATTTCCATGTTTATACAGATGGTGGTGTAGATATTTCCATGTTTATAGAGATGGCGGTCTAGATATTTCCATGTTTACAGAGATAGTGGTGTAGTTATTTCCAAGTTTATAGAGACAGCGTTGTAGATATTTCCATGTTTATACAGATAGCGGTGAAGATATTTCCATGTTTATACAGATAGCGTTGTAGATATTTCCATGTTTATACAGATAGCAGTGTAGATATTTCCATGTTTATAGAGATAGTGGTGTAGATAATTTCAATTTTATACAGAGAGCAGTGTAGATATTTCCAAGTTCATACAGATAGCGGTGTAGATATTTCCACGTTTATAGAGATGGCGGTGTAGATATTTCCATGTTCATACAGATGGCAGTGTAGATATTTCCACGTTTATAGGGATGGCGGTGTAGATATTTTCATGTTTACACAGATGGCGGTGTAGATATCTCCATGTTTACACAAATAGCGGTGTAGACATTTCCATGTTTACACAGATAGCGGTGTGGATATTTCCATGTTCATACAAATGTCGGTGTAGATATTTCCATGTTCATAGAGATGACGGTGTAGGTATTTCCATGTTTATACAGATAGCAGTGTAGTTATTACCATGTTTATAGAGATAGCAGTGTAGATTTTCCATTGATATACAGATAGCTGTGTAGATATTTGCATGTTCATAGAGATAGCGGTGTAGATATTTCCATGTTTATTCAGATAGCGGTGTAGATATTTCCATATTCATACAGTTAGCGGTGTAGATATTTCCATGTTCATACAAATGGCGGTGTAGATATTTCCATGTTTATACAGATAGTAGTGTAGATATTTCCATGTTTATAGAGATAGCAGTGTAGATATTTCCATTGATATACAGATAGCGGTGTAGATATTTCCATGTTCATACAGATAGCGGTGTAGATATTTCCATGTTCATACAGTTAGCGGTGTAGGTATTTCCATGTTCATACAGATGGTGGTGTAGATATTTACATGTTCATAGAGATGGCGGTGTAGATATTTCCATGTTCATACAGATGGCGGTGTAGATATTTCCATGTTCATACAGATAGCGGTGTAGTTATTTCCATGTTCATACCAATAGCGGTGTAGATAATTCCATGTTCATACAGTTAGCGGTGTAGATATTTCCATGTTCATACAGATGGCGGTGTAGATATTTCCATGTTCATACAGATAGCGGTGTAGTTATTTCCATGGTCATACCAATAGCGGTGTAGATAATTCTATGTTCATACAGTTAGCGGTGTAGATATTTCCATGTTCATACAGATGGCGGTGTAGATGTTTACATATTCGTACAGATGGCGGTGTAGATATTTCCATGTTCGTACGGATGGCAGTGTAGATATTTCCATGTTCACACAGGTGGTGGTGTAGATATTTCCATATTTATACAGATAGCAGTGTAGTTATTTCCATGTTTATAGAGATAGCATTGCAGATATTTCCATTGATATACAGATAGATGTGTAGATATTTGCATGTTCATATAAATAGCGGTGTAGATATTTCCATGTTCGTACAGATAGCGGTGTAGATATTTCCATGTTCATACAGATAGCGGTGTAGATATTTCCATTTTCATACAGATAACGGTGTAGATATTTCCATGTTCATACAGATAGCGGTGTAGATATTTCCATGTTCATACAGATGGCAGTGTAGATATTTACATGTTCATACAGATGGCGGTATAGATATTTCAATGTTCGTACAGATGGCGGTGTAGATATTTCCATGTTTATACAGATGGTGGTGTAGTTATTTTCATGGTTATAGAGATGGCGGTCTAGATATTTCCAGGTTTACAGAGATAGTGGTGTAGTTATTTCCAAGTTTATAGAGACAGCGTTGTAGATATTTCCATGTTTATACAGATAGCGGTGAAGGTATTTCCATGTTTATACAGATAGCGTTGTAGATATTTCCATGTTTATACAGATAGCAGTGTAGATATTTCCATGTTTTTAGAGATAGTGGTGTAGATAATTTCAGTTTTATACAGAGAGCAGTGTAGATATTTAGAAGTTCATACAGATAGCGGTGTAGATATTTCCACGTTTATAGAGATGGCGGTGTAGATATTTCCATGTTCATACAGATGGCAGTGTAGATATTTCCACGTTTATAGGGATGGCGGTGTAGATATTTTCATGTTTACACAGATGGCGGTGTAGATATCTCCATGTTTACACAGATAGCGGTGTAGACATTTCCATGTTTACACAGATAGCGGTGTGGATATTTCCATGTTCATACAAATGTCGGTGTAGATATTTCCATGTTCATAGAGATGACGGTGTAGATATTTCCATGTTTATACAGATAGCAGTGTAGTTATTACCATGTTTATAGAGATAGCATTGTAGATATTTCCATTGATATACAGATAGCTGTGTAGATATTTGCATGTTCATAGAGATAGCGGTGTAGATATTTCCATGTTTATTCAGATAGCGGTGTAGATATTTCCATATTCATACAGTTAGCGGTGTAGATATTTCCATGTTCATACAAATGGCGGTGTAGATATTTCCATGTTTATACAGATAGCAGTGCAGATATTTCCATGTTTATAGAGATAGCAGTGTAGATATTTCCATTGATATACAGATAGCTGTGTAGATATTAGTATGTTCACATAGCGGTGTAGATATTTCCATGTTCATACAGATAGCGCTGTAGATATTTCCAGGTTCGTACAGAGAGCGGTGTAGATATTTCCATGTTCATACAGATAGCGGTGTAGATATTTCCATGTTCATACAGATGGCGGTGTAGATATTTCCATGTTCATACAGTTAGCGGTGTAGATATTTCCATGTTCATACAGATGGCGGTGTAGATATTTCCATGTTCATAGAGATGGCAGTGTAGATATTTCCATGTTCATACAAATGGCGGTGTAGATATTTCCACGTTCATAGAGATGGCGGTGTAGATCTTTCCATGTTTATACGGATAGCAGTGTAGTTATTTCCATGTTTATACAGATAGCAGTGTAGATATTTCCATTGATATACAGATAGCGGTGTAGATATTTCCATGTTCATACAGATAGCGGTGTAGATATTTCCATGTTCATACAGTTAGCGGTGTAGATATTTCCATGTTCATTCAGATGGTGGTGTAGATATTTACATGTTCATAGAGATGGCGGTGTAGATATTTCCATGTTCATACAGATGGCGGTGTAGATATTTCCATGTTCATACAGATAGCGGTGTAGTTATTTCCATGTTCATATCAATAGCGGTGTAGATAATTCCTTGTTCATACAGTTAGCGGTGTAGATATTTCCATGTTCATACAGATGGCGGTGTAGATATTTACATGTTCCTACAGATGGCGGTGTAGATATTTCCATGTTCATACGGATGGCAGTGTAGATATTTCCATGTTCATATAGGTGGCGGTGTAGATATTTCCATGTTTATACAGATAGCAGTGTAGTTATTTCCATGTTTATAGAGATAGCAGTGTGGATATTTCCATTGATATACAGATAGCTGTGTAGGTATTTGCATGTTCATACAGATAGCGGTGTAGATATTTCCATGTTCGTACAGATAGCTGTGTAGATATTTCCATGTTCATACAGATAGCGGTGTAGATATTTCCATGTTCATACTGATAACGGTGTAGATATATCCATGTTCATACAGATAGCGGTGTAGATATTTCCATGTTCATACAGTTAGCGGTGTAGATATTTCCATGTTCATAGAGATAACGGTGTAGATATTTCCATGTTCATACAGATAGCGGTGTAGATATTTCCATGTTCATACAGTTAGCGGTGTAGATATTTCCATGTTCATACAGATGGCGGTGTAGATATTTACATGTTCATACAGATGGCGGTGTAGATATTTCCATGTTCGTACAGATGGCGGTGTAGATATTTCCATGTTCATAGAGATGGTGGTGTAGGTATTTCCATGTTTATGCAGATAGCGGTATAGATATTTCCATGTTTATACAGATGGTGGTGTAGATATATCCATGTTTATAGAGATGGCGGTCTAGATATTTCCATGTTTACAGAGATAGTGGTGTAGTTATTTCCAAGTTTATAGAGACAGCGTTGTAGATATTTCCATGTTTATACAGATAGCGGTGAAGATATTTCCATGTTTATACAGATAGCGTTGTAGATATTTCCATGTTTATACAGATAGCAGTGTAGATATTTCCATGTTTATAGAGATAGTGGTGTAGATAATTTCAGTTTTATACAGAGAGCAGTGTAGATATTTCCAAGTTCATACAGATAGCGGTGTAGATATTTCCACGTTTATAGGGATGGCGGTGTAGATATTTTCATGTTTACACAGATGGCGGTGTAGATATCTCCATGTTTACACAAATAGCGGTGTAGACATTTCCATGTTTACACAGATAGCGGTGTGGATATTTCCATGTTCATACAAATGTCGGTGTAGATATTTCCATGTTCATAGAGATGACGGTGTAGATATTTCCATGTTTATACAGATAGCAGTGTAGTTATTACCATGTTTATAGAGACAGCATTGTAGATATTTCCATTGATATACAGATAGCTGTGTAGATATTTGCATGTTCATAGAGATAGCGGTGTAGATATTTCCATGTTTATTCAGATAGCGGTGTAGATATTTCCATATTCATACAGTTAGCGGTGTAGATATTTCCATGTTCATACAAATGGCGGTGTAGATATTTCCATGTTTATACAGATAGCAGTGTAGATATTTCCATGTTTATAGAGATAGCATTGTAGATATTTCCATTGATATACAGATAGCTGTGTAGATATTAGCATGTTCATACACATAGCGGTGTAGATATTTCCATGTTCATACAGATAGCGGTGTAGATATTTCCATGTTCGTACAGAGAGCGGTGTAGATATTTCCATGTTCATACAGATAGCGGTGTAGATATTTCCATGTTCATACAGATGGCGGTGAAGATATTTCCATGTTCATACAGTTAGCGCTGTAGATATTTCCATGTTCATACAAATGGCGGTGTAGATATTTACATGTTCATAGAGATGGCGGTGTAGATATTTCCATGTTCATACACATGGCGGTGTAGATATTTCCACGTTCATAGAGAAGGCGGTGTAGATCTTTCCATGTTTATACAGATAGCAGTGTAGATATTTGAATGTTTATAGAGATAGCAGTGTAGATATTTCCATTGATATACAGATAGCGGTGTAGATATTTCCATGTTCATACAGATAGCGGTGTAGATATTTCCATGTTCATACAGTTAGCGGTGTAGGTATTTCCATGTTCATACAGATGGTGGTGTAGATATTTACATGTTCATAGAGATGGCGGTGTAGATATTTCCATGTTCATACAGATGGCGGTGTAGATATTTCCATGTTCATACAGATAGCGGTGTAGTTATTTCCATGTTCATACCAATAGCGGTGTAGATAATTCCATGTTCATACAGTTATTGGTGTAGACATTTCCATGTTCATACAGATGGCGGTTTAGATATTTACATGTTCGTACAGATGGCGGTGTAGATATTTCCATGTTCATACGGATGGCAGTGTAGATATTTCCATGTTCATATAGGTGGCGGTGTAGATATTTCCATGTTTATACAGATAGCAGTGTAGTTATTTCCATGTTTATAGAGATAGCAGTGTGGATATTTCCATTGATATACAGATAGCTGTGTAGGTATTTGCATGTTCATACAGATAGCGGTGTAGATATTTCCATGTTCGTACAGATAGCTGTGTAGATATTTCCATGTTCATACAGATAGCGGTGTAGATATTTCCATGTTCATACTGATAACGGTGTAGATATATCCATGTTCATACAGATAGCGGTGTAGATATTTCCATGTTCATACAGTTAGCGGTGTAGATATTTCCATGTTCATAGAGATAACGGTGTAGATATTTCCATGTTCATACAGATAGCGGTGTAGATATTTCCATGTTCATACAGTTAGCGGTGTAGATATTTCCATGTTCATACAGATGGCGGTGTAGATATTTACATGTTCATACAGATGGCGGTGTAGATATTTCCATGTTCGTACAGATGGCGGTGTAGACATTTCCATGTTCATAGAGATGGCGGTGTAGATATTTCCATGTTTATGGAGATAGTGGTATAGATATTTCCATGTTTATACAGATGGTGGTGTAGATATTTCCATGTTTATAGAGATGGCGGTCTAGATATTTCCATGTTGTCAGAGATAGTGGTGTAGTTAGTTCCAAGTTTATAGAGACAGCGTTGTAGATATTTCCATGTTTATACAGATAGCGGTGAAGATATTTCCATGTTTATACAGATAGCGGTGTAGATATTTCCATGTTTGTACAGATAGCAGTGTAGATATTTCCATGTTTATAGAGATAGTGGTGTAGATAATTTGAATTTATACCTAGAGCAGTGTAGATATTTCCAAGTTCATACAGATAGCGGTGTAGATATTTCCACGTTTATAGAGATGGTGGTGTAGATATTTCCATGTTCATGCAGATGGCGGTGTAGATATTTCCATGTTCATACAAATGGCGGTGTGGGTATTTCCATGTTCATAGAAATGGCGGTGTAGATATTTCCATGTTCATACAAATGGCGGTGTAGATATTTCCATGTTCATAGAGATGGCGGTGTAGATATTTCCATGTTTATACAGATAGCAGTGTAGTTATTTCCATGTTTATAGAGATAGCAGTGTAGATATTTCTATTGATATACAGATAGCTTTGTAGATATTTGCATGTTCATACAGATAGCGGAGTAGATATTTCCATGTTTATACAGATAGCGGTGTAGATATTTCCATGTTCATTCAGATGGCGGTGTAGATATTTCCATGTTCATACAGATAGCGGTGTAGGTATTTCCATGTTCATACAGATAGCGGTGTAGATATTTCCATTTTCATACAGTTAGCGGTGTAGATATTTCCATGTTCATACAGATGGCAGTGCAGATATTTCCATGTTCATACAGATGGCGGTGTAGATATTTACATGTTCATACAGATGGCGGTGTAGATATTTCCATGTTCATACAGATGGCGGTGTAGATATTTCCATGTTCATACAGATAGCGGTGTAGTTATTTCCTTGATCATAACAATAGCGGTGTAGATATTTCCATGTTCATACAGTTAGCGGTGTAGATATTTCCATTTTCATACAGAGGGCGGTGTAGATATTTACATGTTGATACAGATGGCGGTGTAGATATTTCCATGTTCGTACGGATGGCAGTGTAGATATTTCCATGTTCATATAGGTCGCGGTGCAGATATTTCCATGTTTATACAGATAGCAGTGTAGTTATTTCCATGTTTATAGAGATAGCAGTGTGGATATTTCCATTGATATTCAGATAGCTGTGTAGGTATTTGCATGTTCATACAGATAGCGGTGTAGGTATTTCCATGTTTATACAGATAGCGGTGTAGATATTTCCATGTTCATACTGATAGCGGTGTAGTTATTTCCATGTTTATACAGTTAGCGGTGTAGATATTTCCATGTTCTTACAGAAGGTGGTGTAGATATTTACTTGTTCATACAGATGGCGGTGTAGTTATTTCCATATTCATACAGATGGCTGTGTAGATATTTCCATGTTCGTACATATAGCGGTGTAGATATTTCCATGTTCATACAGATAGCGGTGTAGATATTTCCATGTTCCTACAGTTAGCGGTGTAGATATGTCCATGTTCATACAGATGGCAGTGCAGATATTTACATGTTCATACAGGTGGCGGTGTAGATATTTCCATGTTTATACAGATAGCAGTGTAGTTATTTCAATGTTTATAGAGATAGCATTGTAGATATTTCCATTGATATACACATAGCTGTGTAGATATTTGCACGTTCATACAGAAAGTTGTGTAGATATTTCCATGTTTATTCAGATAGCGGTGTAGATATTTCCATGTTCATACAGTTAGCGGTGAATATATTTCCATGTTCATACAGATGGCGGTGTAGATATTTACATGTTCATACAGATGGCATTATACATATTTCCATGTTCGTACAGATGGCGGTGTAGATATTTCCATGTTCATAGAGATGGTGGTGTAGATATTTCCATGTTTATGCAGATAGCGGTATAGATATTTCCATGTTTATACAGATGGTGGTGTAGATATTTCCATGTTTATAGAGATGGCGGTCTAGATATTTCCATGTTTACAGAGATATTGGTGTAGTTATTTCCAAGTTTATAGAGACAGCGTTGTAGATATTTCCATGTTTATACAGATAGCGGTGAAGATATTTCCATGTTTATACAGATAGCAGTGTAGATATTTCCATGTTTATACAGATAGCTGTGTAGATATTTCCATGTTTATAGAGATATTGGTGTAAATAATTTCAATTTTATACAGAGAGCAGTGTAGATATTTCCAAGTTCATACAGATAGCGGTGTAAATATTTCCACGTTTATAGAGATGGCGGTGTAGATATTTCCATGTTCATACAGATGGCAGTGTAGATATTTCCACGTTTATAGGGATGGCGGTGTAGATATTTCCATGTTTACACAGATAGCGGTGTAGACATTTCCATGTTTACACAGATAGCGGTGTGGATATTTCCATGTTCATACAAATGTCGGTGTAGATATTTCCATGTTCATAGAGATGACGGTGTAGATATTTCCATGTTTATACAGATAGCAGTGTAGTTATTACCATGTTTATAGAGATAGCAGTGTAGATATTTCCATTTATATACAGATATCTGTGTAGATATTTGCATGTTCATACAGATAGCGGTGTAGATATTTCCATGTTTATTCAGATAGCGGTGTAGATATTTCCATATTCATAGAGTTAGCGGTGTAGATATTTCCATGTTCATACAAATGGCGGTGTAGATATTTCCATGTTTATACAGATAGCAGTGTAGATATTTCCATGTTTATAGAGATAGCAGTGTAGATATTTCCATTGTTATACAGATAGCTGTGTAGATATTTGCATGTTCATACACATAGCGGTGTAGATATTTCCATGTTCATACACATAGCGGTGTAGATATTTCCATGTTTGTACAGAGAGCGGTGTAGATATTTCCATGTTCATACAGATAGCGGTGTAGATATTTCCATGTTCATACAGATAGCGGTGTAGGTATTTCCCTGTTCATACAGTTAGCGGTGTAGATATTTCCATGTTCATACAGATGGCAGTGTAGATATTTACATGTTCATTCAGATGGCGGTGTAGATATTTCCATGTTCGTACGGATGGCAGTGTAGATATTTCCATGTTCATACATGTGGCGGTGTAGATATTTCCATGTTTATACAGATAGCTGTGTTGTTATTTCCAAGTTTATAGAGATAGCAGTGTAGATATTTCCATTGATATACAGATAGCTGTGTAGATATTTGCATGTTCATACAGATGGCGGTGTAAATATTTCCATGTTCATACAGAAGGCAGTGTAGATATTTCCATGTTCATAGAGATGGCGGTGTAGATATTTCCATGTTTATGCAGATAGCGGTATAGATATTTCCATGTTTTTACAGATGGTGTTGTAGATATTTCCATGTTTATAGAGATGGCAGTCTAGATATTTCCATCTTTATAGAGACAGTGTTGTAGTTATTTCCAAGTTTATAGACACAGCATTGTAGATATTTCCATGTTTATACAGATAGCGGTGAAGATATTTCCATGTTTATACAGATAGCGGTGTAGATATTTCCATGTTTATACAGATTGCAGTGTAGATATTTCCATGTTTATAGAGATAGTGGTGTAGATAATTTCAATTTTATACCGAGAGCAGTGTAGATATTTCCAAGTTCATACAGATAGCGGTGTACATATTTCCACGTTTATTGAGATGGCGGTGTAGATATTTCCATGTTCATACTGATGGCAGTGTAGATATTTCCATGTTTATACAGATAGCGGTGTAGATATTTCCATGTTCATACTGATAGCGGTGTAGTTATTTCCATGTTCATACAGTTAGCGGTGTAGATATTTCCATGTTCTTACAGAAGGTGGTGTAGATATTTACTTGTTCATACAGATGGCGGTGTAGTTATTTCCATATTCATACTGATGGCTGTGTAGATATTTCCATGTTCATACATATAGCAGTGTAGATATTTCCATGTTCATACAGATAGCGGTGTAGATATTTCCATGTTCCTACAGTTAGCGGTGTAGATATGTCCATGTTCATACAGATGGCAGTGCAGATATTTACATGTTCATACAGGTGGCGGTGTAGATATTTCCATGTTTATACAGATAGCAGTGTAGTTATTTCAATGTTTACAGAGATAGCATTGTAGATATTTCCATTGATATACACATAGCTGTGTAGATATTTGCATGTTCATACAGAAAGTTGTGTAGATATTTCCATGTTCATACAGATAGCGGTGTAGATATTTCCATGTTCATACAGTTAGCGGTGAATATATTTCCATGTTCATACAGATGGCGGTGTAGATATTTACATGTTCATACAGATGGCGGTATAGATATTTCCATGTTCGTACAGATGGCGGTGTAGATATTTCCATGTTCATAGAGATGGCGGTGTAGATATTTCCATGTTTATGCAGATAGCGGTATAGATATTTCCATGTTTATACAGATGGTGGTGTAGATATTTCCATGTTTATAGAGATGGCGGTCTAGATATTTCCATGTTTACAGAGATATTGGTGTAGTTATTTCCAAGTTTATAGAGACAGCGTTGTAGATATTTCCATGTTTATACAGATAGCGGTGAAGATATTTCCATGTTTATACAGATAGCAGTGTAGATATTTCCATGTTTATACAGATAGCTGTGTAGATATTTCCATGTTTATAGAGATATTGGTGTAGATAATTTCACTTTTATACAGAGAGCAATGTAGATATTTCCAAGTTCATACAGATAGCGGTGTAAATATTTCCACGTTTATAGAGATGGCGGTGTAGATATTTCCATGTTCATACAGATGGCAGTGTAGATATTTCCACGTTTATAGTGATGGCTGTGTAGATATTTCCATGTTTACACAGATAGCGGTGTAGACATTTCCATGTTTACACAGATAGCGGTGTGGATATTTCCATGTTCATACAAATGTCGGTGTAGATATTTCCATGTTCATAGAGATGACGGTGTAGATATTTCCATGTTTATACAGATAGCAGTGTAGTTATTACCATGTTTATAGAGATAGCAGTGTAGATATTTCCATTGATATACAGATATCTGTGTAGATATTTGCATGTTCATACAGATAGCGGTGTAGATATTTCCATGTTTATTCAGATAGCGGTGTAGATATTTCCATATTCATAGAGTTAGCGGTATAGTTATTTCCATGTTCATACAAATGGCGGTGTAGATATTTCCATGTTTATACAGATAGCAGTGTAGATATTTCCATGTTTATAGAAATAGCAGTGTAGATATTTCCATTGTTATACAGATAGCTGTGTAGATATTTGCATGTTCATACACATAGCGGTGTAGATATTTCCATGTTCATACACATAGCGGTGTAGATATTTCCATGTTTGTACAGAGAGCGGTGTAGATATTTCCATGTTCATACAGATAGCGGTGTAGATATTTCCATGTTCATACAGATAGCGGTGTAGGTATTTCCCTGTTCATACAGTTAGCGGTGTAGATATATCCATGTTCATACAGATGGCAGTGTAGATATTTACATGTTCATTCAGATGGCGGTGTAGATATTTCCATGTTCGTACGGATGGCAGTGTAGATATTTCCATGTTCATACATGTGGCGGTGTAGATATTTCCATGTTTATACAGATAGCAGTGTTGTTATTTCCAAGTTTATAGAGATAGCAGTGTAGATATTTCCATTGATATACAGATAGCTGTGTAGATATTTGCATGTTCATACAGATGGCGGTGTAAATGTTTCCATGTTCATACAGATGGCAGTGTAGATATTTCCATGTTCATAGAGATGGCGGTGTAGATATTTCCATGTTTATGCAGATAGCGGTATAGATATTTACATGTTTTTACAGATGGTGTTGTAGATATTTCCATGTTTATAGAGATGGCAGTCTAGATATTTCCATCTTTATAGAGACAGTGTTGTAGTTATTTCCAAGTTTATAGACACAGCGTTGTAGATATTTCCATGTTTATACAGATAGCGGTGAAGATATTTCCATGTTTATACAGATAGCGGTGTAGATATTTCCATGTTTATACAGATTGCAGTGTAGATATTTCCATGTTTATAGAGATAGTGGTGTATATAATTTCAATTTTATACCGAGAGCAGTGTAGATATTTCCAAGTTCATACAGATAGCGGTGTACATATTTCCACGTTTATTGAGATGGCGGTGTAGATATTTCCATGTTCATACTGATGGCGGTGTAGATATTTCCATGTTCATACAAATGGCGGTGTAGATATTTCCATGTTCATAGAGAAGGCGGTGTAGATATTTCCATGTTCAAACAAATGGCGGTGTAGATAGTTCCATGTTTACACAGATAGCGGTGTAGACATTTCCATGTTTACACAGATAGCAGTGTGGATATTTCCATGTTTATGCAGATAGCGGTGTAGATATTTCCATGTTTATACAGAAAGCGGTGCGGATATTTCCATGTTAATACAGATAGTGGTGCAGATATTTCCATGTTTATACAGATAGCGGTGTAGATATTTCCATCTTAATACAGATGGCGGTGTAGATATTTCCATGTTTATGCAGATAGCGGTATAGATATTTCCATTTTTATACAGATGGTGGTGTAGATATTTCCATGTTTATGCAGATGGCGGTATAGATATTTCCATGTTTATACAGATGGTGGGGTAGATATTTCCATGTTCATACAGATGGTGGTGTAGATATTTCGAAGTTTATAGAGATAGCGCTGTACTTATTTCTATATTTATATAGAAATCTGTGTAGATATTTCCATGTATATGCAGATAGCTGTGTAGATATTTCCATGTTCATGCAGATAGCGGTGTAGTTATTTCCATGTTCATCCAGATGCCGGTGTAGATACATCCATGTTCATACAGATCGCGGTGAAGATATTTCCATGTTCATACAGATGGCTGTGTAGATATTTCCATGTTCATAGAGATGGCGGTGTAGATATTTCCATGTTGATACAGATAGCAGTGTAGTTATTTCCATGTTTATAGAGATAGCAGTGTAGATATTTCCATTTATATTCAGATAACGGTGTAGATATTTCCATGTTCATACAGATAGCGGTGTAGATATTTCCATGTTCTTACAGATAGCAGTGTAGATATTTCCATTTTCATACAGATAGCGGTGTAGATATTTCCATGTTCATACAGTTAGCGGTGTAGATATTTCCATGTTCATACAGATGGCGGTGTAGATATTTACATGTTCATACAGATGGCGGTGTATATATTTCCATGTTCGTACGGATGGCAGTGTAGATATTTCCATGTTCATACAGGTGGCGGTGTAGATATTTCCATGTTTATACAGATAGCAGTGTA
This sequence comes from Gorilla gorilla gorilla, assembly GCF_029281585.2. NCBI lineage: Eukaryota > Metazoa > Chordata > Mammalia > Primates > Hominidae > Gorilla > Gorilla gorilla. The sequence goes on along the minus strand of NC_073235.2, from coordinate 13,354,258 downwards.
GTTATTTCCATGTTTACAGAGATAGCAGAGAAGATATTTCCATTGATATACACATAGCTGTGTAGATATTTGCATGTTCATACAGATAGCGGTGTAGATATTTCCACGTTTATAGAGATGGCGGTGTAGATATTTCCATGTTCATGCAGATGGCGGTGTAGATATTTCCATGTTCATACAAATGGCGGTGTGGGTATTTCCATGTTCATAGAAATGGCGGTGTAGATATTTCCATGTTCATACAAATGGCGGTGTAGATATTTCCATGTTCATAGAGATGGCGGTGTAGATATTTCCATGTTTATACAGATAGCAGTGTAGTTATTTCAATGTTTATAGAGATAGCAGTGTAGATATTTCTATTGATATACAGATAGCTTTGTAGATATTTGCATGTTCATACAGATAGCGGAGTAGATATTTCCATGTTTATACAGATAGCGGTGTAGATATTTCCATGTTCATACAGATGGCGGTGTAGATATTTCCATGTTCATACAGATAGCGGTGTAGGTATTTCCATGTTCATACAGATAGCGGTGCAGATATTTCCATTTTCATACAGTTAGCGGTGTAGATATTTCCATGTTCATACAGTTAGCGGTGTAGATATTTCCATGTTCATACAAATGGCGGTGCAGATATTTCCATGTTCATACAGATGGCGGTGTAGATATTTACATGTTCATACAGATGGCGGTGTAGATATTTCCATGTTCATACAGATGGCGGTGTAGATATTTCCATGTTCATACAGATAGCGGTGTAGTTATTTCCATGATCATACCAATAGCGGTGTAGATATTTCCATGTTCATACAGTTAGCGGTGTAGATATTTCCATTTTCATACAGAGGGCGGTGTAGATATTTACATGTTGATACAGATGGCGGTGTAGATATTTCCATGTTCGTACGGATTGCAGTGTAGATATTTCCATGTTCATATAGGTCGCGGTGCAGATATTTCCATGTTTATACAGATAGCAGTGTAGTTATTTCCATGTTTATAGAGATAGCAGTGTGGATATTTCCATTGATATTCAGATAGCTGTGTAGGTATTTGCATGTTCATACAGATAGCGGTGTAGATATTTCCATGTTTATACAGATAGCGGTGTAGATATTTCCATGTTCATACTGATAGCGGTGTAGTTATTTCCATGTTCATACAGTTAGCGGTGTAGATATTTCCATGTTCTTACAGAAGGTGGTGTAGATATTTACTTGTTCATACAGATGGCGGTGTAGTTATTTCCATATTCATACAGATGGCTGTGTAGATATTTCCATGTTCATACATATAGCGGTGTAGATATTTCCATGTTCATACAGATAGCGGTGTAGATATTTCCATGTTCCTACAGTTAGCGGTGTAGATATTTCCATGTTCATACAGTTAGCGGTGAATATATTTCCATGTTCATACAGATGGCGGTGTAGATATTTACATGTTCATACAGATGGCGGTATAGATATTTCCATGTTTATACAGATAGCAGTGTAGTTATTTCAATGTTTATAGAGATAGCATTGTAGATATTTCCATTGATATACACATAGCTGTGTAGATATTTGCATGTTCATACAGAAAGTTGTGTAGATATTTCCATGTTCATACAGATAGCGGTGTAGATATTTCCATGTTCATACAGTTAGCGGTGAATATATTTCCATGTTCATACAGATGGCGGTGTAGATATTTACATGTTCATACAGATGGCGGTATAGATATTTCCATGTTCGTACAGATGGCGGTGTAGATATTTCCATGTTCATAGAGATGGCGGTGTAGATATTTCCATGTTTATGCAGATAGCGGTATAGATATTTCCATGTTTATACAGATGGTGGTGTAGATATTTCCATGTTTATAGAGATGGCGGTCTAGATATTTCCATGTTTACAGAGATATTGGTGTAGTTATTTCCAAGTTTATAGAGACAGCGTTGTAGATATTTCCATGTTTATACAAATAGCGGTGAAGATATTTCCATGTTTATACAGATAGCAGTGTAGATATTTCCATGTTTATACAGATAGCTGTGTAGATATTTCCATGTTTATAGAGATATTGGTGTAGATAATTTCAATTTTATACAGAGAGCAGTGTAGATATTTCCAAGTTCATACAGATAGCGGTGTAAATATTTCCACGTTTTAGAGATGGCGGTGTAGATATTTCCATGTTCATACAGATGGCAGTGTAGATATTTCCACGTTTATAGGGATGGCGGTGTAGATATTTCCATGTTTACACAGATAGCGGTGTAGATATTTCCATGTTTACACAGATAGCGGTGTGGATATTTCCATGTTCATACAAATGTCGGTGTAGATATTTCCATGTTCATAGAGATGACGGTGTAGATATTTCCATGTTTATACAGATAGCAGTGTAGTTATTACCATGTTTATAGAGATAGCAGTGTAGATATTTCCATTGATATACAGATATCTGTGTAGATATTTGCATGTTCATACAGATAGCGGTGTAGATATTTCCATGTTTATTCAGATAGCGGTGTAGATATTTCCATATTCATAGAGTTAGCGGTGTAGATATTTCCATGTTCATACAAATGGCGGTGTAGATATTTCCATGTTTATACAGATAGCAGTGTAGATATTTCCATGTTTATAGAGATAGCAGTGTAGATATTTCCATTGTTATACAGATAGCTGTGTAGATATTTGCATGTTCATACACATAGCGGTGTAGATATTTCCATGTTCATACACATAGCGGTGTAGATATTTCCATGTTTGTACAGAGAGCGGTGTAGATATTTCCATGTTCATACAGATAGCGGTGTAGATATTTCCATGTTCATACAGATAGCGGTGTAGGTATTTCCCTGTTCATACAGTTAGCGGTGTAGATATTTCCATGTTCATACAGATGGCAGTGTAGATATTTACATGTTCATTCAGATGGCGGTGTAGATATTTCCATGTTCGTACGGATGGCAGTGTAGATATTTCCATGTTCATACATGTGGCGGTGTAGATATTTCCATGTTTATACAGATAGCAGTGTTGTTATTTCCAAGTTTATAGAGATAGCAGTGTAGATATTTCCATTGATATACAGATAGCTGTGTAGATATTTGCATGTTCATACAGATGGCGGTGTAAATATTTCCATGTTCATACAGATGGCAGTGTAGATATTTCCATGTTCATAGAGATGGCGGTGTAGATATTTCCATGTTTATGCAGATAGCGGTATAGATATTTCCATGTTTTTACAGATGGTGTTGTAGATATTTCCATGTTTATAGAGATGGCAGTCTAGATATTTCCATCTTTATAGAAACAGTGTTGTAGTTATTTCCAAGTTTATAGACACAGCGTTGTAGATATTTCCATGTTTATACAGATAGCGGTGAAGATATTTCCATGTTTATACAGATAGTGGTGTAGATATTTCCATGTTTATACAGATTGCAGTGTAGATATTTCCATGTTTATAGAGATAGTGGTGTAGATAATTTCAATTTTATACCGAGAGCAGTGTAGATATTTCCAAGTTCATACAGATAGCGGTGTACATATTTCCACGTTTATTGAGATGGCGGTGTAGATATTTCCGTGTTCATACTGATGGCGGTGTAGATATTTCCATGTTCATACAAATGGCGGTGTAGATATTTCCATGTTCATAGAGAAGGCGGTGTAGATATTTCCATGTTCAAACAAATGGAGGTGTAGATAGTTCCATGTTTACACAGATAGCGGTGTAGATATTTCCATGTTCATACAGAGAGCGGTGTAGATATTTCCATGTTCATACAGATAGCGGTGTAGATATTTCCATGTTCCTACAGATAGCGGTGTAGGTATTTCCATGTTCATACAGTTAGCGGTGTAGATATTTCTATGTTCATAGAGATGGCGGTTTAGATATTTATATGTTCATACAGATGGCGGTGTAAATATTTCCAAGTTCTTACACATGGCGGTGTAGATATTTCCATGTTCATAGAGATGGCAGTGTAGATATTTCCATGTTTATGCCGATAGCGGTATAGATATTTCCATGTTTATACAGATGGTGGTGTAGATATTTCCATGTTTATAGAGATGGCGGTCTAGATATTTCCATGTGTATAGAGATAGAGGTGTAGTTATTTGAAAGTTTATAGAGACAGCATTGTAGATATTTCCATGTTTATACAGATAGCGGTGAAGTTATTTCCATGTTTATACAGATAGCGGTGTAGATATTTCCATGTTTATACAGATAGCAGTGTAGATATTTCCATGTTTATAGAGATAGTGGTGTAGATAATTCCAATTTTATACAGATAGCAGAGTAGATATTTCTAAGTTCATACAGATAGCAGTGTAGATATTTCCACGTTTATAGAGATGGCTGTGTAGATATTTCCATGTTCATACAGATGGCGGTGTAGATATTTCCATGTTTATAGAGATGACGGTGTAGATATTTTCAGGTTTACACAGATGGCAGTGTAGATATTTCCATATTTACACAGATAGCGGTGTAGATATTTCCATGTTTACACAGATAGCGGTGTGGATATTTCCATGTTTATGCAGATAGCGGTGTAGATATTTCCATGTTCATACAGATAGCGGTGTAGATATTTCCATGTTCATACCAATAGCGGTGTAGATATTTCCATGTTCATACAGTTAGCGGTGTAGATATTTCCATGTTTATACAGATGGCGGTCTGGATATTTCCATGTTTATAGAGATAGTGGTGTAGTTATTTCAAAAATTATAGAGACAGCATTGTAGATATTTCCATGTTTATACAGATAGCGGTGAAGTTATTTCCATGTTTATACAGATAGCGGTGTAGATATTTCCATGTTTATACAGATAACGGTGTAGATATTTCCATGTTTATAGACATAGTGGGGTAGATAATTCCAATTTTATACAGATAGCAGTGTAGATATTTCCAAGTTCATACAGATAGCAGTGTAGATATTTCCACCTTTATAGAGATGGCGGTGTAGATATTTCCATGTTCATACAGATGGTGGTGTAGATATTTCCATGTTTATAGAGATGGCGGTGTAGATATTTTCATGCTTACACAGATGGCAGTGTAGATATTTCCATGTTTACACAGATAGCGGTGTAGACATTTCCATGTTTACACAGATAGCGGTGTGGATATTTCCATGTTTATGCAGATAGCGGTGTAGATATTTCCATGTTTATACAGATAGCGGTGCGGTTATTTCGATGTTTATACAGATAGTCGTGCAGATATTTCCATGTTTATACAGATATCGGTGTAGATATTTCCATCTTAAAACAGATGGAGGTGTAGATATGTCCAAGTTCGTACAGATGGCGGTGTAGATATTTCCATGTTCATGCAGATGGCGGTGTAGATATTTCGAAGTTTATAGAGATAGCGCTGTAGTTATTTCCATATTTATAGAAAAATCTGTGTAGATATTTCCATGTATATGCAGATTGCTGTGTAGATATTTCCTTGTTCTTGCAGATAGCGGTGTAGATATTTCCATGTTCATCCAGATGCCGGTGTACATATATCCATGTTCATACAGATGGCAGTGAAGATATTTCCATGTTCATACAGATGGTGGTGTAGGTATTTCCATGTTCATTCAAATGGCGGTGTAGATATTTCCATGTTCATAGAGATGGCGGTGTAGATATTTCCATGTTTATACAGATAGCAGTGTAGTTATTTCCATGTTTATAGAGATACCAGTGTGGATATTTCCATTGATATACAGATAGCTGTGTAGATATTTACATGTTCATACAGATAGCGGTGTAGATATTTCCATGTTCATACAGATAGCTGTGTAGATATTTACATCTTCATACAGATAGCGGTACAGATATTTCCATGTTCATACAGTAAGCGGTGTAGATATTTCCATCTTCATACAGATAGCGGTGTAGTTATTTCCATGTTCATACAGATAGCGGTGTAGATATTTCCATGTTCATACAGATGGCGGTATAGATATTTCCATGTTTATACAGACGGTGGTGTAGATATTTCCATGTTCATAGAGATGGCGGTGTAGATATTTCCTTGTTTATGCAGATAGCGGTATAGATATTTCCATGTTTATACAGACGGTGGTGTAGATATTTCCATGTTTACAGAGATGGCGGTCTTGGTATTTCCATGTTTATAGAGATAGTAGTGCAGTTATTTCGAAGTTATACACACAGCGTTGCAGATATTTCCATGTTTATAGAGACTGCGTTGTAGATATTTCCATGTTTATAGAGATAGCGGTGAAGATATTTCCATGTTTATACAGATAGCGGTGTAGATATTTCCATGTTTATGCAGATAGCGGTGGAGATATTTCCATTTTGATAGAGATAGTGGTGTAGATAATTCCAATTTTATACAGATAGCAGTGTAGATATTTCCAAGTTCATACAGATAGCGGTGTAGATATTTCCACGTTTATTGAGATGGCGGTGTAGATATCTCCATGTTCATACAGATGGCGTTGTAGATATTTCCATGTTTATAGAGATGGCAGTGTAGATATTTTCATGTTTACACAGATGGCGGTGTAGATATTTCCATGTTTACACAGATAGCGGTGTTGACATTTCCATGTTTACACTGATAGCGGTGTGGATATTTCCATGTTTATGTAGATAGCGGTGTAGATATTTCCATCTTTATACAGAAAGCGGTGCGGATATTTCCATGTTAATACAGATACTGGTGCAGATATTTCCATGTTTATACAGATAGCGGTGTAGATATTTCCATCTTAATACACATGGCGGTGTAGATATTTCCATGTTCATGCAGATAGCGGTATAGATATTTCCATTTTTATACAGATGGTGGTGTAGATATTTCCATGTTTATGCAGATGGCGGAATAGATATTTCCATGTTTATACAGATGGTGGTGTAGATATTTCCATGTTCATACAGATGGCGGTGTAGATATTTCGAAGTTTATAGAGATAGCGCTGTAGTTATTTCTATATTTATATAGAAATCTGTGTAGATATTTCCATGTATATGCAGATAGCGGTGTAGATATTTCCATGTTCATGCAGATAGCCGTGTAGTTATTTCCATGTTCATCCAGATGCCGGTGTAGATACATCCATGTTCATACAGATGGCGGTGAAGATATTTCCATGTTCATACAGATGGCTGTGTAGATATTTCCATGTTCATAGAGATGGCGGTGTAGATATTTCCATGTTGATACAGATAGCAGTGTAGTTATTTCCATGTTTATAGAGATAGCAGTGTAGATATTTCCATTGATATACAGATAGCGGTGTAGATATTTCCATGTTCATGCAGATAGCGGTGTAGATATTTCCATCTTCATACAGATAGCAGTGTAGATATTTCCATTTTCATACAGATAGCGGTGTAGATATTTCCATGTTCATACAGTTAGCGGTGTAGATATTTCCATGTTCATACAGATGGCGGTGTAGATATTTACATGTTCATACAGATAGCGGTGTAGATATTTCCATGTTCGTACGGATGGCAGTGTAGATAATTCCATGTTCATACAGGTGGCGGTGTCGATATTTCCATGTTTATACAGATAGCAGTGTAGTTATTTCCATGTTTACAGAGATAGCAGTGAAGATATTTCCATTGATATACAGATAGCTGTGTAGATATTTGCATGTTCATACAGATAGCGGTGTAGACATTTCCATGTTCATACAGAGAGCGGTGTAGATATTTCCATGTTCATAGAGACAGCGGTGTAGATATTTCCATGTTCCTTCAGATAGCGGTGTAGGTATTTCCATGTTCATACAGTTAGCGGTGTAGATATTTCCATGTTCATACCTATGACGGTTTAGATATATACATGTTCATACAGATGGCGGTGTAAATATTTCCAAGTTCTTACAGATGGCGGTGTAGATATTTCCATGTTCATAGAGATGGCGGTGTAGATATTTCCATGTTTATGCAGATAGCGGTATAGATATTTCCATTTTTATACAGATGGTGGTGTAGATTTTTCCATGTTTATGCAGATGGCGGTATAGATATTTCCATGTTTATACAGATGGTGGTGTAGATATTTCCATGTTCATACAGATGGTGGTGTAGATATTTCGAAGTTTATAGAGATAGCGCTGTAGTTATTTCTATATTTATATAGAAATCTGTGTAGATATTTCCATGTATATGCAGATAGCTGTGTAGATATTTCCATGTTCATGCAGATAGCGCTGTAGTTATTTCCATGTTCATCCAGATGCCGGTGTAGATACATCCAAGTTCATACAGATGGCGGTGAAGATATTTCCATGTTCATACAGATGGCTGTGTAGATATTTCCATGTTGATACAGATAGCAGTGTAGTTATTTCCATGTTTATAGAGAAAGCAGCGTACATATTTCCATTGATATACAGATAGCGGTGTAGATAGTTCCATGTTCATGCAGAGAGCGGTGCAGACATTTCCATGTTTATACAGATAGTTGGGCAGATATTTCCATGTTTATACAGATAGCGGTGTAGATATTTCCATCTTAATACAGATGGCGGTGTAGATATGTCCATGTTTGTACAGATGGCAGTTTAGATATTTCCATGTTCATACAGATGGCGGTGTTGATATTTCGAAGTTTATAGAGATAGCGCTTTAGTTATTTCCATATTTATAGAGAAATCTGTGTAGATATTTCCATGTATATTCAGATAGCTGTGTAGATATTTCCATGTTCATGCAGATAGCGGTGTAGATATTTCCATGTTCATCCAGATGCCGGTGTACATATATCCATGTTCATACAGATGGCGGTGAAGATATTTTCATGTTCACAGAGATGGCGGTGTAGATATTTTCATGTTCACAGAGATGGCGGTGTAGATATTTCTATGTTCATAAAAATGGCGGTGTAGATATTTCCATGTTCATAGAGATGGCGGTGTAGATATTTCCATGTTCATACAAATGGCGGTGTAGATATTTCCATGTTCATAGAGATGGCGGTGTAGATATTTCCATATTTATACAGATAGCAGTGTAGTTATTTCCATGTTTATTGAGATAGCAGTGTAGATATTTCCATTGATATACAGATAGCTGTGTAGATGTTTGCATTTTCATACAGATAGCGGTGTAGATATTTCCATGTTCATTCGATAGCGGTGTAGATATTTCCATGTTCATACAGATAGCGGTGTAGATATTTCCATGTTCATATAGATAGCGGTGTAGATATTTCCATGTTCATACAGATAGCGGTGTAGATATTTCCATGTTCATACAGTTAGTTGTGTAGATATTGCCATGTTCATACAGATGGCGGTGTAGATATTTACATGTTCATACAGATGGCGGTGTAGATATTTCCATGTTGATACAGATAGCAGTGTAGTTATATCCATGTTTATAGAGAAAGCAGTGTAGATATTTCCATTGATATACAGATAGCGGTGTAGATATTTCCATGTTCATGCAGATAGCGGTGCAGACATTTCCATGTTTATACAGATAGTTGGGCAGATATTTCCATGTTTATACAGATAGCGGTATAGATATTTCCAACTTAATACAGATGGCGGTGTAGATATGTCCATGTTTGTACAGATGGCAGTGTAGATATTTCCATGTTCATACAGATGGCGGTGTTGATATTTCGAAGTTTATAGAGATAGCGCTTTAGTTATTTCCATATTTATAGAGAAATCTGTGTAGATATTTCCATGTATATTCAAATAGCTGTGTAGTTATTTCCATGTTCATGCAGATAGCGGTGTAGATATTTCCATGTTCATCCATATGCCGGTGTACATATATCCATGTTCATACAGATGGCGGTGAAGATATTTTCATGTTCACAGAGATGGCGGTGTAGATATTTCCATGTTCATAAAAATGGCGGTGTAGATATTTCCATGTTCATAGAGATGGCGGTGTAGATATTTCCATGTTCATACAAATGGCGGTGTAGATATTTCCATGTTCATAGAGATGGCGGTGTAGGTATTTCCATATTTATACTGATAGCAGTGTAGTTATTTCCATGTTTATTGAGATAGCAGTGTAGATTTTTCCATTGATATACAGATAGCTGTGTAGATATTTGCATTTTCATACAGATAGCGGTGTAGATATTTCCATGTTCATTCGATAGCGGTGTAGTTATTTCCATGTTCATACAGATAGCGGTGTAGATATTTCCATGCTCATACAGATAGCGGTGTAGATATTTCCATGTTCATACAGATAGCGGTGTAGATATCTCCATGTTCATACAGTTAGTGGTGTAGATATTTCCATGTTCATACAGATGGCGGTGTAGATATTTACATGTTCATACAGATGGCGGTGTAGATATTTCCATGTTCATACAGATAGCGGTGTAGATATTTCCATGTTCATACAGATAGTGTTGTAGATATTTCCATGTTAATACAGATAGCGATGTAGATATTTCCATGTTCTTACCGATAGCGGTGTAGATATTTCCATGTTCATGCAGTTAGCGGTGGAGATATTTCCATGTTCATACAGATGGCGGTGTAGATATTTATATGTTCATACAGATGGCGGTGTAGATATTTCCATGTTCGTACGGATGGCAGTGTAGATATTTCCATGTTCATACAGGTGGCGGTGTAGATATTTCCATGTTTATACAGATAGCAGTGTAGTTATTTCCATGTTTATAGAGATAGCTGTGTAGATATTTCCATTGATATACAGATAGCTGTGTAGATATTTGCAGGTTCATACAGGTAGCGGTGTAGATATTTCCATGTTCGTTCAGATAGCGGTGTAGATATTTCCATGTTCAGAGAGCGGTGTAGATATTTCCATGTTCATACAGATAGCGGTGTAGATATTTCCATGTTCATACAGATAGCGGTGTAGGTATTTCCATGTTCATACAGTTAGCGGTGTAGATATTTCCATGTTCATACAGTTGGCGGTTTAGATATTTACATGTTCATTCAGATGGCGGTGTAAATATTTCCAAGTTCTTACAGATGGCGGTGTAGATATTTCCATGTTCATAGAGATGGTGGTGTAGATATTTCCATGTTTATGCAGATAGCGGTATAGATATTTCCATGTTTATACAGATGGTGGTGCAGATATTTCCATGTTTATACAGATGGCGGTCTGGATATTTCCATGTTTATAGAGATAGTGGTGTAGTTATTTCAAAGCTTATAGAGACAGCATTGTAGATATTTCCATGTTTATACAGATAGCGGTGAAGTTATTTCCATGTTTATACAGATAGTGGTGTAGATATTTCCATGTTTATACAGATAGCGGGGTAGATATTTCCATGTTTATAGACATAGTCGGGTGGATAATTCCAATTTTATACGGATACCAGTGTAGATATTTCCAAGTTCATACAGATAGCAGTGTAGATATTTCCAAGTTCATACAGATAGCAGTGTAGATATTTCCACGTTTATAGAGATGGCGGTGTAGATATTTCCATGTTCATACAGATGGCGGTGTAGATATTTCCATGTTTATAGAGATGGCGGTGTAGATATTTTCATGCTTACACAGACGGCAGTGTAGATATTTCCATTTTTACACAGATAGCGGTGTAGACATTTCTATGTTTACACAGATAGCGGTGTGGATATTTCCACGTTTATGCAGATAGCGGTGTAGATATTTCCATGTTTATACAGATAGCGGTGCGGTTATTTCCATGTTTATACAGATAGTCGTGCAGATATTTCCGTGTTTATACAGATATCGGTGTAGATATTTCCATCTTAAAACAGATGGAGGTGTAGATATGTCCATGTTCGTACAGATGGCGGTGTAGATATTTCCATGTTCATACAGATGGCGGTGTAGATATTTCGAAGTTTATAGAGATAGCGCTGTAGTTATTTCCATATTTATTGAGAAATCTGTGTAGATATTTCCATGTATATGCAGATAGCTGTGTAGATATTTCCATGTTCATGCAGATAGCAGTGTAGATATTTCCATGTTTATACAGATAGCGGTGCGGATATTTCCATGTTTATACAGATAGTTGGGCAGATATTTCCATGTTTATACAGATAGCGGTGTAGATATTTCCATCTTAATACAGATGGCGGTGTAAATATGTCCATGTTTGTACAGATGGCAGTGTAGATATTTCCATGTTCATACAGATGGCGGTGTATATATTTCGAAGTTTATAGAGATAGCGGTTTAGTTATTTCCATATTTATAGAGAAATCTGTGTAGATATTTCCATGTATATGCAGATAGCTGTGTAGATATTTCCATGTTCATGCAGATAGCGGTGTAGATATTTCCATGTTCATCCAGATGCCGGTGTACATATAACCATGTTCATACAGATGGCGGTGAAGATAATTCCATGTTCACAGAGATGGCGGTGTAGATATTTCCATGTTCATAAAAATGGCGGTGTAGATATTTCCATGTTCATAGAGATGGCGGTGTAGATATTTCCATGTTCATACAAATGGCGGTGTAGATATTTCCATGTTCATAGAGATGGCGGTGTAGATATTTCCATATTTATACAGATAGCAGTGTAGTTATTTCCATGTTTATTGAGATAGCAGTGTAGATTTTTCCATTGATATACAGATAGCTGTGTAGATATTTGCATGTTCATACAGATAGCGGTGTAGATATTTCCATGTTCATTCAGATAGCGGTGTTGATATTTCCATGTTCATACAGATAGCGGTGTAGATATTTCCATGTTCATACAGTTAGTGGTGTAGATATTTCCATGTTCATACAGATGGCGGTGTAGATATTTACATGTTCATACAGATGGCGGTGTAGATATTTCCATGTTCATACAGATAGCGGTGTAGATATTTCCATGTTCATACAGATAGTGTTGTAGATATTTCCATGTTAATACAGATAGCGATGTAGATATTTCCATGTTCTTACCGATAGCGGTGTAGATATTTCCATGTTCATGCAGTTAGCGGTGTAGATATTTCCATGTTCATACAGATGGCGTTGTAGATATTTACATGTTCATACAGACGGCGTTGTAGATATTTCCATGTTCGTACGGATGGCAGTGTAGATATTTCCATGTTCATACAGGTGGCGGTGTAGATATTTCCATGTTTATACAGATAGCAGTGTAGTTATTTCCATGTTTATAGAGATAGCTGTGTAGATATTTCCATTGATATACAGATAGCTGTGTAGATATTTGCAAGTTCATACAGATAGTGGTGTAGATATTTCCATGTTCGTACAGATAGCGGTGTAGATATTTCCATGTTCATACAGAGAGCGGTGTAGATATTTCCATGTTCACACAGATAGCGGTGTAGATATTTCCATGTTTATACAGATAGCGGGGTAGATATTTCCATGTTTATAGACATAGTGGGGTAGATAATTCCAATTTTATACAGATAGCAGTGTAGATATTTACATGTTCAGATAGCGTTGTAGATATTTCCACGTTCATACAGATAGCGGTGTAGATATTTCCATGTTCATACAGATAGCGGTGTAGATATTTCCATGTTCATCTAGATGCTGGTGTAGATATATCCATGTTCATACAGATGGCTTTGAAGATATTTCCATGTTCATACAGATGGCGGTGTAGGTATTTCCATGTTCATACAAATGGCGGTGTAGGTATTTCCATGTTCATAGAGATGGCGGTGTAGATATTTCCGAGTTCATACAAATGTCGGTGTAGATATTTCCATGTTCATAGAGATGGCACTGTAGATATTTCCATGTTTATGCAGATAGCAGTGTAGTTATTTCCATGTTTATAGAGATAGCAGTGTAGATATTTCCATTGATGTACAGATAGCTGTGTAGATATTTGCATGTTCATACAGATAGCAGTGTAGATATTTCCATGTTCATACAGATAGCGGTCTAGATATTTCCATGTTCATACAGATAGCGGTGTAGATATTTCCATGTTCGTACAGATATCGGTGTAGATATTTCCATGTTCATATAGATAGCAGTGTAGATATTTCCATGTTCATACAGATGACGGTGAAGATATTTCCATGTTCATACAGATGGCGGTGTAGATATTTCAATGTTCATACAGTTAGCAGTGTAGATATTTCCATGTTCATACAGATGGCGGTGTAGATATTTACATTTTCATACAGATGGCGGTGTAGATATTTCCATGTTCATACAGATGGCGGTGTAGATATATCCATGTTCATAGAGATGGTGGTGTGGATATTTCCATGTTTATGCAGATAGCGATATAGATATTTCCATGTTTATACAGCTGGTGATGTAGATATTTCCAAGTTATTGGGGATGGCGGTGTAGATATTTTCATGTTTACACAGATGGCGGTGCATATATTTCCATGTTTACACAGATAGCGTTGTGGATATTTCATGTTTATGCAGATAGCGGTGCGGATATTTCCATGTTTATACAGATAGGCAGATATTTCCATGTTTAGACAGATAGCGGTGTAGATATTTCCATCTTAATACAGATGGCGGTGTAGATATGTCCTTGTTCGTACAGATGGTGGTGTAGATATTTCCATGTTCATACGGATGGCGGTGTAGATATTTCGAAGTTTATAGAGATAGCGCTGTAGTTATTTCCATATTTATAGAGAAATATGTGTAGATATTTCCATGTATATGCAGATAGATGTGTAGATATTTCCATGTTCATGCAGATAGCGGTGTAGATATTTCCATGTTCATACAGATGGCGGTGTAGATATTCTCATGTTCATACAGATGGCCGTGTAGATATTTCCATGTTCATACAGATTGCGGTGTAGATATTTCCATGTTCATAGAGATGGCGGTTTAGATATTTCCATGTTTATGCACATAGCGGTATAGATATTTCCATGTTTATACAGATGGTGGTGCAGATATTTCCATGTTTATAGACATGGCGGTCTGGATATTTCCATGTTTATAGAGATAGTGGTGTAGATATTTCCAAGTTTATAGAGTCAGTGTTGTAGATATTTCCATGTTTATACAGATAGCGGTGAAGGTATTTCCATGTTTATAGAGATAGCGGTGTCGATATTTCCATGTTTATACAGATAGCGGTGTACATCTTTCCATGTTTATAGAGACAGTGGTGTAGGTAATTCCAATTTTATACAGATAGCAGTATAGATATTTCCAAGTTCATACAGATAGCGGTGTAGATATTTCCACGTTTATAGAGATGGCGGTGTAGATATTTCCATGTTCAGCTGTGTAGATATTTGCATGTTCATACAGATAGCGGTGTAGGTATTTCTATGTTCATACAGATAGCGGTGTAGATATTTCCATGTTCATACAGATAGCGGTGTAGATATTTCCATGTTCATACAGATAGCAGTGTAGATATTTCCATGTTCATACAGATTGCGGTGTAGATATTTCCATGTTCATACAGTTAGCGGTGTAGATATTTCCATGTTCATACAGATGGCAGTGTAGATATTTCCATGTTCATACAGATGGCGGTGTAGATATTTCCATGTTCATACAGATAGCGGTGTAGAGATTTCCATGTTCATACAGATAGCGGTGTAGATATTTCCATGTTCATACAGATAGCGGTGTAGATATTTCCATGTTCATACCAATAGCGGTGTAGACATTTCCATGTTTATACAGTTAGCGGTGTAGATATTTCCATGTTCATACAGATAGTGGTGTAGATATTTCCATGTTCATACAGATAGCGGTGTAGATATTTCCATCTTCATACAGATAGCGGTGTAGATAATTCCATGTTCATACAGTTAGCGGTGTAGATATTTCCATGTTCATACAGATGGCGGTGTAGATATTTCCATGTTCATACAGATGGCGGTGTAGATATTTCCATGTTCATACAGATAGCGGTGTAGATATTTACATGTTCATACGGATGGCGGTGTAGATATTTACATGTTCATACAGATGGCGGTGTAGATATTTCCATGTTCATAGAGATGGCGGTGTAGATATTTCCAAATTTATACAGATAGCAGTGTAGTTATTTCCATGTTTATAGGGATAGCAGTGTAGATATTTTCATTGATATACAGATAGCTGTGTAGATATTTGCATGTTCATACAGATA
Organism: Gorilla gorilla gorilla; assembly: GCF_029281585.2. Lineage (NCBI taxonomy): Eukaryota > Metazoa > Chordata > Mammalia > Primates > Hominidae > Gorilla > Gorilla gorilla. The sequence continues at coordinate 13,338,195 of NC_073235.2, read as the reverse complement.
GTGGTCTAGATATTTCCATGTTCATACAGATAGCGGTGTAGATATTTGCATGTTCATACAGATAGCGGTGTAGATATTTCCATGTTCATACAGATAGCGGTGTAGATATTTACATGTTCATACGGATGGCGGTGTAGATATTTACATGTTCATACAGATGGCGGTGTAGATATTTCCATGTTCATAGAGATGGCGGTGTAGATATTTCCAAATTTATACAGATAGCAGTGTAGTTATTTCCATGTTTATAGTGATAGCAGTGTAGATATTTTCAATGATATAAAGATAGCTGTGTAGATATTTGCATGTTCATACAGATAGTGGTCTAGACATTTCCATGTTCATTCAGATGGCGGTGAAGATATTTCCATGTTCATACAGATGGTGGTGTAGATATTTCCAAGTTCATACACATGGCGGTGTAGATATTTCCATGTTCATTGAGATGTCTGTGTAGATAATTCCATGTTCATACAAATGGCGGTGTAGATATTTCCATGTTCATACAGACAGCGGTGTAGATATTTCCATGTTCATACTGATAGCGGTGTAGATATTTCCATGTTCATACAGATAGCGGTGTAGATATTTCCATGTTCATACAGATAGCGGTGTAGATATTTCCATGTTCATACAGATAGCGGTGTAGATATTTCCATGTTCATACAGATGGCGGTGAAGATATTTCCATGTTCATACAGATGGCGGAGTAGTTATTTCCATGTTCATACAAATGGCGGTGTAGATATTTCCATGTTCATAGAGATGGCGGTGTAGATATTTCCAGGTTCATACAAATGGCGGTGTAGATATTTCCAAATTCTTAGAGATGGCGGTGTAGATATTTCCATGTTTATACAGATAGCAGTGTAGTTATTTCCATGTTTATAGAGATACCATTGTGGATATTTCCATTGATATACAGATAGCTGTGTAGATATTTGCATGTTCATACAGATAGCGGTGTAGGTATTTCTATGTTCATACAGATAGCGGTGTAGATATTTCCATGTTCATACAGATAGCGGTGTAGATATTTCCATGTTCATACAGATAGCAGTGTAGATATTTCCATGTTCATACAGATTGCGGTGTAGATATTTCCATGTTCATACAGTTAGCGGTGTAGATATTTCCATGTTCATACAGATGGCAGTGTAGATATTTCCATGTTCATACAGATGGCGGTGTAGAGATTTCCATGTTCATACAGATAGCGGTGTAGAGATTTCCATGTTCATACAGATAGCGGTGTAGATATTTCCATGTTCATACAGATAGCGGTGTAGATATTTCCATGTTCATACCCATAGCGGTGTAGACATTTCCATGTTTATACAGTTAGCGGTGTAGATATTTCCATGTTCATACAGATAGTGGTGTAGATATTTCCATGTTCATACAGATAGCGGTGTAGATATTTCCATCTTCATACAGATAGCGGTGTAGATAATTCCATGTTCATACAGTTAGCGGTGTAGATATTTCCATGTTCATACAGATGGCGGTGTAGATATTTCCATGTTCATACAGATGGCGGTGTAGATATTTCCATGTTCATACAGATAGCGGTGTAGATATTTCCATGTTCATGCCAATAGCGGTGTAGACATTTCCATGTTCATACATTTAGCGTTGTAGATATTTTCATGTTCATACAGATGGCGATGAAGTTATTTCCATGTTCATGCAGTTTGCGGTGTAGATATTTCCATGTTTGTACGAATGGCGGTGTAGATATTTCCATGTTCATACAGATGGCGGTGTAGATATTTCCATGTTTATAGGGATGACGGTGTAGATATTTTCATGTTTACACAGATGGCGGTTTAGATATTTACATGTTTACACAGATAGCGGTGTAGACATTTCCATGTTTACACAGATAGCGGTGTGGATATTTCCATGTTTATGCAGATAGCAGTGTAGATATTTCCATGTTTATACAAATAGCGGTGCGGATATTTCCATGTTTATACAGATAGTTGGGCAGATATTTCCATGTTTATACAGATAGCGGTGTAGATATTTCCATCTTAATACAGATGGCGGCGTAGATATGTCTATGTTTGTACAGACGGCGGTGTAGATATTTCCATGTTCATACAGATGGCGATGTAGATATTTCGAAGTTTATAGGGATAGCGCTGTAGTTATTTCCATATTTATAGAGAAATCTGTGTAGATATTTCCATGTATATTCAGATAGATGTGTAGATATTTCCATGTTCATGCAGATGCCGGTGTACATATATCCATGTTGATACAGATGGCGGTGAAGATATTTCCGTGTTCATACAGATGGTGGTGTAGATATTTCCATGTTCATAGAGATGGCGGTGTAGATAATTCCATGTTGATAGAGAAGGCGGTGTAGATAATTCCATGTTCGTACAAATGGCGGTGTAGATATTTCCATGTTCATAGAGATGGCGGTGTAGATATTTCCATATTTATAGAGATAGCAGTGTAGTTATTTCCATGTTTATAGAGATACCAGTGTGGATATTTCCATTGATATACAGATAGCTGTGTAGATATTTGCATGTTCATACAGATAGCGGTGTAGATATTTGCATGTTCATACAGATAGCGGTGTAGATATTTCCATGTTCATACAGATAGCGGTGTAGATATTTCCATGTTCATACAGATAGCGGTGTAGATATTTCCATGTTCATACAGATAGCGGTGTAGATATTTCCATGTTCATACAGTTAGCGGTGTAGATATTTCCATGTTCATACAGAGGACGGTGTAGATATTTCCATGTTTATGGTGATTGCGGTGTAGATATTTTCATGTTTACACAGATGGCGGTGTAGATATTTCCATGTTTACACGGATAGCGGTGTAGACATTTCCATGTTTACACAGATAGCGGTGTGGATATTTCCAGGTTTATGCAGATAGCAGTGTAGATATTTCTATGTTTATACAGATAGCGGTGCGGATATTTCCATGTTTATTCAGATAGCGGTGTGGTTTTTTCCATGTTTATACAGATAGTTGCGCAGATATTTCCATGTTTATACAGATAGCGGTGTAGATATTTCCATCTTAATACAGATGGCGGTTTAGATATGTCCATGTTCGTACAGATGGCGGTGTAGATATTTCCATGTTCATACACATGGCGGTGTAGGTATTTCGAAGTTTATAGAGATAGCGCTGTAGTTATTTCCATATTTATAGAGAAATCGGTGTAGATATTTCCATGTATATTCAGATAGCTGTGTAGATATTTCCATGTTCATGCAGATAGCGGTGTAGATATTTCCATGTTCATCCAGATGCCGGTGTACATATATCCATGTTCATACAGATGGCGGTGAAGATATTTCCATGTTCATACAGATGGCGGTGTACGTATTTCCATGTTCATACAAATGGCGGTGTAGATATTTCCATGTTCATAGAGATGGCGGTGTAGATATTATCAGGTTCATACAAATGGCGGTGTAGATATTTCCATGTTCATAGAGATGGCGGTGCAGATATTTCCATGTTTATACAGATAGCAGTGTAGTTATTTCCATGTTTATAGAGATACCAGTGTGGATATTTCCATTGATATACAGATAGCTGTGTAGATATTTGCATGTCCATACAGATAGCGGTGTAGATATTTCCATGTTCATAGAGATAGCGGTGTAGATATTTCCATGTTCATACAGATAGCGGTGTAGATATTTCCATGTTCATACAGATAGCGGTGTAGATATTTCCATATTCATACAGATAGCGGTGTAGATATTTCCAGGTTTATATAGATGGCTGTGTAGATATTTCCATGTTCATACAGATGGCGGTGTGGATATTTACATGTTCATACAGATGGCGGTGTAGATATTTCCATGTTCATACAGATAGCGGTGTAGAGATTTCCATGTTCATACAGATAGCGGTGTAAATATTTCCATCTTCATACAGATAGCGGTGTAGATAATTCCATGTTCATACAGTTAGCGGTGTAGATATTTCCATGTTCATACAGATGGCGGTGTAGATATTTACATGTTCATACAGATGGCGGTGTAGATATTTCCATGTTCATACAGATAGCGGTGTAGATATTTCCATGTTCATGCCAATAGCGGTGTAGACATTTCCATGTTCATACATTTAGCGTTGTAGATATTTTCATGTTCATACAGATGGCGGTGAAGTTATTTCCATGTTCATACAGTTTGCGGTGTAGATATTTCCATGTTTGTACGAATGGCGGTGTAGATATTTCCATGTTCATACAGATGGCGGTGTAGATATTTCCATGTTTATAGGGATGACGGTGTAGATATTTTCATGTTTACACAGATGGCGGTTTAGATATTTCCATGTTTACACAGATAGCGGTGTAGACATTTCCATGTTTATGCAGATAGCAGTGTAGATATTTCCATGTTTATACAAATAGCGGTGCGGATATTTCCATGTTTATACAGATAGTTGGGCAGATATTTCCATGTTTATACAGATAGCGGTGTAGATATTTCCATCTTAATACAGATGGTGGTGTAGATATGTCCATGTTTGTACAGATGGCGGTGTAGATATTTCCATGTTCATAGAGATGGTGGTGTAGATATTTCGAAGTTTATAGAGATAGCGCTGTAGTTATTTCCATATTTATAGTGAAATCTGTGTAGATATTTCCATGTATATTCAGATAGCTGTGTAGATATTTCCATGTTCATGCAGATATCGGTGTAGATATTTCCATGTTCATCCAGATGCCGGTGTGCATATATCCGTGTTCACACAGATGGTGGTGAAGATATTTCCATGTTCATACAGATGGTGGTGTAGATATTTCCATATTCATACAAATGGCGGTGTAGATATGACCATGTTCATAGAGATGGCGGTGTAGATAATTCCATCTTCATACAAATGGCGGTGTAGATATTCCCATGTTCATAGAGATGGCGGTGTAGATATTTCCATATTTATACAGATAGCAGTGTAGTTATTTCCATGTTTATAGGGATAGCAGTGTAGATATTTTCATTGATATACAGATAGCTGTGTAGATATTTGCATGTTCATACAGGTAGCGGTCTAGATATTTCCATGTTCATACAGATAGCAGTGTAGATATTTGCATGTTCATACAAATAGCGGTGTAGATATTTCCATGTTCATACAGATAGCGGTGTAGATATTTCCATGTTCCTACAGATAGTGGTGTAGATATTTCCATGTTCATACAGTTAGCGGTGTAGATATTTCCATGTTCATACAGATGGCAGTGTAGATATTTACATGTTCATACTGATGGCGGTGCAGATATTTCCATGTTCATAAAGATGGCGGTGTAGATATTTCCATGTTCGTACAGATAGCGGTGTAGGTATTTCCATATTCATACCAATAGCGGTGTAGATATTTCCATGTTCATACAGTTAGCGGTGTAGATATTTCCATGTTCATACAGATGGCGGTGTAGATATTTACATGTTCATACAGATGGCGGTGTAGATATTTCCATGTTCGTACGGATGGCAGTGTAGATATTTCCACGTTCATACAGGTGGCGGTGTAGATAATTCCATGTTCATACAAATGGCGGTGTAGATATTTCCATGTTCATAGAGATGGCGGTGTAGATATTTCCATATTTATACAGATAGCAGTGTAGTTATTTCCATGTTTATAGGGATAGCAGTGTAGATATTTTCATTGATATACAGATAGCTGTGTAGATATTTGCATGTTCATACAGATAGTGGTCTAGATATTTCCATGTTCGTACAGATAGCGGTGTAGATATTTGCATGTTCATACAGATAGCGATGTAGATATTTCCATGTTCATACAGATGGCGATGTAGATATTTCCATGTTCATACAAATGGCGGTGTAGATATTTCCATGTTCATAGAGATGGCGGTGTAGATATTTCCATGTTTATACGGATAGCAGTGTAGTTATTGCCATGTTTATAGAGATAGCAGTATATATATTTCCATTGATATACAGATAGCTGTGTAGATATTTGCATATTCATACAGATAGTGGTGTAGATAGTTCCATGTTCATACAGATAGCGGTGTAGATATTTCCATGTTCATACAGATGGCGGTGTAGATATTTCCATGTTTATAGAGATGGCGGTTTAGATATTTCCATGTTTATACAGAGGGCGGTTTAGATATTTCCATGTTTACAAATATAGCGGTTTAGATATTTTCATGTTGATACACATAGCGGTGTAGAGATTTCCAAGTTTATAGAGATAGCGGAGTAGATATTTCCAAGCTTATAGTGATAGCGGTGTAGATATTTCCATGTTTATAGAGATAGCGGTGTAGATATTTCCATGTTTATACAGATAGCGGTATAGATATTTCCATGTTTATACTGATGGCAGTGTAGATATTTCTATGTTTATAGAGATGGCAGTCTAGATATTTCCATGCTTACACAGATAGTGTTGTAGTTATTTCCAAGTTTATAGAGACAGCGGTGTAGATATTTCCAAGTTTATACAGATAGCGGTGTAGATATTTCCATGTTTACACAGATAGCAGTGTGGATATCTCCATGTTTATACAGATGGCGGTGTAGATATTTCCATGTTCATACAGATGGCGGTGTAGATATTTCCATGTTCATACAGATGTCGCTGTAGATATTTCCAAATTTATAGAGATAGCGATGTACTTATTTCCATGTTTATGGATAAAGCTGTGTAGATATTTCCATGTATATGCAGATAGCTGTGTAGATATTTCCATGTTCATACAGATAGCAGTGTAGATAATTCCACCTTTATAGAGATGGCGGTGTTGATATTTCTACGTTCATTCAGATGGCAGTGTAGATATTAATATGTTTATAGAGATGGCCGTGTGCATATTTCCATGTTTATACAGATGGCGGTGTAGATATTTCTATGTTTATAGATTAGGCGGTTTAGATATTTCCATGTTTATACAGAAAGCGGTGTAGATATTTCCATGTTTACACAGACAGCGGTGTAGACCTTTCCATGTTTACACAGATATCGTTGTAGATATTTACATGTTTATAGAGATAGCGGTGTAGTTATTTCCATGTTTATACAGATAGCGCTGAAGGTATTTCCATGTTTACACAGATAGCAGTGTGGATATTTCCATGTTTATACACATAGCGGTGTAGATATTTCCATCTTAATACAGATGGTGGTGTAGATATTTCCATGGTCCTACAGATGGCGGTGTAGATATTTCCATGTTCATACAGATGGTGGTGTAAATATTTTGAAGTTTATAGAGATAGCGGTGTAGTTATTTCCATGTTTTTAGAGAAAGCTGTGTAGATATTTCCGTGTATATGCAGATAGCTGTGTATATATTTCCATGTTCATCCAGATGCCGTGTAGACATATCCATGTTCATACAGATGGCGGTGAATATATTTCCATGTTCATACAGATGGCGGTGTAGATATTTCCTTGTTCATACACATGGAGGTGTAGATAATTCCATGTTCTTAGAGATGGCGGTGTAGATATTTCCATGTTCATACAGATGTCGGTGTAGATATTTCCATGTTCATAGAGATGGCGGTGTAGATATTTCCATGTTTATACAGATAGCGGTGTAGATATATCCATGTTTATACAGATAGCAGTATAGATATTTCCATGTTTATACAGATGACGGTGTACATATTTCTATGTTTTTAGAGGCGGCGGTCTAGATATTTAAATGTTTACAGAGATAGTGTTGTAGTTATTTCCAAGTTTATAGAGATAGCGGTGTAGATATTTCCATGTTTATACGGATAGCGGTGTAGATATTTCCATGTTTATACAGATAGCGGTGTAGATATTTACATGTTTATAGAGATGGCGGTCTAGATATTTTCTTGTTTATTCAGATAGCGTTGCAGATATTTCCATGTTTACAGAGATATCGGTGTAGATATTTCCAATTTTATAGAGATAGCGGTGTAGATGTTTCCAATTTTATACAGATAGAAGTGTAGATATTTCCATGTCCATACAGATAGCGGTGTAGATATTTCCACGTTTATAGAGATGGCGGTGTACATATTTCCCTGTTCATACAGAGGGCGTTGTAGACATTTCCATCTTTATAGAGATGGAGGTGTAGATATTTCCATGTTTATACAGATGGTGGTGCAGGTATTTCCATGTTTATACAGACAGCGGTGTAGATATTTCCATGTTTACAAAGATAGCGGTGTGGATATCTCCATGTTTCTACAGATAGCGGTGTAGATATTTCCATGTTTATACAGATAGCGGTGTAGATATTCCATCTTAATACAGATTTCGGTGTAGATATTTCCATGTTCCTACAGATGGCGCTGTAGATATTTCCATGTTCATACAGATGGCGCTGTAGATATTTCCAAGTTTATAGAGATAGCGGTGTAGTTATTTCCATGTTTATAGATAAAGCTGTGTAGATATTTCCATGTACATGCAGATAGCTGTGTAGATATTTCCATGTTCATACAGATAGCAGTGTAGATAATTCCACCTTTATAGAGATGGCGGTGTTGATATTTCTACGTTCATTCAGATGGCGGTGTAGATATTAATATGTTTATAGAGATGGCCGTGTGGATATTTCCATGTTTATACAGATGGCGGTGTAGATATTTCTATGTTTATAGATTAGGTGGTGTAGATATTTCCATGTTTATACAGAAAGCAGTGTACATATTTCCATGTTTACACAGACAGCGGTGTAGACCTTTCCATGTTTACACAGATATCGTTGTAGATATTTACATGTTTATAGAGATAGCGGTGTAGTTATTTCCATGTTTATACAGATAGCGCTGAAGTTATTTCCATGTTTACACAGATAGCAGTGTGGATATTTCCATGTTTATACACATAGCGGTGTAGATATTTCCATCTTAATACAGATGGTGGTGTAGATATTTCCATGGTCCTACAGATGGCGGTGTAGATATTTCCATGTTCATACAGATGGTGGTGTAATTATTTTGAAGTTTATAGAGATAGCGGTGTAGTTATTTCCATGTTTTTAGAGAAAGCTGTGTAGAGATTTCCGTGTATATGCAGATAGCTGTGTATATATTTCCATGTTCATCCAGATGCCGTGTAGACATATCCATGTTCATACAGATGGCGGTGAATATATTTCCATGTTCATACAGATGTCGGTGTAGATATGTCCATGTTCATAGAGATGGCGGTGTAGATATTTCCATGTTTATACAGATAGCGGTGTAGATATATCCATGTTTATACAGATAGCAGTATAGATATTTCCATGTTTATACAGATGACGGTGTACATATTTCTATGTTTTTAGAGATGGCGGTCTAGATATTTAAATGTTTACAGAGATAGTGTTGTAGTTATTTCCAAGTTTATAGAGATAGCGGTGTAGATATTTCCATGTTTATACAGATAGCGGTGTAGATATTTCCATGTTTATACAGATAGCGGTGTAGATATTTACATGTTTATAGAGATGGCGGTCTAGATATTTTCTTGTTTACACAGATAGCGTTGCAGATATTTCCATGTTTACAGAGATAGCGGTGTAGATATTTCCAATTTTATAGAGATAGCGGTGTAGATGTTTCCAATTTTATACAGATAGAAGTGTAGATATTTCCATGTCCATACAGATAGCGGTGTAGATATTTCCACGTTTATAGAGATGACGGTGTACATATTTCCCTGTTCATACAGAGGGCGTTGTAGACATTTCCATGTTTATAGAGATGGAGGTGTAGATATTTCCATGTTTATACAGATGGTGGTGCAGGTATTTCCATGTTTATAGAGATGGCGGTGTAGATATTTCCATGTTTATACAGACAGCGGTGTAGATATTTCCATGTTTACAAAGATAGCGGTGTGGATATCTCCATGTTTCTGCAGATAGCGGTGAAGATATTTCCATGTTTATACAGATAGCGGTGTAGATATTCCATCTTAATACAGATTTCGGTGTAGATATTTCCATGTTCATACAGATGGCGGTGAAGATATTTGCATGTTCATACAGATGTATGTGTACATATTTCCATGATCATACAGATGGTGGTGTGGATATTTCCATGTTCATACAGAGTTCGTGGTAGATATTTCCAAGTTCATACAGACGGCGGTGTAGATATTTCCATGTTCAAACAGATGGCGGTGTAGATATTTCCATGTTTATAGAGATTGCGGTGAAGATATTTCCATGTTTATGCAGATGGCCGTGTAGATATTCCCATTTTTATTCAGATGGCGGTGTAGATATTTCCATTTTATACAGATAGCGGTGTAGATATTTCCATGTTCATACAGATTGCGGTGAAGATATTTCCATCTTTATAGAGATAGCGGTGTAGATAGTTCCATGTTCATACAGATAGCGGTTTAGATATTTCCATGTTTATAGAGATGGCGGTGTAGATATTACCAAGTTCATACAGATGGCGGAGTAGATATTTCCATGTTTATAGAGATGGTGGTGTAGATATTTCCATGTTTATACAGATGGCGGTGCAGATATTTCCATGTTTATAGAGATAACGGTGTAGATATTTCCATGTTTATGAACATAGCGGTGTAAATATTTCCATGTTTATAGAGACAGCGGTGTAGACATTTCCATGTTAATAGAGATAGCATTCTAGATATTTCCATGTTTCTACAGATAGCGGTGTAGATATTTCAATGTTCATACAGATAGTAGTGTAGATATCTCCATGTTTATAGAGATAGCGGTGTAGACACCTCCCTGTTTTACAGATAGCAGTGTTGATATTTCCATGTTTATACAGATAGCGGTGTAGATATTTCCATGTTCATACAGATACCGGTGTAGGTATTTCCATGTTCATACAGATAGCGGTGTAGATATTTCCATGTTCATACAGATGGCGGTGTAGATATTTCCATGTTCATACAGATAGCGGTGTAGATATTTCCATGTTCATACAGATAGCGTTGTAGATACTTCCATGTTCATTCAGATGGCGGAGTAGTTATTTCCATGTTTATAGAGATAGCGTTGTAGATGCCTCCATGTTTTACAGATGGCGCTGTAGATATTTTCATGTTCATGCAGATAGCGGTGTAGGTGTCTCCATGTTTATAGAGATGGCGGTGTAGATATTTTCTTGTTTATAGAGATAGCGGTGAAGATATTTCCATGTTCATAGAGATCGCGGTGTAGATATTTCCATGTTTATACAGATAGCAGTGTAGGTATTTCCATGTTCATAAAGATAGCGGTGTAGATATTTGCATCTTTATGCAGGTGGCAGTGTAGATATTTAAATGTTCATACAGATGGCGGTGTAGATATTTCCATGATTATAGAGAGGGTGGTGTTGATGTTTCCATGTTTATACAGATGGCGGTGTAGATATTTCCATGTTTATACAGATGGCGGTGTAGATATTTCCATGTTTATAGAGATGGCGGTGTAGATATTTCCATGTTTATACAGATGGCCTTGTAGATATTTCCATGTTCATACAGATGACGGTGTAGATATTTCCATGTTTACACACATGGCAGTGTAGATATTTCCATGTATACACAGATAGCGTTGTAGATATTTCTATGTTTATAGAGATAGCGGTGTAGATATTTCCATGTTTATACAGATGGCGGTGTACATATTTCCATCTTTATAGTGATGGTGTTGTAGATATTTCCATGTTCAAAGAGAGGGCGGTATAGATATTTCCGTGTTCATGAAGATGGCGGTGTGGATATTTCCATGTTTATGGAGATGGCGGTTTAGATATTTTCATGTTTATAGAGATAGCCGTGTAAATACTTCCATGTTCATACAGATGGCGCTGTAGATATTTTCATGTTCATACAGATAGCTGTGTAGATATTTCCAAGTTTATAGAGATGGCGGTGTAGATATTTCCATGTTTATGCAGATAGCGGTGTAGATATTTGAATGTTTATAGAGATAGCGGTGTAGATATTTCCATGTCCATACTGATTGCGGTGTAGATATTTATTTCCATCTTTATACAGATGGTGGTGTAGATATTTCCATATTCACACAGATGGCTGTGGAGATATTTAAATGTTTATAGAGATGGCAGTGTAGATATTTCCATGTTTCTACAGATGGCGGTGTAGATATTTCCATGTTTATAGAGATAGCGGTGTAGATATCTAGATGTTTATACATACAGCCGTGTAGATATTTCCATGTTCATGCAGTAGCGGTGTAGATATTTCTATGTATATACAGATAGCGGTGTGGATATTTCCATGTTTTTACAGATGGCAGTGTAGATATTTCCATGGTTATAGAGATGGCGGAGTAGCTATTTCCTTGTTTATACAGATAGCGGTGTAGATATTTGCATGTTTATAGAGATAGCGGTGTAGATATTTCCATGTTCATACAGATAGCGGTGTAGATTTTCCATGTTCATACAGATGGCGGTGTAGATATTTCAATGTTTCTACAGGTAGTAGTGTAGATATCTCCATGTTTATAGAGATAGCGGTGTAGACACTTCCCTGTTTTGCAGATAGCAGTGTAGATATTTCCATGTTTATACAGATAGCGGTGTAGATATTTCCATGTTTATACAGATAGCGTTGTAGATATTTCCATGCTTATACACTTAGCGGTGTAGATATTTCCACATTTATACACATAGCGGTGTAGGTATTTCCATTTTTATAGTGATGGCGCTGTGGGTATTTCCATGTTCAAACAGATGGCGCTGTAGAAATTTCCATGTTTACGCAGATAGCGGTGTAGTCATTTCCATGTTTACACAGATACCGTTGTAGATATTTCCATGTTTATAGAGATAGCGGTGTAGATATTTCCATGTTTATACAGATAGCTGTGAAGATATTTCCATGTTTATAAAGATGGCGGTGTAGATATTTCCATGTTCATACAGATAGCGGTTTAGGTATTTTCATGTTTATACAGATAGCGGTGTAGATATTTCCATGTTTTTACAGATATCCTTGTAGATATTTCCATGTTTATACAGATGGCGGTGTAGATATTTCCATGTTTATACAGATGGCGGTGTAGGTATTTCCATGATTATGGAGATGGCGGTCTAGATACTTTCATGTTTAAGGAGATAGCGGTGTAGTTATTTCCATGTTTAGAGAGATAGCGGAGTTGATATTTCCATGTTCATTCAGATAGCGGTGTAGATATTTCCATGTTCATACAGATAGCGGTGTAGATACTTCCACGTTCATTCAAATGGCGGGGTAGTTATTGCCATGTTTATAGAGATAGCGTTGAAGATGCCTCTATGTTTATACAGATGGCGCTGTAGATATATTCATTTTCATACGGATAGCGGTGTAGGTATTTCCATGTTTATACAGATAGCCGTGTAGATATTTCCATGTTCATACAGATGGCGGTGTAGATATTTCAATGTTTATTCAGATAGTAGTGTAGATATCTCCATGTTTATAGAGATAGCGGTGTAGACACTTCCCTGTTTTGCAGATAGCAGTGTAGATATTACCATGTTTATACAGATAGCGGTGTAGATATTTCCATGTTTATACAGATAGCGTTGTAGATATTTCCATGCTTATACACTAAGCGGTGTCGATATTTCCATCCTTATACACTTAACGGTGTAGATATTTCCATGTTTATACAGATAGCGGTGTAGGTATTTCCATCTTTATAGTGATGGCGCTGTGGATATTTCCATGTTCAAACAGATGGCGCTGTAGAAATTTCCATGTTTACACAGATAGCGGTGTAGACATTTCCTTGTTTACACAGATACCGTTGTAGATATTTCCATGTTTATAGAGATAGCGGTGTAGATATTTCCATGTTTATACAGATAGCTCTGAAGATATTTCCATGTTTATAAAGATAGCGGTGTAGATATTTCCATGTTCAGATAGCGGTTTAGGTATTTTCATGTTTATACAGATAGCGGTGTAGATATTTCCTTGTTTTTACAGATAGCCTTGTAGATATTTAAATGTTTAAACTGATGGCGGTGTAGATATTTCCATGTTTATACAGATGGCGGTGTAGGTATTTCCATGTTTATGGAGATGGCGGTCTAGATACTTTCATGTTTAAGGAGATAGTGGTGTAGTTATTTCCATGTTCATATAGTAGCGGTGTAGATAATTCTATGTATATACTGATAGCGATGTGGATATTTCCAAGCTTTTACAGATGGCAGTGTAGATATTTCCATGTTTATAGAGATGGCGGTGTAGCTATTTCCTTGTTTATACAGATAGCGGTGTAGATATTTGCATATTTATAGAGATAGCGGTGTAGATATTTCCATGTTCATACAGATAGCGGTGTAGATATCTCCATGTTCATCCAGATGGCGGTGTAGATATTTCCATGGTCATACAGATGGCGGTGTAGATATTTCCATGTTTACAGAGATAGCGGTGTAGATATTTCCATGTTGTTACACATAGCGGTGCAGATATTTCCAAGTTTATAAAGATGGCGGTGTAGATATTTCCATGTTTCTACAGATAGCGGTATGGATATTTCCATGTTTATACAGATGGCGGTGTAGATATTTCCATGTTTGTAGAAATGGCAGTCTAGATATTTCCATGTTTATAGAGATAGTGGTGTAGATATTTCCAAGTTTACAGAGATAGCGGTGTAGGTGTTTCCATGTTTATACACATAGCGATGTAGATATTTCCATGTTTATACAGATAGCGGTGTAGATATTTCCATGTTTATACAGATAGCAGTGTAGATATTTCCATGTACATACAGATGGCGGTGTAGATATTTCCATGTTTATACAGATGGTGGTGTAGATATCTCCATGTTTATAGAGATAGCGGTGTAGACACTTCCCCGTTTTGCAGATAGCAGTGTAGATATTTCCATGTTTACACAGATAGCGGTGTAGATATTTCCATGTTTATACAGATAGCGGTGAAGATACTTTCATGTTTATACAGATAGCGGTGTACATATTTCCATGTTTATACAGATAGCGGTGTAGATATTTCTATGTTTATACACATAGCGTTGTAGATATTTCCATGCTTATACACTTAGCGGTGTAGATATTTCCATGTTTATACAGATAGCGGTGAAGGTATTTCCATCTTTATAGTGATGGGGCTGTGGATATTTCCATGTTCAAACAGAAGGCGGTGTAGAAATTTCCATGTTTACACAGATAGCGGTGTAGACATTTCCATGTTTACACAGATACCGTTGTAGATATTTCCATGTTCATAGAGATAGCGGTGTAGATATTTCCATGTTTATACAGATAGCAGTGGAGATATTTCCATGTTTACAGAGGTAGTGGTGTAGATATTTCCATGTTTATGCAGATAGCGGTGTAGATATTTAAATATTTATACATATAGCGGTGTAGATATTACCATGTCCATACTGATTGCGGGGTAAATATTTATTTCCATCTTTATACAGATGGTGGTGTAGATATTTCCATATTCACACAGATGGCTGTGGAGATATTTAAATGTTTATAGAGATGGCAGTGTAGATATTTCCATGTTTCTACAGATGGCGGTGTAGATATTTCCATGTTTATAGAGATAGCGGTGTAGATATCTAGATGTTTATACATACAACGGTGTAGATTTTTCCATTTTCATACAGTAGGGGTGTAGATATTTCTATGTATATACAGATAGCGGTGTGGATATTTCCATGTTTTACAGATGGCAGTGTAGATATTTCCATGTTTATAGAGATGGCGGTGTAGCTATTTCCTTGTTTATACAGAAAGCGGTGTAGATATTTGCATGTTTATACAGATAGCGGTGTACATATTTCCAAGTTCATACTGATAGCGGTGTAGATATTTCCATGTTCATCCAGATGGCGGTGTAGATATTTCCCTGGTCATACAGATGGCGGTGTAGATATTTCCATGTTTACAGAGAAAGCGGTGTAGATATTTTCATCTTGATACACATAGCGGTGCAGATATTTCCAAGTTTATAGAGATAGCGGTGTAGATATTTCCAAGTTTATACAGATGGCCATGTAGATATTTCTATGTTCATACAGATGTCGGTGTAGCTATTTCCATGTTTACACAGATGGCAGTGTAGATATTTCCATGTATACACAGATAGCGTTGTAGATATTTCTATGTTTATAGAGATAGCGGTGTAGATATTTCCATGTTTATACAGATGGCGGTGTGCATATTTCCATCTTTATAGAGATGGCTTTGGAGATATTTCCATGTTCATACAGAGGGGTGTATAGATATTTCCGTGTTTATAAAGATGGCGGTGCAGATATTTCCGTTATTAGAGAGATGGCGGTTTAGATATTTTCATGTTTATAGAGATAGCCGTGTAGATACTTCCATGTTTATACAGATGGTGCTGTAGATATTTTCATGTTCATACAGATAGAGGTGTAGATATTTCCATGTTTATAGAGATGGCAGTGTAGATATTTCCTTGTTTAAACAGATAGCGGTGTAGATATTTCCATGTTAACAGAGGAAGCGGTGTAGATATTTCCATGATTTCGCAGATAGCGGTGTAGATATTTAAATGTTTATACAGATAGTGGTGTGGATATTTCCATGTCCATACTGATTGCGGAGTAGATATTTATTTCCATCTTTATACAGATGGTGGTGTGGATATTTCCATGTTGATACACATAGCGTTGCAGATATATTCAAGTTTATAGAGATAGCGGTGTAGATATTTCCATGTTTCTACAGATAGCGGTATAGATATTTCCATGTTTATACGGATGGTGGTGTAGGTATTTCCATGTTTATAGAAATGGCGGTCTAGATATTTCCATGTTTATAGAGATAGTGGTGTAGATATTTCCAAGTTGATAGAGATAGCGGTGTAGGCATTTCCATGTTTATACAGATAGCGGTGTAGATATTTCCATGTTTATACAGATAGCGGTGTAGATATTTCCATTTTTAAACAGGTAGCAGTGTAGATATTTCCATGAACATACAGAGAGCGGTGTAGATATTTCCACATTTATAGAGATGGCGGTGTTGATATTTCCATGTTCATACAGATGGCGGTGTAGATATTTACATGTTTGCACGGATGGCAGTGTAGATATTTCCATGTTCATACAGGTGGCGGTGTAGATATTTCCAAGTTTATACAGATAGCAGTGTAGTTATTTCCATGTTTATAGAGATAGCAGTGTAGATATTTCCATTTATATACAGATAGCTGTGTAGAAATTTGCATGTTCATACAGATAGCGGTGTAGATATTTCCATGTTCGTACAGATAGCGGTGTAGATATTTCCATGTTCATACAGATAGCAGTGTAGATATTTCCATGTTCATAGGGAAAACGGTGTAGATATTTCCATGTTCATGCAGTTAGCGGTGTAGATATTTCCATGTTCATACAGATGGCGGTGTAGATATTTACATGTTCATACAGATGGCGGTGTAGATATTTCCATGTTCGTACAGATGGCGGTGTAGATATTTCCATGTTCATAGAGATGGCAGTGTAGGTATTTCCATGTTTATGCAGATAGCGGTATAGGTATTTCCATGTTTATACTGATGGCGGTCTAGATATTTCCATGTTTATAGAGATAGTGGTGTAGTTATTTCCAAGTTTATAGAGACAGCGTTGTAGATATTTCCATGTTTATACAGATAGCGGTGAAGATATTTCCATGTTTATACAGATAGCGGTGTAGATATTTCCATGTTAATACAGACAGCAGTGTAGATATTTCCACGTTTATAGAGATGGCGGTGTAGATATTTCCATGTTCATGCAGATGGCAGTGTAGATATTTCCATGTTCATAAATGGCGGTGTAGATATTTCCATGTTCATAGAGATGGCGGTGTAGATATTTCCATGTTCATACAAATGGCGGTGTAGATATTTCCATGTTCATAGAGATGGCGGTGTAGATATTTAAATGTTTATACAGATAGCAGTGTAGTTATTTCCATGTTTATTGAGATAGAAGTGTAGATATTTCCATTGATATACACATAGCTGTGTAGATAATTGCATGTACATACTGATAGCGGTGTTGATCTTTCCATCTTCGTACAGATAGCGGTGTAGATATTTCCATGTTCATACAGATAGCGGTGTAGATATTTCCATGTTCATACAGATATCGGTGTAGATATTTCCATGTTCATACAGATAGCGGTGAAGATATTTCCATGGTCGTACAGTTAGCGGTTTAGATATTCCCATGTCCATAGAGATGACCGTGTAGATATTTACATGTTCATACAGATGGCGGTGTAGATATTTCCATGTTCGTACAGATGGCCGTGTAGATATTTCCATGTTCTTAGAGATGGCAGTGTAGATATTTCCATGTTTATGCAGATAGCGTTATAGATATTTCCATGTTTATACAGATGGTGGTGTAGATATTTCCATGTTTATAGAGATGGCGGTCTAGATATTTCCATGTTTATAGAGATAGCGGTGTAGTTATTTCCAAGTTTATAAAGACAGCGTTGTAGATATTTCCATGTTTATAGAGATAGCGGTGTAGATATTTCAATGTTTATACAGATAACAGTGTAGATATTTCCATGTTTATAGAGATAGTGGTGTACATAATTTCAATTTTATTCTGGAAGCAGTGTAGATATTTCCAAGTTCATACAGATTGCGGTGTAGATATTTCCACGTTTATAGAGATGGCGGTGTAGATATTTCCATGTTCATACAGATGGCGGTGTAGATATTTCCATGTTTATAGAGATGGCGGTGTAGATATTTCCATGTTTACACAGATGGCGGTGTAGATATTTCCAGGTTTACACAGACAGAGGTGTAGACATTTCCATGTTTACACAGATAGCGTTATGGATATTTCCATGTTTATGCAGATAGCAGTGTAGATATTTCCATGTTTATACAGATAGCGGTGCGGATATTTCCATGTTTATACAGATAGTTGGGCAGATATTTCCATGTTTATTCAGATAGTGGTGTAGATATATATATCTAAATACAGATGGCGGTGTAGATATGTCCATGTTCGTACAGATGGCGGTGTAGTTATTTCCATGTTCATACAGATGGCGGTGTAGATATTTCGATGTTTATAGAGATAGCGCTGTAGTTATTTCCATATTTATAGAGAAATCTGTGTAGATATTTCCATGTATATGCAGATAGCTGTGTAGATATTTCCATGTACATGCAGATAGCCGTGTAGATATTTCCATCTTCATCCAGATGCTGGTGTAGATATATCCATGCTCATACAGATGGCCGTGAAGATATTTCCATGTTCATACAGATGGCGGTGTAGATATTTCCATGTTCATTCAAAGGGCGGTGTAGATATTTCCATGTTCATAGAGATGGCGGTGTAGATATTTCCATGTTCATACAAATGGCGGTGTGGATATTTCCATGTTCATAGAGATGGCGGTGTAGATATTTCCATGTTTATACAGATAGCAGTGTAGTTATTTCCATGTTTATAGAGATAGTAGTGTAGATATTTCCATTGATATACAGATAGCTGTTTAGATATTTGCATGTTCATACAGATAGCGGTGTAGATATTTCCATGTTCGTACAGATAGCGGTGTAGATATTTCCATGTTCATACAGATCCCGGTGTAGATATTTCCATGTTCATACAGATAGCGGTGTAGATATTTCCATGTTCATACAGTTAGCGGTGTAGATATTTCTATGTTCATACAGATGGCGGTGTAGATATTTACATGTTCATGCAGATGGCGGTGTAGATATTTCCATGTTCGTACAGATGGCGGTGTAGATATTTCCATGTTCATAGAGATGGCGGTGTAGATATTTCCATGTTTCTACAGATAGCAGTGTAGTTATTTCCATGTTTATAGAGATAGCAGTGTAGATATTTCCATTGATATTCAGATAGCTGTGTAGATATTTGCATGTTCATACAGATAGCGGTGTAGATATTTCCATCCTCATACAGATAGCGGTGTAGATATTTCCATGTTCATAAAGATAACGGTGTAGATATTTCCATGTTCATACAGATAGCGGTGTAGATATTTCCATGTTCACATATATAGCGGTGTAGATATTTCCATGTTCATACAGATGGCGGTTTAGATATTTCCATGTTCATACAAATGGCGGTGTAGATATTTCCATGTTCATACATATGGCGGTGTAGATATTTCCGTGTTCATACAAATGGCGGTGTAGATATTTCCATGTTCATAGAGATGGCGGTGTACATATTTCCATGTTTATGCAGATAGTGGTATAGGTATTTCCATGTTTATACGGATGGTGGTGTAGATATTTCCATGTTTATAGAGATGGCTTTCTAGATATTTCCATGTTTATAGAGATAGTGGTGTAGTTATTTCCAAGTTTATAGAGACAGCGTTGTAGATATTTCCATGTTTATAAAGATAGCGGTGAAGATATTTCCATGTTTATACAGATAGCGATGTAGATATTTCCATGTTTATACAGACAGCAGTGTAGATATTTCCATGTTTATAGAGATAGTGGTGAAGATAATTTCAATTTTATACAGATAGCAGTGTAGACATTTCCAAGTTCATACAGATAGCGGTGTAGATATTTTCACATTTATAGTGATGGCGGTGTAGATATTTCCATGTTCATGCAGAAGGCGGTGTAGATATTTCCATGTTCATACAAATGGCGGTGTAGATATTTCCATGTTCATAGAGATGGCGGTGTAGATATTTCCATGTTTATACAGATAGCAGTGTAGTTATTTCCATGTTTATAGAGATAGAAGTGTAGATATTTCCATTGATATACAGATAGCTGTGTAGATATTTGCATGTTCATACTGATAGCAGTGTTGATATTTCCATCTTCGTACAGATAGCGGTGTAGATATTTCCATGTTCATACAGATAGCGGTGAAGATATTTCCATGTTCATACAGATAGCGGTGTAGATATTTCCATGGTCATACAGTTAGCGGTTTAGATATTTCCATGTCCATAGAGATGGCCGTGTAGATATTTACATGTTCATACAGATGGCGGTGTAGATATTTCCATGTTCGTACAGATGGCCGTGTAGATATTTCCATGTTCTTAGAGATGGCGGTGTAGATATTTCCATGTTTATGCAGATAGCGGTATAGATATTTCCATGTTTATGCAGATGGTGGTGTAAATATTTCCATGTTTATAGAGATAGCGGTGTAGTTATTTCCAAGTTTATAAAGACAGCGTTGTAGATATTTCCATGTTTATACAGATAGCGGTGTAGATATTTTCATGTTTATACAGATAACAGTGTAGATATTTCCATGTTTATAGAGATAGTGGTGTAGATAATTTCAATTTTATACAGGAAGCAGTGTAGATATTTCCAAGTTCATACAGTTAGCGGTGTAGATATTTCCATGCTCATACAGATGGCGGTGTAGATATTTACATGTTCATACAGATGGTGGTGTAGATATTTCCATGTTCGTACGGATGGCAGTATAGATATTTCCATGTTCGTACAGGTGGCGGTGTAGATATTTCCATGTTTATACAGATAGCACTGTAGTTATTTCCATGTTTATAGAGATAGCAGTGTAGATATTTCCATTGATAAACAGATAGCTGTGTAGTTATGTGTATGTTCATACAGATAGCGGTGTAGATATTTCCATGTTCGTATAGATAGCGGTGTAGATATTTCCATGTTCATACAGATAGCGGTGTAGATATTTCCATGTTCATACAGATAACGGTGTAGATATTTCCATGTTCATACAGATAGCGGTGTAGATATTTCCATCTTCATACAGTTAGCGGTGTAGTTATTTCCATGTTCATACAGATGGTGGTGTAGATATTTACATGTTCATACAGATGGCGGTGTAGATATTTCCAAGTTCGTACAGATGGCGGTTTAGATATTTCCATGTTCATAGAGATGGCGGAGTAGATATTTCCATGTTTACGCAGATAGCGGTATAGATATTTCCATGTTTATACAGATGGTGGTGTAGATATTTCCGTTTTTATAGAGATGGCGGTCTAGATATTTCCATGTTTACAGAGATAGTGGTGTAGTTATTTCCAAGTTTATGGAGAAGCGTTGTAGATATTTCCATGTTTATGCAGATAACGGTGAAGATATTTCCATGTTTATACAGATAGCAGTGTAGATATTTCCATGTTTATAGAGATAGTGGTGTAGATAATTTCAATTTCATACCGAGAGCAGTGTAGATATTTCCAAGTTCATACAGATAGCGGTGTAGACATGTCCACGTTTATAGAGATGGCGGTGTAGATATTTCCATGTTCATGCTGATGGCGATGTAGATATTTCCATGTTTATAGAGATGGCGGTGTAGATATTTTCATGTTTACACAGATGGCGGTGTAGATATTTCCATGTTTACACAGATAGCGGTGTAGACATTTCCATGTTTACACAGATAGCGGTGTGGATATTTGCATGTTTATGCAGATAGCGGTGTAGATATTTCCATCTTAATACAGATGGCGGTGTAGATATGTCCATGTTTGTACAGATGGCGGTGTAGATATTTCCATGTTCATACAGATGGCGGTGTAGATATTTCGAAGTTTATAGAGATAGCGCTGTAGTTATTTCCATATTTATAGAGAAATCTCTGTAGATATTTCCATGTATATGCAGATAGCTGTGTAGATATTTCCATGCTCATGCAGATCGCGGTGCAGATATTTCCATGTTCATCCAGATGCCGGTGTAGATATAATCATGTTCATACAGATGACGGTGAAGATATTTCCATGTTCGCACGGATGGCATTGTATATATTTCCATGTTTATACAGGTGGCGGTGTAGATATTTCCATGTTTATACAGATAGCAGTGTAGTTATTTCCATGTTTATAGAGAGAGCAGTGTAGATATTTCCATGTTCTTACAGATAGCGGTGTAGATATTTCCATGTTCCTACAGTTAGCGGTGTAGATATTTATATGTTCATACAGATGGCAGTGTAGATATTTACATGTTCATGCAGATGGCGGTGTAGATATTTCCATGTTCGTACAGATGGCGGTGTAGATATTTCCATGTTCATAGAGATGGCGGTGTAGATATTTCCATGTTTCTACAGATAGCAGTGTAGTTATTTCCATTTTTATAGAGATAGCAGTGTAGATATTTCCACTGATATTCAGATAGCTGTGTAGATATTTGCATGTTCATACAGGTAGCGGTGTAGATATTTCCATGTTTATGCAGATAGCGGTGTAGATATTTCCATGTTCATACAGATAGCGGTGCAGATATTTCCATGTTCATACAGATAGCGGTGTAGATATTTAAATGTTCACACGGATGGCAGTGTAGATATTTGCATGTTCATACAGGTGGCGGTGTAGATATTTCCATGTTTATACAGATAGCAGTGTAGTTATTTCCATGTTTATAGAGATAGCAGTGTAGATATTTCTGTTGATATACAGATACCTGTGTAGATATTTGCATGTTCATACAGATAGCGGTGTAGATATTTCCATGTTCGTACAGATAGCGGTGTAGATATTTCCATGTTCATACAGATATCGGTGTAGATATTTCCATGTTCATACAGATAGCCTTGTAGATATTTCCGTGTTCATACAGTTAGCGGTGTAGCTATTTCCATGTTCATACAGATGGCGGTGTAGATATTTCCATGATCGTACAGAAGGCGGTGTAGATATTTCCATGTTCATAGAGATGGCGGTGTGGATATATCCATGTTTCTGCAGATAGCGGTATAGGTATTTACATGTTTATACAGATGGTGGTGTAGATATTTCCATGTTTATAGAGATAGCGGTGTAGATATTTCCTCGTTTATAGAGATGGCGGTGTAGATATTTCCATGTTCATACAGATGGCGGTGTAGAGATTTCCGTGTTCATACAAATGGCAGTGTGGATATTTCCATGTTCGTACTGATGGCAGTGTAGATATTTCCAAGTTCATGCAGGTGGCGGTGTAGATATTCCCATGTTTTTACAGATAGCTGTGTAGTTATTTCCATGTTTATAGAGATAGCAGTGTAGATATTTCCATTGATATACAGATAGCTGTGTAGATATTTGCATGTTCATACAGATAGCGGTGTAGATATTTCCATGATCATACAGATAGCGGTGTAGATATTTCCATGTTCATACACATAGCGGTGTAGATATTTCCATGTTCATAAAGATAACAGTGTAGATATTTCCATGTTCATAAAGATAGCGGTGTAGATATTTCCATATTCACAAAGATAGCGGTGTAGATATTTCCATGTTCATACAGATGGCGGTGTAGATATTTCCATGTTCGTACAAATGGCGGTGTAGATATTTCCATGTTTTACAGATAGCGGTGTAGATATTTCCATGTTCATACAGATAGGTGTGTAGATATTTCCATGTTCATACAGTTAGCGGTGTAGATATTTCCATGTTCATACAGATGGCGGTGCAGATATTTACATGTTCATACAGATGGCCGTGTAGATATTTCCATGTTTATTTAGGTGTCGGTGTAGATATTTCCATGTTCATACAGATAGCAGTGTAGTTATTTCCATGTTTATGGAGACAGCAATGTAGATATTTCCATGTTTATACAGATAGCGGTGAAGATATTTCTATGTTTATAGAGATTGTGGTGAAGTTATTTCCAAGTTTATAGAGACAGCATTGTAGATATTTCCATGTTTATACAGATAGCGGTGAAGATATTTCCATGTTTATACAGAGAGCGGTGTAGATATTTCCATGTTTATACAGATAGCAGTGTAGATATTTCCATGCTTATAGAGATAGTGGTGTAGATAATTTCAATTTTATACTGATAGCAGTGTAGATATTTCCAAGTTCATAAAGATAGTGGTGTAGATATTTCCACGTTTATAGAGATGGCGGTGTAGATATATCCATGTTCATACAGATGGCGGTGTGGATATTTCCATGTTTTTAGAGATCGCGGTGTATTTTCACGTTTACACAGATGGCGGTGGAGATATTTCCATGATAACACAGATAGCGGTGCAGACATTTCCATGTTTACACAGATAGTGGTGTGGATATTTCCATGTTTATGCAGATAGCGGTGTAGATATTTCCATGTTTATACAGATAGCGGTGTACATATTTCCACCTTAATACAGATGGCGGTGTAGATATGTCCATGTTCGTACAGATGGCGGTGTAGATATTTCCATGTTCATACAGATGGCGGTTTAGATATTTCGAAGTTTATAGAGATAGCGCTGCAGTTATTTCCATATTTATAGAGAAATCTCTGTAGATATTTCCATGTTTATGCAGATTGCTGTGTAGATATTTCCATGTTCATGCAGATAGCGGTGTAGATATTTCCATGTTCATCCAGATGCCGGTGTAGATATATCCATGTTCATACAGATGGCGGTGAAGATATTTCCATGTTCATACAGATGGCGGTGTAGATATTTCCATGTTCATACAAATGGCGGTGTAGATATTTCCATGTTCATAGAGATGGTGGTGTAGATATTTCATTGTTTGTACAGATAGCAGTGTAGTTATTTCCATTATTATAGAGATAGCAGTGTAGATATTTCCATTGATATACAGATAGCTGTGTAGATATATGCATGTTCATACAGATAGCGGTGTAGATATTTCCATGCTCATACAGATAGCGGTGTAGATATTTCCATGTTCATACAGATAGCGGTGCAGTTATTTCCATGTTCATACAGATAGCAGTGTAGGTATTTCGATGTTCATACAGATAGCGGTGTAGATATTTTCATGTTCATACAGTTAGCGGTGTAGATATTTCCATGTTCATACAAATGGCGGTGTAGATATTTACATGTTCATACAGATGGCGGTGTAGATATTTCCATGTTCGCACGGATGGCAGTGTAGATATTTCCATGTTCATACAGGTGGCGGTGTAGATATTTCCATGTTTACACAGATAGCAGTGTAGTTATTTCCATGTTTATAGATTTAGCAGTGTAGCTATTTCCATGGATATACAGATAGCTGTGTAGATATTTGCATGTTCATAATGATGGCGGTGTAGATATTTCGAAGTTTATAGAGATAGCGCTGTTGGTATTTCCATATTTATAGAGAAATCTGTGTAGATATTTCCATGTATATGCAGATAGTTGTGTAGATATTTCCGTGTTCAAGCAGATAGCGGTGTAGGTATTTCCATGTTCATCCAGATGCCGGTGTAGATATATCCATGTTCATACAGATGGCGGTGAAGATATTTCCATGTTCATACAGATGGCGGTGTAGATATTTCCATGTTCGTACACATGGCGGTGTAGATATTTCCGTGTTCATAGAGATGGCAGTGTAGATATTTCCATGTTTATACACATAGCAGTGTAGTTATTTCCATGTTTATAGAGATAGCAGTGTAGATATTTCCACTGATATACAGATAGCTGTGTAGATATTTGCATGTTCATACAGTTAGCGGTGTAGATATTTCCATGTTCATACTGATAGCGGTGTAGATATTTCCATGTTCATACAGTTAGCGGTGTAGATATTTCCATGTTCATACAGATGGCGGTGTAGATATTTCCATGTTCATACAGTTGGCGGTGTAGATATTTCCATCTTCGTACGTATGGCAGTGTAGTTATTTCCATTGATATACAGATAGCTGTGTAGATATTTATATGTTCATACAGATGGCGGTGTAGATATTTCCATGTTCGTACAGGTGGCGGTGTAGATATTTCCATGTTTATACAGATAGCGGTGTAGATATTTCCATGTTTATACAGATAGCAGTGTAGATATTTCCATGTTTATAGAGATAGTGGTGTAGATAATTTCAATTTTATACAGATAGCTGTGTAGATATTTCCAAGTTCATACAGATAACGGTCTAGATATTTCCACGTTTATAGAGATGGTGGTGTAGATATTGCCATGTTCATACAGATGGCGGTGTAGATATTTCCATGTTTTTGGAGATGGCGGTGTATTTTCACGTTTACACAGATGGCGGTGGAGATATTTCCATGTTTACACAGATAGCGGTGTAAACATTTCCATGTTTACACAGATAGCGGTGTGGATATTTCCATGTTTATGCAGATAGCGGTGTAGATATTTCCATGTTCCTCCAGATGCCGGTGTAGATATATCCATGTTCATACAGATGGCGGTGAAGATATTTCCATGTTCATACAGATGGCGGTGTAGATATTTCCATGTTCATACAAATGGCGGTGTAGATATTTCCATGTTCATAGAGATGGCGGTGTAGATATTTCCGTGTTCATACAAATGGCGGTGTAGATATTTCCATGTTCATAGAGATGGCGGTGTAGATATTTCCATGTTTATACAGATAGCAGTGTAGTTATTTCCATGTTTATAGAGATAGCTGTGTAGATATTTCCATTGATATACAGATAGCTGTGTAGATATTTGCATGTTCATACAGATAGCGGTGTAGACATTTCCATGTTCATACAGATAGCCTTGTAGATATTTCCATGTTCATACAGTTAGCGGTGTAGATATTTCCATGTTCATACAGATGGCGGTGTAGATATTTACATGTTCATACAGATGGCGGTGTAGATATTTCCATGTTCGTACAGATGGCGGTGTAGATATTTCCATGTTCATAGAGATGGCGGTGTAGGTATTTCCATGTTTATGCAGATAGCGGTATAGGTATTTCCATGTTTATACAGATAGCAGTGTAGTTATTTCCATGTTTATAGAGATAGCAATGTAGATATTTCCATTGATACACAGATAGCTGTGTAGATATTTGCATGTTCATACAGATAGTGGTGTAGATATTTCCATGTTCGTACAGATAGAGGTGTAGATATTTCCATGTTCATACAGATAGCGGTGTAGACATTTCCATGTTCATACAGATAACGGTGTAGATATTTCCATGTTCATACAGATAGCGGTGTAGATATTTCCATGTTCACACAGATAGCGGTGTAGATATTTCCATGTTCATACAGTTAGCGGTGTAGATATTTCCATGTTCATGCAGATAGCGGTGTAGATATTTCCATGTTCATCCAGATGCCGGTGTTGACATATCCATGTTCATACAGATGGCGGTGAATGTATTTCCATGTTCATACAGATGGCGGTGTAGATATTTCCATGTTCATACAAATGGCGGTGTAGATATTTCTATGTTCATACAGATGGCAGTGTAGATATTTCCGTCTTCATTCAAATGGCGGTGTAGATATTTCCATGTTCATAGAGATGGCGGTGTAGATATTTCCATGTTTATACTGATAGCAATGTAGATATTTCCATGTTTATAGAGATAGCGGTGTAGATTTTCCATTGATATACAGATAGCTGTGTTGATATTTGCATGTTCATACAGATAGCGGTGTAGATATTTCCATGTTCATAAAGATAGCCGTGTAGATATTTCCATGTTCATACAGAAAGCGGTGTAGAAATTTCCATGTTTTACAGATAGCAGTGTAGATATTTCCATGTTCATACAGATAGCTGTGTAGATATTTCCATGTTCATACAGATAGCCGTGTAGATATTTCCATGTTCATACAGATGGCGGTGTAGATATTTACATGTTCATACAGATGGCCATGTAGATATTTCCATGTTCGTACGGATGGCAGTGTAGATATTTCCATGTTCATACAGGTGTCGGTGTAGATATTTCCATGTTCATACAGATAGCAGTGTAGTTATTTCCATGTTTATACAGATAGCAATGTAGATATTTCCAATGATATACATATAGCTGTGTAGATATTTGCATGTTCATACAGATAGCGGTGTAGATATTTCCATGTTCGTACAGATTGCGGTGTAGATATTTCCATGTTCATACAGATTGCGGTGTAGATATTTCCATGTTTATACAGATAACGGTGTAGATATTTCCATGTTTATACGGATAGCGGTGTAGATATTTCCATGTTCATACAGTTAGCAGTGTAGATATTTCCATGTTCATACAGATGGCGGTGCAGATATTTACATGTTCATATAGATGGCGGTGTAGATATTTCCATGTTCATAGAGATGGCGGTGTAGATATTTCCGTGTTTATGCAGATAGCGGTATAGGTATTTCCATGTTTATACAGATGGTGGTGTAGATATTTCCATGTTTATAGAGATGGCGGTCTAGATATTTCCATGTTTATAGAGATAGTGGTGAAGTTATTTCCAAGTTTATAGAGACAGCATTGTAGATATTTCCATGTTTATACAGATAGCGGTGAAGATATTTCCATGTTTATACAGATAGCGGTGTAGATATTTCTATGTTTATACAGATAGCAGTGTAGATATTTCCATGTTTATAGAGATTGTGGTGTGGATAATTTCAATTTTATACAGATAGCAGTGTAGATATTTCCAAGTTCATACAGATAGCGGTGTAGATATTTCCACGTTTATAGAGATGGCGGTGTAGATATATCCATGTTCATTCAGATGGCGGTGTAGATATTTCCATGTTTTTAGAGATCGCGGTGTAGATATTTTCACGTTTACACAGATGGCGGTGGAGATATTTCCATGTTTACACAGATAGCGGTGCAGACATTTCCATGTTTACACAGATAGCGGTATGGATATTTCCATGTTTATGCAGATAGTTGTGTATATATTTCCATGTTTATACAGATAGCGGTGTAGATATTTCCATCTTAATACAGATGGCGGTGTAGATATGTCCATGTTCGTACAGATGGCGGTGTAGATATTTCCATGTTCATGCAGATAGCGGTGTTGATATTTCCATGTTTCTCCAGATGCCGGTTTAGATATATCCATGTTCATACAGATGGCGGTGAAGATATTTCCATGTTCATACAGATGGCGGCGTAGATATTTCCATGTTCATACAAATGGCGGTGTAGATATTTCCATGTTCATAGAGATGGCGGTGTAGGTATTTCCATGTTTATGCAGATAGCGGTATAGGTATTTCCATGTTTATACAGATAGCAGTGTAGTTATTTCCATGTTTATAGAGATAGCAATGTAGATATTTCCATTGATATACAGATAGCTGTGTAGATATTTGCATGTTCATACAGATAGTGGTGTAGATATTTCCATGTTCGTACAGATAGAGGTGTAGATATTTCCATGTTCATACAGATAGCGGTGTAGACATTTCCATGTTCATACAGATAACGGTGTAGATATTTCCATGTTCATACAGATAGCGGTGTAGATATTTCCATGTTCATACAGTTAGCGGTGTAGATATTTCCATGTTCGTACAGATGGCGGTGTAGATATTTCCTTGTTCATAGAGATGGTGGTGTAGATATTTCCATATTTATGCAGATAGCGGTATAGATATTTCCATGTTTATACAGATGGTGGTGTAGATATTTCCATGTTTATAGAGATGGCGGTCTAGATATTTCCATGTTTATAGAGATAGTGGTGTAGTTATTTCCAAGTTAATAGAGACAGCGTTGTAGATATTTCCATGTTTATACAGATAGCGGTGAAGGTATTTCCATGTTTATACAGATAGAGGTGTAGATATTTCCATGTTTATACAGATAGCAGTGTAGATATTTCCATGTTTATAGAGATAGTTGTGTAGATAATTTCAATTTTATACAGATAGCAGTGTAGATATTTCCATGTTCATACAGATGGCGGTGTAGATATTTCCATGTTTTTAGAGATGGTGGTGTAGATATTTTCATGTTTAGACGGATGGCGGTGTAGATATTTCCAGGTTTATACAGGTAGCGGTGTAGACATTTCCATGTTTACACAGATAGCGGTGTGGATATTTCCATGTTTATGCAGATAGCGGTGTAGATATTTCCATGTTTATACAGATATCGGTGCGGATATTTCCATGTTTATACAGATAGTTGGGCAGAGATTTCCATGTTTATATAGATAGCGGTGTAGATATTCCCATCTTAATACAGATGGCGGTGTAGATATGTCTATGTTCGTACAGATGGCGGTGTAGATATTTCCATGTTCATACAGATGGCGGTGTAGATATTTCGAAGTTTATACAGATAGCGCTGTACATATTTCCATATTTATAGAGAAATCTGTGTAGATATTTCCATGTATATGCAGATATCTGTGTAGATATTTCCATGTTCATACAGTTAGCGGTGTAGATATTTCCATGTTCGTACAGATGGCGGTGTAGATATTTCCTTGTTCATAGAGATGGTGGTGTAGATATTTCCATATTTATGCAGATGGCGGTGTAGATATTTCCATGTTTATATAGAGGGCGGTGTAGATATTTCCAAGTTCATACAGATAGCGATGTAGTTATTTCCACGTTGATAGAGATGGCGGTGTAGATATTTCCATGTTCATGCAGATGGCGGTGTAGACATTTCCATGTTCATACATATGGCGGTGTAGATATTTCCATGTTCATAGAGATGGCGGTGTAGATATTTCCATGTTCATACAAATGGCGGTGTAGTTATTTCCATGTTCATAGAGATGGCGGTGTAGATATTTCCATGTTTATACAGATAGCAGTGTAGTTATTTCCATGTTTATAGAGATAGAAGTGTAGATATTTCCATTGATATACACATAGCTGTGTAGATATTTGCATGTTCATACTGATAGCGGTGTTGATATTTCCATCTTCGTACAGATAGCGGTGTAGATATTTCCATGTTCATACAGATAGCGGTGTAGATATTTCCATGTTCATACAGATATCGGTGTAGATATTTCCATGTTCATACAGATAGCGGTGTAGATATTTCCATGGTCATACAGTTAGCGGTTTAGATATTTCCATGTCCATAGAGATGGCCGTGTAGATATTTAAATGTTCATACAGATGGCGGTGTAGTTATTTCCATGTTCGTACAGATGGCCGTGTAGATATTTCCATGTTCTTAGAGATGGCGGTGTAGATATTTCCATGTTTATGCAGATAGCGGTATAAATATTTCCATGTTTATACAGATGGTGGTGTAAATATTTCCATGTTTATAGAGACGGCGGTCTAGATATTTCCATGTTTATAGAGATAGCGGTGTAGTTATTTCCAAGTTTATAAAGACAGCGTTGTAGATATTTCCATGTTTATACAGATAGCGGTGTAGATATTTTCATGTTTATACAGATAACAGTGTAGATATTTCCATGTTTATAGAGATAGTGGTGTAGATAATTTCAATTTTATACAGGAAGCAGTGTAGATATTTCCAAGTTCATACAGATAGCGGAGTAGATATTTCCTCGTTTATAGAGATGGCGGTGTAGATATTTCCATGTTCATACAGATGGCGGTGTAGATATTTCCATGTTTATAGAGATGGCGGTGTAGATATTTCCATGTTTACACTGATGGTGGTGTAGATATTTCCAGGTTTACACAGACAGAGGTGTAGACATTTCCATGTTTACACAGATAGCGTTGTGGATATTTCCATGTTTATGCAGATAGCGGTGTAGATATTTCCATGTTTATACAGATAGCGGTGCGGATATTTCCATGTTTATACAGATAGTTGGGCAGATATTTCCATGTTCATACAGATGGCGGTGTAGATATTTCGAAGTTTATAGAGATAGCGCTGCAGTTATTTCCATATTTATAGAGAAATCTGTGTAGATATTTCCATGTATATGCAGATAGCTGTGTAGATATTTCCATGTTCATGCAGATAGCGGTGTAGATATTTCCACGTTCATCCAGATGCCGGTGTGGATATATCCATGTTCATACAGATGGCGGTGAAGATATTTCCATGTTCATACAGATGGCGGTGTAGATATTTCCATGTTCTTACACATGGCGGTGTAGATATTTCCATGTTCATAGAGATGGCGATGTAGATATTTCCATGTTCATACAAATGGCGGTGTAGATATTTCCATGTTCATAGAGATGGCGCTGTAGATATTTCCATGTTTATACAGATAGCAGTGTAGTTATTTCCATGTGTATAGACATAGCAGTGTAGATATTTCCATTGATATACAGATAGCTGTGTAGATATTTGCATGTTCATACAGATAGCGGTGTAGATATTTCCATGTTAATACTGAGAGCGGTGTAGATATTTCCATGTTCACACAGTTAGCGGTGTAGATATTTCCATGTTCATACAGATGGCGGTGTAGATATTTCCATGTTCATACAGACGGCGATGTAGATATTTACATGTTCATACAGATGACGGTGTAGATATTTCCATGTTCGTACGGATGGCATTGTAGATATTTCCATGTTCATACAGGTGGCGGTTTAGATATTCCCATGTTTTTACAGATAGCTGTGTAGTTATTTCCATGTTTAAAGAGATAGCAGTGTAGATATTTCCATTGACATACAGATAGCTGTGTAGAAATTTGCATGTTCATACAGATAGCGGTGTAGTTATTTCCATGTTCATACAGATAGCGGTGTAGATATTTCCATGTTCATACACATGGTGGTGTAGATATTTCCATGTTCATACAGATAACGTTGTAGATATTTCCATGTTCATACAGATAGTGGTGTAGATATTTCCATGTTCACACAGATAGCGGCGTAGTTATTTCCAGGTTCATACAGTTAGCGGTGTAGATATTTCCATGTTCATGCAGATAGCGGTGTAGATAATTCCATGTTCATCCAGATGCCGATGTAGATATATCCATGTTCATACAGATGGTGGTGAAGATATTTCCATGTTCATACAGATGGCGGTGTAGATATTTCCAGGTTCATACAAATGGCGGTGTAGATATTTCTATGTTCATACAGATGGCGGTGTAGATATTTCCGTGTTCATAAAAATGGCGGTGTAGATATTTCCATGTTCATAGAGATGGCGGTGTAGATATTTCCATGTTTATACAGATAGCAATGTAGATATTTCCATGTTTATAGAGATAGCGGTGTAGATATTTCCATTGATATACAGATAGCTGTGTAGATATTTGCATGTTCATACCGATAACGGTGTAGATATTTCCATGTTCATACAGATAGCGGTGTAGATATTTCCATGTTCATACAGATAGCGGTGTAGATATTTCCATGTTTTATAGATAGCGGTGTAGATATTTCCATGTTCATACAGATAGCGGTGTAGATATTTCCATGTTTATAGAGATGGCGGTCTAGATATTTCTCCATTTATAGAGATAGTGGTGTAGTTATTTCCACGTTTATAGAGACAGCTTTGTAGATATTTTCATGTTTATACAGATTGCGGTGAAGGTATTTCCATGTTTATACAGATAGCGGTGTAGATATTTCCATGTTTATACAGATAGCAGTGTAGATATTTCCATGTTTATAGAGACAGTTGTGTAGATAATTTCATTTTTATACAGATAGCAGTGTAGATATTTCCAAGTTCATACAGATAGCGGTGTAGATATTTCCACGTTTATAGAGATGGTGGTGTAGATATTTCCATGTTCATACAGATGGCGTTGTAGATATTTCCATGTTTTTAGAGATGGCGGTGTAGATATTTTCATGTTTTCACAGATGGCGGTGTAGATATTTCCATGTTTACACGGATAGCGGTGTAGATATTTCCGTGTTTACACAGATAGCGGTGTGGATATTTCCATGTTTATGCAGATAGTGGTGTAGATATTTCCATGTTTATACAGATATCGGTGCGGATATTTCCATGTTTATACAGATAGTTGGGCAGAGATTTCCATGTTTATACAGATAGCAGTGTAGATATTTCCATGTTCAAACAGATGGCGGTGTAGATATTTACATGTTCATACAGATGGCGGTGTAGATATTTCCATGTTCGTACGGATGGCCCTGTAGATATTTCCATGTTCATACAGGTGGCGGTGTAGATATTTCCATGTTCATAGAGATGGCGGTGTAGATATTTCCATGTTTGTACAGATAGCAGTGTAGTTATTTCCATGTTTATGGAGATAGCAGTGTAGATATTTCCATTGATATACAGATAGGTGTGTAGATATTTCCATGTTCATACAGATAGCGGTTCAGATATTTCCATGTTCATACAGATAGCTGTGTATATATTTCCATGTTCATACAGATAGCGGTGTAGTTATTTCCATGTTCATACAGTTAGCGGTGTAGATATTTCCATGTTCATACAGAAGGCGGTGTAGATATTTACATGTTCATACAGATTGCGGTGTAGATATTTACATGTTCATACAGATGGCGGTGTAGATATTTCCATGTTCGTACAGATGGCAGTGTAGATATTTCCATGTTCATACAGGTGGCGGTGTAGATATTTCCATGTTCATACAGATAGCACTGTAGTTATTTCCGTGTTTTTAGAGATAGCAGTGTAGAAATTTCCATTGATATACAGATAGCTGTGTAGATATTTACATGTTCATACAGATGGCGGTGTAGATATTTCCATGTTCGTACGGATGGCAGTGTAGATATTTCCATGTTCGTACAGGTGGCGGTGTATATATTTCCATGTTTATACAGATAGTGTAGTTATTTCAATGTTTATAGAGATAGCAATGTAGATATTTCCATTGATATACATATAGCTGTGTAGATATTTGCATGTTCATACAGATAGTGGTGTAGATATTTCCATGTTCATATAGATAGAGGTGTAGATATTTCCATGTTAATACAGATAGCAGTGTAGATATTTCCATGTTCATACAGATAACGGTGTAGCTATTTCCATGTTCATACAGATAGCGGTGCAGATATTTCCATGTTCATACAGTTAGCGGTGTAGATATTTCCATGTTCATACATTTGGCGGTGTAGATATTTTCATGTTCATACAGATGGCGTTGTAGATATTTCCATGTTCGTACAGATGGCGGTGTAGATATTTCCATGTTCATATAGATGGCGTTGTAGATATTTCCATGTTTATGCAGATAGCGGTATAGATATTTCCATGTTTGTACAGATGGTTGTGTAGATATTTCCATGTTTATAGAGATGGCGGTCTAGATATCTCCATGTTTATAGAGATAGTGGAGTAGTTATTTCCAAGTTTATAGAGACTGCCTTGTAGATATTTCCATGTTTTTACAGATAGCGGTGAAGATATTTCCATGTTTATACAGATAGCGGTGTAGATATTTCCATGTTTATACAGATAGCAGTGTAGATATTTCCAAGTTTATAGAGATAGTGGTGTAGATAATTTCAATTTTATACAGATAGCAGTGTAGATAATTCTAAGTTCATGCAGATAGCGGTGTAGATATTTCCACGTTTATAGAGATGGCGGTGTAGATATTTCCATGTTCATACAGATGGCGGTGTAGATATTTCCATGTTTTTAGAGATGGCGGTGTAGTTATTTTCATGTTTACACAGATGGCGGTGGAGATATTTCCATGTTTACACAGATAGCGGTGTAGACATTTCCATGTTTACACAGATAGCGGTGTGGATATTTCCATGTTCATACAGTTAGCGGTGTAGATATTTCCATGTTCATAGAGATGGCGGTGTAGATATTTCCATGTTTTTACAGATAGCTGTGTAGTTATTTCCATGTTTATAGAGATAGCACTGTAGATATTTCCATTGATATACAGATAGCTGTGTAGATATTTGCATGTTCATACAGATAGCGGTGTAGATATTTTCATGTTCATACAGATAGCGGTGTAGATATTTCCATGTTCATACACATAGCAGTGTAGATATTTCCATGTTCATACAGATAACGGTGTAGATATTTCCATGTTCATACAGATAGCGGTGTAGATATTTCCATGTTCACACAGATTGCGGTGTAGATATTTCCATGTTCATACAGTTAGCGGTGTAGATATTTCCATGTTCATGCAGATAGCGGTGTAGTTATTTCCATGTTCATCCAGATGCCGGTGTAGATATATCCATGTTCATACAGATAGCTGTGTAGATATTTACATGTTCATACAGATAGCGGTGCAGATATTTCCATGTTCATACAGATAGCTGTGTAGATATTTCCATGTTCATACAGATAGCGGTGTAGTTATTTCCATGTTCATACGGTTAGCGGTGTAGATATTTCCATGTTCATACAGATGGCGGTGTAGATATTTACATGTTCATACAGATGGCGGTGTAGATATTTCCATGTTCCCCCGGATGGCAGTGTAGATATTTCCATGTTCATACAGGTGGCGGTGTAGATATTTCCATGTTTATACAGATAGCAATTTAGTTATTTCCATGTTTATAGAGATAGCAGTGTAGATAATTCCATTGATATACAGATAGCAGTGTAGATATTTGCATGTTCATACAGATAGCGGTGTAGATATTTCCATGTTCGTACAGACAGCCGTGTAGATATTTCCATGTTCATACAGCTAGTGGTGTAGATATTTCCGTGTTCATACAGATAACGGTGTAGATATTTCCATGTTCATACAGATAGCCTTGTAGATATTTCCATGTTCATACAGTTAGCGGTGTAGATATTTCCATGTTCATACAGATGGCGGTGTAGATATGTACATGTTCATACAGATGGCGGTGTAGATATTTCCATGTTCGTAAAGATGACGGTGTACATATTTCCATGTTCATAGAGATGGCGGAGTAGATATTTCCATGTTTATTCAGGTAGCGGTATAGATATTTCCATGTTTATACAGATGGTGGTGTAGATATTTCAATGTTTATAGAGACGGCGTTGTAGATATTTCCATGTTTATACAGATAGCGGTGAAGATATTTCCATGTTTGTACAGATAGCGGTGTAGATATTTCCATGTTTATATAGATAGCGGTGTAGATATTTCCATGTTTATAGAGATAGTGATGTAGATAATTTCAATTTTATACCGAGAACAGTGTAGATATTTCCAAGTTCATACAGATAGCGACGTAGATATTTCCACATTTATAGAGATGGCGGTGTAGATATTTCCATGTTCTTACAGATGGCGATGTAGATATTTCCATGTTCATACAAATGGCGGTGTAGATATTTCCATGTTCATAGAGATGGTGGTGTAGATATTTCCATGTTTATACAAATGGCGGTGTAGATATTTCCATGTTCATAGAGATAGCGGTGTAGATATTTCCATGTTTATACAGATAGCGGTGTAGATATTTCCATGTTTATTGAAATAGTGGTGTAGATAATTTCAATTTTATACCGAGAACAGTGTAGATATTTCCGTGTTCATACAAATGGCGGTGTAGATATTTCCATGTTCATATAGATGGCGGTGTAGATATTTCCATGTTTATACAGATAGCAGTGTAGTTATTTCCATGTTTATATAGATAGCAGTGTAGATATTTCCATTGATATGCACATAGCTGTGTAGGTATTTGCATGTTCATACAGACAGCGGTGTAGGTATTTCCATCTTCGTACAGATAGTGGTGTAGCTATTTCCATGTTCATACAGTTAGCGGTGTAGATATTTCCATGTTCATAGAGATGGCGGTGTAGTTATTTCCATGTTTATGCAGATAGCGGTAAAAATATTTCCATGTTTATACACTTGGTGGTGTAGATATTTCCATGTTTATAGAGATGGCGGTCTAGATATTTCCATGTTTATAGAGATAGTGGTGTAGTTATTTCCAAGTTTATAGAGACAGCATTGTAGATATTTCCATGTTTATACAGATAGCGGTGCAGATATTTCCATGTTTATACAGATAGCAGTGTAGATATTTCCATGTTTATAGAGATAGTGGTGTAGATAATTTCAGTTTTATACAGGTAGCAGTGTAGATATTTCCAAGTCAATACAGATAGCGGTGTAGATATTCCATGTTCATACAGATAGCGGTGTAGATATTTCCATGTTCATACAGATAGCGGTGTAGATATTTCCATGTTCGTGCGGATGGCAGTGTAGATATTTCCATGTTCATACAGGTGGCGGTGTAGATATTTCCATGTTTATGCAGATAGCAGTGTAGTTATTTCCGTGTTTATAGAGGTAGCAGTGTGGATATTTCCATTCATATACAGATAGCTGTGTAGATGTTTGCCTGTTCGTACAGATAGCGGTGTAGATATTTCCATGTTGATACAGATAGCGGTGTAGATAATTCCATGTTCATACAGATAACGGTGTAGATATTTCCATGTTCATACAGATGGCGGTGTAGATATTTCCATGTTCATACAGTTAGCGGTGTAGATATTTCCATGTTCATACAGATGGCGGTGTAGATATTTGCATGTTCATACAGATGGCGGTGTAGATATTTCCATGTTCATACAGATGGCGGTGTAGATATTTCCATGTTCATAGAGATGGCGGTGTAGATATTTCCATGTTTATGCAGATAGTGGTATAGATATTTCCATATTTATACAGATGGTGGTGTAGATATTTCCATGTTTATAGAGATGGCGGTCTAGATATTTCCATGTTTATAGAGATAGTGGTGTAGTTATCTCCAAGTTTATAGAGGCAGCGTTGTTGATATTTCCATGTTTATACAGATAGCGGTGAAGTTATTTCCATGTTTATACGGATAGCGGTGTAGATATTTTCATGTTTATACAGATAACAGTGTAGATATTTCCATGTTTATAGAGATAGTGGTGTAGATAATTTCAATTTTATACAGATAGCAGTGTAGATGTTTCCAAGTTCATACAGATAGCGGTGTAGATATTTCCACGTTTATAGAGATGGCGGTGTAGATATTTCCATGTTCATACAGACGGCTGTGTAGATATTTCCATGTTCATACAGACGGCTGTGTAGATATTTCCATGTTTACACAGATGGCGGTGTAGATATTTCCATGTTTACACAGATAGCGGTGTAGACATTTCCATGTTTACACAGATAGCGGTGTGGATATTTCCATGTTTATGCAGATAGTGGTGTAGATATTTCCATGTTTATACAGAGAGCGGTGCGGATATTTCCATGTTTATACAGATAGTTGGGCAGATATTTCCATGTTTATACAGATCGCGGTGTAGATATTTCCATCTTAATACAGATGGCGGTGTAGATATCTCAATGTTCGTACAGATGGCGGTGTAGATATTTCCATGTTCGTAGAGATGGCGGTGTAGATATTTCGAAGTTTATAGAGATAGCGCTGTAGTTATTTCCATATTTATAGAGAAATCTGTGTAGATATTTCCATGTATATGCAGATAGCTGTGTAGATATTTCCATGTTCACGCAGATAGCGGTGTAGATATTTCCACGTTCATCCAGATGCCACTGTAGATATATCCATGCTCATACAGATGGCGATGAAGATATTTCCATGTTCATACAGATGGCGTTGCAGATATTTCCATGTTCATACAAATGGCCTTGTAGATATTTCCATGTTCATAGAGATGGCGGTGTAGATATTTCCATGTTCATACAAATGGCGGTGTAGATATTTCCATGTTCATAGAGATGGCGGTGTAGATATTTCCATGTTCATACAGATAGCAGTGTAGATATTTCCATGTTTATAGAGATAGTGGTGTAGATAATTTCAATTTTATACAGATAGCAGTTTAGATGTTTCCAAGTTCATACAGATAGCGGTGTAGATATTTCCACGTTTATAGAGATGGCGGTGTAGATATTTCCATGTTCATACAGACGGCTGTGTAGATATTTCCATGTTCATACAGACGGCTGTGTAGATATTTCCATGTTCATACAAATGGCGGTGTAGATATTTCCATGATCATAGAGATGGCGGTGTAGATATTTCCATGTTTATACAGATAGCAGTGTAGTTATTTCCATGTTTATAGAGATAGCAGTGTAGATATTTCCATTGATATACACATAGCTGTGTAGATATTTGCATGTTCATACAGACTGCGGTGTAGATATTTCCATCTTCGAACAGATAGTGGTGTAGGTATATCCATGTTCATACAGTTAGCGGTGTAGATATTTCCATGTTCATAGAGATGGCGGTGTAGTTATTTCCATGTTTATGCAGATAGCGGTAAAGATATTTCCATGTTTATACACTTGGTGGTGTAGATATTTCCATGTTTATAGAGATGGCGGTCTAGATATTTCCATGTTTATAGAGATAGTGGTGTAGATATTTCCAAGTTTATAGAGACAGCATTGTAGATATTTCCATGTTTATACAGATAGCGGTGTAGATATTTCCATGTTTATACAGATAGCAGTGTAGATATTTCCATGTTTATAGAGATTGTGGTGTAGATAATTTCAATTTTATACAGGTAGCATTGTAGATATTTCGAAGTTCATACAGATAGCTTTGTAGATATTTCCACGTTTATAGAGATGGTGGTGTAGATATTTCCATGTTCATACAGATGGCGGTGTAGATATTTCCATGTTTTTAGAGATGGTGGTGTAGATATATTCATGTTTACACAGAAGGCGGTGGAGATATTTCCATGTTTACTCAGATAGTGGTGTAGACATTTCCATGTTTACACAGATAGCGGTGTAGATATTTCCATGTTTATACAGATAGCGGTGCGGATTCTTCCATGTTTATACAGATAGTAAGGCAGATATTTCCATGTTTATACAGATAGCGGTTTAGATATTTCCATCTTATTACAGATGGCGGTGTAGATATGTCCATGTTCATACAGATGGCGGTGTAGATATTTCGAAGTTTATAGAGATAGC
The DNA here is from genome assembly GCF_029281585.2 of Gorilla gorilla gorilla. Lineage (NCBI taxonomy): Eukaryota > Metazoa > Chordata > Mammalia > Primates > Hominidae > Gorilla > Gorilla gorilla. Next base: position 13,296,683 of record NC_073235.2, on the reverse strand, counting down.
GCTGTAGTTATTTCCATATTTATAGAGAAATCTCTGTAGTTATTTCCATGTATATGCAGATAGCTGTGTAGATATTTCCATGTTCATGCAGATAGCTGTGTAGATATTTCCATGTTCATCTAGATGCCGGTGTAGATATATACATGTTCATACAGATGGCGGTGAAGATATTTCCATGTTCATACAGATGGCGGTGTAGATATTTCCATGTTCATAGAGATGACGGTGTAGATATTTCCATGTTCATACAGAGGGCGGTGTAGATATTTCCGTGTTCATACAAATGGCGGCGTAGATATTTCCATGTTCATAGAGATGGCGGTGTAGCTATTTCCATGTTTATACAGATAGCAATGTAGATATTTCCATGTTTATAGAGATAGCGGTGTAGATATTTCCATTGATATACAGATAGCTGTGTAGATATTTGCATGTTCATACAGATAGCGGTGTAGATATTTCCATGTTCATACAGATAGCGGTGTAGATATTTCCATGTTCATACAGATAGCTGTGTAGATATTTCCATGTTTTACAGATAGCGGTGTAGATATTTCCATGTTCATACAGATAGCGGTGTAGATGTTTCCATGTTCAAACATTTAGCGGTGTAGATATTTCCATGTTCATACAGATGGCGGTGTAGATATTTCCATGTTCATACAGATGGCGGTGTAGATATTTACATGTTCATACAGATTGCGGTGTAGATATTTCCATGTTCGTATGGATGGCAGTGTAGACATTTCCATGTTCATACAGGTGGCGGTGTAGATATTCCCATGTTTTTACATATAGCTGTGTAGTTATTTCCATGTTTATAGAGATAGCAGTGTAGATATTTCCATTGATATACACATAGCTGTGTAGATATTTGCATGTTCATACAGACAGCGGTGTAGATATTTCCATCTTCGTACAGATAGTGGTGTAGGTATATCCATGTTCATACAGTTAGCAGTGTAGATATTTCCATGTTCATAGAGATGGCGGTGTAGTTATTTCCATGTTTATGCAGATAGCGGTAAAGATATTTCCATGTTTATACACTTGGTGGTGTAGATATTTCCATGTTTATAGAGATGGCGGTCTAGATATTTCCATGTTTATAGAGATAGTGGTGTAGTTATTTCCAAGTTTATAGAGACAGCATTGTAGATATTTCCATGTTTATACAGATAGCGGTGTAGATATTTCCATGTTTATACAGATAGCAGTGTAGATATTTCCATGTTTATAGAGATTGTGGTGTAGATAATTTCAATTTTATACAGGTTGCATTGTAGATATTTCGAAGTTCATACAGATAGCGGTGTAGATATTTCCACGTTTATAGAGATGGCGGTGTAGATATTTCCATGTTCATACAGATGGCGGTGTAGATATTTCCATGTTTTTAGAGATGGTGGTGTAGATATATTCATGTTTACACAGAAGGCGGTGGAGATATTTCCATGTTTACTCAGATAGTGGTGTAGACATTTCCATGTTTACACAGATAGCGGTGTAGATGTTTCCATGTTTATACAGATAGCAGTGCGGATTCTTCCATGTTTATACAGATAGTAGGGCAGATATTTCCATGTTTATACAGATAGCGGTTTAGATATTTCCATCTTATTACAGATGGCGGTGTAGATATGTCCATGTTCGTAAAGATGGCGGTGTAGATATTTCCATGTTCATACAGATGGCGGTGTAGATTTTTCGAAGTTTATAGAGATAGCACTGTAGTTATTTCCATATTTATAGAGAAATCTCTGTAGTTATTTCCATGTATATGCAGATAGCTGTGTAGATATTTCCATGTTCATGCAGATAGCTGTGTAGATATTTCCATGTTCATCCAGATGCCGGTGTAGATATATCCATGTTCATACAGATGGCGGTGAAGATATTTCCATGTTCATACAGATGGCGGTGTAGATATTTCCATGTTCATGGAGATGGCGGTGTAGATATTTCCATGTTCATACAGAGGGCGGTGTAGATATTTCCGTGTTCATACAAATGGCGGCGTAGATATTTCCATGTTCATAGAGATGGCGGTGTAGATATTTCCATGTTTATACAGATAGCAATGTAGATATTTCCATGTTTATAGAGATAGCGGTGTAGATATTTCGATTGATATACAGATAGCTGTATAGATATTTGCATGTTCATACAGATAGCGGTGTAGATATTTCCATGTTCATACAGATAGCGGTGTAGATATTTCCATGTTCATACAGATAGCGGTGTAGATATTTCCATGTTTTACAGATAGCGGTGTAGATATTTCCATGTTCATACAGATAGCGGTGTAGATGTTTCCATGTTCATACATTTAGCGGTGTAGATATTTCCATGTTCATACAGATGGCGGTGTAGGTATTTCCATGTTCATACAGATGGCGGTGTAGATGTTTCCATGTTCGTACAGATGGCGGTGTAGATGTTTCCATGTTCATAGAGATGGCGGTGTAGTTATTTCCATGTTTATACAGATAGCAGTTTAGTTATTTCCATGTTTATAGAGATAGCAGTGTAGATATTTCCATTGATATACAGATAGCTGTGTAGATATTTGCATGTTCATACAGATAGCGGTGTAGATATTTCCATGTTGAAACTGATAGCAGTGTAGATATTTCCATGTTCATACAGTTAGCAGTGTAGATATTTCCATGTTCATACAGATGGCGGTGTAGATATTTCCATGTTCATACAGATGGCGGTGTAGATATTTACATGTTCATACAGATGGCGGTGTAGATATTTCCATGTTCGTACGGATGGCAGTGTAGATATTTCCATGTTCATACAGGTGGCGGTGTAGATATTCCCATGTTTTTACAGATAGCTGTGTAGTTATTTCCATGTTTATAGAGATAGCAGTGTGGGTATTTCCATTGATATACAGATAGATGTGTAGATATTTGCATGTTCATACAGATAGCGGTGTAGATATTTCCATGTTCATACAGATAGCGGTGTAGATATTTCCATTTTTATACACATAGCGGTGTAGATATTTCCATGTTCATACAGATAACGGTGTAGATATTTCCATGTTCATACAGATAGCGGTGTAGATATTTCCATGTTCACACAGATAGCGGTGTAGATATTTCCATGTTCATAAAGTTAGTGGTGTAGATATTTCCAAGTTCATCCAGATGCCGGTGTAGATATATCCATGTTCATACAGATTGCGGTGAAGATATTTCCATGTTCATACAGATGGCGTTGTAGATATTTCCATGTTCATACAAATGGCGGTGTAGATATTTCTATGTTCATACAGATGGCGGTGTAGATATTTCCGTGTTCATGCAAATGGCGGTGTAGATATTTCCATGTTCATAGAGATGGCGGTGTAGATATTTCCATGTTTATAGAGATGGCGGTCTAGATATTTCCATGTTTATAGAGATAGTGGTGTAGTTATTTCCAAGTTTATAGAGACAGCGTTGTAGATATTTCCATGTTTATACAGATAGCGGTGAAGATATTTCCATGTTTATACTGATAGCGGTGTAGATATTTCCATGTTTATACAGATAGCAGTGTAGATATTTTCTTGTTTATAGAGATAGTGGTGTAGATAATTTCAATTTTATACAGATAGCAGTGTAGATAATTCCAAGTTCATACAGATTGCGGTGTAGGTATTTCCACGTTTATAGAGATGGTGGTGTAGATATTTCCATGTTCATACAGATGGCGGTGGAGATATTTCCATGTTTTTAGAGATGGCGGTGTAGATATTTTCATGTTTACACAGATGGCGGTGGAGATATTTCCATGTTTACACAGATAGCGGTGTTGACATTTCAGTGTTTACACAGACAGCGGTGTGGATATTTCCACGTTTATGCAGATAGCGGTGTAGATATTTCCATGTTTATACAGATAGCAGTGCGGATATTTCCCTGTTTATACAGATAGTGGGGCAGATATTTCCATGTTTATACAGATAGCGGTGTAGATATTTCCATCTTAATACAGATGGCGGTGTAGATATGTCTATGTTCGAACAGATGGCGGTGCAGATATTTCCATGTTCATACAGATGGCGGTGTAGATATTTCGAAGTTTATAGAGATAGCGCTGTAGTTATTTCCATATTTATAGAGAAATCTGTATAGATATTTCCATGTATATGCAGATAGTTGTGTAGATATTTCCATGTTCATGCAGATAGCGGTGTAGATATTTCCATGTTCATACAGATAGCGGTGTAGATATTTCCATGTTCATACTGATGGCGGTGTAGATATTTACATGTTCATACAGATGGCGGTGTAGATATTTCCATGTTTGTAAAGATGACGGTGTAGATATTTCCATGTTCATAGAGATGGCGGTGTAGATATTTCCATGTATATGCAGATAGCGGTATAGGTATTTCCATGTTTATACAGATGGTGGTGTAGATATTTCCATGTTTGTAGAGATGGCGGTCTAGATATTTCCATGTTTATAGAGATAGTATTGTAGTTATTTCCAAGTTTATAGAGAAAGCGTTGTAGATATTTCCATGTTTATACAGATAGCGGTGAAGATATTTCCATGTTCATACAGATAGCGGTGTAGAAATTTCCAACTTCATACAGATATCGGTGTAGAAATTTCCATGTTCATACATATAGCAGTGTAGATATTTCCATGTTCATAGAGATGGCGGTGTAGATATTTCCATGTTCGTACACATGGCGGTGTAGATATTTCCATGTTCATAGAGATGACGGTGTAGATATTTCCATTTTCATACGGATGGCGGTGTAGTTATTTCCATGTTCATACAGATGGCGGTGTAGTTATTTCCATGTTTATACAGATGGCAGTGTAGATATTTTCGTGTTTATGCAGAGGGCGGTTTAGATATTTCCATGTTTACAGAGATAGCGGTGTAGATCTTTCCATGTTGGTACACATAGTGGTGTAGAGATTTCCAAGTTTATAGAGATAGCCATGTAGATATTTCCATGTTTATAGAGATAGCGCTGTAGATAATTCCTTGTTTATACAGATAGCGGTATAGATATTTCCTTGTTTCTACAGATGGCGGTGTAGATATTTCCATGTTTATAGAGACGGCCGTGTAGATATTTCCTTGTTTATAGAGGTAGTGGTGTAGTTATTTCCAAGTTTATACAGATAGCTTTGTAGATATTTCCATGTTTATACAGATAGCGGTGTAGATATTTCCATGTTTTTAGAGATGGCGGTCTAGATATTACCTTGTTTATACAGATAGTGGTGTAGATATTTCAATGTTTATAGAGATAGCGGTGTAGATGTTTCCATTTTTATACAGATAGCAATGTAGATATTTCCATGTTCATAAAGATAGCAGTGTAGATATTTCCATGTTTACACAGATAGCGATGTGTATATTTCCATGTTCATTCAGATGGTGGTGTAGATATTTCTATGTTCGTACAGATGTCGGTGTAGATATTTCCATGTTCATAAAGATGGTGGTGTAGATATTTCCATGTTTATACACATAGCAGTGTAGTTATTTCCATGTTTATGGAGATAGCAGTGTAGATATTTCCATTGATATACAGATAGCTGTGTAGATATTTGCATGTTCATACAGATAGCGGTGTAGATATTTCCATGTTCATACAGAGGGCGGTGTAGATATTTCCATGTTCATGCAGATAGCGGTGTAGATATTTCCATGTTCATACAGATAGCGGTGTAGATATTTCCATGTTCATACAGATAGCGGTGTAGATATTTCCATGTTCATACAGTTAGTGGTGTAGATATTTCCATGTTCATACAGATGGCTGTGTAGATATTTCCAGGTTCATACAGATGGCGGTGTAGATATTTCCATGTTCGTACGGATGGCAGTGTAGATATTTCCATGTTCATACAGGTGGCGGTGTATATATTTCCATGTTTATACAGATAGCAGTGTAGTTATTTCCATGTTTATAGAGATATCAGTGTAGATATTTCCATTGATGTACAGATAGCTGTGTAGATATTTGCACGTTCACACAGATAGCGGTGTAGATATTTCCATATTCATACAGATAGCAGTGTAGATATTTCTATTTTCATACAGATAGCGGTGTAGATATTTGCATGTTCATAGAGATGGCAGTGTTGATATTTCCATGTTTATGCAGATAGCGGTATAGATATTTCCTTGTTTATACAGATGGTGGTGTAGATATTTCCATGTTTATAGAGATGGCAGTCTAGATATTTCCATGTTCATACAAATGGCGGTGTAGATATTTCCATGTTCATAGAAATGGCGGTGTAGATATTTCCATGTTCATAGAGATGGCGGTGTAGATATTTCCATGTTTATACAGAGAGCAGTGTAGTTATTTCCATGTTTATAGAGATAGCAGTGTAGATATTTCCATTGATATACACATAGCTGTGTAGATATATGCATGTTCATACAGACAGCGGTGTAGATATTTCCGTCTTCGTACAGATAGTGGTGTAGGTATTTCCATGTTCATACAGTTAGCGGTGTAGATATTTCCATGTTCATAGAGATGGCGGTGTAGTTATTTCCATGTTTATGCAGATAGCGGTAAAAATATTTCCATGTTTATACACTTGGTGGTGTAGATATTTCCATGTTCATAGAGATGGCGGTGTAGATATTTCCATGTTTATGCAGATAGTGGTATAGATATTTCCATGTTTATACAGATGGTGGTGTAGATATTTCCATGTTTATAGAGATGGCGGTCTAGATATTTCCATGTTCATAGAGATAGTGGTGTAGTTATCTCCAAGTTTATAGAGGCAGCGTTGTTGATATTTCCATGTTTATACAGATAGCGGTGAAGTTATTTCCATGTTTATACAGATAGCGGTGTAGATATTTCCACGTTTATACAGATAACAGTGTAGATATTTCCATATTTATAGAGATAGTGGTGTAGATAATTTCAATTTTATACAGATAGCAGTGTAGATGTTTCCAAGTTCATACAGATAACGGTGTAGATATTTCCACGTTTATAGAGATGGCGGTGTAGATATTTCCATGTTCATACAGACGGCTGTGTAGATATTTCCATGTTTAGAGAGATGGCGGTGTAGATATTTCCATGTTTACACAGATGGCGGTGGAGATATTTCCATGTTTACACAGATAGCGGTGTAGACATTTCCATGTTTACACAGATAGCGGTGTGGATATTTCCATGTTTATGCAGACAGTGGTGTAGATATTTCCATGTTTATACAGAGAGCGGTGCGGATATTTCCATGTTTATACAGATAGTTGGGCAGATATTTCCATGTTTATACAGATAGCGGTGTAGATATTTCCATCTTAATACAGATTGCGGTGTAGTTATCTCCATGTTCGTACAGCTGGCGGTGTAGATATTTCCATGTTCATACAGATGGCGGTGTAGATATTTCGAAGTTTATAGAGATAGCGCTGTAGTTATTTCCATATTAATAGAGAAATCTGTGTAGATATTTCCATGTATATGCAGATAGCTGTGTAGATATTTCCATGTTCATGCAGATAGCGGTGTAGATATTTCCACGTTCATCCAGATGCCACTGTAGATATATCCATGCTCATACAGATGGCGGTGAAGATATTTCCATGTTCATACAGATCGCGGTGCAGATATTTCCATGTTCATACAAATGGCCTTGTAGATATTTCCATGTTCATAGAGATGGCGGTGTAGATATTTCCATGTTCATACAAATGGCGGTGTAGATATTTCTATGTTCATAGAGATGGCGGTGTAGATATTTTCATGTTTATACACATAGCTGTGTAGTTATTTCCATGTTTATAGAGATAGCAGTGTAGATATTTCCGTTGATATACAGATAGCTGTGTAGATATTTGCATGTTCATACAGATAGCGGTGTAGATATTTCCATGTTCATACAGAGGGCGGTGTAGATATTTCCATGTTCATGCAGATAGCGGTGTAGATATTTCCATGTTCATACAGATAGCGGTGTAGATATTTCCATGTTCATACAAATAGCGGTGTAGATATTTCCATGTTCATACAGTTAGTGGTGTAGATATTTCCATGTTCATACAGATGGCGGTGTAGATATTTCAAGGTTCATACAGATGGCGGTGTAGATATTTCCATGTTCTTACGGATGGCAGTGTAGATATTTCCATGTTCATACAGGTGGCTGTGTATATATATCCTTGTTTATACAGATAGCAGTGTAGTTATTTCCATGTTTATAGAGATATCAGTGTAGATATTTCCACTGATGTAAAGATAGCTGTGTAGATATTTGCAAGTTCACACACATAGCAGTGTAGATATTTCCATATTCGTACAGATAGCGGTGTAGATATTTCTATTTTCATACAGATAGCGGTGTAGATATTTGCATGTTCATAGAGATGGCAGTGTTGATATTTCCATGTTTATGCAGGTAGCGGTATATATATTTCCTTGTTTATACAGATGGTGGTGTAGATATTTCCATGTTTATAGAGATGGCAGTCTAGATATTTCCGTGTTTATAGAGATAGTGGTGTAGTTATTTCAAAGTTTATAGAGACAGCATTGTAGATATTTCCATGTATATACAGATAGCGGTGAAGATATTTCCATGTTTATACAGATATCGGTGTAGATATTTCCATGTTTATACAGAGAGCGGTGTAGATATTTCCATGTTTATAGAGATAGTGGTGTAGATAATTTCACTTTTATTCAGATAGCAGTGTAGATATTTCCACGTTTATAGAGATGGCGGTGTAGATATTCCCATGTTCATAAAGATGGCGGTGTAGATATTTCCATGTTTATACAGATGGCGGTGTAGATATTATCATGTTTACACAGATAGCGGTGTAGACATTTCCATGTTTACACAGATAGCGGTGTGGATATTTCCATGTTTATGCAGATAGCGGTGTAGATATTTCCATGTTTATACAGATAGCGGTGAAGATATTTCCATGTTTATACAGATAGCGGTGTAGATATTTCCATGTTTATACAGATAGCGGTGTAGATATTTCCATGTTTATTGAGATAGTGGTGTAGATATTTCCATGTTCGTACAGATGGCGGTGTAGATATTTCCACGTTCGTACAGATGGCGGTGTAGATATTTCCATGTTCATAGAGATGGCGGAGTAGATATTTCCATGTTGATGCAGGTAGCGGTATAGATATTTCCATGTTTATACAGATGGTGGTGTAGATATTTCAATGTTTATAGAGACGGCGTTGTAGATATTCCCATGTTTATACAGATAGCGGTGAAGATATTTCCATGTTTATACAGATAGCGGTGTAGATATTTCCATGTTTATACAGATAGCGGTGAAGATATTTCCATGTTTATACAGTTAGCGGTGTAGATATTTCCATCTTCATCCAGATGTCGGTGTAGATATTTACATGTTCATACAGATGGCGGTGTAGATATTTCCATGTTCGAACAGATGGCGGTGTAGATATTTCCACGTTCGTACAGATGGTGGTGTAGATATTTCCATGTTCATAGAGATGGCGGTGTTGATATTTCCATGTTCATAGAGATAGCGGTGTAGATATTTCCATGTTCGTACAGATTGCGGTGTAGATATTTCCACGTTCGTACAGATGGTGGTGTAGATATTTCCATGTTCATAGAGATGGCGGAGTAGATATTTCCATGTTTATGCAGGTAGCGGTATAGATATTTCCATGTTTATACAGATGGTGGTGTAGATATTTCCATGTTTATAGAGATGGCGGTCTAGATATTTCCATATTTATACAGATAGCGGTGAAGATATTTCCATGTTTATACAGATAGCAGTGTAGATATTTCCATGTTTATAGGGATAGTGGTGTAGATAATTTCAATTTTATACCGAGAATTGTGTAGATATTTCCAAGTTCATACAGATAGCGATGTAGATATTTCCACGTTTATAGAGATGGCGGTGTAGATATTTCCATGTTCATACAGATGGCGGTGTAGATATTTCCATGTTCATACACATGGCAGTGTAGATATTTCCATGTTCATAGAGATGGCGGTGTAGATATTTCCATGTTCATACAAATGGCGGTGTAGATATTTCCATGTTCATAGAGATGGCGGTGTAGATTTTTCCATGTTTATACAGATAGCAGTGTAGTTATTTCCATGTTTATAGAGATAGCAGTGTAGATATTTCCATTGATATACACATAGCTGTGTAGATATTTGCATGTTCATACAGATAGCGGTGTAGATATTTCCATCTTCGTACAGATAGTGGTGTAGATATTTCCATGTTCATACAGATAGCGGTGTAGATATTTCCATGTTCATACACATGGCGGTGTAGATATTTCCATGTTCATAGAGATGGCTGTGTAGATATTTCCATGTTCATACAAATGGCGGTGTAGATATTTCCATGTTTATAGAGATGGCGGTCTAGATATTTCCATGTTTATAGAGATAGTGGTGTAGTTATTTCCAAGTTTATAGACACAGCGTTGTAGATATTTCCATGTTTATACAGATAGCGGTGAACTTATTTCCATGTTTATACAGATAGCGGTGTAGATATTTTCATGTTTATACAGATAACAGTGTAGATATTTCAATGTTTATAGAGATAGTGGTGTAGATAATTTCAATTTTATACAGATATCAGTGTAGGTATTTCCAAGTTCATACAGATAGCGGGGTAGATATTTCCACGTTTATACAGATGGCGTGCCGATATTTCCATGTTCATAGAGATGGCGGTGTAGATATTTCCATGTTTATAGAGATGGCGGTGTAGATATTTCCATGTTTACACAGATGACGGTGTAGATATTTCCATGTTTACACAGATAGCGGTGTAGACATTTCCATTTTTACACAGATAGCGGTATGGATATTTCCATGTTTATGCAGATAGCGGTGCAGATATTTCCATGTTTATACAGATAGCGGTGCGGTTATTTCCATGTTTATACAGATGGTGGTGCAGATATTTCCATGTTTATACAGATAGCAGTGTAGATATTTCCATCTTAATACAGACGGCCGTGTAGATAAGTCCATGTTTGTACAGATGGCGGTTTAGATATTTCCATGTTCATGCAGATGGCGGTGTAGATATTTCGAAGTTTATAGAGATATCGCTGTAGTTATTTCCATATTTATTGAGAAATCTGTGTATCTATTTCCATGTATATGCAGATAGCTGTGTAGATATTTCCATTTTCATGTAGAAAGCGGTGTAGATATGTCCATGTTCATACTGTTAGCGGTGTAGATATTTCCATGTTCATACAAATGGCGGTGTAGATATTTACACGTTCATACAGATGGCAGTGTAGATATTTCCATGTTCGTACGGATGGCAGTGTAGATATTTCCATGTTCATACAGCTAGAGGTGTAGATATTTCCATGTTTATACAGATAGCAGTGTAGTTATTTCCATGTTTATGGAGATAGCAGTGTAGATACTTCCATTGATATACAGATAGCTGTGTAGATATGTGCATGTTCATACAGATAGCGGTGTAGATATTTCCATTTTTGTACAGATAGCGGTGTAGATATTTCCATGTTCATAAAGATAGCGGTGTAGATATTTCCATGTTCATACAGATAACGGTGTAGATATTTTCATGTTCATACAGATAGCGGTGTAGAGATTTCCATGTTCATACAGTTAGCGGTGTAGATATTTCCATGTTCATACAGATGGCGGTGTAGATATTTACATGTTCATACAGATGGCGGTGTAGATATTTCCATGTTCGTACAGATGGCGGTGTAGATATTTCCATGTTCATAGAGATGGTGGTGTAGATATTTCCATGTTTATGCAGATAGCGGTGTAGATATTTCCATGTTTATACATATGATGGTGTAGGTATTTCCATGTTTATAGAGATGGCGGTGTATATATTTCCATGTTTATAGAGATAGTGGTGTAGTTATTTCCAAGTTTATAGAGACAGCGTTGTAGATATTTCCGTGTTTATACAGATAGCGGTGAAGTTATTTCCATGTTTATACAGATAGCGGTGTAGATATTTCCATTTTTATACAGATAACAGTGTAGATATTTCCATGTATATAGAGATAGTGGTGTAGATAATTTCAATTTTATACAGATAGCAGTGTAGATATTTCCAAGTTCATACAGATTGCGGTGTAGATATTTCCACGTTTATAGAGATGGCATTGTTAATATTTCCATGTTCATACCCATGGCGGTGTAGATATTTCCATGTTTATAGGGATGGCGGTGTAGATATTTTCATGTTTACACAGATGGCAGTGTAGATATTTCCATGTTTACACGGATAGCGGTGTAGACATTTCCATGTTTACACAGATAGCGGTGTGGATATTTCCATGTTTATGCAGATAGCAGTGTAGATATTTCCATGTTTATGCAGATAGCGGTGCGGATATTTCCATGTTTATTCAGATATCGGTGCGGATATTTCCATGTTTATACAGATAGTTTGGCAGATATTTCCATGTTTATTCAGATAGCGGTGTAGATATTTCCATCTTAATACAGATGGCGGTGTAGATATGTCCATGTTTGTACAGATGGCGGTGTAGATATTTCCATGTTCATACAGATGGCGGTGTAGATATTTCGAAGTTTATAGAGATAGCGCTGTAGTTATTTCCATATTTATAGAGAAATCGGTGTAGATATTTCCATGTATATTCAGATAGCTGTGTAGATATTTCCATGTTCATGCAGATAGCGGTGTAGATATTTCCATGTTCATCCAGATGCCGGTGTACATATATCCATGTTCACACAGCTGGTGGTGAAGATATTTCCATGTTCATACAGTTGGCGGTGTAGATATTTCCATGTTTATACAGAGAGCAGTGTAGTTATTTCCATGTTTATAGAGATAGCAGTGTGGATATTTCCATTGATATACAGATAGCTGTGTAGATATTTGCATGTTCATACACATAGCGGTGTAGATATTTCCATGTTCGTACAGATAGCGGTGTAGATATTTCCATGTTCATACAGTCATCGGTGTAGATATTTCCATGTTCATACAGATAGCGGTGTAGAGATTTCCATGTTCATACAGTTAGCGGTGTAGATATTTCCATGTTCATACAGATGGCGGTGTAGATATTTACATGTTCATCCAAATGGCGGTGTAGATATTTCCATGTTCGTACAGATGGCGGTGTAGATATTTCCATGTTCAAAGAGATGGCGGTGTAGATATTTCCATGTTTATGCAGATAGCGGTATAGATATTTCCATGTTTATACAGGTGGTGTTGTAGACGTTTCCATGTTTATAGAGATGGCGGTCTAGATATTTCCATGCTTAGAGATACTGGTGTAGTTATTTCCAAGTTTATAGAGACAGCGTTGTAGATATTTCCATGTTTATATAGATAGCGGTGAAGATATTTCCATGTTTATACAGATAGCGGTGTAGGTATTTCCATGTTTATACAGATAGTAGTGTAGATATTTCCATGTTCTTAGAGATAGTGGTGTAGCTATTTTCAATTTTATACAGATAGCAGTGTAGATATTTCCAAGTTCATACAGATAGCAGTGTAGATATTTACATGTTCATACAGATGGACGTGTAGATATTTCCATGTTCGTACGGATGACAGTGTAGATATTTCCATGTTCATGCAGATAGCAGTGTAGTTATTTCCATGTTTATAGAGATAGTGGTGTAGATTATTTCAATTTTATACAGATAGCTGTGAAGATATTTGCATGTTCATACTGATAGCGGTGTAGATATTTCCATGTTCATACAGATAGCGGTGTAGATATTTCCATGTTCGTACAGATAGCGGTGTAGATATTTCCATGTTCATGCAGATAGCGGTGTAGATATTTCCATGTTCATACCAATAGCGGTGTAGATATTTCCATGTCCATACAGTTAGCGTTGTAGATATTTCCATGTTCATACAGATGGCGGTGTAGATATTTACATGTTCATACAGATGGCGGTGTACATATTTCCATGTTCGTTCGGATGGCAGTGTAGTTATTTCCATGTTCATACAGGTGGCGGTGTAGATATTTCCATGTTTGTACAGATAGCAGTGTAGTTATTTTCATGTTTATAGAGATAGCAGTGTAGATATTTCTATTGATATACAGATAGCTGTGTAGATATTTGCATGTTCATACAGATAGCGGTGTAGATATTTCCATGTTAGTACAGATAGCGGTGTAGATATTTCCATGTTCGAACAGATAGCGGTGTAGATATTTCCATATTTATACAGATAGCGGTGTAGATATTTCCATGTTCATACAGATAGCGGTGTAGATATTTCCATGTTCATACAGTTAGCGGTGTAGATATTTCCATCTTCATCCAGATGGCGGTGTAGATATTTCCATGTTCATACAGATGGCGGTGTAGATATTTCCATGTTCGAACAGATGGCGGTGTAGATATTTCCACGTTCGTACAGATGGTGGTGTAGATATTTCCATGTTCATAGAGATGGCGGTGTAGATATTTACATGTTCATACAGATGGCGGTGTAGATATTTCCATGTTTGTACAGATGGCAGTGTAGATATTTCCACGTTCGTACAGATGGAGGTGTAGATATTTCCATGTTCATAGAGATGGCGGAGTAGATATTTCCATGTTTATGCAGGTAGCGGTATAGATATTTCCATGTTTATACAGATGGTGGTGTAGATATTTCCATGTTTATAGAGATGGCGGTGTAGATATTTCCATATTTATACAGATAGCGGTGAAGATATTTCCATGTTTATACAGATAGCGGTGTAGATATTTCCATGTTTATACAGATAGCAGTGTAGATATTTCCATGTTTATAGGGATAGTGGTGTAGATAATTTCAATTTTATACCGAGAACATTGTAGATATTTCCAAGTTCATACAGATAGCGATGTAGATATTTCCACGTTTATAGAGATGGCGGTGTAGATATTTCCATGTTCATACAGATGGCGGTGTAGATATTTCCATGTTCATACAAATGGCAGTGTAGATATTTCCATGTTCATAGAGATGGCGGTGTAGATATTTCCATGTTCATAGAGATGGCGGTGTAGATATTTCCATGTTCATAGAGATGGCGGTGTAGATTTTTCCATGTTTATTCAGATAGCAGTGTAGTTATTTCCATGTTTATAGAGATAGCAGTGTAGATATTTCCATTGATATACACATAGCTGTGTAGATATTTGCATGTTCATACAGATAGCGGTGTAGATATTTCCATCTTCGTACAGATAGTGGTGTAGATATTTCCATGTTCATACAGATAGCGGTGTAGATATTTCCATGTTCATACACATGGCGGTGTAGATATTTCCATGTTCATAGAGATGGCTGTGTAGATATTTCCATGTTCATACAAATGGCGGTGTAGATATTTCCATGTTTATAGAGATGGTGGTCTAGATATTTCCATGTTTATAGAGATAGTGGTGTAGTTATTTCCAAGTTTATGGAGACAGCGTTGTAGATATTTCCATGTTTATACAGATAGCGGTGAACTTATTTCCATGTTTATACAGATAGCGGTGTAGATATTTTCATGTTTATACAGATAACAGTGTAGATATTTCCATGTTTATAGAGATAGTGGTGTAGATAATTTCAATTTTATACAGAGAGCAGTGTAGATATTTCCAAGTTCATACAGATAGCGGTGTAGATATTTCCACGTTTATAGAGATGACGGTGTAGATATTTCCATGTTCATACAGAGGACGGTGTAGATGTTTCCATGTTTATAGGGATGGCGGTGTAGATATTTTCATGTTTACACAGATGGCGGTGTAGATAATTCCATGTTTACACGGATAGCGGTGTAGACATTTCCATGTTTACACAGATAGCGGTGCGGATATTTCCATGTTTATTCAGATAGCGGTGCGGATATTTCCATGTTTATACAGATAGTTGGGCAGATTTTTCCATGTTTATACAGATAGCGGTGAAGACATTTCCATCTTAATACAGATGGCGGTGTAGATATGTCCATGTTCATACAGATGGCGGTGTAGATATTTCCGTGTTCATACAGATGGCGGTGTAGATATTTCGAAGTTTATAGAGATAGCGCTGTAGTTATTTCCATATTTATAGAGAAATCGGTGTAGATATTTCCATGTATATTCAGATAGCTGTGTAGGTATTTCCATGTTCATGCAGATAGCGGTGTAGATATTTCCATGTTCATCCAGATGCCGGTGTACATATATCCATGTTCATACAGATGGCGGTGAAGATATTTCCATGTTCATACAGATGGCGGTGTAGGTATTTCCATGTTCATACAAATGGCGGTGTAGATATTTCCATGTTCATAGAGATGGCGGTGTAGATATTTCCAGGTTCATACAAATGGCGGTGTAGATATTTCCATGTTCATAGAGATGGCGGTGTAGATATTTCCATGTTTATACAGATAGCAGTGTAGATATTTCCATGTTTATAGAGATACCAGTGTGGATATTTCCATTGATATACAGATAGCTGTGAAGATATTTGAATGTTCATACAGATAGTGGTGTAGATATTTCCATGTTCATACAGATAGCGGTGTAGATATTTCCATGTTCATACAGATGGCGGTGTAGATATTTCCATGTTCATACAGTTAGCGTTGTAGATATTTCCATGTTCATACAGATAGCGGTGTAGGTATTTCCATGTTCATACAGAGAGCGGTGTAGATATTTCCATGTTCATACCAATAGCGGTGTAGACATTTCCATGTTCATACAGTTAGCGGTGTAGATATTTCCATGTTCATAGAGATAGCTGTGTAGATATTTCCATGTTCATACAGTTAGCGGTGTAGATATTTCCATGTTCATACAGATGGCGGTGTAGATATTTCCATGTTCATACAGATAACGGTGTAGATATTTCCATGTTCATTCAGATAGCGGTTTAGATATTTCCATGTTCATACAGTTAGCGGTGTAGATATTTCCATGTTCATACAGATGGCGGTGTAGATATTTACATGTTAATACAGATGGCGGTGTAGACATTTCCATGTTCGTACAGATGGCGGTGTAGATATTTCGAAGTTTATAGAGATAGCGCTGTAGTTATTTCCATATTTATAGAGAAATTGGTGTAGATATTTCCATGTATAGTCAGATAGCTGTGTAGATATTTCCATGTTCATGCAGATAGCGGTGTAGATATTTCCATGTTCATCCAGATGCCGGTGTACATATATCCATGTTCATACAGATGGCAGTGAAGATATTTCCATGTTCATACAGATGGTGGTGTAGGTATTTCCATGTTCATACAAATTTCGGTGTAGATATTTCCATGTTCATAGAGATGGTGGTGTAGATATTTCCAGGTTAATACAAATGGCGGTGTAGATATTTCCATGTTCATAGAGATGGCGGTGTAGGTATTTCCATGTTTATACAGATAGCAGTGTGGTTATTTCCATGTTTATAGAGATACCAGAGTGGATATCTCCATTGATATACAGATAGCTGTGTAGATATTTGCATGTTTATACAGATAGCGGTGTAGATATTTCCATGTTCATACAGATAGCGGTGTAGATATTTCCCTGTTCATACAGATAGCGGTGTAGATATTTCTATGTTCATACAGTTAGCGGTGTAGATATTTCCATGTTCATACAGATGGCGGTGTAGGTATTTACATGTTCATACAGATGGCGGTGTAGATATTTCCATGTTCATACAGATAGCGGTGTAGATATTTCCATGTTCATACAGATAGCGGTCTAGATATTTCCATGTTCATAGATAGCGGTGTAGATATTTCCATGTTCATACCAATGGCGGTGTAGACACTTCCATGTTCATACAGTTAGCGGTGTAGATATTTCCATGTTCATACAGATAGCGGTGTAGATATTTCCAAGTTCATACAGATAGCGGTGTAGATATTTCCATGTTCATACAGATAGCGGTGTAGATATTTCCAAGTTCATACAGATAGCGGTGTAGATATTTCCATGTTCATACAGATAGCGGTGTAGATAATTCCATGTTCATACAGTTAGCGGTGTCGATATTTCCATGTTCATACAGATGGCGGTGTAGATATTTACATGTTCATACAGATGGCGGAGTAGATATTTCCATGTTCATACAGATAGCGGTGTAGAGATTTCCATGTTCATACAGATAGCGGTGTAGATATTTCCATGTTCATAAAGAGAGCGGTGTAGATATTTCCATGTTCATACCAATAGCGGTGTAGACATTTCCATGTTCATAAAGTTAGCGGTGTAGATATTTCCATGTTCATACAGATAGCGGTGCAGATATTTCCATGTTCATACAGATTGCGGTGTAGATATTTCCATGTTCATTCAGATAGCGGTGTAGATATTTCCATGTTCATACAGATAACGGTGTAGATATTTCCATGCTCAGATAGCGGTGTAGATATTTCCATGTTCATACAGTTAGCGGTGTAGATATTTCCATGTTCATACAGATGGCGGTTTAGATATATACATGTTAATACAGATGGCGGTGTAGATATTTCCATGTTCGTACAGATGGCGGTGTAGATATTTCCATGTTCATAGAGATGGTGGTGTAGATATTTACATGTTTATGCAGATAGCGGTGTAGATATTTCCATGTTCATACAGATGGTGGTGTAGGTATTTCCATGTTTATAGAGATGGCGGTGTAGATATTTCCATGTTTATAGAGATAGTGGTGTAGTTATTTCCAAGTTTATAGAGACAGCGTTGTAGATATTTCCGTGTTTATACAGATAGCGGTGAAGTTATTTCCATGTTTATACAGATAGCGGTGTAGATATTTCCCTTTTTATACAGATAACAGTGTAGATATTTCCATGTATATAGAGATAGTGGTGTAGATAATTTCAATTTTATACAGATAGCAGTGTAGATATTTCCAAGTTCATGCAGATTGCGGTGTAGATATTTCCACGTTTATAGAGATGGCATTGTTGATATTTCCATGTTCATACAGATGGCGGTGTAGATATTTCCATGTTTTTAGAGATGGCGGTGTAGATATTTTCATGTTTACACAGACAGAGGTATAGATATTTCCATGTTTATACAGATGGTGGTGTAGATATTTCCATGTATATAGAGATGGCGGTCTAGATATTTCCATGTTTACAGAGATAGTGGTGTAGTTATTTCCAAGTTTATGGAGACAGCGTTGTAGATATTTCCATGTTCATACAGATAGCGGTGCAGATATTTCCATGTTCATACCAATAGCGGTGTAGACATTTCCATGTTCATACATTTATCGGTGTAGATATTTCCATGTTCATACAGATGGCGGTGAAGGTATTTCCATGTTCATACAGATGGCGGTGTAGATATTTACATGTTTGTACGGATGGCAGTGTAGATATTTCCATGTTCATACAGGTGGCGGTGTAGATATTTCCATGTTTATACAGATAGCAGTGTAGTTATTTCCATGTTTATAGGGACAGCTGTGTAGATATTTCCATTGATATACAGATAGCTGTGTAGATATTTGCGTGTTCATACAGATAGCAGTGTAGATAATTCCATGTTCGTACAGATAGCGGTGTAGATATTTCCATGTTCATAGAGATAGCGGTGTAGATATTTCCATGTTCATACAGATAACGGTGTAGATATTTCCATGTTCATGCGGATAGCGGTGTAGCTATTTCCATGTTCATACAGTTAGCGGTGTAGATATTTCCATGTTCATACATATGTCGCTGTAGATATTTACATGTTCATTCAGATAGCAGTGTAGATATTTCCATGTTCATACAGATAGCGGTGTAGATATTTCCATGTTCATAGAGATAGCGGTGTAGATATTTCCATGTTCATACAGATAACGGTGTAGATATTTCCATGTTCATACCGATAGCGGTGTAGATATTTCCATGTTCATACAGTTAGCGGTGTAGATATTTCCATGTTCATACATATGGCGCTGTAGATATTTACATGTTCATACAGATGGCGGTATAGATATTTCCATGTTCGTTCAGATGGCGGTGTAGATATTTCCGTGTTCATAGAGATGGCGGTGTAGATATTTCCATATTTATGCAGATAGCGGTATAGATATTTCCATGTTTGTACAGATGGTGGTGTAGATATTTCCATGTTTATAGAGATGGCGGTCTAGATATATCCATGTTTACAGAGATAGTGGTGTAGTTATTTCCAAGTTTATAGAGACAGTGTTGTAGATATTTCCATGTTTATACAGATAGCGGTGTAGATATTTAAATGTTTATACAGATAGCAGTGTAGATATTTCCATGTTTATAGAGATAGTGGTGTAGATAATTTCAATTTTATACAGAGAGCAGTGTAGATATTTCCAAGTTCATACAGATAGCGGTGTAGATATTTCCACGTTTATAGAGATGGCGGTGTAGATATTTCCATGTTCATACAGAGGACGGTGTAGATATTTCCATGTTTATAGTGATGGCGGTGTAGATATTTTCATGTTTACACAGATGGCGGTGTAGATAATTCCATGTTTACACGGATAGCGGTGTAGACATTTCCATGTTTACACAGACAGCGGTGCGGATATTTCCATGTTTATTCAGATAGCGGTGCGGATATTTCCATGTTTATACAGATAGCGGTGTAGATATTTCCATCTTAATACAGATGGCGGTGTAGATATGTCCATGTTTGTACAGATGGTGGTGTAGATATTTCCACGTTCATGAAGATGGCGGTGTAGATATTTCGAAGTTTATAGAGATATCGCTGTAGTTATTTCCATATTTATAGAGAAATCTGTGTATCTATTTCCATGTATATGCAGATAGCTGTGTAGATATTTCCATTTTCATGTACAAAGCGGTGTAGATATGTCCATGTTCATACTGTTAGCGGTGTAGATATTTCCATGTTCATACAAATGGCGGTGTAGATATTTACACGTTCATACAGATGGCAGTGTAGATATTTCCATGTTCGTACGGATGGCAGTGTAGATATTTCCATATTCATACAGCTAGAGGTGTAGATATTTCCATGTTTATACAGATAGCAGTGTAGTTATTTCCATGTTTATAGAGATAGCAGTGTAGATACTTCCATTGATATACAGATAGCTGTGTAGATATGTGCATGTTCATACAGATAGCGGTGTCGATATTTCCATTTTTGTACAGATAGCGGTGTAGATATTTCCATGTTCATAAAGATAGCGGTGTAGACATTTCCATGTTCATACAGATAACGGTGTAGACATTTCCATGTTCATACAGATAGCGGTGTAGATATTTCCATGTTCATACAGTTAGCGGTGTAGATATTTCCATGTTCATACAGATGTCGGTGTAGATATTTACATGTTCACACAGATGGCGGTGTAGATATTTCCATGTTCGTACAGATGGCGGTGTAGATATTTCCATGTTCATAGAGATGGTGGTGTAGATATTTCCATGTTTATGCAGATAGCGGTGTAGATATTTCCATGTTTATACAGATGGTGGTGTAGGTATTTCCATGTTTATAGAGATGGCGGTGTATATATTTCCATGTTTATAGAGATAGTGGTGTAGTTATTTCCAAGTTTATAGAGACAGCGTTGTAGATATTTCCGTGTTTATACAGATAGCGGTGAAGTTATTTCCATGTTTATACAGATAGCGGTGTAGGTATTTCCATTTTTATACAGATAACAGTGTAGATATTTCCATGTATATAGAGATAGTGGTGTAGATAATTTCAATTTTATACAGATAGCAGTGTAGATATTTCCAAGTTCATACAGATTGCGGTGTAGATATTTCCACGTTTATAGAGATGGCATTGTTGATATTTCCATGTTCATACCCATGGCGGCGTAGATATTTCCATGTTTATAGGGATGGCGGTGTAGATATTTTCATGTTTACACAGATTGCAGTGTAGATATTTCCATGTTTACACGGATAGCGGTGTAGACATTTCCATGTTTACACAGATAGCGGTGTGGATATTTCCATGTTTATGCAGATAGCAGTGTAGATATTTCCATATTTATACAGATAGCGGTGCGGATATTTCCATGTTTATTCAGATATCGGTGCGGATATTTCCATGTTTATACAGATAGTTGGGCAGATATTTCCATGTTTATACAGATAGCGGTGTAGATATTTGCATCTTAATACAGATGGCGGTGTAGATATGTCCATGTTCGTACAGATGGCGGTGTAGATATTTCCATGTTCATACAGATGGCGCTGTAGATATTTCGAAGTTTTTAGAGATAGCGCTGTAGTTATTTCCATATTTATAGAGAAATCGGTGTAGATATTTCCATGTATATTCAGATAGCTGTGTAGATATTTCCATATTCATGCAGATAGCGGTGTAGATATTTCCATGTTCATCCAGATGCCGGTGTACATATATCCATATTCATACAGCTGGCGGTGAAGATATTTCCATGTTCATACAGTTGGCGGTGTAGATATTTCCATGTTTATATAGATAGCAGTGTAGTTATTTCCATGTTTATAGAGATAGCAGTGTGGATATTTCCATTGATATACAGATAGCTGTGTAGATATTTGCATGTTTATACACATATCGGTTTAGATATTTCCATGTTCGTACAGATAGCGGTGTAGATATTTCCATGTTCATACAGACATCGGTGTAGATATTTCCATGTTCATACAGATAGCGGTGTAGATATTTCCATGTTCATACAGTTAGCGGTGTAGATATTTCCATGTTCATACAGATGGCGGTGTAGATATTTACATGTTCATCCAAATGGCGGTGTAGATATTTCCATGTTCGTACAGATGGCGGTGTAGATATTTCCAAGTTCATAGAGATGGCGGTGTAGATATTTCCATGTTTATGCAGATAGCGGTATAGATATTTCCATGTTTATACAGGTGGTGTTGTAGACGTTTCCTTGTTTATAGAGATGGCGGTCTAGACATTTCCATGTTTAGAGATACTGGTGTAGTTATTTCCAAGTTTATAGAGACAGCGTTGTAGATATTTCCATGTTTATATAGATAGCGGTGAAGATATTTCCATGTTTATACAGATAGCGGTGTAGATATTTCCATGTTTATACAGATAGTAGTGTAGATATTTCCATGTTTATAGAGATAGTGGTGTAGATATTTTCAATTTTATACAGATAGCAGTGTAGATATTTCCAAGTTCATACAGATAGCAGTGTAGTTATTTACATGTTCATACAGATGGACGTGTAGATATTTCCATGTTCGTACGGATGACAGTGTAGATATTTCCATGTTCATGCAGATAGCAGTGTAGTTATTTCCATGTTTATAGAGATAGTGGTGTAGATAATTTCAATTTTATAGAGATAGCTGTGTAGATATTTGCATGTTCATACTGATAGCGGTGTAGATATTTCCATGTTCATACAGATAGCGGTGTAGATATTTCCATGTTCATGCAGATAGCGGTGTAGATATTTCCATGTTCATACCAATAGCGGTGTAGATATTTCCATGTCCATACAGTTAGC
The DNA here is from genome assembly GCF_029281585.2 of Gorilla gorilla gorilla. NCBI lineage: Eukaryota > Metazoa > Chordata > Mammalia > Primates > Hominidae > Gorilla > Gorilla gorilla. The sequence goes on along the minus strand of NC_073235.2, from coordinate 13,273,208 downwards.
GTTGTAGATATTTCCATGTTCATACAGATGGCGGTGTAGATATTTACATGTTCATGCTGATGGCGGTGTACATATTTCCATGTTCGTACGGATGGCAGTGTAGTTATTTCCATGTTCATACAGGTGGCGGTGTAGATATTTCCATGTTTGTACAGATAGCAGTGTAGTTATTTTCATGTTTATAGAGATAGCAGTGTAGATATTTCTATTGATATACAGATAGCTGTGTAGATATTTGCATGTTCATACAGATAGCGGTGTAGATATTTCCATGTTCGTACAGATAGCGGTGTAGATATTTCCATGTTTATACAGATAGCTGTGTAGATATTTCCATGTTCATACATATAGCGGTGTAGATATTTCCATGTTCATACAGTTAGCGGTGTAGATATTTCCATCTTCATCCAGATGGCGGTGTAGATATTTACAGGTTCATACAGATGGAGGTGTAGATATTTCCATGTTCAAACAGATGGCGGTGTAGATATTTCCACGTTCGTACAGATGGTGGTGTAGATATTTCCATGTTCATAGAGATGGCGGTGTAGATATTTACATGTTCTTACAGATGGCGGTGTAGATATTTCCATGTTCGTACAGATGGCAGTGTAGATATTTCCACGTTCGTACAGATGGAGGTGTAGATATTTCCATGTTCATAGAGATGGCGGAGTAGATATTTCCATGTTTATGCAGGTAGCGGTATAGATATTTCCATGTTTATACAGATGGTGGTGTGGATATTTCCATGTTTATAGAGATGGCGGTCTAGATATTTCCATGTTTCTACAGATAGCGGTGTAGATATTTCCATGTTTATACAGATAGCAGTGTAGATATTTCCATGTTTATAGGGATAGTGGTGTAGATAATTTCAATTTTATACCGAGAACAGTGTAGATACTTCCAAGTTCATACAGACAGCGATGTAGATATTTCCACGTTTATAGAGATGGCGGTGTAGATATTTCCATGTTCATACAGATGGCGGTGTAGATATTTCCATGTTCATACAAATGGCAGTGTAGATATTTCCATGTTCATAGAGATTGCGGTGTAGATATTTCCATGTTCATACAAATGGCGGTGTAGATATTTCCATGTTCATAGAGATGGCGGTGTAGATTTTTCCATGTTTATACAGATAGCAGTGTAGTTATTTCCATGTTTATAGAGATAGCAGTGTAGATATTTCCATTGATATACACATAGCTGTGTAGATATTTGCATGTTCATACAGATAGCGGTGTAGATATTTCCATGTTCATACAGATAGCGGTGTAGATATTTCCATGTTCATACACATGGCGGTGTAGATATTTCCATGTTCATAGAGATGGCTGTGTAGATATTTCCATGTTCATACAGATGGCGGTGTAGATATTTCCATGTTTATAGAGATGGCGGTCTAGATATTTCCATGTTTATAGAGATAGTGGTGTGGTTATTTCCAAGTTTATAGAGACAGTGTTGTAGATATTTCCATGTTTATACAGATAGGGGTGAACTTATTTCCATGTTTATACAGATAGCGGTGTAGATATTTTCATGTTTATACAGATAACAGTGTAGATATTTCAATGTTTATAGAGATAGTGGTGTAGATAATTTCAATTTTATACAGATAGCAGTGTAGATATTTCCAAGTTCATACAGATAGCGGGGTAGATATTTCCACGTTTATAGAGATGGCGGTGCCGGTATTTCCATGTTCATACAGATGGCGGTGTAGATATTTCCATGTTTATAGAGATGGCGGTGTAGATATTTCCATGTTTACACAGATGTCGGTGTAGATATTTCCATGTTTACACAGATAGCGGTGTAGACATTTCCATGTTTACACAGATAGCGGTATGGATATTTCCTTGTTTATGCAGATAGCGGTGTAGATATTTCCATGTTTATACAGATAGCGGTGCGGATATTTCCATGTTTATACAGATAGTTGGGCAGATATTTCCATGTTTATACAGATAGCGGTGTAGATATTTCAATCTTAATACAGATGGCGGTGTAGATATGTCCATGTTCGTACAGATGGCGGTGTAGATATTTCCATGTTCATACAGATGGCGGTGTAGATATTTCGAAGTTTATAGAGATAGCGCTGTAGTTATTTCCATATTTATAGAGAAATCTGTGTAGGTATTTCCATGTATATGCAGGTAGCTGTGTAGATATTTCCATGTTCATGCAGATAGCCGTGTGGATATTTCCATGCTCATCCAGATGCCGGTGTAGATATATCCATGTTCATACAGATGGCGGTGAAGGTATTTCCATGTTCATAGAGATGGCTCTGTAGATATTTCCAAGTTCATACAAATGGCGGTGTAGATATTTCCATGTTTATACAGATGGTGGTGTAGGTATTTCTTTGTTCCTACATATAGCGGTGTAGATATTTCCATGTTCATACAGTTAGCGGTGTAGATATTTCCATGTTCATACAGGTGGCGGTGTAGATATTTACATGTTCATACAGATGGCGGTGTAGATATTTCCATGTTCATGCGGATGGCAGAGTAGATATTTCCATGTTCATACAGGTGGCGGTGTAGATATTTCCATGTTTATACAGATAGCAGTGTAGATATTTCCATGTTTATAGAGATAGTGGTGTAGATAATTTCACTTTTATACAGGTAGCAGTGTAGATATTTCCACGTTTATAGAGATGGTGGTGTAGATATTTCCATGTTCATACAGATGGCGGTGTAGATATTTCCATGTTTATAGAGATGACGGTGTAGATATTTTCATGTTTACACAGATAGCGGGGTAGACATTTCCATGTTTACACAGATAGCGCTGTGGATATTTCCATGTTTATGCAGATAGCGGTGCAGATATTTCCATGTTTATACAGATAGCGGTGCGGTTATTTCCATGTTTATACAGATGGTGGTGCAGATATTTCCATGTTTATACAGATATCAGTGTAGATATTTCCATCTTAATACAGATGGCGGTGTAGATAAGTCCATGTTTGTACAGATGGCGGTGTAGATATTTCCATGTTCATACAGATGGGGGTGTAGATATTTCAAAGTTTATAGAGATATCGCTGTAGTTATTTCCATATTTATTGAGAAATCTGTGTATCTATTTCCATGTATATGCAGATAGCTGTGTAGATATTTCCATTTTCATGCAGAAAGCGGTGCAGATATGTCCATGTTCATACTTTTAGCGGTGTAGATATTTCCATGTTCATACAGATGGCGGTGTAGATATTTACACGTTCATACAGATGGCAGTGTAGATATTTCCATGTTCGTACGGATGGCAGTGTAGTTATTTCCATGTTCATACAGGTGGCGGTGTAGATATTTCCATGTTTGTACAGATAGCAGTGTAGTTATTTTCATGTTTATAGAGATAGCAGTGTAGATATTTCTATTGATATACAGATAGCTGTGTAGATATTTGCATGTTCATACAGATAGCGGTGTAGATATTTCCATGTTCGTACAGATAGCGGTGTAGATATTTCCATGTTCGTACAGATAGCGGTGTAGATATTTCCTTGTTTATACAGATAGCGGTGTAGATATTTCCATGTTCATACAGATAGCGGTGTAGATATTTCCATGTTCATACAGTTAGCGGTGTAGATATTTCCATCTTCATACAGATGGCGGTGTAGATATTTCCATGTTCATGCGGATGGCAGAGTAGATATTTCCATGTTCATACAGGTGGCGGTGTAGATATTTCCATGTTTATACAGATAGCAGTGTAGATATTTCCATGTTTATAGAGATAGTGGTGTAGATAATTTCACTTTTATACAGGTAGCAGTGTAGATATTTCCACGTTTATAGAGATGGTGGTGTAGATATTTCCATGTTCATACAGATGGCGGTGTAGATATTTCCATGTTTATAGAGATGACGGTGTAGATATTTTCATGTTTACACAGATAGCGGGGTAGACATTTCCATGTTTACACAGATAGCGCTGTGGATATTTCCATGTTTATGCAGATAGCGGTGCAGATATTTCCATGTTTATACAGATAGCGGTGCGGTTATTTCCATGTTTATACAGATGGTGGTGCAGATATTTCCATGTTTATACAGATATCAGTGTAGATATTTCCATCTTAATACAGATGGCGGTGTAGATAAGTCCATGTTTGTACAGATGGCGGTGTAGATATTTCCATGTTCATACAGATGGCGGTGTAGATATTTCAAAGTTTATAGAGATATCGCTGTAGTTATTTCCATATTTATTGAGAAATCTGTGTATCTATTTCCATGTATATGCAGATAGCTGTGTAGATATTTCCATTTTCATGCAGAAAGCGGTGCAGATATGTCCATGTTCATACTTTTAGCGGTGTAGATATTTCCATGTTCATACAGATGGCGGTGTAGATATTTACACGTTCATACAGATGGCAGTGTAGATATTTCCATGTTCGTACGGATGGCAGTGTAGTTATTTCCATGTTCATACAGGTGGCGGTGTAGATATTTCCATGTTTGTACAGATAGCAGTGTAGTTATTTTCATGTTTATAGAGATAGCAGTGTAGATATTTCTATTGATATACAGATAGCTGTGTAGATATTTGCATGTTCATACAGATAGCGGTGTAGATATTTCCATGTTCGTACAGATAGCGGTGTAGATATTTCCATGTTCGTACAGATAGCGGTGTAGATATTTCCTTGTTTATACAGATAGCGGTGTAGATATTTCCATGTTCATACAGATAGCGGTGTAGATATTTCCATGTTCATACAGTTAGCGGTGTAGATATTTCCATCTTCATCCAGATGGCGGTGTAGATATTTACAGGTTCATACAGATGGAGGTGTAGATATTTCCATGTTCGAACAGATGGCGGTGTAGATATTTCCACGTTCGTACAGATGGTGGTGTAGATATTTCCATGTTCATAGAGATGGCGGTGTAGATATTTACATGTTCTTACAGATGGCGGTGTAGATATTTCCATGTTCGTACAGATGGCAGTGTAGATATTTCCACGTTCGTACAGATGGAGGTGTAGATATTTCCATGTTCATAGAGATGGCGGAGTAGATATTTCAATGTTTATGCAGGTAGCGGTATAGATATTTCCATGTTTATACAGATGGTGGTGTGGATATTTCCATGTTTATAGAGATGGCGGTCTAGATATTTCCATGTTTATACAGATAGCGGTGTAGATATTTCCATGTTTATACAGAAAGCAGTGTAGATATTTCCATGTTTATAGGGATAGTGGTGTAGATAATTTCAATTTTATACCGAGAACAGTGTAGATACTTCCAAATTCATACAGATAGCGATGTAGATATTTCCATATTCATACAGAGAGCAGTGTACATAATTCCATGTTCATACAGTTAGCTTTGTAGATATTTCCATGTTCATACAGATGGCGGTGTAGATATATACATGTTCATACAGATGGCGGTGTAGATATTTCCATGTTCATAAAGATAGCGGTGTAGATATTTCCATGTTCATACAGATAGCGGTGTAGATAATTCCATGTTCATACAGATAGTGGTGCAGATATTTCCATGTTCATACCAATAGCGGTGTAGACATTTCCACGTTCATACATTTAGCGGTGTAGATATTTCCATGTTCATACAGATGGCGGTGAAGATATTTCCATGTTCATACAGATGGCGGTGTAGATATTTCCATGTTTGTACGGATGGCAGTGTAGATATTTCCATGTTCACACGTGGCGGTGTAGATATTTCCATGTTCATACAGATAGCAGTGTAGATATTTCCATGTTTATAGAGACAGCTGTGTAGATATTTCCATTGATATACAGATAGCTGTGTAGATATTTGCATGTTCATACAGATAGCGGTGTAGATATTTCCATGTTCGTACATATAGCGGTGTAGATATTTCCATGTTCAAAGAGATAACGGTGTAGATATTTCCATGTTCATACAGATTGCGGTGTAGATATTTCCATGTTCATACAGTTAGCGGTGTAGATATTTCCATGTTCATACATATGGCGGTGTGGATATTTACATGTTCATACAGATGGCGGTATAGATATTTCCATGTTCGTACAGATGGCGGTGTAGATATTTCCATTTTCATAGAGATGGCGGTGTAGATATTTCCATGTTTATGCAGATAGCGGTATAGATATTTCCATGTTTGTACAGATGGTGGTGTAGATATTTCCATGTTTATAGAGATGGCGGTCTAGATATTTCTATGTTTACAGAGATAGTGGTGTAGTTATTTCCAAGTTTATAGAGACAGTGTTGTAGATATTTCCATGTTCATACTTTTAGCGGTGTAGATATTTCCATGTTCATACAGATGGCGGTGTAGATATTTACACGTTCATACAGATGGCAGTGTAGATATTTCCATGTTCGTACGGATGGCAGTGTAGTTATTTCCATGTTCATACAGGTGGCGGTGTAGATATTTCCATGTTTGTACAGATAGCAGTGTAGTTATTTTCATGTTTATAGAGATAGCAGTGTAGATATTTCTATTGATATACAGATAGCTGTGTAGATATTTGCATGTTCATACAGATAGCGGTGTAGATATTTCCATGTTCGTACAGATAGCGGTGTAGATATTTCCATGTTCGTACAGATAGCGGTGTAGATATTTCCATGTTTATACAGATAGCAGTGTAGATATTTCCATGTTCATACAGATAGCGGTGTAGATATTTCCATGTTCATACAGTTAGCGGTGTAGATATTTCCATCTTCATCCAGATGGCGGTGTAGATATTTACAGGTTCATACAGATGGAGGTGTAGATATTTCCATGTTCGAACAGATGGCGGTGTAGATATTTCCACGTTCGTACAGATGGTGGTGTAGATATTTCCATGTTCATAGAGATGGCGGTGTAGATATTTACATGTTCTTACAGATGGCGGTGTAGATATTTCCATGTTCGTACAGATGGCAGTGTAGATATTTCCACGTTCGTACAGATGGAGGTGTAGATATTTCCATGTTCATAGAGATGGCGGAGTAGATATTTCAATGTTTATGCAGGTAGCGGTATAGATATTTCCATGTTTATACAGATGGTGGTGTGGATATTTCCATGTTTATAGAGATGGCGGTCTAGATATTTCCATGTTTATACAGATAGCGGTGTAGATATTTCCATGTTTATACAGAAAGCAGTGTAGATATTTCCATGTTTATAGGGATAGTGGTGTAGATAATTTCAATTTTATACCGAGAACAGTGTAGATCCTTCCAAATTCATACAGTTAGCGATGTAGATATTTCCATATTCATACAGAGAGCAGTGTACATAATTCCATGTTCATACAGTTAGCTTTGCAGATATTTCCATGTTCATACAGATGGCGGTGTAGATATATACATGTTCATACAGATGGCGGTGTAGATATTTCCATGTTCATAAAGATAGCGGTGTAGATATTTCCATGTTCATACAGATAGCGGTGTAGATAATTCCATGTTCATACAGATAGTGGTGCAGATATTTCCATGTTCATACCAATAGCGGTGTAGACATTTCCACGTTCATACATTTAGCGGTGTAGATATTTCCATGTTCATACAGATGGCGGTGAAGATATTTCCATGTTCATACAGATGGCGGTGTAGATATTTCCATGTTTGTACGGATGGCAGTGTAGATATTTCCATGTTCACACGTGGCGGTGTAGATATTTCCATGTTCATACAGATAGCAGTGTAGATATTTCCATGTTTATAGAGACAGCTGTGTAGATATTTCCATTGATATACAGATAGCTGTGTAGATATTTGCATGTTCATACAGATAGCGGTGTAGATATTTCCATGTTCGTACATATAGCGGTGTAGATATTTCCATGTTCATAGAGATAACGGTGTAGATATTTCCATGTTCATACAGATTGCGGTGTAGATATTTCCATGTTCATACAGTTAGCGGTGTAGATATTTCCATGTTCATACATATGGCGGTGTGGATATTTACATGTTCATACAGATGGCGGTATAGATATTTCCATGTTCGTACAGATGGCGGTGTAGATATTTCCATTTTCATAGAGATGGCGGTGTAGATATTTCCATGTTTATGCAGATAGCGGTATAGATATTTCCATGTTTGTACAGATGGTGGTGTAGATATTTCCATGTTTATAGAGATGGCGGTCTAGATATTTCTATGTTTACAGAGATAGTGGTGTAGTTATTTCCAAGTTTATAGAGACAGTGTTGTAGATATTTCCATGTTTATACAGATAGCGGTGTAGATATTTCCCTGTTTATACAGATAGCAGTGTAGATATTTCCATGTTTATAGAGATAGTGGTGTAGATAATTTCAATTTTATACAGAGAGCAGTGTAGATATTTCCAAGTTCATACAGATAGCGGTGTAGATATTTCCACGTTTATAGAGATGACGGTGTAGATATTTCCACGTTCATACAGAGGACGGTGTAGATATTTCCATGTTTATAGGGATGGCGGTGTAGATATTTTCATGTTTACACAGATGGCATTGTAGATAATTCCATGTTTACACGGATAGCGGTGTAGACATTTCCATGTTTACACAGATAGCGGTGCGGATATTTCCATGTTTATTCAGATAGCGGTGCGGATATTTCCATGTTTATACAGATAGTTGGGCAGTTATTTCCATGTTTATACAGATAGCGGTGAAGATATTTCCATCTTAATACAGATGGCGGTGTAGATATGTCCATGTTCATACAGATGGCGGTGTAGATATTTCCGTGTTCATACAGACGGCGGTGTAGATATTTCGAAGTTTATAGAGATAGCGCTGTAGTTATTTCCATATTTATAGAGAAATCTGTGTAGATATTTCCATGTATATTCAGATAGCTGTGTAGATATTTCCATGTTCATGCAGATAGCGGTGTAGATATTTCCATGTTCATCCAGATGCCGGTGTACATATATCCATGTTCATACAGATGGCGGTGAAGATATTTCCATGTTCATACAGATGGCGGTGTAGGTATTTCCATGTTCATACAAATGGCGGTGTAGATATTTCCATGTTTATACAGATAGCAGTGTAGATATTTCCATGTTTATAGAGATACCAGTGTGGATATTTCCATTGATATACAGATAGCTGTGAAGATATTTGAATGTTCATACAGATAGCGGTGTAGATATTTCCATGTTCATCCAGATGCCGGTGTACATATATCCATGTTCAAACAGATGGCGGTGAAGATATTTCCATGTTCATACAGATGGCGGTGTAGGTATTTCCATGTTCATACAAATGGCGGTGTGGATATTTCCATGTTCATAGAGATGGTGGTGTAGATATTTCCAGGTTCATACAAATGGCGGTGTAGATATTTCCATGTTCATACAGATAGCGGTGTAGATAATTCCATGTTCATACAGTTAGCGGTGTAGATATTTCCATGTTCATACAGATGGCGGTGTAGATATTTACATGTTCATACAGTTGGCGGTGTAGATATTTCCATGTTCATACAGATAGCGGTGTAGATATTTCCATGTTCATACAGTTAGCGGTGTTGTTATTTCCATGTTCATACAGATGGCGGTGTAGATATTTACATGTTCATACAGATGGCGGTGTAGATATTTCCATGTTCATACAGATAGCGGTGTAGAGATTTCCATGTTCATACAGATGGCGGTGTAGATATTTCCATGTTCATAAAGAGAGCGGTGTAGATATTTCCATGTTCATACCAATAGCGGTGTAGACATTTCCATGTTCATACAGTTAGCGGTGTAGATATTTCCATGTTCATACAGATAGCGGTGTAGATATTTCCATGTTCATACAGATTGCGGTGTAGATATTTCCATGTTCATTCAGATAGCGGTGTAGATATTTCCATGTTCATACAGATAACGGTGTAGATATTTCCATGTTCATACAGATAGCGGTGTAGATATTTCCATGTTCATACAGTTAGCGGTGTAGATATTTCCATGTTCATACAGATGGCGGTGTAGATATATAAATGTTAATACAGATGGCGGTGTAGATATTTCCATGTTCGTACAGATGGCGGTGTAGATATTTCCATGTTCATAGAGATGGTGGTGTAGATATTTCCATGTTTATGCAGATAGCGGTGTAGATATTTCCATGTTTATACAGATGGTGGTGTATGTATTTCCATGTTTATAGAGATGGCGGTGTAGATATTTCCATGTTTATAGAGATAGTGGTGTAGTTATTTCCAAGTTTATATAGACAGCGTTGTAGATATTTCCGTGTTTATACAGATAGCGGTGAAGTTATTTCCATGTTTATACAGATAGCGGTGTAGATATTTCCATTTTTATACAGATAACAGTGTAGATATTTCCATGTATATAGAGATAGTGGTGTAGATAATTTCAACTTTATACAGATAGCAGTGTAGATATTTCCAAGTTCATACAGATTGCGGTGTAGATATTTCCACGTTTATAGAGATGGCATTGTTGATATTTCCATGTTCATACAGATGGCGGTGTAGATATTTCCATGTTTTTAGAGATGGCGGTGTAGATATTTTCATGTTTACACAGATAGAGGTATAGATATTTCCATGTGTATACAGATGGTGGTGTAGATATTTCCATGTATATAGAGATGGCGGTCTAGATATTTCCATGTTTACAGAGATAGTGGTGTAGTTAATTCCAAGTTTATAGAGACAGCGTTGTAGATATTTCCATGTTTATACAGATAGCGGTGAAGATATTTCCATGTTTATACAGATAGCAGTGTAGATATTTCCATGTTTATAGAGATAGTGTTGTAGATAATTTCAATTTTATACAGAGAGCAGTGTAGATATTTCCAAGTACATACAGATAGCGGTGTAGATATTTCCACGTTTATAGAGATGGCGGTGTAGATATTTCCATGTTCATACAGAGGACGGTGTAGATATTTCCATGTTTATAGGGATGGCGGTGTAGATATTTTCATGTCTACAAAGATGGCGGTGTAGATATTTCCATGTTTACACGGATAGCGGTGTAGACATTTCCATGTTTACACAGATAGCGGTGTGGATATTTCCATGTTTATGCAGATAGCAGTGTAGATATTTCCATGTTTATACAGATAGCGGTGCGGATATTTCCATGTTTATTCAGATAGCGGTGCGGATATTTCCATGTTTATACAGATAGTTGGGCAGATATTTCCATGTTTATACAGATAGCGGTGTAGATATTTCCATCTTAATACAGATGGCGGTGTAGATATGTCCATGTTGGTACAGATGGCAGTGTAGATATTTCCATGTTCATACAGTTGGCGGTGTAGATATTTCGAAGTTTATAGAGATAGCGCTGTAGTTATTTCCATATTTATAGAGAAATCTGTGCAGATATTTCCATGTATATTCAGATAGCAGTGTAGATATTTCCATGTTCATGCAGATAGCGGTGTAGATATTTCCATGTTCATCCAGATGCCGGTGTACATATATCCATGTTCATACAGATGGCGGTGAAGATATTTCCATGTTCATACAGATGGCGGTGTAGGTATTTCCATGTTCATACAAATGGCGGTGTAGATATTTCCATGTTCATAGAGATGGTGGTGTAGATATTTCCAGGTTCATACAAATGGCGGTGTAGATATTTCCATGTTCATACAGATAGCGGTGTAGATAATTCCATGTTCATACAGTTAGCGGTGTAGATATTTCCATGTTCATACAGATGGCGGTGTAGATATTTACATGTTCATACAGATGGCGGAGTAGATATTTCCATGTTCATACAGATAGCGGTTTAGATATTTCCATGTTCATACAGAGAGCGGTGTAGATAATTTCATGTTCATACAGTTAGCTGTGTAGATATTTCCATGTTCATACAGATGGCGGTGTAGATATTTACATGTTCATACAGTTGGCGGTGTAGATATTTCCATGTTCATACAGATAGCGGTGTAGATATTTCCATGTTCATACAGTTAGCGGTGTTGTTATTTCCATGTTCATACAGATGGCGGTGTAGGTATTTACATGTTCATACAGATGGCGGTGTAGATATTTCCATGTTCATACAGATGGCGGTGTAGAGATTTCCATGTTCATACAGATGGCGGTGTAGATATTTCCATGTTCATAAAGAGAGCGGTGTAGATATTTCCATGTTCATACCAATAGCGGTGTAGACATTTCCATGTTCATACAGTTAGCGGTGTAGATATTTCCATGTTCATACAGATAGCGGTGTATATATTTCCATGTTCATACAGATTGCGGTGTAGATATTTCCATGTTCATTCAGATAGCGGTGTAGATATTTCCATGTTCATACAGATAACGGTGTAGATATTTCCATGTTCATACAGATAGCGGTGTAGATATTTCCATGTTCATACAGTTAGCGGTGTAGATATTTCCATGTTCATACAGATGGCGGTGTAGATATATACATGTTAATACAGATGGCGGTGTAGATATTTCCATGTTCGTACAGATGGCGGTGTAGATATTTCCATGTTCATAGAGATGGTGGTGTAGATATTTCCATGTTTATGCAGATAGCGGTGTAGATATTTCCATGTTTATACAGATGGTGGTGTAGGTATTTCCATGTTTATAGAGATGGCGGTGTAGATATTTCCATGTTTATAGAGATAGTGGTGTAGTTATTTCCAAGTTTATAGAGACAGCGTTGTAGATATTTCCGTGTTTATACAGATAGCGGTGAAGTTATTTCCATGTTTATACAGATAGCGGTGTAGATATTTCCATTTTTATACAGATAACAGTGTAGATATTTCCATGTATATAGAGATAGTGGTGTAGATAATTTCAATTTTATACAGATAGCAGTGTAGATATTTCCAAGTTCATACAGATTGCGGTGTAGATATTTCCACGTTTATAGAGATGGCATTGTTGATATTTCCATGTTCATACAGATGGCGGTGTAGATATTTCCATGTTTTTAGAGATGGCGGTGTAGATATTTTCATGTTTACACAGATAGAGGTATAGATATTTCCATGTGTATACAGATGGTGGTGTAGATATTTCCATGTATATAGAGATGGCGGTCTAGATATTTCCATGTTTACAGAGATAGTGGTGTAGTTAATTCCAAGTTTATAGAGACAGCGTTGTAGATATTTCCATGTTTATACAGATAGCGGTGAAGATATTTCCATGTTTATACAGATAGCAGTGTAGATATTTCCATGTTTATAGAGATAGTGTTGTAGATAATTTCAATTTTATACAGAGAGCAGTGTAGATATTTCCAAGTACATACAGATAGCGGTGTAGATATTTCCACGTTTATAGAGATGGCGGTGTAGATATTTCCATGTTCATACAGAGGACGGTGTAGATATTTCCATGTTTATAGGGATGGCGGTGTAGATATTTTCATGTCTACAAAGATGGCGGTGTAGATATTTCCATGTTTACACGGATAGCGGTGTAGACATTTCCATGTTTACACAGATAGCGGTGTGGATATTTCCATGTTTATGCAGATAGCAGTGTAGATATTTCCATGTTTATACAGATAGCGGTGCGGATATTTCCATGTTTATTCAGATAGCGGTGCGGATATTTCCATGTTTATACAGATAGTTGGGCAGATATTTCCATGTTTATACAGATAGCGGTGTAGATATTTCCATCTTAATACAGATGGCGGTGTAGATATGTCCATGTTCGTACAGATGGCAGTGTAGATATTTCCATGTTCATACAGTTGGCGGTGTAGATATTTCGAAGTTTATAGAGATAGCGCTGTAGTTATTTCCATATTTATAGAGAAATCTGTGTAGATATTTCCATGTATATTCAGATAGCTGTGTAGATATTTCCATGTTCATGCAGATAGCGGTGTAGATATTTCCATGTTCATCCAGATGCCGGTGTACATATATCCATGTTCATACAGATGGCGGTGAAGATATTTCCATGTTCATACAGATGGCGGTGTAGGTATTTCCATGTTCATACAAATGGCGGTGTAGATATTTCCATGTTCATAGAGATGGTGGTGTAGATATTTCCAGGTTCATACAAATGGCGGTGTAGATATTTCCATGTTCATACAGATAGCGGTGTAGATAATTCCATGTTCATACAGTTAGCGGTGTAGATATTTCCATGTTCATACAGATGGCGGTGTAGATATTTACATGTTCATACAGATGGCGGAGTAGATATTTCCATGTTCATACAGATAGCGGTGTAGATATTTCCATGTTCATACAGAGAGCGGTGTAGATAATTTCATGTTCATACAGTTAGCTGTGTAGATATTTCCATGTTCATACAGATGGCGGTGTAGATATTTACATGTTCATACAGTTGGCGGTGTAGATATTTCCATGTTCATACAGATAGCGGTGTAGATATTTCCATGTTCATACAGTTAGCGGTGTTGTTATTTCCATGTTCATACAGATGGCGGTGTAAGTATTTACATGTTCATACAGATGGCGGTGTAGATATTTCCATGTTCATACAGATGGCGGTGTAGAGATTTCCATGTTCATACAGATGGCGGTGTAGATATTTCCATGTTCATAAAGAGAGCGGTGTAGATATTTCCATGTTCATACCAATAGCGGTGTAGACATTTCCATGTTCATACAGTTAGCGGTGTAGATATTTCCATGTTCATACAGATAGCGGTGTATATATTTCCATGTTCATACAGATTGCGGTGTAGATATTTCCATGTTCATTCAGATAGCGGTGTAGATATTTCCATGTTCATACAGATAACGGTGTAGATATTTCCATGTTCATACAGATAGCGGTGTAGATATTTCCATGTTCATACAGTTAGCGGTGTAGATATTTCCATGTTCATACAGATGGCGGTGTAGATATATACATGTTAATACAGATGGCGGTGTAGATATTTCCATGTTCGTACAGATGGCGGTGTAGATATTTCCATGTTCATAGAGATGGTGGTGTAGATATTTCCATGTTTATGCAGATAGCGGTGTAGATATTTCCATGTTTATACAGATGGTGGTGTAGGTATTTCCATGTTTATAGAGATGGCGGTGTAGATATTTCCATGTTTATAGAGATAGTGGTGTAGTTATTTCCAAGTTTATAGAGACAGCGTTGTAGATATTTCCGTGTTTATACAGATAGCGGTGAAGTTATTTCCATGTTTATACAGATAGCGGTGTAGATATTTCCATTTTTATACAGATAACAGTGTAGATATTTCCATGTATATAGAGATAGTGGTGTAGATAATTTCAATTTTATACAGATAGCAGTGTAGATATTTCCAAGTTCATACAGATTGCGGTGTAGATATTTCCACGTTTATAGAGATGGCATTGTTGATATTTCCATGTTCATACAGATGGCGGTGTAGATATTTCCATGTTTTTAGAGATGGCGGTGTAGATATTTTCATGTTTACACAGATAGAGGTATAGATATTTCCATGTGTATACAGATGGTGGTGTAGATATTTCCATGTATATAGAGATGGCGGTCTAGATATTTCCATGTTTACAGAGATAGTGGTGTAGTTAATTCCAAGTTTATAGAGACAGCGTTGTAGATATTTCCATGTTTATACAGATAGCGGTGAAGATATTTCCATGTTTATACAGATAGCAGTGTAGATATTTCCATGTTTATAGAGATAGTGTTGTAGATAATTTCAATTTTATACAGAGAGCAGTGTAGATATTTCCAAGTACATACAGATAGCGGTGTAGATATTTCCACGTTTATAGAGATGGCGGTGTAGATATTTCCATGTTCATACAGAGGACGGTGTAGATATTTCCATGTTTATAGGGATGGCGGTGTAGATATTTTCATGTCTACAAAGATGGCGGTGTAGATATTTCCATGTTTACACGGATAGCGGTGTAGACATTTCCATGTTTACACAGATAGCGGTGTGGATATTTCCATGTTTATGCAGATAGCAGTGTAGATATTTCCATGTTTATACAGATAGCGGTGCGGATATTTCCATGTTTATTCAGATAGCGGTGCGGATATTTCCATGTTTATACAGATAGTTGGGCAGATATTTCCATGTTTATACAGATAGCGGTGTAGATATTTCCATCTTAATACAGATGGCGGTGTAGATATGTCCATGTTCGTACAGATGGCAGTGTAGATATTTCCATGTTCATACAGTTGGCGGTGTAGATATTTCGAAGTTTATAGAGATAGCGCTGTAGTTATTTCCATATTTATAGAGAAATCTGTGTAGATATTTCCATGTATATTCAGATAGCTGTGTAGATATTTCCATGTTCATGCAGATAGCGGTGTAGATATTTCCATGTTCATCCAGATGCCGGTGTACATATATCCATGTTCATACAGATGGCGGTGAAGATATTTCCATGTTCATACAGATGGCGGTGTAGGTATTTCCATGTTCATACAAATGGCGGTGTAGATATTTCCATGTTCATAGAGATGGTGGTGTAGATATTTCCAGGTTCATACAAATGGCGGTGTAGATATTTCCATGTTCATACAGATAGCGGTGTAGATAATTCCATGTTCATACAGTTAGCGGTGTAGATATTTCCATGTTCATACAGATGGCGGTGTAGATATTTACATGTTCATACAGATGGCGGAGTAGATATTTCCATGTTCATACAGATAGCGGTGTAGATATTTCCATGTTCATACAGAGAGCGGTGTAGATAATTTCATGTTCATACAGTTAGCTGTGTAGATATTTCCATGTTCATACAGATGGCGGTGTAGATATTTACATGTTCATACAGTTGGCGGTGTAGATATTTCCATGTTCATACAGATAGCGGTGTAGATATTTCCATGTTCATACAGTTAGCGGTGTTGTTATTTCCATGTTCATACAGATGGCGGTGTAGATATTTACATGTTCATACAGATGGCGGTGTAGATATTTCCATGTTCATACAGATAGCGGTGTAGAGATTTCCATGTTCATACAGATGGCGGTGTAGATATTTCCATGTTCATACCAATAGCGGTGTAGATATTTCCATGTTCATACCAATAGCGGTGTAGACATTTCCATGTTCATACAGTTAGCGGTGTAGATATTTCCATGTTCATACAGTTAGCGGTGTTGTTATTTCCATGTTCATACAGATGTCGGTGTAGATATTTACATGTTCATACAGATGGCGGTGTAGATATTTCCATGTTCATACAGATAGCGGTGTAGAGATTTCCATGTTCATACAGATGGCGGTGTAGATATTTCCATGTTCATAAAGAGAGCGGTGTAGATATTTCCATGTTCATACCAATAGCGGTGTAGACATTTCCATGTTCATACAGTTAGCGGTGTAGATATTTCCATGTTCATACAGATAGCGGTGTAGATATTTCCATGTTCATACAGATTGCGGTGTAGATATTTCCATGTTCATTCAGATAGCGGTGTAGATATTTCCATGTTCATACAGATAACGGTGTAGATATTTCCATGTTCATACAGATAGCGGTGTAGATATTTCCATGTTCATACAGTTAGCGGTGTAGATATTTCCATGTTCATACAGATGGCGGTGTAGATATATACATGTTAATACAGATGGCGGTGTAGATATTTCCATGTTCGTACCGATGGCGGTGTAGATATTTCCATGTTCATAGAGATGGTGGTGTAGATATTTCCATGTTTATGCAGATAGCGGTGTAGATATTTCCATGTTTATACAGATGGTGGTGTAGGTATTTCCATGTTTATAGAGATGGCGGTGTAGATATTTCCATGTTTATAGAGATAGTGGTGTAGTTATTTCCAAGTTTATAGAGACAGCGTTGTAGATATTTCCGTGTTTATACAGATAGCGGTGAAGTTATTTCCATGTTTATACAGATAGCGGTGTAGATATTTCCATTTTTATACAGATAACAGTGTAGATATTTCCATGTATATAGAGATAGTGGTGTAGATAATTTCAATTTTATACAGATAGCAGTGTAGATATTTCCAAGTTCATACAGATTGCGGTGTAGATATTTCCACGTTTATAGAGATGGCATTGTTGATATTTCCATGTTCATACAGATGGCGGTGTAGATATTTCCATGTTTTTAGAGATGGCGGTGTAGATATTTTCATGTTTACACAGATAGAGGTATAGATATTTCCATGTGTATACAGATGGTGGTGTAGATATTTCCATGTATATAGAGATGGCGGTCTAGATATTTCCATGTTTACAGAGATAGTGGTGTAGTTAATTCCAAGTTTATAGAGACAGCGTTGTAGATATTTCCATGTTTATACAGATAGCGGTGAAGATATTTCCATGTTTATACAGATAGCAGTGTAGATATTTCCATGTTTATAGAGATAGTGTTGTAGATAATTTCAATTTTATACAGAGAGCAGTGTAGATATTTCCAAGTACATACAGATAGCGGTGTAGATATTTCCACGTTTATAGAGATGGCGGTGTAGATATTTCCATGTTCATACAGAGGACGGTGTAGATATTTCCATGTTTATAGGGATGGCGGTGTAGATATTTTCATGTCTACAAAGATGGCGGTGTAGATATTTCCATGTTTACACGGATAGCGGTGTAGACATTTCCATGTTTACACAGATAGCGGTGTGGATATTTCCATGTTTATGCAGATAGCAGTGTAGATATTTCCATGTTTATACAGATAGCGGTGCGGATATTTCCATGTTTATTCAGATAGCGGTGCGGATATTTCCATGTTTATACAGATAGTTGGGCAGATATTTCCATGTTTATACAGATAGCGGTGTAGATATTTCCATCTTAATACAGATGGCGGTGTAGATATGTCCATGTTCGTACAGATGGCAGTGTAGATATTTCCATGTTCATACAGTTGGCGGTGTAGATATTTCGAAGTTTATAGAGATAGCGCTGTAGTTATTTCCATATTTATAGAGAAATCTGTGTAGATATTTCCATGTATATTCAGATAGCTGTGTAGATATTTCCATGTTCATGCAGATAGCGGTGTAGATATTTCCATGTTCATCCAGATGCCGGTGTACATATATCCATGTTCATACAGATGGCGGTGAAGATATTTCCATGTTCATACAGATGGCGGTGTAGGTATTTCCATGTTCATACAAATGGCGGTGTAGATATTTCCATGTTCATAGAGATGGTGGTGTAGATATTTCCAGGTTCATACAAATGGCGGTGTAGATATTTCCATGTTCATACAGATAGCGGTGTAGATAATTCCATGTTCATACAGTTAGCGGTGTAGATATTTCCATGTTCATACAGATGGCGGTGTAGATATTTAAATGTTCATACAGATGGCGGAGTAGATATTTCCATGTTCATACAGATAGCGGTGTAGATATTTCCATGTTCATACAGAGAGCGGTGTAGATAATTTCATGTTCATACAGTTAGCTGTGTAGATATTTCCATGTTCATACAGATGGCGGTGTAGATATTTACATGTTCATACAGTTGGCGGTGTAGATATTTCCATGTTCATACAGATAGCGGTGTAGATATTTCCATGTTCATACAGTTAGCGGTGTTGTTATTTCCATGTTCATACAGATGGCGGTGTAGATATTTACATGTTCATACAGATGGCGGTGTAGATATTTCCATGTTCATACAGATAGCGGTGTAGAGATTTCCATGTTCATACAGATGGCGGTGTAGATATTTCCATGTTCATAAAGAGAGCGGTGTAGATATTTCCATGTTCATACCAATAGCGGTGTAGACATTTCCATGTTCATACAGTTAGCGGTGTAGATATTTCCATGTTCATACAGATAGCGGTGTAGATATTTCCATGTTCATACAGATTGCGGTGTAGATATTTCCATGTTCATTCAGATAGCGGTGTAGATATTTCCATGTTCATACAGATAACGGTGTAGATATTTCCATGTTCATACAGATAGCGGTGTAGATATTTCCATGTTCATACAGTTAGCGGTGTAGATATTTCCATGTTCATACAGATGGCGGTGTAGATATATACATGTTAATACAGATGGCGGTGTAGATATTTCCATGTTCGTACAGATGGCGGTGTAGATATTTCCATGTTCATAGAGATGGTGGTGTAGATATTTCCATGTTTATGCAGATAGCGGTGTAGATATTTCCATGTTTATACAGATGGTGGTGTAGGTATTTCCATGTTTATAGAGATGGCGGTGTAGATATTTCCATGTTTATAGAGATTGTGGTGTAGTTATTTCCAAGTTTATAGAGACAGCGTTGTAGATATTTCCGTGTTTATACAGATAGCGGTGAAGTTATTTCCATGTTTATACAGATAGCGGTGTAGATATTTCCATTTTTATACAGATAACAGTGTAGATATTTCCATGTATATAGAGATAGTGGTGTAGATAATTTCAATTTTATACAGATAGCAGTGTAGATATTTCCAAGTTCATACAGATTGCGGTGTAGATATTTCCACGTTTATAGAGATGGCATTGTTGATATTTCCATGTTCATACAGATGGCGGTGTAGATATTTCCATGTTTTTAGAGATGGCGGTGTAGATATTTTCATGTTTACACAGATAGAGGTATAGATATTTCCATGTTTATACAGATGGTGGTGTAGATATTTCCATGTATATAGAGATGGCGGTCTAGATATTTCCATGTTTACGGAGATAGTGGTGTAGTTAATTCCAAGTTTATAGAGACAGCGTTGTAGATATTTCCATGTTTATACAGATAGCGGTGAAGATATTTCCATGTTTATACAGATAGCAGTGTAGATATTTCCATGTTTATAGAGATAGTGTTGTAGATAATTTCAATTTTATACAGAGAGCAGTGTAGATATTTCCAAGTACATACAGATAGCGGTGTAGATATTTCCACGTTTATAGAGATGGCGGTGTAGATATTTCCATGTTCATAAAGAGGACGGTGTAGATATTTCCATGTTTATAGGGATGGCGGTGTAGATATTTTCATGTCTACAAAGATGGCGGTGTAGATATTTCCATGTTTACACGGATAGCGGTGTAGACATTTCCATGTTTACACAGATAGCGGTGTGGATATTTCCATGTTTATGCAGATAGCAGTGTAGATATTTCCATGTTTATACAGATAGCGGTGCGGATATTTCCATGTTTATTCAGATAGCGGTGCGGATATTTCCATGTTTATACAGATAGTTGGGCAGATATTTCCATGTTTATACAGATAGCGGTGTAGATATTTCCATCTTAATACAGATGGCGGTGTAGATATGTCCATGTTCGTACAGATGGCAGTGTAGATATTTCCATGTTCATACAGTTGGCGGTGTAGATATTTCGAAGTTTATAGAGATAGCGCTGTAGTTATTTCCATATTTATAGAGAAATCTGTGTAGATATTTCCATGTATATTCAGATAGCTGTGTAGATATTTCCATGTTCATGCAGATAGCGGTGTAGATATTTCCATGTTCATCCAGATGCCGGTGTACATATATCCATGTTCATACAGATGGCGGTGAAGATATTTCCATGTTCATACAGATGGCGGTGTAGGTATTTCCATGTTCATACAAATGGCGGTGTAGATATTTCCATGTTCATAGAGATGGTGGTGTAGATATTTCCAGGTTCATACAAATGGCGGTGTAGATATTTCCATGTTCATACAGATAGCGGTGTAGATAATTCCATGTTCATACAGTTAGCGGTTTAGATATTTCCATGTTCATACAGATGGCGGTGTAGATATTTACATGTTCATACAGATGGCGGAGTAGATATTTCCATGTTCATACAGATAGCGGTGTAGATATTTCCATGTTCATACAGAGAGCGGTGTAGATAATTTCATGTTCATACAGTTAGCTGTGTAGATATTTCCATGTTCATACAGATGGCGGTGTAGATATTTACATGTTCATACAGTTGGCGGTGTAGATATTTCCATGTTCATACAGATAGCGGTGTAGATATTTCCATGTTCATACAGTTAGCGGTGTTGTTATTTCCATGTTCATACAGATGGCGGTGTAGATATTTACATGATCATACAGATGGCGGTGTAGATATTTCCATGTTCATACAGATAGCGGTGTAGAGATTTCCATGTTCATACAGATGGCGGTGTAGATATTTCCATGTTCATAAAGAGAGCGGTGTAGATATTTCCATGTTCATACCAATAGCGGTGTAGACATTTCCATGTTCATACAGTTAGCGGTGTAGATATTTCCATGTTCATACAGATAGCGGTGTAGATATTTCCATGTTCATACAGATTGCGGTGTAGATATTTCCATGTTCATTCAGATAGCGGTGTAGATATTTCCATGTTCATACAGATAACGGTGTAGATATTTCCATGTTCATACAGATAGCGGTGTAGATATTTCCATGTTCATACAGTTAGCGGTGTAGATATTTCCATGTTCATACAGATGGCGGTGTAGATATATACATGTTAATACAGATGGCGGTGTAGATATTTCCATGTTCGTACAGATGGCGGTGTAGATATTTCCATGTTCATAGAGATGGTGGTGTAGATATTTCCATGTTTATGCAGATAGCGGTGTAGATATTTCCATGTTTATACAGATGGTGGTGTAGGTATTTCCATGTTTATAGAGATGGCGGTGTAGATATTTCCATGTTTATAGAGATAGTGGTGTAGTTATTTCCAAGTTTATAGAGACAGCGTTGTAGATATTTCCGTGTTTATACAGATAGCGGTGAAGTTATTTCCATGTTTATACAGATAGCGGTGTAGATATTTCCATTTTTATACAGATAACAGTGTAGATATTTCCATGTATATAGAGATAGTGGTGTAGATAATTTCAATTTTATACAGATAGCAGTGTAGATATTTCCAAGTTCATACAGATTGCGGTGTAGATATTTCCACGTTTATAGAGATGGCATTGTTGATATTTCCATGTTCATACAGATGGCGGTGTAGATATTTCCATGTTTTTAGAGATGGCGGTGTAGATATTTTCATGTTTACACAGATAGAGGTATAGATATTTCCATGTGTATACAGATGGTGGTGTAGATATTTCCATGTATATAGAGAAGGCGGTCTAGATATTTCCATGTTTACAGAGATAGTGGTGTAGTTAATTCCAAGTTTATAGAGACAGCGTTGTAGATATTTCCATGTTTATACAGATAGCGGTGAAGATATTTCCATGTTTATACAGATAGCAGTGTAGATATTTCCATGTTTATAGAGATAGTGTTGTAGATAATTTCAATTTTATACAGAGAGCAGTGTAGATATTTCCAAGTACATACAGATAGCGGTGTAGATATTTCCACGTTTATAGAGATGGCGGTGTAGATATTTCCATGTTCATACAGAGGACGGTGTAGATATTTCCATGTTTATAGGGATGGCGGTGTAGATATTTTCATGTCTACAAAGATGGCGGTGTAGATATTTCCATGTTTACACGGATAGCGGTGTAGACATTTCCATGTTTACACAGATAGCGGTGTGGATATTTCCATGTTTATGCAGATAGCAGTGTAGATATTTCCATGTTTATACAGATAGCGGTGCGGATATTTCCATGTTTATTCAGATAGCGGTGCGGATATTTCCATGTTTATACAGATAGTTGGGCAGATATTTCCATGTTTATACAGATAGCGGTGTAGATATTTCCATCTTAATACAGATGGCGGTGTAGATATGTCCATGTTCGTACAGATGTCAGTGTAGATATTTCCATGTTCATACAGTTGGCGGTGTAGATATTTCGAAGTTTATAGAGATAGCGCTGTAGTTATTTCCATATTTATAGAGAAATCTGTGTAGATATTTCCATGTATATTCAGATAGCTGTGTAGATATTTCCATGTTCATGCAGATAGCGGTGTAGATATTTCCATGTTCATCCAGATGCCGGTGTACATATATCCATGTTCATACAGATGGCGGTGAAGATATTTCCATGTTCATACAGATGGCGGTGTAGGTATTTCCATGTTCATACAAATGGCGGTGTAGATATTTCCATGTTCATAGAGATGGTGGTGTAGATATTTCCAGGTTCATACAAATGGCGGTGTAGATATTTCCATGTTCATACAGATAGCGGTGTAGATAATTCCATGTTCATACAGTTAGCGGTGTAGATATTTCCATGTTCATACAGATGGCGGTGTAGATATTTACATGTTCATACAGATGGCGGAGTAGATATTTCCATGTTCATACAGATAGCGGTGTAGATATTTCCATGTTCATACAGAGAGCGGTGTAGATAATTTCATGTTCATACAGTTAGCTGTGTAGATATTTCCATGTTCATACAGATGGCGGTGTAGATATTTACATGTTCATACAGTTGGCGGTGTAGATATTTCCATGTTCATACAGATAGCGGTGTAGATATTTCCATGTTCATACAGTTAGCGGTGTTGTTATTTCCATGTTCATACAGATGGCAGTGTAGATATTTACATGTTCATACAGATGGCGGTGTAGATATTTCCATGTTCATACAGATAGCGGTGTAGAGATTTCCATGTTCATACAGATGGCGGTGTAGATATTTCCATGTTCATAAAGAGAGCGGTGTAGATATTTCCATGTTCATACCAATAGCGGTGTAGACATTTCCATGTTCATACTGTTAGCGGTGTAGATATTTCCATGTTCATACAGATAGCGGTGTAGATATTTCCATGTTCATACAGAGTGCGGTGTAGATATTTCCATGTTCATTCAGATAGCGGTGTAGATATTTCCATGTTCATACAGATAACGGTGTAGATATTTCCATGTTCATACCGATAGCGGTGTAGATATTTCCATGTTCATACAGTTAGCGGTGTAGATATTTCCATGTTCATACAGATGGCGGTGTAGATATATACATGTTAATACAGATGGCGGTGTAGATATTTCCATGTTCGTACAGATGGCGGTGTAGATATTTCCATGTTCATAGAGATGGTGGTGTAGATATTTCCATGTTTATGCAGATAGCGGTGTAGATATTTCCATGTTTATACAGATGGTGGTGTAGGTATTTCCATGTTTATAGAGATGGCGGTGTAGATATTTCCATGTTTATAGAGATAGTGGTGTAGTTATTTCCAAGTTTATAGAGACAGCGTTGTAGATATTTCCGTGTTTATACAGATAGCGGTGAAGTTATTTCCATGTTTATACAGATAGCGGTGTAGATATTTCCATTTTCATACAGATAACAGTGTAGATATTTCCATGTATATAGAGATAGTGGTGTAGATAATTTCAATTTTATACAGATAGCAGTGTAGATATTTCCCAGTTCATACAGATTGCGGTGTAGATATTTCCACGTTTATAGATATGGCATTGTTGATATTTCCATGTTCATACAGATGGCGGTGTAGATATTTCCATGTTTTTAGAGATGGCGGTGTAGATATTTTCATGTTTACACAGATAGAGGTATAGATATTTCCATGTGTATACAGATGGTGGTGTAGATATTTCCATGTATATAGAGATGGCGGTCTAGATATTTCCATGTTTACGGAGATAGTGGTGTAGTTAATTCCAAGTTTATAGAGACAGCGTTGTAGATATTTCCATGTTTATACAGATAGCGGTGAAGATATTTCCATGTTTATACAGATAGCAGTGTAGATATTTCCATGTTTATAGAGATAGTGTTGTAGATAATTTCAATTTTATACAGAGAGCAGTGTAGATATTTCCAAGTACATACAGATAGCGGTGTAGATATTTCCACGTTTATAGAGATGGCGGTGTAGATATTTCCATGTTCATAAAGAGGACGGTGTAGATATTTCCATGTTTATAGGGATGGCGGTGTAGATATTTTCATGTCTACAAAGATGGCGGTGTAGATATTTCCATGTTTACACGGATAGCGGTGTAGACATTTCCATGTTTACACAGATAGCGGTGTGGATATTTCCATGTTTATGCAGATAGCAGTGTAGATATTTCCATGTTTATACAGATAGCGGTGCGGATATTTCCATGTTTATGCAGATAGCAGTGTAGATATTTCCATGTTTATACAGATAGCAGTGTAGTTATTTCCATGTTTATAGAGATAGCAGTGTAGATATTTCTATTGATATACAGATAGCAGTGTAGATATTTCCATGTTAATACAGATAGCGGTGTACATATTTCCATGTTCATACAGATAGCGGTGTAGATATTTCCATGTTCATACAGGTGGCGGTGTAGATATTTCCATGTTTATATAGATAGCAGTGTAGTTATTTCCATGTTTATTGAGATAGCTGTGTAGATATTTCCATTGATATACAGATAGCTGTGTAGATATTTGCATGTTCGTACAGATAGCGGTGTAGATATTTCCATGTTCGTGCAGATAGCGGTGTAGATATTTCCATGTTCGTACAGATAGCGGTGTAGATATTTCCATGTTCGTACAGATAGCGGTGTAGATATTTCCATGTTCGTACAGATAGCGGTGTAGATATTTCCATGTTCGTACAGATAACGGTGTAGATATTTCCATGTTCATACAGATAGCGGTGTAGATATTTCCATGTTCATGCAGTTAGCGGTGTAGATATTTCCATGTTCATACAGATGGCGGTGTAGATATTTACATGTTCATACTGATGGCGGTATAGATATTTCCATGTTCGTACAGATGGCGGTGTAGATATTTCTATGTTCATAGAGATGGCGGCGTAGATATTTCCATGTTTATACAGATAGCGGTGAAGATATTTCCATGTCTATACAGATAGCGGTGTAGATATCTCCATGTTTATACAGATAGCGGTGTATATATTTACATGTTTATAGAGGTGGCGGTCTAGATATTCTCTTGTTTATACAGATAGCCATGTAGTTCTTTCCATGTTTATAGAGATAGCGGTGTAGATAATTCCAATTTTATACAGATAGCAGTGTAGATATTTCCATGTTCATACAAATAGCGGTGTAGATATTTCCACGTTTATAGAGATGGCGATGTAGATATTTCCATGTTCATACAGATGGCGGGGTAGATATTTCCATGTTTATACAGAGAGCGGTGTATATATTTCCATGTTTATACAGATAGCGGTGTAGATATTTACAAGTTTATAGAGATGGTGGTCTAGATATTGTCTTGTTTATACAGATAGCGGTGTAGATATTTCCATGCTTATAGAGATAGCGGTGTAGATTATTCCAATTTTATACAGATAGCAGTGTAGATGTTTCCATGTTCATACAAATAGCGGTGTAGATATTTCAACGTTTATAGAGATGGCGGTGTAGATATTTCCATGTTCATACAGATGGCGGTGTAGGTATTTCCATGTTTACACAGATAGCGGTGTAGATATTTCCATGTTGATACACATAGCGGTGTAGTTATTTCCACGTTTATAGAGAAAGCTGTGCAGAAATTTCCGTGTATATGGAGATAGCTGTGTAGATATTTCCATGTTTATACAGATAGTGGTGTAGATATTTCCATGTTTATACAGATATCGGTGTAGGTATTTCCATGTTTCTACAGATAGCGGTGTGGATATTTGCATCTTGATACAGATGGCGGTGTAGATATTTCCATGTTTATACTGATGGCGCTGAAGGTATTTCCATGTTCATACAGATGGCGGTGTAGATATTTCCATATGTAAAGAGATAGCGGTGTAGATATTTCCATGTATATGCAGATAGCTGTGTAGATATTTCCATTTTCATGCAGAAAGCGGTGCAGATATGTCCATGTTCATACTTTTAGCGGTGTAGATATTTCCATGTTCATACAGATGGCGGTGTAGATATTTACACGTTCATACAGATGGCAGTGTAGATATTTCCATGTTCGTACGGATGGCAGTGTAGTTATTTCCATGTTCATACAGGTGGCGGTGTAGATATTTCCATGTTTGTACAGATAGCAGTGTAGTTATTTTCATGTTTATAGAGATAGCAGTGTAGATATTTCTATTGATATACAGATAGCTGTGTAGATATTTGCATGTTCATACAGATAGCGGTGTAGATATTTCCATGTTCGTACAGATAGCGGTGTAGATATTTCCATGTTCGTACAGATAGCGGTGTAGATATTTCCTTGTTTATACAGATAGCGGTGTAGATATTTCCATGTTCATACAGATAGCGGTGTAGATATTTCCATGTTCATACAGTTAGCGGTGTAGATATTTCCATCTTCATCCAGATGGCGGTGTAGATATTTACAGGTTCATACAGATGGAGGTGTAGATATTTCCATGTTCGAACAGATGGCGGTGTAGATATTTCCACGTTCGTACAGATGGTGGTGTAGATATTTCCATGTTCATAGAGATGGCGGTGTAGATATTTACATGTTCTTACAGATGGCGGTGTAGATATTTCCATGTTCGTACAGATGGCAGTGTAGATATTTCCACGTTCGTACAGATGGAGGTGTAGATATTTCCATGTTCATAGAGATGGCGGAGTAGATATTTCAATGTTTATGCAGGTAGCGGTATAGATATTTCCATGTTTATACAGATGGTGGTGTGGATATTTCCATGTTTATAGAGATGGCGGTCTAGATATTTCCATGTTTATACAGATAGCGGTGTAGATATTTCCATGTTTATACAGAAAGCAGTGTAGATATTTCCATGTTTATAGGGATAGTGGTGTAGATAATTTCAATTTTATACCGAGAACAGTGTAGATACTTCCAAATTCATACAGATAGCGATGTAGATATTTCCATATTCATACAGAGAGCAGTGTACATAATTCCATGTTCATACAGTTAGCTTTGTAGATATTTCCATGTTCATACAGATGGCGGTGTAGATATATACATGTTCATACAGATGGCGGTGTAGATATTTCCATGTTCATAAAGATAGCGGTGTAGATATTTCCATGTTCATACAGATAGCGGTGTAGATAATTCCATGTTCATACAGATAGTGGTGCAGATATTTCCATGTTCATACCAATAGCGGTGTAGACATTTCCACGTTCATACATTTAGCGGTGTAGATATTTCCATGTTCATACAGATGGCGGTGAAGATATTTCCATGTTCATACAGATGGCGGTGTAGATATTTCCATGTTTGTACGGATGGCAGTGTAGATATTTCCATGTTCACACGTGGCGGTGTAGATATTTCCATGTTCATACAGATAGCAGTGTAGATATTTCCATGTTTATAGAGACAGCTGTGTAGATATTTCCATTGATATACAGATAGCTGTGTAGATATTTGCATGTTCATACAGATAGCGGTGTAGATATTTCCATGTTCGTACATATAGCGGTGTAGATATTTCCATGTTCAAAGAGATAACGGTGTAGATATTTCCATGTTCATACAGATTGCGGTGTAGATATTTCCATGTTCATACAGTTAGCGGTGTAGATATTTCCATGTTCATACATATGGCGGTGTGGATATTTACATGTTCATACAGATGGCGGTATAGATATTTCCATGTTCGTACAGATGGCGGTGTAGATATTTCCATTTTCATAGAGATGGCGGTGTAGATATTTCCATGTTTATGCAGATAGCGGTATAGATATTTCCATGTTTGTACAGATGGTGGTGTAGATATTTCCATGTTTATAGAGATGGCGGTCTAGATATTTCTATGTTTACAGAGATAGTGGTGTAGTTATTTCCAAGTTTATAGAGACAGTGTTGTAGATATTTCCATGTTCATACTTTTAGCGGTGTAGATATTTCCATGTTCATACAGATGGCGGTGTAGATATTTACACGTTCATACAGATGGCAGTGTAGATATTTCCATGTTCGTACGGATGGCAGTGTAGTTATTTCCATGTTCATACAGGTGGCGGTGTAGATATTTCCATGTTTGTACAGATAGCAGTGTAGTTATTTTCATGTTTATAGAGATAGCAGTGTAGATATTTCTATTGATATACAGATAGCTGTGTAGATATTTGCATGTTCATACAGATAGCGGTGTAGATATTTCCATGTTCGTACAGATAGCGGTGTAGATATTTCCATGTTCGTACAGATAGCGGTGTAGATATTTCCATGTTTATACAGATAGCAGTGTAGATATTTCCATGTTCATACAGATAGCGGTGTAGATATTTCCATGTTCATACAGTTAGCGGTGTAGATATTTCCATCTTCATCCAGATGGCGGTGTAGATATTTACAGGTTCATACAGATGGAGGTGTAGATATTTCCATGTTCGAACAGATGGCGGTGTAGATATTTCCACGTTCGTACAGATGGTGGTGTAGATATTTCCATGTTCATAGAGATGGCGGTGTAGATATTTACATGTTCTTACAGATGGCGGTGTAGATATTTCCATGTTCGTACAGATGGCAGTGTAGATATTTCCACGTTCGTACAGATGGAGGTGTAGATATTTCCATGTTCATAGAGATGGCGGAGTAGATATTTCAATGTTTATGCAGGTAGCGGTATAGATATTTCCATGTTTATACAGATGGTGGTGTGGATATTTCCATGTTTATAGAGATGGCGGTCTAGATATTTCCATGTTTATACAGATAGCGGTGTAGATATTTCCATGTTTATACAGAAAGCAGTGTAGATATTTCCATGTTTATAGGGATAGTGGTGTAGATAATTTCAATTTTATACCGAGAACAGTGTAGATACTTCCAAATTCATACAGATAGCGATGTAGATATTTCCATATTCATACAGAGAGCAGTGTACATAATTCCATGTTCATACAGTTAGCTTTGCAGATATTTCCATGTTCATACAGATGGCGGTGTAGATATATACATGTTCATACAGATGGCGGTGTAGATATTTCCATGTTCATAAAGATAGCGGTGTAGATATTTCCATGTTCATACAGATAGCGGTGTAGATAATTCCATGTTCATACAGATAGTGGTGCAGATATTTCCATGTTCATACCAATAGCGGTGTAGACATTTCCACGTTCATACATTTAGCGGTGTAGATATTTCCATGTTCATACAGATGGCGGTGAAGATATTTCCATGTTCATACAGATGGCGGTGTAGATATTTCCATGTTTGTACGGATGGCAGTGTAGATATTTCCATGTTCACACGTGGCGGTGTAGATATTTCCATGTTCATACAGATAGCAGTGTAGATATTTCCATGTTTATAGAGACAGCTGTGTAGATATTTCCATTGATATACAGATAGCTGTGTAGATATTTGCATGTTCATACAGATAGCGGTGTAGATATTTCCATGTTCGTACATATAGCGGTGTAGATATTTCCATGTTCATAGAGATAACGGTGTAGATATTTCCATGTTCATACAGATTGCGGTGTAGATATTTCCATGTTCATACAGTTAGCGGTGTAGATATTTCCATGTTCATACATATGGCGGTGTGGATATTTACATGTTCATACAGATGGCGGTATAGATATTTCCATGTTCGTACAGATGGCGGTGTAGATATTTCCATTTTCATAGAGATGGCGGTGTAGATATTTCCATGTTTATGCAGATAGCGGTATAGATATTTCCATGTTTGTACAGATGGTGGTGTAGATATTTCCATGTTTATAGAGATGGCGGTCTAGATATTTCTATGTTTACAGAGATAGTGGTGTAGTTATTTCCAAGTTTATAGAGACAGTGTTGTAGATATTTCCATGTTTATACAGATAGCGGTGTAGATATTTCCCTGTTTATACAGATAGCAGTGTAGATATTTCCATGTTTATAGAGATAGTGGTGTAGATAATTTCAATTTTATACAGAGAGCAGTGTAGATATTTCCAAGTTCATACAGATAGCGGTGTAGATATTTCCACGTTTATAGAGATGACGGTGTAGATATTTCCACGTTCATACAGAGGACGGTGTAGATATTTCCATGTTTATAGGGATGGCGGTGTAGATATTTTCATGTTTACACAGATGGCATTGTAGATAATTCCATGTTTACACGGATAGCGGTGTAGACATTTCCATGTTTACACAGATAGCGGTGCGGATATTTCCATGTTTATTCAGATAGCGGTGCGGATATTTCCATGTTTATACAGATAGTTGGGCAGTTATTTCCATGTTTATACAGATAGCGGTGAAGATATTTCCATCTTAATACAGATGGCGGTGTAGATATGTCCATGTTCATACAGATGGCGGTGTAGATATTTCCATGTTCATACAGACGGCGGTGTAGATATTTCGAAGTTTATAGAGATAGCGCTGTAGTTATTTCCATATTTATAGAGAAATCTGTGTAGATATTTCCATGTATATTCAGATAGCTGTGTAGATATTTCCATGTTCATGCAGATAGCGGTGTAGATATTTCCATGTTCATCCAGATGCCGGTGTACATATATCCATGTTCATACAGATGGCGGTGAAGATATTTCCATGTTCATACAGATGGCGGTGTAGGTATTTCCATGTTCATACAAATGGCGGTGTAGATATTTCCATGTTTATACAGATAGCAGTGTAGATATTTCCAAGTTTATAGAGATACCAGTGTGGATATTTCCATTGATATACAGATAGCTGTGAAGATATTTGAATGTTCATACAGATAGCGGTGTAGATATTTCCATGTTCATCCAGATGCCGGTGTACATATATCCATGTTCAAACAGATGGCGGTGAAGATATTTCCATGTTCATACAGATGGCGGTGTAGGTATTTCCATGTTCATACAAATGGCGGTGTGGATATTTCCATGTTCATAGAGATGGTGGTGTAGATATTTCCAGGTTCATACAAATGGCGGTGTAGATATTTCCATGTTCATACAGATAGCGGTGTAGATAATTCCATGTTCATACAGTTAGCGGTGTAGATATTTCCATGTTCATACAGATGGCGGTGTAGATATTTACATGTTCATACAGTTGGCGGTGTAGATATTTCCATGTTCATACAGATAGCGGTGTAGATATTTCCATGTTCATACAGTTAGCGGTGTTGTTATTTCCATGTTCATACAGATGGCGGTGTAGATATTTACATGTTCATACAGATGGCGGTGTAGATATTTCCATGTTCATACAGATAGCGGTGTAGAGATTTCCATGTTCATACAGATGGCGGTGTAGATATTTCCATGTTCATAAAGAGAGCGGTGTAGCTATTTCCATGTTCATACCAATAGCGGTGTAGACATTTCCATGTTCATACAGTTAGCGGTGTAGATATTTCCATGTTCATACAGATAGCGGTGTAGATATTTCCATGTTCATACAGATTGCGGTGTAGATATTTCCATGTTCATTCAGATAGCGGTGTAGATATTTCCATGTTCATACAGATAACGGTGTAGATATTTCCATGTTCATACAGATAGCGGTGTAGATATTTCCATGTTCATACAGTTAGCGGTGTAGATATTTCCATGTTCATACAGATGGCGGTGTAGATATATAAATGTTAATACAGATGGCGGTGTAGATATTTCCATGTTCGTACAGATGGCGGTGTAGATATTTCCATGTTCATAGAGATGGTGGTGTAGATATTTCCATGTTTATGCAGATAGCGGTGTAGATATTTCCATGTTTATACAGATGGTGGTGTATGTATTTCCATGTTTATAGAGATGGCGGTGTAGATATTTCCATGTTTATAGAGATAGTGGTGTAGTTATTTCCAAGTTTATAGAGACAGCGTTGTAGATATTTCCGTGTTTATACAGATAGCGGTGAAGTTATTTCCATGTTTATACAGATAGCGGTGTAGATATTTCCATTTTTATACAGATAACAGTGTAGATATTTCCATGTATATAGAGATAGTGGTGTAGATAATTTCAACTTTATACAGATAGCAGTGTAGATATTTCCAAGTTCATACAGATTGCGGTGTAGATATTTCCACGTTTATAGAGATGGCATTGTTGATATTTCCATGTTCATACAGATGGCGGTGTAGATATTTCCATGTTTTTAGAGATGGCGGTGTAGATATTTTCATGTTTACACAGATAGAGGTATAGATATTTCCATGTGTATACAGATGGTGGTGTAGATATTTCCATGTATATAGAGATGGCGGTCTAGATATTTCCATGTTTACAGAGATAGTGGTGTAGTTAATTCCAAGTTTATAGAGACAGCGTTGTAGATATTTCCATGTTTATACAGATAGCGGTGAAGATATTTCCATGTTTATACAGATAGCAGTGTAGATATTTCCATGTTTATAGAGATAGTGTTGTAGATAATTTCAATTTTATACAGAGAGCAGTGTAGATATTTCCAAGTACATACAGATAGCGGTGTAGATATTTCCACGTTTATAGAGATGGCGGTGTAGATATTTCCATGTTCATACAGAGGACGGTGTAGATATTTCCATGTTTATAGGGATGGCGGTGTAGATATTTTCATGTCTACAAAGATGGCGGTGTAGATATTTCCATGTTTACACGGATAGCGGTGTAGACATTTCCATGTTTACACAGATAGCGGTGTGGATATTTCCATGTTTATGCAGATAGCAGTGTAGATATTTCCATGTTTATACAGATAGCGGTGCGGATATTTCCATGTTTATTCAGATAGTGGTGCGGATATTTCCATGTTTATACAGATAGTTGGGCAGATATTTCCATGTTTATACAGATAGCGGTGTAGATATTTCCATCTTAATACAGATGGCGGTGTAGATATGTCCATGTTGGTACAGATGGCAGTGTAGATATTTCCATGTTCATACAGTTGGCGGTGTAGATATTTCGAAGTTTATAGAGATAGCGCTGTAGTTATTTCCATATTTATAGAGAAATCTGTGCAGATATTTCCATGTATATTCAGATAGCAGTGTAGATATTTCCATGTTCATGCAGATAGCGGTGTAGATATTTCCATGTTCATCCAGATGCCGGTGTACATATATCCATGTTCATACAGATGGCGGTGAAGATATTTCCATGTTCATACAGATGGCGGTGTAGGTATTTCCATGTTCATACAAATGGCGGTGTAGATATTTCCATGTTCATAGAGATGGTGGTGTAGATATTTCCAGGTTCATACAAATGGCGGTGTAGATATTTCCATGTTCATACAGATAGCGGTGTAGATAATTCCATGTTCATACAGTTAGCGGTGTAGATATTTCCATGTTCATACAGATGGCGGTGTAGATATTTACATGTTCATACAGATGGCGGAGTAGATATTTCCATGTTCATACAGATAGCGGTTTAGATATTTCCATGTTCATACAGAGAGCGGTGTAGATAATTTCATGTTCATACAGTTAGCTGTGTAGATATTTCCATGTTCATACAGATGGCGGTGTAGATATTTACATGTTCATACAGTTGGCGGTGTAGATATTTCCATGTTCATACAGATAGCGGTGTAGATATTTCCATGTTCATACAGTTAGCGGTGTTGTTATTTCCATGTTCATACAGATGGCGGTGTAGGTATTTACATGTTCATACAGATGGCGGTGTAGATATTTCCATGTTCATACAGATGGCGGTGTAGAGATTTCCATGTTCATACAGATGGCGGTGTAGATATTTCCATGTTCATAAAGAGAGCGGTGTAGATATTTCCATGTTCATACCAATAGCGGTGTAGACATTTCCATGTTCATACAGTTAGCGGTGTAGATATTTCCATGTTCATACAGATAGCGGTGTATATATTTCCATGTTCATACAGATTGCGGTGTAGATATTTCCATGTTCATTCAGATAGCGGTGTAGATATTTCCATGTTCATACAGATAACGGTGTAGATATTTCCATGTTCATACAGATAGCGGTGTAGATATTTCCATGTTCATACAGTTAGCGGTGTAGATATTTCCATGTTCATACAGATGGCGGTGTAGATATATACATGTTAATACAGATGGCGGTGTAGATATTTCCATGTTCGTACCGATGGCGGTGTAGATATTTCCATGTTCATAGAGATGGTGGTGTAGATATTTCCATGTTTATGCAGATAGCGGTGTAGATATTTCCATGTTTATACAGATGGTGGTGTAGGTATTTCCATGTTTATAGAGATGGCGGTGTAGATATTTCCATGTTTATAGAGATAGTGGTGTAGTTATTTCCAAGTTTATAGAGACAGCGTTGTAGATATTTCCGTGTTTATACAGATAGCGGTGAAGTTATTTCCATGTTTATACAGATAGCGGTGTAGATATTTCCATTTTTATACAGATAACAGTGTAGATATTTCCATGTATATAGAGATAGTGGTGTAGATAATTTCAATTTTATACAGATAGCAGTGTAGATATTTCCAAGTTCATACAGATTGCGGTGTAGATATTTCCACGTTTATAGAGATGGCATTGTTGATATTTCCATGTTCATACAGATGGCGGTGTAGATATTTCCATGTTTTTAGAGATGGCGGTGTAGATATTTTCATGTTTACACAGATAGAGGTATAGATATTTCCATGTGTATACAGATGGTGGTGTAGATATTTCCATGTATATAGAGATGGCGGTCTAGATATTTCCATGTTTACAGAGATAGTGGTGTAGTTAATTCCAAGTTTATAGAGACAGCGTTGTAGATATTTCCATGTTTATACAGATAGCGGTGAAGATATTTCCATGTTTATACAGATAGCAGTGTAGATATTTCCATGTTTATAGAGATAGTGTTGTAGATAATTTCAATTTTATACAGAGAGCAGTGTAGATATTTCCAAGTACATACAGATAGCGGTGTAGATATTTCCACGTTTATAGAGATGGCGGTGTAGATATTTCCATGTTCATACAGAGGACGGTGTAGATATTTCCATGTTTATAGGGATGGCGGTGTAGATATTTTCATGTCTACAAAGATGGCGGTGTAGATATTTCCATGTTTACACGGGTAGCGGTGTAGACATTTCCATGTTTACACAGATAGCGGTGTGGATATTTCCATGTTTATGCAGATAGCAGTGTAGATATTTCCATGTTTATACAGATAGCGGTGCGGATATTTCCATGTTTATTCAGATAGCGGTGCGGATATTTCCATGTTTATACAGATAGTTGGGCAGATATTTCCATGTTTATACAGATAGCGGTGTAGATATTTCCATCTTAATACAGATGGCGGTGTAGATATGTCCATGTTCGTTCAGATGGCAGTGTAGATATTTCCATGTTCATACAGTTGGCGGTGTAGATATTTCGAAGTTTATAGAGATAGCACTGTAGTTATTTCCATATTTATAGAGAAATCTGTGTAGATATTTCCATGTATATTCAGATAGCTGTGTAGATATTTCCATGTTCATGCAGATAGCGGTGTAGATATTTCCATGTTCATCCAGATGCCGGTGTACATATATCCATGTTCATACAGATGGCGGTGAAGATATTTCCATGTTCATACAGATGGCGGTGTAGGTATTTCCATGTTCATACAAATGGCGGTGTAGATATTTCCATGTTCATAGAGATGGTGGTGTAGATATTTCCAGGTTCATACAAATGGCGGTGTAGATATTTCCATGTTCATACAGATAGCGGTGTAGATAATTCCATGTTCATACAGTTAGCGGTGTAGATATTTCCATGTTCATACAGATGGCGGTGTAGATATTTAAATGTTCATACAGATGGCGGAGTAGATATTTCCATGTTCATACAGATAGCGGTGTAGATATTTCCATGTTCATACAGAGAGCGGTGTAGATAATTTCATGTTCATACAGTTAGCTGTGTAGATATTTCCATGTTCATACAGATGGCGGTGTAGATATTTACATGTTCATACAGTTGGCGGTGTAGATATTTCCATGTTCATACAGATAGCGGTGTAGATATTTCCATGTTCATACAGTTAGCGGTGTTGTTATTTCCATGTTCATACAGATGGCGGTGTAGATATTTACATGTTCATACAGATGGCGGTGTAGATATTTCCATGTTCATACAGATAGCGGTGTAGAGATTTCCATGTTCATACAGATGGCGGTGTAGATATTTCCATGTTCATAAAGAGAGCGGTGTAGATATTTCCATGTTCATACCAATAGCGGTGTAGACATTTCCATGTTCATACAGTTAGCGGTGTAGATATTTCCATGTTCATACAGATAGCGGTGTAGATATTTCCATGTTCATACAGATTGCGGTGCAGATATTTCCATGTTCATTCAGATAGCGGTGTAGATATTTCCATGTTCATACAGATAACGGTGTAGATATTTCCATGTTCATACAGATAGCGGTGTAGATATTTCCATGTTCATACAGTTAGCGGTGTAGATATTTCCATGTTCATACAGATGGCGGTGTAGATATATACATGTTAATACAGATGGCGGTGTAGATATTTCCATGTTCGTACAGATGGCGGTGTAGATATTTCCATGTTCATAGAGATGGTGGTGTAGATATTTCCATGTTTATGCAGATAGCGGTGTAGATATTTCCATGTTTATACAGATGGTGGTGTAGGTATTTCCATGTTTATAGAGATGGCGGTGTAGATATTTCCATGTTTATAGAGATTGTGGTGTAGTTATTTCCAAGTTTATAGAGACAGCGTTGTAGATATTTCCGTGTTTATACAGATAGCGGTGAAGTTATTTCCATGTTTATACAGATAGCGGTGTAGATATTTCCATTTTTATACAGATAACAGTGTAGATATTTCCATGTATATAGAGATAGTGGTGTAGATAATTTCAATTTTATACAGATAGCAGTGTAGATATTTCCCAGTTCATACAGATTGCGGTGTAGATATTTCCACGTTTATAGAGATGGCATTGTTGATATTTCCATGTTCATACAGATGGCGGTGTAGATATTTCCATGTTTTTAGAGATGGCGGTGTAGATATTTTCATGTTTACACAGATAGAGGTATAGATATTTCCATGTTTATACAGATGGTGGTGTAGATATTTCCATGTATATAGAGATGGCGGTCTAGATATTTCCATGTTTACGGAGATAGTGGTGTAGTTAATTCCAAGTTTATAGAGACAGCGTTGTAGATATTTCCATGTTTATACAGATAGCGGTGAAGATATTTCCATGTTTATAGAGATAGCAGTGTAGATATTTCCATGTTTATAGAGATAGTGTTGTAGATAATTTCAATTTTATACAGAGAGCAGTGTAGATATTTCCAAGTACATACAGATAGCGGTGTAGATATTTCCACGTTTATAGAGATGGCGGTGTAGATATTTCCATGTTCATAAAGAGGACGGTGTAGATATTTCCATGTTTATAGGGATGGCGGTGTAGATATTTTCATGTCTACAAAGATGGCGGTGTAGATATTTCCATGTTTACACGGATAGCGGTGTAGACATTTCCATGTTTACACAGATAGCGGTGTGGATATTTCCATGTTTATGCAGATAGCAGTGTAGATATTTCCATGTTTATACAGATAGCGGTGCGGATATTTCCATGTTTATGCAGATAGCAGTGTAGATATTTCCATGTTTATACAGATAGCAGTGTAGTTATTTCCATGTTTATAGAGATAGCAGTGTAGATATTTCTATTGATATACAGATAGCAGTGTAGATATTTCCATGTTAATACAGATAGCGGTGTACATATTTCCATGTTCATACAGATAGCGGTGTAGATATTTCCATGTTCATACAGGTGGCGGTGTAGATATTTCCATGTTTATATAGATAGCAGTGTAGTTATTTCCATGTTTATTGAGATAGCTGTGTAGATATTTCCATTGATATACAGATAGCTGTGTAGATATTTGCATGTTCGTACAGATAGCGGTGTAGATATTTCCATGTTCGTACAGATAGCGGTGTAGATATTTCCATGTTCGTACAGATAGCGGTGTAGATATTTCCATGTTCGTACAGATAGCGGTGTAGATATTTCCATGTTCGTACAGATAGCGGTGTAGATATTTCCATGTTCGTACAGATAACGGTGTAGATATTTCCATGTTCATAGAGATGGTGGTGTAGATATTTCCAGGTTCATACAAATGGCGGTGTAGATATTTCCATGTTCATACAGATAGCGGTGTAGATAATTCCATGTTCATACAGTTAGCGGTGTAGATATTTCCATGTTCATACAGATGGCGGTGTAGATATTTACATGTTCATACAGATGGCGGAGTAGATATTTCCATGTTCATACAGATAGCGGTTTAGATATTTCCATGTTCATACAGAGAGCGGTGTAGATAATTTCATGTTCATACAGTTAGCTGTGTAGATATTTCCATGTTCATACAGATGGCGGTGTAGATATTTACATGTTCATACAGTTGGCGGTGTAGATATTTCCATGTTCATACAGATAGCGGTGTAGATATTTCCATGTTCATACAGTTAGCGGTGTTGTTATTTCCATGTTCATACAGATGGCGGTGTAGGTATTTACATGTTCATACAGATGGCGGTGTAGATATTTCCATGTTCATACAGATGGCGGTGTAGAGATTTCCATGTTCATACAGATGGCGGTGTAGATATTTCCATGTTCATAAAGAGAGCGGTGTAGATATTTCCATGTTCATACCAATAGCGGTGTAGACATTTCCATGTTCATACAGTTAGCGGTGTAGATATTTCCATGTTCATACAGATAGCGGTGTAGATATTTCCATGTTCATACAGATTGCGGTGTAGATATTTCCATGTTCATTCAGATAGCGGTGTAGATATTTCCATGTTCATACAGATAACGGTGTAGATATTTCCATGTTCATACAGATAGCGGTGTAGATATTTCCATGTTCATACAGTTAGCGGTGTAGATATTTCCATGTTCATACAGATGGCGGTGTAGATATATACATGTTAATACAGATGGCGGTGTAGATATTTCCATGTTCGTACAGATGGCGGTGTAGATATTTCCATGTTCATAGAGATGGTGGTGTAGATATTTCCATGTTTATGCATATAGCGGTGTAGATATTTCCATGTTTATACAGATGGTGGTGTAGGTATTTCCATGTTTATAGAGATGGCGGTGTAGATATTTCCATGTTTATAGAGATAGTGGTGTAGTTATTTCCAAGTTTATAGAGACAGCGTTGTAGATATTTCCGTGTTTATACAGATAGCGGTGAAGTTATTTCCATGTTTATACAGATAGCGGTGTAGATATTTCCATTTTTATACAGATAACAGTGTAGATATTTCCATGTATATAGAGATAGTGGTGTAGATAATTTCAATTTTATACAGATAGCAGTGTAGATATTTCCAAGTTCATACAGATTGCGGTGTAGATATTTCCACGTTTATAGAGATGGCATTGTTGATATTTCCATGTTCATACAGATGGCGGTGTAGATATTTCCATGTTTTTAGAGATGGCGGTGTAGATATTTTCATGTTTACACAGATAGAGGTATAGATATTTCCATGTGTATACAGATGGTGGTGTAGATATTTCCATGTATATAGAGAAGGCGGTCTAGATATTTCCATGTTTACAGAGATAGTGGTGTAGTTAATTCCAAGTTTATAGAGACAGCGTTGTAGATATTTCCATGTTTATACAGATAGCGGTGAAGATATTTCCATGTTTATACAGATAGCAGTGTAGATATTTCCATGTTTATAGAGATAGTGTTGTAGATAATTTCAATTTTATACAGAGAGCAGTGTAGATATTTCCAAGTACATACAGATAGCGGTGTAGATATTTCCACGTTTATAGAGATGGCGGTGTAGATATTTCCATGTTCATACAGAGGACGGTGTAGATATTTCCATGTTTATAGGGATGGCGGTGTAGATATTTTCATGTCTACAAAGATGGCGGTGTAGATATTTCCATGTTTACACGGATAGCGGTGTAGACATTTCCATGTTTACACAGATAGCGGTGTGGATATTTCCATGTTTATGCAGATAGCAGTGTAGATATTTCCATGTTTATACAGATAGCGGTGCGGATATTTCCATGTTTATTCAGATAGCGGTGCGGATATTTCCATGTTTATACAGATAGTTGGGCAGATATTTCCATGTTTATACAGATAGCGGTGTAGATATTTCCATCTTAATACAGATGGCGGTGTAGATATGTCCATGTTCGTACAGATGGCAGTGTAGATATTTCCATGTTCATACAGTTGGCGGTGTAGATATTTCGAAGTTTATAGAGATAGCGCTGTAGTTATTTCCATATTTATAGAGAAATCTGTGTAGATATTTCCATGTATATTCAGATAGCTGTGTAGATATTTCCATGTTCATGCAGATAGCGGTGTAGATATTTCCATGTTCATCCAGATGCCGGTGTACATATATCCATGTTCATACAGATGGCGGTGAAGATATTTCCATGTTCATACAGATGGCGGTGTAGGTATTTCCATGTTCATACAAATGGCGGTGTAGATATTTCCAGGTTCATAGAGATGGTGGTGTAGATATTTCCAGGTTCATACAAATGGCGGTGTAGATATTTCCATGTTCATACAGATAGCGGTGTAGATAATTCCATGTTCATACAGTTAGCGGTGTAGATATTTCCATGTTCATACAGATGGCGGTGTAGATATTTACATGTTCATACAGATGGCGGAGTAGATATTTCCATGTTCATACAGATAGCGGTGTAGATATTTCCATGTTCATACAGAGAGCGGTGTAGATAATTTCATGTTCATACAGTTAGCTGTGTAGATATTTCCATGTTCATACAGATGGCGGTGTAGATATTTACATGTTCATACAGTTGGCGGTGTAGATATTTCCATGTTCATACAGATAGCGGTGTAGATATTTCCATGTTCATACAGTTAGCGGTGTTGTTATTTCCATGTTCATACAGATGGCGGTGTAGATATTTACATGTTCATACAGATGGCGGTGTAGATATTTCCATGTTCATACAGATAGCGGTGTAGAGATTTCCATGTTCATACAGATGGCGGTGTAGATATTTCCATGTTCATACCAATAGCGGTGTAGATATTTCCATGTTCATACCAATAGCGGTGTAGACATTTCCATGTTCATACAGTTAGCGGTGTAGATATTTCCATGTTCATACAGTTAGCGGTGTTGTTATTTCCATGTTCATACAGATGGCGGTGTAGATATTTACATGTTCATACAGATGGCGGTGTAGATATTTCCATGTTCATACAGATAGCGGTGTAGAGATTTCCATGTTCATACAGATGGCGGTGTAGATATTTCCATGTTCATAAAGAGAGCGGTGTAGATATTTCCATGTTCATACCAATAGCGGTGTAGACATTTCCATGTTCATACAGTTAGCGGTGTAGATATTTCCATGTTCATACAGATAGCGGTGTAGATATTTCCATGTTCATACAGATTGCGGTGTAGATATTTCCATGTTCATTCAGATAGCGGTGTAGATATTTCCATGTTCATACAGATAACGGTGTAGATATTTCCATGTTCATACAGATAGCGGTGTAGATATTTCCATGTTCATACAGTTAGCGGTGTAGATATTTCCATGTTCATACAGATGGCGGTGTAGATATATACATGTTAATACAGATGGCGGTGTAGATATTTCCATGTTCGTACCGATGGCGGTGTAGATATTTCCATGTTCATAGAGATGGTGGTGTAGATATTTCCATGTTTATGCAGATAGCGGTGTAGATATTTCCATGTTTATACAGATGGTGGTGTAGGTATTTCCATGTTTATAGAGATGGCGGTGTAGATATTTCCATGTTTATAGAGATAGTGGTGTAGTTATTTCCAAGTTTATAGAGACAGCGTTGTAGATATTTCCGTGTTTATACAGATAGCGGTGAAGTTATTTCCATGTTTATACAGATAGCGGTGTAGATATTTCCATTTTTATACAGATAACAGTGTAGATATTTCCATGTATATAGAGATAGTGGTGTAGATAATTTCAATTTTATACAGATAGCAGTGTAGATATTTCCAAGTTCATACAGATTGCGGTGTAGATATTTCCACGTTTATAGAGATGGCATTGTTGATATTTCCATGTTCATACAGATGGCGGTGTAGATATTTCCATGTTTTTAGAGATGGCGGTGTAGATATTTTCATGTTTACACAGATAGAGGTATAGATATTTCCATGTGTATACAGATGGTGGTGTAGATATTTCCATGTATATAGAGATGGCGGTCTAGATATTTCCATGTTTACAGAGATAGTGGTGTAGTTAATTCCAAGTTTATAGAGACAGCGTTGTAGATATTTCCATGTTTATACAGATAGCGGTGAAG
Organism: Gorilla gorilla gorilla; assembly: GCF_029281585.2. Taxonomy (NCBI): domain Eukaryota; kingdom Metazoa; phylum Chordata; class Mammalia; order Primates; family Hominidae; genus Gorilla; species Gorilla gorilla. Next base: position 13,229,081 of record NC_073235.2, on the reverse strand, counting down.
ATATTTCCATGTTTATACAGATAGCAGTGTAGATATTTCCATGTTTATAGAGATAGTGTTGTAGATAATTTCAATTTTATACAGAGAGCAGTGTAGATATTTCCAAGTACATACAGATAGCGGTGTAGATATTTCCACGTTTATAGAGATGGCGGTGTAGATATTTCCATGTTCATACAGAGGACGGTGTAGATATTTCCATGTTTATAGGGATGGCGGTGTAGATATTTTCATGTCTACAAAGATGGCGGTGTAGATATTTCCATGTTTACACGGATAGCGGTGTAGACATTTCCATGTTTACACAGATAGCGGTGTGGATATTTCCATGTTTATGCAGATAGCAGTGTAGATATTTCCATGTTTATACAGATAGCGGTGCGGATATTTCCATGTTTATTCAGATAGCGGTGCGGATATTTCCATGTTTATACAGATAGTTGGGCAGATATTTCCATGTTTATACAGATAGCGGTGTAGATATTTCCATCTTAATACAGATGGCGGTGTAGATATGTCCATGTTCGTACAGATGGCAGTGTAGATATTTCCATGTTCATACAGTTGGCGGTGTAGATATTTCGAAGTTTATAGAGATAGCGCTGTAGTTATTTCCATATTTATAGAGAAATCTGTGTAGATATTTCCATGTATATTCAGATAGCTGTGTAGATATTTCCATGTTCATGCAGATAGCGGTGTAGATATTTCCATGTTCATCCAGATGCCGGTGTACATATATCCATGTTCATACAGATGGCGGTGAAGATATTTCCATGTTCATACAGATGGCGGTGTAGGTATTTCCATGTTCATACAAATGGCGGTGTAGATATTTCCATGTTCATAGAGATGGTGGTGTAGATATTTCCAGGTTCATACAAATGGCGGTGTAGATATTTCCATGTTCATACAGATAGCGGTGTAGATAATTCCATGTTCATACAGTTAGCGGTGTAGATATTTCCATGTTCATACAGATGGCGGTGTAGATATTTAAATGTTCATACAGATGGCGGAGTAGATATTTCCATGTTCATACAGATAGCGGTGTAGATATTTCCATGTTCATACAGAGAGCGGTGTAGATAATTTCATGTTCATACAGTTAGCTGTGTAGATATTTCCATGTTCATACAGATGGCGGTGTAGATATTTACATGTTCATACAGTTGGCGGTGTAGATATTTCCATGTTCATACAGATAGCGGTGTAGATATTTCCATGTTCATACAGTTAGCGGTGTTGTTATTTCCATGTTCATACAGATGGCGGTGTAGATATTTACATGTTCATACAGATGGCGGTGTAGATATTTCCATGTTCATACAGATAGCGGTGTAGAGATTTCCATGTTCATACAGATGGCGGTGTAGATATTTCCATGTTCATAAAGAGAGCGGTGTAGATATTTCCATGTTCATACCAATAGCGGTGTAGACATTTCCATGTTCATACAGTTAGCGGTGTAGATATTTCCATGTTCATACAGATAGCGGTGTAGATATTTCCATGTTCATACAGATTGCGGTGTAGATATTTCCATGTTCATTCAGATAGCGGTGTAGATATTTCCATGTTCATACAGATAACGGTGTAGATATTTCCATGTTCATACAGATAGCGGTGTAGATATTTCCATGTTCATACAGTTAGCGGTGTAGATATTTCCATGTTCATACAGATGGCGGTGTAGATATATACATGTTAATACAGATGGCGGTGTAGATATTTCCATGTTCGTACAGATGGCGGTGTAGATATTTCCATGTTCATAGAGATGGTGGTGTAGATATTTCCATGTTTATGCAGATAGCGGTGTAGATATTTCCATGTTTATACAGATGGTGGTGTAGGTATTTCCATGTTTATAGAGATGGCGGTGTAGATATTTCCATGTTTATAGAGATTGTGGTGTAGTTATTTCCAAGTTTATAGAGACAGCGTTGTAGATATTTCCGTGTTTATACAGATAGCGGTGAAGTTATTTCCATGTTTATACAGATAGCGGTGTAGATATTTCCATTTTTATACAGATAACAGTGTAGATATTTCCATGTATATAGAGATAGTGGTGTAGATAATTTCAATTTTATACAGATAGCAGTGTAGATATTTCCCAGTTCATACAGATTGCGGTGTAGATATTTCCACGTTTATAGAGATGGCATTGTTGATATTTCCATGTTCATACAGATGGCGGTGTAGATATTTCCATGTTTTTAGAGATGGCGGTGTAGATATTTTCATGTTTACACAGATAGAGGTATAGATATTTCCATGTTTATACAGATGGTGGTGTAGATATTTCCATGTATATAGAGATGGCGGTCTAGATATTTCCATGTTTACGGAGATAGTGGTGTAGTTAATTCCAAGTTTATAGAGACAGCGTTGTAGATATTTCCATGTTTATACAGATAGCGGTGAAGATATTTCCATGTTTATACAGATAGCAGTGTAGATATTTCCATGTTTATAGAGATAGTGTTGTAGATAATTTCAATTTTATACAGAGAGCAGTGTAGATATTTCCAAGTACATACAGATAGCGGTGTAGATATTTCCACGTTTATAGAGATGGCGGTGTAGATATTTCCATGTTCATAAAGAGGACGGTGTAGATATTTCCATGTTTATAGGGATGGCGGTGTAGATATTTTCATGTCTACAAAGATGGCGGTGTAGATATTTCCATGTTTACACGGATAGCGGTGTAGACATTTCCATGTTTACACAGATAGCGGTGTGGATATTTCCATGTTTATGCAGATAGCAGTGTAGATATTTCCATGTTTATACAGATAGCGGTGCGGATATTTCCATGTTTATTCAGATAGCGGTGCGGATATTTCCATGTTTATACAGATAGTTGGGCAGATATTTCCATGTTTATACAGATAGCGGTGTAGATATTTCCATCTTAATACAGATGGCGGTGTAGATATGTCCATGTTCGTACAGATGGCAGTGTAGATATTTCCATGTTCATACAGTTGGCGGTGTAGATATTTCGAAGTTTATAGAGATAGCGCTGTAGTTATTTCCATATTTATAGAGAAATCTGTGTAGATATTTCCATGTATATTCAGATAGCTGTGTAGATATTTCCATGTTCATGCAGATAGCGGTGTAGATATTTCCATGTTCATCCAGATGCCGGTGTACATATATCCATGTTCACACAGATGGCGGTGAAGATATTTCCATGTTCATACAGATGGCGGTGTAGGTATTTCCATGTTCATACAAATGGCGGTGTAGATATTTCCATGTTCATAGAGATGGTGGTGTAGATATTTCCAGGTTCATACAAATGGCGGTGTAGATATTTCCATGTTCATACAGATAGCGGTGTAGATAATTCCATGTTCATACAGTTAGCGGTTTAGATATTTCCATGTTCATACAGATGGCGGTGTAGATATTTACATGTTCATACAGATGGCGGAGTAGATATTTCCATGTTCATACAGATAGCGGTGTAGATATTTCCATGTTCATACAGAGAGCGGTGTAGATAATTTCATGTTCATACAGTTAGCTGTGTAGATATTTCCATGTTCATACAGATGGCGGTGTAGATATTTACATGTTCATACAGTTGGCGGTGTAGATATTTCCATGTTCATACAGATAGCGGTGTAGATATTTCCATGTTCATACAGTTAGCGGTGTTGTTATTTCCATGTTCATACAGATGGCGGTGTAGATATTTACATGTTCATACAGATGGCGGTGTAGATATTTCCATGTTCATACAGATAGCGGTGTAGAGATTTCCATGTTCATACAGATGGCGGTGTAGATATTTCCATGTTCATAAAGAGAGCGGTGTAGATATTTCCATGTTCATACCAATAGCGGTGTAGACATTTCCATGTTCATACAGTTAGCGGTGTAGATATTTCCATGTTCATACAGATAGCGGTGTAGATATTTCCATGTTCATACAGATTGCGGTGTAGATATTTCCATGTTCATTCAGATAGCGGTGTAGATATTTCCATGTTCATACAGATAACGGTGTAGATATTTCCATGTTCATACAGATAGCGGTGTAGATATTTCCATGTTCATACAGTTAGCGGTGTAGATATTTCCATGTTCATACAGATGGCGGTGTAGATATATACATGTTAATACAGATGGCGGTGTAGATATTTCCATGTTCGTACAGATGGCGGTGTAGATATTTCCATGTTCATAGAGATGGTGGTGTAGATATTTCCATGTTTATGCATATAGCGGTGTAGATATTTCCATGTTTATACAGATGGTGGTGTAGGTATTTCCATGTTTATAGAGATGGCGGTGTAGATATTTCCATGTTTATAGAGATAGTGGTGTAGTTATTTCCAAGTTTATAGAGACAGCGTTGTAGATATTTCCGTGTTTATACAGATAGCGGTGAAGTTATTTCCATGTTTATACAGATAGCGGTGTAGATATTTCCATTTTTATACAGATAACAGTGTAGATATTTCCATGTATATAGAGATAGTGGTGTAGATAATTTCAATTTTATACAGATAGCAGTGTAGATATTTCCAAGTTCATACAGATTGCGGTGTAGATATTTCCACGTTTATAGAGATGGCATTGTTGATATTTCCATGTTCATACAGATGGCGGTGTAGATATTTCCATGTTTTTAGAGATGGCGGTGTAGATATTTTCATGTTTACACAGATAGAGGTATAGATATTTCCATGTGTATACAGATGGTGGTGTAGATATTTCCATGTATATAGAGAAGGCGGTCTAGATATTTCCATGTTTACAGAGATAGTGGTGTAGTTAATTCCAAGTTTATAGAGACAGCGTTGTAGATATTTCCATGTTTATACAGATAGCAGTGAAGATATTTCCATGTTTATACAGATAGCAGTGTAGATATTTCCATGTTTATAGAGATAGTGTTGTAGATAATTTCAATTTTATACAGAGAGCAGTGTAGATATTTCCAAGTACATACAGATAGCGGTGTAGATATTTCCACGTTTATAGAGATGGCGGTGTAGATATTTCCATGTTCATACAGAGGACGGTGTAGATATTTCCATGTTTATAGGGATGGCGGTGTAGATATTTTCATGTCTACAAAGATGGCGGTGTAGATATTTCCATGTTTACACGGATAGCGGTGTAGACATTTCCATGTTTACACAGATAGCGGTGTGGATATTTCCATGTTTATGCAGATAGCAGTGTAGATATTTCCATGTTTATACAGATAGCGGTGCGGATATTTCCATGTTTATTCAGATAGCGGTGCGGATATTTCCATGTTTATACAGATAGTTGGGCAGATATTTCCATGTTTATACAGATAGCGGTGTAGATATTTCCATCTTAATACAGATGGCGGTGTAGATATGTCCATGTTCGTACAGATGTCAGTGTAGATATTTCCATGTTCATACAGTTGGCGGTGTAGATATTTCGAAGTTTATAGAGATAGCGCTGTAGTTATTTCCATATTTATAGAGAAATCTGTGTAGATATTTCCATGTATATTCAGATAGCTGTGTAGATATTTCCATGTTCATGCAGATAGCGGTGTAGATATTTCCATGTTCATCCAGATGCCGGTGTACATATATCCATGTTCATACAGATGGCGGTGAAGATATTTCCATGTTCATACAGATGGCGGTGTAGGTATTTCCATGTTCATACAAATGGCGGTGTAGATATTTCCATGTTCATAGAGATGGTGGTGTAGATATTTCCAGGTTCATACAAATGGCGGTGTAGATATTTCCATGTTCATACAGATAGCGGTGTAGATAATTCCATGTTCATACAGTTAGCGGTTTAGATATTTCCATGTTCATACAGATGGCGGTGTAGATATTTACATGTTCATACAGATGGCGGAGTAGATATTTCCATGTTCATACAGATAGCGGTGTAGATATTTCCATGTTCATACAGAGAGCGGTGTAGATAATTTCATGTTCATACAGTTAGCTGTGTAGATATTTCCATGTTCATACACATGGCGGTGTAGATATTTACATGTTCATACAGTTGGCGGTGTAGATATTTCCATGTTCATACAGATAGCGGTGTAGATATTTCCATGTTCATACAGTTAGCGGTGTTGTTATTTCCATGTTCATACAGATGGCGGTGTAGATATTTACATGTTCATACAGATGGCGGTGTAGATATTTCCATGTTCATACAGATAGCGGTGTAGAGATTTCCATGTTCATACAGATGGCGGTGTAGATATTTCCATGTTCATAAAGAGAGCGGTGTAGATATTTCCATGTTCATACCAATAGCGGTGTAGACATTTCCATGTTCATACAGTTAGCGGTGTAGATATTTCCATGTTCATACAGATAGCGGTGTAGATATTTCCATGTTCATACAGATTGCGGTGTAGATATTTCCATGTTCATTCAGATAGCGGTGTAGATATTTCCATGTTCATACAGATAACGGTGTAGATATTTCCATGTTCATACAGATAACGGTGTAGATATTTCCATGTTCATACAGATAGCGGTGTAGATATTTCCATGTTCATACAGTTAGCGGTGTAGATATTTCCATGTTCATACAGATGGCGGTGTAGATATATACATGTTAATACAGATGGCGGTGTAGATATTTCCATGTTCGTACAGATGGCGGTGTAGATATTTCCATGTTCATAGAGATGGTGGTGTAGATATTTCCATGTTTATGCATATAGCGGTGTAGATATTTCCATGTTTATACAGATGGTGGTGTAGGTATTTCCATGTTTATAGAGATGGCGGTGTAGATATTTCCATGTTTATAGAGATAGTGGTGTAGTTATTTCCAAGTTTATAGAGACAGCGTTGTAGATATTTCCGTGTTTATACAGATAGCGGTGAAGTTATTTCCATGTTTATACAGATAGCGGTGTAGATATTTCCATTTTTATACAGATAACAGTGTAGATATTTCCATGTATATAGAGATAGTGGTGTAGATAATTTCAATTTTATACAGATAGCAGTGTAGATATTTCCAAGTTCATACAGATTGCGGTGTAGATATTTCCACGTTTATAGAGATGGCATTGTTGATATTTCCATGTTCATACAGATGGCGGTGTAGATATTTCCATGTTTTTAGAGATGGCGGTGTAGATATTTTCATGTTTACACAGATAGAGGTATAGATATTTCCATGTGTATACAGATGGTGGTGTAGATATTTCCATGTATATAGAGAAGGCGGTCTAGATATTTCCATGTTTACAGAGATAGTGGTGTAGTTAATTCCAAGTTTATAGAGACAGCGTTGTAGATATTTCCATGTTTATACAGATAGCGGTGAAGATATTTCCATGTTTATACAGACAGCAGTGTAGATATTTCCATGTTTATAGAGATAGTGTTGTAGATAATTTCAATTTTATACAGAGAGCAGTGTAGATATTTCCAAGTACATACAGATAGCGGTGTAGATATTTCCACGTTTATAGAGATGGCGGTGTAGATATTTCCATGTTCATACAGAGGACGGTGTAGATATTTCCATGTTTATAGGGATGGCGGTGTAGATATTTTCATGTCTACAAAGATGGCGGTGTAGATATTTCCATGTTTACACGGATAGCGGTGTAGACATTTCCATGTTTACACAGATAGCGGTGTGGATATTTCCATGTTTATGCAGATAGCAGTGTAGATATTTCCATGTTTATACAGATAGCGGTGCGGATATTTCCATGTTTATTCAGATAGCGGTGCGGATATTTCCATGTTTATACAGATAGTTGGGCAGATATTTCCATGTTTATACAGATAGCGGTGTAGATATTTCCATCTTAATACAGATGGCGGTGTAGATATGTCCATGTTCGTACAGATGGCAGTGTAGATATTTCCATGTTCATACAGTTGGCGGTGTAGATATTTCGAAGTTTATAGAGATAGCGCTGTAGTTATTTCCATATTTATAGAGAAATCTGTGTAGATATTTCCATGTATATTCAGATAGCTGTGTAGATATTTCCATGTTCATGCAGATAGCGGTGTAGATATTTCCATGTTCATCCAGATGCCGGTGTACATATATCCATGTTCATACAGATGGCGGTGAAGATATTTCCATGTTCATACAGATGGCGGTGTAGGTATTTCCATGTTCATACAAATGGCGGTGTAGATATTTCCATGTTCATAGAGATGGTGGTGTAGATATTTCCAGGTTCATACAAATGGCGGTGTAGATATTTCCATGTTCATACAGATAGCGGTGTAGATAATTCCATGTTCATACAGTTAGCGGTGTAGATATTTCCATGTTCATACAGATGGCGGTGTAGATATTTACATGTTCATACAGATGGCGGAGTAGATATTTCCATGTTCATACAGATGGCGGTGTAGATATTTACATGTTCATACAGATGGCGGAGTAGATATTTCCATGTTCATACAGATAGCGGTGTAGATATTTCCATGTTCATACAGAGAGCGGTGTAGATAATTTCATGTTCATACAGTTAGCTGTGTAGATATTTCCATGTTCATACAGATGGCGGTGTAGATATTTACATGTTCATACAGTTGGCGGTGTAGATATTTCCATGTTCATACAGATAGCGGTGTAGTTATTTCCATGTTCATACAGTTAGCGGTGTTGTTATTTCCATGTTCATACAGATGGCGGTGTAGATATTTACATGTTCATACAGATGGCGGTGTAGATATTTCCATGTTCATACAGATAGCGGTGTAGAGATTTCCATGTTCATACAGATGGCGGTGTAGATATTTCCATGTTCATACCAATAGCGGTGTAGATATTTCCATGTTCATACCAATAACGGTGTAGACATTTCCATGTTCATACAGTTAGCGGTGTAGATATTTCCATGTTCATACAGTTAGCGGTGTTGTTATTTCCATGTTCATACAGATGGCGGTGTAGATATTTACATGTTCATACAGATGGCGGTGTAGATATTTCCATGTTCATACAGATAGCGGTGTAGAGATTTCCATGTTCATACAGATGGCGGTGTAGATATTTCCATGTTCATAAAGAGAGCGGTGTAGATATTTCCATGTTCATACCAATAGCGGTGTAGACATTTCCATGTTCATACAGTTAGCGGTGTAGATATTTCCATGTTCATACAGATAGCGGTGTAGATATTTCCATGTTCATACAGATTGCGGTGTAGATATTTCCATGTTCATTCAGATAGCGGTGTAGATATTTCCATGTTCATACAGATAACGGTGTAGATATTTCCATGTTCATACAGATAGCGGTGTAGATATTTCCATGTTCATACAGTTAGCGGTGTAGATATTTCCATGTTCATACAGATGGCGGTGTAGATATATACATGTTAATACAGATGGCGGTGTAGATATTTCCATGTTCGTACCGATGGCGGTGTAGATATTTCCATGTTCATAGAGATGGTGGTGTAGATATTTCCATGTTTATGCAGATAGCGGTGTAGATATTTCCATGTTTATACAGATGGTGGTGTAGGTATTTCCATGTTTATAGAGATGGCGGTGTAGATATTTCCATGTTTATAGAGATAGTGGTGTAGTTATTTCCAAGTTTATAGAGACAGCGTTGTAGATATTTCCGTGTTTATACAGATAGCGGTGAAGATATTTCCATGTTTATACAGATAGCAGTGTAGATATTTCCATGTTTATAGAGATAGTGTTGTAGATAATTTCAATTTTATACAGAGAGCAGTGTAGATATTTCCAAGTACATACAGATAGCGGTGTAGATATTTCCACGTTTATAGAGATGGCGGTGTAGATATTTCCATGTTCATACAGAGGACGGTGTAGATATTTCCATGTTTATAGGGATGGCGGTGTAGATATTTTCATGTCTACAAAGATGGCGGTGTAGATATTTCCATGTTTACACGGATAGCGGTGTAGACATTTCCATGTTTACACAGATAGCGGTGTGGATATTTCCATGTTTATGCAGATAGCAGTGTAGATATTTCCATGTTTATACAGATAGCGGTGCGGATATTTCCATGTTTATTCAGATAGCGGTGCGGATATTTCCATGTTTATACAGATAGTTGGGCAGATATTTCCATGTTTATACAGATAGCGGTGTAGATATTTCCATCTTAATACAGATGGCGGTGTAGATATGTCCATGTTCGTACAGATGGCAGTGTAGATATTTCCATGTTCATACAGTTGGCGGTGTAGATATTTCGAAGTTTATAGAGATAGCGCTGTAGTTATTTCCATATTTATAGAGAAATCTGTGTAGATATTTCCATGTATATTCAGATAGCTGTGTAGATATTTCCATGTTCATGCAGATAGCGGTGTAGATATTTCCATGTTCATCCAGATGCCGGTGTACATATATCCATGTTCATACAGATGGCGGTGAAGATATTTCCATGTTCATACAGATGGCGGTGTAGGTATTTCCATGTTCATACAAATGGCGGTGTAGATATTTCCATGTTCATAGAGATGGTGGTGTAGATATTTCCAGGTTCATACAAATGGCGGTGTAGATATTTCCATGTTCATACAGATAGCGGTGTAGATAATTCCATGTTCATACAGTTAGCGGTGTAGATATTTCCATGTTCATACAGATGGCGGTGTAGATATTTAAATGTTCATACAGATGGCGGAGTAGATATTTCCATGTTCATACAGATAGCGGTGTAGATATTTCCATGTTCATACAGAGAGCGGTGTAGATAATTTCATGTTCATACAGTTAGCTGTGTAGATATTTCCATGTTCATACAGATGGCGGTGTAGATATTTACATGTTCATACAGTTGGCGGTGTAGATATTTCCATGTTCATACAGATAGCGGTGTAGATATTTCCATGTTCATACAGTTAGCGGTGTTGTTATTTCCATGTTCATACAGATGGCGGTGTAGATATTTACATGTTCATACAGATGGCGGTGTAGATATTTCCATGTTCATACAGATAGCGGTGTAGAGATTTCCATGTTCATACAGATGGCGGTGTAGATATTTCCATGTTCATAAAGAGAGCGGTGTAGATATTTCCATGTTCATACCAATAGCGGTGTAGACATTTCCATGTTCATACTGTTAGCGGTGTAGATATTTCCATGTTCATACAGATAGCGGTGTAGATATTTCCATGTTCATACAGATTGCGGTGTAGATATTTCCATGTTCATTCAGATAGCGGTGTAGATATTTCCATGTTCATACAGATAACGGTGTAGATATTTCCATGTTCATACAGATAGCGGTGTAGATATTTCCATGTTCATACAGTTAGCGGTGTAGATATTTCCATGTTCATACAGATGGCGGTGTAGATATATACATGTTAATACAGATGGCGGTGTAGATATTTCCATGTTCGTACAGATGGCGGTGTAGATATTTCCATGTTCATAGAGATGGTGGTGTAGATATTTCCATGTTTATGCAGATAGCGGTGTAGATATTTCCATGTTTATACAGATGGTGGTGTAGGTATTTCCATGTTTATAGAGATGGCGGTGTAGATATTTCCATGTTTATAGAGATAGTGGTGTAGTTATTTCCAAGTTTATAGAGACAGCGTTGTAGATATTTCCGTGTTTATACAGATAGCGGTGAAGTTATTTCCATGTTTATACAGATAGCGGTGTAGATATTTCCATTTTCATACAGATAACAGTGTAGATATTTCCATGTATATAGAGATAGTGGTGTAGATAATTTCAATTTTATACAGATAGCAGTGTAGATATTTCCCAGTTCATACAGATTGCGGTGTAGATATTTCCACGTTTATAGATATGGCATTGTTGATATTTCCATGTTCATACAGATGGCGGTGTAGATATTTCCATGTTTTTAGAGATGGCGGTGTAGATATTTTCATGTTTACACAGATAGAGGTATAGATATTTCCATGTGTATACAGATGGTGGTGTAGATATTTCCATGTATATAGAGATGGCGGTCTAGATATTTCCATGTTTACGGAGATAGTGGTGTAGTTAATTCCAAGTTTATAGAGACAGCGTTGTAGATATTTCCATGTTTATACAGATAGCGGTGAAGATATTTCCATGTTTATACAGATAGCAGTGTAGATATTTCCATGTTTATAGAGATAGTGTTGTAGATAATTTCAATTTTATACAGAGAGCAGTGTAGATATTTCCAAGTACATACAGATAGCGGTGTAGATATTTCCACGTTTATAGAGATGGCGGTGTAGATATTTCCATGTTCATAAAGAGGACGGTGTAGATATTTCCATGTTTATAGGGATGGCGGTGTAGATATTTTCATGTCTACAAAGATGGCGGTGTAGATATTTCCATGTTTACACGGATAGCGGTGTAGACATTTCCATGTTTACACAGATAGCGGTGTGGATATTTCCATGTTTATGCAGATAGCAGTGTAGATATTTCCATGTTTATACAGATAGCGGTGCGGATATTTCCATGTTTATGCAGATAGCAGTGTAGATATTTCCATGTTTATACAGATAGCAGTGTAGTTATTTCCATGTTTATAGAGATAGCAGTGTAGATATTTCTATTGATATACAGATAGCAGTGTAGATATTTCCATGTTAATACAGATAGCGGTGTACATATTTCCATGTTCATACAGATAGCGGTGTAGATATTTCCATGTTCATACAGGTGGCGGTGTAGATATTTCCATGTTTATATAGATAGCAGTGTAGTTATTTCCATGTTTATTGAGATAGCTGTGTAGATATTTCCATTGATATACAGATAGCTGTGTAGATATTTGCATGTTCGTACAGATAGCGGTGTAGATATTTCCATGTTCGTACAGATAGCGGTGTAGATATTTCCATGTTCGTACAGATAGCGGTGTAGATATTTCCATGTTCGTACAGATAGCGGTGTAGATATTTCCATGTTCGTACAGATAGCGGTGTAGATATTTCCATGTTCGTACAGATAACGGTGTAGATATTTCCATGTTCATACAGATAGCGGTGTAGATATTTCCATGTTCATGCAGTTAGCGGTGTAGATATTTCCATGTTCATACAGATGGCGGTGTAGATATTTACATGTTCATACTGATGGCGGTATAGATATTTCCATGTTCGTACAGATGGCGGTGTAGATATTTCTATGTTCATAGAGATGGCGGCGTAGATATTTCCATGTTTATACAGATAGCGGTGAAGATATTTCCATGTCTATACAGATAGCGGTGTAGATATCTCCATGTTTATACAGATAGCGGTGTATATATTTACATGTTTATAGAGGTGGCGGTCTAGATATTCTCTTGTTTATACAGATAGCCATGTAGTTCTTTCCATGTTTATAGAGATAGCGGTGTAGATAATTCCAATTTTATACAGATAGCAGTGTAGATATTTCCATGTTCATACAAATAGCGGTGTAGATATTTCCACGTTTATAGAGATGGCGATGTAGATATTTCCATGTTCATACAGATGGCGGGGTAGATATTTCCATGTTTATACAGAGAGCGGTGTATATATTTCCATGTTTATACAGATAGCGGTGTAGATATTTACAAGTTTATAGAGATGGTGGTCTAGATATTGTCTTGTTTATACAGATAGCGGTGTAGATATTTCCATGCTTATAGAGATAGCGGTGTAGATTATTCCAATTTTATACAGATAGCAGTGTAGATGTTTCCATGTTCATACAAATAGCGGTGTAGATATTTCAACGTTTATAGAGATGGCGGTGTAGATATTTCCATGTTCATACAGATGGCGGTGTAGGTATTTCCATGTTTACACAGATAGCGGTGTAGATATTTCCATGTTGATACACATAGCGGTGTAGTTATTTCCACGTTTATAGAGAAAGCTGTGCAGAAATTTCCGTGTATATGGAGATAGCTGTGTAGATATTTCCATGTTTATACAGATAGTGGTGTAGATATTTCCATGTTTATACAGATATCGGTGTAGGTATTTCCATGTTTCTACAGATAGCGGTGTGGATATTTGCATCTTGATACAGATGGCGGTGTAGATATTTCCATGTTTATACTGATGGCGCTGAAGGTATTTCCATGTTCATACAGATGGCGGTGTAGATATTTCTATGTTTATAGAGATGGCGGCGTAGATATTTCCATGTTTATGCAGATAGCGGTATAGATATTTCCATGTTTATACAGATGGTGGTGTAGATATTGCCATGTTTTTAGAGATGGAGGTCTAGATATTTCCATGTTTACACAGATAGCGGTGTAGGCATTTCCATGTTTACACAGATAGCGGTGTGGATATTTCCATGTTTATGCAGATAGCAGTGTAGATATTTTCATGTTTATACAGATAGCGGTGTGGATATTTCCATGTTTATACAGATAGTTGGGCAGAGATTTCCATGTTTATACAGAGAGCGGTGCAGATATTTCCATCTTAATACAGATTGCGTTGTAGATATTTCCATGTTCCTAGAGATGGCAGTATAGATATTTCCATGTTCATACAAATGGCAGTGTGGATATTTAAATGTTCGTAGAGATAGCGGTGTATTTATTTCCTTGTTTATAGAGTAAGCTATGTAGATATTTCCAGGTATACGCAGTTAGCTGTGTAGATATTTCCATGTTCATACAGATAGCGGTGTAGATATTTCCATGTTCATACAGATAGCGGTGTAGATATTTCCATATTCATACAGAAGGCGGTGTAGATATTTCCCTGTTCATACAGATGGCGGTGTAGATATTTCCCTGTTTATAGAGATAGCGTTGTAGATATTTCCATGTTTATACAGATAGCGGTATGGATATTTCCATGTTTATACAGATAGCGGTGTAGATATTTCCAAGTTTATAGAGATGGCGGTCTACATATTTCCATGTTGATAGAGATGGTGGTGTAGTTATTTCCAAGTTTGTAGAGACAGCATTGTAGATATTTCCATGTTTATACAGATAGCGGTGAAGATATTTCCATGTCTATACAGATAGCGGTGTAGATATCTCCATGTTTATACAGATAGCGGTGTATATATTTACATGTTTATAGAGGTGGCGGTCTAGATATTCTCTTGTTTATACAGATAGCCATGTAGTTCTTTCCATGTTTATAGAGATAGCGGTGTAGATAATTCCAATTTTATACAGATAGCAGTGTAGATATTTCCATGTTCATAAAAATAGCGGTGTAGATATTTCCACGTTTATAGAGATGGCGATGTAGATATTTCCATGTTCATACAGATGGCGGGGTAGATATTTCCATGTTTACACAGATAGCATTGTAGATATTTCCAAGCTGATACACATAGCGGTGTAGATATTTCCGTGTCAATAGAGATAGCGGTGTAGTTATTTCCTTGTTTATAGAGAAAGCTGTGTAGATATTTCCCTGTGTATGCTGTTAGCTCTGTAGATATTTCCATGTTTACACTGATAACGGTGTAGACATTTCCATCTTTCCACAGATAGCGGTGTAGACATTTCCATGTTTACACAGATAGCATTGTTAATATTTACATGTTTATAGAGATAGCGGTGTAGTTATTTCCAAGTTTATACAGACAGCTTTGAAGATATTTCCATGTTTATAGAGATAGCAGTGTAGTTATTTCCATGTTTATAGAGAAAGCTGTAAAGATATTTCCATGTTTATACAGATAGCCTTGTAGATATTTCCATGTTTATTCAGATATCGGTTTAGATATTTCCATGTTTCTACAGATAGCGGTGTGGATATTTGCATCTTAATACAGATGGCGGTGTAGATATTTCCATGTCAATACAGATGGCGGTGCAGATATTTCCATGTTCATACAGATGGCGGTTTAGATATTTCTATGTTTACACAGATAGTGGTGTAGACCTTTCCATGTTTACACAGATAGCGTTGTAGATATTTACATGTTTGTAGAGATAATAGTGTAGTTATTTCCATGTTTATACAAATAGCGGTGAAGTTATTTCCATGTTTACACAGATAGCGGTGTGGATATTTCAATGATTATACTGAGAGCGGTGTGGATATTTCCATGTTTATACAGATAGTGGTGTTGATATTTCCATGTTTATACAGATAGCGGTGTGGATATTTCCATGTTTATGCATATAGTGGTGTGGATATTTTCATGTTTATACAGATAGCAGTGTAGATATTTCCATGTTTATACAGATAGCGGTGTAGTTATTTCCATGTTCATACAGATAGCGGTGTAGGTATTTCCATGTTTATACGGATAGCGGTGTAGATATTTCCATGTTTATAGACATGGCGGTCTAGATATTTCCATGTTTATAGAGATAGTGGTGTAGTTATTTCCAGGTTTGTAGAGACAGCGTTGTAGATATTTCTGTGTTTATACAGATAGCGGTGAAGATATTTCCATGTTTATACAGAGAGCGGTGTATATATTTCCATGTTTATACAGATAGCGGTGTAGATATTTACAAGTTTATAGAGATGGTGGTCTAGATATTGTCTTGTTTATACAGATAGCGGTGTAGATATTTCCATGCTTATAGAGATAGCGGTGTAGATTATTCCAATTTTATACAGATAGCAGTGTAGATGTTTCCATGTTCATACAAATAGCGGTGTAGATATTTCAACGTTTATAGAGATGGCGGTGTAGATATTTCCATGTTCATACAGATGGCGGTGTAGGTATTTCCATGTTTACACAGATAGCGGTGTAGATATTTCCATGTTGATACACATAGCGGTGTAGTTATTTCCACGTTTATAGAGAAAGCTGTGCAGAAATTTCCGTGTATATGGAGATAGCTGTGTAGATATTTCCATGTTTATACAGATAGTGGTGTAGATATTTCCATGTTTATACAGATATCGGTGTAGGTATTTCCATGTTTCTACAGATAGCGGTGTGGATATTTGCATCTTGATACAGATGGCGGTGTAGATATTTCCATGTTTATACTGATGGCGCTGAAGGTATTTCCATGTTCATACAGATGGCGGTGTAGATATTTCTATGTTTATAGAGATGGCGGTGTAGATATTTCCACGTTTTTACTGATGGCGGTGTAGATATTTCCATGTATATAGAGAAGACGGTGTAGATATTTCCATGTTTATACAGAAAGCGGTGTAGATATTTCCATGTTTACACAGATAGTGGTGTAGACTTTTCCATGTTGAAACAGATAGTGTTGTAGATATTTACTTGTTTATAGAGATAGTGGTGTAGTTATTTCCATGTTTATACAGATTACGGTGAAGTTATTTCCATGTTTACACAGATAGCGGTGTGGATATTTCATGGATTATACAGAGAGCAGTGTAGATATTTCCTTGTTTATACAGATAGCGGTGCTGATATTTCCATGTTTATACAGATAGCGGTGTGGATATTTCCATGTTTATACATATAGCGGTGTGGATATTTCCATTTTTATACAGATAGCGGTGTAGATATTTCCATGTTTACACAGATAGCCGTGTGGATATCTCCATGTTTATACAGATATCGGTGTAGATATTTCCATGTTTCTTCAGATAGCGCTTCTGATATTTCCATCTTAATACAGATGGCGGTGTAGATATTTCCATGTTCCTACAGATGGCGGTGTAGATTTTTCCATGTTCCTACAGATGGCGGTGTAGATATTTCCATGTTTATGGAGATGGCAGTGTAGAAATTTCCATGCTTATATAGAAAGCTGTGTAGATATTTCCATGTTTATACAGATATCGGTGTAGATATTTCCATGTTTCTACAGATAGCGGTGTGGATATTTGCATCTTAATACAGATGGCGGTGTAGATATTTCCATGTTTTTACTGATGGCGCTGAAGATATTTCCATGTTCATACAGATGGCGCTGTATATATTTCCAGTTTTGTAGAGATAGTGGTGTAGTTATTTCCATGTTTATAGAGACAGCGGTGTAGAGTTTTCCATGTATATACATATAGCTATGCAGATATTTCCAAGTTCTTACAGACAGCGATGTATATATTTCCATGTTCATACAGATAGCAGAGTGGATATTTCCATGTTCATACAGGTAGCGGTGTAGATATTTCCATGTTTACACAGATAGTGGTGTAGACCTTTCCTTGTTGAAACAGACAGCGTTGTAGATATTTACATGTTTATAGAGATAGTGGTGTAGTTATTTCCATGTTTATACAGATAGCGGTGAAGTTATTTCCATGTTTACACGGATAGCGGTGTGGATATTTCATGGATTATACAGTGAGCGGTGTAGATATTTCCATGTTTATACAGACAGCGGTGCTGATATTTCCATGTTTATACAGATACCGGTGTGGATATTTCCATGTTTATACATATATCTGTGTGGATATTTCCATGTTTATACAGATAGCGGTGTAGATATTTCCATGTTTACACAGATAGCGGTGTGGATATCACCATGTTTATACAGACAGCGGTGTAGATATTTCCATGTTTATACAGATAGCGGTTCAGATATTTCCATCTTAATACAGATGGCAGTGTAGATATTTCCATGTTCCTACAGATGGCGGTGTAGATTTTTCCATGTTTCTACAGATGGTGGTGTACATATTTCCAAGTTTATAGAGATGGCGGTGTAGTTATTTCCATGTTTATATAGAAAGCTGTGTAGATATTTCCATGTATATGCAGATAGCTGTGTAGATATTTCCATGTTCATACAGATAGCAGTGTAGATATTTCCATGTTCATACCAATAGCGGTGTAGATATTTCCATGTTCATACAGTTAGCGGTGTAGATATTTCCATGTTCATACAGATGGCGGTGTAGATATTTACATGTTCATACAGATGGCGGTGTAGATATTTCCATGTTCGTACAGATAGCGGTGTAGATATTTCCATGTTCATACAGATAGCGGTGTAGATATTTCCACGTTTATAGAGGTGGCGGTGTAGATATTTCCATGTTCATGCAGATGGCGGTGTAGATATTTCCATGTTTATAGGGATGGCGGTGTAGATATTTCCATGTTTACACAGATAGCGGTGTAGACATTTCCATGTTTACACTGATAGCGGTGTGGATATTTCCATGTTTATGCAGATAGCAGTGTAGATATTTCCATGTTTATACAGATAGCGGTGCAGATATTTCCATGTTCTTACAGATAGCGGTGTAGATATTTCCATGTTCATACCGATAGCGGTGTAGATATTACCATATTCATACAGTTAGCGGTGTAGATATTTCCATGTTCGTACAGATGGCGGTGTAGATATTTACATGTTCATACAGATGGCGGTGTAGATATTTCCATGTTCGTACGGATGGCGGTGTAGATATTTCCATGTTCATACAGGTGGCGGTGTAGATATTTCCGTGTTTATGCAGATAGCAGTGTAGTTATTTCCATGTTTATAGAGATAGCAGTGTAGATATTTCCATTGTTATACAGATAGCTGTGTAGATATTTGCATGTTCATACAGATAGCGGTGTAGATATTTCCATGTTCGTACAGATAGCGGTGTAGATATTTCCATGTTCATACCGATAGTGGTGTAGATATTTCCATGTTTATGCAGATAGTGGTATAGTTATTTCCATGTTTATGCAGATGGTGGTGTAGGTATTTCTATGTTTATAGAGATGGCGGTCTAGATATTTTCATGTTTACAGAGATAGTGGTGTAGTTATTTCCAAGTTTATAGAGACAGCGTTGTAGATATTTCTATGTTTATACAGATAGCGGTGAAGATAATTCCATGTTTATACAGATAGCGGTGTAGATATTTCCATGTTTATACAGATAGCGGTGTAGATATTTCCATGTTTATAGAGATAGTGGTGTAGATAATTTCAATTTTATACAGATAGCGGTGTAGATATTTCCACGTTTATTGAGATGGCGGTGTAGATATTTCAATGTTCATACAGATGGCGGTGTAGATATTTCCATGTTCATACAGATAGCGGTGTAGATATTTCCATGTTCATATAGTTAGCGGTGTAGATATTTCCATGTTCATACCAATAGCGGTGTAGTCATTTCCATGTTCATTCATTTAGCGGTGTAGATATTTCCATTTTCATACAGATGGCAGTGAAGATATTTACATGTTCGTACAGATGGCGGTGAAGATATTTCCATGTTCATACTAATGGCGGTGTAGATATTTCCATGTTCATACAGATGGCGGTGTAGATATTTCCGTGTTCATACAAATTGCGGTGTAGATATTTCCATGTTGATAGAGATGGCGGTGTAGATATTTCCATTTTCATACGGAGGGAGGTGTAGATATTTCCATGTTCATACAGATGGCGGTGTAGATATTTCCATGTTCATACAGATGGCGGTGTACATATTTCGAAGTTTATACAGATAGCGCTGTACTTATTTCCATATTTATAGAGAAATCTGTGTAGATGTTTCCACGTATATGCAGATAGCTGTGTAGATATTTCCATGTTCATGCAGATAGCGGTGTAGATATTTCCATGTTCATCCAGATGCCGGTGTAGTTATATCCGTGTTCATACAGATGGCTTTGAAGATATTTCCATGTTCATACAGATCTCGGTGTAGATATATCCATGTTCATACACATGGCGGTGTAGATATTTTCATGTTCATAGAGATGGCGGTGAAGATATTTCCATGTTCATAGAGATGGCGATGTAGATATTTCCATGTTCATACAAATGGCGGTGTAGATATTTCCATGTTCATAGAGATGGCGGTGTAGATATTTCCATGTTTATACAGATAGCAGTGTAGTTATTTCCATGTTTATAGAGATAGCAGTGTAGATATTTCCATTGATATACAGATAGCTGTGTAGATATTTGCATGTTCACACAGATAGCGGTGGAGATATTTTCATGTTAATACTGATAGCGGTGTAGATATTTCCATGTTCACACAGTTAGCGGTGTAGATATTTCCATGTTCATACAGATGGCGGTGTAGATATTTCCATATTCATACACATGGCGGTGTAGATATTTACATGTTCATACAAATGGCGGTGTAGATATTTCCATATTCATAGAGATGGCGGTGTAGATATTTCCATGTTTATACAGATAGCAGTGTAGTTATTTCCATGTTTATAGAGATAGCAGTGTAGATATTTCCATTGATATACAGATAGCTGTGTAGATATTTGCATGTTCATACAGATAGCGGTGTAGATATTTCCATGTTCATACAGATAGCGGTGTAGATATTTCCATGTTCATACACATAGCGGTGTAGATATTTCCATGTTCATACCGATAACGGTGTAGATATTTGCATGTTCATACAGATAGCGGTGTAGATATTTCCATGTTCACACAGATAGCGGTGTAGATATTTCCATGTTCATACAGTTAGCAGTGTAGATATTTCCATGTTCATGCAGATAGCGGTGTAGATATTTCCATGTTCATCCTGTTGCCGGTGTAGATGTATCCATGTTCATACAGATGGCGGTGAAGATATTTCCATGTTCATACAGATGGCGGTGTAGATATTTCCATGTTCATACACATGGCAGTGTAGATATTTCCATGTTCATAGAGATGGTGGTGTAGATATTTCCATGTTCATACAAATGGCGGTGTAGATATTTCCTTGTTCATAGAGATGGCGGTGTAGATATTTCCATGTTTGTACAGATAGCAGTGTAGTTATTTCCATGTTTATAGAGATAGCAGTGTAGATATTTCCGTTGATATACAGATAGCTGTGTAGATATTTCCATGTTCATACAGATAGCGGTGCAGATATTTCCACGTTCATACAGATAGCTGTGTAGATATTTCCATGTTCATACAGATAGCGGTGTATTTATTTCCATGTTCATACAGTTAGCGGTGTAGATATTTCCATGTTCATACAGATGGCGGTGTAGATATTTCCATGTTCATACAGATGGCGGTGTAGATATTTACATGTTCATACAGATGGCGGTGTAGATATTTCCATGTTCATACGGATGGCGGTGTAGTTATTTCCATGTTCATACAGGTGGCGGTGTAGATATTTCCATGTTCATACAGATAGCAGTGTAGTTATTTCAATGTTTATAGAGATAGCAATGTAGATATTTCCATTGATATACATATAGCTGTGTAGATATTTCCATGTTCATACATATAGCGGTGTAGATATTGCCATGTTCATACCGATAGAGCTGTAGATATTTCCAAGTTCATACAGATAGCGGTGTAGATATTTCCATGTTCATACCGATAACGGTGTAGATATTTCCATGTTCATACAGATGGCGGTGTAGATATTTCCATGTTTTTAGAGATGGCGGTGTAGATATTTTCATGTTTACACAGATGGCGGTGGAGATACTTCCATGTTTACACAGATAGCGTTGTAGACATTTCCATGTTTACACAGATAGCGGTGTGTATATTTCCATGTTTATGCAGATAGCGGTGTAGATATTTCCATGTTTATACAGATAGCGGTGCGGATATTTCCATGTTTATACAGATATTTGGGCAGATATTTCCATGTTTATACAGATAGCGGTGTAGATATTTCAATCTTAATACAGATGGCGGTGTAGATATGTCTATGTTCGTACAGATGGCAGTGTAGATATTTGCATGTTCATAGGGATGGCGTTGTAGATATTTCCATGTTTATAGAGATAGTGGTGTAGTTATTTCCAAATTTATAGAGAAATCTGTGTAGGTATTTCCATGTATATGCAGATAGTTGTGTAGATTTTTCCATGTTCATGCACATAGCGGTGTAGATATTTCCATGTCCATCCAGATGCCGGTGTAGATTTATCCATGTTCATACAGATGGCGGTGAAGATATTTCCATGTTCATACAGATGGCGGTGTAGATATTTCCATGTTCATACACATGGCGGTGTAGATATATCCATGTTCATAGATATGGCGCTGTAGATATTTCCATGTTCATACAAATGGCGGTGTAGATATTTCCATATTCATAGAGATGGCGGTGTAGATATTTCCATGTTTATACAGATAGCAGTGTAGATATTTCCATGTTTATAGAGAGAGCAGTGTAGATATTTCCATTGATATACAGATAGCTGTGTAGATATTTGCATGTTCATACTGAAAGCGGTGTAGATATTTCCATGTTAATACTGATAGCGGTGAAGATATTTCCATGTTCATACTGTTAGCGGTGTAGATATTTCCATGTTCATACAGATGGCGGTGTAGATATTTCCATGTTCATTCAGATGGCCGTGTAGATATTTCCATGTTCATACAGATGGCGGTGTAGATATTTCCATGTTCGTACGGATGGCAGTGTAGATATTTCCATGTTCATACAGGTGGCGGTGTAGATATTCCCCTGTTTTTACAGATAGCTGTGTAGTTATTTCCGTGTTTATAGAGATAGCATGGTAGATATTTCCATTGATATACAGATAGCTGTGTAGATATTTGCATGTTCATACTGATAGCGGTGTAGATATTTCCCTGTTCATACAGATAGCGGTGTAGATATTTCCATGTTCATACACATAGCGGTGTAGATATTTGCAAGTTCATACAGATAGCGGTGTAGATATTTCCATGTTCTCACAGATAGCGATGTAGATATTTCCATGTTCATACAGTTAGCGGTGTTGTTATTTCCATGTTCATGCAGATTGCGGTGTAGATATTTCCATGTTCATCCAGATGCCGGTGTAGATATATCCGTGTTCATACAGATGGCGGTGAAGATATTTCCATGTTCATACAGATGGCGGTGTAGATATTTCCATGTTCATACACATGGCGGTGTAGATATTTCCATGTTCATAGAGATGGCGGTGTAGATATTTCCATGTTCATACAAATGGCGGTGTAGATATTTCCATGTTCATAGAGATGGCGGTGTAGATATTTCCATGTTTGTACAGATAGCAGAGTAGTTATTTCCATGTTTATAGAGATAGCAGTGTCGATATTTCCCTTGATATACAGATAGCTGTGTAGATATTTCCATGTTCATACAGAGAGCGGTGCAGATATTTCCATGTTCATACAGATAGCTGTGTAGATATTTCCATGTTCATACAGATAGCGGTGTAGATATTTCCATGTTCATACAGATGGCGGTGTAGATATTTCCATGTTCATACAGATGGCGGTGTAGATATTTACATGTTCATACAGATGGCGATGTAGTTATTTCCATGTTTATAGAGATAGCAGTGTAGATATTTCCATTGATATACCGATAGCTGTGTAGATATTTCCATGTTCATACCAATAGCGGTGTAGACATTTCCATGTTCATACAGTTAGCGGTGTAGATATTTCCATGTTCATAGAGATAGCTGTGTAGATATTTCCATGTTCATACAGTTAGCGGTGTAGATATTTCCATGTTCATACAGATGGCGGTGTAGATATTTCCATGTTCATACAGATAACGGTGTAGATATTTCCATGTTCATTCAGATAGCGGTTTAGATATTTCCATGTTCATACAGTTAGCGGTGTAGATATTTCCATGTTCATACAGATGGCGGTGTAGATATTTACATGTTAATACAGATGGCGGTGTAGACATTTCCATGTTCGTACAGATGGCGGTGTAGATATTTCGAAGTTTATAGAGATAGCGCTGTAGTTATTTCCATATTTATAGAGAAATTGGTGTAGATATTTCTATGTATATTCAGATAGCTGTGTAGATATTTCCATGTTCATGCAGATAGCGGTGTAGATATTTCCATGTTCATCCAGATGCCGGTGTACATATATCCATGTTCATACAGATGGCGGTGAAGATATTTCCATGTTCATACAGATGGTGGTGTAGGTATTTCCATGTTCATACAAATGGCGGTGTAGATATTTCCATGTTCATAGAGATGGTGGTGTAGATATTTCCAGGTTAATACAAATGGCGGTGTAGATATTTCCATGTTCATAGAGATGGCGGTGTAGGTATTTCCATGTTTATACAGATAGCAGTGTGGTTATTTCCATGTTTATAGAGATACCAGAGTGGATATCTCCATTGATATACAGATAGCTGTGTAGATATTTGCATGTTTATACAGATAGCGGTGTAGATATTTCCATGTTCATACAGATAGCGGTGTAGATATTTCCATGTTCATACAGATAGCGGTGTAGATATTTCTATGTTCATACAGTTAGCGGTGTAGATATTTCCATGTTCATACAGATGGCGGTGTAGGTATTTACATGTTCATACAGATGGCGGTGTAGATATTTCCATGTTCATACAGATAGCGGTGTAGATATTTCCATGTTCATACAGATAGCGGTCTAGATATTTCCATGTTCATAGATAGCGGTGTAGATATTTCCATGTTCATACCAATGGCGGTGTAGACACTTCCATGTTCATACAGTTAGCGGTGTAGATATTTCCATGTTCATACAGATAGCGGTGTAGATATTTCCAAGTTCATACAGATAGCGGTGTAGATATTTCCATGTTCATACAGATAGCGGTGTAGATATTTCCATGTTCATACAGATAGCGGTGTAGATAATTCCATGTTCATACAGTTAGCGGTGTCGATATTTCCATGTTCATACAGATGGCGGTGTAGATATTTACATGTTCATACAGATGGCGGAGTAGATATTTCCATGTTCATACAGATAGCGGTGTAGAGATTTCCATGTTCATACAGATAGCGGTGTAGATATTTCCATGTTCATAAAGAGAGCGGTGTAGATATTTCCATGTTCATACCAATAGCGGTGTAGACATTTCCATGTTCATAAAGTTAGCGGTGTAGATATTTCCATGTTCATACAGATAGCGGTGCAGATATTTCCATGTTCATACAGATTGCGGTGTAGATATTTCCATGTTCATTCAGATAGCGGTGTAGATATTTCCATGTTCATACAGATAACGGTGTAGATATTTCCATGCTCAGATAGCGGTGTAGATATTTCCATGTTCATACAGTTAGCGGTGTAGATATTTCCATGTTCATACAGATGGCGGTTTAGATATATACATGTTAATACAGATGGCGGTGTAGATATTTCCATGTTCGTACAGATGGCGGTGTAGATATTTCCATGTTCATAGAGATGGTGGTGTAGATATTTACATGTTTATGCAGATAGCGGTGTAGATATTTCCATGTTCATACAGATGGTGGTGTAGGTATTTCCATGTTTATAGAGATGGCGGTGTAGATATTTCCATGTTTATAGAGATAGTGGTGTAGTTATTTCCAAGTTTATAGAGACAGCGTTGTAGATACTTCCGTGTTTATACAGATAGCGGTGTAGATATTTCCCTTTTTATACAGATAACAGTGTAGATATTTCCATGTATATAGAGATAGTGGTGTAGATAATTTCAATTTTATACAGATAGCAGTGTAGATATTTCCAAGTTCATACAGATTGCGGTGTAGATATTTCCACGTTTATAGAGATGGCATTGTTGATGTTTCCATGTTCATACAGATGGCGGTGTAGATATTTCCATGTTTTTAGAGATGGCGGTGTAGATATTTTCATGTTTACACAGACAGAGGTATAGATATTTCCATGTTTATACAGATGGTGGTGTAGATATTTCCATGTATATAGAGATGGCGGTCTAGATATTTCCATGTTTACAGAGATAGTGGTGTAGTTATTTCCAAGTTTATGGAGACAGCGTTGTAGATATTTCCATGTTCATACAGATAGCGGTGCAGATATTTCCATGTTCATACCAATAGCGGTGTAGACATTTCCATGTTCATACATTTATCGGTGTAGATATTTCCATGTTCATACAGATGGCGGTGAAGGTATTTCCATGTTCATACAGATGGCGGTGTAGATATTTACATGTTTGTACGGATGGCAGTGTAGATATTTCCATGTTCATACAGGTGGCGGTGTAGATATTTCCATGTTTATACAGATAGCAGTGTAGTTATTTCCATGTTTATAGGGACAGCTGTGTAGATATTTCCATTGATATACAGATAGCTGTGTAGATATTTGCGTGTTCATACAGATAGCAGTGTAGATAATTCCATGTTCGTACAGATAGCGGTGTAGATATTTCCATGTTCATAGAGATAGCGGTGTAGATATTTCCATGTTCATACAGATAACGGTGTAGATATTTCCATGTTCATGCGGATAGCGGTGTAGCTATTTCCATGTTCATACAGTTAGCGGTGTAGATATTTCCATGTTCATACATATGGCGCTGTAGATATTTACATGTTCATACAGATAGCAGTGTAGATATTTCCATGTTCATACAGATAGCGGTGTAGATATTTCCATGTTCATAGAGATAGCGGTGTAGATATTTCCATGTTCATACAGATAACGGTGTAGATATTTCCATGTTCATACCGATAGCTGTGTAGATATTTCCATGTTCATACAGTTAGCGGTGTAGATATTTCCATGTTCATACATATGGCGCTGTAGATATTTACATGTTCATACAGATGGCGGTATAGATATTTCCATGTTCGTTCAGATGGCGGTGTAGATATTTCCGTGTTCATAGAGATGGCGGTGTAGATATTTCCATATTTATGCAGATAGCGGTATAGATATTTCCATGTTTGTACAGATGGTGGTGTAGATATTTCCATGTTTATAGAGATGGCGGTCTAGATATATCCATGTTTACAGAGATAGTGGTGTAGTTATTTCCAAGTTTATAGAGACAGTGTTGTAGATATTTCCATGTTTATACAGATAGCGGTGTAGATATTTAAATGTTTATACAGATAGCAGTGTAGATATTTCCATGTTTATAGAGATAGTGGTGTAGATAATTTCAATTTTATACAGAGAGCAGTGTAGATATTTCCAAGTTCATACAGATAGCGGTGTAGATATTTCCACGTTTATAGAGATGGCGGTGTAGATATTTCCATGTTCATACAGAGGACGGTGTAGATATTTCCATGTTTATAGTGATGGCGGTGTAGATATTTTCATGTTTACACAGATGGCGGTGTAGATAATTCCATGTTTACACGGATAGCGGTGTAGACATTTCCATGTTTACACAGACAGCGGTGCGGATATTTCCATGTTTATTCAGATAGCGGTGCGGATATTTCCATGTTTATACAGATAGCGGTGTAGATATTTCCATCTTAATACAGATGGCGGTGTAGATATGTCCATGTTTGTACAGATGGTGGTGTAGATATTTCCACGTTCATGAAGATGGCGGTGTAGATATTTCGAAGTTTATAGAGATATCGCTGTAGTTATTTCCATATTTATAGAGAAATCTATGTATCTATTTCCATGTATATGCAGATAGCTGTGTAGATATTTCCATTTTCATGTACAAAGCGGTGTAGATATGTCCATGTTCATACTGTTAGCGGTGTAGATATTTCCATGTTCATACAAATGGCGGTGTAGATATTTACACGTTCATACAGATGGCAGTGTAGATATTTCCATGTTCGTACGGATGGCAGTGTAGATATTTCCATATTCATACAGCTAGAGGTGTAGATATTTCCATGTTTATACAGATAGCAGTGTAGTTATTTCCATGTTTATAGAGATAGCAGTGTAGATACTTCCATTGATATATAGATAGCTGTGTAGATATGTGCATGTTCATACAGATAGCGGTGTCGATATTTCCATTTTTGTACAGATAGCGGTGTAGATATTTCCATGTTCATAAAGATAGCGGTGTAGACATTTCCATGTTCATACAGATAACGGTGTAGACATTTCCATGTTCATACAGATAGCGGTGTAGATATTTCCATGTTCATACAGTTAGCGGTGTAGATATTTCCATGTTCATACAGATGTCGGTGTAGATATTTACATGTTCATACAGATGGCGGTGTAGATATTTCCATGTTCGTACAGATGGCGGTGTAGATATTTCCATGTTCATAGAGATGGTGGTGTAGATATTTCCATGTTTATGCAGATAGCGGTGTAGATATTTCCATGTTTATACAGATGGTGGTGTAGGTATTTCCATGTTTATAGAGATGGCGGTGTATATATTTCCATGTTTATAGAGATAGTGGTGTAGTTATTTCCAAGTTTATAGAGACAGCGTTGTAGATATTTCCGTGTTTATACAGATCGCGGTGAAGTTATTTCCATGTTTATACAGATAGCGGTGTAGGTATTTCCATTTTTATACAGATAACAGTGTAGATATTTCCATGTATATAGAGATAGTGGTGTAGATAATTTCAATTTTATACAGATAGCAGTGTAGATATTTCCAAGTTCATACAGATTGCGGTGTAGATATTTCCACGTTTATAGAGATGGCATTGTTGATATTTCCATGTTCATACCCATGGCGGCGTAGATATTTCCATGTTTATAGGGATAGCGGTGTAGATATTTTCATGTTTACACAGATTGCAGTGTAGATATTTCCATGTTTACACGGATAGCGGTGTAGACATTTCCATGTTTACACAGATAGCGGTGTGGATATTTCCATGTTTATGCAGATAGCAGTGTAGATATTTCCATATTTATACAGATAGCGGTGCGGATATTTCCATGTTTATTCAGATATCGGTGCGGATATTTCCATGTTTATACAGATAGTTGGGCAGATATTTCCATGTTTATACAGATAGCGGTGTAGATATTTGCATCTTAATACAGATGGCGGTGTAGATATGTCCATGTTCGTACAGATGGCGGTGTAGATATTTCCATGTTCATACAGATGGCGCTGTAGATATTTCGAAGTTTTTAGAGATAGCGCTGTAGTTATTTCCATATTTATAGAGAAATCGGTGTAG
Organism: Gorilla gorilla gorilla; assembly: GCF_029281585.2. Classification (NCBI taxonomy): domain Eukaryota; kingdom Metazoa; phylum Chordata; class Mammalia; order Primates; family Hominidae; genus Gorilla; species Gorilla gorilla. The sequence continues at coordinate 13,199,391 of NC_073235.2, read as the reverse complement.
ATATTTCCATGTATATTCAGATAGCTGTGTAGATATTTCCATATTCATGCAGATAGCGGTGTAGATATTTCCATGTTCATCCAGATGCCGGTGTACATATATCCATGTTCATACAGCTGGCGGTGAAGATATTTCCATGTTCATACAGTTGGCGGTGTAGATATTTCCATGTTTATATAGATAGCAGTGTAGTTATTTCCATGTTTATAGAGATAGCAGTGTGGATATTTCCATTGATATACAGATAGCTGTATAGATATTTGCATGTTTATACACATATCGGTTTAGATATTTCCATGTTCGTACAGATAGCGGTGTAGATATTTCCATGTTCATACAGACATCGGTGTAGATATTTCCATGTTCATACAGATAGCGGTGTAGATATTTCCATGTTCATACAGTTAGCGGTGTAGATATTTCCATGTTCATACAGATGGCGGTGTAGATATTTACATGTTCATCCAAATGGCGGTGTAGATATTTCCATGTTCGTACAGATGGCGGTGTAGATATTTCCAAGTTCATAGAGATGGCGGTGTAGATATTTCCATGTTTATGCAGATAGCGGTATAGATATTTCCATGTTTATACAGGTGGTGTTGTAGACGTTTCCATGTTTATAGAGATGGCGGTCTAGACATTTCCATGTTTAGAGATACTGGTGTAGTTATTTCCAAGTTTATAGAGACAGCGTTGTAGATATTTCCATGTTTATATAGATAGCGGTGAATATATTTCCATGTTTATACAGATAGCGGTGTAGATATTTCCATGTTTATACAGATAGTAGTGTAGATATTTCCATGTTTATAGAGATAGTGGTGTAGATATTTTCAATTTTATACAGATAGCAGTGTAGATGTTTCCAAGTTCATACAGATAGCAGTGTAGTTATTTACATGTTCATACAGATGGACGTGTAGATATTTCCATGTTCGTACGGATGACAGTGTAGATATTTCCATGTTCATGCAGATAGCAGTGTAGTTATTTCCATGTTTATAGAGATAGTGGTGTAGATAATTTCAATTTTATACAGATAGCTGTGTAGATATTTGCATGTTCATACTGATAGCGGTGTAGATATTTCCATGTTCATACAGATAGCGGTGTAGATATTTCCATGTTCATGCAGATAGCGGTGTAGATATTTCCATGTTCATACCAATAGCGGTGTAGATATTTCCATGTCCATACAGTTAGCGTTGTAGATATTTCCATGTTCATACAGATGGCGGTGTAGATATTTACATGTTCATGCAGATGGCGGTGTACATATTTCCATGTTCGTACGGATGGCAGTGTAGTTATTTCCATGTTCATACAGGTGGCGGTGTAGATATTTCCATGTTTGTACAGATAGCAGTGTAGTTATTTTCATGTTTATAGAGATAGCAGTGTAGATATTTCTATTGATATACAGATAGCTGTGTAGATATTTGCATGTTCAGACAGATAGCGGTGTAGATATTTCCATGTTCGTACAGATAGCGGTGTAGATATTTCCATGTTCGTACAGATAGCGGTGTAGATATTTCCATGTTTATACAGATAGCGGTGTAGATATTTCCATGTTCATACATATAGCGGTGTAGATATTTCCATGTTCATACAGTTAGCGGTGTAGATATTTCCATCTTCATCCAGATGGCGGTGTAGATATTTACAGGTTCATACAGATGGAGGTGTAGATATTTCCATGTTCAAACAGATGGCGGTGTAGATATTTCCACGTTCGTACAGATGGTGGTGTAGATATTTCCATGTTCATAGAGATGGCGGTGTAGATATTTACATGTTCTTACAGATGGCGGTGTAGATATTTCCATGTTCGTACAGATGGCAGTGTAGATATTTCCACGTTCGTACAGATGGAGGTGTAGATATTTCCATGTTCATAGAGATGGCGGAGTAGATATTTCCATGTTTATGCAGGTAGCGGTATAGATATTTCCATGTTTATACAGATGGTGGTGTGGATATTTCCATGTTTATAGAGATGGCGGTCTAGATATTTCCATGTTTCTACAGATAGCGGTGTAGATATTTCCATGTTTATACAGATAGCAGTGTAGATATTTCCATGTTTATAGGGATAGTGGTGTAGATAATTTCAATTTTATACCGAGAACAGTGTAGATACTTCCAAGTTCATACAGATAGCGATGTAGATATTTCCACGTTTATAGAGATGGCGGTGTAGATATTTCCATGTTCATACAGATGGCAGTGTAGATATTTCCATGTTCATACAAATGGCAGTGTAGATATTTCCATGTTCATAGAGATTGCGGTGTAGATATTTCCATGTTCATACAAATGGCGGTGTAGATATTTCCATGTTCATAGAGATGGCGGTGTAGATTTTTCCATGTTTATACAGATAGCAGTGTAGTTATTTCCATGTTTATAGAGATAGCAGTGTAGATATTTCCATTGATATACACATAGCTGTGTAGATATTTGCATGTTCATACAGATAGCGGTGTAGATATTTCCATCTTCGTACAGATAGTGGTGTAGATATTTCCATGTTCATACAGATAGCGGTGTAGATATTTCCATGTTCATACACATGGCGGTGTAGATATTTCCATGTTCATAGAGATGGCTGTGTAGATATTTCCATGTTCATACAGATGGCGGTGTAGATATTTCCATGTTTATAGAGATGGCGGTCTAGATATTTCCATGTTTATAGAGATAGTGGTGTGGTTATTTCCAAGTTTATAGAGACAGTGTTGTAGATATTTCCATGTTTATACAGATAGGGGTGAACTTATTTCCATGTTTATACAGATAGCGGTGTAGATATTTTCATGTTTATACAGATAACAGTGTAGATATTTCAATGTTTATAGAGATAGTGGTGTAGATAATTTCAATTTTATACAGATAGCAGTGTAGATATTTCCAAGTTCATACAGATAGCGGGGTAGATATTTCCACGTTTATACAGATGGCGGTGCCGGTATTTCCATGTTCATACAGATGGCGGTGTAGATATTTCCATGTTTATAGAGATGGCGGTGTAGATATTTCCATGTTTACACAGATGTCGGTGTAGATATTTCCATGTTTACACAGATAGCGGTGTAGACATTTCCATGTTTACACAGATAGCGGTATGGATATTTCCTTGTTTATGCAGATAGCGGTGTAGATATTTCCATGTTTATACAGATAGCGGTGCGGATATTTCCATGTTTATACAGATAGTTGGGCAAATATTTCCATGTTTATACAGATAGCGGTGTAGATATTTCAATCTTAATACAGATGGCGGTGTAGATATGTCCATGTTCGTACAGATGGCGGTGTAGATATTTGCATGTTCATACAGATAGCGGTGTAGATATTTCCATGTTCACACAGATAGCGGTGTAGATATTTCCATGTTCATACAGTTAGCAGTGTAGATATTTCCATGTTCATGCAGATAGCGGTGTAGATATTTCCATGTTCATCCTGTTGCCGGTGTAGATGTATCCATGTTCATACAGATGGCGGTGAAGATATTTCCATGTTCATACAGATGGCGGTGTAGATATTTCCATGTTCATACACATGGCAGTGTAGATATTTCCATGTTCATAGAGATGGTGGTGTAGATATTTCCATGTTCATACAAATGGCGGTGTAGATATTTCCTTGTTCATAGAGATGGCGGTGTAGATATTTCCATGTTTGTACAGATAGCAGTGTAGTTATTTCCATGTTTATAGAGATAGCAGTGTAGATATTTCCGTTGATATACAGATAGCTGTGTAGATATTTCCATGTTCATACAGATAGCGGTGCAGATATTTCCACGTTCATACAGATAGCTGTGTAGATATTTCCATGTTCATACAGATAGCGGTGTATTTATTTCCATGTTCATACAGTTAGCGGTGTAGATATTTCCATGTTCATACAGATGGCGGTGTAGATATTTCCATGTTCATACAGATGGCGGTGTAGATATTTACATGTTCATACAGATGGCGGTGTAGATATTTCCATGTTCATACGGATGGCGGTGTAGTTATTTCCATGTTCATACAGGTGGCGGTGTAGATATTTCCATGTTCATACAGATAGCAGTGTAGTTATTTCAATGTTTATAGAGATAGCAATGTAGATATTTCCATTGATATACATATAGCTGTGTAGATATTTCCATGTTCATACATATAGCGGTGTAGATATTGCCATGTTCATACCGATAGAGCTGTAGATATTTCCAAGTTCATACAGATAGCGGTGTAGATATTTCCATGTTCATACCGATAACGGTGTAGATATTTCCATGTTCATACAGATGGCGGTGTAGATATTTCCATGTTTTTAGAGATGGCGGTGTAGATATTTTCATGTTTACACAGATGGCGGTGGAGATACTTCCATGTTTACACAGATAGCGTTGTAGACATTTCCATGTTTACACAGATAGCGGTGTGTATATTTCCATGTTTATGCAGATAGCGGTGTAGATATTTCCATGTTTATACAGATAGCGGTGCGGATATTTCCATGTTTATACAGATATTTGGGCAGATATTTCCATGTTTATACAGATAGCGGTGTAGATATTTCAATCTTAATACAGATGGCGGTGTAGATATGTCTATGTTCGTACAGATGGCAGTGTAGATATTTGCATGTTCATAGGGATGGCGTTGTAGATATTTCCATGTTTATAGAGATAGTGGTGTAGTTATTTCCAAATTTATAGAGAAATCTGTGTAGGTATTTCCATGTATATGCAGATAGTTGTGTAGATTTTTCCATGTTCATGCACATAGCGGTGTAGATATTTCCATGTCCATCCAGATGCCGGTGTAGATTTATCCATGTTCATACAGATGGCGGTGAAGATATTTCCATGTTCATACAGATGGCGGTGTAGATATTTCCATGTTCATACACATGGCGGTGTAGATATATCCATGTTCATAGATATGGCGCTGTAGATATTTCCATGTTCATACAAATGGCGGTGTAGATATTTCCATATTCATAGAGATGGCGGTGTAGATATTTCCATGTTTATACAGATAGCAGTGTAGATATTTCCATGTTTATAGAGAGAGCAGTGTAGATATTTCCATTGATATACAGATAGCTGTGTAGATATTTGCATGTTCATACTGAAAGCGGTGTAGATATTTCCATGTTAATACTGATAGCGGTGAAGATATTTCCATGTTCATACTGTTAGCGGTGTAGATATTTCCATGTTCATACAGATGGCGGTGTAGATATTTCCATGTTCATTCAGATGGCCGTGTAGATATTTCCATGTTCATACAGATGGCGGTGTAGATATTTCCATGTTCGTACGGATGGCAGTGTAGATATTTCCATGTTCATACAGGTGGCGGTGTAGATATTCCCCTGTTTTTACAGATAGCTGTGTAGTTATTTCCGTGTTTATAGAGATAGCATGGTAGATATTTCCATTGATATACAGATAGCTGTGTAGATATTTGCATGTTCATACTGATAGCGGTGTAGATATTTCCCTGTTCATACAGATAGCGGTGTAGATATTTCCATGTTCATACACATAGCGGTGTAGATATTTGCAAGTTCATACAGATAGCGGTGTAGATATTTCCATGTTCTCACAGATAGCGATGTAGATATTTCCATGTTCATACAGTTAGCGGTGTTGTTATTTCCATGTTCATGCAGATTGCGGTGTAGATATTTCCATGTTCATCCAGATGCCGGTGTAGATATATCCGTGTTCGTACAGATGGCGGTGAAGATATTTCCATGTTCATACAGATGGCGGTGTAGATATTTCCATGTTCATACACATGGCGGTGTAGATATTTCCATGTTCATAGAGATGGCGGTGTAGATATTTCCATGTTCATACAAATGGCGGTGTAGATATTTCCATGTTCATAGAGATGGCGGTGTAGATATTTCCATGTTTGTACAGATAGCAGAGTAGTTATTTCCATGTTTATAGAGATAGCAGTGTCGATATTTCCCTTGATATACAGATAGCTGTGTAGATATTTCCATGTTCATACAGAGAGCGGTGCAGATATTTCCATGTTCATACAGATAGCTGTGTAGATATTTCCATGTTCATACAGATAGCGGTGTAGATATTTCCATGTTCATACAGATGGCGGTGTAGATATTTCCATGTTCATACAGATGGCGGTGTAGATATTTACATGTTCATACAGATGGCGATGTAGTTATTTCCATGTTTATAGAGATAGCAGTGTAGATATTTCCATTGATATACCGATAGCTGTGTAGATATTTCCATGTTCATACCAATAGCGGTGTAGACATTTCCATGTTCATACAGTTAGCGGTGTAGATATTTCCATGTTCATAGAGATAGCTGTGTAGATATTTCCATGTTCATACAGTTAGCGGTGTAGATATTTCCATGTTCATACAGATGGCGGTGTAGATATTTCCATGTTCATACAGATAACGGTGTAGATATTTCCATGTTCATTCAGATAGCGGTTTAGATATTTCCATGTTCATACAGTTAGCGGTGTAGATATTTCCATGTTCATACAGATGGCGGTGTAGATATTTACATGTTAATACAGATGGCGGTGTAGACATTTCCATGTTCGTACAGATGGCGGTGTAGATATTTCGAAGTTTATAGAGATAGCGCTGTAGTTATTTCCATATTTATAGAGAAATTGGTGTAGATATTTCTATGTATATTCAGATAGCTGTGTAGATATTTCCATGTTCATGCAGATAGCGGTGTAGATATTTCCATGTTCATCCAGATGCCGGTGTACATATATCCATGTTCATACAGATGGCGGTGAAGATATTTCCATGTTCATACAGATGGTGGTGTAGGTATTTCCATGTTCATACAAATGGCGGTGTAGATATTTCCATGTTCATAGAGATGGTGGTGTAGATATTTCCAGGTTAATACAAATGGCGGTGTAGATATTTCCATGTTCATAGAGATGGCGGTGTAGGTATTTCCATGTTTATACAGATAGCAGTGTGGTTATTTCCATGTTTATAGAGATACCAGAGTGGATATCTCCATTGATATACAGATAGCTGTGTAGATATTTGCATGTTTATACAGATAGCGGTGTAGATATTTCCATGTTCATACAGATAGCGGTGTAGATATTTCCATGTTCATACAGATAGCGGTGTAGATATTTCTATGTTCATACAGTTAGCGGTGTAGATATTTCCATGTTCATACAGATGGCGGTGTAGGTATTTACATGTTCATACAGATGGCGGTGTAGATATTTCCATGTTCATACAGATAGCGGTGTAGATATTTCCATGTTCATACAGATAGCGGTCTAGATATTTCCATGTTCATAGATAGCGGTGTAGATATTTCCATGTTCATACCAATGGCGGTGTAGACACTTCCATGTTCATACAGTTAGCGGTGTAGATATTTCCATGTTCATACAGATAGCGGTGTAGATATTTCCAAGTTCATACAGATAGCGGTGTAGATATTTCCATGTTCATACAGATAGCGGTGTAGATATTTCCATGTTCATACAGATAGCGGTGTAGATAATTCCATGTTCATACAGTTAGCGGTGTCGATATTTCCATGTTCATACAGATGGCGGTGTAGATATTTACATGTTCATACAGATGGCGGAGTAGATATTTCCATGTTCATACAGATAGCGGTGTAGAGATTTCCATGTTCATACAGATAGCGGTGTAGATATTTCCATGTTCATAAAGAGAGCGGTGTAGATATTTCCATGTTCATACCAATAGCGGTGTAGACATTTCCATGTTCATAAAGTTAGCGGTGTAGATATTTCCATGTTCATACAGATAGCGGTGCAGATATTTCCATGTTCATACAGATTGCGGTGTAGATATTTCCATGTTCATTCAGATAGCGGTGTAGATATTTCCATGTTCATACAGATAACGGTGTAGATATTTCCATGCTCAGATAGCGGTGTAGATATTTCCATGTTCATACAGTTAGCGGTGTAGATATTTCCATGTTCATACAGATGGCGGTTTAGATATATACATGTTAATACAGATGGCGGTGTAGATATTTCCATGTTCGTACAGATGGCGGTGTAGATATTTCCATGTTCATAGAGATGGTGGTGTAGATATTTACATGTTTATGCAGATAGCGGTGTAGATATTTCCATGTTCATACAGATGGTGGTGTAGGTATTTCCATGTTTATAGAGATGGCGGTGTAGATATTTCCATGTTTATAGAGATAGTGGTGTAGTTATTTCCAAGTTTATAGAGACAGCGTTGTAGATATTTCCGTGTTTATACAGATAGCGGTGTAGATATTTCCCTTTTTATACAGATAACAGTGTAGATATTTCCATGTATATAGAGATAGTGGTGTAGATAATTTCAATTTTATACAGATAGCAGTGTAGATATTTCCAAGTTCATACAGATTGCGGTGTAGATATTTCCACGTTTATAGAGATGGCATTGTTGATATTTCCATGTTCATACAGATGGCGGTGTAGATATTTCCATGTTTTTAGAGATGGCGGTGTAGATATTTTCATGTTTACACAGACAGAGGTATAGATATTTCCATGTTTATACAGATGGTGGTGTAGATATTTCCATGTATATAGAGATGGCGGTCTAGATATTTCCATGTTTACAGAGATAGTGGTGTAGTTATTTCCAAGTTTATGGAGACAGCGTTGTAGATATTTCCATGTTCATACAGATAGCGGTGCAGATATTTCCATGTTCATACCAATAGCGGTGTAGACATTTCCATGTTCATACATTTATCGGTGTAGATATTTCCATGTTCATACAGATGGCGGTGAAGGTATTTCCATGTTCATACAGATGGCGGTGTAGATATTTACATGTTTGTACGGATGGCAGTGTAGATATTTCCATGTTCATACAGGTGGCGGTGTAGATATTTCCATGTTTATACAGATAGCAGTGTAGTTATTTCCATGTTTATAGGGACAGCTGTGTAGATATTTCCATTGATATACAGATAGCTGTGTAGATATTTGCGTGTTCATACAGATAGCAGTGTAGATAATTCCATGTTCGTACAGATAGCGGTGTAGATATTTCCATGTTCATAGAGATAGCGGTGTAGATATTTCCATGTTCATACAGATAACGGTGTAGATATTTCCATGTTCATGCGGATAGCGGTGTAGCTATTTCCATGTTCATACAGTTAGCGGTGTAGATATTTCCATGTTCATACATATGGCGCTGTAGATATTTACATGTTCATACAGATAGCAGTGTAGATATTTCCATGTTCATACAGATAGCGGTGTAGATATTTCCATGTTCATAGAGATAGCGGTGTAGATATTTCCATGTTCATACAGATAACGGTGTAGATATTTCCATGTTCATACCGATAGCGGTGTAGATATTTCCATGTTCATACAGTTAGCGGTGTAGATATTTCCATGTTCATACATATGGCGCTGTAGATATTTACATGTTCATACAGATGGCGGTATAGATATTTCCATGTTCGTTCAGATGGCGGTGTAGATATTTCCGTGTTCATAGAGATGGCGGTGTAGATATTTCCATATTTATGCAGATAGCGGTATAGATATTTCCATGTTTGTACAGATGGTGGTGTAGATATTTCCATGTTTATAGAGATGGCGGTCTAGATATATCCATGTTTACAGAGATAGTGGTGTAGTTATTTCCAAGTTTATAGAGACAGTGTTGTAGATATTTCCATGTTTATACAGATAGCGGTGTAGATATTTAAATGTTTATACAGATAGCAGTGTAGATATTTCCATGTTTATAGAGATAGTGGTGTAGATAATTTCAATTTTATACAGAGAGCAGTGTAGATATTTCCAAGTTCATACAGATAGCGGTGTAGATATTTCCACGTTTATAGAGATGGCGGTGTAGATATTTCCATGTTCATACAGAGGACGGTGTAGATATTTCCATGTTTATAGTGATGGCGGTGTAGATATTTTCATGTTTACACAGATGGCGGTGTAGATAATTCCATGTTTACACGGATAGCGGTGTAGACATTTCCATGTTTACACAGACAGCGGTGCGGATATTTCCATGTTTATTCAGATAGCGGTGCGGATATTTCCATGTTTATACAGATAGCGGTGTAGATATTTCCATCTTAATACAGATGGCGGTGTAGATATGTCCATGTTTGTACAGATGGTGGTGTAGATATTTCCACGTTCATGAAGATGGCGGTGTAGATATTTCGAAGTTTATAGAGATATCGCTGTAGTTATTTCCATATTTATAGAGAAATCTATGTATCTATTTCCATGTATATGCAGATAGCTGTGTAGATATTTCCATTTTCATGTACAAAGCGGTGTAGATATGTCCATGTTCATACTGTTAGCGGTGTAGATATTTCCATGTTCATACAAATGGCGGTGTAGATATTTACACGTTCATACAGATGGCAGTGTAGATATTTCCATGTTCGTACGGATGGCAGTGTAGATATTTCCATATTCATACAGCTAGAGGTGTAGATATTTCCATGTTTATACAGATAGCAGTGTAGTTATTTCCATGTTTATAGAGATAGCAGTGTAGATACTTCCATTGATATATAGATAGCTGTGTAGATATGTGCATGTTCATACAGATAGCGGTGTCGATATTTCCATTTTTGTACAGATAGCGGTGTAGATATTTCCATGTTCATAAAGATAGCGGTGTAGACATTTCCATGTTCATACAGATAACGGTGTAGACATTTCCATGTTCATACAGATAGCGGTGTAGATATTTCCATGTTCATACAGTTAGCGGTGTAGATATTTCCATGTTCATACAGATGTCGGTGTAGATATTTACATGTTCATACAGATGGCGGTGTAGATATTTCCATGTTCGTACAGATGGCGGTGTAGATATTTCCATGTTCATAGAGATGGTGGTGTAGATATTTCCATGTTTATGCAGATAGCGGTGTAGATATTTCCATGTTTATACAGATGGTGGTGTAGGTATTTCCATGTTTATAGAGATGGCGGTGTATATATTTCCATGTTTATAGAGATAGTGGTGTAGTTATTTCCAAGTTTATAGAGACAGCGTTGTAGATATTTCCGTGTTTATACAGATCGCGGTGAAGTTATTTCCATGTTTATACAGATAGCGGTGTAGGTATTTCCATTTTTATACAGATAACAGTGTAGATATTTCCATGTATATAGAGATAGTGGTGTAGATAATTTCAATTTTATACAGATAGCAGTGTAGATATTTCCAAGTTCATACAGATTGCGGTGTAGATATTTCCACGTTTATAGAGATGGCATTGTTGATATTTCCATGTTCATACCCATGGCGGCGTAGATATTTCCATGTTTATAGGGATAGCGGTGTAGATATTTTCATGTTTACACAGATTGCAGTGTAGATATTTCCATGTTTACACGGATAGCGGTGTAGACATTTCCATGTTTACACAGATAGCGGTGTGGATATTTCCATGTTTATGCAGATAGCAGTGTAGATATTTCCATATTTATACAGATATCGGTGCGGATATTTCCATGTTTATTCAGATATCGGTGCGGATATTTCCATGTTTATACAGATAGTTGGGCAGATATTTCCATGTTTATACAGATAGCGGTGTAGATATTTGCATCTTAATACAGATGGCGGTGTAGATATGTCCATGTTCGTACAGATGGCGGTGTAGATATTTCCATGTTCATACAGATGGCGCTGTAGATATTTCGAAGTTTTTAGAGATAGCGCTGTAGTTATTTCCATATTTATAGAGAAATCGGTGTAGATATTTCCATGTATATTCAGATAGCTGTGTAGATATTTCCATATTCATGCAGATAGCGGTGTAGATATTTCCATGTTCATCCAGATGCCGGTGTACATATATCCATGTTCATACAGCTGGCGGTGAAGATATTTCCATGTTCATACAGTTGGCGGTGTAGATATTTCCATGTTTATATAGATAGCAGTGTAGTTATTTCCATGTTTATAGAGATAGCAGTGTGGATATTTCCATTGATATACAGATAGCTGTATAGATATTTGCATGTTTATACACATATCGGTTTAGATATTTCCATGTTCGTACAGATAGCGGTGTAGATATTTCCATGTTCATACAGACATCGGTGTAGATATTTCCATGTTCATACAGATAGCGGTGTAGATATTTCCATGTTCATACAGTTAGCGGTGTAGATATTTCCATGTTCATACAGATGGCGGTGTAGATATTTACATGTTCATCCAAATGGCGGTGTAGATATTTCCATGTTCGTACAGATGGCGGTGTAGATATTTCCAAGTTCATAGAGATGGCGGTGTAGATATTTCCATGTTTATGCAGATAGCGGTATAGATATTTCCATGTTTATACAGGTGGTGTTGTAGACGTTTCCATGTTTATAGAGATGGCGGTCTAGACATTTCCATGTTTAGAGATACTGGTGTAGTTATTTCCAAGTTTATAGAGACAGCGTTGTAGATATTTCCATGTTTATATAGATAGCGGTGAAGATATTTCCATGTTTATACAGATAGCGGTGTAGATATTTCCATGTTTATACAGATAGTAGTGTAGATATTTCCATGTTTATAGAGATAGTGGTGTAGATATTTTCAATTTTATACAGATAGCAGTGTAGATGTTTCCAAGTTCATACAGATAGCAGTGTAGTTATTTACATGTTCATACAGATGGACGTGTAGATATTTCCATGTTCGTACGGATGACAGTGTAGATATTTCCATGTTCATGCAGATAGCAGTGTAGTTATTTCCATGTTTATAGAGATAGTGGTGTAGATAATTTCAATTTTATACAGATAGCTGTGTAGATATTTGCATGTTCATACTGATAGCGGTGTAGATATTTCCATGTTCATACAGATAGCGGTGTAGATATTTCCATGTTCATGCAGATAGCGGTGTAGATATTTCCATGTTCATACCAATAGCGGTGTAGATATTTCCATGTCCATACAGTTAGCGTTGTAGATATTTCCATGTTCATACAGATGGCGGTGTAGATATTTACATGTTCATGCAGATGGCGGTGTACATATTTCCATGTTCGTACGGATGGCAGTGTAGTTATTTCCATGTTCATACAGGTGGCGGTGTAGATATTTCCATGTTTGTACAGATAGCAGTGTAGTTATTTTCATGTTTATAGAGATAGCAGTGTAGATATTTCTATTGATATACAGATAGCTGTGTAGATATTTGCATGTTCAGACAGATAGCGGTGTAGATATTTCCATGTTCGTACAGATAGCGGTGTAGATATTTCCATGTTCGTACAGATAGCGGTGTAGATATTTCCATGTTTATACAGATAGCGGTGTAGATATTTCCATGTTCATACATATAGCGGTGTAGATATTTCCATGTTCATACAGTTAGCGGTGTAGATATTTCCATCTTCATCCAGATGGCGGTGTAGATATTTACAGGTTCATACAGATGGAGGTGTAGATATTTCCATGTTCAAACAGATGGCGGTGTAGATATTTCCACGTTCGTACAGATGGTGGTGTAGATATTTCCATGTTCATAGAGATGGCGGTGTAGATATTTACATGTTCTTACAGATGGCGGTGTAGATATTTCCATGTTCGTACAGATGGCAGTGTAGATATTTCCACGTTCGTACAGATGGAGGTGTAGATATTTCCATGTTCATAGAGATGGCGGAGAAGATATTTCCATGTTTATGCAGGTAGCGGTATAGATATTTCCATGTTTATACAGATGGTGGTGTGGATATTTCCATGTTTATAGAGATGGCGGTCTAGATATTTCCATGTTTCTACAGATAGCGGTGTAGATATTTCCATGTTTATACAGATAGCAGTGTAGATATTTCCATGTTTATAGGGATAGTGGTGTAGATAATTTCAATTTTATACCGAGAACAGTGTAGATACTTCCAAGTTCATACAGATAGCGATGTAGATATTTCCACGTTTATAGAGATGGCGGTGTAGATATTTCCATGTTCATACAGATGGCAGTGTAGATATTTCCATGTTCATACAAATGGCAGTGTAGATATTTCCATGTTCATAGAGATTGCGGTGTAGATATTTCCATGTTCATACAAATGGCGGTGTAGATATTTCCATGTTCATAGAGATGGCGGTGTAGATTTTTCCATGTTTATACAGATAGCAGTGTAGTTATTTCCATGTTTATAGAGATAGCAGTGTAGATATTTCCATTGATATACACATAGCTGTGTAGATATTTGCATGTTCATACAGATAGCGGTGTAGATATTTCCATCTTCGTACAGATAGTGGTGTAGATATTTCCATGTTCATACAGATAGCGGTGTAGATATTTCCATGTTCATACACATGGCGGTGTAGATATTTCCATGTTCATAGAGATGGCTGTGTAGATATTTCCATGTTCATACAGATGGCGGTGTAGATATTTCCATGTTTATAGAGATGGCGGTCTAGATATTTCCATGTTTATAGAGATAGTGGTGTGGTTATTTCCAAGTTTATAGAGACAGTGTTGTAGATATTTCCATGTTTATACAGATAGGGGTGAACTTATTTCCATGTTTATACAGATAGCGGTGTAGATATTTTCATGTTTATACAGATAACAGTGTAGATATTTCAATGTTTATAGAGATAGTGGTGTAGATAATTTCAATTTTATACAGATAGCAGTGTAGATATTTCCAAGTTCATACAGATAGCGGGGTAGATATTTCCACGTTTATAGAGATGGCGGTGCCGGTATTTCCATGTTCATACAGATGGCGGTGTAGATATTTCCATGTTTATAGAGATGGCGGTGTAGATATTTCCATGTTTACACAGATGTCGGTGTAGATATTTCCATGTTTACACAGATAGCGGTGTAGACATTTCCATGTTTACACAGATAGCGGTATGGATATTTCCTTGTTTATGCAGATAGCGGTGTAGATATTTCCATGTTTATACAGATAGCGGTGCGGATATTTCCATGTTTATACAGATAGTTGGGCAAATATTTCCATGTTTATACAGATAGCGGTGTAGATATTTCAATCTTAATACAGATGGCGGTGTAGATATGTCCATGTTCGTACAGATGGCGGTGTAGATATTTGCATGTTCATACAGATAGCGGTGTAGATATTTCCATGTTCACACAGATAGCGGTGTAGATATTTCCATGTTCATACAGTTAGCAGTGTAGATATTTCCATGTTCATGCAGATAGCGGTGTAGATATTTCCATGTTCATCCTGTTGCCGGTGTAGATGTATCCATGTTCATACAGATGGCGGTGAAGATATTTCCATGTTCATACAGATGGCGGTGTAGATATTTCCATGTTCATACACATGGCAGTGTAGATATTTCCATGTTCATAGAGATGGTGGTGTAGATATTTCCATGTTCATACAAATGGCGGTGTAGATATTTCCTTGTTCATAGAGATGGCGGTGTAGATATTTCCATGTTTGTACAGATAGCAGTGTAGTTATTTCCATGTTTATAGAGATAGCAGTGTAGATATTTCCGTTGATATACAGATAGCTGTGTAGATATTTCCATGTTCATACAGATAGCGGTGCAGATATTTCCACGTTCATACAGATAGCTGTGTAGATATTTCCATGTTCATACAGATAGCGGTGTATTTATTTCCATGTTCATACAGTTAGCGGTGTAGATATTTCCATGTTCATACAGATGGCGGTGTAGATATTTCCATGTTCATACAGATGGCGGTGTAGATATTTCGAAGTTTATAGAGATAGCGCTGTAGTTATTTCCATATTTATAGAGAAATCTGTGTAGGTATTTCCATGTATATGCAGGTAGCTGTGTAGATATTTCCATGTTCATGCAGATAGCCGTGTGGATATTTCCATGCTCATCCAGATGCCGGTGTAGATATATCCATGCTCATACAGATGGCGGTGAAGGTATTTCCATGTTCATAGAGATGGCTCTGTAGATATTTCCAAGTTCATACAAATGGCGGTGTAGATATTTCCATGTTTATACAGATGGTGGTGTAGGTATTTCTTTGTTCCTACATATAGCGGTGTAGATATTTCCATGTTCATACAGTTAGCGGTGTAGATATTTCCATGTTCATACAGGTGGCGGTGTAGATATTTACATGTTCATACAGATGGCGGTGTAGATATTTCCATGTTCATGCGGATGGCAGAGTAGATATTTCCATGTTCATACAGGTGGCGGTGTAGATATTTCCATGTTTATACAGATAGCAGTGTAGATATTTCCATGTTTATAGAGATAGTGGTGTAGATAATTTCACTTTTATACAGGTAGCAGTGTAGATATTTCCACGTTTATAGAGATGGTGGTGTAGATATTTCCATGTCCATACAGATGGCGGTGTAGATATTTCCATGTTTATAGAGATGACGGTGTAGATATTTTCATGTTTACACAGATAGCGGGGTAGACATTTCCATGTTTACACAGATAGCGCTGTGGATATTTCCATGTTTATGCTGATAGCGGTGCAGATATTTCCATGTTTATACAGATAGCGGTGCGGTTATTTCCATGTTTATACAGATGGTGGTGCAGATATTTCCATGTTTATACAGATAGCAGTGTAGATATTTCCATCTTAATACAGATGGCGGTGTAGATAAGTCCATGTTTGTACAGATGGCGGTGTAGATATTTCCATGTTCATACAGATGGCGGTGTAGATATTTCAAAGTTTATAGAGATATCGCTGTAGTTATTTCCATATTTATTGAGAAATCTGTGTATCTATTTCCATGTATATGCAGATAGCTGTGTAGATATTTCCATTTTCATGCAGAAAGCGGTGCAGATATGTCCATGTTCATACTTTTAGCGGTGTAGATATTTCCATGTTCATACAGATGGCGGTGTAGATATTTACACGTTCATACAGATGGCAGTGTAGATATTTCCATGTTCGTACGGATGGCAGTGTAGTTATTTCCATGTTCATACAGGTGGCGGTGTAGATATTTCCATGTTTGTACAGATAGCAGTGTAGTTATTTTCATGTTTATAGAGATAGCAGTGTAGATATTTCTATTGATATACAGATAGCTGTGTAGATATTTGCATGTTCATACAGATAGCGGTGTAGATATTTCCATGTTCGTACAGATAGCGGTGTAGATATTTCCATGTTCGTACAGATAGCGGTGTAGATATTTCCTTGTTTATACAGATAGCGGTGTAGATATTTCCATGTTCATACAGATAGCGGTGTAGATATTTCCATGTTCATACAGTTAGCGGTGTAGATATTTCCATCTTCATCCAGATGGCGGTGTAGATATTTACAGGTTCATACAGATGGAGGTGTAGATATTTCCATGTTCGAACAGATGGCGGTGTAGATATTTCCACGTTCGTACAGATGGTGGTGTAGATATTTCCATGTTCATAGAGATGGCGGTGTAGATATTTACATGTTCTTACAGATGGCGGTGTAGATATTTCCATGTTCGTACAGATGGCAGTGTAGATATTTCCACGTTCGTACAGATGGAGGTGTAGATATTTCCATGTTCATAGAGATGGCGGAGTAGATATTTCAATGTTTATGCAGGTAGCGGTATAGATATTTCCATGTTTTTACAGATGGTGGTGTGGATATTTCCATGTTTATAGAGATGGCGGTCTAGATATTTCCATGTTTATACAGATAGCGGTGTAGATATTTCCATGTTTATACAGAAAGCAGTGTAGATATTTCCATGTTTATAGGGATAGTGGTGTAGATAATTTCAATTTTATACCGAGAACAGTGTAGATACTTCCAAATTCATACAGATAGCGATGTAGATATTTCCATATTCATACAGAGAGCAGTGTACATAATTCCATGTTCATACAGTTAGCTTTGTAGATATTTCCATGTTCATACAGATGGCGGTGTAGATATATACATGTTCATACAGATGGCGGTGTAGATATTTCCATGTTCATAAAGATAGCGGTGTAGATATTTCCATGTTCATACAGATAGCGGTGTAGATAATTCCATGTTCATACAGATAGTGGTGCAGATATTTCCATGTTCATACCAATAGCGGTGTAGACATTTCCACGTTCATACATTTAGCGGTGTAGATATTTCCATGTTCATACAGATGGCGGTGAAGATATTTCCATGTTCATACAGATGGCGGTGTAGATATTTCCATGTTTGTACGGATGGCAGTGTAGATATTTCCATGTTCACACGTGGCGGTGTAGATATTTCCATGTTCATACAGATAGCAGTGTAGATATTTCCATGTTTATAGAGACAGCTGTGTAGATATTTCCATTGATATACAGATAGCTGTGTAGATATTTGCATGTTCATACAGATAGCGGTGTTGTTATTTCCATGTTCATACAGATGGCGGAGTAGATATTTCGAAGTTTATAGAGATAGCGCTGTAGTTATTTCCATATTTATAGAGAAATCTGTGTAGATATTTCCATGTATATTCAGATAGCTGTGTAGATATTTCCATGTTCATGCAGATAGCGGTGTAGATATTTCCATGTTCATCCAGATGCCGGTGTACATATATCCATGTTCATACAGATGGCGGTGAAGATATTTCCATGTTCATACAGATGGCGGTGTAGGTATTTCCATGTTCATACAAATGGCGGTGTAGATATTTCCATGTTTATACAGATAGCAGTGTAGATATTTCCATGTTTATAGAGATACCAGTGTGGATATTTCCATTGATATACAGATAGCTGTGAAGATATTTGAATGTTCATACAGATAGCGGTGTAGATATTTCCATGTTCATCCAGATGCCGGTGTACATATATCCATGTTCAAACAGATGGCGGTGAAGATATTTCCATGTTCATACAGATGGCGGTGTAGGTATTTCCATGTTCATACAAATGGCGGTGTGTATATTTCCATGTTCATAGAGATGGTGGTGTAGATATTTCCAGGTTCATACAAATGGCGGTGTAGATATTTCCATGTTCATACAGATAGCGGTGTAGATAATTCCATGTTCATACAGTTAGCGGTGTAGATATTTCCATGTTCATACAGATGGCGGTGTAGATATTTACATGTTCATACAGTTGGCGGTGTAGATATTTCCATGTTCATACAGATAGCGGTGTAGATATTTCCATGTTCATACAGTTAGCGGTGTTGTTATTTCCATGTTCATACAGATGGCGGTGTAGATATTTACATGTTCATACAGATGGCGGTGTAGATATTTCCATGTTCATACAGATAGCGGTGTAGAGATTTCCATGTTCATACAGATGGCGGTGTAGATATTTCCATGTTCATAAAGAGAGCGGTGTAGATATTTCCATGTTCATACCAATAGCGGTGTAGACATTTCCATGTTCATACAGTTAGCGGTGTAGATATTTCCATGTTCATACAGATAGCGGTGTAGATATTTCCATGTTCATACAGATTGCGGTGTAGATATTTCCATGTTCATTCAGATAGCGGTGTAGATATTTCCATGTTCATACAGATAACGGTGTAGATATTTCCATGTTCATACAGATAGCGGTGTAGATATTTCCATGTTCATACAGTTAGCGGTGTAGATATTTCCATGTTCATACAGATGGCGGTGTAGATATATACATGTTAATACAGATGGCGGTGTAGATATTTCCATGTTCGTACAGATGGCGGTGTAGATATTTCCATGTTCATAGAGATGGTGGTGTAGATATTTCCATGTTTATGCAGATAGCGGTGTAGATATTTCCATGTTTATACAGATGGTGGTGTAGGTATTTCCATGTTTATAGAGATGGCGGTGTAGATATCTCCATGTTTATAGAGATAGTGGTGTAGTTATTTCCAAGTTTATAGAGACAGCGTTGTAGATATTTCCGTGTTTATACAGATAGCGGTGAAGTTATTTCCATGTTTATACAGATAGCGGTGTAGATATTTCCATTTTTATACAGATAACAGTGTAGATATTTCCATGTATATAGAGATAGTGGTGTAGATAATTTCAACTTTATACAGATAGCAGTGTAGATATTTCCAAGTTCATACAGATTGCGGTGTAGATATTTCCACGTTTATAGAGATGGCATTGTTGATATTTCCATGTTCATACAGATGGCGGTGTAGATATTTCCATGTTTTTAGAGATGGCGGTGTAGATATTTTCATGTTTACACAGATAGAGGTATAGATATTTCCATGTTTATACAGATGGTGGTGTAGATATTTCCATGTATATAGAGATGGCGGTCTAGATATTTCCATGTTTACAGAGATAGTGGTGTAGTTAATTCCAAGTTTATAGAGACAGCGTTGTAGATATTTCCATGTTTATACAGATAGCGGTGAAGATATTTCCATGTTTATACAGATAGCAGTGTAGATATTTCCATGTTTATAGAGATAGTGTTGTAGATAATTTCAATTTTATACAGAGAGCAGTGTAGATATTTCCAAGTACATACAGATAGCGGTGTAGATATTTCCACGTTTATAGAGATGGCGGTGTAGATATTTCCATGTTCATACAGAGGACGGTGTAGATATTTCCATGTTTATAGGGATGGCGGTGTAGATATTTTCATGTCTACAAAGATGGCGGTGTAGATATTTCCATGTTTACACGGATAGCGGTGTAGACATTTCCATGTTTACACAGATAGCGGTGTGGATATTTCCATGTTTATGCAGATAGCAGTGTAGATATTTCCATGTTTATACAGATAGCGGTGCGGATATTTCCATGTTTATTCAGATAGCGGTGCGGATATTTCCATGTTTATACAGATAGTTGGGCAGATATTTCCATGTTTATACAGATAGCGGTGTAGATATTTCCATCTTAATACAGATGGCGGTGTAGATATGTCCATGTTGGTACAGATGGCAGTGTAGATATTTCAATGTTCATACAGTTGGCGGTGTAGATATTTCGAAGTTTATAGAGATAGCGCTGTAGTTATTTCCATATTTATAGAGAAATCTGTGTAGATATTTCCATGTATATTCAGATAGCAGTGTAGATATTTCCATGTTCATGCAGATAGCGGTGTAGATATTTCCATGTTCATCCAGATGCCGGTGTACATATATCCATGTTCATACAGATGGCGGTGAAGATATTTCCATGTTCATACAGATGGCGGTGTAGGTATTTCCATGTTCATACAAATGGCGGTGTAGATATTTCCATGTTCATAGAGATGGTGGTGTAGATATTTCCAGGTTCATACAAATGGCAGTGTAGATATTTCCATGTTCATACAGATAGCGGTGTAGATAATTCCATGTTCATACAGTTAGCGGTGTAGATATTTCCATGTTCATACAGATGGCGGTGTAGATATTTACATGTTCATACAGATGGCGGAGTAGATATTTCCATGTTCATACAGATAGCGGTGTAGATATTTCCATGTTCATACAGAGAGCGGTGTAGATAATTTCATGTTCATACAGTTAGCTGTGTAGATATTTCCATGTTCATACAGATGGCGGTGTAGATATTTACATGTTCATACAGTTGGCGGTGTAGATATTTCCATGTTCATACAGATAGCGGTGTAGATATTTCCATGTTCATACAGTTAGCGGTGTTGTTATTTCCATGTTCATACAGATGGCGGTGTAGGTATTTACATGTTCATACAGATGGCGGTGTAGATATTTCCATGTTCATACAGATAGCGGTGTAGAGATTTCCATGTTCATACAGATGGCGGTGTAGATATTTCCATGTTCATAAAGAGAGCGGTGCAGATATTTCCATGTTCATACCAATAGCGGTGTAGACATTTCCATGTTCATACAGTTAGCGGTGTAGATATTTCCATGTTCATACAGATAGCGGTGTAGATATTTCCATGTTCATACAGATTGCGGTGTAGATATTTCCATGTTCATTCAGATAGCGGTGTAGATATTTCCATGTTCATACAGATAACGGTGTAGATATTTCCATGTTCATACAGATAGCGGTGTAGATATTTCCATGTTTATACAGATGGTGGTGTAGGTATTTCCATGTTTATAGAGATGGCGGTGTAGATATTTCCATGTTTATAGAGATAGTGGTGTAGTTATTTCCAAGTTTATAGAGACAGCGTTGTAGATATTTCCGTGTTTATACAGATAGCGGTGAAGTTATTTCCATGTTTATACAGATAGCGGTGTAGATATTTCCATTTTTATACAGATAACAGTGTAGATATTTCCATGTATATATAGATAGTGGTGTAGATAATTTCAATTTTATACAGATAGCAGTGTAGATATTTCCAAGTTCATACAGATTGCGGTGTAGATATTTCCACGTTTATAGAGATGGCATTGTTGATATTTCCATGTTCATACAGATGGCGGTGTAGATATTTCCATGTTTTTAGAGATGGCGGTGTAGATATTTTCATGTTTACACAGATAGAGGTATAGATATTTCCATGTGTATACAGATGGTGGTGTAGATATTTCCATGTATATAGAGATGGCAGTCTAGATATTTCCATGTTTACAGAGATAGTGGTGTAGTTAATTCCAAGTTTATAGAGACAGCGTTGTAGATATTTCCATGTTTATACAGATAGCGGTGAAGATATTTCCATGTTTATACAGATAGCAGTGTAGATATTTCCATGTTTATAGAGATAGTGTTGTAGATAATTTCAATTTTATACAGAGAGCAGTGTAGATATTTCCAAGTACATACAGATAGCGGTGTAGATATTTCCACGTTTATAGAGATGGCGGTGTAGATATTTCCATGTTCATACAGAGGACGGTGTAGATATTTCCATGTTTATAGGGATGGCGGTGTATATATTTTCATGTCTACAAAGATGGCGGTGTAGATATTTCCATGTTTACACGGATAGCGGTGTAGACATTTCCATGTTTACACAGATAGCGGTGTGGATATTTCCATGTTTATGCAGATAGCAGTGTAGATATTTCCATGTTTATACAGATAGCGGTGCGGATATTTCCATGTTTATTCAGATAGCGGTGCGGATATTTCCATGTTTATACAGATAGTTGGGCAGATATTTCCATGTTTATACAGATAGCGGTGTAGATATTTCCATCTTAATATAGATGGCGGTGTAGATATGTCCATGTTCGTACAGATGTCAGTGTAGATATTTCCATGTTCATACAGTTGGCGGTGTAGATATTTCGAAGTTTATAGAGATAGCGCTGTAGTTATTTCCATATTTATAGAGAAATCTGTGTAGATATTTCCATGTATATTCAGATAGCTGTGTAGATATTTCCATGTTCATGCAGATAGCGGTGTAGATATTTCCATGTTCATCCAGATGCCGGTGTACATATATCCATGTTCATACAGATGGCGGTGAAGATATTTCCATGTTCATACAGATGGCGGTGTAGGTATTTCCATGTTCATACAAATGGCGGTGTAGATATTTCCATGTTCATAGAGATGGTGGTGTAGATATTTCCAGGTTCATACAAATGGCGGTGTAGATATTTCCATGTTCATACAGATAGCGGTGTAGATAATTCCATGTTCATACAGTTAGCGGTGTAGATATTTCCATGTTCATACAGATGGCGGTGTAGATATTTACATGTTCATACAGATGGCGGAGTAGATATTTCCATGTTCATACAGATAGCGGTGTAGATATTTCCATGTTCATACAGAGAGCGGTGTAGATAATTTCATGTTCATACAGTTAGCTGTGTAGATATTTCCATGTTCATACAGATGGCGGTGTAGATATTTACATGTTCATACAGTTGGCGGTGTAGATATTTCCATGTTCATACAGATAGCGGTGTAGATATTTCCATGTTCATACAGTTAGCGGTGTTGTTATTTCCATGTTCATACAGATGGCGGTGTAGATATTTACATGTTCATACAGATGGCGGTGTAGATATTTCCATGTTCATACAGATAGCGGTGTAGAGATTTCCATGTTCATACAGATGGCGGTGTAGATATTTCCATGTTCATAAAGAGAGCGGTGTAGATATTTCCATGTTCATACCAATAGCGGTGTAGACATTTCCATGTTCATACAGTTAGCGGTGTAGATATTTCCATGTTCATACAGTTAGCGGTGTTGTTATTTCCATGTTCATACAGATGGCGGTGTAGATATTTACATGTTCATACAGATGGCGGTGTAGAGATTTCCATGTTCATACAGATAGCGGTGTAGAGATTTCCATGTTCATACAGATGGCGGTGTAGATATTTCCATGTTCATAAAGAGAGCGGTGTAGATATTTCCATGTTCATACCAATAGCGGTGTAGACATTTCCATGTTCATACAGTTAGCGGTGTAGATATTTCCATGTTCATACAGATAGCGGTGTAGATATTTCCATGTTCATACAGATTGCGGTGTAGATATTTCCATGTTCATTCAGATAGCGGTGTAGATATTTCCATGTTCATACAGATAACGGTGTAGATATTTCCATGTTCATACAGATAGCGGTGTAGATATTTCCATGTTCATACAGTTAGCGGTGTAGATATTTCCATGTTCATACAGATGGCGGTGTAGATATATACATGTTAATACAGATGGCGGTGTAGATATTTCCATGTTCGTACCGATGGCGGTGTAGATATTTCCATGTTCATAGAGATGGTGGTGTAGATATTTCCATGTTTATGCAGATAGCGGTGTAGATATTTCCATGTTTATACAGATGGTGGTGTAGGTATTTCCATGTTTATAGAGATGGCGGTGTAGATATTTCCATGTTTATAGAGATAGTGGTGTAGTTATTTCCAAGTTTATAGAGACAGCGTTGTAGATATTTCCGTGTTTATACAGATAGCGGTGAAGTTATTTCCATGTTTATACAGATAGCGGTGTAGATATTTCCATTTTTATACAGATAACAGTGTAGATATTTCCATGTATATAGAGATAGTGGTGTAGATAATTTCAATTTTATACAGATAGCAGTGTAGATATTTCCAAGTTCATACAGATTGCGGTGTAGATATTTCCACGTTTATAGAGATGGCATTGTTGATATTTCCATGTTCATACAGATGGCGGTGTAGATATTTCCATGTTTTTAGAGATGGCGGTGTAGATATTTTCATGTTTACACAGATAGAGGTATAGATATTTCCATGTGTATACAGATGGTGGTGTAGATATTTCCATGTATATAGAGATGGCGGTCTAGATATTTCCATGTTTACAGAGATAGTGGTGTAGTTAATTCCAAGTTTATAGAGACAGCGTTGTAGATATTTCCATGTTTATACAGATAGCGGTGAAGATATTTCCATGTTTATACAGATAGCAGTGTAGATATTTCCATGTTTATAGAGATAGTGTTGTAGATAATTTCAATTTTATACAGAGAGCAGTGTAGATATTTCCAAGTACATACAGATAGCGGTGTAGATATTTCCACGTTTATAGAGATGGCGGTGTAGATATTTCCATGTTCATACAGAGGACGGTGTAGATATTTCCATGTTTATAGGGATGGCGGTGTAGATATTTTCATGTCTACAAAGATGGCGGTGTAGATATTTCCATGTTTACACGGATAGCGGTGTAGACATTTCCATGTTTACACAGATAGCGGTGTGGATATTTCCATGTTTATGCAGATAGCAGTGTAGATATTTCCACGTTTATACAGATAGCGGTGCGGATATTTCCATGTTTATTCAGATAGCGGTGCGGATATTTCCATGTTTATACAGATAGTTGGGCAGATATTTCCATGTTTATACAGATAGCGGTGTAGATATTTCCATCTTAATACAGATGGCGGTGTAGATATGTCCATGTTCGTACAGATGGCAGTGTAGATATTTCCATGTTCAAACAGTTGGCGGTGTAGATATTTCGAAGTTTATAGAGATAGCGCTGTAGTTATTTCCATATTTATAGAGAAATCTGTGTAGATATTTCCATGTATATTCAGATAGCTGTGTAGATATTTCCATGTTCATGCAGATAGCGGTGTAGATATTTCCATGTTCATCCAGATGCCGGTGTACATATATCCATGTTCATACAGATGGCGGTGAAGATATTTCCATGTTCATACAGATGGCGGTGTAGGTATTTCCATGTTCATACAAATGGCGGTGTAGATATTTCCATGTTCATAGAGATGGTGGTGTAGATATTTCCAGGTTCATACAAATGGCGGTGTAGATATTTCCATGTTCATACAGATAGCGGTGTAGATAATTCCATGTTCATACAGTTAGCGGTGTAGATATTTCCATGTTCATACAGATGGCGGTGTAGATATTTACATGTTCATACAGATGGCGGAGTAGATATTTCCATGTTCATACAGATAGCGGGGTAGATATTTCCATGTTCATACAGAGAGCGGTGTAGATAATTTCATGTTCATACAGTTAGCTGTGTAGATATTTCCATGTTCATACAGATGGCGGTGTAGATATTTACATGTTCATACAGTTGGCGGTGTAGATATTTCCATGTTCATACAGATAGCGGTGTAGATATTTCCATGTTCATACAGTTAGCGGTGTTGTTATTTCCATGTTCATACAGATGGCGGTGTAGATATTTACATGTTCATACAGATGGCGGTGTAGATATTTCCATGTTCATACAGATAGCGGTGTAGAGATTTCCATGCTCATACAGATGGCGGTGTAGATATTTCCATGTTCATAAAGAGAGCGGTGTAGATATTTCCATGTTCATACCAATAGCGGTGTAGACATTTCCATGTTCATACAGTTAGCGGTGTAGATATTTCCATGTTCATACAGATAGCGGTGTAGATATTTCCATGTTCATACAGATTGCGGTGTAGATATTTCCATGTTCATTCAGATAGCGGTGTAGATATTTCCATGTTCATACAGATAACGGTGTAGATATTTCCATGTTCATACAGATAGCGGTGTAGATATTTCCATGTTCATACAGTTAGCGGTGTAGATATTTCCATGTTCATACAGATGGCGGTGTAGATATATACATGTTAATACAGATGGCGGTGTAGATATTTCCATGTTCGTACAGATGGCGGTGTAGATATTTCCATGTTCATAGAGATGGTGGTGTAGATATTTCCATGTTTATGCAGATAGCGGTGTAGATATTTCCATGTTTATACAGATGGTGGTGTAGTTATTTCCATGTTTATAGAGATGGCGGTGTAGATATTTCCATGTTTATAGAGATAGTGGTGTAGTTATTTCCAAGTTTATAGAGACAGCGTTGTAGATATTTCCGTGTTTATACAGATAGCGGTGAAGTTATTTCCATGTTTATACAGATAGCGGTGTAGATATTTCCATTTTTATACAGATAACAGTGTAGATATTTCCATGTATATAGAGATAGTGGTGTAGATAATTTCAATTTTATACAGATAGCAGTGTAGATATTTCCCAGTTCATACAGATTGCGGTGTAGATATTTCCACGTTTATAGAGATGGCATTGTTGATATTTCCATGTTCATACAGATGGCGGTGTAGATATTTCCATGTTTTTAGAGATGGCGGTGTAGATATTTTCATGTTTACAGAGATAGAGGTATAGATATTTCCATGTGTATACAGATGGTGGTGTAGATATTTCCATGTATATAGAGATGGCGGTCTAGATATTTCCATGTTTACGGAGATAGTGGTGTAGTTAATTCCAAGTTTATAGAGACAGCGTTGTAGATATTTCCATGTTTATACAGATAGCGGTGAAGATATTTCCATGTTTATACAGATAGCAGTGTAGATATTTCCATGTTTATAGAGATAGTGTTGTAGATAATTTCAATTTTATACAGAGAGCAGTGTAGATATTTCCAAGTACATACAGATAGCGGTGTAGATATTTCCACGTTTATAGAGATGGCGGTGTAGATATTTCCATGTTCATAAAGAGTACGGTGTAGATATTTCCATGTTTATAGGGATGGCGGTGTATATATTTTCATGTCTACAAAGATGGCGGTGTAGATATTTCCATGTTTACACGGATAGCGGTGTAGACATTTCCATGTTTACACAGATAGCGGTGTGGATATTTCCATGTTTATGCAGATAGCAGTGTAGATATTTCCATGTTTATACAGATAGCGGTGCGGATATTTCCATGTTTATTCAGATAGCGGTGCGGATATTTCCATGTTTATACAGATAGTTGGGCAGATATTTCCATGTTTATACAGATAGCGGTGTAGATATTTCCATCTTAATACAGATGGCGGTGTAGATATGTCCATGTTCGTACAGATGTCAGTGTAGATATTTCCATGTTCATACAGTTGGCGGTGTAGATATTTCGAAGTTTATAGAGATAGCGCTGTAGTTATTTCCATATTTATAGAGAAATCTGTGTAGATATTTCCATGTATATTCAGATAGCTGTGTAGATATTTCCATGTTCATGCAGATAGCGGTGTAGATATTTCCATGTTCATCCAGATGCCGGTGTACATATATCCATGTTCATACAGATGGCGGTGAAGATATTTCCATGTTCATACAGATGGCGGTGTAGGTATTTCCATGTTCATACAAATGGCGGTGTAGATATTTCCATGTTCATAGAGATGGTGGTGTAGATATTTCCAGGTTCATACAAATGGCGGTGTAGATATTTCCATGTTCATACAGATAGCGGTGTAGATAATTCCATGTTCATACAGTTAGCGGTGTAGATATTTCCATGTTCATACAGATGGCGGTGTAGATATTTACATGTTCATACAGATGGCGGAGTAGATATTTCCATGTTCATACAGATAGCGGTGTAGATATTTCCATGTTCATACAGAGAGCGGTGTAGATAATTTCATGTTCATACAGTTAGCTGTGTAGATATTTCCATGTTCATACAGATGGCGGTGTAGATATTTACATGTTCATACAGTTGGCGGTGTAGATATTTCCATGTTCATACAGATAGCGGTGTAGATATTTCCATGTTCATACAGTTAGCGGTGTTATTTCCATGTTCATACAGATGGCGGTGTAGATATTTACATGTTCATACAGATGGCGGTGTAGATATTTCCATGTTCATACAGATAGCGGTGTAGAGATTTCCATGTTCATACAGATGGCGGTGTAGATATTTCCATGTTCATAAAGAGAGCGGTGTAGATATTTCCATGTTCATACCAATAGCGGTGTAGACATTTCCATGTTCATACAGTTAGCGGTGTAGATATTTCCATGTTCATACAGATAGCGGTGTAGATATTTCCATGTTCATACAGATTGCGGTGTAGATATTTCCATGTTCATTCAGATAGCGGTGTAGATATTTCCATGTTCATACAGATAACGGTGTAGATATTTCCATGTTCATACAGATAGCGGTGTAGATATTTCCATGTTCATACAGTTAGCAGTGTAGATATTTCCATGTTCATACAGATGGCGGTGTAGATATATACATGTTAATACAGATGGCGGTGTAGATATTTCCATGTTCGTACAGATGGCGGTGTAGATATTTCCATGTTCATAGAGATGGTGGTGTAGATATGTCCATGTTTATGCAGATAGCGGTGTAGATATTTCCATGTTTATACAGATGGTGGTGTAGGTATTTCCATGTTTATAGAGATGGCGGTGTAGATATTTCCATGTTTATAGAGATAGTGGTGTAGTTATTTCCAAGTTTATAGAGACAGCGTTGTAGATATTTCCGTGTTTATACAGATAGCGGTGAAGTTATTTCCATGTTTATACAGATAGCGGTGTAGATATTTCCATTTTTATACAGATAACAGTGTAGATATTTCCATGTATATAGAGATAGTGGTGTAGATAATTTCAATTTTATACAGATAGCAGTGTAGATATTTCCAAGTTCATACAGATTGCGGTGTAGATATTTCCACGTTTATAGAGATGGCATTGTTGATATTTCCATGTTCATACAGATGGCGGTGTAGATATTTCCATGTGTATACAGATGGTGGTGTAGATATTTCCATGTATATAGAGATGGCGGTCTAGATATTTCCATGTTTACGGAGATAGTGGTGTAGTTAATTCCAAGTTTATAGAGACAGCGTTGTAGATATTTCCATGTTTATACAGATAGCGGTGAAGATATTTCCATGTTTATACAGATAGCAGTGTAGATATTTCCATGTTTATAGAGATAGTGTTGTAGATAATTTCAATTTTATACAGAGAGCAGTGTAGATATTTCCAAGTACATACAGATAGCGGTGTAGATATTTCCACGTTTATAGAGATGGCGGTGTAGATATTTCCATGTTCATACAGAGGACGGTGTAGATATTTCCATGTTTATAGGGATGGCGGTGTAGATATTTTCATGTCTACAAAGATGGCGGTGTAGATATTTCCATGTTTACACGGATAGCGGTGTAGACATTTCCATGTTTACACAGATAGCGGTGTGGATATTTCCATGTTTATGCAGATAGCAGTGTAGATATTTCCATGTTTATACAGATAGCGGTGCGGATATTTCCATGTTTATTCAGATAGCGGTGCGGATATTTCCATGTTTATACAGATAGTTGGGCAGATATTTCCATGTTTATACAGATAGCGGTGTAGATATTTCCATCTTAATACAGATGGCGGTGTAGATAT
The DNA here is from genome assembly GCF_029281585.2 of Gorilla gorilla gorilla. NCBI lineage: Eukaryota > Metazoa > Chordata > Mammalia > Primates > Hominidae > Gorilla > Gorilla gorilla. Next base: position 13,168,778 of record NC_073235.2, on the reverse strand, counting down.
GTCCATGTTCGTACAGATGGCAGTGTAGATATTTCCATGTTCATACAGTTGGCGGTGTAGATATTTCGAAGTTTATAGAGATAGCGCTGTAGTTATTTCCATATTTATAGAGAAATCTGTGTAGATATTTCCATGTATATTCAGATAGCTGTGTAGATATTTCCATGTTCATGCAGATAGCGGTGTAGATATTTCCATGTTCATCCAGATGCCGGTGTACATATATCCATGTTCATACAGATGGCGGTGAAGATATTTCCATGTTCATACAGATGGCGGTGTAGGTATTTCCATGTTCATACAAATGGCGGTGTAGATATTTCCATGTTCATAGAGATGGTGGTGTAGATATTTCCAGGTTCATACAAATGGCGGTGTAGATATTTCCATGTTCATACAGATAGCGGTGTAGTTAATTCCATGTTCATACAGTTAGCGGTGTAGATATTTCCATGTTCATACAGATGGCGGTGTAGATATTTACATGTTCATACAGATGGCGGAGTAGATATTTCCATGTTCATACAGATAGCGGTGTAGATATTTCCATGTTCATACAGAGAGCGGTGTAGATAATTTCATGTTCATACAGTTAGCTGTGTAGATATTTCCATGTTCATACAGATGGCGGTGTAGATATTTACATGTTCATACAGTTGGCGGTGTAGATATTTCCATGTTCATACAGATGGCGGTGTAGATATTTCCATGTTCATAAAGAGAGCGGTGTAGATATTTCCATGTTCATACCAATAGCGGTGTAGACATTTCCATGTTCATACAGTTAGCGGTGTAGATATTTCCATGTTCATACAGATAGCGGTGTAGATATTTCCATGTTCATACAGATTGCGGTGTAGATATTTCCATGTTCATTCAGATAGCGGTGTAGATATTTCCATGTTCATACAGATAACGGTGTAGATATTTCCATGTTCATACAGATAGCGGTGTAGATATTTCCATGTTCATACAGTTAGCGGTGTAGATATTTCCATGTTCATACAGATGGCGGTGTAGATATATACATGTTAATACAGATGGCGGTGTAGATATTTCCATGTTCGTACAGATGGCGGTGTAGATATTTCCATGTTCATAGAGATGGTGGTGTAGATATTTCCATGTTTATGCAGATAGCGGTGTAGATATTTCCATGTTTATACAGATGGTGGTGTAGGTATTTCCATGTTTATAGAGACGGCGGTGTAGATATTTCCATGTTTATAGAGATAGTGGTGTAGTTATTTCCAAGTTTATAGAGACAGCGTTGTAGATATTTCCGTGTTTATACAGATAGCGGTGAAGTTATTTCCATGTTTATACAGATAGCGGTGTAGATATTTCCATTTTTATACAGATAACAGTGTAGATATTTCCATGTATATAGAGATAGTGGTGAAGATAATTTCAATTTTATACAGATAGCAGTGTAGATATTTCCAAGTTCATACAGATTGCGGTGTAGATATTTCCACGTTTATAGAGATGGCATTGTTGATATTTCCATGTTCATACAGATGGCGGTGTAGATATTTCCATGTTTTTAGAGATGGCGGTGTAGATATTTTCATGTTTACACAGATAGAGGTATAGATATTTCCATGTGTATACAGATGGTGGTGTAGATATTTCCATGTATATAGAGATGGCGGTCTAGATATTTCCATGTTTACAGAGATAGTGGTGTAGTTAATTCCAAGTTTATAGAGACAGCGTTGTAGATATTTCCATGTTTATACAGATAGCGGTGAAGATATTTCCATGTTTATACAGATAGCAGTGTAGATATTTCCATGTTTATAGAGATAGTGTTGTAGATAATTTCAATTTTATACAGAGAGCAGTGTAGATATTTCCAAGTACATACAGATAGCGGTGTAGATATTTCCACGTTTATAGAGATGGCGGTGTAGATATTTCCATGTTCATACAGAGGACGGTGTAGATATTTCCATGTTTATAGGGATGGCGGTGTAGATATTTTCATGTCTACAAAGATGGCGGTGTAGATATTTCCATGTTTACACGGATAGCGGTGTAGACATTTCCATGTTTACACAGATAGCGGTGTGGATATTTCCATGTTTATGCAGATAGCAGTGTAGATATTTCCATGTTTATACAGATAGCGGTGCGGATATTTCCATGTTTATTCAGATAGCGGTGCGGATATTTCCATGTTTATACAGATAGTTGGGCAGATATTTCCATGTTTATACAGATAGCGGTGTTGATATTTCCATATTTATACAGATAGCAGTGTAGTTATTTCCATGTTTATAGGGATAGCAGTGTAGATATTTTCATTGATATACAGATAGCTGTGTAGATATTTGCATGTTCATACAGATAGCGGTCTAGATATTTCCATGTTCATACAGATAGCGGTGTAGATATTTCCATGTTCATACAGATAGCGGTGTAGATATTTCCATGTTCATACAGATAGCGGTGTAGATATTTCCATGTTCATACAGATAGCGGTGTAGATATTTCCATGTTCATACAGTTAGCGGTGTTGATATTTCCATGTTCATACAGATGGCGGTGTAGATATTTCCATATTCATACAGATAGCAGTGTAGATATTTCCATGTTCATACAGATATTGGTGTAGATATTTCCATGTTCATACCAATAGCGTTGTAGATATTTCCATGTTCATACAGTTAGCGGTGTAGATATTTCCAGGTTCATACAGATGGCGGTGTAGATATTTACATGTTCATACAGATGGCGGTGTAGATATTTCCATGTTCATACAGATGGCGGTGTAGATATTTTCATGCTTATACAGATAGCAGTGTAGTTATTTCCATGTTTATAGAGATAGCAGTGTATACATTTCCATTGATATACAGATATCTGTGTAGATATTTGCATGGTTACATAGATAGCGATGTAGATATTTCCATGTTCGTACAGATAGCAGTGTAGATATTTCCATGTTCATACAGATTGCGGTGTATATATTTCCATGTTCCTACAGATAACGGTGTAGATATTTCCATGTTCATACAGTTAGCAGTGTAGATATTTCCATGTTCATACTGATGGCGGTGTAGGTATTTACATGTTCATACAGATGGCGGTATAGATATTTCAATGTTCATACAGATGGCGGTGTAGATATTTCCATATTCATAGAGATGGCGGTGAAGATATTTCCATGTTTATGCAGATAGCGGTATAGATATTTCCATGTTTATACAGATGGTGGTGTAGATATTTCCATGTTTATAGGGATGGCGGTGTAGATATTTTCATGTTTACACAGATGGCGGTGTTGATATTTCCATGTTTACACAGATAGCGGTGTAGACATTTCCATGTTTACACAGATAGCGGTGTGGATATTTCCATGTTTATGCAGATAGTTGGGCAGATATTTCCATGTTTATACAGATAGCGGTGTAGCTATTTCCATCTTAATACAGATGGCGGTGTAGATATGTCCATGTTTGTACAGATGGCGGTGTAGATATTTCCATGTTCATCCAGATGCCGGTTTACATATATCCATGTTCATACAGATGGCGGTGAAGATATTTCCATGTTCATACAGATGGTGGTGTAGATATTTCCATGTTCATACAAATGGCGGTGTAGATATTTCCATGTTCATAGAGATGGCCGTGTAGATATTTCTGTGTTCATACAAAAGGCGGTGTAGATATTTCCATGTTCATAGAGATGGCAGTGTAGATGTTTCCATATTTATACAGATAGCAGTGTAGTTATTTCCATGTTTATAGAGATAGCAGTGTAGATATTTCTATTGATATACAGATAGCAGTGTAGATATTTCCATGTTAATACAGATAGCGGTGTACATATTTCCATGTTCATACAGATAGCGGTGTAGATATTTCCATGTTCATACAGGTGGCGGTGTAGATATTTCCATGTTTATATAGATAGCAGTGTAGTTATTTCCATGTTTATTGAGATAGCTGTGTAGATATTTCCATTGATATACAGATAGCTGTGTAGATATTTGCATGTTCGTACAGATAGCGGTGTAGATATTTCCATGTTCGTACAGATAGCGGTGTAGATATTTCCATGTTCGTACAGATAGCGGTGTAGATATTTCCATGTTCGTACAGATAGCGGTGTAGATATTTCCATGTTCGTACAGATAGCGGTGTAGATATTTCCATGTTCGTACAGATAACGGTGTAGATATTTCCATGTTCATACAGATAGCGGTGTAGATATTTCCATGTTCATGCAGTTAGCGGTGTAGATATTTCCATGTTCATACAGATGGCGGTGTAGATATTTACATGTTCATACTGATGGCGGTATAGATATTTCCATGTTGGTACAGATGGCGGTGTAGATATTTCTATGTTCATAGAGATGGCGGCGTAGATATTTCCATGTTTATACAGATAGCGGTGAAGATATTTCCATGTCTATACAGATAGCGGTGTAGATATCTCCATGTTTATACAGATAGCGGTGTATATATTTACATGTTTATAGAGGTGGCGGTCTAGATATTCTCTTGTTTATACAGATAGCCATGTAGTTCTTTCCATGTTTATAGAGATAGCGGTGTAGATAATTCCAATTTTATACAGATAGCAGTGTAGATATTTCCATGTTCATACAAATAGCGGTGTAGATATTTCCATGTTTATAGAGATGGCGATGTAGATATTTCCATGTTCATACAGATGGCGGGGTAGATATTTCCATGTTTATACAGAGAGCGGTGTATATATTTCCATGTTTATACAGATAGCGGTGTAGATATTTACAAGTTTATAGAGATGGTGGTCTAGATATTGTCTTGTTTATACAGATAGCGGTGTAGATATTTCCATGCTTATAGAGATAGCGGTGTAGATTATTCCAATTTTATACAGATAGCAGTGTAGATGTTTCCATGTTCATACAAATAGCGGTGTAGATATTTCAACGTTTATAGAGATGGCGGTGTAGATATTTCCATGTTCATACAGATGGCGGTGTAGGTATTTCCATGTTTACACAGATAGCGGTGTAGATATTTCCATGTTGATACACATAGCGGTGTAGTTATTTCCACGTTTATAGAGAAAGCTGTGCAGAAATTTCCGTGTATATGGAGATAGCTGTGTAGATATTTCCATGTTTATACAGATAGTGGTGTAGATATTTCCATGTTTATACAGATATCGGTGTAGGTATTTCCATGTTTCTACAGATAGCGGTGTGGATATTTGCATCTTGATACAGATGGCGGTGTAGATATTTCCATGTTTATACTGATGGCGCTGAAGGTATTTCCATGTTCATACAGATGGCGGTGTAGATATTTCTATGTTTATAGAGATGGCGGCGTAGATATTTCCATGTTTATACAGATAGCGGTGTATATATTTACATGTTTATAGAGGTGGCGGTCTAGATATTCTCTTGTTTATACAGATAGCCATGTAGTTCTTTCCATGTTTATAGAGATAGCGGTGTAGATAATTCCAATTTTATACAGATAGCAGTGTAGATATTTCCATGTTCATACAAATAGCGGTGTAGATATTTCCACGTTTATAGAGATGGCGATGTAGATATTTCCATGTTCATACAGATGGCGGGGTAGATATTTCCATGTTTATACAGAGAGCGGTGTATATATTTCCATGTTTATACAGATAGCGGTGTAGATATTTACAAGTTTATAGAGATGGTGGTCTAGATATTGTCTTGTTTATACAGATAGCGGTGTAGATATTTCCATGCTTATAGAGATAGCAGTGTAGATTATTCCAATTTTATACAGATAGCAGTGTAGATGTTTCCATGTTCATACAAATAGCGGTGTAGATATTTCAACGTTTATAGAGATGGCGGTGTAGATATTTCCATGTTCATACAGATGGCGGTGTAGGTATTTCCATGTTTACACAGATAGCGGTGTAGATATTTCCATGTTGATACACGTAGCGGTGTAGTTATTTCCACGTTTATAGAGAAAGCTGTGCAGAAATTTCCGTGTATATGGAGATAGCTGTGTAGATATTTCCATGTTTATACAGATAGTGGTGTAGATATTTCCATGTTTATACAGATATCGGTGTAGGTATTTCCATGTTTCTACAGATAGCGGTGTGGATATTTGCACCTTGATACAGATGGCGGTGTAGATATTTCCATGTTTATACTGATGGCGCTGAAGGTATTTCCATGTTCATACAGATGGCGGTGTAGATATTTCTATGTTTATAGAGATGGCGGCGTAGATATTTCCATGTTTATGCAGATAGCGGTATAGATATTTCCATGTTTATACAGATGGTGGTGTAGATATTGCCATGTTTTTAGAGATGGAGGTCTAGATATTTCCATGTTTACACAGATAGCGGTGTAGGCATTTCCATGTTTACACAGATAGCGGTGTGGATATTTCCATGTTTATGCAGATAGCAGTGTAGATATTTTCATGTTTATACAGATAGCGGTGTGGATATTTCCATGTTTATACAGATAGTTGGGCAGAGATTTCCATGTTTATACAGATAGCGGTGCAGATATTTCCATCTTAATACAGATTGCGTTGTAGATATTTCCATGTTCCTAGAGATGGCAGTATAGATATTTCCATGTTCATACAAATGGCAGTGTGGATATTTAAATGTTCGTAGAGATAGCGGTGTATTTATTTCCTTGTTTATAGAGTAAGCTATGTAGATATTTCCAGGTATACGCAGTTAGCTGTGTAGATATTTCCATGTTCATACAGATAGCGGTGTAGATATTTCCATGTTCATACAGATAGCGGTGTAGATATTTCCATATTCATACAGAAGGCGGTGTAGATATTTCCCTGTTCATACAGATGGCGGTGTAGATATTTCCCTGTTTATAGAGATAGCGTTGTAGATATTTCCATGTTTATACAGATAGCGGTATGGATATTTCCATGTTTATACAGATAGCGGTGTAGATATTTCCAAGTTTATAGAGATGGCGGTCTACATATTTCCATGTTGATAGAGATGGTGGTGTAGTTATTTCCAAGTTTGTAGAGACAGCATTGTAGATATTTCCATGTTTATACAGATAGCGGTGAAGATATTTCCATGTCTATACAGATAGCGGTGTAGATATCTCCATGTTTATACAGATAGCGGTGTATATATTTACATGTTTATAGAGGTGGCGGTCTAGATATTCTCTTGTTTATACAGATAGCCATGTAGTTCTTTCCATGTTTATAGAGATAGCGGTGTAGATAATTCCAATTTTATACAGATAGCAGTGTAGATATTTCCATGTTCATAAAAATAGCGGTGTAGATATTTCCACGTTTATAGAGATGGCGATGTAGATATTTCCATGTTCATACAGATGGCGGGGTAGATATTTCCATGTTTACACAGATAGCATTGTAGATATTTCCAAGCTGATACACATAGCGGTGTAGATATTTCCGTGTCAATAGAGATAGCGGTGTAGTTATTTCCTTGTTTATAGAGAAAGCTGTGTAGATATTTCCATGTGTATGCTGTTAGCTCTGTAGATATTTCCATGTTTACACTGATAACGGTGTAGACATTTCCATCTTTCCACAGATAGCGGTGTAGACATTTCCATGTTTACACAGATAGCATTGTTAATATTTACATGTTTATAGAGATAGCGGTGTAGTTATTTCCAAGTTTATACAGACAGCTTTGAAGATATTTCCATGTTTATAGAGATAGCAGTGTAGTTATTTCCATGTTTATAGAGAAAGCTGTAAAGATATTTCCATGTTTATACAGATAGCCTTGTAGATATTTCCATGTTTATTCAGATATCGGTTTAGATATTTCCATGTTTCTACAGATAGCGGTGTGGATATTTGCATCTTAATACAGATGGCGGTGTAGATATTTCCATGTCAATACAGATGGCGGTGCAGATATTTCCATGTTCATACAGATGGCGGTTTAGATATTTCTATGTTTACACAGATAGTGGTGTAGACCTTTCCATGTTTACACAGATAGCGTTGTAGATATTTACATGTTTGTAGAGATAATAGTGTAGTTATTTCCATGTTTATACAAATAGCGGTGAAGTTATTTCCATGTTTACACAGATAGCGGTGTGGATATTTCAATGATTATACTGAGAGCGGTGTGGATATTTCCATGTTTATACAGATAGTGGTGTTGATATTTCCATGTTTATACAGATAGCGGTGTGGATATTTCCATGTTTATGCATATAGTGGTGTGGATATTTTCATGTTTATACAGATAGCAGTGTAGATATTTCCATGTTTATACAGATAGCGGTGTAGTTATTTCCATGTTCATACAGATAGCGGTGTAGGTATTTCCATGTTTATACGGATAGCGGTGTAGATATTTCCATGTTTATAGACATGGCGGTCTAGATATTTCCATGTTTATAGAGATAGTGGTGTAGTTATTTCCAGGTTTGTAGAGACAGCGTTTAGATATTTCTGTGTTTATACAGATAGCGGTGAAGATATTTCCATGTTTATACAGAGTGCGGTGTATATATTTCCATGTTTATACAGATAGCGGTGTAGATATTTACAAGTTTATAGAGATGGTGGTCTAGATATTGTCTTGTTTATACAGATAGCGGTGTAGATATTTCCATGCTTATAGAGATAGCGGTGTAGATTATTCCAATTTTATACAGATAGCAGTGTAGATATTTCCATGTTCATACAAATAGCGGTGTAGATATTTCAACGTTTATAGAGATGGCGGTGTAGATATTTCCATGTTCATACAGATGGCGGTGTAGGTATTTCCATGTTTACACAGATAGCGGTGTAGATATTTCCATGTTGATACACATAGCGGTGTAGTTATTTCCACGTTTATAGAGAAAGCTGTGCAGAAATTTCCGTGTATATGGAGATAGCTGTGTAGATATTTCCATGTTTATACAGATAGTGGTGTAGATATTTCCATGTTTATACAGATATCGGTGTAGGTATTTCCATGTTTCTACAGATAGCGGTGTGGATATTTGCATCTTGATACAGATGGCGGTGTAGATATTTCCATGTTTATACTGATGGCGCTGAAGGTATTTCCATGTTCATACAGATGGCGGTGTAGATATTTCTATGTTTATAGAGATGGCGGTGTAGATATTTCCACGTTTTTACTGAGGGCGGTGTAGATATTTCCATGTATATAGAGAAGACGGTGTAGATATTTCCATGTTTATACAGAAAGCGGTGTAGATATTTCCATGTTTACACAGATAGTGGTGTAGACTTTTCCATGTTGAAACAGATAGTGTTGTAGATATTTACTTGTTTATAGAGATAGTGGTGTAGTTATTTCCATGTTTATACAGATAGCGGTGAAGTTATTTCCATGTTTACACAGATAGCGGTGTGGATATTTCATGGATTATACAGAGAGCAGTGTAGATATTTCCTTGTTTATACAGATAGCGGTGCTGATATTTCCATGTTTATACAGATAGCGGTGTGGATATTTCCATGTTTATACATATAGCGGTGTGGATATTTCCATTTTTATACAGATAGCGGTGTAGATATTTCCATGTTTACACAGATAGCCGTGTGGATATCTCCATGTTTATACAGATATCGGTGTAGATATTTCCATGTTTCTTCAGATAGCGCTTCTGATATTTCCATCTTAATACAGATGGCGGTGTAGATATTTCCATGTTCCTACAGATGGCGGTGTAGATTTTTCCATGTTCCTACAGATGGCGGTGTAGATATTTCCATGTTTATGGAGATGGCAGTGTAGAAATTTCCATGCTTATATAGAAAGCTGTGTAGATATTTCCATGTTTATACAGATATCGGTGTAGATATTTCCATGTTTCTACAGATAGCGGTGTGGATATTTGCATCTTAATACAGATGGCGGTGTAGATATTTCCATGTTTTTACTGATGGCGCTGAAGATATTTCCATGTTCATACAGATGGCGCTGTATATATTTCCAGTTTTGTAGAGATAGTGGTGTAGTTATTTCCATGTTTATAGAGACAGCGGTGTAGAGTTTTCCATGTATATACATATAGCTATGCAGATATTTCCAAGTTCTTACAGACAGCGATGTATATATTTCCATGTTCATACAGATAGCAGAGTGGATATTTCCATGTTCATACAGGTAGCGGTGTAGATATTTCCATGTTTACACAGATAGTGGTGTAGACCTTTCCTTGTTGAAACAGACAGCGTTGTAGATATTTACATGTTTATAGAGATAGTGGTGTAGTTATTTCCATGTTTATACAGATAGCGGTGAAGTTATTTCCATGTTTACACGGATAGCGGTGTGGATATTTCATGGATTATACAGTGAGCGGTGTAGATATTTCCATGTTTATACAGACAGCGGTGCTGATATTTCCATGTTTATACAGATACCGGTGTGGATATTTCCATGTTTATACATATATCTGTGTGGATATTTCCATGTTTATACAGATAGCGGTGTAGATATTTCCATGTTTACACAGATAGCGGTGTGGATATCACCATGTTTATACAGACAGCGGTGTAGATATTTCCATGTTTATACAGATAGCGGTTCAGATATTTCCATCTTAATACAGATGGCAGTGTAGATATTTCCATGTTCCTACAGATGGCGGTGTAGATTTTTCCATGTTTCTACAGATGGCGGTGTACATATTTCCAAGTTTATAGAGATGGCGGTGTAGTTATTTCCATGTTTATATAGAAAGCTGTGTAGATATTTCCATGTATATGCAGATAGCTGTGTAGATATTTCCATGTTAATACAGATAGCAGTGTAGATATTTCCATGTTCATACCAATAGCGGTGTAGATATTTCCATGTTCATACAGTTAGCGGTGTAGATATTTCCATGTTCATACAGATGGCGGTGTAGATATTTACATGTTCATACAGATGGCGGTGTAGATATTTCCATGTTCGTACAGATAGCGGTGTAGATATTTCCATGTTCATACAGATAGCGGTGTAGATATTTCCACGTTTATAGAGGTGGCGGTGTAGATATTTCCATGTTCATGCAGATGGCGGTGTAGATATTTCCATGTTTATAGGGATGGCGGTGTAGATATTTCCATGTTTACACAGATAGCGGTGTAGACATTTCCATGTTTACACTGATAGCGGTGTGGATATTTCCATGTTTATGCAGATAGCAGTGTAGATATTTCCATGTTTATACAGATAGCGGTGCAGATATTTCCATGTTCTTACAGATAGCGGTGTAGATATTTCCATGTTCATACCGATAGCGGTGTAGATATTACCATATTCATACAGTTAGCGGTGTAGATATTTCCATGTTCGTACAGATGGCGGTGTAGATATTTACATGATCATACAGATGGCGGTGTAGATATTTCCATGTTCGTACGGATGGCGGTGTAGATATTTCCATGTTCATACAGGTGGCGGTGTAGATATTTCCGTGTTTATGCAGATAGCAGTGTAGTTATTTCCATGTTTATAGAGATAGCAGTGTAGATATTTCCATTGTTATACAGATAGCTGTGTAGATATTTGCATGTTCATACAGATAGCGGTGTAGATATTTCCATGTTCGTACAGATAGCGGTGTAGATATTTCCATGTTCATACAGTTAGCGGTGTAGATATTTCCATGTTTATGCAGATAGCGGTATAGTTATTTCCATGTTTATGCAGATGGTGGTGTAGGTATTTCTATGTTTATAGAGATGGCGGTCTAGATATTTTCATGTTTACAGAGATAGTGGTGTAGTTATTTCCAAGTTTATAGAGACAGCGTTGTAGATATTTCTATGTTTATACAGATAGCGGTGAAGATAATTCCATGTTTATACAGATAGCGGTGTAGATATTTCCATGTTTATACAGATAGCGGTGTAGATATTTCCATGTTTATAGAGATAGTGGTGTAGATAATTTCAATTTTATACAGATAGCGGTGTAGATATTTCCACGTTTATTGAGATGGCGGTGTAGATATTTCAATGTTCATACAGATGGCGGTGTAGATATTTCCATGTTCATACAGATAGCGGTGTAGATATTTCCATGTTCATATAGTTAGCGGTGTAGATATTTCCATGTTCATACCAATAGCGGTGTAGTCATTTCCATGTTCATTATTTTAGCGGTGTAGATATTTCCATTTTCATACAGATGGCGGTGAAGATATTTACATGTTCGTACAGATGGCGGTGAAGATATTTCCATGTTCATACTAATGGCGGTGTAGATATTTCCATGTTCATACAGATGGCGGTGTAGATATTTCCGTGTTCATACAAATTGCGGTGTAGATATTTCCATGTTCATAGAGATGGCGGTGTAGATATTTCCATTTTCATACGGAGGGAGGTGTAGATATTTCCATGTTCATACAGATGGCGGTGTAGATATTTCCATGTTCATACAGATGGCGGTGTACATATTTCGAAGTTTATACAGATAGTGCTGTACTTATTTCCATATTTATAGAGAAATCTGTGTAGATGTTTCCACGTATATGCAGATAGCTGTGTAGATATTTCCATGTTCATGCAGATAGCGGTGTAGATATTTCCATGTTCATCCAGATGCCGGTGTAGTTATATCCGTGTTCATACAGATGGCTTTGAAGATATTTCCATGTTCATACAGATCTCGGTGTAGATATATCCATGTTCATACACATGGCGGTGTAGATATTTCCATGTTCATAGAGATGGCGGTGAAGATATTTCCATGTTCATAGAGATGGCGATGTAGATATTTCCATGTTCATACAAATGGCGGTGTAGATATTTCCATGTTCATAGAGATGGCGGTGTAGATATTTCCATGTTTATACAGATAGCAGTGTAGTTATTTCCATGTTTATAGAGATAGCAGTGTAGATATTTCCATTGATATACAGATAGCTGTGTAGATATTTGCATGTTCACACAGATAGCGGTGTAGATATTTTCATGTTAATACTGATAGCGGTGTAGATATTTCCATGTTCACACAGTTAGCGGTGTAGATATTTCCATGTTCATACAGATGGCGGTGTAGATATTTCCATATTCATACACATGGCGGTGTAGATATTTACATGTTCATACAAATGGCGGTGTAGATATTTCCATTTTCATACAAATGGCGGTGTAGATATTTCCATATTCATAGAGATGGCAGTGTAGATATTTCCATGTTTATACAGATAGCAGTGTAGTTATTTCCATGTTTATAGAGATAGCAGTGTAGATATTTCCATTGATATACAGATAGCTGTGTAGATATTTGCATGTTCATACAGATAGCGGTGTAGATATTTCCATGTTCATACAGATAGCGGTGTAGATATTTCCATGTTCATACACATAGCGGTGTAGATATTTCCATGTTCATACCGATAACGGTGTAGATATTTGCATGTTCATACAGATAGCGGTGTAGATATTTCCATGTTCACACAGATAGCGGTGTAGATATTTCCATGTTCATACAGTTAGCAGTGTAGATATTTCCATGTTCATGCAGATAGCGGTGTAGATATTTCCATGTTCATCGTGTTGCCGGTGTAGATGTATCCATGTTCATACAGATGGCGGTGAAGATATTTCCATGTTCATACAGATGGCGGTGTAGATATTTCCATGTTCATACACATGGCAGTGTAGATATTTCCATGTTCATAGAGATGGCGGTGTAGATATTTCCATGTTCATACAAATGGCGGTGTAGATATTTCCTTGTTCATAGAGATGGCGGTGTAGATATTTCCATGTTTGTACAGATAGCAGTGTAGTTATTTCCATGTTTATAGAGATAGCAGTGTAGATATTTCCGTTGATATACAGATAGCTGTGTAGATATTTCCATGTTCATACAGATAGCGGTGCAGATATTTCCACGTTCATACAGATAGCTGTGTAGATATTTCCATGTTCATACAGATAGCGGTGTATTTATTTCCATGTTCATACAGTTAGCGGTGTAGATATTTCCATGTTCATACAGATGGCGGTGTAGATATTTCCATGTTCATACAGATGGCGGTGTAGATATTTACATGTTCATACAGATGGCGGTGTAGATATTTCCATGTTCATACGGATGGCGGTGTAGTTATTTCCATGTTCATACAGGTGGCGGTGTAGATATTTCCATGTTCATACAGATAGCAGTGTAGTTATTTCAATGTTTATAGAGATAGCAATGTAGATATTTCCATTGATATACATATAGCTGTGTAGATATTTCCATGTTCATACATATAGCGGTGTAGATATTGCCATGTTCATACCGATAGAGCTGTAGATATTTCCATGTTCATACAGATAGCGGTGTAGATATTTCCATGTTCATACAGATAACGGTGTAGATATTTCCATGTTCATACAGATGGCGGTGTAGATATTTCCATGTTTTTAGAGATGGCGGTGTAGATATTTTCATGTTTACACAGATGGCGGTGGAGATACTTCCATGTTTACACAGATACCGTTGTAGACATTTCCATGTTTACACAGATAGCGGTGTGTATATTTCCATGTTTATGCAGATAGCGGTGTAGATATTTCCATGTTTATACAGATAGCGGTGCGGATATTTCCATGTTTATACAGATATTTGGGCAGATATTTCCATGTTTATACAGATAGCGGTGTAGATATTTCAATCTTAATACAGATGGCGGTGTAGATATGTCTATGTTCGTACAGATGGCAGTGTAGATATTTGCATGTTCATAGGGATGGCGTTGTAGATATTTCCATGTTTATAGAGATAGTGGTGTAGTTATTTCCAAATTTATAGAGAAATCTGTGTAGGTATTTCCATGTATATGCAGACAGTTGTGTAGATTTTTCCATGTTCATGCACATAGCGGTGTAGATATTTCCATGTCCATCCAGATGCCGGTGTAGATTTATCCATGTTCATACAGATGGCGGTGAAGATATTTCCATGTTCATACAGATGGCGGTGTAGATATTTCCATGTTCATACACATGGCGGTGTAGATATATCCATGTTCATAGATATGGCGCTGTAGATATTTCCATGTTCATACAAATGGCGGTGTAGATATTTCCATATTCATAGAGATGGCGGTGTAGATATTTCCATGTTTATACAGATAGCAGTGTAGATATTTCCATGTTTATAGAGAGAGCAGTGTAGATATTTCCATTGATATACAGATAGCTCTGTAGATATTTGCATGTTCATACTGAAAGCGGTGTAGATATTTCCATGTTAATACTGATAGCGGTGAAGATATTTCCATGTTCATACTGTTAGCGGTGTAGATATTTCCATGTTCATACAGATGGCGGTGTAGATATTTCCATGTTCATTCAGATGGCCGTGTAGATATTTCCATGTTCATACAGATGGCGGTGTAGATATTTCCATGTTCGTACGGATGGCAGTGTAGATATTTCCATGTTCATACAGGTGGCGGTGTAGATATTCCCCTGTTTTTACAGATAGCTGTGTAGTTATTTCCGTGTTTATAGAGATAGCATGGTAGATATTTCCATTGATATACAGATAGCTGTGTAGATATTTGCATGTTCATACTGATAGCGGTGTAGATATTTCCCTGTTCATACAGATAGCGGTGTAGATATTTCCATGTTCATACACATAGCGGTGTAGATATTTGCATGTTCATACAGATAGCGGTGTAGATATTTCCATGTTCTGACAGATAGCGGTGTAGATATTTCCATGTTCATACAGTTAGCGGTGTTATTTCCATGTTCATGCAGATTGCGGTGTAGATATTTCCATGTTCATCCAGATGCCGGTGTAGATATATCCGTGTTCATACAGATGGCGGTGAAGATATTTCCATGTTCATACAGATGGCGGTGTAGATATTTCCATGTTCATACACATGGCGGTGTAGATATTTCCATGTTCATAGAGATGGCGGTGTAGATATTTCCATGTTCATACAAATGGCGGTGTAGATATTTCCATGTTCATAGAGATGGCGGTGTAGATATTTCCATGTTTGTACAGATAGCAGAGTAGTTATTTCCATGTTTATAGAGATAGCAGTGTCGATATTTCCCTTGATATACAGATAGCTGTGTAGATATTTCCATGTTCATACAGAGAGCGGTGCAGATATTTCCATGTTCATACAGATAGCTGTGTAGATATTTCCATGTTCATACAGATAGCGGTGTAGATATTTACATGTTCATACAGATGGCGATGTAGTTATTTCCATGTTTATAGAGATAGCAGTGTAGATATTTCCATTGATATACCGATAGCTGTGTAGATATTTCCATGTTCATGCAGATAGCGGTGTAGACATTTCCATGTTCATCCAGATGCCGGTGTAGTTATATCCATGTTCATACAGATGGCGGTGTAGATATTTCCATGTTCATACAAATGGCGGTGTAGATATTTCTATGTTCATACAGATGGCGGTGTAGATATTTCCGTGTTCATACAAATGGCGGTGTAGATATTTCCATGTTCATAGATATGGCGGTGTAGATATTTCCATGTTTATTTAGACAGCAATGTAGATATTTCCATGTTTATAGAGATAGCGGTGTAGATATTTCCATTGATATACAGATAGCTGTGTAGATATTTGCATGTTCATACAGATAACGGTGTAGATATTTCCATTTTCATACAGATAGCGGTGTAGATATTTCCATGTTCATACAGATAGCAGTGTAGATATTTCCATGTTTTACAGATAGCGGTGTAGATATTTCCATGTTCATACAGGTGGCGGTGAGATATTTCCATGTTCATACAGATAGCAGTGTAGTTATTTCAATGTTTATAGAGATAGCAATGTAGATATTTCCATTGATATACATATAGCTGTGTAGATATTTGCATGTTCATACAGATAGCGGTGTAGATATTGCCATGTTCTTACAGATAGAGGTGTAGATATTTCCATGTTCATTCAGATGGCGGTGTAGATATTTCCATGTTTTTAGAGATGGCGGTGTAGGTATTTTCATGTTTACACAGATGGCGGTGGAGATACTTCCATGTTTACACAGATAGCGTTGTAGACATTTCCATGTTTACACAGATAGCGGTGTGTATATTTCCATGTTTATGCAGATAGCGGTGTAGATATTTCCATGTTTATACAGATAGCGGTGCGGATATTTCCATGTTTATACAGATAGTTGGGCAGATATTTCCATGTTTATTCAGATAGCGGTGTAGATGTTTCCATCTTAATACAGATGGCGGTGTAGATATGTCTATGGTCGTACAGATGGCGGTGTAGATATTTGCATGTTCATAGGGATGGGGGTGTAGATATTTCGAAGTTTATAGAGATAGCGCTGTAGATATTTCCAAATTTATAGAGAAATCTGTGTAGATATTTCCATGTATATGCAGATAGTTGTGTAGATATTTCCATGTTCATGCAGATAGCGGTGTAGATATTTCCATGTTCATCCAGATGCCGGTGTAGATATATCCATGTTCATACAGATGGCGGTGAAGATATTTCCATGTTCATACAGATGGCGGTGTAGATATTTCCATGTTCATACAAATGGCGGTGTAGATATTTCCATCTTCATAGAGATGGCGGTGTAGATATTTCCATGTTTATACAGATAGCAGTGTAGATATTTCCATGTTTATAGAGATAGCAGTGTAGATATTTCCATTGAAATACAGATAGCTGTGTAGATATTTGCATGTTCATACAGATAGCGGTGTAGATATTTCCATGTTCATACTGATAGTGGTGTAGATATTTCCATGTTCATACAGTTTGCGGTGTAGCTATTTCCATGTTCATACAGATGGCGGTGTAGATATTTCCATGTTCATAAAGATGGCCGTGTAGATATTTACATGTTCATACAGATGGCGGTGTAGATATTTCCATGTTCGTACGGATGGCAGTGTAGATATTTCCATGTTCATGCAGGTGGCGGTGTAGATATTCCCCTGTTTTTACAGATAGCTGTGTAGTTATTTCCGTGTTTATAGAGGTAGCAGTGTAGATATTTCCATTGATATACAGATAGCTGTGTAGATATTTGCATGTTCATACAGATAGCGGTGTAGATATTTCCCTGTTCATAAAGATAGTGGTGTAGATATTTCCATGTTCATACACATAGCGGTGTAGATATTTCCATGTTCATACAGTTAGCGGTGTAGATATTTCCATGTTCATGCAGATAGCGGTGTAGATATTTCCATGTTCATCCAGATGCCAGTGTAGATATATCCATGTTCATACAGATGGCGGTGAAGATATTTCCATGTTCATACAGATGGCGGTGTAGATATTTCCATGTTCATACACATGGCGGTGTAGATATTTCCATGTTCATAGAGATGGCGGTGTAGATATTTCCATGTTCATACAAATGGCGGTGTAGATATTTCCATGTTCATAGAGATGGCGGTGTAGATATTTCCATGTTTGTACAGATAGCAGTGTATTTATTTCCATGTTTATAGAGATAGCAGTGTAGATATTTCCCTTCATATACAGATAGCTGTGTAGATATTTCCATGTTCATACGGATAGCGGTGCAGATATTTCCATGTTCATAGAGATAGCGGTGTAGATATTTCCATGTTCATAGAGATGGCGTTGTAGATATTTCCATCTTTATGCAGATAGCGGTATAGATATTTCCATGTTTATACAGATGGTGGTGTAGATATGTCCATGTTTATAGAGATGGCGGTGTAGATATTTCCATGTTTATAGAGATAGTGGTGTAGTTATTTCCAAGTTTATAGAGACAGCGTTGTAGATATTTCCATGTTTATACAGATAGCGGTGAAGATATTTCCATGTTTAGACAGATAGCGGTATAGATATTTCCATGTTTATACAGATAGCCGTGTAGATATTTCCATGTTTATAGTGATAGTGGTGTAGATAATTTCAATTTTATACAGATAGCAGTGTAGATAATTCCAAGTTCATACAGGTAGCGGTGTAGATATTTCCACGTTTATAGAGATGGCGGTGTAGATATTTCCATGTTCATACAGATGGCGGTGTAGATATTTCCATGTTTTTAGAGATGGCGGTGTAGATATTTTCATGTTTACACAGATGGCGGTGGAGATACTTCCATGTTTACACAGATAGCGTTGTAGACATTTCCATGTTTACACAGATAGCGGTGTGTATATTTCCACGTTTATGCAGATAGCGGTGTAGATATTTCCATGTTTCTTCAGATAGCGCTTCTGATATTTCCATCTTTATACAGATGGCGGTGTAGATATTTCCATGTTCCTACAGATGGCGGTGTAGATTTTTCCATGTTCCTACAGATGGCAGTGGAAATATTTCCAAGTTTATGGAGATGGCAGTGTAGATATTTCCATGCTTATATAGAAAGCTGTGTAGATATTTCCATGTGTATGCAGATAGCTGTGTAGATATTTCCATGTTTATGCAGATAGCGGTGTAGATATTTCCATGTTTATACAGATAGCGGTGCGGATATTTCCATGTTTATACAGATAGTTGGGCAGATATTTCCATGTTTATACAGATAGCGGTGTAGATATTTCCATCTTAATACAGATGGCGGTGTAGATATGTCTATGTTCGTACAGATGGCGGTGTAGATATTTGCAAGTTCATAGGGATGGCGGTGTAGGTATTTGCAAGTTCATAGGGATGGCGGTGTAGATATTTCGAAGTTTATAGAGATAGCGCTGTAGTTATTTCCAAATTTATAGAGAAATCTGTGTAGATATTTCCATGTATATGCAGATAGTTGTGTAGATATTTCCATGTTCATGCAGATAGCGGTGTAGATATTTCCATGTTCATCCAGATGCCGGTGTAGATAAATCCATGTTCATACAGATGGCGGTGAAGATATTTCCATGTTCATACAGATGGCGGTGTAGATATTTCCAAGTTCATTCACATGGCGGTGTAGATATATCCATGTTCATAGAGATGGCGCTGTAGATATTTCCATGTTCATACAAATGGCGGTGTAGATATTTCCATATTCATAGAGATGGCGGTGTAGATATTTCCATGTTTATACAGATTGCAGTGTAGATATTTCCATGTTTATAGAGATAGCAGTGTAGATATTTCCATTGATATACAGATAGCTGTGTAGATATTTGCATGTTCATACAGATAGCGGTGTAGATATTTCCATGTTCATACTGATAGCGGTGTAGATATTTCCATGTTCACACAGTTAGCGGTGTAGATATTTCCATGTTCATACAGATGGCGGTGTAGGTATTTCCATGTTCATACAGATGGCCGTGTAGATATTTACATGTTCATACAGATGGCGGTGTAGATATTTCCATGTTCATACAGATGGCGGTGTAGATATTTACATGTTCATACAGATGGCGGTGTAGATATTTCCATGTTCGTACGGATGGCAGTGTAGATATTTCCATGTTCGTACAGGTGGCGGTGTAGATATTCCCCTGTTCTTACAGATAGCTGTGTAGTTATTTCCGTGTTTATAGAGATAGCAGGGTAGATATTTCCATTGATATACAGATAGCTGTGTAGATATTTGCATGTTCATACAGATAGCGGTGTAGATATTTCCATGTTCATACAGATAGCGGTGTAGATATTTCCATGTTCATACACATAGCGGTGTAGATATTTCCATGTTCATACAGATAACGGTGTAGATATTTGCATGTTCATACAGATAGCGGTGTAGATATTTCCATGTTCACACAGATAGCGGTGTAGATATTTCCATGTTCATACAGTTAGCGGTGTAGATATTTCCATGTTCATGCAGATAGCGGTGTAGATATTTCCATGTTCATCCTGATGCCGGTGTAGATATATCCATGTTCATACAGATGGCGGTGAAGATATTTCCATGTTCATACAGATGGCGGTGTAGATATTTCCATGTTCATACACATGGCGGTGTAGATATTTCCATGTTCATAGAGATGGCGGTGTAGATATTTCCATGTTCATACAAATGGCGGTGTAGATATTTCCATGTTCATAGAGATGGCGGTGTAGATATTTTCATGTTTGTACAGATAGCAGTGTAGTTATTTCCATGTTTAAAGAGATAGCAGTGTAGATATTTCCATTGATATACAGATAGCTGTGTAGATATTTCCATGTTCATACAGGTAGCGGTACAGATATTTCCACGTTCATACAGATGGCCGTGTAGATATTTCCATGTTCATACAGATGGCGGTGTAGATATTTCCATGTTCGTACGGATGGCAGTGTAGATATTTCCATGTTCATACAGGTGGCGGTGTAGATATTTCCATGTTCATACTGATAGCAGTGTAGTTATTTCCATGTTTATAGAGATAGCAGTGTAGATATTTCCATTTATATACAGATAGCTGTGTAGATATTTACATGTTCATACAGATGGCGGTGTAGATATTTCCATGTTCGTACGGATGGCAGTGTACATATTTCCATGTTCGTACAGGTGGCGGTGTAGATATTTCCATGTTTATACAGATAGCAGTGTAGTTATTTCAATGTTTATAGAGATAGCAATGTAGATATTTCCATTGATATACATATAGCTTTGAAGATATTTGCATGTTCATACAGATAGCGGTGTAGATATTTCCATGTTCATACAGATAGAGGTGTAGATATTTCCATGTTCATACACATAGCGGTGTAGATATTTCCATGTTCATACAGATAACGGGGTAGATATTTCCATGTTCATACAGATAGCGGTGTAGATATTTCCATGTTCATACAGTTAGCGGTGTAGATATTTCCATGTTCATACATATGGCGGTGTAGATATTTACATGTTCCTACAGATGGCGTTGTAGATATTTCCACGTTCGTACAGATGGCGGTGTAGATATTTCAATGTTCATAGAGATGGCGGTGTACATATTTCCATGTTTATGCAGATAGCGGTATAGCTATTTTCATGTTTATACAGATGGCGGTGTAGATATTTCCATGTTTATAGAGATGGCGGTCTAGATATTTCCATGTTTATAGAGATAGTGGTGTAGTTGTTTCCAAGTTTATGGAGACAGCGTTTAGATATTTCCATGTTTATACAGATAGCGGTGAAGATATTTCCATGTTTATACAGATAGTGGTGTAGATATATCCATGTTTATACAGATAGCGGTGTAGATATTTCCATGTTTATAGAAATAGTGGTGTAGATAATTTCAATTTTATACAGATAGCAGTGTAGATAATTCCAAGTTCATACAGATAGCGGTGTAGATATTTCCACGTTTATAGAGATGGCCGTGTAGATATTTCCATGTTCATACAGGTGGCAGTGTAGATATTTCCATGTTTTTAGAGATGGCGGTGTAGATATTTTCATGTTTACACAGATGGCGGTGGAGATACTTCCATGTTTACACAGATAGCTTTGTTGACATTTCCATCTTTACACAGATAGCGGTGTGTATATTTCCACGTTTATGCAGATAGCGGTGTAGATATTTCCATATTTATACAGATAGCGGTGCGGATATTTCCATGTTTATACAGATATTTGGGCTGATATTTCCATGTTTATACAGATAGCAGTGTAGATATTTCCATCTTAATACAGATGGCGGTGTAGATATGTCTATGTTCGTACAGATGGTGGTGTAGATATTTGCATGTTCATAGGGATGGCGGTGTAGATATTTCCAAGTTTATAGAGATAGCGCTGTAGTTATTTCCAAATTTATAGAGAAATCTGTGTAGATATTTCCATGTATATGCAGATAGCTGTGTAGATATTTCCATGTTCATGCAGATAGCGGTGTAGATATTTCCATGTTCATCCAGATGCCGGTGTAGATATATCCATGTTCATACAGATGGCGGTGTAGATATTTCCATGTTCATACACATGGTGGTGTAGATATATCCATGTTCATAGAGATGGCGGTGTAGATATTTCCATGTTCATACAAATGGCGGTGTAGATATTTCCATATTCATAGAGAAGGCGGTGTAGATATTTCCATGTTTATACAGATAGCAGTGTAGTTATTTCCATGTTTATAGAGATAGCAGTGCAGATATTTCCATTGATATACAGATAGATGTGTAAATATTTGCATGTTCATACAGATATCGGTGTAGATATTTCCATGTTCATACAGATGGCGGTGTAGATATTTCCATGTTCATACAGATGGCGGTGTAGATATTTCCATGTTCATACAGATGGCCGTGTAGATATTTCCATGTTCATACAGATGGCGGTGTAGATATTTCCATGTTCGTACGGATGGCAGTGTAGATATTTCCATGTTCATACAGGTGGAGGTGTAGATATTCCCCTGTTTTTACAGATAGCTTTGTAGTTATTTCCGTGTTTATAGAGATAGCATGGTAGATATTTCCATTGATATACAGATAGCTGTGTAGATATTTGCATGTTCATACAGATAGCGGTGTAGATGTTTCCATGTTCATACAGATAGCGGTGTAGATATTTCCATGTTCATACACATAGCGGTGTAGATATTTCCATGTTCATACAGATAACGGTGTAGATATTTGCATGTTCATACAGACAGCGGTGTAGATATTTCCATGTTCACACAGATAGCGGTGTAGATATTTCCATGTTCATACAGTTAGCGGTGTAGATATTTCCATGTTCATGCAGATAGCGGTGTAGATATTTCCATGTTCATCCTAATGCCGGTGTAGATATATCCATGTTCATACAGATGGCGGTGAAGATATTTCCATTTTCATACACATGGCGGTGTAGATATTTTCATGTTCATAGAGATGGCGGTGTAGATATTTCCATGTTCATACACATGGCGGTGTAGATATTTCCATGTTCATAGAGATGGCGGTGTAGATATTTCCATGTTTGTACAGATAGCAGTGTAGTTATTTCCATGTTTAAAGAGATAGCAGTGTAGATATTTCCATTGATATACAGATAGCTGTGTAGATATTTCCATGTTCATACAGATAGCGGTGCAGATATTTCCACGTTCATACAGATAGCTGTGTAGATATTTCCATGTTCATACAGATAGCGGTGTAGTTATTTCCATGTTCATTCAGTTAGCGGTGTAGATATTTCCATGTTCATACAGATGGCGGTGTAGATATTTCCATGTTCATACAGATGGCGGTGTAGATATTTACATGTTCATACAGATGGCGGTGTAGATATTTCCATGTTCATACGGATGGCAGTGTAGATATTTCCATGTTCATACAGGTGGCGGTGAGATATTTCCATGTTCATACAGATAGCAGTGTAGTTATTTCAATGTTTATAGAGATAGCAATGTAGATATTTCCATTGATATACATATAGCTGTGTAGATATTTGCATGTTCATACAGATAGCGGTGTAGATATTGCCATGTTCTTACAGATAGAGGTGTAGATATTTCCATGTTCATTCAGATGGCGGTGTAGATATTTCCATGTTTTTAGAGATGGCGGTGTAGATATTTCCATGTTCGTACGGATGGCAGTGTAGATATTTCCATGGTCATACAGATTGCGGTGTAGATATTTCCATGTTCATTCAGATAGCGGTGTAGATATTTCCATGTTCATACAGATAACGGTGTAGATATTTCCATGTTCATAGAGATAGCGGTGTAGATATTTCCATGTTCATACAGATAGCGGTGTAGATATTTCCATGTTCATACAGATAACGGTGTAGATATTTCCATGTTCATACAAACAGCGGTGTAGATATTTTCATGTTTACACAGATGGCGGTGGAGATACTTCCATGTTTACACAGATAGCGTTGTAGACATTTCCATGTTTACACAGATAGCGGTGTGTATATTTCCACATTTATGCAGATAGCGGTGTAGATATTTCCATGTTTATACAGATAGCGGTGCGGATATTTCCATGTTTATACAGATAGTTGGGCAGATGTTTCCATGTTTATTCAGATAGCGGTGTAGATGTTTCCATCTTAATACAGATGGCGGTGTAGAAATGTCTATGTTCGTACAGATGGCGGTGTAGATATTTGCATGTTCATAGGGATGGGGGTGTAGATATTTCGAAGTTTATAGAGATAGCGCTGTAGTTATTTCCAAATTTATAGAGAAATCTGTGTAGATATTTCCATGTATATGCAGATAGTTGTGTAGATATTTCCATGTTCATGCAGATAGCGGTGTAGATATTTCCATGTTCATCCAGATGCCGGTGTAGATTTATCCATGTTCATACAGATGGCGGTGAAGATATTTCCATGTTCATACAGATGGCGGTGTAGATATTTCCATGTTCATACAAATGGCGGTGTAGATATTTCCATCTTCATAGAGATGGCGGTGTAGATATTTCCATGTTTATACAGATAGCAGTGTAGATATTTCCATGTTCATAGAGATAGCAGTGTAGATATTTCCATTGAAATACAGATAGCTGTGTAGATATTTGCATGTTCATACAGATAGCGGTGTAGATATTTCCATGTTCATACTGATAGTGGTGTAGATATTTCCATGTTCATACAGTTTGCGGTGTAGCTATTTCCATGTTCATACAGATGGCGGTGTAGATATTTCCATGTTCATACAGATGGCCGTGTAGATATTTACATGTTCATACAGATGGCGGTGTAGATATTTCCATGTTCGTACGGATGGCAGTGTAGATACTTCCATGTTCATGCAGGTGGCGGTGTAGATATTCCCCTGTTTTTACAGATAGCTGTGTAGTTATTTCCGTGTTTATAGAGGTAGCAGTGTAGATATTTCCATTGATATACAGATAGCTGTGTAGATATTTGCATGTTCATACAGATAGCGGTGTAGATATTTCCCTGTTCATAAAGATAGTGGTGTAGATATTTCCATGTTCATACACATAGCGGTGTAGATATTTCCATGTTCATACAGTTAGCGGTGTAGATATTTCCATGTTCATGCAGATAGCGGTGTAGATATTTCCATGTTCATCCAGATGCCAGTGTAGATATATCCATGTTCATACAGATGGCGGTGAAGATATTTCCATGTTCATACAGATGGCGGTGTAGATATTTCCATGTTCATACACATGGCGGTGTAGATATTTCCATGTTCATAGAGATGGCGGTGTAGATATTTCCATGTTCATACAAATGGCGGTGTAGATATTTCCATGTTCATAGAGATGGCGGTGTAGATATTTCCATGTTTGTACAGATAGCAGTGTATTTATTTCCATGTTTATAGAGATAGCAGTGTAGATATTTCCCTTCATATACAGATAGCTGTGTAGATATTTCCATGTTCATACGGATAGCGGTGCAGATATTTCCATGTTCATACAGATAGCGGTGTAGATATTTCCATGTTCATAGAGATGGCGTTGTAGATATTTCCATCTTTATGCATATAGCGGTATAGATATTTCCATGTTTATACAGATGGTGGTGTAGATATGTCCATGTTTATAGAGATGGCGGTGTAGATATTTCCATGTTTATAGAGATAGTGGTGTAGTTATTTCCAAGTTTATAGAGACAGCGTTGTAGATATTTCCATGTTTATACAGATAGCGGTGAAGATATTTCCATGTTTAGACAGATAGCGGTATAGATATTTCCATGTTTATACAGATAGCAGTGTAGATATTTCCATGTTTATAGAGATAGTGGTGTAGATAATTTCAATTTTATACAGATAGCAGTGTAGATAATTCCAAGTTCATACAGGTAGCGGTGTAGATATTTCCACGTTTATAGAGATGGCGGTGTAGATATTTCCATGTTCATACAGATGGCGGTGTAGATATTTCCATGTTTTTAGAGATGGCGGTGTAGATATTTTCATGTTTACACAGATGGCGGTGGAGATACTTCCATGTTTACACAGATAGCGTTGTAGACATTTCCATGTTTACACAGATAGCAGTGTGTATATTTCCACGTTTATGCAGATAGCGGTGTAGATATTTCCATGTTTCTTCAGATAGCGCTTCTGATATTTCCATCTTTATACAGATGGCGGTGTAGATATTTCCATGTTCCTACAGATGGCGGTGTAGATTTTTCCATGTTCCTACAGATGGCAGTGGAGATATTTCCAAGTTTATGGAGATGGCAGTGTAGATATTTCCATGCTTATATAGAAAGCTGTGTCGATATTTCCATGTGTATGCAGATAGCTGTGTAGATATTTCCATGTTTATGCAGATAGCGGTGTAGATGTTTCCATGTTTATACAGATAGCGGTGCGGATTTTCCATGTTTATACAGATAGTTGGGCAGATATTTCCATGTTTATACAGATAGCGGTGTAGATATTTCCATCTTAATACAGATGGCGGTGTAGATATGTCTATGTTCGTACAGATGGCGGTGTAGATATTTGCAAGTTCATAGGGATGGCGGTGTAGATATTTGCAAGTTCATAGGGATGGCGGTGTAGATATTTCGAAGTTTATAGAGATAGCGCTGTAGTTATTTCCAAATTTATAGAGAAATCTGTGTAGATATTTCCATGTATATGCAGATAGTTGTGTAGATATTTCCATGTTCATGCAGATAGCGGTGTAGATATTTCCATGTTCATCCAGATGCCGGTGTAGATATATCCATGTTCATACAGATGGCGGTGAAGATATTTCCATGTTCATACAGATGGCGGTGTAGATATTTCCATGTTCATTCACATGGCGGTGTAGATATATCCATGTTCATAGAGATGGCGCTGTAGATATTTCCATGTTCATACAAATGGCGGTGTAGATATTTCAATATTCATAGAGATGGCGGTGTAGATATTTCCATGTTTATACAGATTGCAGTGTAGATATTTCCATGTTTATAGAGATAGCAGTGTAGATATTTCCATTGATATACAGATAGCTGTGTAGATATTTGCATGTTCATACAGATAGCGGTGTAGATATTTCCATGTTCATACTGATAGCGGTGTAGATATTTCCATGTTCACACAGTTAGCGGTGTAGATATTTCCATGTTCATACAGATGGCGGTGTAGATATTTCCATGTTCATACAGATGGCCGTGTAGATATTTACATGTTCATACAGATGGCGGTGTAGATATTTCCATGTTCATACAGATGGCGGTGTAGATATTTACATGTTCATACAGATGGCGGTGTAGATATTTCCATGTTCGTACGGATGGCAGTGTAGATATTTCCATGTTCGTACAGGTGGCGGTGTAGATATTCCCCTGTTCTTACAGATAGCTGTGTAGTTATTTCCGTGTTTATAGAGATAGCAGGGTAGATATTTCCATTGATATACAGATAGCTGTGTAGATATTTGCATGTTCATACAGATAGCGGTGTAGATATTTCCATGTTCATACAGATAGCGGTGTAGATATTTCCATGTTCATACACATAGCGGTGTAGATATTTCCATGTTCATACAGATAACGGTGTAGATATTTGCATGTTCATACAGATAGCGGTGTAGATATTTCCATGTTCACACAGATAGCGGTATAGATATTTCCATGTTCATACAGTTAGCGGTGTAGATATTTCCATGTTCATGCAGATAGCGGTGTAGATATTTCCATGTTCATCCTGATGCCGGTGTAGATATATCCATGTTCATACAGATGGCGGTGAAGATATTTCCATGTTCATACAGATGGCGGTGTAGATATTTCCATGTTCATACACATGGCGGTGTAGATATTTCCATGTTCATAGAGATGGCGGTGTAGATATTTCCATGTTCATACAAATGGCGGTGTAGATATTTCCATGTTCATAGAGATGGCGGTGTAGATATTTTCATGTTTGTACAGATAGCAGTGTAGTTATTTCCATGTTTAAAGAGATAGCAGTGTAGATATTTCCATTGATATACAGATAGCTGTGTAGGTATTTCCATGTTCATACAGATAGCGGTACAGATATTTCCACGTTCATACAGATAGCTGTGTAGATATTTCCATGTTCATACAGATAGCGGTGTAGTTATTTCCTTGTTCATACAGTTAGTGGTGTAGATATTTCCATGTTCATACTGATGGCGGTGTAGATATTTCCATGTTCATACAGATGGCGGTGTAGATATTTACATGCTCATACAGATGGCGGTGTAGATATTTCCATGTTCGTACGGATGGCAGTGTAGATATTTCCATGTTCATACAGGTGGCGGTGTAGATATTTCCATGTTCATACAGATAGCAGTGTAGTTATTTCAATGTTTATAGAGATAGCAATGTAGATATTTCCATTGATATACATATAGCTGTGTAGATATTTGCATGTTCATACAGATAGCGGTGTAGATATTGCCATGTTCATACAGATAGAGGTGTAGATATTTCCATGTTCATACAGATAGCGGTGTAGATATTTCCATGTTCATACAGATAACGGTGTAGATATTTCCATGTTCATACAGATGGCGGTGTAGATATTTCCATGTTTTTAGAGATGGCGGTGTAGATATTTTCATGTTTACACAGATGGCGGTGGAGATACTTCCATGTTTACACAGATAGCGTTGTAGACATTTCCATGTTTACACAGATAGCGGTGTGTATATTTCCACGTTTATGCAGATAGCGGTGTAGATATTTCCATGTTTATACAGATAGCGGTGCGGATATTTCCATGTTTATACATATAGTTGGGCAGATATTTCCATGTTTATTCAGATAGCGGTGTAGATATTTCCATCTTAATACTGATGGCGGTGTAGATATGTCTATGTTCGTACAGATGGCAGTGTAGGTATTTGCATGTGCATAGGGATGGCGGTGTAGATATTTCGAAGTTTATAGAGATAGCGCTGTAGTTATTTCCAAATTTATAGAGAAATCTGTGTAGATATTTCCATGTATATGCACATAGTTGTGTAGATATTTCCATGCTCATGCAGATAGCGGTGTAGATATTTCTATGTTCATCCAGATGCCGGTGTAGATATATCCATGTTCATACAGATGGCGGTGAAGATATTTCCATGTTCATACAGATGGCGGTGTAGATATTTCCATGTTCATACACATGGCGGTGTAGATATATCCATGTTCATAGAGATGGCGCTGTAGATATTTCCATGTTCATACAAATGGCGGTGTAGATATTTCCATATTCATAGAGATGGCGGTGTAGATATTTCCATGTTTATACAGATAGCAGTGTAGATATTTCCATGTTTATAGAGATAGCAGTGTAGATATTTCCGTTGATATACAGATAGCTGTGTAGATATTTGCATGATCATACACATAGCGGTGTAGATATTTCCATGTTCATACTGATAGTGTTGTAGATATTTCCATGTTCATACAGTTAGCGGTGTAGATATTTCCATGTTCATACAGATGGCGGTGTAGATATTTCCATGTTCATACAGATGGCCGTGTACATATTTACATGTTCATACAGATGGCGGTGTAGATATTTCCATGGTCGTACGGATGGCAGTGTAGATATTTCCATGTTCATACAGGAGCGGGGGAAATATTCCCATGTTTTTACAGATAGCTGTGTAATTATTTCCTTGTTTATAGAGATAGCAGGGTAGATATTTCCATTGATATACAGATAGCTGGGTAGATATTTGCATGTTCATACAGATAGCGGTGTAGATATTTCCCTGTTCATACAGATAGCGGTGTAGGTATTTCCATGTTCATACACATAGCGGTGTAGATATTTCCATGTTCATACAGATAACGGTGTAGATATTTGCATGTTCATAGAGATAGCGGTGTAGATATTTCCATGTTCTCGCAGATAGCGGTGTAGATATTTCCATGTTCATGCAGATAGCGGTGTAGATATTTCCATGTTCATCCAGATGCCGGTGTAGATATATCCATGTTCATACAGATGGCGGTGAAGATATTTCCATGTTCATACAGATGGCGGTGTAGATATTTCCATGTTCATACACATGGCGGTGTAGATATTTCCATGTTCATAGAGATGGCGGTGTAGATATTTCCATGTTTGTACAGATAGCAGTGTAGTTATTTCCATGTTTATAGAGATAGCAGTGTAGATATTTCCCTTGATATACAGATAGCTGTGTAGATATTTCCATGTTCATACAGATAGCGGTGCAGATATTTCCATGTTCATACAGTTAGCGTTGTAGATATTTCCATGTTCATACAGATAGCGGTGTAGTTATTTCCATGTTCATACAGTTAGCGGTGTAGATATTTCCATGTTCATACAGATGGCGGTGTAGATATTTCCATGTTCAAACAGATGGCGGTGTAGATATTTACATGTTCATACAGATGGCGGTGTAGATATTTCCATGTTCATACGGATGGCAGTGTAGATATTTCCATGTTCATACAGGTGGCGGTGAGATATTTCCATGTTCATACAGATAGCAGTGTAGTTATTTCAATGTTTATAGAGATAGCAATGTAGATATTTCCATTGATATACATATAGCTGTGTAGATATTTGCATGTTCATACAGATAGCGGTGTAGATATTGCCATGTTCTTACAGATAGAGGTGTAGATATTTCCATGTTCATTCAGATGGCGGTGTAGATATTTCCATGTTTTTAGAGATGGCGGTGTAGATATTTCCATGTTCGTACGGATGGCAGTGTAGATATTTCCATGTTCATACAGATTGCGGTGTAGATATTTCCATGTTCATTCAGATAGCGGTGTAGATATTTCCATGTTCATACAGATAACGGTGTAGATATTTCCATGTTCATAGAGATAGCGGTGTAGATATTTCCATGTTCATACAGATAGCGGTGTAGATATTTCCATGTTCATACAGATAACGGTGTAGATATTTCCATGTTCATACAAACAGCGGTGTAGATATTTTCATGTTTACACAGATGGCGGTGGAGATACTTCCATGTTTACACAGATAGCGTTGTAGACATTTCCATGTTTACACAGATAGCGGTGTGTATATTTCCACGTTTATGCAGATAGCGGTGTAGATATTTCCATGTTTCTTCAGATAGCGCTTCTGATATTTCCATCTTAATACAGATGGCGGTGTAGATATTTCCATGTTCCTACAGATGGCGGTGTAGATTTTTCCATGTTCCTACAGATGGCGGTGTAGATATTTCCAAGTTTATGGAGATGGCAGTGTAGTTATTTCCATGCTTATATAGAAAGCTGTGTAGATATTTCCATGTGTATGCAGATAGCTGTGTAGATATTTCCATGTTTATACAGATACTGGTGTAGATATTTCCATGTTTATACAGATATCGGTGTAGATATTTCCATGTTTCTACAGATAGCGGTGTGGATATTTGCATCTTAATGCAGATGGCGGTGTAGATATTTCCATGTTTTTACTGATGGCGCTGAAGATATTTCCATGTTCATACAGATGGCGCTGTATATATTTCCAGTTTTGTAGAGATAGTGGTGTAGTTATTTCCATGTTTATAGAGACAGCGGTGTAGAGTTTTCCATGTATATACATATAGCTATGCAGATATTTCCAAGTTCTTACTGACAGCAATGTATATATTTCCATGTTCATACAGATAGCAGAGTGGATATTTCCATGTTCATACAGGTAGCGGTGTAGATATTTCCATGTATACACAGATAGTGCTGTAGACCTTTCCTTGTTGAAACAGACAGCGTTGTAGTTATTTACATGTTTATAGAGATAGTGGTGTAGTTATTTCCATGTTTATACAGATAGCGGTGAAGTTATTTCCATGTTTACACGGATAGCGGTGTGGATATTTCATGGATTATACAGTGAGCGGTGTAGATATTTCCATGATTATACAGACAGCGGTGCTGATATTTCCATGTTTATACAGATACCGGTGTGGATATTTCCATGTTTATACATATATCTGTGTGGATATTTCCATGTTTATACAGATAGCGGTGTAGATATTTCCATGTTTACACAGATAGCGGTGTGGATATCACCATGTTTATACAGACAGCGGTGTAGATATTTCCATGTTTATACAGATAGCGGTTCAGATATTTCCATCTTAATACAGATGGCAGTGTAGATATTTCCATGTTCCTACAGATGGCGGTGTAGATTTTTCCATGTTCCTACAGATGGCGGTGTACATATTTCCAAGTTTATAGAGATGGCGGTGTAGTTATTTCCATGTTTATATAGAAAGCTGTGTAGATATTTCCATGTATATGCAGATAGCTGTGTAGATATTTCCATGTTCATACAGATAGCAGTGTAGATATTTCCATGTTCATACCAATAGCGGTGTAGATATTTCCATGTTCATACAGTTAGCGGTGTAGATATTTCCATGTTCATACAGATGGCGGTGTAGATATTTACATGTTCATACAGATGGCGGTGTAGATATTTCCATGTTCGTACGGATGGCAGTGTAGATATTTCCATGTTCATACAGGTGGCGGTGTAGATATTTCCATGTTTATACACATAGCAGTGTAGTTATTTCCATGTTTATAGATATAGCTGTGTGGATATTTCCATTGATATACAGATAGCTGTGCGGATATTTGCATGTTCATACGGATAGCGGTGTAGATATTTCCATGTTCTCACAGATAGCGGTGTAGATATTTCCATGTTCATACAATTAGCGGTGTAGATATTTCCATGTTCATGCAGATAGCGGTGTAGATATTTCCATGTTCATCCAGATGCCGGTGTAGATATATCCATGTTCATACAGATGGCAGTGAAGATATTTCCATGTTCATACAGATGGCGGTGTAGATATTTCCATGTTCATACACATGGCGGTGTAGATATTTCCATGTTCATAGAGATGTCGGTGTAGATATTTCCATGTTCATACAAATGGCGGTGTAGATATTTCCATGTTCATAGAGATGGCGGTGTAGATATTTCCATGTTTGTACAGATAGCAGTGTAGTTATTTCCATGTTTATAGAGATAGCAGTGTAGATATTTCCCTTGATATACAGATAGCTGTGTAGATATTTCCATGTTCATACAGATAGCGGTGCAGATATTTCCATGTTCATACAGTTAGCGTTGTAGATATTTCCATGTTCATACAGATAGCGGTGTAGTTATTTCCATGTTCATACAGTTAGCGGTGTAGATATTTCCATGTTAATAAAGATGGCGGTGTAGATATTTCCATGTTCATACAGATGGCGGTGTAGATATTTACATGTTCATACAGATGGCGGTGTAGATATTTCCATGTTCGTACGGATGGCAGTGTAGATATTTCCATGTTCATACAGGTGGCGGTGTAGATATTTCCATGTTCATACAGATAGCAGTGTAGTTATTTCCATGTTTATAGAGATAGCAGTGTAGATATTTCCATTGATATACAGATAGCTGTGTAGATATTTACATGTTCATACAGATGGCGGTGCAGATATTTCCATGTTTGTATGGATGGCAGTGTACATATTTCCATGTTCGTACAGGTGGCGGTGTAGATATTTCCATGTTCATACTGATAACGGTGTAGATATTTCCATGTTCATACAGATTGCGGTGTAGATATTTCCATGTTCATACAGATTGCGGTGTAGATATTTCCATGTTCATACAGTTAGCGGTGTAGATATTTCCATGTTCATACAGATGGCGTTGTAGATATTTACATGTTCATACAGATGGCGTTGTAGATATTTCCATGTTCGTACAGATGGCGGGGAAGATATTTCCATGTTCATAGGGATGGCGTTGTAGATATTTCCATGTTTATGCAGATAGCAGTATAGATATTTCCATGTTTATACAGATGGTGGTGTAGATATTTCCATGTTTATAGAGATGGCGGTCTAGATATTTCCATGTTTATAGAGATAGTGGTGTAGTTATTTCCAAGTTTATAGAGACAGCGTTGTAGATATTTGCATTTTTCTACAGATAGCGGTGAAGATATTTCCATGTTTAGACAGATAGCGGTATAGATATTTCCATGTTTATACAGATAGCAGTGTAGATATTTCCATGTTTATAGAGATAGTGGTGTAGATAATTTCAATTTTATACAGATAGCAGTGTAGATAATTCCAAGTTCATACAGGTAGCGGTGTAGATATTTCCACGTTTATAGAGATGGCGGTGTAGATATTTCCATGTTCATACAGATGGCGGTGTAGATATTTCCATGTTTTTAGAGATGGCGGTGTAGATATTTTCATGTTTACACAGATGGCGGTGGAGATACTTCCATGTTTACACAGATAGCGTTGTAGACATTTCCATGTTTACACAGATAGCGGTGTGTATATTTCCACGTTTATGCAGATAGCGGTGTAGATATTTCCATGTTTCTTCAGATAGCGCTTCTGATATTTCCATCTTTATACAGATGGCGGTGTAGATATTTCCATGTTCCTACAGATGGCGGTGTAGATTTTTCCATGTTCCTACAGATGGCAGTGGAGATATTTCCAAGTTTATGGAGATGGCAGTGTAGATATTTCCATGCTTATATAGAAAGCTGTGTAGATATTTCCATGTGTATGCAGATAGCTGTGTAGATATTTCCATGTTTATACAGATACTGGTGTAGATATTTCCATGTTTATACAGATATCGGTGTAGATATTTCCATGTTTCTACAGATAGCGGTGTGGATATTTGCATCTTAATACAGATGGCGGTGTAGATATTTCCATGTTTTTACTGATGGCGCTGAAGATATTTCCATGTTCATACAGATGGCGCTGCATATATTTCCAGTTTTGTAGAGATAGTGGTGTAGTTATTTCCATGTTTATAGAGACAGCGGTGTAGAGTTTTCCATGTATATACATATAGCTATGCAGATATTTCCAAGTTCTTACAGACAGCGATGTATATATTTCCATGTTCATACAGATAGCAGAGTGGATATTTCCATGTTCATACAGGTAGCGGTGTAGATATTTCCATGTTTACACAGATGGTGGTGTAGACCTTTCCTTGTTGAAACAGACAGCGTTGTAGATATTTACATGTTTATAGAGATAGTGGTGTAGTTATTTCCATGTTTATACAGATAGCGGTGAAGTTATTTCCATGTTTACACGGATAGCGGTGTGGATATTTCATGGATTATACAGTGAGCGGTGTAGATATTTCCATGTTTATACAGACAGCGGTGCTGATATTTCCATGTTTATACAGATACCGGTGTGGATATTTCCATGTTCATACATATAGCTGTGCGGATATTTCCATGTTTATACAGATAGCGGTGTAGATATTTCCATGTTTACACAGATAGCGGTGTGGATATCACCATGTTTATACAGACAGCAGTGTAGATATTTCCATGTTTATACAGATAGCGGTTCAGATATTTCCATCTTAATACAGATGGCAGTGTAGATATTTCCATGTTCCTACAGATGGCGGTGTAGATTTTTCCATGTTCCTACAGATGGCGGTGTACATATTTCCAAGTTTATAGAGATGGCGGTGTAGTTATTTCCATGTTTATATAGAAAGCTGTGTAGATATTTCCATGTATATGCAGATAGCTGTGTAGATATTTCCATGTTCATACAGATGGCGGTGTAGATATTTACATGTTCATACAGATGGCGGTGTAGATATTTCCATGTTCGTACGGATGGCAGTGTAGATATTTCCATGTTCATACAGGTGGTGGTGTAGATATTTCCATGTTTATACACATAGCAGTGTAGTTATTTCCATGTTTATAGAGATAGCTGTGTGGATATTTCCATTGATATACAGATAGCTGTGCGGATATTTGCATGTTCATACAGATAGTGGTGTAGATATTTCCATGTTCGTACAGATAGCGGTGTAGATATTCCCATGTTCATACAGATAGCGGTGTAGATATTTCCACGTTTATAGAGATGGCGGTGTAGATATTTCCATGTTCATGCAGATAGCGGTGTAGATATTTCCATGTTTATAGGGATGGCGGTGTAGATATTTCCATGTTTACAC
The DNA here is from genome assembly GCF_029281585.2 of Gorilla gorilla gorilla. NCBI lineage: Eukaryota > Metazoa > Chordata > Mammalia > Primates > Hominidae > Gorilla > Gorilla gorilla. The sequence goes on along the minus strand of NC_073235.2, from coordinate 13,131,975 downwards.
AGATAGCGGTGTAGACATTTCCATGTTTACACAGATAGCGGTGTGGATATTTCCATGTTTATGCAGATAGCAGTGTAGATATTTCCATGTTTATACAGATAGCGGTGCAGATATTTCCATGTTCATACAGATAGCGGTGTAGATATTTCCATGTTCATACCGATAGCGGTGTAGGTATTACCATGTTCATACATTTAGCGGTGTAGATATTTCCATGTTCGTACAGATGGCGGTGTAGATATTTACATGTTCATACAGATGGCGGTGTAGCTATTTCCATGTTCGTACGGATGGCGGTGTAGATATTTCAATGTTCATACAGGTGGCGGTGTAGATATTTCCGTGTTTATGCAGACAGCAGTGTAGTTATTTCCATGTTTATAGAGATAGCAGTGTAGATATTTCCATTGTTATACAGATAGCTGTATAGATATTTGCATGTTCATACAGATAGTGGTGTAGATATTTCCATGTTCATACAGATAGCGGTGTAGATATTTCCATGTTCATACAGATAGCGGTGTAGATATTTCCAAGTTCATACAGATAACGGTAGAGATATTTCCATGTTCGTACAGATGGCAGTGTAGATATTTCCATGTTCATAGAGATGGTGGTGTGGATATTTCCATGTTTATGCAGATAGCGGTATAGTTATTTCCATGTTTATACAGATGGTGGTGTAGGTATTGCCATGTTTATAGAGATGGTGGTCTAGATATTTTCATGTTTACAGAGATAGTGGTGTAGTTATTTCCAAGTTTATAGAGACAGCGTTGTAGATATTTCCATGTTTATACAGATAGCGGTGAAGATATTTCCATGTTTATAAAGATAGCGGTGTAGATATTTCCATGTTTATACAGAGAGCGGTGTAGATATTTCCATGTTTATAGAGATAGTGGTGTAGATAATTTCAATTTTATACAGATAGCAGTGTAGATATTTCCACGTTTATAGAGATGGCGGTGTAGATATTTCAATGTTCATACAGATGGCGGTGTAGTTATTTCCATGTTCATACAGATAGCGGTGTAGATATTTCCATGTTCATTCAGTAAGCGGTGTAGATATTTCCATGTTCATACAGATGGCGGTGTAGATATTTACATGTTCATACAGATGGCGGTGTAGATATTTCCATGTTTGTACGGATGGCAGTGTAGTTATTTCCATGTTCATACAGGTGGCGGTGTAGATATTTCCATGTTCATACAGATAGCAGTGTAGTTATTTCCATGTTTATAGAGAGAGCAGTGTAGATATTTCCACTGATATACAGATAGCTGTGTAGATACATACATGTTCATACAGATGGCGGTGTAGATATTTCCATGTTCGTACGGATGGCAGTGTAGATATTTCCATGTTCGTACAGGTGGCGGTGTAGATATTTCCATGTTTATACAGATAGCAGTGTAGTTATTTCCAAGTTTATAGAGATAGCAATGTAGATATTTCCATTGATATACATATAGCTGTGAAGATGTTTGCATGCTCATACTGATAGCGGTGTAGATATTTCCATTTTCGTACAGAAGGCGGTGTAGATATTTCCATGTTCATACAGATAGCGGTGTAGATATTTCCATGTTCATAGAGATGGCGGTGTAGATATTTTCATGTTTATGCAGATAGCGGTATAGATATTTCCATGTTTATACAGATAGCGGTGTAGTTATTTCCATGTTTATACAGATAGCGGTGAAGATATTTCCACTTTGACACAGATAGCGGTGTGGATTTTCCATGTTTATACAGATAGCGGTGTAGATATTTCCATGTTAATACAGATAGCGGTGCAGATATTTCCATGTTTATACAGATAGCCGTGCAGCTATTTCCAAGTTTATACAGATAGCGGTGTAGATATTTCCATGTTTATAAAGATAGCGGTGTAGGTATTTCCATCTTAATAAAGATGGTGGTGTAGATATTTCCATGTTCCTACAGATGGCGGTGTAGATATTTCCATCTTCATACAGATGGCGGTGTAGAAATTTCGAAGTTTATACAGTTAGCGGTGTAGATATTTCCATGTTTATAGAGAAAGCTGTGTAGATATTTCCATGTATATGCAGATAGCTGTGTAGATATTTCCATGTTCATGCAGATAGCGGTGTAGATATTTACATGTTCATCCAGATGCCAGTGTAGATATATCCATGTTCGTACAGATGGCGGTGAAGATATTTCCCTGTTCATACAGAAGGCGGTGAATATATTTCCATGTTCATAGAGATGGCGGTGTAGATATTTCCATGTTCATACAAATGGCGGTGTACATATTTCCATGTTCATAGAGATGGCGTTGTGGATATTTCCATGTTTATACAGATAGCAGTGTAGTTATTTCCATGTTTATAGAGATAGCAGTGTAGATATTTCCACTGATATACAGATAGCGGTGTAGATATTTGCATGTTCACACAGATAGCGGTGTAGATATTTCCATGTTCATACAGATAGCCGTGTAGATATTTCCATGTTCTTACAGATGGCCGTGTAGATATTTCCATGTTCATAGACATGGCGTTGTAGATATTTCCATGTTTATACAGATAGCAGTGTAGTTATTTCCATGTTTACAGGGATAGCATTGTAGATATTTCCATTGATATACAGGTAGCGGTATAGATATTTGCATGTTCATACGGATGGCGGTGTAGATATTTCCATGTTTATACAGAGGGCGGTTTACATATTTCCATGTTTACACAGATAGTTGTGTAGACATTACCATGTTGATACACATAGCGGTGTAGATATTTCCAAGTTTATAGAGATATCGATGAGGATATTTCCATGTTTATAGAGAAAGCGTTGTAGATATTTCCATGTTTATATAGATAGCGGTATAGATATTTCCATGTTTATACAGATCGCGCTGTAGATATTTCCATGTTTATAGTGATGGCAGTGTAGATATTTCCATATTCATACAAATGGCAGTGTAGATATTTCCATGTTTTTAGAGATAGCGGTGTAGTTATTTGCTTTTGTATAGAGAAATCTGTGTAGATATTTCCCTGTATATGTAGCTAGCTGTGTAGATATTTCCATGTTCACACAGATAGCGGTGCAGATATTTCCATGTTCATACACATAGCGGTGTAGGTATTTCCATGTTCATACAGATAGTGGTGTAGATATTTCCATGTTCATACAGGTAGCGGTGTAGCTATTTCCATGTTCATCGTGATGGCGGTGAAGGTATTTCCATGTTCATACAGATGGCGGTTAAGATATTTCCATGTTCATACAGATGGCGGTGTAGATATTTCTATGTTCGTACACATGGCGGTGTAGATATTTCCATGTTTATAGAGATGGCGGTGTAGAAATTTCCCTTTTCATACGGATGGCATTGTAGATATTTCCATGTTCATACAGATGGCGGTGTAGATATTTCCATGTTTATACAGATAGCGGTGTAGATATTTCCATGTTTATACAGATAGCGGTGTAGATATTTCCATCTTAATACGGATGGCGTTGTAGATATTTCCATGTTCCTACAGGTGGCAGTGTATATATTTCCATGTTCATACAGATATCGGTGTAGATATTTCCATGTTTATAGAGATAGCGGTGTAGATATTTCCTTGTTTATAGAGAAAGGTGTGTAGATATTTCTGTGTACATGCAGTTAGCTGTGTAGATATTTCCATGTTCATTCAGATAGCGGTGTAGATATTTCCATGTTCATACAGATAGCAGTGTAGATATTTCCATGTTCATACAGATAGCAATGTAGATATTTCCATGTTCTTACAGGTAGCGGTGTAGATATTTCCAAGTTCATACGGATGGCGGTGTAGATATTTCCATGTTCATACAGATGGCAGTGTAGATATTTCCATGTTCATGCAGATGGCGGTGAAGATACATTCATGTTCATACTGATGGCGGTGTAGATAATTCTATGTTCATACAAATGGCGGTTTAGATATTTCCATGTTCATAGAGATGGCGGTGTATTTATTTCCATGTTTATAGAGATAGCGGTGTAGTTATTTCCATGTTTACAGAGATAGCGGTGTAGATATTTCCATGTTCCAACAGATAGAGGTGTACATATTTCCATGATCATACAGATAGCGGTGTAGATATATCCATGTTCATACAGATAGCAGTGTAGATATTTCCTTGTTCATCGTGATGGCGGTGAAGATATTTCCATGTTCATACTGATGGCGGTTAAGATATTTCCATGTTCATACAGATGGCGGTGTAGATATTGCCATGTTCGTACACATGGCGGTGTAGATATTTCCATGTTTATAGAGATGGCGGTGTAGATATTTCCCTTTTCATACGGATGGCATTGTAGATATTTCAATGTTCATGCAGATGGCGGTGTAGATATTTCCATGTTTATACAGATAGCGGTGTAGATATTTCCATGTTTATACAGATAGCGGTGTAGATATTTCCATCTTAATACAGATAGCGGTGCAGTTATTTCCATGTTCATACAGTTAGCGGTGTAGATATTTCCATGTTCATACAGATATCGGTGTAGATATTTCCATGTGCATACCGATGGTGGTGAAGATATTTACATGTTCAAACAGATGGCGGTGTAGATATTTCTATGTTCATGCAGATGGCGGTGTAGATATTACCATGCTCATAGACATGGCAGTGTAGATATTTCCATGTTCATACGGATGGTGGTGTAGATATTTCCATGTTAATGCAGATGGCATTGTAGATATTTCCATGTTTATATAGATGGCCGTGTAGATATTTCCATGTTTATACAGAGGACGGTTTAGATATTTCCATGTTTACACAGATAGCCGTGTAGATATTTCCATGTTCATACATATAGCGGTGTAGATATTTCCATGTTCATGCAGATGGCGGTGTAGATATTTCTATGTTCATGCAGATGGCGGTGAAGATATTTCCATGTTCATACAGATGGCGTTGTAGATATTTCCATGTTCATACAAATGGCGGTGTAGATATTTCCGTGTTCATAGAGGTGGCGGTGTAGTTATTTCCATGTTTATAGAGATAGCGGTGTAGTTATTTCCACGTTTACAGAGCTAGCGGTGTAGATATTTCCATTTATATACATATAGCTGTGTAGATATTTCCATGTTCATACAGATAGCGGTGTAGATATTTCCATGTTCATACAGATAGTGGTGTAGAAATTACCATGTTCCAACAGATAGAGGTGTACATAATTCCATGTTCATACAGAGAGCGGTGTAGATATTTCCATGTTCATACAGATAGCGGTGTAGATATTTCCATGTTCATCGTGATGGCGGTGAAGATATTTCCATGTTCATACAGATGGCAGTTAAGATATTTCCAGGTTCATACTGATGGCGGTGTAGATGTTTCCATGTTCGTACAGATGGGAGTGTAGATATTTCCATTGATATACAGATAGCTGTGTAGATATTTGCATGTTCATACAGATAACGTTGTAGATAGAGATGGCGGTGTAGATATTTCCATGTTTATACAGATAGCAATGTAGATATTTCCATGTTTATAGAGATAGCGGTGTAGATATTTCCATTGATATACAGATAGCTGTGTAGATATTTGCATGTTCATACAGATAACGTTGTAGATATTTCCATGTTCATACAGATAGCGGTGTAGATATTTCCATGTTCATACAGATAGCAGTGTAGATATTTCCATGTTTTACAGATAGCGGTGTAGATATTTCCATGTTCATACAGATAGGGGTGTAGATATTTCCATGTTTATAGAGATGGCGGTCTAGATATTTCCATGTTTATAGAGATAGTGGTGTAGTTATTTCCAAGTTTATAGAGACATCGTTGTAGATATTTCCATGTTTATACAGATAGCGGTGAAGGTATTTCCATGTTTATACAGATAGCGGTGTAGATATTTCCATGTTCATCGTGATGGCGGTGAAGATATTTCCATGTTCATACAGATGGCAGTTAAGATATTTCCAGGTTCATACTGATGGCGGTGTAGATGTTTCCATGTTCGTACAGATGGCGGTGTAGATATTTCCATGTTCATAGAGATGGCAGTGTAGATATTTCCATGTTTATGCAGATAGCGGTGTAGATATTTCCTTGTTCGTACACATGGTGGTGTAGATATTTCCATGTTTATAGAGATGGCGGTGTAGATATTTCCCTTTTCATACGGATGGCGTTGTAGGTATTTCCATGTTCATACAGATGGCGGTGTAGATATTTCCATGTTAATACAGATAGTGGTGTAGATATTTCCATGTTTATACAGATAGCACTGTAGATACTTCCATCTTAATACAGATGGCGTTGTAGATATTTCCATGTTCCTACAGGTGGCAGTGTAGATATTTCCATGTTCATACAAATGGCGGTGTAGATATTTCAATGTTTATAGAGATAGCGGTGTAGATATTTCCGAGTTTATAGAGAAAGCTGTGTAGATATTTCCGTGTATATGCAGTTAGCTGTGTAGATATTTCCATGTTCATACAGATAGCAGTGTAGATATTTCCATGTTCATGCAGATAGCAGTGTAGATATTTCCATGTTCATACAGATAGCGATGTAGATATTTCCATGTTCTTACAAGTAGCGGTGCAGATATTTCCATGTTCATACAGATGGCGGTGTAGATATTTCCATATTCATGCAGATGGCGGTGAAGATACTTCCATGTTCATACAGATGGCGGTGTAGATAATTCTATGTTCATACAAACGGCTGTTTAGATATTTCCATGTTCATAGAGATGGTGGTGTAGTTATTTCCATGTTTATAGAGATAGCGGTGTAGTTATTTCCATGTTTACAGAGATAGCGGTGTAGAAATTTCCATGTTCCAACAGATAGAGGTGTACATATTTCCATGTTCATACAGATAGCGGTGTAGATATTTCCATGTTCATACAGATAGCGGTGTAGATATTTACATGTTCATCGTGTTGGCGGTGAAGATATTTCCATGTTCATACAGATGGCGGTTGAGATATTTCCATGTTCATACAGATGGCGGTGTAGATATTTCCATGTTCGTACAGATGGCGGTGTAGATATTTCCATGTTTATAGAGATGGCGGTGTAGATATTTCCCTTTTCATACGGATGGCATTGTACATATTTCCATGTTCATACAGATGGCGGTGTAGATATTTCCATGTTTATACAGATAGCGGTGTAGATATTTCCATGTTCATACAGATGGTGGTGTAGATATTTCCATATTCATGCAGATAGTGGTGAAGATATTTACATGTTCAAACAGATGGCGGTGTAGAAATTTCTATGTTCATGCACATGGCGGTGTAGATATTTCCATCTTCATACAAATGGCGGTGTAGATATTTCCATGTTTATAGAGATAGCGGTGTAGATATTTCCTTATTTATAGAGAAAGCTGTGTAGATATTTCCGTGTATAGGCAGTTAGCTGTGTAGATATTTTCATGTTCTTACAAATAGCGGTGTAGATTTTTCCATGTTCGTACAGATAGCCGTGTAGATATTTCCATTTTCATACAGATAGCGGTGTAGAAATTTCCATGTTCATACAGATAGCGGTGTACATATTTCCATGTTCATACAGATACCGTTGTAGATATTTCCATGTTCATACAGATAGCGGTGTAGATATTTCCATGTTCATACCAATAGCGGTGTAGATATTTCCATGTTCATACAGTTAGCAGTGTAGATATTTCTATGTTCATACAGATGGAGGTGTAGATATTTACATGTTCATACAGATGGCGGTGAAGATATTTCCATGTTGGTACGGATGGCAGTGTAGATATTTCCATGTTCATACAGGTGGCGGTGTAGATATTTCCATGTTTATACAGATAGCAGTGTAGTTATTTCCATGTTTATAGAGACAGCTGTGTAGATATTTCCATTGATATACAGATAGCTGTGTAGATATTTGCCTGTTCATACAGATAGCGGTGTAGATATTTCCATGTTCGTACAGATAGCGGTGTAGATATTTCCATGTTCATACAGATAGCAGTGTAGATATTTCCATGTTCATACAGATAACGGTGTAGATATTTCCATGTTCATACAGATAGCGGTGTAGATATTTCCATGTTCATACAGATAGCAGTGTAGATATTTCCATGTTCATACAGTTAGCGGTGTAGATATTTCCATGTTCATACAGATGGCAGTGTAGATATTTACATGTTCATACAGATGGCGGTATAGATATTTCCATGTTTATACAGATGATGGTGTAGATATTTCCATGTTTATAGAGATGGCGGTCTAGATATTTCCATGTTTACAGAGATAGTGGTGTAGTTATTTCCAAGTTTATAGAGACAGCGTTGTAGATATTTCCATGTTTATACAGATAGCAGTGAAGGTATTTCCATGTTTATACAGATAGCGGTGTAGATATTTCCATGTTTATACAGATAGCAGTGTAGATATTTCCATGTTTATAGAGATAGTGTTGTAGATAATTTCAAGTTCATACAGAGAGCAGTGTAGATATTTCCAAGTTCATACAGATAGCGGTGTAGATATTTCCATGTTTTTGCAGTTAGCGGTATAGATATTTCCATGTTTATACAGATGGCGGTGTAGATATTTCCATGTTCATACAGAGGACGGTGTAGATATTTCCATGTTTATAGGGATGGCGGTGTAGATATTTTCATGTTTACACAGATGGCAGTGTAGATATTTCCATGTTTACACAGATGGCGGTGTAGACATTTCCATGTTTACACAGATAGCGGTGTGGATATTTCCATGTTTATGCAGATAGCGGTGTAGATATTTCCATGTTCGTACAGATAGCGGTGTTGATATTTCCATCTTAATACAGATGGCGGTGCAGATATGTCCATGATCGTACAGATGGCGATGTAGATATTTCCCTGTTCATACAGATGGTGGTGTAGATATTTCGAAGTTTATAGAGATAGCGATGTAGTTATTTCCATATTTATAGAGAAATCTGTGTAGATATTTCCATGTATATTCAGATAGCTGTGTAGATGTTTCCATGTTCAAGCAGATTACGGTGTAGATATTTCCATGTTCATCCAGATGCCGGTGTACATATATCCATGTTCATACAAATGGCGGTGAAGATATTTCCATGTTCATACAGATGGCGGTGTAGGTATTTCCATGTTCATACAAATGGCGGTGTAGATATGTCCATGTTCCTAGAGATGGCGGTGTAGATATTTCCATGTTCATACCAATGGCGGTGTAGATATTTCCATGTTCATAGAGATGGCGGTGTAGATATTTCCATGTTTATACAGATAGCAGTGTAGTTATTTCCATGTTTATAGAGATACCAGTCTGGATATTTCCATTGATATACAGATAGCGGTGTAGATATTTCCATGTTCATACTGATAGCGGTGTAGATATTTCCATGTTCATACATATAGCGGTGTAGATATTTCCATGTTGATACAGATAGCGGTGTAGATATTTCCATGTTCATACAGATAGCGGTGTAGATATTTAAATGTTCATACAGTTAGCGGTGTAGATATTTTCATGTTCATGCAGATGGCGCTGTAGATATTTACATGTTGATACAGATGGCGGTGTAGATATTTCCATGTTCATACAGATAGCGGTGTAGATATTTCCAAGTTCATACAGATAGCAGTGTAGATATGTCCATGTTCATACAGATAGCGGTGTAGATATTTCCATGTTCATACCAATAGCGGTGTAGACATTTCCATGTTCATACATTTAGCGGTGTAGATATTTCCATGTTCATACAGATGGCGGTGAAGATATTTACATGTTCATATAGATGGCGGTGTAGATATTTCCATGTTTGTACCGATGGCAGTGTAGATATTTCCATGTTCATACAGGTGGCGGTGTAGCTATTTCCATGTTCATACAGATAGCGGTGTAGATATTTCTATTTTCATACAGAAAACGGTGTAGATATTTCCATGTTCGTACAGACAACAGTGTAGATATTTCCATGTTCATACAGTTAGCGGTGTAGATATTTCCATGTTCATACAGATGGCGGTGTAGATATTTACATGTTCATACAGATGGCGGTAGAGATATTTCCATGTTTTAGAGATGGCGGTGTACATATTTCCATGTTCATAGAGATGGCGGTGTAGATATTTCCATGTTTATGCAGATAGCGGTATAGATATTTCCATGTTTATACAGATGGCGGTGTAGATATTTCCATGTTTATAGAGATGGCGGTCTAGATATTTCCATGTTTACAGAGATAGTGGTGTAGTTTTTTCCAAGTTTATAGAGACAGCGATGTAGATATTTCCATGTTTATACAAATGGCGGTGTAGATATTCCCATGTTCATAGAGATGGCTGTGTAGATATTTCCAGGTTCATACAAATGGCGGTGGAGATATTTCCATGTTCATAGAGATGGCCGTGTAGATATTTCCATGTTTATACAGATACCAGTGTAGTTGTTTCCATGTTTATAGAGATACCAGTGTGGATATTTCAATTGATATACAGATAGCTGTGTAGATATTTACATGTTCATACAGATAGCGGTGTAGATATTTCCATGTTCATACAGATAGCGGTGTAGGTACTTCCATGTTCATATAGATAGCGGTGTAGATATTTCCATGTTCATACAGATAGCGGTGCGGATATTTCCATGTTTATTCAGATAGCGGTGCGGATATTTCCATGTTTATACAGATAATTGGGCAGATATTTCCATGTTTATACAGATAGCGGTGTAGATATTTCCATCTTAATACAGATGGCGGTGTAGATATGTCCATGATCGTACAGATGGCGGTGTAGATATTTCCATGTTCATACAGATGGCGGTGTAGATATTTCGAAGTTTATAGAGATAGCGCTGTAGTTATTTCCATATTTATAGAGAAATCTGTGTAGATATTTCCATGTATATTCAGATAGCTGTGTAGATATTTCCATGTTAATGCAGATTACGGTGTAGATATTTCCATGTTCATCCTGATGCCGGTGTAAATATATCCATGTTCATACAAATGACGGTGAAGATATTTCCATGCTCATACAGATGGCGGTGTAGGTATTTCCATGTTCATACATATGGCGGTGTAGATATTTCCATGTTCATAGAGATGGCGGTGTAGATATTTCCAGGTTCATACAAATGGCGGTGTAGGTATTTCCATGTTCATAGAGATGGCGGTGTAGATATTTCCTTGTTTATACAGATAGCAGTGTAGTTATTTCCATGTTTATAGAGATACCATTTTGGATATTTCCATTGATATAGAGATAGGTTTGTAGATATTTGCATGTTCATACAGATAGCGGTGTAGATATTTCCATGTTCATACAGATAGCGGTGTAGATATTTCCATGTTCATACAGATAGCGGTGTAGATATTTCCATGTTCATTCAGTAAGCGGTGTAGATATTTCCATGTTCATACAGATGGCGGTGTAGATATTTACATGTTCATACAGATGGCGGTGTAGATATTTCCATGTTTGTACGGATGGCAGTGTAGTTATTTCCATGTTCATACAGGTGGCGGTGTAGATATTTCCATGTTCATACAGATAGCAGTGTAGTTATTTCCATGTTTATAGAGAGAGCAGTGTAGATATTTCCACTGATATACAGATAGCTGTGTAGATACATACATGTTCATACAGATGGCGGTGTAGATATTTCCATGTTCGTACGGATGGCAGTGTAGATATTTCCATGTTCGTACAGGTGGCGGTGTAGATATTTCCATGTTTATACAGATAGCAGTGTAGTTATTTCCAAGTTTATAGAGATAGCAATGTAGATATTTCCATTGATATACATATAGCTGTGAAGATGTTTGCATGTTCATACTGATAGCGGTGTAGATATTTCCATTTTCGTACAGAAGGCGGTGTAGATATTTCCATGTTCATACAGATAGCGGTGTAGATATTTCCATGTTCATAGAGATGGCGGTGTAGATATTTTCATGTTTATGCAGATAGCGGTATAGATATTTCCATGTTTATACAGATAGCGGTGTAGTTATTTCCATGTTTATACAGATAGCGGTGAAGATATTTCCACTTTGACACAGATAGCGGTGTGGATTTTCCATGTTTATACAGATAGCGGTGTAGATATTTCCATGTTAATACAGATAGCGGTGCAGATATTTCCATGTTTATACAGATAGCCGTGCAGATATTTCCAAGTTTATACAGATAGCGGTGTAGATATTTCCATGTTTATAAAGGTAGCGGTGTAGGTATTTCCATCTTAATAAAGATGGTGGTTTAGATATTTCCATGTTCCTACAGATGGCGGTGTAGATATTTCCATCTTCATACAGATGGCGGTGTAGAAATTTCGAAGTTTATACAGTTAGCGGTGTAGATATTTCCATGTTTATAGAGAAAGCTGTGTAGATATTTCCATGTATATGCAGATAGCTGTGTAGATATTTCCATGTTCATGCAGATAGCGGTGTAGATATTTACATGTTCATCCAGATGCCAGTGTAGATATATCCATGTTCGTACAGATGGCGGTGAAGATATTTCCCTGTTCATACAGAAGGCGGTGAATATATTTCCATGTTCATAGAGATGGCGGTGTAGATATTTACATGTTCATACAAATGGCGGTGTACATATTTCCATGTTCATAGAGATGGCGTTGTGGATATTTCCATGTTTATACAGATAGCAGTGTAGTTATTTCCATGTTTATAGAGATAGCAGTGTAGATATTTCCACTGATATACAGATAGCGGTGTAGATATTTGCATGTTCACACAGATAGCGGTGTAGATATTTCCATGTTCATACAGATAGCCGTGTAGATATTTCCATGTTCTTACAGATGGCCGTGTAGATATTTCCATGTTCATAGACATGGCGTTGTAGATATTTCCATGTTTATACAGATAGCAGTGTAGTTATTTCCATGTTTACAGGGATAGCATTGTAGATATTTCCATTGATATACAGGTAGCGGTATAGATATTTGCATGTTCATACGGATGGCGGTGTAGATATTTCCATGTTTATACAGAGGGCGGTTTACATATTTCCATGTTTACACAGATAGTGGTGTAGACATTACCATGTTGATACACATAGCGGTGTAGATATTTCCAAGTTTATAGAGATATCGATGAGGATATTTCCATGTTTATAGAGAAAGCGTTGTAGATATTTCCATGTTTATATAGATAGCGGTATAGATATTTCCATGTTTATACAGATCGCGCTGTAGATATTTCCATGTTTATAGTGATGGCAGTGTAGATATTTCCATATTCATACAAATGGCAGTGTAGATATTTCCATGTTTTTAGAGATAGCGGTGTAGTTATTTGCTTTTGTATAGAGAAATCTGTGTAGATATTTCCCTGTATATGTAGCTAGCTGTGTAGATATTTCCATGTTCACACAGATAGCGGTGCAGATATTTCCATGTTCATACACATAGCAGTGTAGGTATTTCCATGTTCATACAGATAGTGGTGTAGATATTTCCATGTTCATACAGGTAGCGGTGTAGCTATTTCCATGTTCATCGTGATGGCGGTGAAGGTATTTCCATGTTCATACAGATGGCGGTTAAGATATTTCCATGTTCATACAGATGGCGGTGTAGATATTTCTATGTTCGTACACATGGCGGTGTAGATATTTCCATGTTTATAGAGATGGCGGTGTAGAAATTTCCCTTTTCATACGGATGGCATTGTAGATATTTCCATGTTCATACAGATGGCGGTGTAGATATTTCCATGTTTATACAGATAGCGGTGTAGATATTTCCATGTTTATACAGATAGCGGTGTAGATATTTCCATCTTAATACGGATGGCGTTGTAGATATTTCCATGTTCCTACAGGTGGCAGTGTATATATTTCCATGTTCATACAGATATCGGTGTAGATATTTCCATGTTTATAGAGATAGCGGTGTAGATATTTCCTTGTTTATAGAGAAAGGTGTGTAGATATTTCCGTGTACATGCAGTTAGCTGTGTAGATATTTCCATGTTCATTCAGATAGCGGTGTAGATATTTCCATGTTCATACAGATAGCAGTGTAGATATTTCCATGTTCATACAGATAGCAATGTAGATATTTCCATGTTCTTACAGGTAGCGGTGTAGATATTTCCAAGTTCATACGGATGGCGGTGTAGATATTTCCATGTTCATACAGATGGCAGTGTAGATATTTCCATGTTCATGCAGATGGCGGTGAAGATACATTCATGTTCATACTGATGGCGGTGTAGATAATTCTATGTTCATACAAATGGCGGTTTAGATATTTCCATGTTCATAGAGATGGCGGTGTATTTATTTCCATGTTTATAGAGATAGCGGTGTAGTTATTTCCATGTTTACAGAGATAGCGGTGTAGATATTTCCATGTTCCAACAGATAGAGGTGTACATATTTCCATGATCATACAGATAGCGGTGTAGATATATCCATGTTCATACAGATAGCAGTGTAGATATTTCCTTGTTCATCGTGATGGCGGTGAAGATATTTCCATGTTCATACTGATGGCGGTTAAGATATTTCCATGTTCATACAGATGGCGGTGTAGATATTGCCATGTTCGTACACATGGCGGTGTAGATATTTCCATGTTTATAGAGATGGCGGTGTAGATATTTCCCTTTTCATACGGATGGCATTGTAGATATTTCAATGTTCATGCAGATGGCGGTGTAGATATTTCCATGTTTATACAGATAGCGGTGTAGATATTTCCATGTTTATACAGATAGCGGTGTAGATATTTCCATCTTAATACAGATAGCGGTGCAGTTATTTCCATGTTCATACAGTTAGCGGTGTAGATATTTCCATGTTCATACAGATATCGGTGTAGATATTTCCATGTGCATGCCGATGGTGGTGAAGATATTTACATGTTCAAACAGATGGCGGTGTAGATATTTCTATGTTCATGCAGATGGCGGTGTAGATATTACCATGCTCATAGACATGGCAGTGTAGATATTTCCATGTTCATACGGATGGTGGTGTAGATATTTCCATGTTAATGCAGATGGCATTGTAGATATTTCCATGTTTATATAGATGGCCGTGTAGATATTTCCATGTTTATACAGAGGACGGTTTAGATATTTCCATGTTTACACAGATAGCCGTGTAGATATTTCCATGTTCATACATATAGCGGTGTACATATTTCCATGTGCATGCAGATAGCCGTGTAGATATTTCCATGTTCATACAGATGGCGGTGTAGATATTTCCATGTTCATACAGATGGCGGTGAAGATATTTACATGTTCATACAGAGGGCAGTGTAGATATTTCTATGTTCATAGAGATGGCGGTGTAGATATTTCCATGTTCATAGAGATGGCGGTGTAGATATTTCTGTGTTCATACGGATGGCAGTGTAGATATTTCCATGTTCATACAGATGGCGGTGTAGATATTTCCATCTTTATAAAGATGGCGGTGTAGATATTTCCATGTTTATACTGAGGGCGGTTTAGATTTTTCCGTGTTTGCAGAGATAGCGGTGTAGATATTTCCTTGTTTATAGAGATAGCGATGATATTTCCATGTTTATAGAGAAAGCGTTGTAGATATTTCCATGTTTATATAGATAGCGGTATAGATATTTCCATGTTTATACAAAGCGCGGTGTAGATATTTCCATGTTTATAGTGATGGCAATGTAGATATTTCCATGTTCATACAAATGGCAGTGTAGATATTTCCATGTTTATAGAGATAGCGGTGTAGTTATTTCCTTGTGTATAGAGAAAGCTGTGTAGATATTTCCCTGTATATGTAGTTAGCTGTGTAGATATTTCCATGTTCACACAGATAGCGGTGTAGATATTTCCATGTTCATACAGATAGCGGTGTAGATATTTCCATCTTCATACAGATAGTGGTGTAGAAATTACCATGTTCCAACAGATGGAGGTGTACCTATTTCCATGTTCATACAGATAGCGGTGTAGATATTTCCATGTTCATACAGATAGCGGTGTAGATATTTCCATGTTCATCGTGATGGCGGTGAAGATATTTCCATGTTCATACAGATGGCGGTTATTTCTATGTTCATACAGGTGGCGGTGTAGATATTTCCATGTTCGTACACATGGCGGTGTAGATATTTCCATGTTTATAGAGATTTCGGTGTAGATATTTCCCTTTTCATACGGATGGCGTTGTAGATATTTCCATGTTCATACAGATGGCGGTGTAGATATTTCCATGTTTATACAGATAGAGGTGTAGATATTTCCATGTTTATACAGATAGCGCTGTAGATATTTCCATCTTAATACAGATGGCGCTGTAGATATTTCCATGTTCCTACAGGTGGCAGTGTAGATATTTCCATGTTCATACATATGGCGGTGTAGATATTTCCATGTTTATAGAGATAGCGGTGTAGATATTTCCTTGTTTATAGAGAAAGCTGTGTAGATATTTCCGAATATATGCAGTTAGCTGTGTAGATATTTCCATGTTCATACAGATAGCAGTGTAGATATTTCCATGTGCATCCAGATAGCGGTGTAGATATTTCCATGTTCTTACAGGTAGCGGTGTAGATATTTCCATGTTCATACGGATGGCGGTGTGGATATTTGCATGTTCATACAGACGGCGGTGTAGATATTTCCATGTTCATGCAGATGGCGGTGAAGATACTTCTATGTTCATACAGATGGCGGTGTAGATAATTCTATGTTCATACAAATGGCGGCTTAGATATTTCCATGTTCATAGAGATGGCGGTGTAGTTATTTCCATGTTTATAGAGATAGCGGTGCAGTTATTTCCATGTTTTCAGAGATAGCGGTGTAGAAACTTCCATTTTCCAACAGATAGAGGTGTACATATTTGCATGTTCATACAGATAGCGGTGTAGATATTTCAACGTTCGTAAATATAGCGGTTTAGATATTTCCATGTTCATCGTGATGGCGGTGAAGATATTTCCATGTTCATACGGATGGCGGTGAAGATATTTCCATGTTCATACAGATGGTGGTGTAGATATTTCCATGTTCGTACACATGGCGGTGTAGATATTTCCATGTTTATATAGATGGCGGTGTAGATATTTCCCTTTTCATACGGATGGCATTGTAGATATTTCCATGTTCATACAGAAGGCCGTGTAGATATTTCCATGTTTATACAGATAGCGGTGTAGTTATTTCCATGATTATACAGATAGCGGTGTAGATATTTCCATCTTAATACAGATAGCGTTGCAGTTATTTCCATGTTCATATAGTTAGTGGTTTAGATATTTCCATGTTCATACAGATGGCGGTGTAGTTATTTCCATGTTCATGCAGATAGTGGTGAAGATATTTACATGATCAAACAGATGGCTTTGTAGATATTTCTATGTTCATGCAGATGGCTGTGTAGATATTACCATGCTCATAGACATGGCAGTGTAGATATTTCCATGTTCATACGGATATCAGTGTAGATATTTCCATGTTCATACAGAGAGCAGTGTAGATATTTCCATGTTCATACAGGTAGCAGTGTAGGTATTTCCATGTTCTTACAGGTAGCGGTGTAGATATTTCCATGTTCATACGGATGGCGGTGTAGATATTTGCATGTTCATACAGATGGTGGTGTAGATATTTCCAAGTTCATGCAGATGGCGGTGAAGATAATTCCATGTTCATACAGATGGCGGTGTAGATAATTCTATGTTCATACAAATGGCGGCTTAGATATTTCCATGTTCATAGAGATGGCGGTGTAGTTATTTCCATGTTTATAGAGATAGCGGTGTAGTTATTTCCATGTTTACAGAGATAGCGGTGTAGAAATTTCCATGTTCCAACAGATAGAGGTGTACGTATTTCCATGTTCATACAGATAGCGGTGTAGATATTTCAATGTTCATACATATAGCGGTGTAGATATTTCCATGTTCATCGTGACGGCGGTGAAGATATTTCCATGTTCATACAGATGGCGGTGAGGATATTTCCATGTTCATACAGATGGCGGTGTAGATATTTCCATGTTCATACACATGGCGGTGTAGATATTTCCAAGTTTATAGAGACGGCAG
Source organism: Gorilla gorilla gorilla (assembly GCF_029281585.2). Lineage (NCBI taxonomy): Eukaryota > Metazoa > Chordata > Mammalia > Primates > Hominidae > Gorilla > Gorilla gorilla. The sequence continues at coordinate 13,113,912 of NC_073235.2, read as the reverse complement.
TGTAGATATTTCCCTTTTCATACGGATGGCATTGAAGATATTTCCATGATCATACAGATGGCAGTGTAGGTATTTCCATGTTTATACAGATAGCGGTGTAGATATTTCCATGATTATATAGATAGCGGTGTAGATATTTCCATCTTAATACAGATAGCGGTGCAGTTATTTCCATGTTCATACAGTTAGCAGTGTAGATATTTCCATGTTCATACAGATGGTTGTGTAGTTATTTCCATGTTAATGCAGATAGTGGTGAAAATATTTACATGTTCAAACAGATGGCTTTGTAGATATTTCTATGTTCATGCAGATGGCGGTGTAGATATTTTCATCTTCATACGGATGGCAGTGTAGATATTTCCATGTTCATACAGATGGTGGTGTAGATATTTCCATCTTTATAAAGATGGCGGTGTAGATATTTCCATGTTCATACAGAGGGCCGTTTAGATATTTCCATGTTTACACAGATAGCGGTGTAGATATTTCCATGTTGATACACATAGCGGTGTAGATATTTCCAAGTATATAGAGATAGCGATGAGGATATTTCCATGTTTATAGAGAAAGCGTTGTAGATATTTCCATGTTTATACAGATACCGGTCTATATATTTCCATGTTTATACAGATTGCGGTGTAGATATTTCCATGTTTATAGTGATGGCAATGTAGATATTTCCTTGTTCATACAAATGGCAGTGTAGATATTTCCATGTTTATAGAGATAGCGGTGTAGTTATTTCCTTGTGTACAGAGAAATCTGTGTAGACATTTCTCTGTATATGTAGTTAGCTGTGTAGATATTTCCATGTTCACACAGATAGCGGTGTAGATATTTCCATGTTCATGCAGATGGCGGTGTAGATATTTCTATGTTCATGCAGATGGCGGTGAAGATATTTCCATGTTCATACAGATGGCGTTGTAGATATTTCCATGTTCATACAAATGGCGGTGTAGATATTTCCGTGTTCATAGAGGTGGCGGTGTAGTTATTTCCATGTTTATAGAGATAGCGGTGTAGTTATTTCCACGTTTACAGAGCTAGCGGTGTAGATATTTCCATTTATATACATATAGCTGTGTAGATATTTCCATGTTCATACAGATAGCGGTGTAGATATTTCCATGTTCATACAGATAGTGGTGTAGAAATTACCATGTTCCAACAGATAGAGGTGTACATAATTCCATGTTCATACAGAGAGCGGTGTAGATATTTCCATGTTCATACAGATAGCGGTGTAGATATTTCCATGTTCATCGTGATGGCGATGAAGATATTTCCATGTTCATACAGATGGCAGTTAAGATATTTCCAGGTTCATACTGATGGCGGTGTAGATGTTTCCATGTTCGTACAGATGGTGGTGTAGATATTTCCATGTTCATAGAGATGGCAGTGTAGATATTTCCATGTTTATGCAGATAGCGGTGTAGATATTTCCTTGTTAGTACACATGGTGGTGTAGATATTTCCATGTTTATAGAGATGGCGGTGTAGATATTTCCCTTTTCATACGGATGGCGTTGTAGGTATTTCCATGTTCATACAGATGGCGGTGTAGATATTTCCATGTTAATACAGATAGAGGTGTAGATATTTCCATGTTTATACAGATAGCACTGTAGATATTTCCATCTTAATACAGATGGCGTTGTACATATTTCCATGTTCCTACAGGTGGCAGTGTAGATATTTCCATGTTCATACAAATGGCGGTGTAGATATTTCAATGTTTATAGAGATAGCAGTGTAGATATTTCCTAGTTTATACAGAATGCTGTGTAGATATTTCCGTGTATATGCAGTTAGTTGTGTAGATATTTCCATGTTCATAAAGATAGCAGTGTAGATATCTCCATGTTCATACAGATAGCAGTGTAGATATTTCCATGTTCATACAGATAGCGATGTAGATATTTCCATGTTCTTACAAGTAGCGGTGCAGATATTTCCATGTTCATACAGATGGCAGTGTAGATATTTCCATATTCATGCAGATGGCGGTGAAGATACTTCCATGTTCATACAGATGGCGGTGTAGATAATTCTATGTTCATACAAATGGCTGTTTAGATATTTCCATGTTCATAGAGATGGTGGTGTAGTTATTTCCATGTTTATAGAGATAGCGGTGTAGTTATTTCCATGTTTACAGAGATAGCGGTGTAGAAATTTCCATGTTCCAACAGATAGAGGTGTACATATTTCCATGTTCATACAGATTGCGGTGTAGATATTTCCATGTTCATACAGATAGCGTTGTAGATATTTACATGTTCATCGTGTTGGCGGTGAAGATATTTCCATGTTCATACAGATGGCGGTTAAGATATTTCCATGTTCATACAGATGGCGGTGTAGAAATTTCCATGTTCGTACAGATGGCGGTGTAGATATTTCCAAGTTTATAGAGATGGCGGGGTAGATATTTCCCTTTTCATACGGATGGCATTGTACATATTTCCAGGTTCATACAGATGGCGGTGTAGATATTTCCATGTTTATACAGATAGCGGTGTAGATATTTCCATGTTCATACAGATGGCGGTGTAGATATTTCCATATTCATGCAGATAGTGGTGAAGACATTTACATGTTCAAACAGATGGCTGTGTAGATATTTCTATGTTCATGCAGATGGCGGTGTAGATATTTCCATGTTCATACAAATGGCGGTGTAGATATTTCCATGTTTATAGAGATAGCGGTGTAGTTATTTCCTTATTTATAGAGAAAGCTGTGTAGATATTTCCGTGTATAGGCAGTTAGCTGGGTAGATATTTTCATGTTCATACAGATAGTGGTGTAGATTTTTCCATGTTCATACAGATAGCAGTGTACTTATTTCCATGTTCATACAGATAGCGGTGTAGATATTTCCATGTTCTTACAGGTAGCGGTGTAGATATATCCATGTTCATACGGATTGTGGTGCAGATATTTCCATGTTCATACAGATGGCAGTGTAGATATTTCTATGTTCATGCAGATTGCGGTGTAGATATTTCCATGTTCATACAAATGGCGGTGTAGATATTTCCGTGTTCATAGAGGTGGCGGTGTAGTTATTTCCATGTTTATAGAGATAGCGGTGTAGTTATTTCCACGTTTACAGAGATAGCGGTGTAGATATTTCCATTTATATACATATAGCTGTGTAGATATTTCCATGTTCATACAGATAGCGGTGTAGATATTTCCATGTTCATACAGATAGTGGTGTAGAAATTACCATGTTCCAACAGATAGAGGTGTACATATTTCCATGTTCATACAGATAGCGGTGTAGATATTTCCATGTTCATACAGATAGCGGTGTAGATATTTCCATGTTCATCGTGATGGCGGTGAAGCTATTTCCATGTTCATACAGATGGCAGTTAAGATATTTCCAGGTTCATACTGATGGCGGTGTAGATATTTCCATGTTCGTACAGATGGCGGTGTAGATATTTCCATGTTCATAGAGATGGCAGTGTAGATATTTCCATGTTTATGCAGATAGCGGTGTAGATATTTCCATGTTCGTACACATGGTGGTGTAGATATTTCCATGTTTGTAGAGATGGCGGTGTAGATATTTCCCTTTTCATACGGATGGCGTTGTAGGTATTTCCATGTTCATACTGATGGCGGTGTAGATATTTCCATGTTAATACAGATAGCAGTGTAGATATTTCCATGTTTATACAGATAGCACTGTAGATATTTCCATCTTAATACAGATGGCGTTGTAGATATTTCCATGTTCCTACAGGTGGCAGTGTAGATATTTACATGTTCATACAAATGGCGGTGTAGGTATTTCAATGTTTATAGAGATAGCGGTGTAGATATTTCCTAGTATATAGAGAATGCTGTGTAGATATTTCCGTGTATATGCAGTTAGCTGTGTAGATATTTCCATATTCATACAGATAGCAGTGTAGATATTTCCATGTTCATACAGATAGCTTTGTAGATATTTCCATGTTCATACAGATAGCGATGTAGATATTTCCATGTTCTTACAAGTAGCGGTGTAGATATTTCCATGTTCTTACAGATGGCGGTGTAGATATTTCCATGTTCATGCAGATGGCGGTGAAGATACTTCCATGTTCATACAGATGGCGGTGTAGATATTTCTATGTTCATACCAATGGCGGTTTAGATATTTCCATGTTCATAGTGATGGCGGTGTAGTTATTTCCATGCTTATAGAAATGGCGGTGTAGTTATTTCCATGTTTATAGACACAGCAATGGAGATATTTCCATTTACATGCAGATAGCTGTGTAGATATTTCCATGTTCATACAGATAGCCATGTAGATATTTCCATTTTCATACAGATAGCGGTGTAGAAATTTCCATGTTCATACAGATAGCGGTGTACATATTTCCATGTTCATACAGATACCGTTGTAGATATTTCCATGTTCATACAGACAGCGGTGTAGATATTTCCATGTTCATCCAGATGGTGGTGAAGATATTTCCATGTTCATACAGATGGCGGTGAAGGTATATCCATGTTCATACAGATGGCGGTGTAGATATTTCCATGTTCGCACACATGGCGGTGTAGATATTTCCATGTTCATAGAGATGGCGGTGTAGATATTTCCATTTTCAAACGGAGGGAGGTGTAGATATTTCCATGTTCCTTCAGATGTGTTTGTAGATATTTCCATGTTTATAGAGATGGCGGTGTAGATATTTTCGTGTTTATACAGGCGCTGATTTAGATATTTCTATGTTTACAGAGATAGCAGTGTAGATATTTCCATGTTGATACACATAGCGGTGTAGAGATTTCCAAGTTTTTAGAGATAGCGGTGTAGATATTTCCAAGTTTACAGAGATAGCAGTGTAGATATTTCCATGTTTATAGAGATGGCGGTGTAGATATTTCCATGTTTATACTGATAGCGGTATAGATATTTCCATGTTTATACAGATGGCGGTGTAGATATTTCCATGTTTATTGAGATGGCCGCCTAGATATTTCCATGTTTTCAGAGATAGTGTTGTAGATATTTCCGAGATTATAGTGATACAGGTGTAGATATCTCCATGTTTATACAGGTAGCGGTGAAGATATTTCCATATTTATACAGATAGCGGTGTAGATATTTACATGTTTATGGAGATGGCAGTCTAGATACTTTCTTGTTTTGCAGATAGCGGGGTACATATTTCCATGTTTATAGAGATAGCGGTGTAGATATTTCCAATTTTATACAGATAGCAGTGTAGATATTTCCATGTTCATACAGATAGCGGTGTAGATATTTCCACGTTTATAGAGAAGGCGGTGTAGATAATTCCATGTTCATACAGATGGCGTTGTAGATATTTCCATATTTAGAGAGAGGGAGGTGAAGATAATTCCATGTTTATGCAGATTGCACTGTAGATATTTCCATGTTTACACAGATGGCGGTGTGGATATCTCCATGTTTATACAGAGAGCGGTGTAGATATTTCCATGTTTATACAGATAGCGGTGTAGATATTTCCATCTTAATATAGATGGCTTTGTAGATATGTCCATGTTTGTACAGATGGCGGTGTAGATATTTCCATGTTCATACAGATGGCGGTGTAGATATTTCGAAGTTTATAGAGATAGCGCTGTAGTTATTTCCATATTTATAGAGAAATCTCTGAAGATATTTCCATGTATATGCAGATAGCTGTGTAGATATTTCCATGTCCATGCAGATAGCGGTGTAGATATTTCCATGTTCATCCAGATGCCGGTGTAGATATATCCATGTTCATACAGATGGCGGTGAAAATATTTCCATGTTCATACAGACGGCGGTGTAGATATTTCCATGTTCATACAAATGGCGGTGTAGATATTTCCATGTTCATAGAGATGGCGGTGTAGATATTTCCATGTTTATAGAGATAGCAGTGTAGTTATTTCCATGTTTATAGAGATAGCAGTGTAGATATTTCCATTGATATACAGATAGCTGTGTAGATATTTGCATGTTCATACAGATAGCGGTGTAGATATTTCCATGTTAATACTGATAGCGGTGTAGATATTTCCATGTTCACACTGTTAGCGGGGTAGATATTTCCATGTTCATACAGATGGCGGTGTAGATATTTCCATGTTCATACAGATGGCGGTGTAGATATTTACATGTTCATACAGATGGCGGTGTAGATATTTCCATGTTCGTACGGATGGCAGTGTAGATATTTCCATGTTCATACAGGTGGCGGTGTAGATATTCCCATGTTTTTACAGGTGGCTGTGTAGTTATTTCCTTGTTTATAGAGATAGCAGTGTAGATATTTCCACTGATATACAGATAGCTCTGTAGAAATTCGCATGTTCATACACATAGCGGTTTAGTTATTTCCATGTTCATACAGATAGCGGTGTAGATATTTCCATGTTCATACACATAGCGCTGTAGATATTTCCATGTTCATACAGATAACGGTGTAGATATTTCCATGTTCATACAGATAGCGGTGTAGATATTTCCATGTTCTCACAGATAGCGGTGTAGATATTTCCATGTTCATACAGTTAGCGGTGTAGATATTTCCATGTTCATGCAGATAGCGGTGTAGATATTTCCATGTTCATCCAGATGCCGGTGTAGATATATCCATGTTCATACAGATGGCGGTGAAGATATTTCCATGTTCATACAGATGGCGGAGTAGATATTTCCATGTTCATAGAGATGGCGGTGTAGATATTTCCATGTTCATACAAATGGCGGTGTAGATATTTCCATGTTCATAGAGATGGCGGTGTAGATATTTCCATGTTTGTACAGATAGCAGTGTAGTTATTTCCATGTTTATAGAGATAGCAGTGTAGATATTTCCCTTGATATACAGATAGCTGTGTAGATATCTCCATCTTCATACAGATAGCGGTGCAGATATTTCCATGTTCATACAGATAGCGGTGTAGATATTTCCATGTTCATACAGATAGCGGTGTAGATATTTCCATGTTCATACAGTTAGCGGTGTAGATATTTCCATGTTCATACAGATGGCGGTGTAGATATTTCCATGTTCATACAGAGGGCGGTGAAGATATTTACATGTTCATACAGATGCCGGTGTAGATATTTCCATGTTAGTACGGATGGGAGTGTAGATATTTCCATTGATATACAGATAGCTGTGTAGATATTTGCATGTTCATACAGATAACGTTGTAGATAGAGATGGCGGTGTAGATATTTCCATGTTTATACAGATAGCAATGTAGATATTTCCACGTTTATAGAGATAGCGGTGTAGATATTTCCATTGATATACAGATAGCTGTGTAGATATTTGCATGTTCATACAGATAACGTTGTAGATATTTCCATGTTCATACAGATAGCGGTGTAGATATTTCCATGTTCATACAGATAGCAGTGTAGATATTTCCATGTTTTACAGATAGCGGTGTAGGTATTTCCATGTTCATACAGATAGGGGTGTAGATATTTCCATGTTTATAGAGATGGCGGTCTAGATATTTCCATGTTTATAGAGATAGTGGTGTAGTTATTTCCAAGTTTATAGAGACATCGTTGTAGATATTTCCATGTTTATACAGATAGCGGTGAAGGTATTTCCATGTTTATACAGATAGCGGTGTAGATATTTCCATGTTCATCGTGATGGCGGTGAAGATATTTCCATGTTCATACAGATGGCAGTTAAGATATTTCCAGGTTCATACTGATGGCGGTGTAGATGTTTCCATGTTCGTACAGATGGCGGTGTAGATATTTCCATGTTCATAGAGATGGCAGTGTAGATATTTCCATGTTTATGCAGATAGCGGTGTAGATATTTCCTTGTTCGTACACATGGTGGTGTAGATATTTCCATGTTTATAGAGATGGCGGTGTAGATATTTCCCTTTTCATACGGATGGCGTTGTAGGTATTTCCATGTTCATACAGATGGCGGTGTAGATATTTCCATGTTAATACAGATAGTGGTGTAGATATTTCCATGTTTATACAGATAGCACTGTAGATACTTCCATCTTAATACAGATGGCGTTGTAGATATTTCCATGTTCCTACAGGTGGCAGTGTAGATATTTCCATGTTCATACAAATGGCGGTGTAGATATTTCAATGTTTATAGAGATAGCGGTGTAGATATTTCCGAGTTTATAGAGAAAGCTGTGTAGATATTTCCGTGTATATGCAGTTAGCTGTGTAGATATTTCCATGTTCATACAGATAGCAGTGTAGATATTTCCATGTTCATACAGATAGCAGTGTAGATATTTCCATGTTCATACAGATAGCGATGTAGATATTTCCATGTTCTTACAAGTAGCGGTGCAGATATTTCCATGTTCATACAGATGGCGGTGTAGATATTTCCATATTCATGCAGATGGCGGTGAAGATACTTCCATGTTCATACAGATGGCGGTGTAGATAATTCTATGTTCATACAAACGGCTGTTTAGATATTTCCATGTTCATAGAGATGGTGGTGTAGTTATTTCCATGTTTATAGAGATAGCGGTGTAGTTATTTCCATGTTTACAGAGATAGCGGTGTAGAAATTTCCATGTTCCAACAGATAGAGGTGTACATATTTCCATGTTCATACAGATAGCGGTGTAGATATTTCCATGTTCATACAGATAGCGGTGTAGATATTTACATGTTCATCGTGTTGGCGGTGAAGATATTTCCATGTTCATACAGATGGCGGTTGAGATATTTCCATGTTCATACAGATGGCGGTGTAGATATTTCCATGTTCGTACAGATGGCGGTGTAGATATTTCCATGTTTATAGAGATGGCGGTGTAGATATTTCCCTTTTCATACGGATGGCATTGTACATATTTCCATGTTCATACAGATGGCGGTGTAGATATTTCCATGTTTATACAGATAGCGGTGTAGATATTTCCATGTTCATACAGATGGTGGTGTAGATATTTCCATATTCATGCAGATAGTGGTGAAGATATTTACATGTTCAAACAGATGGCGGTGTAGAAATTTCTATGTTCATGCACATGGCGGTGTAGATATTTCCATCTTCATACAAATGGCGGTGTAGATATTTCCATGTTTATAGAGATAGCGGTGTAGATATTTCCTTATTTATAGAGAAAGCTGTGTAGATATTTCCGTGTATAGGCAGTTAGCTGTGTAGATATTTTCATGTTCATACAAATAGCGGTGTAGATTTTTCCATGTTCGTACAGATAGCCGTGTAGATATTTCCATTTTCATACAGATAGCGGTGTAGAAATTTCCATGTTCATACAGATAGCGGTGTACATATTTCCATGTTCATACAGATACCGTTGTAGATATTTCCATGTTCATACAGATAGCGGTGTAGATATTTCCATGTTCATACCAATAGCGGTGTAGATATTTCCATGTTCATACAGTTAGCAGTGTAGATATTTCTATGTTCATACAGATGGCGGTGTAGATATTTACATGTTCATACAGATGGCGGTGAAGATATTTCCATGTTGGTACGGATGGCAGTGTAGATATTTCCATGTTCATACAGGTGGCGGTGTAGATATTTCCATGTTTATACAGATAGCAGTGTAGTTATTTCCATGTTTATAGAGACAGCTGTGTAGATATTTCCATTGATATACAGATAGCTGTGTAGATATTTGCCTGTTCATACAGATAGCGGTGTAGATATTTCCATGTTCGTACAGATAGCGGTGTAGATATTTCCATGTTCATACAGATAGCAGTGTAGATATTTCCATGTTCATACAGATAACGGTGTAGATATTTCCATGTTCATACAGATAGCGGTGTAGATATTTCCATGTTCATACAGATAGCAGTGTAGATATTTCCATGTTCATACAGTTAGCGGTGTAGATATTTCCATGTTCATACAGATGGCAGTGTAGATATTTACATGTTCATACAGATGGCGGTATAGATATTTCCATGTTTATACAGATGATGGTGTAGATATTTCCATGTTTATAGAGATGGCGGTCTAGATATTTCCATGTTTACAGAGATAGTGGTGTAGTTATTTCCAAGTTTATAGAGACAGCGTTGTAGATATTTCCATGTTTATACAAATAGCAGTGAAGGTATTTCCATGTTTATACAGATAGCGGTGTAGATATTTCCATGTTTATACAGATAGCAGTGTAGATATTTCCATGTTTATAGAGATAGTGTTGTAGATAATTTCAAGTTCATACAGAGAGCAGTGTAGATATTTCCAAGTTCATACAGATAGCGGTGTAGATATTTCCATGTTTTTGCAGTTAGCGGTATAGATATTTCCATGTTTATACAGATGGCGGTGTAGATATTTCCATGTTCATACAGAGGACGGTGTAGATATTTCCATGTTTATAGGGATGGCGGTGTAGATATTTTCATGTTTACATAGATGGCAGTGTAGATATTTCCATGTTTATACAGATAGTGGTGCGGATATTTCCATGTTTATGCAGATAGCAGTGTAGATATTTCCATGTTTATACAGATAGTGGTGCGGATATTTCCATGTTTATTCAGATAGCGGTGTTGATATTTCCATCTTAATACAGATGGCGGTGCAGATATGTCCATGATCGTACAGATGGCGATGTAGATATTTCCCTGTTCATACAGATGGTGGTGTAGATATTTCGAAGTTTATAGAGATAGCGATGTAGTTATTTCCATATTTATAGAGAAATCTGTGTAGATATTTCCATGTATATTCAGATAGCTGTGTAGATGTTTCCATGTTCAAGCAGATTACGGTGTAGATATTTCCATGTTCATCCAGATGCCGGTGTACATATATCCATGTTCATACAGATGGCGGTGAAGATATTTCCATGTTCATACAGATGGCGGTGTAGGTATTTCCATGTTCATACAAATGGCGGTGTAGATATGTCCATGTTCCTAGAGATGGCGGTGTAGATATTTCCATGTTCATACCAATGGCGGTGTAGATATTTCCATGTTCATAGAGATGGCGGTGTAGATATTTCCATGTTTATACAGATAGCAGTGTAGTTATTTCCATGTTTATAGAGATACCAGTCTGGATATTTCCATTGATATACAGATAGCGGTGTAGATATTTCCATGTTCATACTGATAGCGGTGTAGATATTTCCATGTTCATACAGATAGCGGTGTAGATATTTCCATGTTGATACAGATAGCGGTGTAGATATTTCCATGTTCATACAGATAGCGGTGTAGATATTTAAATGTTCATACAGTTAGCGGTGTAGATATTTTCATGTTCATGCAGATGGCGCTGTAGATATTTACATGTTGATACAGATGGCGGTGTAGATATTTCCATGTTCATACAGATAGCGGTGTAGATATTTCCAAGTTCATACAGATAGCAGTGTAGATATGTCCATGTTCATACAGATAGCGGTGTAGATATTTCCATGTTCATACCAATAGCGGTGTAGACATTTCCATGTTCATACATTTAGCGGTGTAGATATTTCCATGTTCATACAGATGGCGGTGAAGATATTTACATGTTCATATAGATGGCGGTGTAGATATTTCCATGTTTGTACCGATGGCAGTGTAGATATTTCCATGTTCATACAGGTGGCGGTGTAGCTATTTCCATGTTCATACAGATAGCGGTGTAGATATTTCTATTTTCATACAGAAAACGGTGTAGATATTTCCATGTTCGTACAGACAGCAGTGTAGATATTTCTATGTTCGTACAGTTAGCGGTGTAGATATTTCCATGTTCATACAGATGGCGGTGTAGATATTTACATGTTCATACAGATGGCGGTAGAGATATTTCCATGTTCTTAGAGATGGCGGTGTACATATTTCCATGTTCATAGAGATGGCGGTGTAGATATTTCCATGTTTATGCAGATAGCGGTATAGATATTTCCATGTTTATACAGATGGCGGTGTAGATATTTCCATGTTTATAGAGATGGCGGTCTAGATATTTCCATGTTTACAGAGATAGTGGTGTAGTTTTTTCCAAGTTTATAGAGACAGCGATGTAGATATTTCCATGTTTATACAAATGGCGGTGTAGATATTCCCATGTTCATAGAGATGGCTGTGTAGATATTTCCAGGTTCATACAAATGGCGGTGGAGATATTTCCATGTTCATAGAGATGGCCGTGTAGATATTTCCATGTTTATACAGATACCAGTGTAGTTGTTTCCATGTTTATAGAGATACCAGTGTGGATATTTCAATTGATATACAGATAGCTGTGTAGATATTTACATGTTCATACAGATAGCGGTGTAGATATTTCCATGTTCATACAGATAGCGGTGTAGGTACTTCCATGTTCATATAGATAGCGGTGTAGATATTTCCATGTTCATACAGATAGCGGTGCGGATATTTCCATGTTTATTCAGATAGCGGTGCGGATATTTCCATGTTTATACAGATAATTGGGCAGATATTTCCATGTTTATACAGATAGCGGTGTAGATATTTCCATCTTAATACAGATGGCGGTGTAGATATGTCCATGATCGTACAGATGGCGGTGTAGATATTTCCATGTTCATACAGATGGCGGTGTAGATATTTCGAAGTTTATAGAGATAGCGCTGTAGTTATTTCCATATTTATAGAGAAATCTGTGTAGATATTTCCATGTATATTCAGATAGCTGTGTAGATATTTCCATGTTAATGCAGATTACGGTGTAGATATTTCCATGTTCATCCTGATGCCGGTGTAAATATATCCATGTTCATACAAATGACGGTGAAGATATTTCCATGCTCATACAGATGGCGGTGTAGGTATTTCCATGTTCATACATATGGCGGTGTAGATATTTCCATGTTCATAGAGATGGCGGTGTAGATATTTCCAGGTTCATACAAATGGCGGTGTAGGTATTTCCATGTTCATAGAGATGGCGGTGTAGATATTTCCTTGTTTATACAGATAGCAGTGTAGTTATTTCCATGTTTATAGAGATACCATTTTGGATATTTCCATTGATATAGAGATAGCTTTGTAGATATTTGCATGTTCATACAGATAGCGGTGTAGATATTTCCATGTTCATACAGATAGCGGTGTAGATATTTCCCTGTTCATACAGATAGCGGTGTAGATATTTCCATGTTAATACAGATAGCGGTGTAGATATTTCCATGTTCATACAGATAGCGGTGTAGCTATTTCCATGTTCATACAGATAGCAGTGTAGATATTTCCATGTTTAGAGAGATAATGGTGTAGATAATTTCAATTTTATACAGAGAGCAGTGTAGATATTTCCAAGTTCATACCAATAGCGGTGTAGACATTTCCATGTTCATATATTTAGCGGTGTAGATATTTCCATGTTCATAGAGATGGCGAAGATATTTCCATGTTCATACAGATAGCGGTGTAGATATTTCCATGTTCATACAGTTAGCGGTGTAGATATTTCCATGTTCATACAGATGGAAGTGTAGATATTTCCATGTACATAGAGATGGCGGTGTAGATATCTCCATATTTATACAGATAGCAGTGTAGTTATTTCCATGTTTATAGAGATAGCAGTGTAGATATTTCCATTGATATACAGACAGCTGTGTAGATATTTGCATGGTCATACAGATAGCGGTGTAGATATTTCCATTGATATACAGATAACTGTGTAGATGTTTGCATGTTCATACAGATAGCAGTGTAGATACTTCCATGTTCATACAGTTAGCGGTTTAGATATTTCCATGTTCATACAGATGGCGGTGTAGATATTTACATGTTCATACAGATGGCGGTGTAGTTATTTCCATGTTCATACAGATAGCGGTGTAGATATTTCCATGTTCATACAGATAGCGGTGTAGATATTTGCATGTTCATACAGATAGCAGTGTAGATATTTCCATGTTCATACCAATAGCGGTGTAGACATTTCCATGTTCATATATTTAGCGGTGTAGATATTTCCATGTTCATACAGATGGCGAAGATATTTCCATGTTCATACTGATAGCGGTGTAGATATTTCCATGTTCATACAGTTAGCGGTGTAGATATTTCCATGTTTATACAGATGGAAGTGTAGATATTTCCATGTTCATAGAGATGGCGGTGTAGATATCTCCATATTTATACAGATAGCATTGTAGTTATTTCCATGTTTATAGAGATAGCAGTGTAGATATTTCCATTGATATACAGACAGCTGTGTAGATATTTGCATGGTCAGATAGCGGTGTAGATATTTCCATTTTCGTAAAGACAGCGGTGCAGATATTTCCATGTTCATACAGATAGCGGTGTAGATATTTCCATGTTCATACAGATAGCGGTATAGATATTTAAATGTTCATACAGTTAGCGGTGTTGATATTTGCATGTTCATACAGATGGCGGAGTAGATATTTTCTTGTTGATACAGATGGCGGTGTAGATATTTCCATGTTCATACAGATAGTGGTGTAGATATTTCCATGTTCATACAGATAGCGGCGTAGATATTTCCATGTTCATACAGATAGCGGCGTAGATATTTCCATGTTCTTACAGATAGCGGTGTAGATATTTCCATGTTCATACCAATAGCGTTGTAGACGTTTCCATGTTCATACATTTAGCGGTGTAGATATTTCCATGTTCATACAGATGGCGGTGAAGATATTTACATGTACATACAGATGGCGGTGTAGATATTTCCATGTTTGTACGGATGGCACTGTAGATATTTCCATTTTCATACAGTTGGCGGTGTAGATATTTCCATGTTTATACAGATAGCAGTGTAGTTATTTCCATGTTAATAGAGATAGCGGTGTAGATATTTCCATTGATATACAGATAACTGTGTAGATGTTTGCATGTTCATACAGATAGCGGTGTAGATATTTCCATGTTCGTACAGATAGCGGTGTAGCTATTTCCATGTTCATACAGATAGCAGTGTAGATATTTATATGTTCATACAGATAACGGTATAGATATTTCCATGTTCATACAGACAGCGGTGTAGATATTTCCATGTTCATACAGATAGTGGTGTAGATATTTCCATGTTCATACAGATAGCGGTGTAGATATTGCCATGTTCATACAGATAACGGTGTAGATATTTCCATGTTCATACAGATGGCAGTGTAGATATTTACATGTTCATACAGATGGCGGTATAGATATTTCCATGTTCGTACAGATGGCGCTGTAGATATTTCCATTTTTATAGACATGGCGGTGTAGATATTTCCATGTTCATACAGATGGCGGTGTAAATATTTCCATGTTTATAGGGATGGCGGTGTATATATTTTCATGTTTACACAGATGGCGGTGTAGATATTTCCATGTTTACACAGATAGCGGTGTAGACATTTCCATGTTTACACAGAGAGCAGTGTGGATATTTCCATGTTTATGCAGATAGCAGTGTAGATATATCCATGTTTATACAGATAGCGGCGCGGATATTTCCATGTTTGTACAGATAGTTGGGCTGATATTTCCATGTTTATACAGATAGCGGTGTTGATATGTCCATCTTAATACAGATGGCGGTGTAGATATGTCCATGTTTGTACAGATGGCGGTGTAGATATTTCCATGTTCATACAGATAGCGGTGTAGATATTTCCATGTTCATACCAATAGCGGTGTAGACATTTCCATGTTTATACATTTAGCGGTGTAGATATTTCCATATTCACACAGATGGCGGTGAAGATATTTACATGTGCATACAGATGGCGGTGTAGATATTTCCATGTTTGTACGGATGGCAGTGTAGATATTTCCATGTTCACACAGGTGGCGGTGTAGATATTTCCATGTTTATACAGATAGCAGTGTAGTTATTTCCATGTTAATAGAGATAGCGGTTTAGATATTTCCATTGATATACAGATAGCTGTGTGGATATTTGCATGTTCATACAGATAGCGGTGTAGAGATTTCCATGTTCATACAGATAGCGGTGTAGCTATTTCCATGTTCATACAGATGGCGGTGTAGATATTTACATGTTCATACAGATGGCGGTATAGATATTTCCATGTTCGTACAGATGGCGGTGTAGATAATTCCATGTTCATAGAGATGGCGGTGTAGATATTTCCATGTTTATGCAGATATCGGTATAGATATTTCCATGTTTATACAGAAGGTGGTGTAGATATTTCCATGTTTATAGAGATGGCGGTCTAGATATTTCCATGTTTACAGAGATAGTGGTTTAGTTATTTCCAAGTTTATAGAGACAGCGGTGTAGATATTTCCATGTTTATACAGATAGCGGTGAAGTTATTTCCATGTTTATACAGATAGCGCTGTAGATATTTCCATGTTAAAACAGATAGCAGTGTAGATATTTCCATGTTTATAGAGATAGTGGTGTAGATAATTTCAATTTTATACAGAGAGCAGTGTAGATATTTCCAAGTTCATACAGATAGTGGTGTAGATATTTCCACGTTTATAGAGATGGCGGTGTAGATATTTCCATGTTCATACACATGGCGGGGTAGATATTTCCATGTTTATAGGGATGGCGGTGTAGATATTTTCATGTTTACACAGATGGCGGTGTAGATGTTTCCATGTTTATACAGATAGCTGTGCGGATATTTCCATGTTTATTCAGATAGCGGTGCGGTATTTCCATGTTTATACAGATAGTTGGGCAGATATTTCCATGTTTATACAGATAGCGGTGTAGATATTTCCATCTTAATACAGATTGCGTTGTAGATCCGTCCATGATCATACAGATGGTGGTGTAGATATTTCCATGTTCATACAGATGGCGGTGTAGATATTTCGAAGTTTATAGAGATAGCGATGAAGTTATTTCCATATTTATAAGAAATCTGTGTAGATATTTCCATGTATATTCAGATAGCTGTGTAGATGTTTCCATGTTCATGCAGATTACGCTGTAGATATTTCCATTTTCATCCAGATGCCGGTGTACATATATCCATGTTCATACAAATGGCGGTGAAGATATTTCCATGTTCAATCAGATGGCGGTGTAGGTATTTCCATGTTCATACAAATGGCGGTTTAGATATTTCCATGTTCATAGAGATGGCGGTGTAGATATTTCCAGGTTCATACAAATGGCGGTGTAGCTATTTCCATGTTCATAGAGATGGCGGTGTAGACATTTCCATGTTTATGCAGATAGCGGTGTAGATATTTCCATGTTCATACCAATAGTGGTGTAGACATTTCCATGTTCATTCATTTAGCGGTGTAGATATTTCCACGTTCATACAGATGGCGGTGAAGATATTTATATGTTCATACTGATGGCGGTGTAGATATTTCCATGTTCATACAGATAGCGGTGTAGATATTTCCATGTTCATACAGATAACGGTGTAGATATTTCCATGTTCATACAGATGGCGGTGTAGATATTTAAATGTTCATATAGATGGCGGTGTAGATATTTCCATGTTTGTACGGATGGCAGTGTAGATATTTCCATGTTCATACAGGTGGCGGTGTAGATATTTCCATGTTTATACAGATAGCGGTGAAGATATTTCCATGTTTATACAGATAGCGGTGTAGATAATTACATGTTTATAGAGATACTGGTGTAGATAATTTCAATTTTATACAGAGAGCAGTGTAGATATTTCCAATTTGATACAGATAGCGGTGTAGATATTTCGTCGTTTATAGAGATGGCGGTGTAGATATTTCCATGTTCATACAGATGGCGGTGTAGTTATTTCCATGTTTATAGGGATGGCGGTGTTGATATTTTCATGTTTGCACAGATGGCAGTTTGATATTTCCATGTTTACACAGATAGCGGTGTAGACATTTCCATGTTTACACAGATAGCGGTGTGGATATTTCCATGTTTATGCAGATAGCAGTGTAGATATTTCCATGTTTATACAGATAGCGGTGCGGGTATTTCCACGTTTATACTGATAGCAGTGTAGTTATTTCCATGTTTATAGAGATACCAGTCTGGATATTTCCATTGATATACAGATAGCTGTGTAGATATTTGCATGTTCATACAGATAGCGGTGTAGATATTTCCATGTTCATACAGATAGCGGTGTAGATATTTCCATGTTCATACAGATAGCTGTGTAGATATTTCCATGTTAATACAGATAGCGGAGTAGATATTTCCATGTTCATACAGACAGCTGTGTAGATATTTAAATGTTCATACAGTTAGCAGTGTAGATATTTGTATGTTCATACAGATGGCGGTGTAGATATTTACATGTTGATAGAGATGGCGGTGTAGATATTTCCATGTTCATACAGATAGCGGTGTAGATATTTCCATGTTCATACAGATAGCGGTGTAGATATTTCCATGTTCATACAGATAGCGGTGTAGATATTTCCATGTTCATACAGTTAGCGGTTTAGATATTTCCATGTTCATACAGATGGCGGTGTAGATATTTCCATGTTCATACAGATGGCGGTGTAGTTATTTCCATGTTCATACAGATAGTGGTGTAGATATTTCCATGTTCGTACAGATAGCGGTGTAGATATTTCCACGTTCATACAGATAGCGGTGTAGATATTTCCATGTTCATACCAATAGCGGTGTAGACATTTCCATGTTCATATATTTAGCGGTGTAGATATTTCCATGTTCATACAGATGGCGAAGATATTTCCATGTTCATACAGATACCGGTGTAGATATTTCCATGTTCATACAGTTAGCGGTGTAGATATTTCCATGTTCATACAGATGGCAGTGTAGATATTTCCATGTTCATAGAGATTGCGGTGTAGATATCTCCATATTTATACAGATAGCAGTGTAGTTATTTCCATGTTTATAGAGATAGCTGTGTAGATATTTCCATTGATATACAGACAGCTGTGTAGATATTTGCATGGTCATACAGATAGCGGTGTAGATATTACCATGTTCGTAAAGATAGCGGTGCAGATATTTCCATGTTCATACAGATAGCGGTGTAGATATTTCCATGTTCATACAGATAGCGGTGTAGATATTTAAATGTTCATACAGTTAGCGGTGTAGATATTTGCATGTCCATACAGATGGCGGTTTAGATATTTTCTTGTTGATACAGATGGCGGTGTAGATATTTCCATGTTCATACAGATAGTTGTGTAGGTATTTCCATGTTCATATAGATAGCGGTGTAGATATTTCCATGTTCATACAGATAGCGGTGTAGATATTTCCATGTTCATACCAATAGCGGTGTAGACATTTCCATGTTCATACATTTAGTGGTGTAGGTATTTCCATGTTCATACAGATGGCGGTGAAGATATTTACATGTTCATACAGATGGCGGTGTAGATATTTCCATGTTTGTACGGATGGCAGTGTAGATATTTCCATGTTCATACAGGTGGCGGTGTAGATATTTCCATGTTTATACAGATAGCAGTGTAGTTATTTCCATGTTAATAGAGATAGCGGTGTAGATATTTCCATTGATATACAGATAACTGTGTAGATGTTTGCATGTTCATACAGATAGCGGTGTAGATATTTCCATGTTCGTACAGATAGCGGTGTAGCTATTTCCATGTTCATACAGATAGTGGTGTAGATATTTCTATGTTCATACAGATAACGGTGTAGATATTTCCATGTTCATACAGACAGCGGTGTAGATATTTCCATGTTCATACAGTTAGCTGTGTAGATATTTCCATGTTCATACAGATGGCGGTGTAGATATTTACATGCTCATACAGATGGCGGTGTGGATATTTACATGTTCTTACAGATGGCGGTGTAGATATTTCCATGTTCATACAGATAGCGGTGTAGATATTTCCATGTTCATACAGTTAGCGGTTTAGATATTTCCATGTTCATACAGATGGCGGTGTAGATATTTACATGTTCATACAGATGGCGGTGTAGTTATTTCCATGTTCATACAGATAGTTGTGTAGATATTTCCATGTTCATACAGATAGCGGTGTAGATATTTCCACGTTCATACAGATAGCGGTGTAGATATTTCCATGTTCATAGAGATGGCGGTGTAGATATTTCGAAGTTTATAGAGATAGCGATGTAGTTATTTCCATATTTATAGAGAAATCTGTGTAGATATTTCCATGTATATTCAGATAGCTGTGTAGATATTTCCATGTTCATACAGATGGCGGTGTAAATATTTACATGTTCTTACAGATGGCGGTATAGATATTTCCATGTTCTTACAGATGGCGGTGTAGATAATTTCATTTTCATAGAGATGGCGGTGTAGTTATTTCCATGTTTATGCAGATAGCGGTATAGATATTTCCATGTTTATACAGATGGTGGTGTAGGTATTTCCATGTTTATAGATATGGCGGTCTAGATATTTCCATTTTTACAGAGATAGTGGTGTAGTTATTTCCAAGTTTACAGAGACAGCGTTGTAGATATTTCCATGTTTATACAGATAGCGATGAACGTATTTCCAGGTTTATACAGATAGCGGTGTAGATACTTCCATGTTTATACAGATTGCAGTGTAGATACTTCCATGTTTATAGAGATAATGTTGTAGATAATTTCAATTTTATACAGAGAGCAGTGTAGAAAATTCCAGGTTCATACAGATAGCGGTGTAGATATTTCCACGTTTATAGAGATGGCGGTGTAGATATTTCCATGTTCATACAGATGGCGATGTAGATATTTCCATGTTTATAGGGATGGCGGTGTAGATATTTCCATGTTCATATAGACAGCGGTGTAGATATTTCCATCTTAATACAGATGGCGGTGTAGATATGTCCATGTTTGTACAGATGGCGGTGTAGATATTTCCATTTTCATACAGATGGCGGTGTAGATATTTCAAAGTTTATAGGGATAGCGCTGTAGTTATTTCCATATTTATAGAGAAATCTGTGTAGATATTTCTGTGTATATGCAGATAGCTGTGTAGATATTTCCATATTCATGCAGATAGCGGTGTAGATATATCCATGTTCATCCAGATGCCGGTGTACATTTATCCATGTTCATACAGATCGCGGTGAAGATATTTCCATGTTCATACAGATGGTGGTGTAGGTATTTCCATGTTCATACAAATGGCGGTGTAGATATTTCCATGTTCATAGATATGGCGGGGTAGATATTTCCAGGTTAATGCAGATGGCGTTGTAGATATTTCCATGTTCATAGAGATGGCCGTGTAGATATTTCCATGTTTATACAGATAGCAGTGTAGTTATTTCCATGTTTATAGAGATACCAGTGTGGATATTTCCATTGATATACAGATAGCTCTGTAGATATTTACATGTTCATACAGATAGCGGTGTAGATATTTCCATGTTCATAGAGATAGCGGTGTAGATATTTGCATGTTCATATAGATAGCGGTGTAGATATTTCCATGTTGATACAGATAGCGGTGTAGATATTTCCATGTTCATACAGATAGCGGTGTAGATATTTCCATGTTCATACAGATGGCGGTGTAGATATTTGCATGTTCATTCAGATAGCGGTGTAGATATTTCCATGTTCATACAGATGGCGGTGTAGATATTTCCACGTTCATACAGATAGCGGTGTAGAGATTTCCATGTTCATACAGATAGCGGTGTAGATATTTCCATGTTCATACAGATAGCGGTCTAGATATTTCCAGGTTCATACCAATAGCGGTGTAGACATTTGCATGTTCATACAGTTAGCGGTGTAGATATTTACATGTTCATACAGATGGCGGTGTAGATATTTACATGTTCATACAGATGGCGGTGTAGGTATTTCCATGTTCATACAGATAGCGTTGTAGATATTTCCATGTTCATACAGATAGCGGTGTAGATATTTCCATGTTCATACCAATAGCGGTGTAGATATTTCCATGTTCATACAGTTAGCGGGGTAGATATTTCCATGTTCATACAGATGGCAGTGTAGATATTTACATGTTCATACAGATGGCGGTGTAGATATTTCCATGTTTATAGGGATGGCGGTGTAGATATTTTCAAGTTTACACAGATGGCGGTGTAGATATTTCCATGTTTACACAGATAGCGGTGTAGACATTTCCATGTTTACACAGATAGCGGTGTGGATATTTCCATGTTTATGCAGATAGCAGTGTAGGTATTTCCATGTTTATACAGATAGCGGTGCGGATATTTCCATGTTTATTCAGATAGCGGTGCGGATATTTCCATGTTTATACAGATAGTTGGGCAGATATTTCCATGTTTATACAGATAGCGGTGTAGATATTTCCATCTTAATTCAGATGGCGGTGTAGATATGTCCATGATCGTACAGATGGCGGTGTAGATATTTCCATGTACATAGAGATGGCGGTGTAGATATTTCGAAGTTTATAGAGATAGCGATGTAGTTATTTCCATATTTATAGAGAAATCTGTGTAGATATTTCCATGTATATTCAGATAGCTGTGTAGATATTTCCATGTTCATGCAGATTACGGAGTAGATATTTCAATGTTCATCCAGATGGCGGTGTACATATATCCATGTTCATACAAATGGCGGTGAAGATATTTCCATGCTCATACAGATGGCGGTGTAGGTATTTCCATGTTCATACAAATGGCGGTGTAGATATTTCCATGTTCATAGAGATGGTGGTGTAGATATTTCCAGGTTCATACAAATGGCGGTGTAGATATTTCCATGTTCATAGAGATGGCGGTGTAGATATTTCCATGTTTATACAGATAGCAGTGTAGTTATTTCCATGTTTATAGAGATACCATTCTGGATATTTCCATTGATATACAGATAGGTGTGTAGATATTTGCATGTTCATACAGATAGCGGTGTAGATATTTCCATGTTCATACAGATAGCGGAGTAGATATTTCCATGTTCATACAGATAGCGGTGTAGATATTTCCATGTTAATACAGATAGCGGTGTAGATATTTCCATGTTCATACAGATAGCGGTGTAGGTATTTAAATGTTCACACAGTTAGCGGTTTAGAGATTTCCATGTTCATACAGATGGCGGTGTAGATATTTACATGTTCCTACAGATGGCGGTGTAGATATTTCCATGTTCATACAGGTGGCGGTGTAGATATTTCCATGTTTATACAGATAGCAGTGTAGTTATTTCCATGTTAATAGAGATAGCGGTGTAGATATTTCCATTGATATACAGATAGCTGTGTAGATATTTGCATGTTCATACAGATAGCGGTGTAGATATTTCCATGTTCGTACAGATAGCGGTGTAGCTATTTCCATGTTCCTACAGATAGCGGTGTACATATTTCTATGTTCATACAGATAACGGTGTAGATATTTCCATGTTCATACAGACAGCGGTGTAGATATTTCCATGTTCATACAGTTAGCGGTGTAGGTATTTCCATGTTCATACAGATGGCGGTGTAGATATTTACATGTTCATACAGATGGCAGTATAGATATTTCCATGTTCTTACAGATGGCGGTGTAGATGTTTCCATGTTCATAGAGATGGCGTTGTAGATATTTCCATGT
The DNA here is from genome assembly GCF_029281585.2 of Gorilla gorilla gorilla. Taxonomy (NCBI): domain Eukaryota; kingdom Metazoa; phylum Chordata; class Mammalia; order Primates; family Hominidae; genus Gorilla; species Gorilla gorilla. The sequence continues at coordinate 13,090,439 of NC_073235.2, read as the reverse complement.
TTATGCAGATAGCGGTATAGATATTTCCATGTTTATACAGATGGTGGTGTAGATATTTCCATGTTTATAGAGATGGCGGTCTAGATATTTCCATGTTTATAGAGATAGTGGTGTAGTTATTTCCAAGTTTATTGAGACAGCGTTGTAGATATTTCCATGTTTATACAGATAGCGGTGAAGATACTTCCATGTTTATATAGATAGCGGTGTAGATATGTACATGTTCTTACAGATGGCGGTTTACTTATTTCCATGTTCATAGAGATCGCGGTGTAGATATTTCCATGTTCATACAGATAGCGGTGTAGATATTTCCATGTTCATACAGATAGCGGTGTAGATATTTCCATGTTCATACCAATAGCAGTGTAGACATTTCCATGTTCATATATTTAGCGGTGTAGATATTTCCATGTTCATACAGATGGCGAGGATATTTCCATGTTCATGCAGATAGCGTTGTAGATATTTGCATGTTCATACAGTTAGCGGTGTAGATATTTCCATGTTCATACAGATGGCGGTGTAGATATTTCCATGTTCATAGAGATGGCGGTGTAGATATTTCCATATTTATACAGATAGCAGTGTAGTTATTTCCATGTTTATAGAGATAGCAGTGTTGATATTTCCAATGATATACAGATAGCTGTGTAGATATTTGCATGGTCATACAGATAGCGGTGTAGATATTTCCATGTTCGTACAGATAGCGGTGTAGATATGTCCATGTTCATACAGATAGCGGTGTAGATATTTCCATGTTCATACAGTTAGCGGTGTAGATATCTCCATGTTCATACAAATGGAGGTGTAGATATGTCCATGTTTGTACAGATGGCGGTGTAGATATTTCCATGTTCATAGAGATAGCGGTGTAGTTATTTCCATGTTTATAGAGATAGCAGTGTAGATATTTCCATGTTTATAGAGATACCATTCTGGATATTTCCATTGATATACAGATAGCTGTGTAGATATTTGCATGTTGATACAGATGGCGGTGTAGATATTTCCATGTTCATACAGATAGCGGTGTAGACATTTCCATGTTCATACAGATAGCGGTGTAGATATTTCCATGTTCATACAGATAGTGGTGTAGATATTTCCATGTTCATACAGATAGCGGTGTAGATATTTCCATGTTCATACATTTAGCGGTGTAGATATTTCCATGTTCATACAGATGGCGGTGAAGATATTTACATGTTCATACAGATGGCGGTCTAGATATTTCCATGTTTGTACGGATGGCAATGTAGATATTTCCATGTTCATACAGGTGGCGGTGTAGGTATTTCCATGTTTATACAGATAGCAGTGTAGTTATTTCCATGTTAATAGAGATAGCGGAGTAGATATTTCCATTGATATACAGATAGCTGTGTAGATATTTGCATGTTCATACAGATAGCGGTGTAGATATTTCCATGTTCGTACAGATAGCGGTGTAGATATTTCCAAGTTCATCCAGATAGCGGTGTAGATATTGCTATGTTCATACAGATAACGGTGTAGATATTTCCATGTTCATACAGACAGCGGTGTAGATATTTCCATGTTCATACAGTTAGCGGTGTAGATATTTCCATGTTCATACAGATGGCAGTGTAGATATTTACATGTTCATACAGATGGCGGTATAGATATTTCCATGTTCTTACAGATGGCGGTGTAGATATTTCCATGTTCATAGAGACGGCGGTGTAGATATTTCCATGTTCATACAGATAGCGGTGTAGATATTTCCATGTTCATACCAATAGCGGTGTAGACATTTCCATGTTCATATATTTAGCGGTGTAGATATTTCCATGTTCATACAGATGGCGAGGATATTTCCATGTTCATGCAGATAGCGGTGTAGATATTTCCATGTTCAAACAGTTAGCGGTGTAGATATTTCCATGTTCATACAGTTAGCGGTGTAGATATCTCCATGTTCATACAAATGGCGGTGTACATATGTCCATGTTTGTACAGATGGCGGTGTAGATATTTCCATGTTCATACAGATGGCGGTGTAGATATTTCGAAATTTATAGAGATAGCGCTGTAGTTATTTCCATATTTATAGAGAAACCTGTGTAGATATTTCCATGTATATTCAGATAGCTGTGTAGATATTTCCGTGTTCATGCAGTTAGCGGTGTAGATATTTCCATGTTCATCCAGATGCCGGTGTACATATATCCATGTTCATACTGATGGCGGTGAAGATATTTCCATGTTCATACAGATGGCGGTGTAGATATTTCCATGTTCATACAAATGGCGGTGTAGACATTTCCATGTTCATAGATATGGCGGGGTAGATATTTCCAGGTTCATACAGATGGCGGTGTAGATATTTCCATGTTCATAGAGATGGCCGTGTAGATATTTCCATGTTTATACAGATAGAAGTGTAGTTATTTCCATGTTTATAGAGATACCAGTGTGGATATTTCCATTGATATACAGATAGCTCTGTAGATATTTACATGTTCATACAGATAGTGGTGTAGATATTTCCATGTTCATAGAGATAGCGGTGTAGATATTTGCATGTTCATATAGATAGCGGTGTAGATATTTCCATGTTCATACAGATAGCGGTGTAGATATTTCCATGTTCATACAGATAGCGGTGTAGATAATGCCATGTTCATACAGTTAGCGGTGTTGATATTTCCATGTTCATACAGATGGCGGTGTAGATATTTCCATGTTCATACAGATAGCGGTGTAGAGATTTCCATGTTCATACAGATGGCGGTGTAGATATTTCCATGTTCATACAGATAGCTGTCTAGATATTTCCAGGTTCATACCGATAGCGGTGTAGACATTTGCATGTTCATACATTTAGCGGTGTAGATATTTCCATGTTCATACAGATGGCGGTGTAGATGTTTACATGTTCATACAGATGGCGGTTTAGATATTTCCATGTTTGTACGGATGGCATTGTAGATATTTCCATGTTCATACAGGTGGCGGTGTAGATATTTCCATGTTTATACAGATGGCAGTGTAGTTATTTCAATGTTAATAGGGATAGCAGTGTAGATATTTTCATTGATATACAGATAGCTGTGTAGATATTTGAATGTTCATACAGATAGCGGTGTAGATATTTCCTTGTTCATACAGACAGCGGTGTAGATATTTCCATGTTCATACAGTTAGCGGTGTAGATATTTCCATGTACATACAGATGGCGGTGTAGATATTTCCATGTTCATACAGTTAGCGGTGTAGATATTTCCATGTTCATACAGATGTCGGTGTAGATATTTACATGTTCTTACAGATGGCGGTATAGATATTTCCATGTTCTTACAGATGGAGGTGTAGATAATTCCATGTTCATAGAGATGGCGGTGTAGATATTTCCATGTTTATGCAGATAGCGGTATAGATATTTCCATGTTTATACAGATGGTGGTGTAGGTATTTCCATGTTTATAGATATGGCGGTCTAGATATTTCCATTTTTACAGAGATAGTGGTGTAGTTATTTCCAAGTTTACAGAGACAGCGCTGTAGATATTTCCATGTTTATACAGATAGCGGTGAAGATATTTCCAGGTTTATACAGATAGCGGTGTAGATACTTCCATATTTATACAGATTGCAGTGTAGATATTTCCATGTTTATAGAGATAATGTTGTAGATAATTTCAATTTTATACAGAGAGCAGTGTAGAAAATTCCAGGTTCATACAGATAGCGGTGTAGATATTTCCACGTTTATAGAGATGGCGGTGTAGATATTTCCATGTTCATACAGATGGCGATGTAGATATTTCCATGTTTATAGGGATGGCGGTGTAGATATTTCCATGTTCATATAGATAGCGGTGTAGATATTTCCATCTTAATACAGATGGCGGTGTAGATATGTCCATGTTTGTACAGATGGCGGTGTAGATATTTCCATGTTCATACAGATGGCGGTGTAGGTATTTCAAAGTTTATAGAGATAGCGCTGTAGTTATTTCCATATTTATAGAGAAATCTGTGTAGATATTTCCGTGTATATGCAGAGAGCTGTGTAGATATTTCCATGTTCATGCAGATAGCGGTGTAGATATTTCCATGTTCATCCAGATGCCGGTGTACATTTATCCATGTTCATACAGATGGCGGTGAAGATATTTCCATGTTCATACAGATGGTGGTGTAGGTATTTCCATGTTCATACAAATGGCGGTGTAGATATTTCCATGTTCATAGATATGGCGGGGTAGATATTTCCAGGTTCATACAGATGGCGGTGTAGATATTTCCATGATCATAGAGATGGCCGTGTAGATATTTCCATGTTTATACAGATAGCAGTGTAGTTATTTCCATGTTTATAGAGATACCAGTGTGGATATTTCCATTTATATACAGATAGCTCTGTAGATATTTACATGTTCATACAGATAGCGGTGTAGATATTTCCATGTTCATAGAGATAGCGGTGTAGATATTTGCATGTTCATATAGATAGCGGTGTAGATATTTCCATGTTCATACAGATAGTGGTGTAGATATTTCCATGTTCATACAGATAGTGGTGTAGATAATGCCATGTTCATACAGTTAGCGGTGTAGATATTTCCATGTTCATACAGATGGCGGTGTAGATATTTCCATGTACATACAGATAGCGGTGTAGAGATTTCCATGTTCATACAGATAGCGGTGTAGATATTTCCATGTTCATACAGATAGCGGTCTACATATTTCCAGGTTCATACCAATAGCGGTGTAGACATTTGCATGTTCATACAGTTAGCGGTGTAGATATCTCCATGTTCATACAGATGGCGGTGTAGATATTTACATGTTCATACAGATGGCGGTGTAGATATTTCCATGTTTGTACGGATGGCATTGTAGATATTTCCATGTTCATACAGGTGGCGGGGTAGATATTTCCATGTTTATACAGATAGCAGTGTAGTTATTTCAATGTTAATAGGGATAGCAGTGTAGATATTTTCATTGATATACAGATAGCTGTGTAGATATTTGAATGTTCATACTGATAGCGGTGTAGATATTTCCATGTTCATACAGATAGCGGTGTAGATATTTCCATGTTCATACAGATAGCGGTGTAGATATTTCCATGTTCATACAGATAGCGGTGTAGATATTTCCATGTCCATACAGATAGCGGTGTAGATATTTCCATGTTCATACAGTTAGCGGTGTAGATATTTCCATGTTCATACAGATGGCGGTGTAGATATTTACATGTTCATACAGATGGCGGTGTAGGTATTTCCATGTTCATACAGATAGCGTTGTAGATATTTCCATGTTCATACAGATAGCGGTGTAGATACTTCCATGTTCATACCAATAGCGGAGTAGATATTTCCATGTTAATACAGTTAGCGGGGTAGATATTTCCATGTTCATACAGATGGCGGTGAAGATATTTACATGTTCATACAGATGGCGGTGTAGATATTTCCATGTTTATAGGGATGGCGGTGTAGATATTTTCATGTTTACACAGATGGCGGTGTAGATATTTCCATGTTTACACAGATAGCGGTGTAGACATTTCCATGTTTACACAGATAGCGGTGTGGATATTTCCATGTTTATGCAGATAGCAGTGTAGATATTTCCATGTTTATACAGATAGCAGTGCGGATATTTCCATGTTTATTCAGATAGCGGTGCGGATATTTCCATGTTTATACAGATAGTTGGGCAGATATTTCCATGTTTATACAGATAGCGGTGTAGATATTTCCATCTTAATTCAGATGGCGGTGTAGTTATGTCCATGATCGTACAGATGGCGGTGTAGATATTTCCATGTTCATAGAGATGGCGGTGTAGATATTTCGAAGTTTATAGAGATAGCGATGTAGTTATTTCCATATTTATAGAGAAATCTGTGTAGATATTTCCATGTATATTCAGATAGCTGTGTAGATATTTCCATGTTCATGCAGATTACGGTGTAGATACTTCCATGTTCATCCAGATGGCGGTGTACATATATCCATGTTCATACAAATGGTGGTGAAGATATTTCCATGCTCATACATATGGCGGTGTAGGTATTTCCATGTTCATACAAATGGCGGTGTAGATATTTCCATGTTCATAGAGATGGTGGTGTAGATATTTCCAGATTCATACAAATGGCGGTGTAGATATTTCCATGTTCATAGAGATGGCGGTGTAGATATTTCCATGTTTATACAGATAGCAGTGTAGTTATTTCCATGTTTATAGAGATACCATTCTGGATATTTCCATTGATATACAGATAGCTGTGTAGATATTTGCATGTTCATACAGATAGCGGTGTAGATATTTCCATGTTCATACAGATAGCGGAGTAGATATTTCCATGTTCATACAGATAGCGGTGTAGGTATTTAAATGTTCACACAGTTAGCGGAGTAGAGATTTCCATGTTCATACAGATGGCGGTGTAGATATTTACATGTTCATACAGATGGCGGTGTAGATATTTCCATGTTCATACAGGTGGCGTTGTAGATATTTCCATGTTTATACAGATAGCAGTGTAGTTATTTCCATGTTAATAGAGATAGCGGTGTAGATATTTCCATTGATATACAGATAGCTGTGTAGATATTTGCATGTTCATACAGATAGCGGTGTAGATATTTCCATGTTCGTACAGATAGCGGTGTAGCTATTTCCATGTTCCTACAGATAGCGGTGTACATATTTCTATGTTCATACAGATAACGGTGTAGATATTTCCATGTTCATACAGACAGCGGGGTAGATATTTCCATGTTCATACAGTTAGCGGTGTAGGTATTTCCATGTTCATACAGATGGCGGTGTAGATATTTACATGTTCATACAGATGGCAGTATAGATATTTCCATGTTCTTACAGATGGCGGTGTAGATATTTCCATGTTCATAGAGATGGCGTTGTAGATATTTCCATGTTTATGCAGATAGCGGTATAGATATTTCCATGTTTATACAGATGGTGGTGTAGATATTTCCATGTTTATAGAGATGGCGGTCTAGATATTTCCATGTTTATAGAGATAGTGGTGTAGTTATTTCCAAGTTTATAGAGACAGCGTTGTAGATATTTCCATGTTTATACAGATAGCGGTGAAGATATTTCCATGTTTATATAGATAGCGGTGTAGATATTTACATGTTCATACAGATGGCGGTTTAGTTATTTCCATGTTCATAGAGATCGCGGTGTAGATATTTCCATGTTCATACAGATAGCGGTGTAGATATTTCCATGTTCATACAAATAGCGGTGTAGATATTTCCATGTTCATACCAATAGCGGTGTAGACATTTCCATGTTCATATATTTAGCGGTGTAGATACTTCCATGTTCATACAGATGGCGATGATATTTCCATATTCATGCAGATAGCGGTGTAGATATTTCCATGTTCATACAGTTAGCGGTGTAGATATTTCCATGTTCATACAGTTAGCGGTGTAGATATCTCCATGTTCATACAAATAGCGGTGTAGATATGTCCATATTTGTACAGATGGCGGTGTAGGTATTTCCATGTTCATACAGATAGCGTTGTAGATATTTCCATGTTCATACAGATAGCGGTGTAGATATTTCCATGTTCATACCAATAGCGGTGTAGATATTTCCATGTTCATACAGTTAGCGGCGTAGATATTTCCATGTTCATACAGAAGGCGGTGTAGATATTTACATGTCCATACAGATGGCGGTGTAGATATTTCCATGTTTATAGGGATGGCGGTGTAGATATTTTCATGTTTACTCAGATGGCGGTGTAGATATTTCCACGTTTACACAGATAGCGGTGTAGACATTTCCATGTTTACACAGATAGCGGTGTGGATATTTCCATGTTTATGCAGATAGCAGTGTAGATATTTCCATGTTTATACAGATAGCGGTTCGGATATTTCCATGTTTATTCAGATAGCGGTGTGGATATTTCCATGTTTATACAGATAGTTGGGCAGATATTTCCATGTTTATAGAGATAGCGGTGTAGATATTTCCACCTTAATTCAGATGGCGGTGTAGATATGTCCATGATCGTACAGATGGCGGTGTAGATATTTCCATGTTCATAGAGATGGCGGTGTAGATATTTCGAGGTTTATAGAGATAGCGATGTAGTTATTTCCATATTTATAGAGAAATCTGTGTAGATATTTCCATGTATATTCAGATAGCTGTGTAGATATTTCCATGTTCATGCAGATTACGGTGTAGATATTGCCATGTTCATCCAGATGGCGGTGTACATATATCCATGTTCATACAACTGGCGGTGTAGATATTTCCATGCTCATACAGATGGCGGTGTAGGTATTTCCATGTTCATACAAATGGCGGTGTAGATATTTCCATGTTCATAGAGATGGTGGTGTAGATATTTCCAGGTTCATACAAATGGCGGTGTAGATATTTCCATGTTCATAGAGATGGCGGTGTAGATATTTCCATGTTTATACAGATAGCAGTGTTGTTATTTCCATGTTTATAGAGATACCATTCTGGATATTTCCATTGATATACAGATAGCTGTGTAGATATTTGCATGTTCATACAGATAGCGGTGTAGATATTTCCATGTTCATACAGATAGCGGAGTAGATATTTCCATGTTCATACAGATAGCGGTGTAGATATTTCCATGTTAATACAGATAGCGGTGTAGATATTTCCATGTTCATACAGATAGCGGTGTAGGTATTTAAATGTTCACACAGTTAGCGGTGTAGAGATTTCCATGTTCATACAGATGGCGGTGTAGATATTTACATGTTCATACAGATGGCGGTGTAGATATTTCCATGTTCATACAGGTGGCGGTGTAGATATTTCCATGTTTATACAGATAGCACTGTAGTTATTTCCATGTTAATAGAGATAGCGGTGTAGATATTTCCATTGATATACAGATAGCTGTGTAGATATTTGCATGTTCATACAGATAGCGGTGTAGATATTTCCATGTTCGTACAGATAGCGGTGTAGCTATTTCCATGTTCCTACAGATAGCGGTGTACATATTTCTATGTTCATACAGATAACGGTGTAGATATTTCCATGTTCATACAGACAGTGGTGTAGATATTTCCATGTTCATACAGTTAGCGGTGTAGGTATTTCCATGTTCATACAGATGGCGGTGTATTTACATGTTCATACAGATGGCAGTATAGATATTTCCATGTTCTTACAGATGGCGGTGTAGATATTTCCATGTTCATAGAGATGGCGTTGTAGATATTTCCATGTTTATGCAGATAGCGGTATAGATATTTCCATGTTTATACAGATGGTGGTGTAGATATTTCCATGTTTATAGAGATGGCGGTCTAGATATTTCCATGTTTATAGAGATAGTGGTGTAGTTATTTCCAAGTTTATACAGACAGCGTTGTAGATATTTCCATGTTTATACAGATAGCGGTGAAGATATTTCCATGTTTATATAGATAGCGGTGTAGATATTTACATGTTCATACAGATGGCGGTTTAGTTATTTCCATGTTCATAGAGATCGCGGTGTAGATATTTCCATGTTCATACAGATAGCGGTGTAGATATTTCCATGTTCATACCAATAGCGGTGTAGACATTTCCATGTTCATATATTTAGCGGTGTAGATATTTCCATGTTCATACAGATGGCGAGGATATTTCCATGTTCATGCAGATAGCGGTGTAGATATTTCCATGTTCCTACAGATAGCGGTGTACATATTTCTATGTTCATACAGATAGCGGTGTAGATATTTCCATGTTCATACAGATAGCGGTGTAGATATTTCCATGTTCATACCAATAGCAGTGTAGACATTTCCATGTTCATATATTTAGCGGTGTAGATATTTCCATGTTCATACAGATGGCGAGGATATTTCCATGTTCATGCAGATAGCGTTGTAGATATTTGCATGTTCATACAGTTAGCGGTGTAGATATTTCCATGTTCATACAGATGGCGGTGTAGATATTTCCATGTTCATAGAGATGGCGGTGTAGATATTTCCATATTTATACAGATAGCAGTGTAGTTATTTCCATGTTTATAGAGATAGCAGTGTTGATATTTCCAATGATATACAGATAGCTGTGTAGATATTTGCATGGTCATACAGATAGCGGTGTAGATATTTCCATGTTCGTACAGATAGCGGTGTAGATATGTCCATGTTCATACAGATAGCGGTGTAGATATTTCATTTTCATACAGTTAGCGGTGTAGATATCTCCATGTTCATACAAATGGCGGTGTAGATATGTCCATGTTTGTACAGATGGCGGTGTAGATATTTCCATGTTCATAGAGATAGCGGTGTAGGTATTTCCATGTTTATACAGATAGCAGTGTAGTTATTTCCATGTTAATAGAGATAGCGGAGTAGATATTTCCATTGATATACAGATAGCTGTGTAGATATTTGCATGTTCATACAGCTAGCGGTGTTGATATTTCCATGTTTGTACAGATAGCGGTGTAGCTATTTCCAAGTTCATACAGATAGCGGTGTAGATATTTCTATGTTCATACAGATAACGGTGTAGATATTTCCATGTTCATACAGACAGCGGTGTAGATATTTCCATGTTCATACAGTTAGCGGTGTAGATATTTCCATGTTCATACAGATGGCGGTGTAGATATTTACATGTTCATACAGATGGCGGTATAGATATTTCCATGTTCTTACAGATGGCGGTGTAGATATTTCCATGTTCATAGAGACGGCGGTGTAGATATTTCCATGTTTATGCAGATAGCGGTATAGATATTTCCATGTTTATACAGATGGTGGTGTAGATATTTCCATGTTTATAGAGATGGCGTTCTAGATATTTCCATGTTTATAGAGATTGTGGTGTAGTTATTTCCAAGTTTATAGAGACAGCGTTGTAGATATTTCCATGTTTATACAGATAACGGTGAAGATATTTCCATGTTTATGTAGATAGCGGTGTAGATATTTACATGTTCATACAGATGGCGGTTTAGTTATTTCCATGTTCATAGAGTTCGCGGTATAGATACTTCCATGTTCATACAGATAGCGGTGTAGATATTTCCATGTTCATACAGATAGCGGTGTAGATATTTCCATGTTCATACCAATAGCGGTGTAGACATTTCCATGTTAATATATTTAGCGGTGTAGATATTTCCATGTTCATACAGATGGCGAGGATATTTCCATGTTCATGCAGATAGCGGTGTAGGTATTTCCATGTTCATACAGTTAGCGGTGTAGATATTTCCATGTTCATACAGTTAGCGGTGTAGATATCTCCATGTTCATACAAATGGCGGTGTACATATGTCCATGTTTGTACAGATGGCGGTGTAGATATTTCCATGTTCATACAGATGGCGGTGTAGATATTTCGAAGTTTATAGAGATAGCGCTGTAGTTATTTCCATATTTATAGAGAAATCTGTGTAGATATTTCCATGTATATTCAGATAGCTGTGTAGATATTTCCGTGTTCATGCAGTTAGCGGTGTAGATATTTCCATGTTCATCCAGATGCCGGTGTACATATATCCATGTTCATACTGATGGCGGTGAATATATTTCCATGTTCATACAGATGGCGGTGTAGATATTTCCATGTTCATACAAATGGCGGTGTAGACATTTCCATGTTCATAGATATGGCGGGGTAGATATTTCCAGGTTCATACAGATGGCGGTGTAGATATTTCCATGTTCATAGAGATGGCCGTGTAGATATTTCCATGTTTATACAGATAGAAGTGTAGTTATTTCCATGTTTATAGAGATACCAGTGTGGATATTTCCATTGATATACAGATAGCTGTGTAGATATTTACATGTTCATACAGATAGCGGTGTAGATATTTCCATGTTCATAGAGATAGCGGTGTAGATATTTGCATGTTCATATAGATAGCGGTGTAGATATTTCCATGTTCATACAGATAGCGGTGTAGATATTTCCATGTTCATACAGATAGCGGTGTAGATAATGCCATGTTCATACAGTTAGCAATGTTGATATTTCCATGTTCATACAGATGGCGGTGTAGATATTTCCATGTTCATACAGATAGCGGTGTAGAGATTTCCATGTTCATACAGATGGCGGTGTAGATATTTCCATGTTCATACAGATAGCTGTCTAGATATTTCCAGGTTCATACCGATAGCGGTGTAGACATTTGCATGTTCATACATTTAGCGGTGTAGATATTTCCATGTTCATACAGATGGCGGTGTAGATATTTACATGTTCATACAGATGGCGGTTTAGATATTTCCATGTTTGTACGGATGGCATTGTAGATATTTCCATGTTCATACAAGTGGCGGTGTAGATATTTCCATGTTTATACAGATAGCAGTGTAGTTATTTCAATGTTAATAGGGATAGCAGTGTGGATATTTTCATTGATATACAGATAGCTGTGTAGATATTTGAATGTTCATACAGATAGCGGTGTAGATATTTCCTTGTTCATACAGACAGCGGTGTAGATATTTCCATGTTCATACAGTTAGCGGTGTAGATATTTCCATGTACATACAGATGGCGGTGTAGATATTTCCATGTTCATACAGTTAGCGGTGTAGATATTTCCATGTTCATACAGATGGCGGTGTAGATATTTACATGTTCTTACAGATGGCGGTATAGATATTTCCATGTTCTTACAGATGGCGGTGTAGATAATTCCATGTTCATAGAGATGGCGGTGTAGATATTTCCATGTTTATGCAGATAGCGGTATAGATATTTCCATGTTTATACAGATGGTGGTGTAGGTATTTCCATGTTTATAGATATGGCGGTCTAGATATTTCCATTTTTACAGAGATAGTGGTGTAGTTATTTCCAAGTTTACAGAGACAGCGTTGTAGATATTTCCATGTTTATACAGATAGCGGTGAAGATATTTCCAGGTTTATACAGATAGCGGTGTAGATACTTCCATGTTTATACAGATTGCAGTGTAGATATTTCCATGTTTATAGAGATAATGTTGTAGATAATTTCAATTTTATACAGAGAGCAGTGTAGAAAATTCCAGGTTCATACAGATAGCGGTGTAGATATTTCCACGTTTATAGAGATGGCGGTGTAGATATTTCCATGTTCATACAGATGGCGATGTAGATATTTCCATGTTTATAGGGATGGCGGTGTAGATATTTCCATGTTCATATAGATAGCGGTGTAGATATTTCCATCTTAATACAGATGGCGGTGTAGATATGTCCATGTTTGTACAGATGGCGGTGTAGATATTTCCATGTTCATACAGATGGCGGTGTAGGTATTTCAAAGTTTATAGAGATAGCGCTGTAGTTATTTCCATATTTATAGAGAAATCTGTGTAGATATTTCCGTGTATATGCAGAGAGCTGTGTAGATATTTCCATGTTCATGCAGATAGCGGTGTAGATATTTCCATGTTCATCCAGATGCCGGTGTACATTTATCCATGTTCATACAGATGGCGGTGAAGATATTTCCATGTTCATACAGATGGTGGTGTAGGTATTTCCATGTTCATACAAATGGCGGTGTAGATATTTCCATGTTCATAGATATGGCGGGGTAGATATTTCCAGGTTCATACAGATGGCGGTGTAGATATTTCCATGATCATAGAGATGGCCGTGTAGATATTTCCATGTTTATACAGATAGCAGTGTAGTTATTTCCATGTTTATAGAGATACCAGTGTGGATATTTCCATTTATATACAGATAGCTCTGTAGATATTTACATGTTCATACAGATAGCGGTGTAGATATTTCCATGTTCATAGAGATAGCGGTGTAGATATTTGCATGTTCATATAGATAGCGGTGTAGATATTTCCATGTTCATACAGATAGCGGTGTAGATATTTCCATGTTCATACAGATAGTGGTGTAGATAATGCCATGTTCATACAGTTAGCAGTGTAGATATTTCCATGTTCATACAGATGGCGGTGTAGATATTTCCATGTACATACAGATAGCGGTGTAGAGATTTCCATGTTCATACAGATAGCGGTGTAGATATTTCCATGTTCATACAGATAGCGGTCTAGATATTTCCAGGTTCATACCAATAGCGGTGTAGACATTTGCATGTTCATACAGTTAGCGGTGTAGATATTTCCATGTTCATACAGATGGCGGTGTAGATATTTACATGTTCATACAGATGGCGGTGTAGATATTTCAATGTTTGTACGGATGGCATTGTAGATATTTCCATGTTCATACAGGTGGCGGGGTAGATATTTCCATGTTTATACAGATAGCAGTGTAGTTATTTCAATGTTAATAGGGATAGCAGTGTAGATATTTTCATTGATATACAGATAGCTGTGTAGATATTTGAATGTTCATACTGATAGCGGTGTAGATATTTCCATGTTCATACAGATAGCGGTGTAGATATTTCCATGTTCATACAGATAGCGGTGTAGATATTTCCATGTTCATACAGATAGCGGTGTAGATATTTCCATGTCCATACAGATAGCGGTGTAGATATTTCCATGTTCATACAGTTAGCGGTGTAGCTATTTCCATGTTCATACAGATGGCGGTGTAGATATTTACATGTTCATACAGATGGCGGTGTAGGTATTTCCATGTTCATACAGATAGCATTGTAGATATTTCCATGTTCATACAGATAGCGGTGTAGATACTTCCATGTTCATACCAATAGCGGAGTAGATATTTCCATGTTCATACAGTTAGCGGTGTAGCTATTTCCATGTTCATACAGATGGCGGTGTAGATATTTACATGTTCATACAGATGGCGGTGTAGATATTTCCATGTTTATAGGGATGGCGGTGTAGATATTTTCATGTTTACACAGATGGCGGTGTAGATATTTCCATGTTTACACAGATAGCGGTGTAGACATTTCCATGTTTACACAGATAGCGGTGTGGATATTTCCATGTTTATGCAGATAGCAGTGTAGATATTTCCATGTTTATACAGATAGCAGTGCGGATATTTCCATGTTTATTCAGATAGCGGTGCGGATATTTCCATGTTTATACAGATAGTTGGGCAGATATTTCCATGTTTATACAGATAGCGGTGTAGATATTTCCATCTTAATTCAGATGGCGGTGTAGTTATGTCCATGATCGTACAGATGGCGGTGTAGATATTTCCATGTTCATAGAGATGGCGGTGTAGATATTTCGAAGTTTATAGAGATAGCGATGTAGTTATTTCCATATTTATAGAGAAATCTGTGTAGATATTTCCGTGTATATTCAGATAGCTGTGTAGATATTTCCATGTTCATGCAGATTACGGTGTAGATATTTCCATGTTCATCCAGATGGCAGTGTACATATATCCATGTTCATACAAATGGTGGTGAAGATATTTCCATGCTCATACAGATGGCGGTGTAGGTATTTCCATGTTCATACAAATGGCGGTGTAGATATTTCCATGTTCATAGAGATGGTGGTGTAGATATTTCCAGATTCATACAAATGGCGGTGTAGATATTTCCATGTTCATAGAGATGGCGGTGTAGATATTTCCATGTTTATACAGATAGCAGTGTAGTTATTTCCATGTTTATAGAGATACCATTCTGGATATTTCCATTGATATACAGATAGCTGTGTAGATATTTGCATGTTCATACAGATAGCGGTGTAGATATTTCCATGTTCATACAGATAGCGGAGTAGATATTTCCATGTTCATACAGATAGCGGTGTAGGTATTTAAATGTTCACACAGTTAGCGGAGTAGAGATTTCCATGTTCATACAGATGGCGGTGTAGATATTTACATGTTCATACAGATGGCGGTGTAGATATTTCCATGTTCATACAGGTGGCGGTGTAGATATTTCCATGTTTATACAGATAGCAGTGTAGTTATTTCCATGTTAATAGAGATA
This sequence comes from Gorilla gorilla gorilla, assembly GCF_029281585.2. Classification (NCBI taxonomy): domain Eukaryota; kingdom Metazoa; phylum Chordata; class Mammalia; order Primates; family Hominidae; genus Gorilla; species Gorilla gorilla. The sequence continues at coordinate 13,074,515 of NC_073235.2, read as the reverse complement.
GCGGTGTAGATATTTCCATTGATATACAGATAGCTGTGTAGATATTTGCATGTTCATACAGATAGCGGTGTAGATATTTCCATGTTCGTACAGATAGCGGTGTAGCTATTTCCATGTTCCTACAGATAGCGGTGTACATATTTCTATGTTCATACAGATAACGGTGTAGATATTTCCATGTTCATACAGACAGCGGTGTAGATATTTCCATGTTCATACAGTTAGCGGTGTAGGTATTTCCATGTTCATACAGATGGCGGTGTAGATATTTACATGTTCATACAGATGGCAGTATAGATATTTCCATGTTCTTACAGATGGCGGTGTAGATATTTCCATGTTCATAGAGATGGCGTTGTAGATATTTCCATGTTTATGCAGATAGCGGTATAGATATTTCCATGTTTATACAGATGGTGGTGTAGATATTTCCATGTTTATAGAGATGGCGGTTTAGATATTTCCATGTTTATAGAGATAGTGGTGTAGTTATTTCCAAGTTTATAGAGACAGCGTTGTAGATATTTCCATGTTTATACAGATAGCGGTGAAGATATTTCCATGTTTATATAGATAGCGGTGTAGATATTTACATGTTCATACAGATGGCGGTTTAGTTATTTCCATGTTCATAGAGATCGCGGTGTAGATATTTCCATGTTCAAACAGATAGCGTTGTAGATATTTCCATGTTCATACAGATAGCGGTGTAGATATTTCCATGTTCATACCAATAGCGGTGTAGACATTTCCATGTTCATATATTTAGAGGTGTAGATACTTCCATGTTCATACAGATGGCGAGGATATTTCCATCTTCATGCAGATAGCGGTGTAGATATTTCCATGTTCATACAGTTAGCGGTGTAGATATTTCTTGTTCATACAGTTAGCGGTGTAGATATCTCCATGTTCATACAAATAGCGGTGTAGATATGTCCATATTTGTACAGATGGCGGTGTAGGTATTTCCATGTTCATACAGATAGCGTTGTAGATATTTCCATGTTCATACAGATAGCGGTGTAGATATTTCCATGTTCATACCAATAGCGGTGTAGATATTTCCATGTTCATAAAGTTAGCGGGGTAGATATTTCCATGTTCATACAGATGGCGGTGTAGATATTTACATGTCCATACAGATGGCGGTGTAGATATTTCCATGTTTATAGGGATGGCGGTGTAGATATTTTCATGTTTACACAGATGGCGGTGTAGATATTTCCACGTTTACACAGATAGCGGTGTAGACATTTCCATGTTTACACAGATAGCGGTGTGGATATTTCCATGTTTATGCAGATAGCAGTGTAGATATTTCCATGTTTATACAGATAGCGGTGCGGATATTTCCATGTTTATTCAGATAGCGGTGCGGATATTTCCATGTTTATACAGATAGTTGGGCAGATATTTCCATGTTTGTAGAGATAGCGGTGTAGATATTTCCACCTTAATTCAGATGGCGGTGTAGATATGTCCATGATCGTACAGATGGCGGTGTAGATATTTCCATGTTCATAGAGATGGCGGTGTAGATATTTCGAAGTTTATAGAGATAGCGATGTAGTTATTTCCATATTTATAGAGAAATCTGTGTAGATATTTCCATGTATATTCAGATAGCGGTGTAGATATTTCCATGTTCATGCAGATTACGGTGTAGATATTGCCATGTTCATCCAGATGGCGGTGTACATATATCCATGTTCATACAACTGGCGGTGTAGATATTTCCATGCTCATACAGATGGCGGTGTAGGTATTTCCATGTTCATACAAATGGCGGTGTAGATATTTCCATGTTCATAGAGATGGCGGTGTAGATATTTCCATGTTTATACAGATAGCAGTGTAGTTATTTCCATGTTTATAGAGATACCATTCTGGATATTTCCATTGATATACAGATAGCTGTGTAGATATTTGCATGTTCATACAGATAGCGGTGTAGATATTTCCATGTTCATACAGATAGCGGAGTAGATATTTCCATGTTCATACAGATAGCGGTGTAGATATTTCCATGTTAATACAGATAGCGGTGTAGATATTTCCATGTTCATACAGATAGCGGTGTAGGTATTTAAATGTTCACACATTTAGCGGTGTAGAGATTTCCATGTTCATACAGATGGCGGTGTAGATATTTACATGTTCATACAGATGGCGGTGTAGACATTTCCATGTTCATACAGGTGGCGGTGTAGATATTTCCATGTTTATACAGATAGCACTGTAGTTATTTCCATGTTAATAGAGATAGCGGTGTAGATATTTCCATTGATATACAGATAGCTGTGTAGATATTTGCATGTTCATACAGATAGCGGTGTAGATATTTCCATGTTCGTACAGATAGCGGTGTAGCTATTTCCATGTTCCTACAGATAGCGGTGTACATATTTCTATGTTCATACAGATAACGGTGTAGATATTTCCATGTTCATACAGACAGCGGTGTAGATATTTCCATGTTCATACAGTTAGCGGTGTAGGTATTTCCATGTTCATACAGATGGCGGTGTATTTACATGTTCATACAGATGGCAGTATAGATATTTCCATGTTCTTACAGATGGCGGTGTAGATATTTCCATGTTCATAGAGATGGCGTTGTAGATATTTCCATGTTTATGCAGATAGCGGTATAGATATTTCCATGTTTATACAGATGGTGGTGTAGATATTTCCATGTTTATAGAGATGGCGGTCTAGATATTTCCATGTTTATAGAGATAGTGGTGTAGTTATTTCCAAGTTTATAGAGACAGCGTTGTAGATATTTCCATGTTTATACAGATAGCGGTGAAGATATTTCCATGTTTATATAGATAGCGGTGTAGATATTTACATGTTCATACAGATGGCGGTTTAGTTATTTCCATGTTCATAGAGATCACGGTGTAGATATTTCCATGTTCATACAGATAGCGGTGTAGATATTTCCATGTTCATACCAATAGCGGTGTAGACATTTCCATGTTCATATATTTAGCGGTGTAGATATTTCCATGTTCATACAGATGGCGAGGATATTTCCATGTTCATGCAGATAGCGGTGTAGATATTTCCATGTTCCTACAGATAGCGGTTTACATATTTCTATGTTCATACAGATAGCGGTGTAGATATTTCCATGTTCATACAGATAGCGGTGTATATATTTCCATGTTCATACCAATAGCAGTGTAGACATTTCCATGTTCATATATTTAGCGGTGTAGATATTTCCATGTTCATACAGATGGCGAGGATATTTCCTTGTTCTTGCAGATAGCGTTGTAGATATTTGCATGTTCATACAGTTAGCGGTGTAGATATTTCCATGTTCATACAGATGGCGGTGTAGATATTTCCATGTTCATAGAGATGGCTGTGTAGATATTTCCATATTTATACAGATAGCAGTGTTGTTATTTCCATGTTTATAGAGATAGCAGTGTTGATATTTCCAATGATATACAGATAGCTGTGTAGATATTTGCATGGTCATACAGATAGCGGTGTAAATATTTCCATGTTCGTACAGATAGCGGTGTAGATATGTCCATGTTCATACAGATAGCGGTGTAGATATTTCATTTTCATACATTTAGCGGTGTAGATATCTCCATGTTCATACAAATGGCGGTGAAGATATGTCCATGTTTGTACAGATGGCGGTGTAGATATTTCCATGTTCATAGAGATAGCGGTGTAGGTATTTCCATGTTTATACAGATAGCAGTGTAGTTATTTCCATGTTAATAGAGATAGCGGAGTAGATATTTCCATTGATATACAGATAGCTGTGTAGATATTTGCATGTTCATACAGATAGCGGTGTAGATATTTCCATGTTCGTACAGATAGCGGTGTAGCTATTTCCAAGTTCATACAGATAGCGGTGTAGATATTTCTATGTTCATACAGATAACGGTGTAGATATTTCCATGTTCATACAGACAGCGGTGTAGATATTTCCATGTTCATACAGTTAGCGGTGTAGATATTTCCATGTTCATACAGATATCGGTGTAGATATTTACATGTTCATACAGATGGCGGTATAGATATTTCCATGTTCTTACAGATGGCGGTGTAGATATTTCCATGTTCATAGAGACGGCGGTGTAGATATTTCCATGTTTATGCAGATAGCGGTATAGATATTTCCATGTTTATACAGATGGTGGTGTAGATATTTCCATGTTTATAGAGATGGCGTTCTAGATATTTCCATGTTTATAGAGATAGTGGTGTAGTTAATTCCAAGTTTATAGAGACAGCGTTGTAGATATTTCCATGTTTATACAGATAGCGGTGAAGATATTTCCATGTTTATATAGATAGCGGTGTAGATATTTACATGTTAATACAGATGGCGGTTTAGTTATTTCCATGTTCATAGAGATCGCGGTGTAGATACTTCCATGTTCATACAGATAGCGGTGTAGATATTTCCATGTTCATACAGATAGCGGTGTAGATATTTCCATGTTCATACCAATAGCGGTGTAGACATTTCCATGTTAATATATTTAGCGGTGTAGATATTTCCATGTTCATACAGATGGCGAGGATATTTCCATGTTCATGCAGATAGCGGTGTAGATATTTCCATGTTCATACAGTTAGCGGTGTAGATATTTCCATGTTCATACAGTTAGCGGTGTAGATATCTCCATGCTCATACAAATGGCGGTGTAGATATGTCCATGTTTGTACAGATGGCGGTGTAGATATTTCCATGTTCATACAGATGGCGGTGTAGATATTTCGAAGTTTATAGAGATAGCGCTGTAGTTATTTCCATATTTATAGAGAAATCTGTGTAGATATTTCCATGTATATTCAGATAGCTGTGTAGATATTTCCATGTTCATGCAGTTAGCGGTGTAGATATTTCCATGTTCATCCAGATGCCGGTGTACATATATCCATGTTCATACTGATGGCGGTGAAGATATTTCCATGTTCATACAGATGGCGGTGTAGATATTTCCATGTTCATACATATGGCGGTGTAGACATTTCCATGTTCATAGATATGGCGGGTTAGATATTTCCAGGTTCATACAGATGGCGGTGTAGATATTTCCATGTTCATAGAGATGACCGTGTAGATATTTCCATGTTTATACAGATAGAAGTGTAGTTATTTCCATGTTTATAGAGATACCAGTGTGGATATTTCCATTGATATACAGATAGCTCTGTAGATATTTACATGTTCATACAGATAGCGGTGTAGATATTTCCATGTTCATAGAGATAGCGCTGTAGATATTTGCATGTTCATATAGATAGCGGTGTAGATATTTCCATGTTCATACAGATAGCGGTGTAGATATTTCCATGTTCATACAGATAGCGGTGTAGATAATGCCATGTTCATACAGTTAGCGGTGTTGATATTTCCATGTTCATACAGATGGCGGTGTAGATATTTCCATGTTCATACAGATAGCGGTGTAGAGATTTCCATGTTCATACAGATGGCGGTGTAGATATTTCCATGTTCATACAGATAGCTGTCTAGATATTTCCAGGTTCATACCGATAGCGGTGTAGACATTTGCATGTTCATACATTTAGCGGTGTAGATATTTCCATGTTCATACAGATGGCGGTGTAGATATTTACATGTTCATACAGATGGCGGTGTAGATATTTCCATGTTTATACAGATTGTGCTGTAGTTAATTCCAAGTTTATAGAGACAGCGTTGTAGATATTTCCATGTTTATACAGATAGCGGTGAAGATATTTCCATGTTTATATAGATAGCGGTGTAGATATTTACATGTTAATACAGATGGCGGTTTAGTTATTTCCATGTTCATAGAGATCGCGGTGTAGATACTTCCATGTTCATACAGATAGCGGTGTAGATATTTCCATGTTCATACAGATAGCGGTGTAGATATTTCCATGTTCATACCAATAGCGGTGTAGACATTTCCATGTTAATATATTTAGCGGTGTAGATATTTCCATGTTCATACAGATGGCGAGGATATTTCCATGTTCATGCAGATAGCGGTGTAGATATTTCCATGTTCATACAGTTAGCGGTGTAGATATTTCCATGTTCATACAGTGAGCGGTGTAGATATCTCCATGTTCATACAAATGGCGGTGTAGATATGTCCATGTTTGTACAGATGGCGGTGTAGATATTTCCATGTTCATACAGATGGCGGTGTAGATATTTCGAAGTTTATAGAGATAGCGCTGTAGTTATTTCCATATTTATAGAGAAATCTGTGTAGATATTTCCATGTATATTCAGATAGCTGTGTAGATATTTCCATGTTCATGCAGTTAGCGGTGTAGATATTTCCATGTTCATCCAGATGCCGGTGTACATATATCCATGTTCATACTGATGGCGGTGATGATATTTCCATGTTCATACAGATGGCGGTGTAGATATTTCCATGTTCATACAAATGGCGGTGTAGACATTTCCATGTTCATAGATATGGCGGGGTAGATATTTCCAGGTTCATACAGATGGCGGTGTAGATATTTCCATGTTCATAGAGATGGCCGTGTAGATATTTCCATGTTTATACAGATAGAAGTGTAGTTATTTCCATGTTTATAGAGATACCAGTGTGGATATTTCCATTGATATACAGATAGCTCTGTAGATATTTACATGTTCATACAGATAGCGGTGTAGATATTTCCATGTTCATAGAGATAGCGCTGTAGATATTTGCATGTTCATATAGATAGCGGTGTAGATATTTCCATGTTCATACAGATAGCGGTGTAGATATTTCCATGTTCATACAGATAGCGGTGTAGATAATGCCATGTTCATACAGTTAGCGGTGTTGATATTTCCATGTTCATACAGATGGCGGTGTAGATATTTCCATGTTCATACAGATAGCGGTGTAGAGATTTCCATGTTCATACAGATGGCGGTGTAGATATTTCCATGTTCATACAGATAGCTGTCTAGATATTTCCAGGTTCATACCGATAGCGGTGTAGACATTTGCATGTTCATACATTTAGCGGTGTAGATATTTCCATGTTCATACAGATGGCGGTGTAGATATTTACATGTTCATACAGATGGCGGTGTAGATATTTCCATGTTTGTACGGATGGCATTGTAGATATTTCCATGTTCATACAGGTTGCGGTGTAGATATTTCCATGTTTATACAGATAGCAGTGTAGTTATTTCAATGTTAATAGGGATAGCAGTGTAGATATTTTCATTGATATACAGATAGCTGTGTAGATATTTGAATGTTCATACAGATAGCGGTGTATATATTTCCTTGTTCATACAGACAGCGGTGTAGATATTTCCATGTTCATACAGTTAGCGGTGTAGATATTTCCATGTTCATACAGATGGCGGTGTAGATATTTCCATGTTCATACAGTTAGCGGTGTAGATATTTCCATGTTCATACAGATGGCGGTGTAGATATTTACATGTTCTTACAGATTGCGGTATAGATATTTCCATGTTCATACAGATGGCGGTGTAGATAATTCCATGTTCATAGAGATGGCGGTGTAGATATTTCCATGTTTATGCAGATAGCGGTATAGATATTTCCATGTTTATACAGATGGTGGTGTAGGTATTTCCATGTTTATAGATATGGCGGTCTAGATATTTCCATTTTTACAGAGATAGTGGTGTAGTTATTTCCAAGTTTACAGAGACAGCGTTGTAGATATTTCCATGTTTATACAGATAGTGGTGAAGATATTTCCAGGTTTATACAGATAGCGGTGTAGATACTTCAATGTTTATACAGATTGCAGTGTAGATATTTCCATGTTTATAGAGATAATGTTGTAGATAATTTCAATTTTATACAGAGAGCAGTGTAGAAAATTCCAGGTTCATACAGATAGCGGTGTAGATATTTCCACGTTTATAGAGATGGCGGTGTAGATATTTCCATGTTCATACAGATGGTGATGTAGATATTTCCATGTTTATAGGGATGGCGGTGTAGATATTTCCATGTTCATATAGATAGCGGTGTAGATATTTCCATCTTAATACAGATGGCAGTGTAGATATGTCCATGTTTGTACAGATGGCGGTGTAGATATTTCCATGTTCATACAGATGGCGGTGTAGGTATTTCAAAGTTTATAGAGATAGCGCTGTAGTTATTTCCATATTTATAGAGAAATCTGTGTAGATATTTCCGTGTATATGCAGAGAGCTGTGTAGATATTTCCATGTTCATGCAGATAGCAGTGTAGATATTTCCATGTTCATCCAGATGCCGGTGTACATTTATCCATGTTCATACAGATGGCGGTGAAGATATTTCCATGTTCATATAGATGGTGGTGTAGGTATTTCCACGTTCATACAAATGGCGGTGTAGATATTTCCATCTTCATAGATATGGCGGGGTATATATTTCCAGGTTCATACAGATGGCGGTGTAGATATTTCCATGATCATAGAGATGGCCGTGTAGATATTTCCATGTTTATACAGATAGCAGTGTAGTTATTTCCATGTTTATAGAGATACCATTCTGGATATTTCCATTGATATACAGATAGCTGTGTAGATATTTGCATGTTCATACAGATAGCGGTGTAGATATTTCCATGTTCATACAGATAGCGGAGTAGATATTTCCATGTTCATACAGATAGCGGTGTAGGAATTTAAATGTTCACACAGTTAGCGGAGTAGAGATTTCCATGTTCATACAGATGGCGGTGTAGATATATCCATGTTCATACCAATAGCGGTGTAGACATTTCCATGTTCATATATTTAGCGGTGTAGATATTTCCATGTTCATACAGATGGCGAGGATATTTCCATGTTCATGCAGATAGCGGTGTAGATATTTCCATGTTCATACAGTTAGCGGTGTAGATATTTCCATGTTCATACAGTTAGCGGTGTAGATATCTCCATGTTCATACAAATGGCGGTGTAGATATGTCCATATTTGTACAGATGGCGGTGTAGGTATTTCCATGTTCATACAGATAGCGTTGTAGATATTTCCATGTTCATACAGATAGCGGTGTAGATATTTCCATGTTCATACCAATAGCGGTGTAGATATTTCCATGTTCATACAGTTAGCGGGGTAGATATTTCCATGTTCATACAGATGGCGGTGTAGATATTTACATGTCCATACAGATGGCGGTGTAGATATTTCCATGTTTATAGGGATGGCGGTGTAGATATTTTCATGTTTACACAGATGGCGGTGTAGATATTTCCATGTTTACACAGATAGCGGTGTAGACATTTCCATGTTTACACAGATAGCGGTGTGGATATTTCCATGTTTATGCAGATAGCAGTGTAGATATTTCCATGTTTATACAGATAGCGGTGCGGATATTTCCATGTTTATTCAGATAGCGGTGCGGATATTTCCATGTTTATACAGATAGTTGGGCAGATATTTCCATGTTTATACAGATAGCGGTGTAGATATTTCCATCTTAATTCAGATGGCGGTGTAGATATGTCCATGATCGTACAGATGGCGGTGTAGATATTTCCATGTTCATAGAGATGGCGGTGTAGATATTTCGAAGTTTATAGAGATAGCGATGTAGTTATTTCCATATTTATAGAGAAATCTGTGTAGATATTTCCATGTATATTCAGATAGCTGTGTAGATATTTCCATGTTCATGCAGATTACGGTGTAGATATTTCCATGTTCATCCAGATGGCGGTGTACATATATCCATGTTCATACAACTGGCGGTGAAGATATTTCCATGCTCATACAGATGGCGGTGTAGGTATTTCCATGTTCATACAAATGGCGGTGTAGATATTTCCATGTTCATAGAGATGGTGGTGTAGATATTTCCAGGTTCATACAAATGGCGGTGTAGATATTTCCATGTTCATAGAGATGGCGGTGTAGATATTTCCATGTTTATACAGATAGCAGTGTAGTTATTTCCATGTTTATAGAGATACCATTCTGGATATTTCCATTGATATACAGATAGCTGTGTAGATATTTGCATGTTCATACAGATAGAGGTGTAGATATTTCCATGTTCATACAGATAGCGGAGTAGATATTTCCATGTTCATACAGATAGCGGTGTAGATATTTCCATGTTAATACAGATAGCGGTGTAGATATTTCCATGTTCATACAGATAGCGGTGTAGGTATTTAAATGTTCACACAGTTAGCGGTGTAGAGATTTCCATGTTCATACAGATGGCGGTGTAGATATTTACATGTTCATACAGATGGCGGTGTAGATATTTCCATGTTCATACAGGTGGCGGTGTAGATATTTCCATGTTTATACAGATAGCACTGTAGTTATTTCCATGTTAATAGAGATAGCGGTGTAGATATTTCCATTGATATTCAGATAGCTGTGTAGATATTTGCATGTTCATACAGATAGCGGTGTAGATATTTCCATGTTCGTACAGATAGCGGTGTAGCTATTTCCATGTTCCTACAGATAGCGGTGTACATATTTCTATGTTCATACAGATAACGGTGTAGATATTTCCATGTTCATACAGACAGCGGTGTAGATATTTCCATGTTCATACAGTTAGCGGTGTAGGTATTTCCATGTTCATACAGATGGCGGTGTATTTACATGTTCATACAGATGGCAGTATAGATATTTCCATGTTCTTACAGATGGCGGTGTAGATATTTCCATGTTCATAGAGATGGCGTTGTAGATATTTCCATGTTTATGCAGATAGCGGTATAGATATTTCCATGTTTATACAGATGGTGGTGTAGATATTTCCATGTTTATAGAGATGGCGGTCTAGATATTTCCATGTTTATAGAGATAGTGGTGTAGTTATTTCCAAGTTTATATTGATAGCGTTGCAGATATTTCCATGTTTATACAGATAGCGGTGAAGATATTTCCATGTTTATATAGATAGCGGTGTAGATATTTACATGTTCATACAGATGGCGGTTTAGTTATTTCCATGTTCATAGAGATCGCGGTGTAGATATTTCCATGTTCATACAGATAGCGGTGTAGATATTTCCATGTTCATACCAATAGCGGTGTAGACATTTCCATGTTCATATATTTAGCGGTGTAGATATTTCCATGTTCATACAGATGGCGAGGATATTTCCATGTTCATGCAGATAGCGGTGTAGATATTTCCATGTTCCTACAGATAGTGGTGTACATATTTCTATGTTCATACAGATAGCGGTGTAGATATTTCCATGTTCATACTGATAGCGGTGTAGATATTTCCATGTTCATACCAATAGCAGTGTAGACATTTCCATGTTCATATATTTAGCGGTGTAGATATTTCCATGTTCATACAGATGGCGAGGATATTTCCATGTTCATGCAGATAGCGTTGTAGATATTTGCATGTTGATACAGTTAGCGGTGTAGATATTTCCATGTTCATACAGATGGCGGTGTAGATATTTCCATGTTCATAGAGATGGCGGTGTAGATATTTCCATATTTATACAGATAGCAGTGTAGTTATTTCCATGTTTATAGAGATAGCAGTGTTGATATTTCCAATGATATACAGATAGCTGTGTAGATATTTGCATGGTCATACAGATAGCGGTGTAGATATTTCCATGTTCGTACAGATAGCGGTGTAGATATGTCCATGTTCATACAGATAGCGGTGTAGATATTTCATTTTCATACAGTTAGCGGTGTAGATATCTCCATGTTCAAACAAATGGCGGTGTAGATATGTCCATGTTTGTACAGATGGCGGTGTAGATATTTCCATGTTCATAGAGATAGCGGTGTAGGTATTTCCATGTTTATACAGATAGCAGTGTAGTTATTTCCATGTTAATAGAGATAGCGGAGTAGATATTTCCATTGATATACAGATAGCTGTGTAGATATTTGCATGTTCATACAGATAGCGGTGTAGATATTTCCATGTTCGTACAGATAGCGGTGTAGCTATTTCCAAGTTCATACAGATAGCGGTGTAGATATTTCTATGTTCATACAGATAACGGTGTAGATATTTCCATGTTCATACAGACAGCGGTGTAGATATTTCCATGTTCATACAGTTAGCGGTGTAGATATTTCCATGTTCATACAGATGGCGGTGTAGATATTTACATGTTCATACAGATGGCGGTATAGATATTTCCATGTTCTTACAGATGGCGGTGTAGATATTTCCATGTTCATAGAGACGGCGGTGTAGATATTTCCATGTTTATGCAGATAGCGGTATAGATATTTCCATGTTTATACAGATGGTGGTGTAGATATTTCCATGTTTATAGAGATGGCGTTCTAGATATTTCCATGTTTATAGAGATTGTGGTGTAGTTAATTCCAAGTTTATAGAGACAGCGTTGTAGATATTTCCATGTTTATACAGATAGCGGTGAAGATATTTCCATGTTTATATAGATAGCGGTGTAGATATTTACATGTTCATACAGATGGCGGTTTAGTTATTTCCATGTTCATAGAGATCGCGGTGTAGATACTTCCATGTTCATACAGATAGCGGTGTAGATATTTCCATGTTCATACAGATAGCGGTGTAGATATTTCCATGTTCATACCAATAGCGGTGTAGACATTTCCATGTTAATATATTTAGCGGTGTAGATATTTCCATGTTCATACAGATGGCGAGGATATTTCCATGTTCATGCAGATAGCGGTGTAGATATTTCCATGTTCATACAGTTAGCGGTGTAGATATTTCCATGTTCATACAGTTAGCGGTGTAGATATCTCCATGTTCATACAAATGGCGGTGTAGATATGTCCATGTTTGTACAGATGGCGGTGTAGATATTTCCATGTTCATACAGATGGCGGTGTAGATATTTCGAAGTTTATAGAGATAGCGCTGTAGTTATTTCCATATTTATAGAGAAATCTGTGTAGATATTTCCATGTATATTCAGATAGCTGTGTAGATATTTCCATGTTCATGCAGTTAGCGGTGTAGATATTTCCATGTTCATCCAGATGCCGGTGTACATATATCCATGTTCATACTGATGGCGGTGAAGATATTTCCATGTTCATACAGATGGCGGTGTAGATATTTACATGTTCATACAGATGGCGGTGTAGATATTTCCATGTTTGTACGGATGGCATTGTAGATATTTCCATGTTCATACAGGTTGCGGTGTAGATATTTCCATGTTTATACAGATAGCAGTGTAGTTATTTCAATGTTAATAGGGATAGCAGTGTAGATATTTTCATTGATATACAGATAGCTGTGTAGATATTTGAATGTTCATACAGATAGCGGTGTAGATATTTCCTTGTTCATACAGACAGCAGTGTAGATATTTCCATGTTCATACAGTTAGCGGTGTAGATATTTCCATGTTCATACAGATGGCGGTGTAGATATTTCCATGTTCATACAGTTAGCGGTGTAGATATTTCCATGTTCATACAGATGGCGGTGTAGATATTTACATGTTCTTACAGATGGCGGTATAGATATTTCCATGTTCTTACAGATGGCGGTGTAGATAATTCCATGTTCATAGAGATGGCGTTGTAGATATTTCCATGTTTATGCAGATAGCGGTATAGATATTTCCATGTTTATACAGATGGTGGTGTAGGTATTTCCATGTTTATAGATATGGCGGTCTAGATATTTCCATTTTTACAGAGATAGTGGTGTAGTTATTTCCAAGTTTACAGAGACAGCGTTGTAGATATTTCCATGTTTATACAGATAGTGGTGAAGATATTTCCAGGTTTATACAGATAGCGGTGTAGATACTTCCATGTTTATACAGATTGCAGTGTAGATATTTCCATGTTTATAGAGATAATGTTGTAGATAATTTCAATTTTATACAGAGAGCAGTGTAGAAAATTCCAGGTTCATACAGATAGCGGTGTAGATATTTCCACGTTTATAGAGATGGCGGTGTAGATATTTCCATGTTCATACAGATGGCGATGTAGATATTTCCATGTTTATAGGGATGGCGGTGTAGATATTTCCATGTTCATATAGATAGCGGTGTAGATATTTCCATCTTAATACAGATGGCGGTGTAGATATGTCCATGTTTGTACAGATGGCGGTGTAGATATTTCCATGTTCATACAGATGGCGGTGTAGGTATTTCAAAGTTTATAGAGATAGCGCTGTAGTTATTTCCATATTTATAGAGAAATCTGTGTAGATATTTCCGTGTATATGCAGAGAGCTGTGTAGATATTTCCATCTTCATGCAGATAGCGGTGTAGATATTTCCATGTTCATCCAGATGCCGGTGTACATTTATCCATGTTCATACAGATGGCGGTGAAGATATTTCCATGTTCATACAGATGGTGGTGTAGGTATTTCCATGTTCATACAAATGGCGGTGTAGATATTTCCATGTTCATAGATATGGCGGGGTAGATATTTCCAGGTTCATACAGATGGCGGTGTAGATATTTCCATGATCATAGAGATGGCCGTGTAGATATTTCCATGTTTATACAGATAGCAGTGTAGTTATTTCCATGTTTATAGAGATACCAGTGTGGATATTTCCATTTATATACAGATAGCTCTGTAGATATTTACATGTTCATACAGATAGCGGTGTAGATATTTCCATGTTCATAGAGATAGCGGTGTAGATATTTGCATGTTCATATAGATAGCGGTGTAGATATTTCCATGTTCATACAGATAGTGGTGTAGATAATGCCATGTTCATACAGTTAGCGGTGTAGATATTTCCATGTTCATACAGATGGCGGTGTAGATATTTCCATGTACATACAGATAGCGGTGTAGAGATTTCCATGTTCATACAGATAGCGGTGTAGATATTTCCATGTTCATACAGATAGCGGTCTAGATATTTCCAGGTTCATACCAATAGCGGTGTAGACATTTGCATGTTCATACAGTTAGCGGTGTAGATATTTCCATGTTCATACAAATGGCGGTGTAGATATTTACATGTTCATACAGATGGCGGTGTAGATATTTCCATGTTTGTACGGATGGCATTGAAGATATTTCCATGTTCATACAGGTGGCGGGGTAGATATTTCCATGTTTATACAGATAGCAGTGTAGTTATTTCAATGTTAATAGGGATAGCAGTGTAGATATTTTCATTGATATACAGATAGCTGTGTAGATATTTGAATGTTCATACTGATAGCGGTGTAGATATTTCCATGTTCATACAGATAGCGGTGTAGATATTTCCATGTTCATACAGATAGCGGTGTAGATATTTCCATGTTCATACAGATGGCGGTGAAGATATTTACATGTTCATACAGATGGCGGTGTAGATATTTCCATGTTTATAGGGATGGCGGTGTAGATATTTTCATGTTTACACAGATGGCGGTGTAGATATTTCCATGTTTACACAGATAGCGGTGTAGACATTTCCATGTTTACACAGATAGCGGTGTGGATATTTCCATGTTTATGCAGATAGCAGTGTAGATATTTCCGTGTTTATACAGATAGCAGTGCGGATATTTCCATGTTTATTCAGATAGCGGTGCGGATATTTCCATGTTTATACAGATAGTTGGGCAGATATTTCCATGTTTATACAGATAGCGGTGTAGATATTTCCATCTTAATTCAGATGGCGGTGTAGTTATGTCCATGATCGTACAGATGGCGGTGTAGATATTTCCATGTTCATAGAGATGGCGGTGTAGATATTTCGAAGTTTAAAGAGATAGCGATGTAGTTATTTCCATATTTATAGAGAAATCTGTGTAGATATTTCCATGTATATTCAGATAGCTGTGTAGATATTTCCTTGTTCATGCAGATTACGGTGTAGATATTTCCATGTTCATCCAGATGGCGGTGTACATATATCCATGTTCATAAAAATGGTGGTGAAGATATTTCCATGCTCATACAGATGGCGGTGTAGGTATTTCCATGTTCATATAAATGGCGGTGTAGATATTTCCATGTTCATAGAGATGGTGGTGTAGATATTTCCAGATTCATACAAATGGCGGTGTAGATATTTCCATGTTCATAGAGATGGCGGTGTAGATATTTCCATGTTTATACAGATAGCAGTGTAGTTATTTCCATGTTTATAGAGATACCATTCTGGATATTTCCATTGATATACAGATAGCTGTGTAGATATTTGCATGTTCATACAGATAGCGGTGTAGATATTTCCATGTTCATACAGATAGCGGAGTAGATATTTCCATGTTCATACAGTTAGCGGTGTAGATATTTCCATGTTCATACAGTTAGCGGTGTAGATATCTCCATGTTCATACAAATGGCGGTGTAGATATGTCCATGTTTGTACAGATGGCGGTGTAGATATTTCCATGTTCATACAGATGGCGGTGTAGATATTTCGAAGTTTATAGAGATAGCGCTGTAGTTATTTCCATATTTATAGAGAAATCTGTGTAGATATTTCCATGTATATTCAGATAGCTGTGTAGATATTTCCATGTTCATGCAGTTAGCGGTGTAGATATTTCCATGTTCATCCAGATGCCGGTGTACATATATCCATGTTCATACTGATGGCGGTGAAGATATTTCCATGTTCATACAGATGGCGGTGTAGATATTTCCATGTTCATACAAATGGCGGTGTAGACATTTCCATGTTCATAGATATGGCGGGGTAGATATTTCCAGGTTCATACAGATGGCGGTGTAGATATTTCCATGTTCATAGAGATGGCCGTGTAGATATTTCCATGTTTATACAGATAGAAGTGTAGTTATTTCCATGTTTATAGAGATACCAGTGTGGATATTTCCATTGATATACAGATAGCTCTGTAGATATTTACATGTTCATACAGATAGCGGTGTAGATATTTCCATGTTCATAGAGATAGCGGTGTAGATATTTGCATGTTCATATAGATAGCGGTGTAGATATTTCCATGTTCATACAGATAGCGGTGTAGATATTTCCATGTTCATACAGATAGCGGTGTAGATAATGCCATGTTCATACAGTTAGCGGTGTTATTTCCATGTTCATACAGATGGCGGTGTAGATATTTCCATGTTCATACAGATAGCGGTGTAGAGATTTCCATGTTCATACAGATGGCGGTGTAGATATTTCCATGTTCATACAGATAGCTGTCTAGATATTTCCAGGTTCATACCGATAGCGGTGTAGACATTTGCATGTTCATACATTTAGCGGTGTAGATATTTCCATGTTCATACAGATGGCGGTGTAGATATTTACATGTTCATACAGATGGCGGTGTAGATATTTCCATGTTTGTACGGATGGCATTGTAGATATTTCCATGTTCATACAGGTTGCGGTGTAGATATTTCCATGTTTATACAGATAGCAGTGTAGTTATTTCAATGTTAATAGGGATAGCAGTGTAGATATTTCATTGATATACAGATAGCTGTGTAGATATTTGAATGTTCATACAGATAGCGGTGTAGATATTTCCTTGTTCATACAGACAGCGGTGTAGATATTTCCATGTTCATACAGTTAGCGGTGTAGATATTTCCATGTTCATACAGATGGCGGTGTAGATATTTCCATGTTCATACAGTTAGCGGTGTAGATATTTCCATGTTCATACAGATGGCGGTGTAGATATTTACATGTTCTTACAGACGGCGGTATAGATATTTCCATGTTCTTACAGATGGCGGTGTAGATAATTCCATGTTCATAGAGATGGCGGTGTAGATATTTCCATGTTTATGCAGATAGCGGTATAGATATTTCCATGTTTATACAGATGGTGGTGTAGGTATTTCCATGTTTATAGATATGGCGGTCTAGATATTTCCATTTTTACAGAGATAGTGGTGTAGTTATTTCCAAGTTTACAGAGACAGCGTTGTAGATATTTCCATGTTTATACAGATAGTGGTGAAGATATTTCCAGGTTTATACAGATAGCGGTGTAGATACTTCCATGTTTATACAGATTGCAGTGTAGATATTTCCATGTTTATAGAGATAATGTTGTAGATAATTTCAATTTTATACAGAGAGCAGTGTAGAAAATTCCAGGTTCATACAGATAGCGGTGTAGATATTTCCACGTTTATAGAGATGGCGGTGTAGATATTTCCATGTTCATACAGATGGCGATGTAGATATTTCCATGTTTATAGGGATGGCGGTGTAGATATTTCCATGTTCATATAGATAGCGGTGTAGATATTTCCATCTTAATACAGATGGCGGTGTAGATATGTCCATGTTTGTACAGATGGCGGTGTAGATATTTCCATGTTCATACAGATGGCGGTGTAGGTATTTCAAAGTTTATAGAGATAGCGCTGTAGTTATTTCCATATTTATAGAGAAATCTGTGTAGATATTTCCGTGTATATGCAGAGAGCTGTGTAGATATTTCCATCTTCATGCAGATAGCGGTGTAGATATTTCCATGTTCATCCAGATGCCGGTGTACATTTATCCATGTTCATACAGATGGCGGTGAAGATATTTCCATGTTCATACAGATGGTGGTGTAGGTATTTCCATGTTCATACAAATGGCGGTGTAGATATTTCCATGTTCATAGATATGGCGGGGTAGATATTTCCAGGTTCATACAGATGGCGGTGTAGATATTTCCATGATCATAGAGATGGCCGTGTAGATATTTCCATGTTTATACAGATAGCAGTGTAGTTATTTCCATGTTTATAGAGATACCAGTGTGGATATTTCCATTTATATACAGATAGCTCTGTAGATATTTACATGTTCATACAGATAGCGGTGTAGATATTTCCATGTTCATAGAGATAGCGGTGTAGATATTTGCATGTTCATATAGATAGCGGTGTAGATATTTCCATGTTCATACAGATAGTGGTGTAGATAATGCCATGTTCATACAGTTAGCGGTGTAGATATTTCCATGTTCATACAGATGGCGGTGTAGATATTTCCATGTACATACAGATAGCGGTGTAGAGATTTCCATGTTCATACAGATAGCGGTGTAGATATTTCCATGTTCATACAGATAGCGGTCTAGATATTTCCAGGTTCATACCAATAGCGGTGTAGACATTTGCATGTTCATACAGTTAGCGGTGTAGATATTTCCATGTTCATACAAATGGCAGTGTAGATATTTCCATGTTCATAGAGATGGCTGTGTAGATATTTCCAGGTTCATACAAATGGCGGTGGAGATATTTCCATGTTCATGGAGATGGCCGTGTAGATATTTCCATGTTTATACAGATACCAGTGTAGTTGTTTCCATGTTTATAGTGATACCAGTGTGGATATTTCCATTGATATACAGATAGCTGTGTAGATATTTACATGTTCATACAGATAGCGGTGTAGATATTTCCATGTTCATACAGATAGCGGTGTAGATATTTCCATGTTCATATAGATAGCGGTGTAAATATTTCCATGTTTATACAGATAGCGGTGCGGATATTTCCATGTTTATTCAGATAGCGGTGCGGATATTTCCATGTTTATACAGATAATTGGGCAGATATTTCCATGTTTATACAGATAGCGGTGTAGATATTTCCATCTTAATACAGATGGCGGTGTAGATATGTCCATGATCGTACAGATGGCGGTGTAGATATTTCCATGTTCATACAGATGGCGGTGTAGATATTTCGAAGTTTATAGAGATAGCGCTGTAGTTATTTCCATATTGATAGAGAAATCTGTGTAGATATTTCCATGTTAATTCAGATATCGGTGTAGATATTTCCATGTTCATACAGATAGCGGTGTAGCTATTTCCATGTTCATACAGATAGCAGTGTAGATATTTCCATGTTTAGATAGATAATGGTGTAGATAATTTCAATTTTATACAGAGAGCAGTGTAGATATTTCCAAGTTCATACAGATGGCGGTGTAGATATTTCCACGTTTACAGAGATGGCGGTGTAGATATTTCCATGTTCATACAGATGGCGGTGTAGATATTTCCATGTTCATAGAGATGGCGGTGTAGATATTTCCATGTTAATACAAATGGCAGTGTAGATATTTCCATGTTCATAGAGATGGCGGTGTTGATATTTCCATATTTATAGAGATAGCAGTGTAGTTATTTCCATGTTTATAGAGATAGTAGTGTAGATATTTCCATTGATATACAGATAGCTCTGTAGATATTTGCATGTTAATAGAGATAGCGGTGTAGATATTTCCATGTTCATACAGATAGCGGTGTAGATATTTCCATGTTCACAGATAGCGGTGTAGATATTTCAATGTTCATACAGATAGCGGTGTAGATATTTCCATGTTCATACAGATAGCGGTGTAGATATTTCCATTTTCATACAGTTAGCGGTTTAGATATTTCCATGTTCATACAGATGGCGGTGTAGATATTTACATGTTAATACAGATGGCGGTGTAGTTATTTCCATGTTCATACAGATAGTGGTGTAGATATTTCCATGTTCATACAGATAGTGGTGTAGATATTTCCATGTTCATACAGATGGCGGTGTAGATATTTACATGTTCATACAGATGGCGGTGTAGTTATTTCCATGTTCATACAGATAGCGGTGTATATATTTCCATGTTCATACAGATAGCGGTGTAGATATTTCCATGTTCATACAGATAGCGGTGTAGATATTTCCATGTTCATACCAATTGCGGTGTAGACATTTCCATGTTCATATATTTAGCGGTGTAGATATTTCCATGTTCATAGAGATGGCGAAGATATTTCCATGTTCATGTGGATAGCGGTGTAGATATTTCCATGTTCATACAGATAGCGGTGTAGATATTTCCATGTTAATACAGATAGCGGTGTTGATATTTCCATGTTCATACAGATAGCGGTGTAGATATTTAAATGTTCATACAGTTAGCGGTGTAGATATTTCCATGTTCATACAGATGGCGGTGTAGATATTTCCATGTTTATGCAGATAGCGGTATAGATATTTCCATGTATATACAGATGGTGGTGTAGACATTTCCATGTTTATAGAGATGGCGGTCTAGATATTTCCATGTTTACAGAGATAGTGGTGTAGTTATTTCCAAGTTTATAGAGACAGCGTTGTAGATATTTCCATGTTTATACAGATAGCGGTGAAGTTATTTACATGTTGATACAGATGGCGGTGTAGATATTTCCATGTTCATACAGATAGCGGTGTAGATATTTCCATGTTCATACAGATAGCAGTGTAGATATTTCCATGTTTAGAGAGATAACGGTGTAGATATTTTCAATTTTATACAGAGAGCAGTGTAGATATTTCCAAGTTCATACAGATAGCGGTGTAGATATTTCCACGTTTACAGAGATGGCGGTGTAGATATTTCCATGTTCATACAAATGGCGGGGTAGATATTTCCATGTTCATAGAGATGGCGGTGTAGATATTTCCATGTTCATACAAATGGCAGTGTAGATATTTCCATGTTCATAGAGATGGCGGTGTTGATATTTCCATATTTATAGAGATAGCAGTGTAGTTATTTCCATGTTTATAGAGATTGTAGTGTAGATATTTCCATTCATACACAGATAGCTCTGTAGATATTTGCATGTTCATAGAGATAGCGGTGTAGATATTTCCATGTTCATACAGATAGCGGTGTAGATATTTCCATGTTCATACAGATAGCGGTGTAGATATTTCCATGTTCATACAGATGGCGGTGTAGATATTTCCATGTTCATACAGATAGCGGTGTAGATATTTCCATGTTCATACAGTTAGCGGTTTAGATATTTCCATGTTCATACAGATGGCGGTGTAGATATTTACATGTTCATACAGATGGAGGTGTAGTTATTTCCATGTTCATACAGATAGCGGTGTAGATATTTCCATGTTCATACAGATAGCGGTGTAGATATTTCCAGGTTCATACCAATAGCGGTGTAGACATTTCCATGTTCATATATTTAGCGGTGTAGATATTTCCATGTTCATACATATGGCGAAGATATTTCCATGTTCATGCAGATAGCGGTGTAGATATTTCCATGTTCATACAGATAGCGGTGTAGATATTTCCATGTTGATACAGATCGCGGTGTAGATATTTCCATGTTCATAGAGATTGCGGTGTAGATATTTCCATAATTATACAGATAGCAGTGTAGTTATTTCCATGTTTATAGAGATAGCAGTGTAGATATTTCCATTGATATACAGATAGCTGTTTAGATATTTCCATGGTCATACAGATAGCGGTGTAGATATTTCCATGTTCGTACAGATAGGGGTGTAGATATTTCCATGTTCATACAGATAACGGTGTAGATATTTCCATGTTCATACAGATAGCGGTGTAGATATTTCCATGTTCATACAGTTAGCGGTGTAGATATTTCCATGTTCATACAGATGGCGGTGTAGATATTTACATGTTCATACAGATGGCGGTATAGATATTTCCATGTTCGTACAGATGGCGTTGTAGATATTTCCATGTTTATAGACATGGCGGTGTACATATTTCCATGTTCATACAGATGGCGGTGTAAATATTTCCATGTTTATAGGGATGGCGGTGTAGAGATTTTCATGTTTACACAGATGGCAGTGTAGATATATCCATGTTTACACAGATAGCGGTGTAGACATTTCCATGTTTACACAGATAGCGGTGTGGATATTTCCATGTTTATGCAGATAGCAGTGTAGATATTTCCATGTTTATACAGATAGTTGGGCAGATATTTCCATGTTTATACAGATGGCGGTGTAGATATGTACATCTTTATACAGATGTCGGTGTAGATATGTCCATGTTTGTACAGATGACGGTGTAGATATTTCCATGTTCATACCAATAGCGGTGTAGACATTTTCATGTTCATACATTTAGCGGTGTAGATATTTCCATGTTCATACAGATGGCGGTGAAGATATTTACATGTTCATACAGATGGCGGTGTAGATATTTCCATGTTTGTACGGATGGCAGTGTAGATATTTCCATGTTCATACAGTTGGCGGTGTAGATATTTCCATGTTTATACAGATAGCAGTGTAGTTATTTCCATGTTAATAGAGATAGCGGTGTAGATATTTCCATGTTCATACAGATGGCGGTGTAGATATTTACATGTTCATACAGATGGCGGTATAGATATTTCCATGTTCGTACAGATGGCGTTGTAGATATTTCCATGTTTATAGACATGGCGGTGTACATATTTCCATGTTCATACAGATGGCGGTGTAAATATTTCCATGTTTATAGGGATGGCGGTGTAGAGATTTTCATGTTTACACAGATGTCAGTGTAGATATTTCCATGTTTACACAGATAGCGGTGTGGATATTTCCATGTTTATGCAGATAGCAGTGTAGATATTTCCATGTTTATACAGATAGTTGGGCAGATATTTCCATGTTTATACAGATAGCGGTGTAGATATGTACATCTTTATACAGATGGCGGTGTAGATATGTCCATGTTTGTACAGATGACAGTGTAGATATTTCCATGTTCATACCAATAGCGGTGTAGACATTTTCATGTTCATACATTTAGCGGTGTAGATATTTCCATGTTCATTCAGATGGCGGTGAAGATATTTACATGTTCATACAGATGGCGGTGTAGATATTTCCATGTTTGTACGGATGGCAGTGTAGATATTTCCATGTACATACAGTTGGCGGTGTAGATATTTCCATGTTTATACAGATAGCAGTGTAGTTATTTCCATGTTAATAGAGATAGCGGTGTAGATATTTCCATTGATATACAGATAGCTGTGTAGATATTTGCATGTTCATACAGATAGCGGTGTAGATATCTCCATGTTCATACAGATAGTGGTGTAGCTATTTCCATGTTCATACAGATAGCGGTGTAGATATTTCTATGTTCATACAGAAAACGGTGTAGATATTTCCATGTTCGTACAGACAGCAGTGTAGATATTTCCATGTTCATACAGTTAGCGGTGTAGATATTTCCATGTTCATACAGATGGCGGTGTAGATATTTACATGTTCATACAGATGGCGGTAGAGATATTTCCATGTTCTTAGAGATGGCGGTGAACATATTTCCATGTTCATAGAGATGGCGGTGTAGATATTTCCATGTTTATGCAGATAGCGGTATAGATATTTCCATGTTTATACAGATGGCGGTGTAGATATTTCCATGTTTATAGAGATGGCGGTCTAGATATTTCCATGTTTACAGAGATAGTGGTGTAGTTATTTCCAAGTTTATAGAGACAGCGATGTAGATATTTCCATGTTTATACAGATAGCGGTGAAGATATTTCCATGTTTATACAGATAGCGGTGTAGATATTTCCATGTTCATACAGATAGCAGTGTAGGTATTACCATGTTTATAGAGATAGTGTTGTAGATAATTTCAATTTCATACAGAGAGCAGTGTAGATATTTACAAGTTCATACAGATAGCGGTGGAGACATTTCCACGTTTACAGAGATGGCGGTGTAGATATTTCCATGTTCATACAGAGGACGGTGTAGATATTTCCATGTTTATAGGGATGGCGGTGTAGATATTTTCATGTTTACACAGATGGCGGTGTAGATATTTCCATGTTTACACAGATAGTGGTGTAGACATTTCCATGTTTACACAGATAGCGGTGTGGATATTTCCATGTTTATGCAGATAGCAGTGTAGATATTTCCGTGTTTATACAGATAGCGGTGCGGATATTTCCATGTTTATTCAGATAGCGGTGCGGTTATTTCCATGTTTATACAGATAGTTAGGCAGATATTTCCATGTTTATACAGATAGCGGTGTAGATATTTCCATCTTAATATAGATGGCGGTGTAGATATGTCCATGTTTGTGCAGATGGCGGTGTAGATATTTCCATGTTCATACAGATGGCGGTGTAGATATTTCAAAGTTTATAGAGATAGCGCTGTAGTTATTTCCATATTCCTAGAGAAATCTGTGTAGATATTTCCATGTATATTCAGATAGCTGTGTAGATATTTGCATGTTCATGCAGATAGCGGTGTAGATATTTCCATGTTCATCCAGATGCCGGTGTACATATATCCATGTTCATACAGATGGCGGTGAAGATATTTCCATGTTCATGCAGATGGTGGTGTAGGTATTTCCATGTTCATACAAATGGCGGTGTAGATATTTCCATGTTCATAGAGATGGCTGTGTAGATATTTCCAGGTTCATACAAATGGCGGTGGAGATATTTCCATGTTCATAGAGATGGCCGTGTAGATATTTCCATGTTTATACAGATACCAGTGTAGTTGTTTCCATGTTTATAGAGATACCAGTGTGGATATTTCCATTGATATACAGATAGCTGTGTAGATATTTACATGTTCATACAGATAGCGGTGTAGATATTTCCATGTTCATACAGATAGCGGTGTAGATATTTCCATGTTCATATATATAGCGGTGTAGATATTTCCATGTTCATACAGATAGCGGTGCGGATATTTCCATGTTTATTCAGATAGCAGTGCGGATATTTCCATGTTTATACAGATAATTGGGCAGATATTTCCATGTTTATACAGATAGCGGTGTAGATATTTCCATCTTAATACAGATGGCGGTGTAGATATGTCCATGATCGTACAGATGGCGGTGTAGATATTTCCATGTTCATACAGATGGCGGTGTAGATATTTCAAAGTTTATAGAGATAGCACTGTAGTTATTTCCATATTTATAGAGATATCTGTGTAGATATTTCCATGTATATTCAGATAGCTGTGTAGATATTTCCATGTTCATGCAGATTACGGTGTAGATATTTCCATGTTCATCCTGATGCCGTTGTAAAAATATCCATGTTCATACAAATGGCGGTGAAGATATTTCCATGCTCATACAGATGGCGGTGTAGGTATTTCCATGTTCATACAAATGGCGGTGTAGATATTTCCATGTTCATAGAGATGGCGGTGTAGATATTTCCAGGTTAATACAAATGGCGGTGTAGGTATTTCCATGTTCATAGAGATGGCGGTGTAGATATTTCCATGTTTATACAGATAGCAGTGTAGTTATTTCCATGTTTATAGAGATACCATTCTGGATATTTCCATTGATATACAGATAGCTGTGTAGATATTTGCATGTTCATACAGATAGCGGTGTAGATATTTCCATGTTCATACAGATAGCGGTGTAGATATTTCCCTGTTCATACAGATAGTGGTGTAGATATTTCCATGTTAATTCAGATAGCGGTGTAGATATTTCCATGTTCATACAGATAGCGGTGTAGCTATTTCCATGTTCATACAGATAGTGTAGATATTTCCATGTTTAGATAGATAATGGTGTAGATAATTTCAATTTTATACAGAGAGCAGTGTAGATATTTCCAAGTTCATACAGATAGCGGTGTAGATATTTCCACGTTTACAGAGATGGCGGTGTAGATATTTCCATGTTCATACAGATGGCGGTGTAGATATTTCCATGTTCATACCAATAGCGGTGTAGACATTTCCATGTTCATATATTTAGCGGTGTAGATATTTCCATGTTCATAGAGATTTCGAAGATATTTCCATGTTCATGCGGATAGCGGTGTAGATATTTCCATGTTCATACAGATAACGGTGTAGATATTTCCATGTTAATACAGATAGCCGTGTTGATATTTCCATGTTCATACAGATAGCGGTGTAGATATTTAAATGTTCATACAGTTAGCGGTGTAGATATTTCCATGTTCATACAGATGGCTGTGTAGATATTTACATGTTGATACAAATGGCGGTGTAGATATTTCCATGTTCATACAGATAGCGGTGTAGATATTTCCATGTTCATACAGATGGCAGTGTAGATATTTCCATGTTCATACAGATATCGGTGTAGATATTTCCATGTTCATACCAATAGCGGTGTAGACATTTCCATGTTCATACATTTAGCGGTGTAGATATTTCCATGTTCATACAGATGGCGGTGAAGATATTTACATGTTCATACAGATGGCGGTGTAGATATTTCCATGTTTGTACGGATGTCAGTGTAGATATTTCCATGTTCATAGAGATGGCGGTGTAGATATTTCCATGTTTATGCAGATAGCGGTATAGATATTTCCATGTATATACAGATGGTGGTGTAGACATTTCCATGTTTATAGAGATGGCGGTCTAGATATTTCCATGTTTACAGAGATAGTGGTGTAGTTATTTCCAAGTTTATAGAGACAGCGTTGTAGATATTTCCATGTTTATACAGATAGCGGTGAAGTTATTTCCATGTTTATACAGAGAGCGGTGTAGATATTTCCATGTTTATACAGATAGCAGTGTAGATATTTCCATGTTTAGAGAGATAACGGTGTAGATATTTTCAATTTTATACAGAGAGCAGTGTAGATATTTCCAAGTTCATACAGATAGCGGTGTAGATATTTCCACGTTTACAGAGATGGCGGTGTAGATATTTCCATGTTCATACAAATGGCGGGGTAGATATTTCCATGTTCATAGAGATGGCGGTGTAGATATTTCCATGTTCATACAAATGGCAGTGTAGATATTTCCATGTTCATAGAGATGGCGGTGTTGATATTTCCATATTTATAGAGATAGCAGTGTAGTTATTTCCATGTTTATAGAGATTGTAGTGTAGATATTTCCATTCATACACAGATAGCTCTGTAGATATTTGGATGTTCATAGAGATAGCGGTGTAGATATTTCCATGTTCATACAGATAGCGGTGTAGATATTTCCATGTTCATACAGATAGCGGTGTAGATATTTCCATGTTCATACAGTTAGCGGTTTAGATATTTCCATGTTCATACAGATGGCGGTGTAGATATTTACATGTTCATACAGATGGCGGTGTAGTTATTTCCATGTTCATACAGATAGCGGTGAAGATATTTCCATGTTCATACAGATAGCGGTGTAGATATTTCCAGGTTCATACCAATAGCGGTGTAGACATTTCCATGTTCATATATTTAGCGGTGTAGGTATTTCCATGTTCATACATATGGCGAAGATATTTCCATGTTCATGCAGATAGCGGTGTAGATATTTCCATGTTCATACAGATAGCGGTGTAGATATTTCCATGTTGATACAGATCGCGGTGTAGATATTTCCATGTTCATAGAGATTGCGGTGTAGATATTTCCATAATTATACAGATAGCAGTGTAGTTATTTCCATGTTTATAGAGATAGCAGTGTAGATATTTCCATTGATATACAGATAGCTGTTTAGATATTTGCATGGTCATACAGATAGCGGTGTAGATATTTCCATGTTCATACAGTTAGCGGTGTAGATATTTCCATGTTCATACAGATGGCGGTGTAGATATTTACATGTTCATACAGATGGCGGTATAGATATTTCCATGTTCGTACAGATGGCGTTGTAGATATTTCCATGTTTATAGACATGGCGGTGTACATATTTCCATGTTCATACAGATGGCGGTGTAAATATTTCCATGTTTATAGGGATGGCGGTGTAGAGATTTTCATGTTTACACAGATGGCAGTGTAGATATTTCCATGTTTACACAGATAGCGGTGTAGACATTTCCATGTTTACACAGATAGCGGTGTGGATATTTCCATGTTTATGCAGATAGCAGTGTAGATATTTCCATGTTTATACAGATAGTTGGGCAGATATTTCCATGTTTATACAGATGGAGGTGTAGATATGTACATCTTTATACAGAGCGGTGTAGATATGTCCATTTTTGTACAGATGACGGTGTAGATATTTCCATGTTCATACCAATAGCGGTGTAGACATTTTCCTGTTCATACATTTAGCGGTGTAGATATTTCCATGTTCATA
The DNA here is from genome assembly GCF_029281585.2 of Gorilla gorilla gorilla. Classification (NCBI taxonomy): domain Eukaryota; kingdom Metazoa; phylum Chordata; class Mammalia; order Primates; family Hominidae; genus Gorilla; species Gorilla gorilla. The sequence continues at coordinate 13,045,718 of NC_073235.2, read as the reverse complement.
CAGATGGCGGTGAAGATATTTACATGTTCATACAGATGGCGGTGTAGATATTTCCATGTTTGTACGGATGGCAGTGTAGATATTTCCATGTTCATACAGTTGGCGGTGTAGATATTTCCATGTTTATACAGATAGCAGTGTAGTTATTTCCATGTTAATAGAGATAGCGGTGTAGATATTTCCATTGATATACAGATAGCTGTGTAGATATTTGCATGTTCATACAGATAGCGGTGTAGATATCTCCATGTTCATACAGATAGTGGTGTAGCTCTTTCCATGTTCATACAGATAGCGGTGTAGATATTTCTATGTTCATACAGAAAACGGTGTAGATATTTCCATGTTCGTACAGACAGCAGTGTAGATATTTCCATGTTCATACAGTTAGCGGTGTAGATATTTCCATGTTCATACAGATGGCGGTGTAGATATTTACATGTTCATACAGATGGCGGTAGAGATATTTCCATGTTCTTAGAGATGGCGGTGATCATATTTCCATGTTCATAGAGATGGCGGTGTAGATATTTCCATGTTTATGCAGATAGCGGTATAGATATTTCCATGTTTATACAGATGGCGGTGTAGATATTTCCATGTTTATAGAGATGGCGGTCTATATATTTCCATGTTTACAGAGATAGTGGTGTAGTTATTTCCAAATTTATAGAGACAGCGATGTAGATATTTCCATGTTTATACAGATAGCGGTGAAGATATTTCCATGTTTATACAGATAGCGGTGTAGATATTTCCATGTTCATACAGATAGCAGTGTAGATATTACCATGTTTATAGAGATAGTGTTGTAGATAATTTCAATTTCATACAGAGAGCAGTGTAGATATTTACAAGTTCATACAGACAGCGGTGTAGATATTTCCACGTTTACAGAGATGGCGGTGTAGATATTTCCATGTTCATACAGAGGACGGTGTAGATATTTCCATGTTTATAGGGATTGCGGTGTAGATATTTTCATGTTTACACAGATGGCGGTGTAGATATTTCCATGTTTACACAGATAGCGGTGTAGACATTTCCATGTTTACACAGATCGCGGTGTGGATATTTCCATGTTTATGCAGATAGCAGTGTAGATATTTCCGTGTTTATACAGATAGCGGTGCGGATATTTCCATGTTTATTCAGATAGCGGTGCAGTTATTTCCATGTTTATACAGATAGCAAGGCAGATATTTCCATGTTTATACAGGTAGCGGTGTAGATATTTCCATCTTAATACAGATGGCGGTGTAGATATGTCCATGTTTGTACAGATGGCGGTGTAGATATTTCCATGTTCATACAGATGGCGGTGTAGATATTTCAAAGTTTATAGAGATAGCGCTGTAGTTATTTCCATATTCCTAGAGAAATCTGTGTAGATATTTCCATGTATATTCAGATAGCTGTGTAGATATTTGCATGTTCATGCAGATAGCGGTGTAGATATTTCCATGTTCATCCAGATGCCGGTGTACATATATCCATGATCATACAGATGGCGGTGAAGATATTTCCATGTTCATGCAGATGGTGGTGTAGGTATTTCCATGTTCATACAAATGGCGGTGTAGATATTTCCATGTTCATAGAGATGGCTGTGTAGATATTTCCAGGTTCATACAAATGGCGGTGGAGATATTTCCATGTTCATGGAGATGGCCGTGTAGATATTTCCATGTTTATACAGATACCAGTGTAGTTGTTTCCATGTTTATAGAGATACCAGTGTGGATATTTCCATTGATATACAGATAGCTGTGTAGATATTTACATGTTCATACAGATAGCGGTGTAGATATTTCCATGTTCATACAGATAGCGGTGTAGATATTTCCATGTTCATATAGATAGCGGTGTAGATATTTCCATGTTTATACAGATAGCGGTGCGGATATTTCCATGTTTATTCAGATAGCGGTGCGGATATTTCCATGTTTATACAGATAATTGGGCAGATATTTCCATGTTTATACAGATAGCGGTGTAGATATTTCTATCTTAATACAGATGGCGGTGTAGATATGTCCATGATCGTACAGATGGCGGTGTAGATATTTCCATGTTCATACAGATGGCGGTGTAGATATTTCGAAATTTATAGAGATAGCGCTGTAGTTATTTCCATATTGATAGAGAAATCTGTGTAGATATTTCCATGTTAATTCAGATAGCGGTGTAGATATTTCCATGTTCATACAGATAGCGGTGTAGCTATTTCCATGATCATACAGATAGCAGTGTAGATATTTCCATGTTTAGATAGATAATGGTGTAGATAATTTCAAATTTCTACAGAGAGCAGTGTAGATATTTCCAAGTTCATACAGATAGCGGTGTAGATATTTCCACGTTTAAAGAGATGGCGGTGTAGATATTTCCATGTTCATACAGATGGCGGTGTAGATATTTCCATGTTCATAGAGATGGCTGTGTAGATATTTCCATGTTAATACAAATGGCAGTGTAGATATTTCCATGTTCATAGAGATGGCGGTGTTGATATTTCCATATTTATAGAGATAGCAGTGTAGTTATTTCCATGTTTATAGAGATAGTAGTGTAGATATTTCCATTGATATACAGATAGCTCTGTAGATATTTGCATGTTAATAGAGATAGCGGTGTAGATATTTCCATGTTCATACAGATAGCGGTGTAGATATTTCCATGTTTGTACGGATGGCAGTGTAGATATTTCCATGTTCATAAAGATGGCGGTGTAGATATTTCCATGTTTACACAGATAGCGGTGTAGACATTTCCATGTTTACACAGATAGCGGTGTGGATATTTCCATGTTTATGCAGATAGCAGTGTAGATATTTCCGTGTTTATACAGTTAGCGGTGCGGATATTTCCATGTTTATTCAGATAGCGGTGCGGTTATTTCCATGTTTATACAGATAGTTAGGCAGATATTTCCATGTTTATACAGATAGCGGTGTAGATATTTCCATCTTAATATAGATGGCGCTGTAGATATGTCCATGTTTGTGCAGATGGCCATGTAGATATTTCCATGTTCATACAGATGGCGGTGTAGATATTTCAAAGTTTATAGAGATAGCACTGTAGTTATTTCCATATTCCTAGAGAAATCTGTGTAGATATTTCCATGTATATTCAGATAGCTGTGTAGATATTTGCATGTTCATGCAGATAGCGGTGTAGATATTTCCATGTTCATCCAGATGCCGGTGTAGATATTTCCATGTTCATAGAGATGGCGGTGTAGATATTTCCAGGTTAATACAAATGGCGGTGTAGGTATTTCCATGTTCATAGAGATGGCGGTGTAGATATTTCCATGTTTATACAGATAGCAGTGTAGTTATTTCCATGTTTATAGAGATACCATTCTGGATATTTCCATTGATATACAGATAGCTGTGTAGATATTTGCATGTTCATACAGATAGCGGTGTAGATATTTCCATGTTCATACAGATAGCGGTGTAGATATTTCCCTGTTCATACAGATAGTGGTGTAGATATTTCCATGTTAATTCAGATAGCGGTGTAGATATTTCCATGTTCATACAGATAGCGGTGTAGCTATTTCCATGTTCATACAGATAGTGTAGATATTTCCATGTTTAGATAGATAATGGTGTAGATAATTTCAATTTTATACAGAGAGCAGTGTAGATATTTCCAAGTTCATACAGATAGCGGTGTAGATATTTCCTCGTTTACAGAGATGGCGGTGTAGATATTTCCATGTTCATACAGATGGCGGTGTAGATATTTCCATGTTCATAGAAATGGCAGTGTAGATATTCCATGTTAATACAAATGGCAGTGTGGTTATTTCCATGTTCATAGAGATGGCGGTGTTGATATTTCCATATTTATAGAGATAGCAGTGTAGTTATTTCCATGTTTATAGAGATAGTAGTGTAGATATTTCCATTGATACACAGATAGCTCTGTAGATATTTGCATGTTAATAGAGATAGCGGTGTAGATATTGCCATGTTCATACAGATAGCGGTGTAGATATTTCCATGTTCACAGATAGCGGTGTAGATATTTCCATGTTCATACAGATAGCGGTGTATATATTTCCATGTTCATACAGATAGCGGTGTAGATATTTCCATTTTCATACAGTTAGCGGTTTAGATATTTCCATGTTCATACAGATGGTGGTGTAGATATTTACATGTTCATACAGTTGGCGGTGTAGTTATTTCCATGTTCATACAGATAGGGGTGTAGATATTTCCATGTTCATACCAATAGCGGGGTAGACATTTCCATGTTCATATATTTAGCGGTGTAGATATTTCCATGTTCATAGAGATGGCGAAGATATTTCCATGTTCATGCGGATAGCGGTGTAGATATTTCCATGTTCATACAGATAACGGTGTAGATATTTCCATGTTAATACGGATAGCGGTGTTGATATTTCCATGTTCATACAGAGAGCGGTGTAGATATTTAAATGTTCATACAGTTACCGGTGTAGATATTTCCATGTTCATACAGATGGCTGTGTAGATATTTACATGTTGATACAGATGGCGGTGTAGATATTTCCATGTTCATACAGATAGCGGTGTAGATATTTCCATGTTCATACAGATAGCAGTGTAGATATTTCCATGTTCATACAGATATCGGTGTAGATATTTCCATGTTCATACCAATAGCGGTGTAGACATTTCCATGTTCATACATTTAGCGGTGTATATATTTCCATGTTCATACAGATGGCGGTGAAGATATTTACATGTTCATACAGATGGCGGTGTAGATATTTCCATGTTTGTACGGATGTCAGTGTAGATATTTCCATGTTCATAGAGATGGCGGTGTAGATATTTCCATGTTTATGCAGATAGCGGTATAGATATTTCCATGTATATACAGATGGTGGTGTAGACATTTCCATGTTTATAGAGATGGCGGTCTAGATATTTCCATGTTTACAGATATAGTGGTGTAGTTATTTCCAAGTTTATAGAGACAGCGTTGTAGATATTTCCATGTTTATACAGATAGCTGTGAAGTCATTTCCATGTTTATACAGAGAGCGGTGTAGATATTTCCATGTTTATACAGATAGCAGTGTAGATATTTCCATGTTTAGAGAGATAACGGTGTAGATGTTTTCAATTTTATACAGAGAGCAGTGTAGATATTTCCAAGTTCATACAGATAGCGGTGTAGATATTTCCACGTTTACAGAGATGGCGGTGCAGATATTTCCATGTTCATACAAATGGCGGGGTAGATTTTTCCATGTTCATAGAGATGGCGGTGTAGATATTTCCATGTTCATACAAGTGGCAGTGTAGATATTTCCATGTTCATAGAGATGGCGGTGTTGATATTTCCATATTTATAGAGATAGCAGTGTAGTTATTTCCATGTTTATAGAGATTGTAGTGTAGATATTTCCATTCATACACAGATAGCTCTGTAGATATTTGCATGTTCATAGAGATAGCGGTGTAGATATTTCCATGTTCATACAGATAGCGGTGTAGATATTTCCATGTTCATACAGATAGCGGTGTAGATATTTCCATGTTCATACAGATAGCGGTGTAGATATTTCCATGTTCATACAGTTAGCGGTTTAGATATTTCCATGTTCATACAGATGGCGGTGTAGATATTTACATGTTCATACAGATGGCGGTGTAGTTATTTCCATGTTCATACAGATAGCGGTGTAGATATTTCCATGTTCATACAGATAGCGGTGTAGATATTTCCAGGTTCATACCAATAGCGGTGTAGACATTTCCATGTTCATATATTTAGCGGTGTAGGTATTTCCATGTTCATACATATGGCGAAGATATTTCCATGTTCATGCAGATAGCGGTGTAGATATTTCCATGTTCATACAGATAGCGGTGTAGATATTTCCATGTTGATACAGATCGCGGTGTAGATATTTCCATGTTGATAGAGATTGCGGTGTAGATATTTCCATAATTATACAGATAGCAGTGTAGTTATTTCCATTGATATACAGATAGCTGTTTAGATATTTGCATGGTCATACAGATAGCGGTGTAGATATTTCCATGTTCGTACAGATAGGGGTGTAGATATTTCCATGTTCGTACAGATAGCGGTGTAGATATTTCCATGTTCATACAGATAACGGTGTAGATATTTCCATGTTCATACAGATAGCGGTGTAGATATTTCCATGTTCATACAGTTAGCGGTGTAGATATTTCCATGTTCATACAGATGGCGGTGTAGATATTTACATGTTCATACAGATGGCGGTATAGATATTTCCATGTTCGTACAGATGGCGTTGTAGATATTTCCATGTTTATAGACATGGCGGTGTACATATTTCCATGTTCATACAGATGGCGGTGTAAATATTTCCATGTTTATAGGGATGGCGGTGTAGAGATTTTCATGTTTACACAGATGGCAGTGTAGATATTTCCATGTTTACACAGATAGCGGTGTAGACATTTCCATGTTTACACAGATAGCGGTGTGGATATTTCCATGTTTATGCAGATAGCAGTGTAGATATTTCCATGTTTATACAGATAGTTGGGCAGATATTTCCATGTTTATACAGATGGCGGTGTAGATATGTACATCTTTATACAGATGGCGGTGTAGATATGTCCATGTTTGTACAGATGACGGTGTAGATATTTCCATGTTCATACCAATAGCGGTGTAGACATTTTCATGTTCATACATTTAGCGGTGTAGATATTTCCATGTTCATACAGATGGCGGTGAAGATATTTACATGTTCATACAGATGGCGGTGTAGATATTTCCATGTTTGTACGGATGGCAGTGTAGATATTTCCATGTTCATACAGTTGGCGTTGTAGATATTTCCATGTTTATACAGATAGCAGTGTAGTTATTTCCATGTTAATAGAGATAGCGGTGTAGATATTTCCATTGATATACAGATAGCTGTGTAGATATTTGCATGTTCATACAGATAGCGGTGTAGATATTTCCATGTTCATACAGATAGTGGTGTAGCTATTTCCATGTTCATACAGATAGCGGTGTACATATTTCTATGTTCATACAGAAAACGGTGTAGATATTTCCATGTTCGTACAGACAGCAGTGTAGATATTTCCATGTTCATACAGTTAGCGGTGTAGATATTTCCATGTTCATACAGATGGCGGTGTAGATATTTACATGTTCATACAGATGGCAGTAGAGATATTTCCATGTTCTTAGAGATGGCGGTGATCATATTTCCATGTTCATAGAGATGGCGGTGTAGATATTTCCATGTTTATGCAGATAGCGGTATAGATATTTCCATGTTCATACAGATGGCGGTGTAGATATTTACATGTTCATACAGATGGCGGTGTAGTTATTTCCATGTTCATACAGATAGCGGTGTAGATATTTCCATGTTCATACAGAGAGCGGTGTAGATATTTCCAGGTTCATACCAATAGCGGTGTAGACATTTCCATGTTCATATATTTAGCGGTGTAGATATTTCCATGTTCATACATATGGCGAAGATATTTCCATGTTCATGCAGATAGCGGTGTAGATATTTCCATGTTCATACAGATAGCGGTGTAGATATTTCCATGTTGATACAGATCGCGGTGTAGATATTTCCATGTTCATAGAGATTGCGGTGTAGATATTTCCATAATTATACAGATAGCAGTGTAGTTATTTCCATTGATATACAGATAGCTGTTTAGATATTTGCATGGTCATACAGATAGCGGTGTAGATATTTCCATGTTCGTACAGATAGGGGTGTAGATATTTCCATGTTCGTACAGATAGCGGTGTAGATATTTCCATGTTCATACAGATAACGGTGTAGATATTTCCATGTTCATACAGATAGCGGTGTAGATATTTCCATGTTCATACAGTTAGCGGTGTAGATATTTCCATGTTCATACAGATGGCGGTGTAGATATTTACATGTTCATACAGATGGCGGTGTAGATATTTCCATGTTCGTACAGATGGCGTTGTAGATATTTCCATGTTTATAGACATGGCGGTGTACATATTTCCATGTTCATACAGATGGCGGTGTAAATATTTCCATGTTTATAGGGATGGCGGTGTAGAAATTTTCATGTTTACACAGATGGCAGTGTAGATATTTCCATGTTTACACAGATAGCGGTGTAGACATTTCCATGTTTACACAGATAGCGGTGTGGATATTTCCATGTTTATGCAGATAGCAGTGTAGATATTTCCATGTTTATACAGATAGTTGGGCAGATATTTCCATGTTTATACAGATGGCGGTGTAGATATGTACATCTTTATACAGATGGCGGTGTAGATATGTCCATGTTTGTACAGATGACGGTGTAGATATTTCCATGTTCATACCAATAGCGGTGTAGACATTTTCATGTTCATACATTTAGCGGTGTAGATATTTCCATGTTCATACAGATGGCGGTGAAGATATTTACATGTTCATACAGATGGCGGTGTAGATATTTCCATGTTTGTACGGATGGCAGTGTAGATATTTCCATGTTCATACAGTTGGCGTTGTAGTTATTTCCATGTTTATACAGATAGCAGTGTAGTTATTTCCATGTTAATAGAGATAGCGGTGTAGATATTTCCATTGATATACAGATAGCTGTGTAGATATTTGCATGTTCATACAGATAGCGGTGTAGATATTTCCATGTTCATACAGATAGTGGTGTAGCTATTTCCATGTTCATACAGATAGCGGTGTAGATATTTCTATGTTCATACAGAAAACGGTGTAGATATTTCCATGTTTATACAGATGGCGGTGTAGATATTTCCATGTTTATAGAGATGGCGGTCTAGATATTTCCATGTTTACAGAGATAGTGGTGTAGTTATTTCCAAATTTATAGAGACAGCGATGTAGATATTTCCATGTTTATACAGATAGCGGTGAAGATATTTCCATGTTTATACAGATAGCGGTGTAGATATTTCCATGTTCATACAGATAGCAGTGTAGATATTACCATGTTTATAGAGATAGTGTTGTAGATAATTTCAATTTCATACAGAGAGCAGTGTAGATATTTACAAGTTCATACAGACAGCGGTGTAGATATTTCCACGTTTACAGAGATGGAGGTGTAGATATTTCCATGTTCATACAGATGGCGGTGTAGATATTTCCATGTTTATAGGGATGGCGGTGTAGATATTTTCATGTTTACACAGATGGCGGTGTAGATATTTCCATGTTTATGCAGATAGCAGTGTAGATATTTCCGTGTTTATACAGATAGCGGTGCGGATATTTCCATGTTTATTCAGATAGCGGTGCAGTTATTTCCATGTTTATACAGATAGCAAGGCAGATATTTCCATGTTTATACAGGTAGCGGTGTAGATATTTCCATCTTAATACAGATGGCGGTGTAGATATGTCCATGTTTGTACAGATGGCGGTGTAGATATTTCCATGTTCATACAGATGGCGGTGTAGATATTTCAAAGTTTATAGAGATAGCGCTGTAGTTATTTCCATATTCCTAGAGAAATCTGTGTAGATATTTCCATGTATATTCAGATAGCTGTGTAGATATTTGCATGTTCATGCAGATAGCGGTGTAGATATTTCCATGTTCATCCAGATGCCGGTGTACATATATCCATGTTCATACAGATGGCAGTGAAGATATTTCCATGTTCCTGCAGATGGTGGTGTAGGTATTTCCATGTTCATACAAATGGCGTTGTAGATATTTCCATGTTCATAGAGATGGCTGTGTAGATATTTCCAGGTTCATACAAATGGCGGTGGAGATATTTCAATGTTCATAGAGATTGCCGTGTAGATATTTCCATGTTTATACAGATACCAGTGTAGTTGTTTCCATGTTTATAGAGATACCAGTGTGGATATTTCCATTGATATACAGATAGCTGTGTAGATATTTACATGTTCATACAGATAGCGGTGTAGATATTTCCATGTTCATACAGATAGCGGTGTAGATATTTCCATGTTCATATAGATAGCGGTGTAGATATTTCCATGTTCATACAGATAGCGGTGCGGATATTTCCATGTTTATTCAGATAGCGGTGCGGATATTTCCATGTTTATACAGATAATTGGGCAGATATTTCCATGTTTATACAGATAGCGGTGTAGATATTTCCATCTTAATACAGATGGCGGTGTAGATATGTCCATGATCGTACAGATGGCGGTGTAGATATTTCCATGTTCATACAGATGGCGGTGTAGATATTTCGAAGTTTATAGAGATAGCGCTGTAGATATTTCCATATTTATAGAGAAATCTGTGTAGATATTTCCATGTATATTCAGATAGCTGTGTAGATATTTCCATGTTCATGCAGATTACGGTGTAGATATTTCCATGTTCATCCTGATGCCGGTGTAAAAATATCCATGTTCATGCAAATGGCGGTGAAGATATTTCCATGCTCCTACAGATGGCGGTGTAGGTATTTCCATGTTCATACAAATGTCGGTGTAGATATTTCCATGTTCATAGAGATGGCTGTGTAGATATTTCCAGGTTCATACAAATGGCGGTGTAGGTATTTCCATGTTCATAGAGATGGCGGTGTAGATATTTCCATGCTTATACAGATAGCAGTGTAGTTATTTCCATGTTTATAGAGATAACATTCTGGATATTTCCATTGATATACAGATAGCTGTGTAGATATTTGCATGTTCATACAGATAGCGGTGTAGATATTTCCATGTTCATACAGATAGCGGTGTACATATTTCCCTGTTCATACAGATAGTGGTGTAGATATTTCCATGTTAATTCAGATAGCGGTGTAGATATTTCCATGTTCATACAGATAGCGGTGTAGCTATTTCCATGTTCATACAGATAGCAGTATAGATATTTCCATGTTTAGATAGATAATGGTGTAGATAATTTCAATTTTATACAGAGAGCAGTGTAGATATTTCCAAGTTCATACAGATAGCGGTGTAGATATTTCCACGTTTACAGAGATGGCGGTGTAGATATTTCCATGTTCATACAGATGGCGGTGTAGATATTTCCATGTTCATAGAGATGGCGGTGTAGATATTTCCATGTTAATACAAATGGCAGTGTGGATATTTCCATGTTCATAGAGATGGCGGTGTTGATATTTCCATATTTATAGAGATAGCAGTGTAGTTATTTCCATGTTTATAGAGATAGTAGTGTAGATATTTCCATTGATATACAGATAGCTCTGTAGATATTTGCATGGTAATAGAGATAGCAGTGTAGATATTTCCATGTTCATACAGATAGCGGTGTAGATATTTCCATATTCACAAATAGCGGTGTAGATATTTCCATGTTCATACAGATAGCGGTGTAGATATTTCCATGTTCATACAGATAGCGGTGTAGATATTTCCATTTTCATACAGTTAGCGGTGTAGATATTTCCATGTTCATACAGATGGCGGTGTAGATATTTACATGTTCATACAGATGGCGGTGTAGTTATTTCCATGTTCATACAGATAGCGGTGTAGATATTTCCATGTTCATACAGATAGCGGTGTAGATATTTCCATGTTCATACAGATAGGGGTGTAGATATTTCCATGTTCATACCAATAGCGGTGTAGACATTTCCATGTTCATATATTTAGCGGTGTAGATATTTCCATGTTCATAGAGATGGCGAAGATATTTCCATGTTCATGCGGATAGCGGTGTAGATATTTCCATGTTCATACAGATAACGGTGTAGATATTTCCATGTTAATACAGATAGCGGTGTTGATATTTCCATGTTCATACAGATAGCGGTGTAGATATTTAAATGTTCATACAGTTAGCGGTGTAGATATTTCCATGTTCATACAGATGGCTGTGTAGATATTTACATGTTGATACAGATGGCGGTGTAGATATTTCCATGTTCATACAGATAGCGGTGTAGATATTTCCATGTTCATACAGATAGCAGTGTAGATATTTCCATGTTCATACAGATATCGGTGTAGATATTTCCATGTTCATACCAATAGCGGTGTAGACATTTCCATGTTCATACATTTAGCGGTGTAGATATTTCCATGTTCATACAGATGGCGGTGAAGATATTTACATGTTCATACAGATGGCGGTGTAGATATTTCCATGTTTGTACGGATGGCAGTGTAGATATTTCCATGTTCATAGAGATGGCGGTGTAGATATTTCCATGTTTATGCAGATAGCGGTATAGATATTTCCATGTATATACAGATGGTGGTGTAGACATTTCCATGTTTATAGAGATGGCGGTCTAGATATTTCCATGTTTACAGAGATAGTGGGGTAGTTATTTAAAAGTTTATTGAGACAGCGTTGTAGATATTTCCATGTTTATACAGATAGCGGTGAAGTTATTTCCATGTTTATACAGAGAGCGGTGTAGATATTTCCATGTTTATACAGATAGCAGTGTAGATATTTCCATGTTTAGAGAGATAACGGTGTAGATATTTTCAATTTTATACAGAGAGCAGTGTAGATATTTCCAAGTTCATACAGATAGCGGTGTAGATATTTCCACGTTTACAGAGATGGCGGTGTAGATATTTCCATGTTCATACAAATGGCGGTGTAGATATTTCCATGTTCATAGAGATGGCGGTGTAGATATTTCCATGTTCATACAAATGGCAGTGTAGATATTTCCATGTTCATAGAGATGGCGGTGTTGATATTTCCATATTTATAGAGATAGCAGTGTAGTTATTTCCATGTTTATAGAGATACTAGTGTAGATATTTCCATTGATATACAGATAGCTCTGTAGATATTTGCATGTTCATAGAGATAGCGGTGTAGATATTTCCATGTTCATACAGATAGCGGGGTAGATATTTCCATGTTCATACAGATAGCGGTGTAGATATTTCCATGCTCATACAGATAGCGGTGTAGATATTTCCATGTTCATACAGATAGCAGTGTAGATATTTCCATGTTCATACAGATATCGGTGTAGATATTTCCATGTTCATACCAATAGCGGTGTAGACATTTCCATGTTCATACATTTAGCGGTGTAGATATTTCCATGTTCATACAGATGGCGGTGAAGATATTTACATGTTCATACAGATGGCGGTGTAGATATTTCCATGTTTGTACGGATGGCAGTGTAGATATTTCCATGTTCATAGAGATGGCGGTGTAGACATTTCCATGTTTATGCAGATAGCGGTATAGATATTTCCATGTATATACAGATGGTGGTGTAGACATTTCCATGTTTATAGAGAAGGCGGTCTAGATATTTCCATGTTTACATAGATAGTTTGTAGTTATTTAAAAGTTTATTGAGACAGCGTTGTAGATATTTCCATGTTTATACAGATAGCGGTGAAGTTATTTCCATGTTTATACAGAGAGCGGTGTAGATATTTCCATGTTTATACAGATAACAGTGTAGATATTTCCATGTTTAGAGAGATAACGGTGTAGATATTTTCAATTTTATACAGAGAGCAGTGTAGATATTTCCAAGTTCATACAGATAGCGGTGTAGATATTTCCACGTTTACAGAGATGGCGGTGTAGATATTTCCATGTTCATACAAATGGCGGTGTAGATATTTCCATGTTCATAGAGATGGCGGTGTAGATATTTCCATGTTCATACAAATGGCAGTGTAGATATTTCCATGTTCATAGAGATGGCGGTGTTGATATTTCCATATTTATAGAGATAGCAGTGTAGTTATTTCCATGTTTATAGAGATAGTAGTGTAGATATTTCCATTGATATACAGATAGCTCTGTAGATATTTGCATGTTCATAGAGATAGCGGTGTAGATATTTCCATGTTCATACAGATAGCGGTGTAGATATTTCCATGTTCATACAGATAGCGGTGTAGATATTTCCATGTTCATACAGATAGCGGTGTAGATATTTCCAGGTTCATACCAATAGCGGTGTAGACATTTCCATGTTCATATATTTAGCGGTGTAGATATTTCCATGTTCATACAGATGGCGAGGATATTTCCATGTTCATGCAGATAGCGGTGTAGATATTTCCATGTTCATACAGATAGCGGTGTAGATATTTCCATGTTCATACAGATCGCGGTGTAGATATTTCCATGTTCATAGAGATGGCGGTGTAGATATTTCCATATTTATACAGATAGCAGTGTAGTTATTTCCATGTTTATAGAGATAGCAGTGTAGATATTTCCATTGATATACAGATAGCTGTGTAGATATTTGCATGGTCATACAGATAGCGGTGTAGATATTTCCATGTTCGTACAGATAGGGGTGTAGATATTTCCATGTTCGTACAGATAGCGGTGTAGATATTTCCATGTTCATACAGATAACGGTGTAGATATTTCCATGTTCATACAGATAGCGGTGTAGATATTTCCATGTTCATACAGTTAGCGGTGTAGATATTTCCATGTTCATACAGATGGCGGTGTAGATATTTACATGTTCATACAGATGGCGGTATAGATATTTCCATGTTCGTACAGATGGCGTTGTAGATATTTCCATGTTTATAGACATGGCGGTGTACATATTTCCATGTTCATACAGAGGGAGGTGTAAATATTTCCATGTTTATAGGGATGGCGGTGTAGAGATTTTCATGTTTACACAGATGGCAGTGTAGATATTTCCATGTTTACACAGATAGCGGTGTAGACATTTCCATGTTTACACAGATAGCGGTGTGGATATTTCCATGTTTATGCAGATAGCAGTGTAGATATTTCCATGTTTATACAGATAGTTGGGCAGATATTTCCATGTTTATACAGATGGCGGTGTAGATATGTACATTTTTATACAGATGGCGTTGTAGATATGTCCATGTTTGTACAGATGACGGTGTAGATATTTCCATGTTCATACCAATAGCGGTGTAGACATTTTCATGTTCATACATTTAGCGGTGTAGATATTTCCATGTTCATACAGATGGCGGTGAAGATATTTACATGTTCATACAGATGGCGGTGTAGATATTTCCATGTTTGTACGGATGGCAGTGTAGATATTTCCATGTTCATACAGTTGGCCTTGTAGATATTTCCATGTTTATACAGATAGCTGTGTAGTTATTTCCATGTTAATAGAGATAGCGATGTAGATATTTCCATTGATATACAGATAGCTGTGTAGATATTTGCATGTTCATACAGATAGCGGTGTAGCTATTTCCATGTTCATACAGATAGCGGTGTAGATATTTCTATGTTCATACAGAAAACGGTGTAGATATTTCCATGTTCGTACAGACAGCAGTGTAGATATTTCCATGTTCATACAGTTAGCGGTGTAGATATTTCCATGTTCATAGAGATGGCGGTGTTGATATTTCCATATTTATAGAGATAGCAGTGTAGTTATTTCCATGTTTATAGAGATACTAGTGTAGATATTTCCATTTATATACAGATAGCTCTGTAGATATTTGCATGTTAACAGAGATAGCGGTGTAGATATTTCCATGTTCATACAGATAGCGGTGTAGATATTTCCATGTTCACAGATAGCGGTGTAGATATTTCCATGTTCATACAGATAGCAGTATAGATATTTCCATGTTTAGATATATAATGGTGTAGATAATTTCAATTTTATACAGAGAGCAGTGTAGATATTTCCAAGTTCATACAGATAGCGGTGTAGATATTTCCACGTTTACAGAGATGGCGGTGTAGATATTTCCATGTTCATACAGATGGCGGTGTAGATATTTCCATGTTCATACAGATGGCGGTGTAGATATTTCCATGTTAATACAAATGGCAGTGTGGATATTTCCATGTTCATAGAGATGGCGGTGTTGATATTTCCATATTTATAGAGATAGCAGTGTAGTTATTTCCATGTTTATAGAGATAGTAGTGTAGATATTTCCATTGATATACAGATAGCTCTGTAGATATTTGCATGTTAATAGAGATAGCGGTGTAGATATTTCCATGTTCATACAGATAGCGGTGTAGATATTTCCATGTTCACAGATAGCGGTGTAGATATTTCCATGTTCATACAGATAGCGGTGTAGATATTTCCATGTTCATACAGATAGCGGTGAAGTTATTTCCATGTTTATACAGAGAGCGGTGTAGATATTTCCATGTTTATACAGATAGCAGTGTAGATATTTCCATGTTTAGAGAGATAACGGTGTAGATATTTTCAATTTTATACAGAGAGCAGTGTAGATATTTCCAAGTTCATACAGATAGCGGTGTAGATATTTCCACGTTTACAGAGATGGCGGTGTAGATATTTCCATGTTCATACAAATGGCGGTGTAGATATTTCCATGTTCATAGAGATGGCGGTGTAGATATTTCCATGTTCATACAAATGGCAGTGTAGATATTTCCATGTTCATAGAGATGGCGGTGTTGATATTTCCATATTTATAGAGATAGCAGTGTAGTTATTTCCATGTTTATAGAGATAGTAGTGTAGATATTTCCATTGATATACAGATAGCTCTGTAGATATTTGCATGTTCATAGAGATAGCGGTGTAGATATTTCCATGTTCATACAGATAGCGGTGTAGATATTTCCATGTTCATACAGATAGCGGTGTAGATATTTCCATGTTCATACAGATAGCGGTGTAGATATTTCCAGGTTCATACCAATAGCGGTGTAGACATTTCCATGTTCATATATTTAGCGGTGTAGATATTTCCATGTTCATACAGATGGCGAGGATATTTCCATGTTCATGCAGATAGCGGTGTAGATATTTCCATGTTCATACAGATAGCGGTGTAGATATTTCCATGTTCATACAGTTAGCGGTTTAGATATTTCCATGTTCATACAGATGGCGGTGTAGATATTTACATGTTCATACAGATGGCGGTGTAGTTATTTCCATGTTCATACAGATAGCGGTGTAGATATTTCCATGTTCATACAGATGGCTGTGTAGATATTTACATGTTGATACAGATGGCGGTGTAGATATTTCCATGTTCATACAGATAGCGGTGTAGATATTTCCATGTTCATACAGATAGCGGTGTTGATATTTCCATGTTCATACAGATATCGTTGTAGATATTTACATGTTCATACCAATAGCGGTGTAGACATTTCCATGTTCATACATTTAGCGGTGTAGATATTTCCATGTTCATACAGATGGCAGTGAAGATATTTACATGTTCATACAGATGGCGGTGTAGATATTTCCATGTTTGTACGGATGGCAGTGTAGATATTTCCATGTTCATAGAGATGGCGGTGTAGATATTTCCATGTTTATGCAGATAGCGGTATAGATATTTCCATGTATATACAGATGGTGCTGTAGACATTTCCACGATTATAGAGATGGCGGTCTAGATATTTCCATGTTTACAGAGATAGTGGTGTAGTTATTTAAAAGTTTATTGAGACAGCGTTGTAGATATTTCCATGTTTATACAGATAGCGGTGAAGTTATTTCCATGTTTATACAGAGAGCGGTGTAGATATTTCCATGTTTATACAGATAGCAGTGTAGATATTTCCATGTTTAGAGAGATAACCGTGTAGATATTTTCAATTTTATACAGAGAGCAGTGTAGATATTTCCAAGTTCATACAGATAGCGGTGTAGATATTTCCACATTTACAGAGATGGCGGTGTAGATATTTCCATGTTCATACAAATGGCGGTGTAGATATTTCCATGTTCATAGAGATGGCGGTGTAGATATTTCCATGTTCATACAAATGGCAGTGTAGATATTTCCATGTTCATAGAGATGGCGGTGTTGATATTTCCATATTTATAGAGATAGCAGTGTAGTTATTTCCATGTTTATAGATATAGTAGTGTAGATATTTCCATTGATATACAGATAGCTCTGTAGATATTTGCATGTTCATAGAGATAGCGGTGTAGATATTTCCATGTTCATACAGATAGCGGTGTAGATATTTCCATGTTCATACAGATAGCGGTGTAGATATTTCCATGTTCATACAGATAGCGGTGTAGATATTTCCATGTTCATACAGATAGCGGTGTAGATATTTCCATGTTCATACAGTTAGCGGTTTAGATATTTCCATGTTCATACAGATGGCGGTGTAGATATTTACATGTTCATGCAGATGGCGGTGTAGATATTTCCATGTTCATACAGATAGCGGTGTAGATATTTCCATGTTCATACAGATAGCGGTGTAGATATTTCCAGGTTCATACCAATAGCGGTGTAGACATTTCCATGTTCATATATTTAGCGGTGTAGATATTTCCATGTTCATACAGATGGCAAAGATATTTCCATGTTCATGCAGATAGCGGTGTAGATATTTCCATGTTCATA
The DNA here is from genome assembly GCF_029281585.2 of Gorilla gorilla gorilla. Lineage (NCBI taxonomy): Eukaryota > Metazoa > Chordata > Mammalia > Primates > Hominidae > Gorilla > Gorilla gorilla. The sequence continues at coordinate 13,027,384 of NC_073235.2, read as the reverse complement.
CAGATAGCGGTGTAGATATTTCCATGTTCATACAGATCGCGGTGTAGATATTTCCATGTTCATAGAGATGGCGGTGTAGATATTTCCATATTTATACAGATAGCAGTGTAGTTATTTCCATGTTTATAGAGATAGCAGTGTAGATATTTCCATTGATATACAGACAGCTGTGTAGATATTTGCATGGTCATACAGATAGCGGTGTAGATATTTCCATGTTTGTACAGATAGGGGTGTAGATATTTCCATGTTCATACAGATAGCGGTGTAGATATTTCCATGTTCATACAGTTAGCGGTGTAGATATTTCCAAGTTCATACAGATATCGGTGTAGATATTTCCATGTTCATACAGTTAGCGGTGTAGATATTTCCATGTTCATACAGATGGTGGTGTAGATATTTACATGTTCATACAGATGGCGGTATAGATATTTCCATGTTCGTACAGATGGCGTTGTAGATATTTCCATGTTTATAGACATGGCGGTGTACATATTTCCATGTTCATACAGATGGAGGTGTAAATATTTCCATGTTTATAGGGATGGCGGTGTAGAGAATTTCATGTTTACACAGATGGCAGTGTAGATATTTCCATGTTTACACAGATAGCGGTGTAGACATTTCCATGTTTACACAGATAGCGGTGTGGATATTTCCATGTTTATGCAGATAGCAGTGTAGATATTTCCATGTTTATACAGATAGTTGGGCAGATATTTCCATGTTTATACAGATGGCGGTGTAGATATGTACATCTTTATACAGATGGCGGTGTAGATATGTCCATGTTTGTACAGATGACGGTGTAGATATTTCCATGTTCATACCAATAGCGGTGTAGACATTTTCATGTTCATACATTTAGCGGTGTAGATATTTCCATGTTCATACAGATAGCGGTGAAGATATTTACATGTTCATACAGATGGCGGTGTAGATATTTCCATGTTTGTACGGATGGCAGTGTAGATATTTCCATGTTCATACAGTTGGCGGTGTAGATATTTCCATGTTTATACAGATAGCAGTGTAGTTATTTCCATGTTAATAGAGATAGCGGTGTAGATATTTCCATTGATATACAGATAGCTGTGTAGATATTTGCATGTTCATACAGATAGCGGTGTAGATATTTCCATGTTCATACAGATAGTGGTGTAGCTATTTCCATGTTCATACAAATAGCGGTGTAGATATTTCTATGTTCATACAGAAAACGGTGTAGATATTTCCATGTTCGTACAGACAGCAGTGTAGATATTTCCATGTTCATACAGTTAGCGGTGTAGATATTTCCATGTTCATACAGATGGCGGTGTAGATATTTACATGTTCATACAGATGGCGGTAGAGATATTTCCATGTTCGTACAGATGGCGGTGAACATATTTCCATGTTCATAGAGATGGCGGTGTAGATATTTCCATGTTTATGCAGATAGCGGTATAGATATTTCCATGTTTATACAGATGGCGGTGTAGATATTTCCATGTTTATAGAGATGGCGGTCTAGATATTTCCATGTTTACAGAGATAGTGGTGTAGTTTTTTCCAAGTTTATAGAGACAGCGATGTAGATATATCCATGTTTATACAGATAGCGGTGAAGATATTTCCATGTTTATACAGATAGCGGTGTAGATATTTCCATGTTCATACAGATAGCAGTGTAGATATTACCATGTTTATAGAGATAGTGTTGTAGATAATTTCAATTTCATACAGAGAGCAGTGTAGATATTTACAAGTTCATACAGATAGCGGTGTAGATATTTCCACGTTTACAGAGATGGCGGTGTAGATATTTCCATGTTCATACAGAGGACGGTGTAGATATTTCCATGTTTATAGGGATGGCGGTGTAGATATTTTCATGTTTACCCAGATGGCGGTGTAGATATTTCCATGTTTACACAGATAGCGGTGTAGACATTTCCATGTTTACACAGATAGCGGTGTGGATATTTCCATGTTTATGCAGATAGCAGTGTAGATATTTCCGTGTTTATACAGATAGCGGTGCGGATATTTCCATGTTTATTCAGATAGCGGTGCGGTTATTTCCATGTTTATACAGATAGTTAGGCAGATATTTCCATGTTTATACAGATAGCGGTGTAGATATTTCCATCTTAATACAGATGGCGGTGTAGATATTTCCATGTTTGTACAGATGGCTGTGTAGATATTTCCATGTTCATACAGATGGCGGTGTAGATATTTCAAAGTTTATAGAGATAGCGCTGTAGTTATTTCCATATTCCTAGAGAAATCTGTGTAGATATTTCCATGTAAATTCAGATAGCTGTGTAGATATTTCCATGTTCATGCAGATAGCGGTGAAGATATTTCCATGTTCATCCAGATGCCGGTGTACATATATCCATGTTCATACAGATGGCGGTGAAGATATTTCCATGTTCATGCAGATGGTGGTGTAGGTATTTCCATGTTCATACAAATGGCGGTGTAGATATTTCCATGTTCATAGAGATGGCGGTGTAGATATTTCCAGGTTAATACAAATGGCGGTGTAGGTATTTCCATGTTCATAGAGATGGCGGTGTATATATTTCCATGTTTATACAGATAGCAGTGTAGTTATTTCCATGTTTATAGAGATACCATTCTGGATATTTCCATTGATATACAGATAGCTGTGTAGATATTTGCATGTTCATACAGATAGCGGTGTAGATATTTGCATGTTCATACTGGTAGCGGTGTAGATATTTCCCTGTTCATACAGATAGTGGTGAAGATATTTCCATGTTAATTCAGATAGCGGTGTAGATATTTCCATGTTCATACAGATAGCGGTGTAGCTATTTCCATGTTCATACAGATAGCAGTGTAGATATTTCCACGTTTAGAGAGATAATGGTGTAGATAATTTCAATTTTATACAGAGAGCAGTGTAGATATTTCCAAGTTCATACAGATAGCGGTGTAGATATTTCCACGTTTACAGAGATGGCGGTGTAGATATTTCCATGTTCATACAGATGGCGGTGTAGATATTTCCATGTTCATAGAGATGGCGGTGTAGATATTTCCATGTTCATACAAATGGCAGTGTAGATATTTCCATGTTCATAGAGATGGCGGTGTTGATATTTCCATATTTATAGAGATAGCAGTGTAGTTATTTCCATGTTTATAGAGATAGTAGTGTAGATATTTCCATTGATATACAGATAGCTCTGTAGATATTTGTATGTTATCAGAGATAGCGGTGTAGATATTTCCATGTTCATACAGATAGCGGTGTAGATATTTCCATGTTCACAGATAGCGGTGTAGATATTTCCATGTTCATACAGATAGCGGTGTAGATATTTCCATGTTCATACAGATAGCGGTGTAGATATTTCCATTTTCATACAGTTAGCGGTTTAGATATTTCCATGTTCATACAGATGGCGGTGTAGATATTTACATGTTCATACAGATGGCGGTGTAGTTATTTCCATGTTCATACAGATAGCGGTGTAGATATTTCCATGTTCATACAGATAGCGGTGTAGATATTTCCATGTTCATACAGATAGCGGTGTAGATATTTCCATGTTCATACCAATAGCGGTGTAGACATTTCCATGTTCATATATTTAGCGGTGTAGATATTTCCATGTTCATAGAGATGGCGAAGATATTTCCATGTTCATGCGGATAGCGGTGTAGATATTTCCATGTTCATACAGATAGCGGTGTAGATATTTCCATGTTAATACAGATAGCGGTGTTGATATTTCCATGTTCATACAGATAGCAGTGTAGATATTTAAATGTTCATACAGTTAGCGGTGTAGATATTTCCATGTTCATACAGATGGCTGTGTAGATATTTACATGTTGATACAGATGGCGGTGTAGATATTTCCATGTTCATACAGATGGCTGTGTAGATATTTCCATGTTCATACAGATGGCGGTGTAGATATTTCCATGTTCATACAGATAGCGGTGTATATATTTCCATGTTCATACCAATAGCGGTGTAGACATTTCCATGTTCATACATTTAGCGGTGTAGATATTTCCATGTTCATACAGATGGCGGTGTAGATATTTACATGTTCATACAGATGGCGCTGTAGATATTTCCATGTTCATAGAGATGGCGGTGTAGATATTTCCATGTTTATGCAGATAGCGGTATAGATATTTCCATGTATATACAGATGGTGGTGTAGACATTTCCATGTTTATAGAGATGGCGGTCTAGATATTTCCATGTTTACAGAGATAGTGGTGTAGTTATTTCCAAGTTTATAGAGACAGCGTTGTAGATATTTCCATGTTTATACAGATAGCGGTGAAGTAATTTCCATGTTTATACAGATAGCGGTGTAGATATTTCCATGTTTATACAGATAGCAGTGTAGATATTTCCATGTTTAGAGAGATAACGGTGTAGATAATTTCAATTTTATACAGAGAGCAGTGTAGATATTTCCCAGTTCATACAGATAGCGGTGTAGATATTTCCACGTTTACAGTGATGGCGGTGTAGATATTTCCATGTTCATACAAATGGCGGTGTAGATATTTCCATGTTCATAGAGATGGCGGTGTAGATATTTCCATGTTCATACAAATGGCAGTGTAGATATTTCCATGTTCATAGAGATGGCGGTGTTGATATTTCCATATTTATAGAGATAGCAGTGTAGTTATTTCCATGTTTATAGAGATAGTACTGTAGATATTTCCATTGATATACAGATAGCTCTGTAGATATTTGCATGTTCATAGAGATAGCGGTGTAGATATTTCCATGTTCATACAGATAGCGGTGTAGATATTTCCATGTTCATACAGATAGCGGTGTAGATATTTCCATGTTCATACAGATAGCTGTTTAGATATTTCCATGTTCATACAGATAGCGGTGTAGATATTTCCATGTTCATACAGTTAGCGGTTTAGATATTTCCATGTTCATACAGATGGCGGTGTAGATATTTACATGTTCATACAGATGGCGGTGTAGTTATTTCCATGTTCATACAGATAGCGGTGTAGATATTTCCATGTTCATACAGATAGCGGTGTAGATATTTCCAGGTTAATACCAATAGCGGTGTAGACATTTCCATGTTCATATATTTAGCGGTGTAGATATTTCCATGTTCATACAGATGGCGAAGATATTTCCATGTTCATGCAGATAGCGGTGTAGATATTTCCATGTTCATACAGATAGCGGTGTAGATATTTCCATGTTCATACAGATCGCGGTGTAGATATTTCCATGTTCATAGAGATGGCGTTGTAGATATTTGCATATTTATACAGATAGCAGTGTAGTTATTTCCATGTTTATAGAGATAGCAGTGTAGATATTTCCATTGATATACAGATAGCTGTGTAGATATTTGCATGGTCATGCAGATGGCGGTGTAGATATTTCCATGTTCATAGAGATGGCGGTGTAGATATTTCCATGTTTATGCAGATAGAGGTATAGATATTTCCATGTTTATACAGACGGTGGTGTAGATATTTCCATGTTTATAGAGATGGCGGTCTAGATATTTCCATGTTTACAGAGATAGTGGTGTAGTTATTTCCAAGTTTATAGAGACAGCGTTGTAGATATTTCCATGTTTATACAGATAGCGGTGAATATATTTCCATGTTCATACAGATACTAGTGTAGATATTTCCATGTTCATACAGATAGCGGTGTAGATATTTCCATGTTCATACAGATAGCGGTATAGATATTTCCATGTTCATACAGATAGCGGTGTAGGTATTTCCATGTTCATACAGTTAGCGGTTTAGATATTTCCATGTTCATACAGATGGCGGTGTAGATATTTAAATGTTCATACAGATGGCGGTGTAGTTATTTCCATGTTCATACAGATAGTGGTGTAGATATTTCCATGTTCATACAGATAGCCGTGTAGATATTTCCATGTTCATACAGATAGCGGTGTACATATTTCCATGTTCATACCAATAGCGGTGTAGACATTTCCATGTTCATATATTTAGCGGTGTAGATATTTCCATGTTCATACAGATGGCGAAGATATTTCCATGTTCACACAGATAGCGGTGTAGATATTTCAATGTTCATACAGTTAGCGGTGTAGATATTTCCATGTTCATACAGATGGAAGTGTAGATATTTCCATGTTCATAGAGATGGCGGTGTGGATATCTCCATATTTATACAGATAGCAGTGTAGTTATTTCCATGTTTATAGAGATAGCAGTGTAGATATTTCCATTGATATACAGACAGCTGTGTAGATATTTGCATGGTCATACAGATAGCGGTGTAGATATTACCATGTTCGTAAAGATAGCGGTGCAGATATTTCCATGTTCATACAGATAGCGGTGTAGATATTTCCATGTTAATACAGATAGCGGTATAGATATTTACATGTTCATACAGTTAGCGGTGTAGATATTTGCATGTTCATACAGATGGCGGAGTAGATATTTTCTTGTTGATACAGATGGCGGTGTAGATATTTCCATGTTCATAAAGATAGTGGTGTAGATATTTCCATGTTCATACAGATAGCGGTGTAGGTATTTCCATGTTCATACAGATAGCGGTGTAGATATTTCCATGTTCATACCAATAGTGGTGTAGACATTTCCATGTTCATACATTTAGCGGTGTAGATATTTCCATGTTCATACAGATGGCGGTGAAGATATTTACATGTTCATACAGATGGCGGTGTAGATATTTCCATGTTTGTACGGATGGCAGTGTAGATATTTCCATGTTCATACAGTTGGCGGTGTAGATATTTCCATGTTTATACAGATAGCAGTGTAGTTATTTCCATGTTAATAGAGATAGCGGTGTAGATATTTCCATTGATATACAGATAACTGTGTAGATGTTTGCATGTTCATACAGATAGCGGTGTAGATATTTCCATGTTCATACAGTTAGCGGTTTAGATATTTCCATGTTCATACAGATGGCGGTGTAGATATTTACATGTTCATACAGATTGCGGTGTAGTTATTTCCATGTTCATACAGATAGCGGTGTAGATATTTCCATGTTCATACAGATAGCGGTGTGGATATTTCCATGTTCATACAGATAGCGGTGTAGATATTTCCATGTTCATACCAATAGCGGTGTAGACATTTCCATGTTCATATATTTAGCGGTGTAGTTATTTCCATGTTCATACAGATGGCGAAGATATTTCCATGTTCATACAGATAGCGGTGTAGATATTTCCATGTTCATACAATTAGCGGTGTAGATATTTCCATGTTCATACAGATGGAAGTGTAGATATTTCCATGTTCATAGAGATGGCGGTGTAGATATCTCCATATTTATACAGATAGCAGTGTAGTTATTTCCATGTTTATAGATATAGCAGTGTAGATATTTCCATTGATATACAGACAGCTGTGTAGATATTTGCATGGTCATACAGATAGCGGTGTAGATATTTCCATGTTCGTAAAGATAGCGGTGCAGATATTTCCATGTTCATACAGATAGCGGTGTAGATATTTCCATGTTCATACAGATAGCTGTATAGATATTTAAATGTTCATACAGTTAGCGGTGTAGATATTTGCATGTTCATACAGATGGCGGAGTAGATATTTTCTTGTTGATACAGATGACGGTGTAGATATTTCCATGTTCATACAGATAGTGGTGTAGATATTTCCATGTTCATACAGATAGCGGTGTAGATATTTCCATGTTCATACAGATAGCGGTGTAGATATTTCCATGTTCATACAAATAGCGGTGTAGACATTTCCATGTTCATACATTTAGCGGTGTAGATATTTCCATGTTCATACAGATGGCGGTGAAGATATTTACATGTTCATACAGATGGCGGTGTAGATATTTCCATGTTTGTACGGATGGCACTGTAGATATTTCCATGTTCATACAGTTGGCGGTGTAGATATTTCCATGTTTATACAGATAGCAGTGTAGTTATTTCCATGTTAATAGAGATAGCGGTGTAGATATTTCCATTGATATACAGATAACTGTGTAGATGTTTGCATGTTCATACAGATAGCGGTGTAGATATTTCCATGTTCGTACAGATAGCGTTGTAGCTATTTCCATGTTCATACAGATAGCGGTGTAGATATTTCTATGTTCATACAGATAACGGTGTAGATATTTCCATGTTCATACAGACAGCGGTGTAGATATTTCCATGTTCATACAGATAGCGGTGTAGATATTTCCATGTTCATACAGATAGCGGTGTAGATATTTCCATGTTTATACAGATAATGGTGTAGATATTTCCATGTTCATACAGATAGCGGTGTAGATATTTCAATGTTCATACAGTTAGCGGTGTAGACATTTCCATGTTCATACAGATGGCGGTGTAGATATTTACATGTTCATACAGATGGCGTTGTAGATATTTCCATGTTTATAGACATGGCGGTGTAGATATATCCATGTTCATACAGATGGCGGTGTAAATATTTCCATGTTTATAGGGATGGCGGTGTAGATATTTTCATGTTTACACAGATGGCGGTGTTGATATTTCCATGTTTACACAGATGGCGGTGTAGACATTTCCATGTTTACACAGAGAGCAGTGTGGATATTTCCATGTTTATGCAGATAGCAGTGTATATAAATCCATGTTTATACAGATAGCGGTGCGGATATTTCCATGTTTATACAGATAGTTGGGCTGATATTTCCATGTTTATACAGATAGCGGTGTTGATATGTCCATGTTAATACAGATGGCGGTGTAGATATGTCCATGTTTGTACAGATGGCGGTGTAGATATTTCCATGTTCATACAGATAGCGTTGTAGATATTTCCATGTTCATACCAATAGCGGTGTAGACATTTCCATGTTCATACATTTAGCGTTGTAGATATTTCCATATTCACACAGATGGCGGTGAAGATATTTACATGTTCATACAGATGGCGGTGTAGATATTTCCATGTTTGTACGGATGGCAGTGTAGATATTTCCATGTTCACACAGGTGGCGGTGTAGATATTTCCATGTTTATACAGATAGCAGTGTAGTTATTTCCATGTTAATAGAGATAGCGGTTTAGATATTTCCATTGATATACAGATAGCTGTGTGGATATTTGCATGTTCATACAGATAGCGGTGTAGATATTTCCATGTTCGTACAAATAGCGGTGTAGCTATTTCCATGTTCATACAGATGGCGGTGTAGATATTTACATGTTCATACAGATGGCGGTATAGATATTTCCATGTTCGTACAGATGGCGGTGTAGATAATTCCATGTTCATAGAGATGGCGGTGTAGATATTTCCATGTTTATGCAGATATCGGTATAGATATTTCCATGTTTATACAGAAGGTGGTGTAGATATTTCCATGTTTATAGAGATGGCGGTCTAGATATTTCCATGTTTACAGAGATAGTGGTTTAGTTATTTCCAAGTTTATAGAGACAGCGGTGTAGATATTTCCATGTTTATACAGATAGCGGTGAAGTTATTTCCATGTTTATACTGATAGCGGTGTAGATATTTCCATGTTAAAACAGATAGCAGTGTAGATATTTCCATGTTTATAGAGATAGTGGTGTAGATAATTTCAATTTTATACAGAGAGCATTGTAGATATTTCCAAGTTCATACAGATAGCGGTGTAGATATTTCCATGTTCATACTGATAGCGGTGTAGATATTTCCATGTTCATACAGATAGCAGTGTAGATATTTCCATGTTCCTACAGTTAGCGGTGTAGATATTTCCATGTTCACACATATGGCGGTGTAGATATTTACCTGTTCATACAGATGGCGGTGTAGATATTTCCATGTTCATACAGATGGCGGTGTAGATATTTCCATGTTCGTACGGATGGCAGTGTAGATATTTCCATGTTCATACAGGTGGCGGTGTAGATATTTCCATGTTTACAGAGATAGCAGTGTAGTTATTTCGATGTTTATAGAGACAGCTGTGTAGATATTTCCATTGATATACAGATAGCTGTGTAGATATTTGCATGTTCATACAGATAGTGGTGTAGATATTTTCCACGTTCGTACACATAGCGGTGTAGATATTTCCATGTTCATACAGATAGCGGTGTAGATATTTCCATGTTCATACAGATAACGGTGTAGATATTTCCATGTTCATACAGATAGCAGTGTAGATATTTCCATGTTCATACAGATGGCGGTGTAGATATTTACATGTTCATACAGATGGCGGTATAGATACTTCCATGTTCGTACAGATGGCGTTGTAGATATTTCCATGTTCATAGAGATGGCGGTGTAGATATTTCCATGTTTTTGCAGTTAGCGTTATAGATATTTCCATGTTTATACAGATGGTGGTGTAGATATTTCCATGTTTATAGAGATGGCGGTCTAGATATTTCCATGTTTACAGAGATAGTTGTGTAGTTATTTCCAAGTATATAGAGACAGCGATGTAGATATTTCCATGTTTATACAGATAGCGGTGAAGATATTTCCATGTTTATACAGATAGAGGTGTAGATATTTCCATGTTCATACATATAGCAGTGTAGGTATTTCCATGTTTATAGAGATAGTGTTGTAGATAATTTCAATTTCATACAGAGAGCAGTGTAGATATTTCCAAGTTCATACAGATAGCAGTGTAGATATTTCCACGTTTACAGAGATGGCAGTGTAGATATTTCCATGTTCATACAGAGGACGGTGTAGATATTTCCATGTTTATAGGGATGGCGGTGTAGATATTTTCATGTTTACACAGATGGCGGTGTAGATATTTCCATGTTTACACAGATAGCGGTGTAGACATTTCCATGTTTACACAGATAGCAGTTTGGATATTTCCATGTTTATGCAGATAGCACTGTAGATATTTCCATGTTTATACAGATAGCGGTGCGGATATTTCAATGTTTATTCAGATAGCGGTGCGGATATTTCCATGTTTACACAGATAGTTGGGCAGATATTTCAATGTTTATACAGATTGCGGTGTAGATATTTCCATCTAATACAAATGGCGGTGTAGATATGTCCATGATCATACAGATGGCGATGTAGATATTTCCATGTTCATACAGATGGCGGTGAAGATATTTCGAAGTTTATAGAGATAGCGATGTAGTTATTTCCATATTTATAGAGAAATCTGTGTAGATATTTCCATGTATATTCAGATAGCTGTGTAGATGTTTCCATGTTCATGCAGATTACGGTGTAGATATTTCCATGTTCATCCAGATGCCGGTGTACATATATCCATCTTGATACAAATGGCGGTGAAGATATTTCCATGTTCATACAGATGGCGGTGTAGGCATATCCATGTTCGTACAAATGGCGGTGTAGATATTTCCATGTTCATAGAGATGGCGGTGTAGATATTTCCAGGTTCATACAAATGGCGGTGTAGATATATCCATGTTCATAGAGATGGCGGTGTAGATATTTCCATGTTTATACAGATAGCAGTGTAGTTATTTCCATGTTTATAGGGATACCAGTCTGGATATTTCCATTGATATACAGATAGCTGTGTAGATATTTGCATGTTCATACAGATAGCGGTGTAGATATTTCCATGTTCATACAGATAGTGATGTAGATATTTCCATGTTCATACAGATAGCGGTGTAGATATTTCCATGTTCATACAGATAGCGGTGTAGATATTTCCATGTTCCTACAGATGGCGGTGTAGATATTTAAATGTTCATACAGTTAGCGGTTTAGATAATTGCATGTTCATACAGATGGCGGTGTAGATATTTACATGTTGATACAGATGGCGGTGTAAGTATTTCCATGTTCATACAGATAGCGGTGTAGATATTTCCATGTTCATACAGATAGCGGTGTAGATATTTCCATGTTCATGCAGATACCGGTGTAGATATTTCCATGTTCATACCAATAGCGGTGTAGACATTTCCATGTTCATACATTTAGCGGTGTAGATATTTCCATGTTCATACAGATGGCGGTGAAGATATTTACATGTTCATACAGATGGCGGTGTAGATATTTCTATGTTTGTACGGATGGCAGTGTAGATATTTCCATGTTCATACAGGTGGCGGTGTAGATATTTCCATGTTTATACAGATAGCAGTGTAGTTATTACCATGCTAATAGAGATAGCGGTGTAGATATTTCCACTGATATACAGATAGATGTGTAGATATTTGCATGTTCATACAGATAGCGGTGTAGATATTTCCATGTTCGTACAGATAGTGGTGTAGCTATTTCCATGTTCATACAGATAGCGGTGTAGATATTTCCATGTTCGTACAGATAGTGGTGTAGCTATTTCCATGTTCATACAGATAGCGGTGTAGATATTTCTATGTTCATACAGAAAACGGTGTAGATATTTCCATGTTCATACAGAGAGCGGTGTAGATATTTCCATGTTCATACAGTTAGCGGTGTAGATATTTCCCTGTTCATACAGATGGCGGTGTAGATATTTCCATGTTCATACAGTTAGCGGTGTAGATATTTCCATGTTCGTACAGATGGCGGTGTAGATATTTACATGTTCTTACAGATGGCGGTATAGATATTTCCATGTTCTTACAGATGGCGGTGTAGATAATTCCATGTTCATAGAGATGGCGGTGTAGATATTTCCATGTTTATACAGATAGCAGTGTAGTTATTTCCATGTTTATAGGGATACCAGTCTGGATATTTCCATTGATATACAGATAGCTGTGTAGATATTTGCATGTTAATAGAGATAGCGGTGTAGATATTTCCATGTTCATACAGATAGCGGTGTAGATATTTCCATGTTCATACAGATAGCGGTGTAGATATTTCCATGTTCATACAGATAACGGTGTAGATATTTCCATGTTCATACAGATAGCAGTGTAGATATTTCCATGTTCATACAGTTAGCGGTGTAGATATTTCCATGTTCATACAGATGGCGGTGTAGATATTTACATGTTCATACAGATGGCGGTATAGATATTTCCATGTTCGTACAGATGGCGTTGTAGATATTTCCATGTTCATAGAGATGGCGGTGTAGATATTTCCATGTTTTTGCAGTTAGCGGTATAGATATTTCCATGTTTATACAGATGGTGGTGTAGATATTTCCATGTTTATAGAGATGGCGGTCTAGATATTTCCATGTTTACAGAGATAGTTGTGTAGTTATTTCCAAGTATATAGAGACAGCGTTGTAGATATTTCCATGTTTATACAGATAGCGGTGAAGATATTTCCATGTTTATACAGATAGAGGTGTAGATATTTCCATGTTCATACAGATAGCAGTGTAGATATTTCCATGTTTATAGAGATAGTGTTGTAGATAATTTCAATTTCATACAGAGAGCAGTGTAGATATTTCCAAGTTCATACAGATAGCAGTGTAGATATTTCCACGTTTACAGAGATGGCGGTGTAGATATTTCCATGTTCATACAGAGGACAGTGTAGATATTTCCATGTTTATAGGGATGGCGGTGTAGATATTTTCATGTTTACACAGATGGCGGTGTAGATATTTCCATGTTTACACAGATAGCGGTGTAGACATTTCCATGTTTACACAGATAGCAGTGTGGTTATTTCCATGTTTATGCAGATAGCAGTGTAGATATTTCCATGTTTATACAGATAGCGGTGCGGATATTTCAATGTTTATTCAGATAGCGGTGCGGATATTTCCATGTTTACACAGATAGTTGGGCAGATATTTCAATGTTTATACAGATAGCGGTGTAGATATTTCCATCTAATACAAATGGCGGTGTAGATACGTCCGTGATCGTACAGATAGCGGTGTAGATATTTCCATGTTCGTACAGATAGCTGTGTAGATATTTCCATGTTCATACAGATAGCGGTGTAGATATTTCCATGTTCATACAGATAGCGGTCTAGATATTTCCATGTTCATACAGATAGCGGTGTAGATATTTCCATGTTCCTACAGATAGCGATGTAGATATTTAAATGTTCATACAGTTAGCGGTGTAGATGTTTGCATGTTCATACAGATGGCGGTATAGATATTTACATGTTGATACAGATGGCGGTGTAGGTATTTCTATGTTCATACAGATAGCGGTGTAGATATTTCCATGTTCATACAGATAGCGGTGTAGATATTTGCATGTTCATACAGATACCGGTGTAGATATTTCCATGTTCATACCAATAGCGGTGTAGACCTTTCCATGTTCATACATTTAGCGGTGTAGATATTTCCATGTTCATACAGATGGCGGTGAAGATATTTACATGTTCATACAGATGGCGGTGTAGATATTTCTATGTTTGTACGGATGGCAGTGTAGATATTTCCATGTTCATACAGGTGGCGGTGTAGATATTTCCATGTTTATACAGATAGCAGTGTAGTTATTACCATGCTAATAGAGATAGCGGTGTAGATATTTCCACTGATATGCAGATAGCTGTGTAGATATTTGCATGTTCATACAGATAGCGGTGTAGATATTTCCATGTTCGTACAGATAGTGGTGTAGCTATTTCCATGTTCATACAGATAGCGGTGTAGATATTTCCATGTTCGTACAGATAGTGGTGTAGCTATTTCCATGTTCATACAGATAGCGGTGTAGATATTTCTATGTTCATACAGAAAACGGTGTAGATATTTCCATGTTCATACAGACAGCGGTGTAGATATTTCCATGTTCATACAGTTAGCGGTGTAGATATTTCCCTGTTCATACAGATGGCGGTGTAGATATTTCCATGTTCATACAGTTAGCGGTGTTGATATTTCCATGTTCATACAGATGGCGGTGTAGATATTTACATGTTCTTACAGATGGCGGTATAGATATTTCCATGTTCTTACAGATGGCGGTGTAGATAATTCCATGTTCATAGAGATGGTGGTGTAGATATTTCCATGTTTATGCAGATAGCGGTATAGATATTTCCATGTTTATACAGATGGTGGTGAAGATATTTCCATGTTTATACAGATGGTGGTGTAGATATTTCCATGTTTATAGATATGGCGGTCTAGATATTTCCATGTTTACAGAGATAGTGGTGTAGTTATTTCCAAGTTTACAGAGACAGCGTTGTAGATATTTCCATGTTTATACAGATAGCGGTGAAGATATTTCCAGGTTTATACAGATAGCGGTGTAGATACTTCCATGTTTATACAGATTGCAGTGTAGATATTTCCATGTTTATAGAGATAATGTTGTAGATAATTTCAATTTTATACAGAGAGCAGTGTAGATATTTCCAGGATCATACAGATAGCGGTGTAGATATTTCCACGTTTATAGAGATGGCGGTGTAGATATTTCCATGTTCATACAGATGGCGATGTAGATATTTCCATGTTTATAGGGATGGCGGTGTAGATATTTCCATGTTCATATATATAGCGGTGTAGATAATTCCATCTTAATACAGATGGCGGTGTAGATATGTCCATGTTTGTACAGATGGCGGTGTAGATATTTCCATGTTCATACAGATGGCGGTATAGATATTTCAAAGTTTATAGAGATAGCGCTGTAGTTATTTCAATATTTATAGAGAAATCTGTGTAGATATTTCCGTGTATATGCAGATAGCTGTTTAGATATTTCCATGTTCATGCAGATAGCGGTGTAGATATTTCCATGTTCATCCAGATGCCGGTGTACATTTATCCATGTTCATACAGATGGCGGTGAAGATATTTCCATGTTCATACAGATGGTGGTGTAGGTATTTCCATGTTCATACAAATGGCGGTGTAGATATTTCCATGTTCATAGATATGGCGGGGTAGATATTTCCATGTTCATACAAATGGCGGTGTAGATATTTCCATGTTCATAGAGATGGCCGTGTAGATATTTCCATGTTTATACAGATAGCAGTGTAGTTATTTCCATGTTTATAGAGATACCAGTGTGGATATTTCCATTGATATACAGATAGCTCTGTAGATACTTACATGTTCATACAGATAGCGGTGTAGATATTTCCATGTTCATACAGATAGCGGTGTAGATATTTCCATGTTCATACAGATAGCGGTGTAGATATTTCCATGTTCACAGATAGCGGTGTAGATATTTCCATGTTCATACAGATAGCGGTGTAGATATTTCCATGTTCATACAGATAGCGGTGTAGATATTTCCATTTTCATACAGATAGCGGTTTAGATATTTCCATCTTAATACAGATGGCGGTGTAGATATTTACATGTTCATACAGACGGCGGTGTAGATATTTCCATGTTCATACCAATAGCGGTGTAGACATTTCCATGTTCATATATTTAGCGGTGTAGATATTTCCATGTTCATAGAGATGGCGAAGATATTTCCAAGTTCACGCGGATAGCGGTGTAGATATTTCCATGTTCATACAGATAGCGGTGTAGATATTTCCATGTTAATACAGATAGCGGTGTTGATATTTCCATGTTCATACAGATAGCGGTGTAGATATTTAAATGTTCATACAGTTAGCGGTGTAGATATTTCCATGTTCATACAGATGGCTGTGTAGATATTTACATGTTGATACAGATGGCGGTGTAGATATTTCCATGTTCATACAGATAGCGGTGTAGATATTTCCATGTTCATACAGATAGCAGTGTAGATATTTCCATGTTCATACAGATATCGGTGTAGATATTTCCATGTTCATACCAATAGCGGTGTAGACATTTCCATGTTCATACATTTAGCGGTGTAGATATTTCCATGTTCATACAGATGGCGGTGAAGATATTTACATGTTCATATAGATAGCGGTGTAGATATTTCCATGTTTGTACGGATGGCAGTGTAGATATTTCCATGTTCATAGAGATGGCGGTGTAGATAATTCCATGTTTATGCAGATAGCGGTATAGATATTTCCATGTATATACAGATGGTGGTGTAGACATTTCCATGTTTATAGAGATGGCGGTCTAGATATTTCCATGTTTACAGAGATAGTGGTGTAGATATTTCCAAGTTTATAGAGACAGCGTTGTAGATATTTCCATGTTTATACAGATAGCGGTGAAGTTATTTCCATGTTTATACAGAGAGCGGTGTAGATATTTCCATGTTTATACAGATAGCAGTGTAGATATTTCCATGTTTAGAGAGATAACGGTGTAGATATTTTCAATTTTATACAGAGAGCAGTGTAGATATTTCCAAGTTCATACAGATAGCGGTGTAGATATTTCCACGTTTACAGAGATGGCGGTGTAGATATTTCCATGTTCATACAAATGGCGGTGTAGATATTTCCATGTTCATAGAGATGGCGGTGTAGATATTTCCATGTTCATACAGATGGCGGTGTAGATATTTACATGTTCATACAGATAGCGGTTTAGATATTTCTATGTTTATACAGATGGCGGTGTAGATATTTACATGTTCATACAGATGGCGGTGTAGTTATTTCCATATTCATACAGATAGCGGTGTAGATATTTCCATGTTCATACAGATAGCGGTGTAGATATTTCCATGTTCATACAGATAGCGGTGTAGATATTTCCATGTTCATACCAATAGCGGTGTAGACATTTCCATGTTCATATATTTAGCGGTGTAGATATTTCCATGTTCATAGAGATGGCGGTGTAGATATTTCCATGTTCATACAAATGGCAGTGTAGATATTTCCATGTTCATAGAGATGGCGGTGTTGATATTTCCATATTTATAGAGATAGCAGTGTAGTTATTTCCATGTTTATAGAGATAGTAGTGTAGATATTTCCATTGATATACAGATAGCTCTGTAGATATTTGCATGTTAATAGAGATAGCGGTGTAGATATTTCCATGTTCATACAGATAGCGGTGTAGATATTTCCATGTTCACAGATAGCGGTGTAGATATTTCCATGTTCATACAGATAGCGGTGTAGATATTTCCATGTTCATACAGATAGCGGTGTAGATATTTCCATTTTCATACAGTTAGCGGTTTAGATATTTCCATGTTCATACAGATGGCGGTGTAGATATTTACATGTTCATACAGATAGCGGTGTAGTTATTTCCATGTTCATACAGATAGTGGTGTAGATATTTCCATGTTCATACAGATAGCGGTTTAGATATTTCCATGTTCATACAGATGGCGGTGTAGATATTTACATGTTCATACAGATGGCGGTGTAGTTATTTCCATATTCATACAGATAGCGGTGTAGATATTTCCATGTTCATACAGATAGCGGTGTAGATATTTCCGTGTTCATACAGATAGCGGTGTAGATATTTCCATGTTCATACCAATAGCGGTGTAGACATTTCCATGTTCATATATTTAGCGGTGTAGATATTTCCATGTTCATAGAGATGGCGAAGATATTTCCATGTTCATGCGGATAGCGGTGTAGATATTTCCATGTTCATACAGATAGCGGTGTAGATATTTCCATGTTAATACAGATAGCGGTGTTGATATTTCCATGTTCATACAGATAGCGGTGTAGATATTTAAATGTTCATACAGTTAGCGGTGTAGATATTTCCATGTTCATACAGATGGCTGTGTAGATATTTACATGTTGATACAGATGGCGGTGTAGATATTTCCATGTTCATACAGATAGCGGTGTAGATATTTCCATGTTCATACAGATAGCAGTGTAGATATTTCCATGTTCATACAGATATCGGTGTAGATATTTCCATGTTCATACCAATAGCGGTGTAGACATTTCCATGTTCATACATTTAGCGGTGTAGATATTTCCATGTTCATACAGATGGCGGTGAAGATATTTACATGTTCATACAGATGGCGGTGTAGATATTTCCATGTTCTTACGGATGGCGGTGTAGATATTTCCATGTTCATAGAGATGGCGGTGTAGATATTTCCATGTTTATGCAGATAGCGGTATAGATATTTCCATGTTTATACAGATGGTGGTGTAGACATTTCCATGTTTATAGAGATGGCGTTCTAGATATTTCCATGTTTACAGAGATAGTGGTGTAGTTATTTCCAAGTTTATAGAGACAGCGTTGTAGATATTTCCATGTTTATACAGATAGCGGTGAAGATAATTCCATGTTTATACAGATAGCGGTGTAGATATTTACATGTTCATACAGATGGCGGTTTAGTTATTTCCATGTTCATAGATATCGCGGTGTAGATATTTCCATGTTCATACAGATAGCGGTGTAGATATTTCCATGTTCATACAGATAGCGGTGTTGATATTTCCATGTTCATACCAATAGCGGTGTAGACATTTCCATGTTCATATATTTAGCGGTGTAGATATTTCCATGTTCATACAGATGGCGAGGATATTTCCATGTTCATGCAGATAGCGGTGTAGATATTTCCATGTTCATACAGTAAGCGGTGTAGATATTTCCATGTTCATACAGTTAGCGGTGTAGATATCTCCATGTTCATACAAATGGCGGTGTAGATATGTCCATATTTGTACAGATGGTGGTGTAGATATTTCCATGTTCATACAGATGGCGGTGTAGATATTTCGAAGTTTATAGAGATAGCGCTGTAGTTATTTCCATATTTCTAGAGAAATCTGTGTAGATATTTCCATGTATATTCAGATAGCTGTGTAGATATTTCCATGTTCATGCAGTTAGCGGAGTAGATATTACCATGTTCATCCAGATGCCGGTGTACATATATCCATGTTCATACTGATGGCGGTGAAGATATTTCCATGTTCATACAGATGGCGGTGTAGATATTTCCATGTTCATACAAATGGCGGTGTAGATATTTCCATGTTTATAGAAATGGCGGTGTAGATATTTCCATGTTCATACAAATGGCGGTGTAGATATTTCCATGTTCATAGAGATGGCGGTGTAGATATTTCCATATTTATACAGATAGCAGTGTAGTTATTTCCATGTTTATAGGGATAGCAGTGTAGATATTTTCATTGATATACAGATAGATGTGTTGATATTTGAATGTTCAAACAGATAGCGGTGTAGATATTTCCATGTTCATACAGATGGCGGTGTAGATATTTACATGTTCATACAGATGGCGGTGTAGTTATTTCCATGTTCATACAGATAGCGGTGTAGATATTTCCATTTTCATACAGTTAGCGGTTTAGATATTTCCATGTTCATACAGATGGCGGTGTAGATATTTACATGTTCATACAGATGGCGGTGTAGTTATTTCCATGTTCATACAGATAGTGGTGTAGATATTTCCATGTTCATACAGATAGCGGTTTAGATATTTCCATGTTCATACAGATGGCGGTGTAGATATTTACATGTTCATACAGATGGCGGTGTAGTTATTTCCATATTCATACAGATGGCGGTGTAGTTATTTCCATATTCATACAGATAGCGGTGTAGATATTTCCATGTTCATACAGATAGCGGTGTAGATATTTCCATGTTCATACAGATAGCGGTGTAGATATTTCCATGTTCATACCAATAGCGGTGTAGACATTTCCATGTTCATATATTTAGCGGTGTAGATATTTCCATGTTCATAGAGATGGCGAAGATATTTCCATGTTCATGCGGATAGCGGTGTAGATATTTCCATGTTCATACAGATAGCGGTGTAGATATTTCCATGTTAATACAGATAGCGGTGTTGATATTTCCATGTTCATACAGATAGCGGTGTAGATATTTAAATGTTCATACAGTTAGCGGTGTAGATATTTCCATGTTCATACAGATGGCTGTGTAGATATTTACATGTTGATACAGATGGCGGTGTAGATATTTCCATGTTCATACAGATAGCGGTGTAGATATTTCCATGTTCATACAGATAGCAGTGTAGATATTTCCATGTTCATACAGATATCGGTGTAGATATTTCTATGTTCATACCAATAGCGGTGTAGACATTTCCATGTTCATACATTTAGCGGTGTAGATATTTCCATGTTCATACAGATGGCGGTGAAGATATTTACATGTTCATACAGATGGCGGTATAGATATTTCCATGTTCTTACAGATGGCGGTGTAGATATTTCCATGTTCATAGAGATGGCGGTGTAGATATTTCCATGTTTATGCAGATAGCGGTATAGATATTTCCATGTTTATACAGATGGTGGTGTAGATATTTCCATGTTTATAGAGATGGCGTTCTAGATATTTCCATGTTTATAGAGATAGTGGTGTAGTTATTTCCAAGTTTATAGAGACAGCGTTGTAGATATTTCCATGTTTATACAGATAGCGGTGAAGATAATTCCATGTTTATATAGATAGCGGTGTAGATATTTACATGTTCATACAGATGGCGCTTTAGTTATTTCCATTTTCATAGATATCGCGGTGTAGATATTTCCATGTTCATACAGATAGCGGTGTAGATATTTCCATGTTCATACAGATAGCGGTGTAGATATTTCCATGTTCATACCAATAGCGGTGTAGACATTTCCATGTTCATATATTTAGCGGTGTAGATATTTCCATGTTCATACAGATGGCGAGGATATTTCCATGTTCATGCAGATAGCGGTGTAGATATTTCCATGTTCATACAGTTAGCGGTGTAGATATTTCCATGTTCATACAGTTAGCGGTGTAGATATCTCCATGTTCATACAAATGGCGGTGTAGATATGTCCATATTTGTACAGATGGTGGTGTAGATATTTCCATGTTCATACAGATGGCGGTGTAGATATTTCGAAGTTTATAGAGATAGCGCTGTAGTTATTTCCATATTTCTATAGAAATCTGTGTAGATATTTCCATGTATATTCAGATAGCTGTGTAGATATTTCCATGTTCATGCAGTTAGCGGAGTAGATATTAGCATGTTCATCCAGATGCCGGTGTACATATATCCATGTTCATACTGATGGCGGTGAAGATATTTCCATGTTCATACAGATGGCGGTGTAGATATTTCCATGTTCATACAAATGGCGGTGTAGATATTTCCATGTTTATAGAAATGGCGGTGTAGATATTTCCATGTTCATACAAATGGCGGTGTAGATATTTCCATGTTCATAGAGATGGCGGTGTAGATATTTCCATATTTATACAGATAGCAGTGTAGTTATTTCCATGTTTATAGGGATAGCAGTGTAGATATTTTCATTGATATACAGATAGATGTGTTGATATTTGAATGTTCATACAGATAGCGGTGTAGATATTTCCATGTTCATACAGATGGCGGTGTAGATATTTACATGTTCATACAGATGGCGCTAGAGATATTTCCATGTTCTTAGAGATGGCGGTGAACATATTTCCATGTTCATAGAGATGGCGGTGTAGATATTTCCATGTTTATGCAGATAGCGGTATAGATATTTCCATGTTTATACAGATGGCGGTGTAGATATTTCCATGTTTATAGAGATGGCGGTCTAGTTATTTCCATGTTTACAGAGATAGTGGTGTAGTTATTTCCAAGTTTATAGAGACAGCGATGTAGATATTTCCATTTTTATACAGATAGCGGTGAAGATATTTCCATGTTTATACAGATAGCGGTGTAGATATTTCCATGTTCATACAGATAGCAGTGTAGATATTACCATGTTTATAGAGATAGTGTTGTAGATAATTTCAATTTCATACAGAGAGCCGTGTAGATATTTACAAGTTCATACAGACAGCGGTGTAGATATTTCCACGTTTACAGAGATGGCGGTGTAGATATTTCCATGTTCATACAGAGGACGGTGTAGATATTTCCATGTTTATAGGGATGGCGGTGTAGATATTTTCATGTTTACACAGATGGCGGTGTAGACATTTCCATGTTTACACAGATAGCGGTGTGGATATTTCCATATTTATGCAGATAGCAGTGTAGATATTTCCGTGTTTATACAGATAGCGGTGCGGATATTTCCATGTTTATTCAGATAGCGGTGCGGTTATTTCCATGTTTATACAGATAGTAAGGCAGATATTTCCATGTTTATACAGGTAGCGGTGTAGATATTTCCATCTTAATACAGATGGCGGTGTAGATATGTCCATGTTTGTACAGATGGCGGTGTAGATATTTCCATGTTCATACAGATGGCGGTGTAGATATTTCAAAGTTTATAGAGATAGCGCTGTAGTTATTTCCATATTCCTAGAGAAATCTGTGTAGATATTTCCATGTATATTCAGATAGCTCTGTAGATATTTGCATGTTCATGCAGATAGCGGTGTAGATATTTCCATGTTCATCCAGATGCCGGTGTACATATATCCATGTTCATACAGATGGCGGTGAAGATATTTCCATGTTCATGCAGATGGTGGTGTAGGTATTTCCATGTTCATACAAATGGCGGTGTATATATTTCCATGTTCATAGAGATGGCTGTGTAGATATTTCCAGGTTCATACAAATGGCGGTGGAGATATTTCCATGTTCATGGAGATGGCCGTGTAGATATTTCCATGTTTATACAGATACCAGTGTAGTTGTTTCCATGTTTATAGAGATACCAGTGTGGATATTTCCATTGATATACAGATAGCTGTGTAGATATTTACATGTTCATACAGATAGCGGTGTAGGTATTTCCATGTTCATACAGATAGCGGTGTAGATATTTCCATGTTCATATAGATAGCGGTGTAGATATTTCCATGTTTATACAGATAGCGGTGCGGATATTTCCATGTTTATTCAGATAGCGGTGCGGATATTTCCATGTTTATACAGATAATTGGGCAGATATTTCCATGTTTATACAGACAGCGGTGTAGATAATTCCATCTTAATACAGATGGCGGTGTAGATATGTCCATGATCGTACAGATGGCGGTGTAGATATTTCCATGTTCATACAGATGGCGGTGTAGATATTTCAAAGTTTATAGAGATAGCGCTGTAGTTATTTCCATATTCCTAGAGAAATCTGTGTAGATATTTCCATGTATATTCAGATAGCTGTGTAGATATTTCCATGTTCATGCAGATTACGGTGTAGATATTTCCATGTTCATCCTGATGCCTGTGTAAAAATATCCATGTTCATACATATGGCGGTGAAGATATTTCCATGCTCATACAGATGGCGGTGTAGGTATTTCCATGTTCATACAAATGGCGGTGTAGATATTTCCATGTTCATAGAGATGGCGGTGTAGATATTTCCAGGTTCATACAAATGGCGGTGTAGGTATTTCCATGTTCATAGAGATGGCGGTGTAGATATTTCCATGTTTATACAGATAGCAGTGTAGTTATTTCCATCTTTATAGAGATACCATTGTGGATATTTCCATTGATATACAGATAGCTGTGTAGATATTTGCATGTTCATACAGATAGCGGTGTAGATATTTCCATGTTCATAAAGATAGCGGTGTAGATATTTCCCTGTTCATACAGATAGTGGTGTAGATATTTCCATGTTAATTCAGATAGCGGTGTAGATATTTCCATGTTCATACAGATAGCGGTGTAGCTATTTCCATGTTCATACAGATAGCAGTGTAGATATTTCCATGTTTAGATAGATAATGGTGTAGATAATTTCAATTTTATACAGAGAGCAGTGTAGATATTTCCAAGTTCATACAGATAGCGGTGTAGATATTTCCACGTTTACAGAGATGGCGGTGTAGATATTTCCATGTTCATACAGATGGCGGTGTAGATATTTCCATGTTCATAGAGATGGCGGTGTAGATATTTCCATGTTCATACAAATGGCGGTGTAGATATTTCCATGTTCATAGAGATGGCGGTGTTGATATTTCCATATTTATAGAGATAGCAGTGTAGTTATTTCCATGTTTATAGAGATAGTAGTGTAGATATTTCCATTGATATACAGATAGCTCTGTAGATAATTGCATGTTAATAGAGATAGTGGTGTAGATATTTCCATGTTCATACAGATAGCGGTGTAGATATTTCCATGTTCACAGATAGCGGTGTAGATATTTCCATGTTCATACAGATAGCGGTGTAGATATTTCCATGTTCATACAGATAGCGGTGTAGATATTTCCATTTTCATACAGTTAGCGGTTTAGATATTTCCATGTTCATACAGATGGCGGTGTAGATATTTACATGTTCATACAGATGGCGGTGTAGTTATTTCCATGTTCATACAGATAGTGGTGTAGATATTTCCATGTTCATACAGATAGCGGTTTAGATATTTCCATGTTCATACAGATGGCGGTGTAGATATTTACATGTTCATACAGATGGCGGTGTAGTTATTTCCATATTCATACAGATAGCGGTGTAGATATTTCCATGTTCATACAGATAGCGGTGTAGATATTTCCATCTTCATACAGATAGCGGTGTAGATATTTCCATGTTGATACCAATAGCGGTGTAGACATTTCCATGTTCATATATTTAGCGGTGTAGATATTTCCATGTTCATAGAGATGGCGAAGATATTTCCATGTTCATGCGGATAGCGGTGTAGATATTTCCATGTTCATACAGATAGCGGTGTAGATATTTCCATGTTAATACAGATAGCGGTGTTGATATTTCCATGTTCATACAGATAGCGGTGTAGATATTTAAATGTTCATACAGTTAGCGGTGTAGATATTTCCATGTTCATACAGATGGCTGTGTAGATATTTACATGTTGATACAGATGGCGGTGTAGATATTTCCATGTTCATACAGATAGCGGTGTAGATATTTCCATGTTCATACAGATAGCAGTGTAGATATTTCCATGTTCATACAGATATCGGTGTAGATATTTCCATGTTCATACCAATAGCGGTGTAGACATTTCCATGTTCATACATTTAGCGGTGTAGATATTTCCATGTTCATACAGATGGCGGTGAAGATATTTACATGTTCATACAGATGGCGGTGTAGATATTTCCATGTTTGTACGGATGGCAGTGTAGATATTTCCATGTTCATAGAGATGGCGGTGTAGATAATTCCATGTTTATGCAGATAGCGGTATAGATATTTCCATGTATATACAGATGGTGGTGTAGACATTTCCATGTTTATAGAGATGGCGGTCTAGATATTTCCATGTTTACAGAGATAGTGGTGTAGTTATTTCCAAGTTTATAGAGACAGCGCTGTAGACATTTCCATGTTTATACAGATAGCGGTGAAGTTATTTCCATGTTTATACAGAGAGCGGTGTAGATATTTCCATGTTTATACAGATAGCAGTGTAGATATTTCCATGTTTAGAGAGATAACGGTGTAGATATTTTCAATTTTATACAGAGAGCAGTGTAGATATTTCCAAGTTCATACAGATAGCGGTGTAGATATTTCCACGTTTACAGAGATGGCGGTGTAGATATTTCCATGTTCATACAAATGGCGGTGTAGATATTTCCATGTTCATAGAGATGGCGGTGTAGATATTTCCATGTTCATACAAATGGTAGTGTAGATATTTCCATGTTCATAGAGATGGCGGTGTTGATATTTCCATATTTATAGAGATAGCAGTGTAGTTATTTCCATGTTTATAGAGATACTAGTGTAGATATTTCCATTGATATACAGATAGCTCTGTAGATATTTGCATGTTCATAGAGATAGCGGTGTAGATATTTCCATGTTCATACAGATAGCGGTGTAGATATTTCCATGTTCATACAGATAGCGGTGTAGATATTTCCATGTTCATACAGATAGCGGTGTAGATATTTCCATGTTCATACAGATAGCGGTGTAGATATTTCCATGTTCATACAGTTAGCGGTTTAGATATTTCTATGTTCATACAGATGGCGGTGGAGATATTTACATGTTCATACAGATGGCGGTGTAGTTATTTCCATGTTCATACAGATAGCGGTGTAGATATTTCCATGTTCATACAGATAGCGGTGTAGATATTTCCAGGTTCATACCAATAGCGGTGTAGACATTTCCATGTTCATATATTTAGCGGTGTAGATATTTCCATGTTCATACAGATGGCGAAGATATTTCCATGTTCATGCAGATAGCGGTGTAGATATTTCCATGTTCATACAGATAGCGGTGTTGATATTTCCATGTTCATACAGATCGCGGTGTAGATATTTCCATGTTCATAGAGATGGCGGTGTAGATATTTCCATATTTATACAGATAGCAGTGTAGTTATTTCCATGTTTATAGAGATAGCAGTGTAGATATTTCCATTGATATACAGATAGCTGTGTAGATATTTGCATGGTCATACAGATAGCGGTGTAGATATTTCCATGTTCGTACAGATAGTGGTGTAGATATTTCCATGTTCATACAGATAGCGGTGTAGATATTTCCATGTTCATACAGTTAGCGGTGTAGATATTTCCATGTTCTTACAGATGGCGGTGTAGATATTTACATGTTCATACAGATGGCGGTATAGATATTTCCATGTTCGTACAGATGGCGTTGTAGATATTTCCATGTTTATAGACATGGCGGTGTACATATTTCCATGTTCATACAGATGGCGGTGTAAATATTTCCATGTTTATAGGGATGGCGGTGTAGAGATTTTCATGTTTACACAGATGGCAGTGTAGATATTTCCATGTTTACACAGATAGCGGTGTGGATATTTCCATGTTTATGCAGATAGCAGTGTAGATATTTCCATGTTTATACAGATAGTTGGGCAGATATTTCCATGTTTATACAGATGGCGGTGTAGATATGTACATCTTTATACAGATGGCGGTGTAGATATGTCCATGTTTGTACAGATGACGGTGTAGATATTTCCATGTTCATACCAATAGCGGTGTAGACATTTTCATGTTCATACATTTAGCGGTGTAGATATTTCCATGTTCATACAGATGGCGCTGAAGATATTTACATGTTCATACAGATGGCGGTTTAGATATTTCCATGTTTGTACGGATGGCAGTGTAGATATTTCCATGTTCATACAGTTGGCGGTGTAGATATTTCCATGTTTATACAGATAGCAGTGTAGTTATTTCCATGTTAATAGAGATAGCGGTGTAGATATTTCCATTGATATACAGATAGCTGTGTAGATATTTGCATGTTCATACAGATAGCGGTTTAGATATTTCCATGTTCATACAGATAGTGGTGTAGCTATTTCCATGTTCATACAGATAGCGGTGTAGATATTTCTATGTTCATACAGAAAACGGTGTAGATATTTCCATGTTCGTACAGACAGCAGTGTAGATATTTCCATGTTCATACAGTTTGCGGTGTAGATATTTCCATGTTCATACAGATGGCGGTGTAGATATTTACATGTTCATACAGATGGCGGTAGAGATATTTCCATGTTCGTACAGATGGCGGTGAACATATTTCCATGTTCATAGAGATGGCAATGTAGATATTTCCATGTTTATGCAGATAGCGGTATAGATATTTCCATGTTTATACAGATGGCGGTGTAGATATTTCCATGTTTATAGAGATGGCGGTCTATATATTTCCATGTTTACAGAGATAGTGGTGTAGTTATTTCCAAGTTTATAGAGACAGCGATGTAGATATTTCCATGTTTATACAGAGAGCGGTGAAGATATTTCCATGTTTATACAGATAGCGGTGTAGATATTTCCATGTTCATACAGATAGCAGTGTAGATATTACCATGTTTATAGAGATAGTGTTGTAGATAATTTCAATTTAATACAGAGAGCAGTGTAGATATTTACAAGTTCATACAGATAGCGGTGTAGATATTTCCACGTTTACAGAGATGGCGGTGTAGATATTTCCATGTTCATACAGAGGACGGTGTAGATATTTCCATGTTTATAGGGATGGCGGTGTAGATATTTTCATGTTTACACAGATGGCGGTGTAGATATTTCCATGTTTACACAGATAGCGGTGTGGATATTTCCATGTTTATGCAGATAGCTGTGTAGATATTTCCGTGTTTATACAGATAGCGGTGCGGATATTTCCATGTTTATTCAGATAGCGGTGCGGTTATTTCCATGTTTATACAGATAGGCAGATATTTCCATGTTTATACTGATAGCGGTGTAGATATTTCCATCTTAATACAGATGGCGGTGTAGATATGTCCATGTTTGTACAGATGGCGGTGTAGATATTTCCATGTTCATACAGATGGCGGTGTAGATATTTCAAAGTTTATAGAGATAGCGCTGTAGTTATTTCCATATTCCTAGAGAAATCTGTGTAGATATTTCCATGTAAATTCAGATAGCTGTGTAGATATTTGCATGTTCATGCAGATAGCGGTGTAGATATTTCCATGTTCATCCAGATGCCGGTGTACATATATCCATGTTCATACAGATGGCGGTGAAGATATTTCCATGTTCATGCAGATGGTGGTGTAGGTATTTCCATGTTCATACAAATGGCGGTGTAGATATTTCCATGTTCATAGAGATGGCTGTGTAGATATTTCCAGGTTCATACAAATGGCGGTGGAGATATTTCCATGTTCATAGAGATGGCCGTGTAGATATTTCCATGTTTATACAGATACCAGTGTACTTGTTTCCATGTTTATAGAGATACCAGTGTGGATATTTCCATTGATATACAGATAGCTGTGTAGATATTTACATGTTCATACAGGTAGCGGTGTAGATATTTCCATGTTCATACAGATAGCGGTGTAGATATTTCCATGTTCATATAGATAGCGGTGTAGATATTTCCATGTTCATACAGTTAGCGGTTTAGATATTTCCATGTTCATACAGATGGCGGTGTAGATATTTCCATGTTCATAGAGATGGCGGTGTAGATATTTCCATGTTTATGCAGATAGCGGTATAGATATTTCCATGTATATACACATGTTGGTGTAGACATTTCCATGTTTATAGAGATGGCGGTCTAGATATTTCCATGTTTACAGAGATAGTGGTGTAGTTATTTCCAAGTTTATAGAGACAGCGTTGTAGATATTTCCATGTTTATACAGATAGCGGTGAAGTTATTTCCATGTTTATACAGATAGCAGTGTAGGTATTTCCATGTTTAGAGAGATAACGGTGTAGATAATTTCAATTTTATACAGAGAGCAGTGTAGATATTTGCAAGTTCATACAGATAGCGGTGTAGATATTTCCACGTTTACAGAGATGGCGGTGTAGATATTTCCATGTTCATACAAATGGCGGTGTAGATATTTCCATGTTCATAGAGATGGCGGTGTAGATATTTCCATGTTCATACAAATGGCAGTGTAGATATTTCCATGTTCATAGAGATGGCGGTGTTGATATTTCCATATTTATAGAGATAGCAGTGAAGTTATTTCCATGTTTATAGAGATAGTAGTGTAGATATTTCCATTGATATACAGATAGCTCTGTAGATATTTGTATGTTCATAGAGATAGCGGTGTAGATATTTCCATGTTCATACAGATAGCGGTGTAGATATTTCCATGTTCATACTGAAAGCGGTGTAGATATTTCCATGTTCATACAGATAGCGGTGTAGATATTTCCATGTTCATACAGATAGCGGTGTAGATATTTCCATGTTCATACAGTTAGCGGTTTAGATATTTCCATGTTCATACAGATGGCGGTGTAGATATTTACATGTTCATACAGATGGCGGTGTAGTTATTTCCATGTTCATACAGATAGCGGTGTAGATATTTCCATGTTCATACAGATAGCGGTGTAGATATTTCCATGTTCATACAGATGGCGAAGATATTTCCATGTTCATAGAGATGGCGGTGTAGATATTTCCATGTTTATGCAGATAGCGGTATAGATATTTCCATGTTTATACAGATGGTGGTGTAGATATTTCCATGTTTATAGAGATGGCGGTCTAGATATTTCCATGTTTACAGAGATAGTGGTGTAGTTATTTCCAAGTTTATAGAGACAGCGTTGTAGATATTTCCATGTTAATACAGACAGCGGTGAATATATTTCCATGTTCATACAGATAGCAGTGTAGATATTTCCATGTTCATACAGATAGCGGTGTAGATATTTCCATGTTCATACAGATAGCGGTGTAGATATTTCCATGTTCATACAGATAGCGGTGTAGGTATTTCCATGTTCATACAGTTAGCGGTTTAGATATTTCCATGTTCATACAGATGGCGATGTAGATATTTAAATGTTCATACAGATGGCGGTGTAGTTATTTCCATGTTCATACAGATAGTGGTGTAGATATTTCCATGTTCATACAGATAGCCGTGTAGATATTTCCATGTTCATACAGATAGCGGTGTAGATATTTCCATGTTCATACCAATAGCGGTGTAGACATTTCCATGTTCATATATTTAGCGGTGTAGATATTTCCATGTTCATACAGATGGCGAAGATATTTCCATGTTCATACAGATAGCGGTGTAGATATTTCAATGTTCATACAGTTAGCGGTGTAGATATTTCCATGATCATACAGATGGAAGTGTAGATATTTCCATGTTCATAGAGATGGCGGTGTAGATATCTCCATATTTATACAGATAGCAGTGTAGTTATTTCCATGTTTATAGAGATAGCAGTGTAGATATTTCCATTGATATACAGACAGCTGTGTAGATATTTGCATGGTCATACAGATAGCGGTGTAGATATTACCATTTTCGTAAAGATAGCGGTGCAGATATTTCCATGTTCATACAGATAGCGGTGTAGATATTTCCATGTTCATACAGATAGCGGTATAGATATTTAAATGTTCATACAGTTAGCGGTGTAGATATTTGCATGTTCATACAGATGGCGGAGTAGATATTTTCTTGTTGATACAGATGACGGTGTAGATATTTCCATGTTCATAAAGATAGTGGTGTAGATATTTCCATGTTCATACAGATAGCGGTGTAGATATTTCCATGTTAATACAGATAGCGGTGTAGATATTTCCATGTTCATACCAATAGCGGTGTAGACATTTCCATGTTCATACATTTAGCGGTGTAGATATTTCCATGTTCATACAGATGGCGGTGAAGATATTTACATGTTCATACAGATGGCGGTTTAGATATTTCCATGTTTGTACGGATGGCAGTGTAGATATTTCCATGTTCATACAGTTTGCGGTGTAGATATTTCCATGTTTATACAGATAGCAGTGTAGTTATTTCCATGTTAATAGAGATAGCGGTGTAGATATTTCCATTGATATACAGATAACTGTGTAGATGTTTGCATGTTCATACAGATAGCGGTGTAGATATTTCCATGTTCATACAGTTAGCGGTTTAGATATTTCCATGTTCATACAGATGGCGGTGTAGATATTTACATGTTCATACAAATGGCGGTGTAGTTATTTCCATGTTCATACAGATAGCGGTGTAGATATTTCCATGTTCATACAGATAGCGGTGTAGATATTTCCATGTTCATACAGATAGCGGTGTAGATATTTCCATGTTAATACCAATAGCGGTGTAGACATTTCCATGTTCATATATTTAGCGGTGTAGATATTTCCATGTTCATAGAGATGGCGAAGATATTTCCATGTTCATACAGATAGCGGTGTAGATATTTCCATGTTCATACAGTTAGCGGTGTAGATATTTCCATGTTCATACAGATGGAAGTGTAGATATTTCCATTTTCATAGAGATGGCGGTGTAGATATCTCCATATTTATACAGATAGCAGTGTAGTTATTTCCATGTTTATAGAGATAGCAGTGTAGATATTTCCATTGATATACAGACAGCTGTGTAGATATTTTCATGGTCATACAGATAGCGGTGTAGATATTTCCATGTTCGTAAAGATAGCGGTGCAGATATTTCCATGTTCATACAGATAGCGGTGTAGATATTTCCATGTTCATACAGATAGCGGTATAGATATTTAAATGTTCATACAGTTAGCGGTGTAGATATTTGCATGTTCATACAGATGGCGGAGTAGATATTTTCTTGTTGATACAGATGGCGGTGTAGATATTTCCATGTTCATAGAGATAGTGGTGTAGATATTTCCATGTTCATACAGATAGCGGTGTAGATATTTCCATGTTCATACAGATAGCGGTGTAGATATTTCCATGTTCATACCAATAGCGGTGTAGACATTTCCATGTTCATACATTTAGCGGTGTAGATATTTCCATGTTCATACAGATGGCGGTGAAGATATTTACATGTTCATACAGATGGCGGTGTAGATATTTCCATGTTTGTACGGATGGCACTGTAGATATTTCCATGTTCATACAGTTGGCGGTGTAGATATTTCCATGTTTATACAGATAGCAGTGTAGTTATTTCCATGTTAATAGAGATAGCGGTGTAGATATTTCCATTGATATACAGATAACTGTGTAGATGTTTGCATGTTCATACAGATAGCGGTGTAGATATTTCCATGTTCGTACAGATAGCGGTGTAGCTATTTCCATGTTCATACAGATAGCAGTGTAGATATTTCTATGTTCATACAGATAACGGTGTAGATATTTCCATGTTCATACAGACAGCTGTGTAGATATTTCCATGTTCATACAGATGGAAGTGTAGATATTTCCATTTTCATAGAGATGGCGGTGTAGATATCTCCATATTTATACAGATAGCAGTGTAGTTATTTCCATGTTTATAGAGATAGCAGTGTAGATATTTCCATTGATATACAGACAGCTGTGTAGATATTTTCATGGTCATACAGATAGCGGTGTAGA
This sequence comes from Gorilla gorilla gorilla, assembly GCF_029281585.2. Lineage (NCBI taxonomy): Eukaryota > Metazoa > Chordata > Mammalia > Primates > Hominidae > Gorilla > Gorilla gorilla. Next base: position 12,993,791 of record NC_073235.2, on the reverse strand, counting down.
TATTTCCATGTTCGTAAAGATAGCGGTGCAGATATTTCCATGTTCATACAGATAGCGGTGTAGATATTTCCATGTTCATACAGATAGCGGTATAGATATTTAAATGTTCATACAGTTAGCGGTGTAGATATTTGCATGTTCATACAGATGGCGGAGTAGATATTTTCTTGTTGATACAGATGGCGGTGTAGATATTTCCATGTTCATAGAGATAGTGGTGTAGATATTTCCATGTTCATACAGATAGCGGTGTAGATATTTCCATGTTCATACAGATAGCGGTGTAGATATTTCCATGTTCATACCAATAGCGGTGTAGACATTTCCATGTTCATACATTTAGCGGTGTAGATATTTCCATGTTCATACAGATGGCGGTGAAGATATTTACATGTTCATACAGATGGCGGTGTAGATATTTCCATGTTTGTACGGATGGCACTGTAGATATTTCCATGTTCATACAGTTGGCGGTGTAGATATTTCCATGTTTATACAGATAGCAGTGTAGTTATTTCCATGTTAATAGAGATAGCGGTGTAGATATTTCCATTGATATACAGATAACTGTGTAGATGTTTGCATGTTCATACAGATAGCGGTGTAGATATTTCCATGTTCGTACAGATAGCGGTGTAGCTATTTCCATGTTCATACAGATAGCGGTGTAGATATTTCTATGTTCATACAGATAACGGTGTAGATATTTCCATGTTCATACAGACAGCTGTGTAGATTTTTCCATGTTCATACAGATAGCGGTGTAGATATTTCCATGTTCATACAGATAGCGGTGTAGATATTTCCATGTTCATACAGATAACGGTGTAGATATTTCCATGTTCATACAGATAGCGGTGTAGATATTTCAATGTTCATACAGTTAGCGGTGTAGACATTTCCATGTTCATACAGATGGCGGTGTAGATATTTACATGTTCATACAGATGGCGGTATAGATATTTCCATGTTCATACAGATGGCGTTGTAGATATTTCCATGTTTATAGACATGGCGGTGTAGATATTTCCATGTTCATACAGATGGCGGTGTAAATATTTCCATGTTTATAGGGATGGCGGTGTAGATATTTTCATGTTTACACAGATGGCGGTGTAGATATTTCCATGTTTACACAGATAGCAGTGCAGACATTTCCATGTTTACACAGAGAGCAGTGTGGATATTTCCATGTTTATGCAGATAGCAGTGTAGATAAATCCATGTTTATACAGATAGCGGTGCGGATATTTCCATGTTTATACAGATAGTTGGGCTGATATTTCCATGTTTATACAGATAGCGGTGTTGATATGTCCATCTTAATACAGATGGCGGTGTAGATATGTCCATGTTTGTACAGATGGCGGTGTAGATATTTCCATGTTCATAGAGATAGCGGTGTAGATATTTCCATGTTCATACCAATAGCGGTGTAGACATTTCCATGTTCATACATTTAGCGGTGTAGGTATTTCCATATTCACACAGATGGCGGTGAAGATATTTACATGTTCATACAGATGGCGGTGTAGATATTTCCATGTTTGTACGGATGGCAGTGTAGATATTTCCATGTTCACACAGGTGGCGGTGTAGATATTTCCATGTTTATACAGATAGCAGTGTAGTTATTTCCATGTGAATAGAGATAGCGGTTTAGATATTTCCATTGATATACAGATAGCTGTGTGGATATTTGCATGTTCATACAGATAGCGGTGTAGATATTTCCATGTTCGTACAGATAGCGGTGTAGCTATTTCCATGTTCATACAGATAGCGGTGTAGGAATTTCTATGTTCATACAGATAACGGTGTAGATATTTCCATGTTCATACAGTTAGCGGTGTAGGTATTTCCGTCTTCATACAGATGGCGGTGTAGATATTTACATGTTCATACAGATGGCGGTATAGATATTTCAATGTTCGTACAGATGGCCGTGTAGATAATTCCATGTTCATAGAGATGGCGGTGTAGATATTTCCATGTTTATGCAGATATCGGTATAGATATTTCCATGTTTATACAGAAGGTGGTGTAGATATTTCCATGTTTATAGAGATGGCGGTCTAGATATTTCCATGTTTACAGAGATAGTGGTTTAGTTATTTCCAAGTTTATAGAGACAGCGGTGTAGATATTTCCATGTTTATACAGATAGCGGTGAAGTTATTTCCATGTTTATACAGATAGCGGTGTAGATATTTCCATGTTTATAGAGATTGCGGTGTAGATATCTCCATATTTATACAGATAGCAGGGTAGTTATTTCCATGTTTATAGAGATAGCAGTGTAGATATTTCCATTGATATACAGACAGCTGTGTAGATATTTGCATGGTCATACAGATAGCGGTGTAGATATTACCATGTTCGTAAAGATAGCGGTGCAGATATTTCCATGTTCATACAGATAGCGGTGTAGATATTTCCATCTTCATACAGATAGCGGTGTAGATATTTAAATGTTCATACAGTTAGCGGTGTAGATATTTGCATGTTCATACAGATGGCGGTTTAGATGTTTTCTTGTTGATACAGATGGCGGTGTAGATATTTCCATGTTCATACAGATAGAGGTGTAGATATTTCCATGTTCACAGATAGCGGTGTAGATATTTCCATGTTCATACAGATAGCGGTGTTGATATTTCCATGTTCATACCAATAGCGGTGTAGACATTTCCATGTTCATACATTTAGCGGTGTAGGTATTTCCATGTTCATACAGATGGCGGTGAAGATATTTACATGTTCATACAGATGGCGCTGTAGATATTTCCATGTTTGTACGGATGGCAGTGTAGATATTTCCATGTTCATACAGGTGGCGGTGTAGATATTTCCATGTTTATACAGATAGCAGTGCAGTTATTTCCATCTTAATAGAGATAGCGGTGTAGATATTTCCATTGATATACAGATAACTGTGTAGATGTTTGCATGTTCATACAGATAGCGGTGTAGATATTTCCATGTTCGTACAGATAGCGGTGTAGCTATTTCCATGTTCGTACAGATAGCGGTGTAGATATTTCTATGTTCATACAGATAACGGTGTAGATATTTCCATGTTCATACAGACAGCGGTGTAGATATTTCCATGTTCATACAGTTAGCGGTGTAGATATTTCCATGTTCATACAGATGGCGGTGTAGATATTTCCATGTTCATACAGATGGCGGTATAGATATTTCCATGTTCTTACAGATGGCGGTGTAGATATTTCCATGTTCATAGAGATGGCGGTGTAGATATTTCCATGTTTATGCAGATAGCGGTATAGATATTTCCATGTTTATACAGATGGTGGTGTAGATATTTCCATGTTTATAGAGATGGCGGTCTAGAAATTTCCATGTTTACAGAGATAGTGGTTTAGTTATTTCCAAGTTTAAAGAGACAGCGTTGTAGATATTTCCATGTTTATACAGATAGCGGTGAAGATATTTCCATGTTTATACAGATAGCAGTGTCGATATTTCCATGTTTATACAGATAGCGGTGAAGATATTTCCATGTTTATACAGATAGCGGTGTAGATATTTCCATGTTTATACAGATAGCAGTGTAGATATTTCCATGTTTATAGAGATAATGGTGTAGATAATTTCAATTTTATACAGAGAGCAGTGTAGATATTTCCAAGTTCACACAGATAGCGGTGTAGATATTTCCACGTTTATAGAGATGGCGGTGCAGATATTTCCATGTTTATAGGGATGGCGGTGTAGATATTTTCAGGTTTAAACAGATGGCAGTGTAGATATTTCCATGTTTAAACAGATAGCGGTGTAGACATTTCCATGTTTACACAGATAGCGGTGTGGATATTTCCATGTTTATGCAGATAGCAGAGTAGATATTTCCATGTTTATACAGATAGCTGTGCGGTTATTTCCTTGTTTATACAGATAGTTGGGCAGATATTTCCATGTTTATACAGATAGCGGTGTAGATATTTCCATCTTAATACAGATGGCGGTGTAGATATGTCCATGTTTGTACAGATGGCAGTGTAGATATATCCATGTTCATACAGATGGCGGTATAGATATTTCAAAGGTTATAGAGATAGCGCTGTAGTTATTTCCATATTTATAGAGAAACCTGTGTAGATATTTCCATGTATATTCAGATAGCTGTGTAGATATTTCCATGTTCATTCAGATAGCGGTGTAGATATTTCCATGTTCATCCATATGCCGGTGTACATATATGCATGTTCATACAGATGGCGGTGAAGATATTTCCATGTTCATACAGATGGTCGTGTAGGTATTTCCATGTTCAAAGAGATGGCGGTGTAGATATTTCCAAGTTCATACAAATGGCGGTGTAGATATTTCCATGTTCATACAGTTAGCGGTTTAGATATTTCCATGTTCATACAGATGGCGGTGTAGATATTTCCATGTTCATACCAATAGCGGTGTAGACATTTCCATGTTCATATATTTAGCGGTGTAGATATTACCATGTTCATACAGATGGCGAAGATATTTCCATGTTCATACAGATACCGGTGTAGATATTTCCATGTTCATACAGTTAGCGGTGTAGATATTTCCATGTTCATACAGATGGCAGTGTAGATATTTCCATGTTCATAGAGATTGCGGTGTAGATATCTCCATATTTATACAGATAGCAGTGTAGTTATTTCCATGTTTATAGAGATAGCAGTGTAGATGTTTCCATTGATATACAGACAGCTGTGTAGATATTTGCATGGTCATACAGATAGCGGTGTAGATAATACCATGTTCATACAGTTAGCGGTGTAGATATTTGCATGTTCATACAGATGGCGGTTTAGATATTTTCTTCTTGATACAGATGGCGGTGTAGATATTTCCATGTTCATACAGATAGTGGTGTAGATATTTCCATGTTCATACAGATAGCGGTGTAGATATTTCCATGTTCATACAGATAGCGGTGTAGATATTTCCATTTTCATACCAATAGCGGTGTAGACATTTCCATGTTCATGCATTTAGCGGTGTAGGTATTTCCATGTTCATACAGATGGCGGTGAAGATATTTACATGTTCATACAGATGGCGGTGTAGATATTTCCATGTTTGTACGCATGGCAGTGTAGATATTTCCATGTTCATACAGGTGGCGGTGTAGATATTTCCATGTTTATACAGATAGCAGTGTAGTTATTTCCATCTTAATAGAGATAGCGGTGTAGATATTTCCATTGATATACAGATAACTGTGTAGATGTTTGCATGTTCATACAGATAGCGGTGTAGATATTTCCATGTTCATACAGATGGCGGTGTAGATATTTCAAAGGTTATAGAGATAGCGCTGTAGTTATTTCCATATTTATAGAGAAATCTGTGTAGATATTTCCATGTATATTCAGATAGCTGTGTACATATTTCCATGTTCATGCAGATAGCGGTGTAGATATTTCCATGTTCATCCATATGCCGGTGTACATATATGCATGTTCATACAGATGGCGGTGAAGATATTTCCATGTTCATACAGATGGTGGTGTAGGTATTTCCATGTTCATAGAGATGGCGGTGTAGATATTTCCAGGTTCATACAAATGGCGGTGTAGATATTTCCATGTTCATAGAGATGGCGGTGTTGATATTTCCATATTTGTAGAGATAGCAGTGTAGTTATTTCCATGTTTATAGAGATAGTAGTGTAGATATTTCCATTGATATACAGATAGCTCTGTAGATATTTGCATGTTCATAGAGATAGCGGTGTAGATATTTCCATGTTCATACAGATAGTGGTGTAGATATTTCCATTTTCATACAGATAGCGGTGTAGATATTTCCATGTTCATACAGAAAGCGGTGTAGATATTTCCATGTTCATACAGATAGCGGTGTAGATATTTCCATGTTCATACAGTTAGCGGCTTAGATATTTCCATGTTCATGCAGATGGCGGTGTAGATATTTCCATGTTAATACAGATGGCGGTGTAGTTATTTCCAGGTTCATACAGTTAGCGGTGTAGATATTTCCATGTTCATACATATAGCGGTGTAGATATTTCCATGTTCATACAGATAGCGGTGTAGATATTTCCATGTTCATACCAATAGCGGTGTAGACATTTCCATGTTCATATATTTAGCGGTGTAGATATTTCCATGTTCATACAGATGGCGAAGATATTTCCATGTTCATACAGATAGCGGTGTAGATATTTCCATGTTCATACTGTTAGCGGTGTAGATATTTCCATGTTCATTCAGATGGCGGTGTAGATATTTCCATGTTCATAGAGATGGCAGTGTAGATATCTCCATATTTATACAGATAGCATTGTATTTATTTCCATGTTTATAGAGGTAGCAGTGTAGATATTTCCATTGATATACAGACAGCTGTGTAGATATTTGCATGGTCATACAGATAGCGGTGTAGATATTTCCATGTTCGTACAGATAGCGGTGTAGATATTCCCTTGTTCATAGAGATAGCGGTGTAGATATTTCCACGTTCATACAGATAACGATGTAGATATTTCCATGTTCATACAGATAGCGGTGTAGATATTTCCATGTTCATACAATGAGCGGTGTAGATATTTCCATGTTCATACAGATGGCGGTGTAGATATTTACATGTTCATACAGATGGCGGTATAGATATTTCCATGTTCGTACAGATGGCGTTGTAGATATTTCCATGTTCTTAGAGATGGCGGTGTAGATATCTCCATGTTTATGCAGATAGCGGTATAGATATTTCCATGTTTATAGAGATGGTGGTGTAGATATTTCCATGTTCATACAAATGGCGGTGTAGATATTTCCATGTTCATTGAGATGGCGGTGTAGATATTTCCATGTTCATACAAATGGCGGTGTAGATATTTCCATGTTCATAGAGATGGCAGTGTAGATATTTCCATATTTATACAGATAGCAGTGTAGTTATTTCCATGTTTATAGGGATAGCAGTGTAGATATTTTCATTGATATACAGATAGCTGTGTAGATATTTGCATGTTCATACAGATAGCGGTCTAGATATTTCCATGTTCATACAGATAGCGGTGTAGATATTTCCATGTTCATACAATGAGCGGTGCAGATATTTCCATGTTCATACAGATGGCGGTGTAGATATTTACATGTTCATACAGATGGCGGTATAGATATTTCCAAGTTCGTACAGATGGCGTTGTAGATATTTCCATGTTCTTAGAGATGGCGGTGTAGATATCTCCATGTTTATGCAGATAGCGGTATAGATATTTCCATGTTTATAGAGATGGTGGTGTAGATATTTCCATGTTCATACAAATGGCGGTGTAGATATTTCCATGTTCATTGAGATGGCGGTGTAGATATTTCCATGTTCATACAAATGGCGGTGTAGATATTTCCATGTTCATAGAAATGGCAGTGTAGATATTTCCATATTTATACAGATAGCAGTGTAGTTATTTCCATGTTTATAGGGATAGCAGTGTAGATATTTTCATTGATATACAGATAGCTGTGTAGATATTTGCATGTTCATACAGATAGCGGTCTAGATATTTCCATGTTCATACAGATAGCGGTGTAGATATTTCCATGTTCATACAGATAGCGGTGTAGATATTTCCATGTTCATACTGATAGCGGTGTAGATATTTCCATGTTCATACAGATAGCAGTGTAGATATTTCCATGTTCCTACAGTTAGCGGTGTAGATATTTCCATGTTCACACAGATGGCGGTGTAGATATTTACCTGTTCATACAGATGGCAGTGTAGATATTTCCATGTTCATACAGATGGCGGTGTAGATATTTCCATGTTCGTACGGATGGCAGTGTAGATATTTCCATGTTCATACAGGTGGCTTTGTAGATATTTCCATGTTTACACAGATAGCAGTGTAGTTATTTCGATGTTTATAGAGACAGCTGTGAAGATATTTCCATTGATATACAGATAGCTGTGCAGATATTTGCATGTTTATACAGATAGTGGTGTAGATATTTTCCATGTTCGTACACATAGCGGTGTAGATATTTCCATGTTCATACAGATAGCGGTGTAGATATTTCCATGTTCATACAGATAACGGTGTAGATATTTCCATGTTCATACAGATAGCAGTGTAGATATTTCCATGTTCATACAGTTAGCGGTGTAGATATTTCCATGTTCATACAGATGGCGGTGTAGATATTTACATGTTCATACAGATGGCGGTATAGATACTTCCATGTTCATACAGATGGCGTTGTAGATATTTCCATGTTCATAGAGATGGCGGTGTAGATATTTCCATGTTTTTGCAGTTAGCGGTATAGATATTTCCATGTTTATACAGATGGTGGTGTAGATATTTGCATGTTTATAGAGATGGCGGTCTAGATATTTCCATGTTTACAGAGATAGTTGTGTAGTTATTTCCAAGTATATAGAGACAGCGTTGTAGATATCTCCATGTTTATACAGATAGCGGTGAAGATATTTCCATGTTTATACAGATAGCAGTGTAGATATTTTCATGTTTATAGAGATAGTGTTGTAGATAATTTCAATTTCATACAGAGAGCAGTGTAGATATTTCCAAGTTCATACAGATAGCAGTGTAGATATTTCCACATTTACAGAGATGGCGGTGTAGATATTTCCATGTTCATACAGAGGACGGTGTAGATATTTCCATGTTTATAGGGATGGCGGTGTAGATATTTTCATGTTTACACCTATGGCGGTGTAGATATTTCCATGTTTACACAGATAGCGGTGTAGACATTTCCATGTTTACACAGATAGCGGTGTGGATATTTCCATGTTTATGCAGATAGCAGTGTAGATATTTCCATGTTCATACAGATAGTGGTGCGGATATTTCCATGTTTATTCAGATAGCGGTGCAGATATTTCCATGTTTATACAGATAGCTGTGTAGATATTTCCATCTTAATACAGATGGCGGTGTAGATATGTCCATGATCGTACAGATGGCGGTGTAGATATTTCCATGTTCATACAGATTGCGGTGTAGATATTTCGAAGTTTATAGAGATAGCGCTGTAGTTATTTCCATATTTATAGAGAAATCTGTGTAGATATTTCCATGTATATTCAGATAGCTGTGTAGATATTTCCATGTTCATGCAGATTACGGTGTAGATATTTCCATGTTCATCCTGATGCCGGTGTAAAAATATCCATGTTCATACAAATGGCGGTGAAGATATTTCCATGCTCATACAGATGGCGGTGTAGGTATTTCCATGTTCATACAAATTGCCGTGTAGATATTTCCATGTTCATGGAGATGGCGGTGTAGATATTTCCAGGTTCATACAAATGGCGGTGTAGGTATTTCCATGTTCATAGAGATGGCGGTGTAGATATTTCCATGTTTATACAGATAGCAGTGTAGTTATTTCCATCTTTATAGAGATACCATTCTGGATATTTCCATTGATATACAGATAGCTGTGTAGATATTTGCATGTTCATACAGATAGCGGTGTAGATATTTCCATGTTCATACAGATAGCGGTGTAGATATTTCCCTGTTCATATAGATAGTGGTGAAGATATTTCCATGTTAATTCAGATAGCGGTGTAGATATTTCCATGTTCATACAGATAGCGGTGTAGCTATTTCCATGTTCATACAGATAGCAGTGTAGATATTTCCATGTTTAGAGAGATAATGGTGTAGATAATTTCAATTTTATACAGAGAGCAGTGTAGATATTTCCAAGTTCATACAGATAGCGGTGTAGATATTTCCACGTTTACAGAGATGGCGGTGTAGATATTTCCATGTTCATACAGATGGCGGTGTAGATATTTCCATGTTCATAGAGATGGCGGTGTAGATATTTCCATGTTCATACAAATGGCAGTGTAGATATTTCCATGTTCATAGAGATGGCGGTGTTGATATTTCCATATTTATAGAGATAGCAGTGTAGTTATTTCCATGTTTATAGAGATAGTAGTGTAGATATTTCCATTGATATACAGATAGGTCTGTAAATATTTGCATGTTAATAGAGATAGCGGTGTATATATTTCCATGTTCATACAGATAGCGGTATAGATATTTCCATGTTCACAGATAGCAGTGTAGATATTTCCATGTTCATACAGATAGCGGTGTAGATATTTCCATGTTCATACAGATAGCGGTGTAGATATTTCCGTTTTCATACAGTTAGCGGTTTAGATATTTCCATGTTCATACAGATGGCGGTGTAGATATTTACATGTTCATACAGATGGCGGTGTAGTTATTTCCATGTTCATACAGATAGCGGTGTAAATATTTCCATGTTCATACAGATAGCGGTGTAGATATTTCCATGCTCATACAGATAGCGGTGTAGATATTTCCATGTTCATACCAATAGCGGTGTAGACATTTCCATGTTCATATATTTAGCGGTGTAGATATTTCCATGTTCATAGAGATGGCGAAGATATTTCCATGTTCATGCGGATAGCGGTGTAGATATTTCCATGTTCATACAGATAGCAGTGTAGATATTTCCATGTTAATACAGATAGCGGTGTTGATATTTCCATGTTCATACCAATAGCGGTGTAGACATTTCCATGTTCATACATTTAGCGGTGTAGATATTTCCATGGTCATACAGATGGCGGTGAAGATATTTACATGTTCATACAGATGGCGGTGTAGATATTTCCATGTTTCTACGGATGGCAGTGTAGATATTTTCATGTTCATAGAGATGGCGGTGTAGATATTTCCATGTTTATGCAGATAGCGGTATAGATATTTCCATGTATATACAGATGGTGGTGTAGACATTTCCATGTTTATAGAGATGGCGGTCTAGATATTTCCATGTTTACAGAGATAGTGGTGTAGTAATTTCCAAGTTTATAGAGACAGCGTTGTAGATATTTCCATGTTTATACAGATAGCGGTGAAGTTATTTCCATGTTTATACAGATAGCGGTGTAGATATTTCCATGTTTATACAGATAGCAGTGTAGATATTTCCATGTTTAGAGAGATAACGGTGTAGATAATTTCAATTTTATACAGAGAGCAGTGTAGATATTTCCAAGTTCATACAGAAAGCGGTGTAGATATTTCCACGTTTACAGAAATGGCAGTGTAGATATTTCCATGTTCATACAGATGGCGAAGATATTTCCATGTTCATACAGATACCGGTGTAGATATTTCCATGTTCATACAGTTAGCGGTGTAGATATTTCCATGTTCATACAGATGGCAGTGTAGATATTTCCATGTTCATAGAGATTGCGGTGTAGATATCTCCATATTTATACAGATAGCAGTGTAGTTATTTCCATGTTTATAGAGATAGCAGTGTAGATATTTCCATTGATATACAGACAGCTGTGTAGATATTTGCATGGTCATACAGATAGCGGTGTAGATATTACCATGTTCGTAAAGATAGCGGTGCAGATATTTCCATGTTCATACAGATAGCGGTGTAGATATTTCCATGTTCATACAGATAGCGGTGTAGATATTTAAATGTTCATACAGTTAGCGGTGTAGATATTTGCATGTTCATACAGATGGCGGTTTAGATGTTTTCTTGTTGATACAGATGGCGGTGTAGATATTTCCATGTTCATACAGATAGTGGTGTAGATATTTCCATGTTCATACAGATAGCGGTGTAGATATTTCCATGTTCATACAGATAGCGGTGTAGATATTTCCATGTTCATACCAATAGCGGTGTAGACATTTCCATGTTCATATATTTAGCGGTGTAGATATTTCCATGTTCATACAGATGGCGAAGATATTTCCATGTTCATACAGATAGCGGTGTAGATATTTCCATGTTCATACTGTTAGCGGTGTAGATATTTCCATGTTCATTCAGATGGCGGTGTAGATATTTCCATGTTCATAGAGATGGCAGTGTAGATATCTCCATATTTATACAGATAGCATTGTATTTATTTCCATGTTTATAGAGGTAGCAGTGTAGATATTTCCATTGATATACAGACAGCTGTGTAGATATTTGCATGGTCATACAGATAGCGGTGTAGATATTTCCATGTTCGTACAGATAGCGGTGTAGATATTCCCTTGTTCATAGAGATAGCGGTGTAGATATTTCCACGTTCATACAGATAACGATGTAGATATTTCCATGTTCATACAGATAGCGGTGTAGATATTTCCATGTTCATACAATGAGCGGTGTAGATATTTCCATGTTCATACAGATGGCGGTGTAGATATTTACATGTTCATACAGATGGCGGTATAGATATTTCCATGTTCGTACAGATGGCGTTGTAGATATTTCCATGTTCTTAGAGATGGCGGTGTAGATATCTCCATGTTTATGCAGATAGCGGTATAGATATTTCCATGTTTATAGAGATGGTGGTGTAGATATTTCCATGTTCATACAAATGGCGGTGTAGATATTTCCATGTTCATTGAGATGGCGGTGTAGATATTTCCATGTTCATACAAATGGCGGTGTAGATATTTCCATGTTCATAGAGATGGCAGTGTAGATATTTCCATATTTATACAGATAGCAGTGTAGTTATTTCCATGTTTATAGGGATAGCAGTGTAGATATTTTCATTGATATACAGATAGCTGTGTAGATATTTGCATGTTCATACAGATAGCGGTCTAGATATTTCCATGTTCATACAGATAGCGGTGTAGATATTTCCATGTTCATACAATGAGCGGTGCAGATATTTCCATGTTCATACAGATGGCGGTGTAGATATTTACATGTTCATACAGATGGCGGTATAGATATTTCCAAGTTCGTACAGATGGCGTTGTAGATATTTCCATGTTCTTAGAGATGGCGGTGTAGATATCTCCATGTTTATGCAGATAGCGGTATAGATATTTCCATGTTTATAGAGATGGTGGTGTAGATATTTCCATGTTCATACAAATGGCGGTGTAGATATTTCCATGTTCATTGAGATGGCGGTGTAGATATTTCCATGTTCATACAAATGGCGGTGTAGATATTTCCATGTTCATAGAAATGGCAGTGTAGATATTTCCATATTTATACAGATAGCAGTGTAGTTATTTCCATGTTTATAGGGATAGCAGTGTAGATATTTTCATTGATATACAGATAGCTGTGTAGATATTTGCATGTTCATACAGATAGCGGTCTAGATATTTCCATGTTCATACAGATAGCGGTGTAGATATTTCCATGTTCATACAGATAGCGGTGTAGATATTTCCATGTTCATACTGATAGCGGTGTAGATATTTCCATGTTCATACAGATAGCAGTGTAGATATTTCCATGTTCCTACAGTTAGCGGTGTAGATATTTCCATGTTCACACAGATGGCGGTGTAGATATTTACCTGTTCATACAGATGGCAGTGTAGATATTTCCATGTTCATACAGATGGCGGTGTAGATATTTCCATGTTCGTACGGATGGCAGTGTAGATATTTCCATGTTCATACAGGTGGCTTTGTAGATATTTCCATGTTTACACAGATAGCAGTGTAGTTATTTCGATGTTTATAGAGACAGCTGTGAAGATATTTCCATTGATATACAGATAGCTGTGCAGATATTTGCATGTTTATACAGATAGTGGTGTAGATATTTTCCATGTTCGTACACATAGCGGTGTAGATATTTCCATGTTCATACAGATAGCGGTGTAGATATTTCCATGTTCATACAGATAACGGTGTAGATATTTCCATGTTCATACAGATAGCAGTGTAGATATTTCCATGTTCATACAGTTAGCGGTGTAGATATTTCCATGTTCATACAGATGGCGGTGTAGATATTTACATGTTCATACAGATGGCGGTATAGATACTTCCATGTTCATACAGATGGCGTTGTAGATATTTCCATGTTCATAGAGATGGCGGTGTAGATATTTCCATGTTTTTGCAGTTAGCGGTATAGATATTTCCATGTTTATACAGATGGTGGTGTAGATATTTGCATGTTTATAGAGATGGCGGTCTAGATATTTCCATGTTTACAGAGATAGTTGTGTAGTTATTTCCAAGTATATAGAGACAGCGTTGTAGATATCTCCATGTTTATACAGATAGCGGTGAAGATATTTCCATGTTTATACAGATAGCAGTGTAGATATTTTCATGTTTATAGAGATAGTGTTGTAGATAATTTCAATTTCATACAGAGAGCAGTGTAGATATTTCCAAGTTCATACAGATAGCAGTGTAGATATTTCCACATTTACAGAGATGGCGGTGTAGATATTTCCATGTTCATACAGAGGACGGTGTAGATATTTCCATGTTTATAGGGATGGCGGTGTAGATATTTTCATGTTTACACCTATGGCGGTGTAGATATTTCCATGTTTACACAGATAGCGGTGTAGACATTTCCATGTTTACACAGATAGCGGTGTGGATATTTCCATGTTTATGCAGATAGCAGTGTAGATATTTCCATGTTCATACAGATAGTGGTGCGGATATTTCCATGTTTATTCAGATAGCGGTGCAGATATTTCCATGTTTATACAGATAGCTGTGTAGATATTTCCATCTTAATACAGATGGCGGTGTAGATATGTCCATGATCGTACAGATGGCGGTGTAGATATTTCCATGTTCATACAGATTGCGGTGTAGATATTTCGAAGTTTATAGAGATAGCGCTGTAGTTATTTCCATATTTATAGAGAAATCTGTGTAGATATTTCCATGTATATTCAGATAGCTGTGTAGATATTTCCATGTTCATGCAGATTACGGTGTAGATATTTCCATGTTCATCCTGATGCCGGTGTAAAAATATCCATGTTCATACAAATGGCGGTGAAGATATTTCCATGCTCATACAGATGGCGGTGTAGGTATTTCCATGTTCATACAAATTGCCGTGTAGATATTTCCATGTTCATGGAGATGGCGGTGTAGATATTTCCAGGTTCATACAAATGGCGGTGTAGGTATTTCCATGTTCATAGAGATGGCGGTGTAGATATTTCCATGTTTATACAGATAGCAGTGTAGTTATTTCCATCTTTATAGAGATACCATTCTGGATATTTCCATTGATATACAGATAGCTGTGTAGATATTTGCATGTTCATACAGATAGCGGTGTAGATATTTCCATGTTCATACAGATAGCGGTGTAGATATTTCCCTGTTCATATAGATAGTGGTGAAGATATTTCCATGTTAATTCAGATAGCGGTGTAGATATTTCCATGTTCATACAGATAGCGGTGTAGCTATTTCCATGTTCATACAGATAGCAGTGTAGATATTTCCATGTTTAGAGAGATAATGGTGTAGATAATTTCAATTTTATACAGAGAGCAGTGTAGATATTTCCAAGTTCATACAGATAGCGGTGTAGATATTTCCACGTTTACAGAGATGGCGGTGTAGATATTTCCATGTTCATACAGATGGCGGTGTAGATATTTCCATGTTCATAGAGATGGCGGTGTAGATATTTCCATGTTCATACAAATGGCAGTGTAGATATTTCCATGTTCATAGAGATGGCGGTGTTGATATTTCCATATTTATAGAGATAGCAGTGTAGTTATTTCCATGTTTATAGAGATAGTAGTGTAGATATTTCCATTGATATACAGATAGGTCTGTAAATATTTGCATGTTAATAGAGATAGCGGTGTATATATTTCCATGTTCATACAGATAGCGGTATAGATATTTCCATGTTCACAGATAGCAGTGTAGATATTTCCATGTTCATACAGATAGCGGTGTAGATATTTCCATGTTCATACAGATAGCGGTGTAGATATTTCCGTTTTCATACAGTTAGCGGTTTAGATATTTCCATGTTCATACAGATGGCGGTGTAGATATTTACATGTTCATACAGATGGCGGTGTAGTTATTTCCATGTTCATACAGATAGCGGTGTAAATATTT
Source organism: Gorilla gorilla gorilla (assembly GCF_029281585.2). Classification (NCBI taxonomy): domain Eukaryota; kingdom Metazoa; phylum Chordata; class Mammalia; order Primates; family Hominidae; genus Gorilla; species Gorilla gorilla. The sequence goes on along the minus strand of NC_073235.2, from coordinate 12,977,869 downwards.
CCATGTTCATACAGATAGCGGTGTAGATATTTCCATGCTCATACAGATAGCGGTGTAGATATTTCCATGTTCATACCAATAGCGGTGTAGACATTTCCATGTTCATATATTTAGCGGTGTAGATATTTCCATGTTCATAGAGATGGCGAAGATATTTCCATGTTCATGCGGATAGCGGTGTAGATATTTCCATGTTCATACAGATAGCAGTGTAGATATTTCCATGTTAATACAGATAGCGGTGTTGATATTTCCATGTTCATACCAATAGCGGTGTAGACATTTCCATGTTCATACATTTAGCGGTGTAGATATTTCCATGGTCATACAGATGGCGGTGAAGATATTTACATGTTCATACAGATGGCGGTGTAGATATTTCCATGTTTCTACGGATGGCAGTGTAGATATTTTCATGTTCATAGAGATGGCGGTGTAGATATTTCCATGTTTATGCAGATAGCGGTATAGATATTTCCATGTATATACAGATGGTGGTGTAGACATTTCCATGTTTATAGAGATGGCGGTCTAGATATTTCCATGTTTACAGAGATAGTGGTGTAGTAATTTCCAAGTTTATAGAGACAGCGTTGTAGATATTTCCATGTTTATACAGATAGCGGTGAAGTTATTTCCATGTTTATACAGATAGCGGTGTAGATATTTCCATGTTTATACAGATAGCAGTGTAGATATTTCCATGTTTAGAGAGATAACGGTGTAGATAATTTCAATTTTATACAGAGAGCAGTGTAGATATTTCCAAGTTCATACAGAAAGCGGTGTAGATATTTCCACGTTTACAGAAATGGCAGTGTAGATATTTCCATGTTCATACAGATGGCGAAGATATTTCCATGTTCATACAGATACCGGTGTAGATATTTCCATGTTCATACAGTTAGCGGTGTAGATATTTCCATGTTCATACAGATGGCAGTGTAGATATTTCCATGTTCATAGAGATTGCGGTGTAGATATCTCCATATTTATACAGATAGCAGTGTAGTTATTTCCATGTTTATAGAGATAGCAGTGTAGATATTTCCATTGATATACAGACAGCTGTGTAGATATTTGCATGGTCATACAGATAGCGGTGTAGATATTACCATGTTCGTAAAGATAGCGGTGCAGATATTTCCATGTTCATACAGATAGCGGTGTAGATATTTCCATGTTCATACAGATAGCGGTGTAGATATTTAAATGTTCATACAGTTAGCGGTGTAGATATTTGCATGTTCATACAGATGGCGGTTTAGATGTTTTCTTGTTGATACAGATGGCGGTGTAGATATTTCCATGTTCATACAGATAGTGGTGTAGATATTTCCATGTTCATACAGATAGCGGTGTAGATATTTCCATGTTCATACAGATAGCGGTGTAGATATTTCCATGTTCATACCAATAGCGGTGTAGACATTTCCATGTTCATACATTTAGCGGTGTAGGTATTTCCATGTTCATACAGATGGCGGTGAAGATATTTACATGTTCATACAGATGGCGGTGTAGATATTTCCATGTTTGTACGGATGGCAGTGTAGATATTTCCATGTTCAAACAGGTGGCGGTGTAGATATTTCCATGTTTATACAGATAGCAGTGTAGTTATTTCCATCTTAACAGAGATAGCGGTGTAGATATTTACATTGATATACAGATAACTGTGTAGATGTTTGCATGTTTATACAGATAGCGGTGTAGATACTTCCATGTTTATACAGATTGCAGTGTAGACATTTCCATGTTTATAGAGATAATGTTGTAGATAATTTCAATTTTATACAGAGAGCAGTGTAGATATTTCCAGGTTCATACAGATAGCGGTGTAGATATTTCCACTTTTATAGAGATGGCGGTGTAGATATTTCCATGTTCATACAGATGGCGATGTAGATATTTCCATGTTTATAGGGATGGCGGTGTAGATATTTCCATGTTCATATAGATAGCGGTGTAGATATTTCCATCTTAATACAGCTTGCGGTGTAGGTATGTCCATGTTTGTACAGATGGCGGTGTAGATATTTCCATGTTCATACAGATGGCGGTGTAGATATTTCAAAGTTTATAGAGATAGCGCTGTAGTTATTTCCATATTTATAGAGAAATCTGTGTAGATATTTCCGTGTATATGCAGATAGCTGTGTAGATATTTCCATGTTCATGCAGATAGCGGTGTAGATATTTCCATGTTCATCCAGATGCCGGTGTACATTTATCCATGTTCAAACAGATGGCGGTGAAGATATTTCCATGTTCATACAGATGGTGGTGTAGGTATTTCCATGTTCATACAAATGGCGGTGTAGATATTTCCATGTTCATAGATATGGCGGGGTAGGTATTTCCAGGTTCATACAGATGGCTGTGTAGATATTTCCATGTTCATAGAGATGGCCGTGTAGATATTTCCATATTTATACAGATAGCAGTGTAGTTATTTCCATGTTTATAGAGATATCAGTGTGGATATTTCCATTGATATACAGATAGCTCTGTTGGTATTTACATGTTCATACAGATAGCGGTGTAGATATTTCCATGTTCATAGAGATAGCGGTGTAGATATTTGCACGTTCATATAGATAGCGGTGTAGATATTTCCATGTTCATACAGATGGCGGTGTAGATATTTACATGTTCATACAGATGGCAGTGTAGATATTTCCATGTTTGTACGGATGGCATTGTAGATATTTCCATGTTCATACAGGTGGCGGTGTAGATATTTCCATGTTTATACAGATAGCAGTGTAGTTATTTCAATGTTAATAGTGATAGCAGTGTAGATATTTTCATTGATATACAGATAGCTGTGTAGATATTTGAATGTTCATACAGATAGCGGTGTAGATATTTCCATGTTCATACAGATGGCGGTGTAGGTATTTCCATGTTCATACAGATAGCGTTGTAGAGATTTCCATGTTCATAGAGATGGTGGTGTAGATATTTCCAGGTTCATACAAATGGCGGTGTAGATATTTCCATGTTCATAGAGATGGCGGTGTAGATATTTCCATGTTTATGCAGATAGCAGTGTAGTTATTTCCATGTTTATAGAGATACCATTCTGGATATTTCCATTGATATACAGATAGCTGTGTAGATATTTGCATGTTCATACAGATAGCGGTGTAGATATTTCCATGTTCATACCAATAGCGGTGTAGATATTTCCATGTTCATACAGTTAGCGGGGTAGATATTTCCATGTTCATACAGATGGCGGTGTAGATATTTACATGTTCATACAGATGGCGGTGTAGATATTTCCATGTTTGTAGGGATGACGGTGTAGATATTTTCATGTTTACACAGATGGTGGTGTAGATATTTCCATGTTTACACAGATAGCGGTGTAGACATTTCCATGTTTACACAGATAGCGGTGTGGATATTTCCATGTTTATGCAGAGAGCAGTGTAGATATTTCCATGTTTATACAGATATCGGTGTGGATATTTCCATGTTTTTTCAGATAGCGGTGCGGATATTTCCATGTTTATACAGATAGTTGGGCAGATATTTCCATGTTTATACAGATAGCGGTTTAGATATTTCCATCTTAATTCAGATGGCGGTGTAGATATGTCCATGATCGTACAGATGGCGGTTTAGATATTTCCATGTTCATAGAGATGGCGGTGTAGATATTTCGAAGTTTATAGAGATAGCGATGTAGTTATTTCCATATTTATAGAGAAATCTGTGTAGATATTTCCATGTATATTCAGATAGCTGTGTAGATATTTCCACGTTCATGCAGATTACGGTGTAGATATTTCCATGTTCATCGAGATGGCGGTGTACATATATCCATGATCATACAATTGGCGGTGAAGATATTTCCATGCTCATACAGATAGCGGTGTAGGTATTTCCATGTTCATACAAATGGTGGTGTAGATATTTCCATGTTCATACAGATGGCGGTGTAGATATTTACATGTTCATACAGATGGCGGTATAGATACTTCCATGTTCGTACAGATGGCGTTGTAGATATTTCCATGTTCATAGAGATGGCGGTGTAGATATTTCCATGTTTTTGCAGTTAGCGGTATAGATATTTCCAAGTTTATACAGATGGTGGTGTAGATATTTGCATGTTTATAGAGATGGCGGTCTAGATATTTCCATGTTTACAGAGATAGTTGTGTAGTTATTTCCAAGTATATAGAGACAGCGTTGTAGATATCTCCATGTTTATACAGATAGCGGTGAAGATATTTCCATGTTTATACAGATAGAGGTGTAGATATTTCCATGTTCATACAGATAGCAGTGTAGATATTTTCATGTTTATAGAGATAGTGTTGTAGATAATTTCAATTTCATACAGAGAGCAGTGTAGATATTTCCAAGTTCATACAGATAGCAGTGTAGATATTTCCACGTTTACAGAGATGGCGGTGTAGATATTTCCATGTTCATACAGAGGACGGTGTAGATATTTCCATGTTTATAGGGATGGCGGTGTAGATATTTTCATGTTTACACCTATGGCGGTGTAGATATTTCCATGTTTACACAGATAGCGGTGTAGACATTTCCATGTTTACACAGATAGCGGTGTGGATATTTCCATGTTTATGCAGATAGCAGTGTAGATATTTCCATGTTCATACAGATAGTGGTGCGGATATTTCCATGTTTATTCAGATAGCGGTGCGGATATTTCCATGTTTATACAGATAATTGGGCAGATATTTCCATGTTTATACAGATAGCTGTGTAGATATTTCCATCTTAATACAGATGGCGGTGTAGATATGTCCATGATCGTACAGATGGCGGTGTAGATATTTCCATGTTCATACAGATTGCGGTGTAGATATTTCGAAGTTTATAGAGATAGCGCTGTAGTTATTTCCATATTTATAGAGAAATCTGTGTAGATATTTCCATGTATATTCAGATAGCTGTGTAGATATTTCCATGTTCATGCAGATTACGGTGTAGATATTTCCATGTTCATCCTGATGCCGGTGTAAAAATATCCATGTTCATACAAATGGCGGTGAAGATATTTCCATGCTCATACAGATGGCGGTGTAGGTATTTCCATGTTCATACAAATTGCCGTGTAGATATTTCCATGTTCATGGAGATGGCGGTGTAGATATTTCCAGGTTCATACAAATGGCGGTGTAGGTATTTCCATGTTCATAGAGATGGCGGTGTAGATATTTCCATGTTTATACAGATAGCAGTGTAGTTATTTCCATGTTTATAGCGATACCATTCTGGATATTTCCATTGATATACAGATAGCTGTGTAGATATTTGCATGTTCATACAGATAGCGGTGTAGATATTTCCATGTTCATACAGATAGCGGTGTAGATATTTCCCTGTTCATATAGATAGTGGTGAAGATATTTCCATGTTAATTCAGATAGCGGTGTAGATATTGCCATGTTCATACAGATAGCGGTGTAGCTATTTCCATGTTCATACAGATAGCAGTGTAGATATTTCCATGTTTAGAGAGATAATGGTGTAGATAATTTCAATTTTATACAGAGAGCAGTGTAGATATTTCCAAGTTCATACAGATAGCGGTGTAGATATTTCCACGTTTACAGAGATGGCGGTGTAGATATTTCCATGTTCATACAGATGGCGGTGTAGATATTTCCATGTTCATAGAGATGGCGGTGTAGATATTTCCATGTTCATACAAATGGCAGTGTAGATATTTCCATGTTCATAGAGATGGCGGTGTTGATATTTCCACATTTATAGAGATAGCAGTGTAGTTATTTCCATGTTTATAGAGATAGTAGTGTAGATATTTCCATTGATATACAGATAGGTCTGTAAATATTTGCATGTTAATAGAGATAGCGGTGTATATATTTCCATGTTCATACAGATAGCGGTGTAGATATTTCCATATTCACAGATAGCAGTGTAGATATTTCCATGTTCATACAGATAGCGGTGTAGATATTTCCATGTTCATACAGATAGCGGTGTAGATATTTCCGTTTTCATACAGTTAGCGGTTTAGATATTTCCATGTTCATACAGATGGCGGTGTAGATATTTACATGTTCATACAGATGGCGGTGTAGTTATTTCCATGTTCATACAGATAGCGGTGTAGATATTTCCATGTTCATACAGATAGCGGTGTAGATATTTCCATGTTCATACAGATAGCGGTGTAGATATTTCCATGTTCATACCAATAGCGGTGTAGACATTTCCATGTTCATATATTTAGCGGTGTAGATATTTCCATGTTCATAGAGATGGCGAAGATATTTCCATGTTCATGCGGATAGCGGTGTAGATATTTCCATGTTCATACAGATAGCAGTGTAGATATTTCCATGTTAATACAGATAGCGGTGTTGATATTTCCATGTTCATACCAATAGCGGTGTAGACATTTCCATGTTCATACATTTAGCGGTGTAGATATTTCCATGGTCATACAGATGGCGGTGAAGATATTTACATGTTCATACAGATGGCGGTGTAGATATTTCCATGTTTCTACGGATGGCAGTGTAGATATTTCCATGTTCATAGAGATGGCGGTGTAGATATTTCCATGTTTATGCAGATAGCGGTATAGATATTTCCATGTATATACAGATGGTGGTGTAGACATTTCCATGTTTATAGAGATGGCGGTCTAGATATTTCCATGTTTACAGAGATAGTGGTGTAGTAATTTCCAAGTTTATAGAGACGGCGTTGTAGATATTTCCATGTTTATACAGATAGCGGTGAAGTTATTTCCATGTTTATACAGATAGCGGTGTAGATATTTCCATGTTTATACAGATAGCAGTGTAGATATTTCCATGTTTAGAGAGATAACGGTGTAGATAATTTCAATTTTATACAGAGAGCAGTGTAGATATTTCCAAGTTCATACAGATAGCGGTGTAGATATTTCCACGTTTACAGAAATGGCAGTGTAGATATTTCCATGTTCATACAGATGGCGAAGATATTTCCATGTTCATACAGATACCGGTGTAGATATTTCCATGTTCATACAGTTAGCGGTGTAGATATTTCCATGTTCATACAGATGGCAGTGTAGATATTTCCATGTTCATAGAGATTGCGGTGTAGATATCTCCATATTTATACAGATAGCAGTGTAGTTATTTCCATGTTTATAGAGATAGCAGTGTAGATATTTCCATTGATATACAGACAGCTGTGTAGATATTTGCATGGTCATACAGATAGCGGTGTAGATATTACCATGTTCGTAAAGATAGCGGTGCAGATATTTCCATGTTCATACAGATAGCGGTGTAGATATTTCCATGTTCATACAGATAGCGGTGTAGATATTTAAATGTTCATACAGGTAGCGGTGTAGATATTTGCATGTTCATACAGATGGCGGTTTAGATGTTTTCTTGTTGATACAGATGGCGGTGTAGATATTTCCATGTTCATACAGATAGTGGTGTAGATATTTCCATGTTCATACAGATAGCGGTGTAGATATTTCCATGTTCATACAGATAGCGGTGTAGATATTTCCATGTTCATACCAATAGCGGTGTAGACATTTCCATGTTCATACATTTAGCGGTGTAGGTATTTCCATGTTCATACAGATGGCGGTGAAGATATTTACATGTTCATACAGATGGCGGTGTAGATATTTCCATGTTTGTACGGATGGCAGTGTAGATATTTCCATGTTCAAACAGGTGGCGGTGTAGATATTTCCATGTTTATACAGATAGCAGTGTAGTTATTTCCATCTTAACAGAGATAGCGGTGTAGATATTTACATTGATATACAGATAACTGTGTAGATGTTTGCATGTTTATACAGATAGCGGTGTAGATACTTCCATGTTTATACAGATTGCAGTGTAGACATTTCCATGTTTATAGAGATAATGTTGTAGATAATTTCAATTTTATACAGAGAGCAGTGTAGATATTTCCAGGTTCATACAGATAGCGGTGTAGATATTTCCACTTTTATAGAGATGGCGGTGTAGATATTTCCATGTTCATACAGATGGCGATGTAGATATTTCCATGTTTATAGGGATGGCGGTGTAGATATTTCCATGTTCATATAGATAGCGGTGTAGATATTTCCATCTTAATACAGCTTGCGGTGTAGGTATGTCCATGTTTGTACAGATGGCGGTGTAGATATTTCCATGTTCATACAGATGGCGGTGTAGATATTTCAAAGTTTATAGAGATAGCGCTGTAGTTATTTCCATATTTATAGAGAAATCTGTGTAGATATTTCCGTGTATATGCAGATAGCTGTGTAGATATTTCCATGTTCATGCAGATAGCGGTGTAGATATTTCCATGTTCATACAGATGGCGGTTTAGTTATTTCCATGTCCATAGAGATCGCGGTGTAGATATTTCCATGTTCATACAGATAGCGGTGTAGATATTTCCATGTTCATACAGATAGCGGTGTAGATATTTCCATGTTCATACCAATAGCGGTGTAGACATTTCCATGTTCATATATTTAGCGGTGTAGATAGTTCCATGTTCATACAGATGGCGAGGATATTTCCATGTTCATGCAGATAGCGGTGTAGATATTTCCATGTTCATACAGTTAGCGGTGTAGATATTTCCATGTTAATACAGTTAGCGGTGTAGATATCTCCATGTTCATACAAATGGCGGTGTAGATATGTCCCTGTTTGTACAGATGGCAGTGCAGATATTTCCATGTTCATACAGATGGCGGTGTAGATATTTCGAAGTTTATAGAGATAGTGCTGTAGTTATTTCCATATTTATAGAGAAATCTGTGTAGATATTTCCATGTATATTCAAAAAGCTGTGTAGATATTTCCATGTTCATGCAGATAGCGGTGTAGATATTTCCATGTTCATCCAGATGCCGGTGTACATATATCCATGTTCATACAGATGGCGGTGAAGATATTTCCATGTTCATACAGATGGCGGTGTAGATATTTCCATGTTCATACAAATGGCGGTTTAGATATTTCCATGTTCATAGAGATGTCGGTGTAGATATTTCCATGTTCATACAAATGGCGGTGTAGATATTTCCATGTTCATAGAGATGGCGGTGTAGATATTTCCATATTTATACAGATAGCAGTGTAGTTATTTCCATGTTTATAGGGATAGCAGTGTAGATATTTTCATTGATATACAGATAGATGTGTTGATATTTGAATGTTCATACAGATAGCGGTGTAGATATTTCCATGTTCATACAGATAGCGGTGTAGATATTTCCATGTTCATACAGATGGCGGTGTAGATATTTCCATGTTCATACAGATAGCGGTGTAGATATTTCCATTTCCATACAGATAGAGGTGTAGATATTTCCATGTTCATACAGTTTGCGGTGTAGATATTTCCATGTTCATACAGATGGCGGTGTATATATTTACATGTTCATACAGATGGCGGTGTAGATATTTCCATGTTCATACAGATAGCGGTGTAGATATTTCCATCTTCATACCAATAGCGGTGTAGATATTTCCATGTTCATACAGTTAGCAGTGTAGATATTTCTATGTTCATACAGATGGCGGTGTAGATATTTACATGTTCATACAGATGGCGGTGAAGATATTTCCATGTTGGTACGGATGGCAGTGTAGATATTTCCATGTTCATACAGGTAGCTGTGTAGATATTTCCATGTTTATACAGATAGCAGTGTAGTTATTTCCATGTTTATAGAGACAGCTGTGTAGATATTTCCATTGATATACAGATAGCTGTGTAGATATTTGCATGTTCATACAGATAGCGGTGTAGATATTTCCATGTTCGTACAGATAGCGGTGTAGATATTTCCATGTTCATACAGATAGCAGTGTAGATATTTCCATGTTCATACAGATAACGGTGTAGATATTTCCATGTTCATACAGATAGCGGGTAGATATTTCCATGTTCATACAGATAGCAGTGTAGATATTTCCATGTTCATACAGTTAGCGGTGTAGATATTTCCATGTTCATACAGATGGCAGTGTAGATATTTACATGTTCATACAGATGGCGGTATAGTTATTTCCATGTTCATAGAGATGGCGGTGTAGATATTTCCATGTTTTTGCATTTAGCGGTATAGATATTTCCATGTTTATACAGATGGTGGTGTAGATATTTCCATGTTTATAGAGATGGCGGTTTAGATATTTCCATGTTTACAGAGATAGTGGTGTAGTTATTTCCAAGTTTATAGAGACAGCGATGTAGATATTTCCATGTTTATACAGATAGCGGTGAAGATATTTCCATGTTTATACAGATAGCGGGGTAGATAATTCCATGTTCATACAGATAGCAGGGTAGATATTACCATGTTTATAGAGATAGTGTTGTAGATAATTTCAATTTCATACAGAGAGCAGTGTAGATATTTACAAGTTCATACAGATAGCGGTGTAGATATTTCCACGTTTACAGAGATGGCGGTGTAGATATTTCCATGTTCATACAGAGGACGGTGTAGATATTTCCATGTTTATAGGGATGGCGGTGTAGATATTTTCATGTTTACACAGATGGCGGTGTTGATATTTCCATGTTAACACAGATAGCGGTGTAGACATTTCCATGTTTACACAGATAGCGGTGTGGATATTTCCATGTTTATGCAGATAGCAGTGTAGATATTTCCGTGTTTATACAGATAGCGGTGCGGATATTTCCATGTTTATTCAGATAGCGGTGCGGTTATTTCCATGTTTATACAGATAGTTAGGCAGATATTTCCATGTTTATACAGATAGCGGTGTAGATATTTCCATCTTAATACAGATGGCGGTGTAGATATGTCCATGTTTGTACAGATGGCGGTGTAGATATTTCCATGTTCATACAGATGGCGGTGTAGATATTTCAAAGTTTATAGAGATAGCGCTGTAGTTATTTCCATATTCCTAGAGAAATCTGTGTAGATATTTCCATTGATATACAGATAGCTCTGTAGATATTTGCATGTTCATAGAGATAGCGGTGTAGATATTTCCATGTTCATACAGATAGCGGTGTAGATATATCCATGTTCATACAGATAACGGTGTAGATATTTCCATGTTAATACAGATAGCGGTGTAGATATTTCCATGTTCATATAGATGGCTGTGTAGATATATCCATGTTCATACAGATAGCGGTGTAGATATTTCCATGTTCATACAGATAGTGGTGTACATATTTCCATGTTCATACAGATAGCGGTGTAGATACTTCCAAGTTCATACAGATAGCGGTGTAGATATTTCCATGTTCATACAAATGGCGGTGTAGATATGTCCATGTTTGTACAGATGGCGGTGTAGATATTTCCATGTTCATACAGATGGCGGTGTAGATATTTCGAAGTTTATAGAGATAGCGCTGTAGTTATTTCCATATTTATAGAGAAATCTGTGTAGATATTTCCATGTATATTCAGATAGCTGTGTAGATATTTCCATGTTCATGCAGATAGCGGTGTAGATATTTCCATGTTCATCCAGATGCCGGTGTACATATATCCATGTTCATACAGATGGCGGTGAAGTTATTTCCATGTTCATACAGATGGTGGTATAGGTATTTCCATGTTCATACAAATGGCGGTGTAGATATTTCCATGTTCATAGAGATGGCTGTGTAGATATTTCCAGGTTCGTACAAATGGCGGTGTAGATATTTCCATGTTCATAGAGATAGCGGTGTAGATATTTGCACGTTTATACAGATAGCAGTGTAGTTGTTTCCATGTTTATTGAAATACCAGTGTGGATATTTCCATTGATATACAGATAGCTGTGTAGATATTTACATGTTCATACAGATTGCGGTGTAGATATTTCCATGTTCGTACAGATAGCAGTGTTGATATTTCCATGTTCATACAGATAGCGGTGTAGATATTTCCATGTTCATACAGATAACGGTGTAGATATTTCCATGTTCATATGGACAGCGGTGTAGGTATTTCCATGTTCATACAGTTAGCGGTGTAGATATTTCCATGTTTTACAGATGGCAGTGTAGATATTTACATGTTCATACAGATGGCGGTATAGATATTTCCATGTTCCTACAAATGGCGGTGTAGATATTTCCATGTTGATAGAGATGGCGGTGTAGATATTTCCAGGTTCATACAAATGGCGGTGTAGGTATTTCCATGTTCATAGAGATGGCGGTGTAGATATTTCCATGTTTATACAGATAGCAGTGTAGTTATATCCATGTTTATAGAGATACCATTCTGGATATTTCCATTGATATACAGATATCTGTGTAGATATTTGCAGGTTCATACAGATAGCGGTCTAGATATTTCCATGTTCATACAGATGGCGGTGTAGATATTTCCATGTTCACACAGATAGCGGTGAACTGATTTCCATGTTCATAAAGATAGCGGTGTAGATATTTCCATGTTGATACAGATAGCGGTCTAGATATTTCCAGGTTCATACCAATAGCCGTGTAGACATTTCCATGTTCATACAGTTAGCGGTGTAGATATTTCCATGTTCATACAGATAGCAGTGTAGATATTTCCATGTTAATGCAGATAGCGGTGTAGATATTTCCATGTTCATATAGATAGCGGTGTAGGTATTTAAATGTTCATACAGTTAGCGGTGTAGATATTTCCATGTTCATACAGATGGCGGTGTAGATATTTACATGTTGATACAGATGGCGGTGTACATATTTCCATGTTCATACAGATAGCGGTGTAGATATTTCCATGTTCATACAGATAGCGGTGTAGATATTTATATGTTCATACAGATAGCGGTGTAGATATTCCCATGTTCATACCAATAGCGGTGTAGACATTTCCATGTTCATACATTTAGCGGTGTAGATATTTCCACGTTCATACAGATGGCGTTGAAGATATTTACATGTTCATACAGATGGCGGTGTAGATATTTCCATGTTTGTACGGATGTCATTGTAGATATTTCCATGTTCATACAGGTGGCGGTGTAGAAATTTCCAAGTTTATACAGATAGAAGTGTAGTTATTTCCATGTTAATAGAGATAGCGTTGTAGATATTTCCATTGATATACGGATAGCTGTGTAGATATTTGCATGTTCATACAGATAGCGGTGTAGATATATCCATGTTCGTACAGATAGCGGTGTAGCTATTTCCATGTTCATACAGATAGCGGTGTAGATATTTCTATGTTCATACAGATAGCGGTGTAGATATTTCCATGTTTATAGAGATAATGGTGTAGATAATTTCAATTTTATACAGAGAGCAGTGTAGATATTTCCAAGTTCATACAGATAGCGGTGTAGATATTTCCACCTTTATAGAGATGGCGGTGTAGATATTTCCATGTTCATACAAATGGCGGTGTAGATATTTCCATGTTCATAGAGATGGCGGTGTAGTTGTTTCCATGTTCATTCAAATGGCGGTGTAGATATTTCCATGTTCATACAGATAGCGGTGTAGATATTTCCATGTTCATACAGATAGCGGTGTAGCTATTTCCATTTTCATACAGATAGCGGTGTAGATATTTCCATGTTCATTCAGTTAGCGGTGTAGATATTTCCATGTTCATACAGAGGGCGGTGTAGATATTTACATGTTCATACAGATGGCGGTGTAGATATTTCCATGTTCATACAGATAGCGGTGTAGATATTTCCATGTTCGTACGGATGGCAGTGTAGATATTTCCATGTTCACAGAGATGGCGGTGTAGGTATTTCCATGTTTATACAGATAGCAGTGTAGTTATTTCCATGTTTATAGAGATAGCAGTGTAGATATTTCCATTGATATACAGATAGCTGTGTAGATATTTGCATGGTCATACAGATAGCGGTGTAGATATTTCCATGTTCGTACAGATAGCGGTGTAGATATTTCCATGTTGATACAGATGGCGGTGTAGATATTTCCATGTTCCTACAGATAACGGTGTAGATATTTCCATGTTCATACAGATAGCTGTGTAGATATTTCCATGTTCATACAGTTAGCGGTGTAGATATTTCCATGTTCATACAGATCGCGGTGTAGATATTTACATGTTCATACAGATGGCGGTATAGATATTTCCATGTTCGTACACATGGCGGTGTAGATATTTCCATGTTCATAGAGATGGTGGTGTAGATATTTCCATGTTTATGCAGATAGCGGTATAGATATTTCCATGTTTATACAGATGGTGGTGTAGATATTTCCATGTTTATAGAGATGGCGGTCTAGATATTTCCATGTTTACAGAGATAGTGGCATTGTTATTTCCAAGTTTATAGAGACAGCGTTGTAGATATTTCCATGTTTATACAGATAGCGGTGAAGATATTTCCATGTTTATACAGATAGCGGTGTAGATATTTCCATGTTTATACAGATAGCAGTGTAGATATTTCCATGTTTATAGAGATAGTGGTGTAGATAATTTCAATTTAATACAGAGGGCAGTGTAGGTCTTTCCAAGTTCATACAGATAGCGGTGTAGATATTTCCCCGTTTATAGAGATGGCGGTGTAGATATTTCCATGTTCATACAGAGGACGGTGTAGATATTTCCATGTTTATTGGGATGGCGGTGTAGATATTTTCATGTTTACACAGATGGCGGTGTAGATATTTCCATGTTTACACAGATAGCGGTGTAGACATTTCCATGTTTACACAGATAGCGGTGTGGATATTTCCATGTTTATTCAGAAAGCAGTGCGGATATTTCCATGTTTGTACAGATAGTTGGGCAGATATTTCCATGTTTATACAGATAGCGGTGTAGATATTTCCATCTTAATGCAGATGGCGGTGAAGATATGTCCATGTTTGTACAGATGGCGGTGTAGATATTTCCATGTTCATACAGATGGCGGTGTAGATATTTCCATGTTCATACAGATGGCGGTGTAGATATTTACATGTTCATACAGATGGCGGTATAGGTATTTCAATGTTCATACAGATGGCGGTGTAGATATTTCCATGTTCATAGAGATGGCGGTGTAGATATTTCCATGTTTATGCAGATAGCGGTATAGATATTTCCATGTTTATACAGATGGTGGTGTAGATATTTCCATGTTTATAGAGATGGCGGTCTAGATATTTCCATGTTTACAGAGATAGTGGCATTGTTATTTCCAAGTTTATAGAGACAGCGTTGTAGATATTTCCATGTTTATACAGATAGCGGTGAAGATATTTCCATGTTTATACAGATAGCGGTGTAGATATTTCCATGTTTATACAGATAGCAGTGTAGATATTTCCATGTTTATAGAGATAGTGGTGTAGATAATTTCAATTTAATACAGAGGGCAGTGTAGGTCTTTCCAAGTTCATACAGATAGCGGTGTAGATATTTCCCCGTTTATAGAGATGGCGGTGTAGATATTTCCATGTTCATACAGAGGACGGTGTAGATATTTCCATGTTTATTGGGATGGCGGTGTAGATATTTTCATGTTTACACAGATGGCGGTGTAGATATTTCCATGTTTACACAGATAGCGGTGTAGACATTTCCATGTTTACACAGATAGCGGTGTGGATATTTCCATGTTTATTCAGAAAGCAGTGCGGATATTTCCATGTTTGTACAGATAGTTGGGCAGATATTTCCATGTTTATACAGATAGCGGTGTAGATATTTCCATCTTAATGCAGATGGCGGTGAAGATATGTCCATGTTTGTACAGATGGCGGTGTAGATATTTCCATGTTCATACAGATGGCGGTGTAGATATTTCCATGTTCATACAGATGGCGGTGTAGATATTTACATGTTCATACAGATGGCGGTATAGGTATTTCCATGTTCATACAGATGGCGGTGTAGATATTTCCATGTTCATAGAGATGGCGGTGTAGATATTTCCATGTTTATGCAGATAGCGGTATAGATATTTCCATGTTTATACAGATGG
Organism: Gorilla gorilla gorilla; assembly: GCF_029281585.2. Taxonomy (NCBI): domain Eukaryota; kingdom Metazoa; phylum Chordata; class Mammalia; order Primates; family Hominidae; genus Gorilla; species Gorilla gorilla. The sequence continues at coordinate 12,961,934 of NC_073235.2, read as the reverse complement.
TGGTGTAGATATTTCCATGTTTATAGAGATGGCGGTCTAGATATTTCCATGTTTACAGAGATAGTGGCGTTGTTATTTCCAAGTTTATAGAGACAGCGTTGTAGATATTTCCATGTTTATACAGATAGCGGTGAAGATTTTTCCATGTTTATACAGATAGCGGTGTAGATATTTCCATGTTTATACAGATAGCAGTGTAGGTATTTCCAAGTTCATACAGATAGCGGTGTAGATATTTCCACGTTTATAGAGATGACGGTCTAGATATTTCCAAGTTTACAGAGATAGTGGCGTAGTTATTTCCAAGTTTATAGAGACAGCGGTGTAGATATTTCCATGTTCATACAGATAACGGTGTAGATATTTCCATGTTCATACAGATAGCGGTGTAGATATTTCCATGTTCATACAGTTAGGGGTGTAGATATTTCCATGTTCATACAAATGGCGGTGTAGATATTTCCATGTTTATAGAGATAGCAGTGTAGATATTTCCATGTTTATATAGATAGCAGTGTAGATATTTCCATTGATATACAGATAGCTGTGTAGATATTTGCATGTTCATTCACATAGCGGTGTAGTTATTTCCATGTTCATACTGATAGCGGTGTAGATATTTCCATGTTCGTACAGATGGCGGTGTAGATATTTCCATGTTTATAGAGATGGCCGTGTAGATATTTTCATGTTTACACAGATGGCGGTGTAGATATTTCCATGTTTACACAGATAGCGGTGTAGACATTTCCATGTTTACACAGATAGCGGTTTGGATATTTCCAGGTTTATGCAGATAGCGGTGTAGATATTTCCATGTTTATACAGATAGCGGTGCGGTTATTTCCATTTTTATTCAGATACTGGTGGAGATATTTCCATGTTTATAAGGATAGCGGTGTAGATATTTAAATCTTATTACAGATGGCGGTGTAGATATGTCCATGTTCGTACAGATGGCGGTGTACATATTTCCATGTTCATACAGAGGGCGGTGTAGATATTTCAAAGTTTATAGAGATAGCGCTGTAGTTATTTCCATATTTACAGAGAAATCTGTGTAGATATTTCCATGTATATGCAGATAGCTGTGTAGATATTTCCATGTTCATACAGATAGCGGTCTAGATATTTCCATGTTCATAGAGATAACGGTGTAGATATTTACATCTTCATACAGATAGCGGTACAGATATTTCCATGTTCATACAGTAAGCGGTGTAGATATTTCCATGTTCATACAGATGGCAGTGTAGATATTTACATGTTCATTCAGATGTCGGTGTAGATATTTCCATGTTCGTACAGATGGCGTTGTAGATATTTCCATGTTCATAGAGATGGCGGCGTAGATATTTCCATGTTTATGCAGATAGCGGTATAGATATTTCCATGTTTATACAGATGGTGGTGTAGATATTTCCATGTTAATACAGATGGCTGTCTGGATATTTCCATGTTTATAGAGATAGTGGTGTAGTTATTTCAAGGCTTATAGAGACAGCATTGTAGATATTTCCATGTTTACACAGATAGCGGTGAAGTTATTTCCATGTTTATACAGATAGCGGTTTAGATATTTCCATGTTTATACAGATAGCGGGGTAGATATTTCCATGTTTATAGACATACTGGGGTAGATAATTCCAATTTTATACAGATAGCAGTGTAGATATTTCCATGTTCATACAGATAGCAGTGTAGATATTTCCACGTTTATAGAGATGGCGGTGTAGATATTTCCATGTTCATACAGATGGCGGTGTAGATATTTCCATGTTTATATAGATGGCGGTGTAGATATTTTCATGCTTACACAGGTGGCATTGTAGATATTTCCATGTTTACACAGATAGCGGTGTAGGCATTTCTATGTTTACACAGATAGCGGTGTGGATATTTCCATGTTTATGCGGATAGCGGTGCAGATATTTCCATGTTTATACAGATAGCGGTGCGGTTATTTCCATGTTTATACAGATAGTCGTGCAGATATTTCCATGTTTATACAGATATCGGTGTAGATATTTCCTTCTTAAAACAGATGGAGGTGTAGATATGTCCATGTTCGTACAGATGGCGGTGTAGATATTTCCATGTTCATACAGATGGCGGTGTAGATATTTCGAAGTTTATAGAGATAGCGCTGTAGTTATTTCCATATTTATAGAGAAATCTGTGTAGATATTTCCATGTATATGCAGATAGCTGTGTAGATATTTCCATGTTCATGCAGATAGCCGTGTAGATATTTCGATGTTCATCGAGATGCCGGTGTACATATATCCATGTTCATACAGAGAGCGGTGTAGCTATTTCCATGTTCATACAGATAGCGGTGTAGATATTTCCATGTTCATTCAGATAGCGGTGTAGGTATTTCCATGTTCATACAGATAGCGGTGTAGATATTTCCATGTTCATTCAGTTAGCGGTGTAGATATTTCCATGTTCATACAGAAGGCGGTGTAGATATTTACATGTTCATACAGATGGCGGTGTAGATATTTCCATGTTCATACAGATAGCGGTTTAGATATTTCCACGTTTATAGAGATGGCGGTGCAGATATGTCCATGTTCATACAGAGGACGGTGTAGATATTTCCATGTTTATTGGGATGGCGGTGTAGACATTCCCATGTTTACACAGATAGCGGTGTGGATATTTCCATGTTTATGCAGATAGCGGTGTAGTTATTTCCTTGTTTATACAGATAGCGGTGTAGATATTTCCATCTTAATACAGATGGCGGTGTAGATTCATCCATGTTCATACAGATAGCGTTGTAGATATTTCCATGTTCTTACAGATAGCGGTGTAGATATTTCCATGTTGATACAGATAGCGGTGTAGATATTTCCATGTTCCTACAGATAGCGGTGTAGATATTTCCATGTTCATGCAGATAGCGGTGTAGTTATTTCCATGTTCATCCAGATGCCGGTTTAGATTCATCCATGTTCATACAGATGGCGGTGAAGATATTTCCATGTTCATACAGATGGCTGTGTAGATATTTCCATGTTCATAGAGATGGCGGTGTAGATATTTCCATGTTGATACAGATAGCAGTGTAGTTATTTCCATGTTTATAAAGATAGCAGTGCAGATATTTCCATTGATATACAGATAGCGGTGTAGATATTTCCATGTTCATACAGATAGCGGTGTAGATATTTCCATGTTCATACAGATAGCAGTGTAGATATTTCCATTTTCATACAGATAGCGGTGTAGATATTTCCATGTTCACACATTTAGCGGTGTAGATATTTCCATGTTCATACAGATGTCGGTGTAGATATTTACATGTTCATACAGATGGCGGTGTAGATATTTACATGTTCGTACGGATGGCAGTGTAGATATTTCCATGTTCATACAGGTGGCGGTGTAGATATTTCCATGTTTATACAGATAGCAGTGTAGTTATTTCCATGTTTACAGTGATAGCAGTGAAGATATTTCCATTGATATACAGATAGTTGTTTAGATACTTGCATGTTCATACAGATAGCGGTGTAGACATTTCCATGTTCATATAGATAGCGGTGTAGATATTTCCATGTTCATACAGAGAGCTGTGTAGATATTTCCATATTCATACAGATAGCGGTGTAGGTATTTCCATTTTCCTACAGATAGCGGTGTAGGTATTTCCATGTTCATACAGTTAGCGGTGTAGATATTTCCATGTTCATACAGATGGCGGTCTAGATATTTACATGTTCATACAGATGGCGGTGTAAATATTTCCAAGTTCTTACAGATGGCGGTGTAGATATTTCCATGTTCATGGAGATGGCGTTGTAGATATTTCCATGATAATGCAGATAGCGGTATAGATATTTCCATGTTTATACAGATGGTGGTGTAGATATTTCCATGTTTATAGAGATGGCGGTCTAGATATTTCCATGTTTATAGAGATAGTGGTGTAGTTATTTCCAAGTTTATAGAGACAGCATTGTAGATATTTCCATGTTTATACTGATAGCGGTGAAGTTATTTCCATGTTTATACAGATAGCGGTGTAGGTATTTCCATGTTTATAGAGATAGTGCTGTAGATAATTCCAATTTTATACAGATAGCAGAGTAGATGTTTCCAAGTTCATACAGATAGCAGTGTAGATATTTCCACGTTTATAGAGATGGCTGTGTAGATATTTCCATGTTCATACAGATGGCGGTGTAGATATTTCCATGTTTATAGAGATGATGGTGTATTTATTTTCAGGTTTAAACAGATGGCAGTGTAGATATTTCCATGTTTACACAGATAGCGGTGTAGACATTTCCATGTTTACACAGATAGCGGTGTGGATATTTTCATGTTTATGCAGATAGCGGTGTTGATATTTCCATGTTCATACAGATAGCGGTGTAGATATTTCCATGTTCATACCAATAGCAGTGTAGATATTTCCATGTTCATACAGTTAGCGGTATAGATATTTCCATGTTTATACAGATGGTGGTGTATATATTTCCATGTTTATGCAGATGGCGTTATAGATATTACCATGTTTATACACATGGTGGTGTAGATATTTCCATGTTCATACAGATGGCGGTGTAGATATTTCGAAGTTTATAAAGATAGCGCTGTAGTTATTTCTATATTAATATAGAAATCTGTGTAGATATTTCCATGTATATGCAGATAGCTGTGTAGATATTTCCATGTTCATGCAGATTGCGGTGTAGTTATTTCCATGTTCATCCAGATGCCGGTGTAGATACATCCATGTTCATAGAGATGGCGGTGAAGATATTTCCATGTTCATACAGATAGCTGTGTAGATATTTCCATGTTCATTGTGATGGCGGTGTAGATATTTCCATGTTGATACAGATAGCAGTGTAGTTATTTCCATGTTTATAGAGATAGCAGTGTAGATATTTCCATTGATATACAGATAGCGGTGTAGATATTTCCATTTTCTTACAGATAGCGGTGTAGATACTTCCATGCTCATACAGAGAGCGGTGTAGATATTTCCATTTTCATACAGATAGCTGTGTAGATATTTCCATGTTCATTCAGATAGCTGTGTAGATATTTCCATTTTCATACAGATAGCGGTGTAGATATTTCCATTTTCATACAGTTAGCGGTGTAGATATTTCCATGTTCATACAGATGGCGGTGTAGATATTTACATGTTCATACAGATGGCGGGGTAGATATTTCCATGTTCGTACTGATGGCAGTGTAGATATTTCCATGTTCATACATTTGGCGGTGTAGATATTTCCATGTTTATACAGATAGCAGTTTAGTTATTTCCATGTTTACAGAGATAGCAGTATAGATATTTCCATTGATATACAGATAGCTGTGTAGATATTTGCATGTTCATACAGATAGCAGTGTAGATGTTTCCATGTTCATACAGATAGTGGTGCAGATATTTCCATGTTCATACAGAGAACGGTGTAGATATTTCCATGTTCATACAGACAGCGGTGTAGATATTTCCATGTTCATACAGATAGCAGTGTAGGTATTTCCATGTTCATACAGTTAGCGGTGTAGATATTTCCATGTTCATACAGGTGGCGGTTTAGATATTTACATGTTCATACAGATGGCGGTGTAAATATTTCCAAGTTCTTACAGATGGCGGTGTAGATATTTCCATGTTCATACAGATGGTGGTGTAGGTATTTCCATGTTCATACAAATGGCGGTGTAGATATTTCCATGTTCATAGAGATGGCAGTGTAGATATTTCCAGGTTCATACAAATGGCGGTGTAGATATTTCCATGTTCATAGAGATTTCCTTGAAGATATTTCCATGTTTATACAGATAGCAGTGTAGTTATTTCCATGTTTATAGAGATACCAGTGTGGATATTTCCATTGATATACAGATAGCTGTGTAGATATTTACATGTTCATACAGATAGCGGTGTAGATATTTCCATGTTCATACAGATAGCGTTGTACGTATTTCCATGTTCATACAGATAGCGGTGTAGATATTTCCATGTTCATACAGATAGCGGTGTAGATATTTCCATGTTCATACAGATAGCGGTGTAGATATTTCCATGTTCATACAGTTAGCGGTGTAGATATTTCCATGTTCACACAGATGGCGGTGTAGATATTTACATGTTCATCCAGATGCCGGTGTACATATTTCCATGTTCATACAGATGGCGGTAAAGTTATTTCCATGTTAATACAGATGGTGGTGTAGATATTTCCATGTTCATACTAATGGCGGTGTAGATATTTCCATGTTCATAGAGATGGCGCTGTAGATATTACCATGTTCATACAAATGGCGGTGTAGATATTTCCAAGTTCATAGAGATGGCGGTGTTGATATTTCCATATTTATAGGGATAGCAGTGTAGTTATTTCCATGTTTATAGAGATAGTAGTGTAGATATTTACAGATAGCTGTGTAGATATTTCCATGTTCATAGATATACCGGTGTAGATATTTCCATGTTCATACAGATAGCGGTGTAGATATTTCCATGTTCATACAGATAGCGGTGTAGATATATCCATGTTCATACAGATAGTGGTGTAGATATTTCCATGTTCATACAGTTAGCGGTTTAGATATTTCCATGTTCATAAAGATGGCGGTGTAGATATTTACATGTTCATACAGATGGCGGTGTAGGTATTTCCATGTTCATACAGATAGCGGTGTAGATATTTCCATGTTCATACAGATAGCGGTGTAGATATTTCCAAGTTCATACAGATGGCGGTGTAGATATTTCCATGTTCATACAGATAGCGGTGTAGATATTTCCATGTTCATACCAATAACGGTGTAGACATTTCCATGTTCATATATTTAGCGGTGTAGATATTTCCATGTTCATACAGATGGCGGTGTAGATATTTCCATGTTCATAGAGATGGCGGTGTAGATATTTCCATATTTATACAGATAGCAGTGTAGTTATTTCCATGTTAATAGAGATAGCAGTGTAGATATTGCCATTGATATACAGATAGCTGTGTAGATATTTGCATGGTCATACAGATAGCGGTGTAGATATTTCCATGTTCGTACAGATAGCGGTATAGATATTTCCATGTTCATACAGATAGCGGTGTAGATATTTCCATGTTCATACAGATAACGGTGTAGATATTTCCATGTTCATACAGATAGCTGTGTAGATATTTCCATGTTCATACAGATAGCGGTGTAGATATTTCTGTGTTCATACAGATAACGGTGTAGATATTTCCATGTTCATACAGTTAGCGGTGTAGATATTTCCATGTTCATACAGATGGCGGTGTAGATATTTACATGTTCATACAGATGGCGGTATAGATATTTCCATGTTCGTACAGATGGCGGTGTAGATATTTCCATGTTCATAGAGATGGCGGTGTAGATATTTCCATGTTTATGCAGATAGCGGTATAGGTATTTCCATGTTTGTACAGATGGTGTTGTAGATATTTCCATGTTTATAGAGATGACGGTCTAGATATTTCCATGTTTACAGAGATAGTGGCGTAGTTTTTTCCAAGTTTATAGAGACAGCGTTGTAGATATTTCCATGTTTATACAGATAGCGGTGAAGATATTTCCATGTTTATACAGATTGCGGTGTAGATATTTCCATGTTTATACAGATAGCAGTGTAGATATTTCCATGTTTATAGAGATAGTGGTGTAGATAATTTCAATTTAATACAGAGAGCAGTGAAGGTATTTCCAAGTTCATACAGATAGCGGTGTAGATATTTCCACGTTTATACAGATGGCGGTGTAGATATGTCCATGTTCATACAGATGGTGGTGTAGATATTTCCATGTTCATACAGATGGCGGTGTAGATATTTCGAAGTTTATAGAGATAGCGCTGTAGTTATTTCCATATTTAAAGAGAAATGTGTGGAGATATTTCCATGTATATTCAGATAGCTGTGTAGATAGATCCAGGTTCATGCAGATAGCGGTGTAGATATTTCCATGTTCATCCAGATGCCAGTGTACATATATCCATGTTCATACAGATGGCGGTGAAGATATTTCCATGTTCATACAGATGGTCGTGTAGATATTTCCATGTTCATACAAATGGCGGTGTAGATATTTCCATGTTCATAGAGATGGCGGTTTAGATATTTCCATGTACATAAAAGTGGCGGTGTAGATATTTCCATGCTCATAGAGATGGCGGTGTTGATGTTTCCATATTTATAGAGATAGCAGTGTAGTTATTTCCATGTTTATAGAGATAGTAGTGTAGATATTTCCATTGATATACAGATAGCTGTGTAGATATTTGCATGTTCATAAAGATAACAGTGTAGATATTTCCATGTTCATACAGATAGCGGTGTAGATATTTCCATGTTCATACAGATAGCGGTGTAGATATTTCCATGTTCATACAGATAGCGGTGTTGATATTTCCATGTTCATACAGATAGCGGTGTAGATATTTCCATGTTCATACAGTTAGCGGTTTAGATATTTCCATGTTCATATAGATGGCGGTGTAGATATTTACATGTTCATACAGATGGCGGTGTAGTTATTTCCATGTTCATACAGATAGCGGTGTAGATATTTCCATCTTCATACAGATAGCGGTGTAGATATTTCCATGTTCATACAGATAGCGGTGTAGATATTTCCAAGTTCATACCAACAGCGGTGTAGACATTTCCATGTTCATGTATTTAGCGGTGTAGATATTTCCATGTTCATACAGATAGCGGTGTAGATATTTCCATGTTCATACAGATAGCGGTGTAGATATTTCCATTGATATACAGATAGCTGTGTAGATATTTGCATGTTCATACAGATAGCGGTGTAGATATTTCCATGTTCGTACAGATAGCGGTGTAGATATTTCCATGTTCATACAGATAGCGGTGTAGATATTTCCATGTTCATACAGATAACGGTGTAGACATTTCCATGTTCATACAGACAGCGGTGTACATATTTCCATGTTCATACAGTTAGCGGTGTAGATATTTCCATGTTCATACAGATGGCGGTGTAGATATTTACATGTTCATACAGATGGCGGTGTAGTTATTTCCATGTTTATGCAGATAGCGGTATAGATATTTCCATGTTTATACAGATGGTGGTGTAGATATTTCCATGTATATAGAGATGGCGGTCTAGATATTTCCATGTTTACAGAGATAGTGGTTTAGCTATTTCCAAGTTTATAGTGACAGCGTTGTAGATATTTCCATGTTTATACAGATAGCGGTGAAGATATTTCCATGTTTATACAGATAGCGGTGAAGATATTTCCATGTTTATAGAGATAGCAGTGTAGATAGGCCCATTTTTATAGAGATAGTGGTGTAGATAATTTCAATTCTATACAGAGAGCAGTGTAGATATTTCCAAGTTCATACAGATAGCGGTGTAGATATTTCCACGTTTATAGAGATGGCGGTGTAGATATTTCCATGTTCATACTGATGGCGGTGTAGATATTTCCATGTTTATAGGGATGGCGGTGTAGATATTTTCATGTTTACACAGATGGCGGTGTAGATATTTCCATGTTTACACAGATAGCGGTGTAGACATTTCCATGTTTACACAGATAGCGATGTGGATATTTCCATGTTTATGCAGATAGCAGTGTAGATATTTCCATGTTTATACAGATAGCGGTGCGGATATTTCCATGTTTATACAGATAGTTGGGCAGATATTTCCATGTTTATACAGATAGCGGTGTAGATATTTCCATCTTAATACAGATGGCGGTGTAGATATGTCCATGTTTGTACAGATGGCAGTGTAGATATTTCCATGTTCATACAGATGGCGGTGTAGATATTTCGAAGTTTATAGAGATAGCGCTGTAGTTATTTCCATATTTATAGAGAAATCTATGTAGATATTTCCACGTATATTCAGATAGCTGTGTAGATATTTCCATGTTCAGGCAGATAGCGGTGTAGATATTTCCATGTTCATCCAGATGCCGGTGTACATATATCCAGGTTCATACAGATGGTGGTGAAGATATTTCCATGTTCATACAGATGGTGGTGTAGATATTTCCATGTTCATACAAATGGCGGTGTAGATATTTCCATGTTCATAGAGATGGCGGTGCAGATATTTCCATGTTCATACAAATCGCGGTGCAGATATTTCCATCTTCATAGAGATGGCGGTGTAGATATTTCCGTATTTATACAGATAGCAGTGTAGTTATCTCCATGTTTATAGAGATAGCAGTGTAGATATTTCCATTGATATACAGATAGCTGTGTAGATATTTGCATGGTCATACAGATAGCGGTGTAGATATTTCCATGTTCATATAGATAGCGGTGTAGATATTTCCATGTTTTTACAGAGAGCAGTGTAGATATTTCCATGTTCATACAGATAGCGGTGTAGATATTTCCATGTTCATACAGATAGCGGTGTAGATATTTCCATTGATATACAGATAGCTGTGTAGATATTTGCATGTTCATACAGATAGCGGTGTAGATATTTCCATGTTCGTACAGATAGCGGTGTAGATATTTCCATGTTCATACAGATAGCGGTGTAGATATTTCCATGTTCATACAGATAACGGTGTAGACATTTCCATGTTCATACAGACAGCGGTGTACATATTTCCATGTTCATACAGTTAGCGGTGTAGATATTTCCATGTTCATACAGATGGCGGTGTAGATATTTACATGTTCATACAGATGGCGGTGTAGTTATTTCCATGTTTATGCAGATAGCGGTATAGATATTTCCATGTTTATACAGATGGTGGTGTAGATATTTCCATGTATATAGAGATGGCGGTCTAGATATTTCCATGTTTACAGAGATAGTGGTTTAGCTATTTCCAAGTTTATAGTGACAGCGTTGTAGATATTTCCATGTTTATACAGATAGCGGTGAAGATATTTCCATGTTTATACAGATAGCGGTGAAGATATTTCCATGTTTATAGAGATAGCAGTGTAGATAGGCCCATTTTTATAGAGATAGTGGTGTAGATAATTTCAATTCTATACAGAGAGCAGTGTAGATATTTCCAAGTTCATACAGATAGCGGTGTAGATATTTCCACGTTTATAGAGATGGCGGTGTAGATATTTCCATGTTCATACTGATGGCGGTGTAGATATTTCCATGTTTATAGGGATGGCGGTGTAGATATTTTCATGTTTACACAGATGGCGGTGTAGATATTTCCATGTTTACACAGATAGCGGTGTAGACATTTCCATGTTTACACAGATAGCGATGTGGATATTTCCATGTTTATGCAGATAGCAGTGTAGATATTTCCATGTTTATACAGATAGCGGTGCGGATATTTCCATGTTTATACAGATAGTTGGGCAGATATTTCCATGTTTATACAGATAGCGGTGTAGATATTTCCATCTTAATACAGATGGCGGTGTAGATATGTCCATGTTTGTACAGATGGCAGTGTAGATATTTCCATGTTCATACAGATGGCGGTGTAGATATTTCGAAGTTTATAGAGATAGCGCTGTAGTTATTTCCATATTTATAGAGAAATCTATGTAGGTATTTCCACGTATATTCAGATAGCTGTGTAGATATTTCCATGTTCAGGCAGATAGCGGTGTAGATATTTCCATGTTCATCCAGATGCCGGTGTACATATATCCAGGTTCATACAGATGGTGGTGAAGATATTTCCATGTTCATACAGATGGTGGTGTAGATATTTCCATGTTCATACAAATGGCGGTGTAGATATTTCCATGTTCATAGAGATGGCGGTGCAGATATTTCCATGTTCATACAAATCGCGGTGCAGATATTTCCATCTTCATAGAGATGGCGGTGTAGATATTTCCGTATTTATACAGATAGCAGTGTAGTTATCTCCATGTTTATAGAGATAGCAGTGTAGATATTTCCATTGATATACAGATAGCTGTGTAGATATTTGCATGGTCATACAGATAGCGGTGTAGATATTTCCATGTTCATATAGATAGCGGTGTAGATATTTCCATGTTTTTACAGAGAGCAGTGTAGATATTTCCATGTTCATACAGATAGCGGTGTAGATATTTCCATGTTCATACAGGTGGCGGTGTAGCTATTTCCATGTTTATACAGATAGCAGTGTAGTTATTTCCATGTTTATAAAGACAGCTGTGTAGATATTTCCATTGATATACAGATAGCTGTGTAGATATTTGCGTGTTCATACAGATAGCAGTGTAGATATTTCCATGTTCGTACTGATAACAGTGTAGATATTTCCATGTTCATACAGATAGCGGTGTAGATATTTCCATGTTCATACAGATAACGGTGTAGATATTTCCATGTTCATACAGATAGCGGTGTAGATATTTCCATGTTCATACAGTTAGCGGTGTAGATATTTCCATGTTCATACAGATGGCGGTGTAGATGTTTACATGTTCATACAGATGGCGGTATAGATATTTCCACGTTCGTACAGATGGCGGTGTAGATATTTCCATGTTCATAGAGATGGCGGTGTAGATACTTCCATGTTTATGCCGATAATGGTATAGATATTTCCATGTTTATACAGATGGTGGTGTAGATATTTCCATGTTTATAGACATGGCGGTCTAGATATTTCCATGTTTACAGAGATAGTGGTGTAGTTATTTCCAAGTTTATAGAGACAGCGTTGTAGATATTTCCATGTTCATACAGTTAGCGGTGTAGATATTTCCATGTTCATACAGATGGCGGTGTAGATATTTACATGTTCATACAGATGGCGGTGTAGATATTTCCATGTTCTTACGGATGGCAGTGTAGATATTTCCATGTTCATACAGGTGGCGGTGTAGATATTTCCATGTTTATACAAATAGCAGTGTAGTTATTTCCATGTTTATAGAGAGAGCTGTGTAGATATTTCCATTGATATACAGATAGCTGTGTAGATATTTGCATGTTCATACAGATAGCGGTGTAGATATTTCCATGTTCATACAGATAGCGGTGTAGATATTTCCATGTTCTTACAGATAGCGGTTTAGATATTTCCATGTTCATACAGATAACGGTGTAGATATTTCCATGTTCATACAGATAGCGGTGAAGATATTTCCATGTTCATACAGTTAGCGGTGTAGTTATTCCCATGTTCATACAGATGGCGGTGTAGATATTTACATGTTCATACAGATGGCAGTATACATATTTGCATGTTCGCAGAGATGGCGGTGTAGGTATTTGCATGTTCATAGAGATGGCGGTGTAGGTGTTTCCATGTTTATGCACATAGCGGTATAGATATTTCCATGTTTATACAGATGGTGGTGTAGATATTTCCATGTTTATAGAGATGGTGGTCTAGATATTTCCATGTTTACAGAGATAGTGGTGTAGTTATTTCCAAGTTTATATAGACAGCGTTGTAGATATTTCCATGTTCATACAGATAGCGGTGTAGATATTTCCATGTTCATACCAATAGCGTTGTAGACATTTCCATGTTCATGTATTTAGCGGTGTAGATATTTCCATGTTCATACAGATGGCGAAGATATTTCCATGTTCATACACATAGCGGTGTAGATATTTCCATGTTCATACAGTTAGCGGTGTAGATATTTCCATGTTCATAGAGATGGCGGTGTGGATATTTCCATGTTTATGCAGTTAGCGGTATAGATATTTCCATGTTTATACAGATTGTGGTGTAGATATTTCCATGTTTATAGAGATGACGGTCTAGATATTTCCATGTTTACAGAGATAGTGGCGTAGTTATTTCCAAGTTTATAGAGACAGCGATGTAGATATTTCCATGTTTATACAGATAGCGGTGAATATATTTCCATGTTTATACAGATTGCAGTGTAGATATTTCCATGTTTATAAAGATAGCAGTGTAGATATTTCCATGTTTATAGAGATAGTGGTGTAGATAATTTCAATTTAATACAGAGAGCAGTGTAGGTATTTCCAAGTTCATACAGATAGTGGTGTAGTTATTTCCACGTTTATAGAGATGGCGGTGCAGATATTTCCATGTTCATACAGAGGACGGTGTAGATATTTCCATGTTTATAGGGATGGCGGTGTAGATATTTTCATGTTTACACACATGGCGGTGTAGATATTTCCATGTTTACACAGATAGCGGTGTAGACATTTCCATGTTTACACAGATAGCGGTGTGGATATTTCCATGTTTATGCAGATATCAGTGTAGATATTTCCATGTTTATACAGATAGCGGTGCGAATATTTCCATGTTTATTCAGATAGCGGTGCGGATATTTCCATGTTTATACAGATAGTTGGGCAGATATTTCCATATTTATGCAGATAGCGGTGTAGATATTTCCATCTTAATACAGATGGCGGTGAAGATATGTCCATGTTTGTACAGATGGCGGTGTAGATATTTCCATGTTCATACAGATGGCGGTGTAGATATTTCGAAGTTTATAGAGATAGCGCTGTAGTTATTTCCATATTTATAGAGAAATCTGTGTAGATATTTCCATGTATATTCAGATAGCTGTGTAGATAGATCCATGTTCATGCAGATAGCGGTGTAGATATTTCCATGTTCATCCAGATGCCGGTGTACATATATCCATGTTCATATAGATGGCGGTGAAGATATTTCCATGTTCATACAGATGGTGGTGTAGATATTTCCATGTTCATACTAATGGCGGTGTAGATATTTCCATGTTCATAGAGATGGCGCTGTAGATATTACCATGTTCATACAAATGGCGGTGTAGATATTTCCAAGTTCATAGAGATGGCGGTGTTGATATTTCCATATTTATAGAGATAGCAGTGTAGTTATTTCCATGTTTATACAGATAGTATTGTAGATATTTCCATTTATTTAGAGATAGCAGTGTAGATATTTGCATGTTCATACAGATAGCGGTGTAGATATTTCCATGTTCGTACAGATAGCGGTGTAGATATTTCCATGTTCATAGAGATAACGGTGTAGATATTTCCGTGTTCATACAGATATCGGTGTAGATATTTCCATGTTCATACAGTTAGCGGTGTAGATATTTACATGTTCATACAGATGGCAGTGTAGATATTTACATGTTCATACAGATGGCGGTATAGATATTTCCATGTTCGTACATATGGCAGTGTAGATATTTCCATGTTCATAGAGATGGCGGTGTAGATAGTTCCATATTTATACAGATAGCAGTGTAGTTATTTCCATGTTAATAGAGATAGCAGTGTAGGTATTGCCATTGATATACAGATAGCTGTGCAGATATTTGCATGGTCATACAGATAGCGGTGTAGATATTTCCATGTTCGTACAGATAGCGGTGTAGATATTTCCATGTTCATACAGATAGCGGTGTAGATATTTCCATGTTCATACAGATAACGGTGTAGATATTTCCATGTTCATACAGATAGCGGTGTAGATATTTCCATGTTCATACAGTTAGCGGTGTAGATATTTCCATGTTCATAGAGATGGCGGTGTAGATATTTCCATGTTTATGCAGATAGCGGTATAGATATTTCCATGTTTATACAGACGGTGGTGTAGATATTTCCATGTTTATAGAGATGGCGGCGTAGATATTTCCGTGTTCATAAAGACGGCGGTGTAAATATTTCCATGTTCATACGGATGGCAGTGTAGATATTTCCATGTTCATACAGGTGGCGGTGTATATATTTCCATGTTTGTTCAGATAGCTGTGTAGATATTTCCATGTTCATACAGATAGCGGTGTAGATATTTCCATGTTCATACAGATAACGGTGTAGATATTTCCATGTTCATACAGATAGCGGTGTAGATATTTCCATGTTCATACAGTTAGGGGTGTAGATATTTCCATGTTCATACAAATGGCGGTGTAGATATTTCCATGTTTATACAGATAGCAGTGTAGATATTTCCATGTTTATAGAGATAGCAGTGTAGATATTTCCATTGATATACAGATAGCTGTGTAGATATTTGCATGTTCCTACACATAGCGGTGTAGATATTTCAATGTTCATACAGATAGCGCTGTAGATATTTCCATGTTCGTACAGAGAGCGGTACAGATATTTCCATGTTCATACAGTAAGCGGTGTAGATATTTCCATGTTCTTACAGATGGCAGTGTAGATATTTACATGTTCATTCTGATGTCGGTGTAGATATTTCCATATTCGTACAGATGGCGTTGTAGATATTTCCATGTTCATACAGATAGCGGTGTTGATATTTCCATGTTCATACAGAAAGCGGTGTAGATATTTCCATGTTCATACAGATAGCGGTGTAGGTATTTCCATGTTCATACAGATAGCGGTGTAGATATTTCCATGTTCGTACAGTTAGCGGTGTAGTTATTTCCATGTTCATACAGAGGGCGGTGTAGATATTTACATGTTCATACAGATGGCGGTGTAGATATTTCCATGTTCATACAGATAGCAGTGTAGAGATTTCCATGTTCATACAGATAGCGGAGTAGATATTTCCATGTTCATACAGATCTCGGTCTAGATATTTCCAGGTTCATTCCAATAGCGGTGTAGACATTTCCATGTTCATACAGTTAGCGGCGTTGATATTTCCATGTTCATACAGATGGCGGTGTAGATATTTCCATGTTCATACAGATGGCGGTGTAGATATTTACATGTTCATACAGATGGCGGTATAGATATTTCCATGTTCGTACAGATGGCGGTGTAGATATTTCCATGTTTATACAGATAGCAGTGTAGTTATTTCCTTGTTTATAGAGATAGCAGTGTAGATATTTCCATTGATATACAGATAGCTCTGTAGATATTTGCATGGTCATACAGATTGCGGTGTAGATATTTCCATGTTCGTACAGATAGCGGTGTAGATATTTCCATGTTGATACAGATAGCGGTGTAGATATTTCCATGTTCATACAGATAATGGTGTAGATATTTCCATGTTCATACAGATAGCGGTGTAGATATTTCCATGTTCATACAGTTGGCGGTGTAAATATTTCCATGTTCATACAGATGGCGGTGTAGATATTTACATGTTCATACAGATGGTGGTGTAGATATTTCCATGTTTATAGAGATGACGGTCTAGATATTTCCATGTTTATAGAGATAGTGGCGTAGTTATTTCCAAGTTTATAGAGACAGCGTTGTAGATATTTCCATGTTTATTGGGATGGCGGTGTAGATGTTTTCATGTTTACACAGATGGCGGTGTAGATATTTCCATGTTTACACAGATGGCGGTGTAGACATTTCCATGTTTACACAGATAGCAGTGTGGATATTTCCATGTTTATGCAGATAGCAGTGTAGTTATTTCCATGTTTATACAGATAGCGGTGCGGATATTTTCATGTTTATTCAGATAGCGGTGCGGATATTTCCATGTTTATACAGATAGTTGGGCAGATATTTCCATGTTTATACAGATAGCGGTGTAGATATTTCCATGTTCATACAGTTGTCGGTGTAGATATTTCCATGTTCATACAGATGGCGGTGTAGATATTTACATGTTCATACAGATGGTGGTGTAGATATTTCCATGTTTATAGAGATGACGTTCTAGATATTTCCATGTTTATAGAGATAGTGGCGTAGTTATTTCCAAGTTTATAGAGACAGCGATGTAGATATTTCCATGTTTATACAGATAGCGATGAAGATATTTCCATGTTTATACAGATAGCGGTGTAGATATTTCCATGCTTATACAGATAGCAGTGTAGATATTTCCATGTTTTAGAGATAGTGGTGTAGATAATTTCAATTTTATACAGAGAGCAGTGTAGATATTTCCACGTTCATACAGATAGCGGTGTAGATATTTCCACGTTTATAGAGATGGCGGTGCAGATATTTCCATGTTCATACAGAGGACGGTGTAGATATTTCCATGTTTATTGGGATGGCCGTGTAGATGTTTTCATGTTTACACAGATGGCGGTGTAGATATTTCCATGTTTACACAGATGGCGCTGTAGACATTTCCATGTTTACACAGATAGCGGTGTGGATATTTCCATGTTTATGCAGATAGCAGTGTAGTTATTTCCATGTTTATACAGATAGCGGTGCGGATATTTTCATGTTTATTCAGATAGCGGTGCGGATATTTCCATGTTTATACAGATAGTTGGGCAGATATTTCCATGTTTATACAGATAGCGGTGTAGATATTTCCATGTTCATACAGTTGTCGGTGTAGATATTTCCATGTTCATACAGATGGCGGTGTAGATATTTACATGTTCATACAGATGGTGGTGTAGATATTTCCATGTTTATAGAGATGACGTTCTAGATATTTCCATGTTTATAGAGATAGTGGCGTAGTTATTTCCAAGTTTATAGAGACAGCGATGTAGATATTTCCATGTTTATACAGATAGCGATGAAGATATTTCCATGTTTATACAGATAGCGGTGTAGATATTTCCATGCTTATACAGATAGCAGTGTAGATATTTCCATGTTTTAGAGATAGTGGTGTAGATAATTTCAATTTTATACAGAGAGCAGTGTAGATATTTCCACGTTCATACAGATAGCGGTGTAGATATTTCCATCTTAATACAGATGGCGGTGTAGATATGTCCATGTTTGTACAGATGGCGGTGTAGATATTTCCATGTTCATACAGATGGCGGTGTAGATATTTCGAAGTTTATAGAGATAGCGCTGTAGTTATTTCCATATTTATAGAGAAATCTGTGTAGATATTTCCGTGTATATTCAGATAGCTGTGTAGATATTTCCATGTTCATGCAGATAGCGGTATAGATATTTCCATGTTCATCCAGATGCCGGTGTACATATATCCATGTTCATACAGATGGCGGTGAAGATATTTCCATGTTCATAGAGATGGCGGTGTAGATATTTCCATGTTCATACAAATGGCGGTGTAGATATTTCCATGTTCATACAGATGGCGGTGTAGATATTTCCATGTTCATACAGATGGCAGTGTAGATATTTCCATGTTCATACAGATAGCGGTGTAGATATTTCCATGTTCATACAGATAGCGGTGTAGATATTTCCATGTTCATACCGATAGCGGTGTAGATATTTCCATGTTCATACAGTTAGCGGTGTAGATATTTCCATGTTCATACAGATGGCGGTGTAGACATTTACATGTACATACAGATGGCGGTGTAGATATTTCCATGTTCGTACGGATGGCAGTGTAGATATTTCCATGTTCATACAGGTGGCGGTGTAGATATTTCCATGTTTATACAAATAGCAGTGTAGTTATTTCCATGTTTATAGAGAGAGCTGTGTAGATATTTCCATTGATATACAGATAGCTGTGTAGATATTTGCATGTTCATACAGTTAGCGGTGTAGATATTTTCATGTTCATACAGATAGCGGTGTAGATATTTCCATGTTCATACAGATAGCGGTGTAGATATTTCCATGTTCATACAGATAACGGTGTAGATATTTCCATGTTCATACAGATAGCTGTGAAGATATTTCCATGTTCATACAGTTAGCGGTGTAGATATTCCCATGTTCATACAGATGGCGGTGTAGATATTTACATGTTCATACAGATGGCAGTATAGATATTTGCATGTTCGCAGAGATGGCGGTGTAGATATTTGCATGTTCATAGAGATGGCGGTGTAGGTATTTCCATGTTTATGCACATAGCGGTATAGATATTTCCATGTTTATACAGATGGTGGTGTAGATATTTCCATGTTTATAGAGATGGTGGTCTAGATATTTCCATGTTTTCAGAGATAGTGGTGTAGTTATTTCCAAGTTTATAGAGACAGCGTTGTAGATATTCCCATGTTCATACAGATAGCGGTGTAGATATTTCCATGTTCATACAGATAGCGGTGTAGATATTTCCATGTTCATACCAATAGCGTTGTAGACATTTCCATGTTCATGTATTTAGCGGTGTAGATATTTCCATGTTCATACAGATGGCGAAGATATTTCCTTGTTCATACACATAGCGGTGTAGATATTTCCATGTTCATACAGTTAGCGGTGTAGATATTTCCATGTTCATAGAGATGGTGGTGTAGATATTTCCATATTTATACAGATAGCAGTGTAGTTATTTCCATGTTTATAGAGATAGCAGTGTAGATATTTCCATTGATATACACATAGCTGTGTAGATATTTGCATGGTCATACAGATAGCGGTGTAGATATTTCCATGTTCATACAGTTAGCGGTGTAGATATTTCCATGTTCATACAGATGGCGGTGTGGATATTTTCGTGTTCATACAGGTGGCGGTATAGATATTTCCATGTTCGTACAGATGGCGTTGTAGATATTTCCATGTTCATAGAGATGGTGGTGTAGATATTTCCATGTTTATGCAGATAGCGGTATAGATATTTCCATGTTTATACAGATGGTGGTGTAGATATTTCCATGTTTATAGAGATGTCAGTGTAAATATTTCCATGTTCATACAGATGGCGGTGTAAATATTTCCATGTTTATAGGGATGGCGGTGTAGATATTTTCATGTTTACACAGACGGCGGTGTAGATATTTCCATGTTAACACAGATAGCAGTGTAGACATTTCCATGTTTACACAGATAGCGGTGTGGATATTTCCATGTTTATGCAGATAGCAGTGTAGATATTTCCATGTTTATAGAGATAGCAGTGCAGATATTTCCATTGATATACAGATAGCTGTGTAGATATTTGCATGTTCATACACATAGCGGTGTAGATATTTCCATGTTTATACACATAGCGGTGTAGATATTTCCATGTTCGTACAGATGGCGGTGTAGATATTTCCATGTTTATACAGATAGCAGTGTAGTTATTTCCATGTTTATAGAGATAGCAGTGTAGATATTTCCATTGATATACAGATAGCTGTGTAGATATTTGCATGGTCATACAGATAGCGGTGTAGATATTTCCATGTTCGTACAGATAGCTGTGTAGATATTTCCACGTTGATACAGATATCGGTGTAGATATTTCCATGTTCATACAGATAACGGTGTAGATATTTCCGTGTTCATACAGATAGTGGTATAGATATTTCCATGTTCATACAGTTAGCGGTGTAGATATTTACATGTTCATACAGATGGCGGTGTAGATATTTACATGTTCATACAGATGGCGGTATAGATATTTCCATGTTCGTACAGATGGCGGTGTAGATATTTCCATGTTCATAGAGATGGCGGTGTAGATATTTCCATGTTTATGCAGTTAGCGGTATAGATATTTCCATGTTTATACAGATGGTGGTGTAGATATTTCCATGTTTATAGAGATGACGGTCTAGATATTTCCATGTTTACAGAGATAGTGGCGTAGTTATTTCCAAGTTTATAGAGACAGGGTTGTAGATATTTCCATGTTTATACAGATAGCGGTGAATATATTTCCATGTTTATACAGATTGCGGTGTAGATATTTCCATGTTTATACAGATAGCAGTGTAGATATTTCCATGTTTATAGAGATAGTGGTGTAGATAATTTCAATTTAATACAGAGAGCAGTGTAGGTATTTCCAAGTTCATACAGATAGCGGTGTAGATATTTCCACGTTTATAGAGATGGCGGTGCAGATATTTCCATGTTCATACAGAGGACGGTGTAGATATTTCCATGTTTATAGGGATGGCGGTGTAGATATTTTCATGTTTACACACATGGCGGTGTAGATATTTCCATGTTTACACAGATAGCGGTGTAGACATTTCCATGTTTACACAGATAGCGGTGTGGATATTTCCATGTTTATGCAGATATCAGTGTAGATATTTCCATGTTTATACAGATAGCGGTGCGAATATTTCCATGTTTATTCAGATAGCGGTGCGGATATTTCCATGTTTATACAGATAGTTGGGCAGATATTTCCATGTTTATACAGATAGCGGTGTAGATATTTCCATCTTAATACAGATGGTGGTGAAGATATGTCCATGTTTGTACAGATGGCGGTGTAGATATTTCCATGTTCATACAGATGGCGGTGTAGATATTTCGAAGTTTATAGAGATAGCGCTGTAGTTATTTCCATATTTATAGAGAAATCTGTGTAGATATTTCCATGTATATTCAGATAGCTGTGTAGATAGATCCATGTTCATGCAGATAGCCGTGTAGATAATTCCATGTTCATCCAGATGCCGGTGTACATATATCCATGTTCATATAGATGGCGGTGAAGATATTTCCATGTTCATACAGATGGTGGTGTAGATATTTCCATGTTCATACTAATGGCGGTGTAGATATTTCCATGTTCATAGAGATGGCGCTGTAGATATTACCATGTTCATACAAATGGCGGTGTAGATATTTCCAAGTTCATAGAGATGGCGGTGTTGATATTTCCATATTTATAGAGATAGCAGTGTAGTTATTTCCATGTTTATACAGATAGTACTGTAGATATTTCCATTTATTTACAGATAGCTGTGTAGATATTTGCATGTTCATAGAGATAGCGGTGTAGATATTTCCATGTTCATACAGATAGCGGTGTAGATATTTCCATGTTCATACAGATAGCGGTGTAGATATTTCCATGTTTACACAGATGGCGGTGTAGACATTTCCATGTTTACACAGATAGCGGTGTGGATATTTCCATGTTTATGCAGATAGCAGTGTAGTTATTTCCATGTTTATACAGATAGCGGTGCCGATATTTCCATGTTTATTCAGATAGCGGTGCGGATATTTCCATGTTTATACAGATAGTTGGGCAGATATTTCCATGTTTATACAGATAGCGGTGTAGATATTTCCATCTTAATACAGATGGCGGTGTAGATATGTCCATGTTTGTACAGATCTCGGTGTAGATATTTCCATGTTCATACAGATGGCGGTGTAGATATTTCGAAGTTTATAGAGATAGCGCTTTAGTTATTTCCATATTTATAGAGAAATCTGTGTAGATATTTCCTTGTATATTCAGATAGCTGTGTAGATATTTCCATGTTCATGCAGATAGCGGTGTAGATATTTCCATGTTCATCCAGATTCCGGTGTACATATATCCATGTTCATACAGATGGTGGTGAAGATATTTCCATGTTCATACAGATGGTGGTGTAGATATTTCCATGTTCATACAAATGGCGGTGTAGATATTTCCATGTTCATAGAGATGGCGGTGTAGATATTTCCATGTTCATACAAATGGCGGTGTAGATATTTACATGTTCATACAGATGGCGGTGTAGATATTTCCATGTTCATACAGATAGCAGTGTAGATATTTCCATGTTCATACAGATGGCGGTGTAGATATTTCCATGTTCATACAGATGGCGGTGTAGATATTTCCATGTTCATACAGGTGGCGGTGTAGATATTTCCATGTTTATACAAATAGCAGTGTAGTTATTTCCATGTTTATAGAGAGAGCTGTGTAGATATTTCCATTGATATACAGATAGCTGTGTAGATATTTGCATGTTCATACAGATAGCGGTGTAGATATTTTCATGTTCATACAGATAGCGGTGTAGACATTTCCATGTTCATACAGATAGCGGTGTAGATATTTCCATGTTCATACAGATAACGGTGTAGATATTTCCATGTTCATACAGATAGCAGTGTAGATATTTCCATGTTCATACAGTTAGCGGTGTAGATATTTCCATGTTCATACAGATGGCGGTGTAGATATTTACATGTTCATACAGATGGCAGTATAGATATTAGCATGTTCGCAGAGATGGCGGTGTAGATATTTGCGTGTTCATAGAGATGGCGGTGTAGATATTTCCATGTTCATACAAATGGCGGTGTAGATATTTACATGTTCATACAGATGGCGGTGTAGATATTTCCATGGTCATACAGATAGCAGTGTAGATATTTCCATGTTCATACAGATAGCGGTGTAGATATTTCCATGTTCATACAGATAGCGGTGTAGATATTTCCATGTTCATACCGATAGCGGTGTAGATATTTCCATGTTCATACAGTTAGCGGTGTAGATATTTCCATGTTCATACAGATGGCGGTGTAGATATTTACATGTTCATACAGATGGCGGTGTAGATATTTCCATGTTCGTACGGATGGCAGTGTAGATATTCCCATGTTCATACAGGTGGCGGTGTAGATATTTCCATGTTTATACAAATAGCATTGTAGTTATTTCCATGTTTATAGAGAGAGCTGTGTAGATATTTCCATTGATATACAGATAGCTGTGTAGATATTTGCATGTTCATACAGATAGCGGTGTAGATATTTCCATGTTCATACAGATAGCGGTGTAGATATTTCCATGTTCATACAGATAGCGGTGTAGATATTTCCATGTTCATACAGATAACGGTGTACATATTTCCATGTTCATACAGATAGCAGTGAAGATATTTCCATGTTCATACAGTTAGCGGTGTAGATATTCCCATGTTCATACAGATGGCGGTGTAGATATTTACATGTTCATCCAAATGGCGGTGTAGATATTTCCATGTTCATACAGACAGCGGTGTAGATATTTCCATGTTCATACAGATAGCAGTGTAGGTATTTCCATGTTCATACAGTTAGCGGTGTAGATATTTCCATGTTCATACAGGTGGCGGTTTAGATATTTACATGTTCATACAAATGGCGGTGTAAATATTTCCAAGTTCTTACAGATGGCGGTGTAGATATTTCCATGTTCATACAGATGGTGGTGTAGGTATTTCCATGTTCATACAAATGGCGGTGTAGATATTTAGATATTTCCATGTTCATAGAGATGGCAGTGTAGATATTTCCAGGTTCATACAAATGGCGGTGTAGATATTTCCATGTTCATAGAGATGGCCGTGTAGATATTTCCATGTTTATACAGATAGCAGTGTAGTTATTTCCATGTTTATAGAGATACCAGTGTGGATATTTCCATTGATATACAGATAGCTGTGTAGATATTTACATGTTCATACAGATAGCGGTGTAGATATTTCCATTGATATACAGATAGCTTTGTAGATATTTCCATGTTCATACAGATAGCGGTGTAGATATTTCCATGTTCATACAGATAGCGGTGTAGATATTTCCAAGTTCATACAGATAGCGGTGTAGATATTTCCATGTTCATACAGTTAGCGGTGTAGATATTTCCATGTTCACACAGATGGCGGTGTAGATATTTACATGTTCATACAGATGGCGGTGTAGATATTTCCATGTTCATACAGATAGCGGTGTAGAGATTTCCATGTTCATACATATAGCGGTGTAGATATTTCCATGTTGATACAGATAGCGGTCTAGATATTTCCAGGTTCATACCAATTGCGGTGTAGACATTTCCATGTTCATACAGTTAGCGGTGTAGATATTGCCATGTTCATACAGATGGCGGTGTAGATATTTACATGTTCATACAGATGGCGGTATAGATATTTCCATGTTCGTGCAGATGGCGGTGTAGATATTTCCATGTTTATACAGATAGCAGTGTAGTTATTTCCATGTTTATAGAGATAGCAGTGTAGATATTTCCATTGATATACAGATAGCTGTGTAGATATTTGCATGGTCATACAGATAGCGGTGTAGATATTTCCATGTTCGTACAGGTAGCGGTGTAGATATTTCCATGTTGATACAGATAGCGGTGTAGATATTTCCATGTTCATACAGATAACGGTGTAGATATTTCCGTGTTCATACAGATAGCGGTGTAGATATTTCCATGTTCATACAGTTAGCGGTGTAGATATTTCCATGTTCATACAGATGGCGGTGTAGATATTTACATGTTCATACAGATGGCGGTATAGATATTTCCATGTTCGTACAGATGGCGGTGTAGATATTTCCATGTTCATAGAGATGGCGATGTAGATATTTCCATGTTTATGCAGATAGCGGTATAGATATTTCCATGATTATACAGATGGTGGTGTAGATATTTCCATGTTTATAGAGATGACGGTCTAGATATTTCCATGTTTACAGAGATAGTGGCGTAGTTATTTCCAAGTTTATAGAGACAGCGTTGTAGATATTTAAATGTTTATACAGATAGCGGTGAAGATATTTCCATGTTTATACAGATTGCGTTGTAGATATTTCCATGTTTATACAGATAGCAGTGTAGATATTTCCATGTTTATAGAGATAGTGGTGTAGATAATTTCAATTTAATACAGAGAGCAGTGTAGGTATTTCCAAGTTCATACAGATAGCGGTGTAGATATTTCCACGTTTATAGAGATGGCGTTGCAGATATTTCCATGTTCCTACAGAGGACGGTGTAGATATTTCCATGTTTATTGAGATGGCGGTGTAGATATTTTCATGTTTACACACATGGCGGTGTAGATATTTCCATGTTTACACAGATAGCGGTGTAGACATTTCCATTTTTACACACATAGCGGTGAGAATATTTCCATGTTTCTGCAGATATCAGTGTAGATATTTCCATGTTTACACAGATAGCGGTGCGAATATTTCCATGTTTATTCAGATAGCGGTGCAGATATTTCCATGTTTATACAGATATTTGGGCAGATATTTCCATGTTTATACAGATAGCGGTGTAGATATTTCCATCTTAATACAGATGGCGGTGAAGATATGTCCATGTTTGTACAGATGGCGGTGTAGATATTTCCATGTTCATACAGATGGCTGTGTAGATATTTCGAAGTTTATAGAGATAGCGCTGTAGTTATTTCCATATTTATAGAGAAATCTGTGTAGATATTTCCATGTATATTCAGATAGCTGTGTAGATAGATCCATGTTCATGCAGATAGCGGTGTAGATATTTCCATGTTCATCCAGATGCCGGTGTACATATATCGATGTTCATATAGATGGCGGTGAAGATATTTCCATGTTCATATAGATGGTGGTTTAAATATTTCCATGTTCATACTAATGGCGGTGTAGATATTTCCATGTTCATAGAGATGGCGCTGTAGATATTACCATGTTCATACAAATGGCGGTGTAGATATTTCCAAGTTCATAGAGATGGCGGTGTTGATATTTCCATATTTATAGGGATAGCAGTGTAGTTATTTCCATGTTTATAGAGATAGTAGTGTAGATATTTACAGATAGCTGTGTAGATATTTGCATGTTCATAGATATACCGGTGTAGATATTTCCATGTTCATACAGATAGCGGTGTAGATATTTCCATGTTCATACAGATAGCGGTGTAGATATTTCCATGTTCATACAGATAGTGGTGTAGATATTTCCATGTTCATACAGATAGCGGTGTACATATTTCCATGTTCATACAGTTAGCGGTTTAGATATTTCCATGTTCATAAAGATGGCGGTGTAGATATTTACATGTTCATACAGATGGCGGTGTAGGTATTTCCATGTTCATACAGATAGCGGTGTAGACATTTCCATGTTCATACAGATAGCGGTGTAGATATTTCCATGTTCATACAGATGGCGGTGTAGATATTTCCATGTTCATACAGATAGCGGTGTAGATATTTCCATGTTCATACCAATAACGGTGTAGACATTTCCATGTTCATATATTTAGCGGTGTAGATATTTCCATGTTCATACAGATGGCGGTGTAGATATTTCCATGTTCATAGAGATGGCGGTGTAGATATTTCCATATTTATACAGATAGCAGTGTAGTTATTTCCATGTTAATAGAGATAGCAGTGTAGATATTGCCATTGATATACAGATAGCTGTGTAGATATTTGCATGGTCATACAGATAGCGGTGTAGATATTTCCATGTTCGTACAGATAGCGGTATAGATATTTCCATGTTCATACAGATAGCGGTGTAGATATTTCCATGTTCATACAGATAACGGTGTAGATATTTCCATGTTCATACAGATAGCTGTGTAGATATTTCCATGTTCATACAGATAGCAGTGTAGATATTTCTGTGTTCATACAGATAACGGTGTAGATATTTCCATGTTCATACAGTTAGCGGTGTAGATATTTCCATGTTCATACAGATAGCGGTGTACGTATTTCCATGTTCATACAGATAGCGGTGTAGATATTTCCATGTTCATACAGATAGCGGTGTAGATATTTCCAAGTTCATACAGATAGCGGTGTAGATATTTCCATGTTCATACAGTTAGCGGTGTAGATATTTCCATGTTCACACAGATGGCGGTGTAGATATTTACATGTTCATACAGATGGCGGTGTAGATATTTCCATGTTCATACAGATAGCGGTGTAGAGATTTCCATGTTCATACATATAGCGGTGTAGATATTTCCATGTTGATACAGATAGCGGTCTAGATATTTCCAGGTTCATACCAATTGCGGTGTAGACATTTCCATGTTCATACAGTTAGCGGTGTAGATATTGCCATGTTCATACAGATGGCGGTGTAGATATTTACATGTTCATACAGATGGCGGTATAGATATTTCCATGTTCGTGCAGATGGCGGTGTAGATATTTCCATGTTTATACAGATAGCAGTGTAGTTATTTCCATGTTTATAGAGATAGCAGTGTAGATATTTCCATTGATATAGAGATAGCTGTGTAGATATTTGCATGGTCATACAGATAGCGGTGTAGATATTTCCATGTTCGTACAGATAGCGGTGTAGATATTTCCATGTTGATACAGATAGCGGTGTAGATATTTCCATGTTCATACAGATAACGGTGTAGATATTTCCGTGTTCATACAGATAGCGGTGTAGATATTTCCATGTTCATACAGTTAGCGGTGTAGATATTTCCATGTTCATACAGATGGCGGTGTAGATATTTACATGTTCATACAGATGGCGGTATAGATATTTCCATGTTCGTACAGATGGCGGTGTAGATATTTCCATGTTCATAGAGATGGCGATGTAGATATTTCCATGTTTATGCAGATAGCGGTATAGATATTTCCATGATTATACAGATGGTGGTGTAGATATTTCCATGTTTATAGAGATGACGGTCTAGATATTTCCATGTTTACAGAGATAGTGGCGTAGTTATTTCCAAGTTTATAGAGACAGCGTTGTAGATATTTAAATGTTTATACAGATAGCGGTGAAGATATTTCCATGTTTATACAGATTGCGTTGTGGATATTTCCATGTTTATACAGATAGCAGTGTAGATATTTCCATGTTTATAGAGATAGTGGTGTAGATAATTTCAATTTAATACAGAGAGCAGTGTAGGTATTTCCAAGTTCATACAGATAGCGGTGTAGATATTTCCACGTTTATAGAGATGGCGTTGCAGATATTTCCATGTTCCTACAGAGGACGGTGTAGATATTTCCATGTTTATTGAGATGGCGGTGTAGATATTTTCATGTTTACACACATGGCGGTGTAGATATTTCCATGTTTACACAGATAGCGGTGTAGACATTTCCATGTTTACACACATAGCGGTGAGAATATTTCCATGTTTCTGCAGATATCAGTGTAGATATTTCCATGTTTACACAGATAGCGGTGCGAATATTTCCATGTTTATTCAGATAGCGGTGCAGATATTTCCATGTTTATACAGATATTTGGGCAGATATTTCCATGTTTATACAGATAGCGGTGTAGATATTTCCATCTTAATACAGATGGCGGTGAAGATATGTCCATGTTTGTACAGATGGCGGTGTAGATATTTCCATGTTCATACAGATGGCTGTGTAGATATTTCGAAGTTTATAGAGATAGCGCTGTAGTTATTTCCATATTTATAGAGAAATCTGTGTAGATATTTCCATGTATATTCAGATAGCTGTGTAGATAGATCCATGTTCATGCAGATAGCGGTGTAGATATTTCCATGTTCATCCAGATGCCGGTGTACATATATCGATGTTCATATAGATGGCGGTGAAGATATTTCCATGTTCATATAGATGGTGGTTTAAATATTTCCATGTTCATACTAATGGCGGTGTAGATATTTCCATGTTCATAGAGATGGCGCTGTAGATATTACCATGTTCATACAAATGGCGGTGTAGATATTTCCAAGTTCATAGAGATGGCGGTGTTGATATTTCCATATTTATAGGGATAGCAGTGTAGTTATTTCCATGTTTATAGAGATAGTAGTGTAGATATTTACAGATAGCTGTGTAGATATTTGCATGTTCATAGATATACCGGTGTAGATATTTCCATGTTCATACAGATAGCGGTGTAGATATTTCCATGTTCATACAGATAGCGGTGTAGATATTTCCATGTTCATACAGATAGTGGTGTAGATATTTCCATGTTCATACAGATAGCGGTGTACATATTTCCATGTTCATACAGTTAGCGGTTTAGATATTTCCATGTTCATAAAGATGGCGGTGTAGATATTTACATGTTCATACAGATGGCGGTGTAGGTATTTCCATGTTCATACAGATAGCGGTGTAGACATTTCCATGTTCATACAGATAGCGGTGTAGATATTTCCATGTTCATACAGATGGCGGTGTAGATATTTCCATGTTCATACAGATAGCGGTGTAGATATTTCCATGTTCATACCAATAACGGTGTAGACATTTCCATGTTCATATATTTAGCGGTGTAGATATTTCCATGTTCATACAGATGGCGGTGTAGATATTTCCATGTTCATAGAGATGGCGGTGTAGATATTTCCATATTTATACAGATAGCAGTGTAGTTATTTCCATGTTAATAGAGATAGCAGTGTAGATATTGCCATTGATATACAGATAGCTGTGTAGATATTTGCATGGTCATACAGATAGCGGTGTAGATATTTCCATGTTCGTACAGATAGCGGTATAGATATTTCCATGTTCATACAGATAGCGGTGTAGATATTTCCATGTTCATACAGATAACGGTGTAGATATTTCCATGTTCATACAGATAGCTGTGTAGATATTTCCATGTTCATACAGATAGCAGTGTAGATATTTCTGTGTTCATACAGATAACGGTGTAGATATTTCCATGTTCATACAGTTAGCGGTGTAGATATTTCCATGTTCATACAGATAGCGGTGTACGTATTTCCATGTTCATACAGATAGCGGTGTAGATATTTCCATGTTCATACAGATAGCGGTGTAGATATTTCCAAGTTCATACAGATAGCGGTGTAGATATTTCCATGTTCATACAGTTAGCGGTGTAGATATTTCCATGTTCACACAGATGGCGGTGTAGATATTTACATGTTCATACAGATGGCGGTGTAGATATTTCCATGTTCATACAGATAGCGGTGTAGAGATTTCCATGTTCATACATATAGCGGTGTAGATATTTCCATGTTGATACAGATAGCGGACTAGATATTTCCAGGTTCATACCAATTGCGGTGTAGACATTTCCATGTTCATACAGTTAGCGGTGTAGATATTGCCATGTTCATACAGATGGCGGTGTAGATATTTACATGTTCATACAGATGGCGGTATAGATATTTCCATGTTCGTGCAGATGGCGGTGTAGATATTTCCATGTTTATACAGATAGCAGTGTAGTTATTTCCATGTTTATAGAGATAGCAGTGTAGATATTTCCATTGATATACAGATAGCTGTGTAGATATTTGCATGGTCATACAGATAGCGGTGTAGGTATTTCCATGTTCGTACAGATAGCGGTGTAGATATTTCCATGTTGATACAGATAGCGGTGTAGATATTTCCATGTTCATACAGATAACGGTGTAGATATTTCCGTGTTCATACAGATAGCGGTGTAGATATTTCCATGTTCATACAGTTAGCGGTGTAGATATTTCCATGTTCATACAGATGGCGGTGTAGATATTTACATGTTCATACAGATGGCGGTATAGATATTTCCATGTTCGTACAGATGGCGGTGTAGATATTTCCATGTTCATAGAGATGGCGGTGTAGATATTTCCATGTTTATGCAGATAGCGGTATAGATATTTCCATGATTATACAGATGGTGGTGTAGATATTTCCATGTTTATAGAGATGACGGTCTAGATATTTCCATGTTTACAGAGATAGTGGCGTAGTTATTTCCAAGTTTATAGAGACAGCGTTGTAGATATTTAAATGTTTATACAGATAGCGGTGAAGATATTTCCATGTTTATACAGATTGCGTTGTAGATATTTCCATGTTTATACAGATAGCAGTGTAGATATTTCCATGTTTATAGAGATAGTGGTGTAGATAATTTCAATTTAATACAGAGAGCAGTGTAGTTATTTCCAAGTTCATACAGATAGCGGTGTAGATATTTCCACGTTTATAGAGATGGCGTTGCAGATATTTCCATGTTCCTACAGAGGACGGTGTAGATATTTCCATGTTTATTGAGATGGCGGTGTAGATATTTTCATGTTTACACACATGGCGGTGTAGATATTTCCATGTTTACACAGATAGCGGTGTAGACATTTCCATGTTTACACACATAGCGGTGAGAATATTTCCATGTTTCTGCAGATATCAGTGTAGATATTTCCATGTTTACACAGATAGCGGTGCGAATATTTCCATGTTTATTCAGATAGCGGTGCAGATATTTCCATGTTTATACAGATATTTGGGCAGATATTTCCATGTTTATACAGATAGCGGTGTAGATATTTCCATCTTAATACAGATGGCGGTGAAGATATGTCCATGTTTGTACAGATGGCGGTGTAGATATTTCCATGTTCATACAGATGGCTGTGTAGATATTTCGAAGTTTATAGAGATAGCGCTGTAGTTATTTCCATATTTATAGAGAAATCTGTGTAGATATTTCCATGTATATTCAGATAGCTGTGTAGATAGATCCATGTTCATGCAGATAGCGGTGTAGATATTTCCATGTTCATCCAGATGCCGGTGTACATATATCCATGTTCATATAGATGGCGCTGAAGATATTTCCATGTTCATACAGATGGTGGTGTAGATATTTCCATATTCATACTAATGGCGGTGTAGATATTTCCATGTTCATAGAGATGGCGCTGTAGATATTACCATGTTCATACAAATGGCGGTGTAGATATTTCCAAGTTCATAGAGATGGCGGTGTTGATATTTCCATATTTATAGAGATAGCAGTGTAGTTATTTCCATGTTTATACAGATAGTACTGTGGATATTTCCATTTATTTACAGATAGCTGTGTAGATATTTGCATGTTCATAGAGATAGCGGTGTAGATATTTCCATGTTCATACAGATAGCGGTGTAGATATTTCCATCTTAATACAGATGGCGGTGTAGATATGTCCATGTTTGTACAGATGGCGGTGTAGATATTTCCATGTTCATACAGATGGCGGTGTAGATATTTCGAAGTTTATAGAGATAGCGCTGTAGTTATTTCCATATTTATAGAGAAATCTGTGTAGATATTTCCGTGTATATTCAGATAGCTGTGTAGATATTTTCATGTTCATGCAGATAGCGGTGTAGATATTTCCATGTTTATCCAGATGCCGGTGTACATATATCCATGTTCATACAGATGGTGGTGAAGATATTTCCATGTTCATACAGATGGTGGTGTAGATATTTCCATGTTCATACAAATGGCGGTGTAGATATTTCCATGTTCATAGAGATGGCGGTGTAGATATTTCCATGTTCATACAAATGGCGGTGTAGATATTTACATGTTCATACAGATGGCGGTGTAGATATTTCCATGTTCATACAGATAGCAGTGTAGATATTTCCATGTTCATACAGATGGCCGTGTAGATATTTACATGTTCATACAGATGGCGGTGTAGATATTTCCATGTTCATACAGGTGGCGGTGTAGATATTTCCATGTTTATACAAATAGCAGTGTAGTTATTTCCATGTTTATAGAGAGAGCTGTGTAGATATTTCCATTGATATACAGATAGCTGTGTAGATATTTGCATGTTCATACAGATAGCGGTGTAGATATTTTCATGTTCATACAGATAGCGGTGTAGACATTTCCATGTTCATACAGATAGCGGTGTAGATATTTCCATGTTCATACAGATAACGGTGTAGATATTTCCATGTTCATACAGATAGCAGTGTAGATATTTCCATGTTCATACAGTTAGCGGTGTAGATATTTCCATGTTCATACAGATGGCGGTGTAGATATTTACATGTTCATACAGATGGCAGTATAGATATTAGCATGTTCGCAGAGATGGCGGTGTAGATATTTGCGTGTTCATAGAGATGGCGGTGTAGATATTTCCATGTTCATACAAATGGCGGTGTAGATATTTACATGTTCATACAGATGGCGGTGTAGATATTTCCATGGTCATACAGATAGCAGTGTAGATATTTCCATGTTCATACAGATAGCGGTGTAGATATTTCCATGTTCATACAGATAGCGGTGTAGATATTTCCATGTTCATACCGATAGCGGTGTAGATATTTCCATGTTCATACAGTTAGCGGTGTAGATATTTCCATGTTCATACAGATGGCGGTGTAGATATTTACATGTTCATACAGATGGCGGTGTAGATATTTCCATGTTCGTACGGATGGCAGTGTAGATATTCCCATGTTCATACTGGTGGCGGTGTAGATATTTCCATGTTTATACAAATAGCATTGTAGTTATTTCCATGTTTATAGAGAGAGCTGTGTAGATATTTCCATTGATATACAGATAGCTGTGTAGATATTTGCATGTTCATACAGATAGCGGTGTAGATATTTCCATGTTCATACAGATAGCGGTGTAGATATTTCCATGTTCATACAGATAGCGGTGTAGATATTTCCATGTTCATACAGATAACGGTGTACATATTTCCATGTTCATACAGATAGCAGTGAAGATATTTCCATGTTCATACAGTTAGCGGTGTAGATATTCCCATGTTCATACAGATGGCGGTGTAGATATTTACATGTTCATCCAAATGGCGGTGTAGATATTTCCATGTTCATACAGACAGCGGTGTAGATATTTCCATGTTCATACAGATAGCAGTGTAGGTATTTCCATGTTCATACAGTTAGCGGTGTAGATATTTCCATGTTCATACAGGTGGCGGTTTAGATATTTACATGTTCATACAGATGGCGGTGTAAATATTTCCAAGTT
Source organism: Gorilla gorilla gorilla (assembly GCF_029281585.2). Taxonomy (NCBI): domain Eukaryota; kingdom Metazoa; phylum Chordata; class Mammalia; order Primates; family Hominidae; genus Gorilla; species Gorilla gorilla. Next base: position 12,926,903 of record NC_073235.2, on the reverse strand, counting down.
CTTACAGATGGCGGTGTAGATATTTCCATGTTCATACAGATGGTGGTGTAGGTATTTCCATGTTCATACAAATGGCGGTGTAGTTATTTCCATGTTCATAGAGATGGCAGTGTAGATATTTCCAGGTTCATACAAATGGCGGTGTAGATATTTCCATGTTCATAGAGATGGCCGTGTAGATATTTCCATGTTTATACAGATAGCAGTGTAGTTATTTCCATGTTTATAGAGATACCAGTGTGGATATTTCCATTGATATACAGATAGCTGTGTAGATATTTACATGTTCATACAGATAGCGGTGTAGATATTTCCATGTTCATACAGATAGCGGTGTACGTATTTCCATGTTCATACAGATAGCGGTGTAGATATTTCCATGTTCATACAGATAGCGGTGTAGATATTTCCAAGTTCATACAGATAGCGGTGCAGATATTTCCATGTTCATACAGTTAGCGGTGTAGATATTTCCATGTTCACACAGATGGCGGTGTAGATATTTACATGTTCATACAGATGGCGGTGTAGATATTTCCATGTTCATACAGATAGCGGTGTAGAGATTTCCATGTTCATACATATAGCGGTGTAGATATTTCCATGTTGATACAGATAGCGGTCTAGATATTTCCAGGTTCATACCAATTGCGGTGTAGACATTTCCATGTTCATACAGTTAGCGGTGTAGATATTGCCATGTTCATACAGATGGCGGTGTAGATACTTACATGTTCATACAGATGGCAGTATAGATATTTCCATGTTCGTGCAGATGGCGGTGTAGATATTTCCATGTTTATACAGATAGCAGTGTAGTTATTTCCATGTTTATAGAGATAGCAGTGTAGATATTTCCATTGATATACAGATAGCTGTGTAGATATTTGCATGGTCATACAGATAGCGGTGTAGATATTTCCATGTTCGTACAGATAGCGGTGTAGATATTTCCATGTTGATACAGATAGCGGTGTAGATATTTCCATGTTCATACAGATAACGGTGTAGATATTTCCGTGTTCATACAGATAGCGGTGTAGATATTTCCATGTTCATACAGTTAGCGGTGTAGATATTTCCATGTTCATACAGATGGCGGTGTAGATATTTACATGTTCATACAGATGGCGGTATAGATATTTCCATGTTCATACAGATGGCGGTGTAGATATTTCCATGTTCATAGAGATGGCGGTGTAGATATTTCCATGTTTATGCAGATAGCGGTATAGATATTTCCATGATTATACAGATGGTGGTGTAGATATTTCCATGTTTATAGAGATGACGGTCTAGATATTTCCATGTTTACAGAGATAGTGGCGTAGTTATTTCCAAGTTTATAGAGACATCGTTGTAGATATTTAAATGTTTATACAGATAGCGGTGAAGATATTTCCATGTTTATACAGATTGCGTTGTAGATATTTCCATGTTTATACAGATAGCAGTGTAGATATTTCCATGTTTATAGAGATAGTGGTGTAGATAATTTCAATTTAATACAGAGAGCAGTGTAGGTATTTCCAAGTTCACACAGATAGCGGTGTAGATATTTCCACGTTTATAGAGATGGCGTTGCAGATATTTCCATGTTCCTACAGAGGACGGTGTAGATATTTCCATGTTTATTGAGATGGCGGTGTAGATATTTTCATGTTTACACACATGGCGGTGTAGATATTTCCATGTTTACACAGATAGCGGTGTAGACATTTCCATGTTTACACACATAGCGGTGAGAATATTTCCATGTTTCTGCAGATATCAGTGTAGATATTTCCATGTTTACACAGATAGCGGTGCGAATATTTCCATGTTTATTCAGATAGCGGTGCAGATATTTCCATGTTTATACAGATATTTGGGCAGATATTTCCATGTTTATACAGATAGCGGTGTAGATATTTCCATCTTAATACAGATGGCAGTGAAGATATGTCCATGTTTGTACAGATGGCGGTGTAGATATTTCCATGTTCATACAGATGGCTGTGTAGATATTTCGAAGTTTATAGAGATAGCGCTGTAGTTATTTCCATATTTATAGAGAAATCTGTGTAGATATTTCCATGGATATTCAGATAGCTGTGTAGATAGATCCATGTTCATGCAGATAGCGGTGTAGATATTTCCATGTTCATCCAGATGCCGGTGTACATATATCGATGTTCATATAGATGGCGGTGAAGATATTTCCATGTTCATACAGATGGTGGTGTAGATATTTCCATGTTCATACTAATGGCGGTGTAGATATTTCCATGTTCATAGAGATGGCGCTGTAGATATTACCATGTTCATACAAATGGCGGTGTAGCTATTTCCAAGTTCATAGAGATGGCGGTGTTGATATTTCCATATTTATACGGATAGCAGTGTAGTTATTTCCATGTTTATAGAGATAGTAGTGTAGATATTTACAGATAGCTGTGTAGATATTTGCATGTTCATAGATATACCGGTGTAGATATTTCCATGTTCATACAGATAGCGGTGTAGATATTTCCATGTTCATACAGATAGCAGTGTAGATATTTCCATGTTCATACAGATAGTGGTGTAGATATTTCCATGTTCATACAGATAGCGGTGTACATATTTCCATGTTCATACAGTTAGCGGTTTAGATATTTCCATGTTCATAAAGATGGCGGTGTAGATATTTACATGTTCATACAGATGGCGGTGTAGGTATTTCCATGTTCATACAGATAGCGGTGTAGATATTTCCATGTTCATACAGATAGCGGTGTAGATATTTCCATGTTCATACAGATGGCGGTGTAGATATTTCCATGTTCATACAGATAGCGGTGTAGATATTTCCATGTTCATACCAATAACGGTGTAGACATTTCCATGTTCATATATTTAGCGGTGTAGATATTTCCATGTTCATACAGATGGCGGTGTAGATATTTCCATGTTCATAGAGATGGCGGTGTAGATATTTCCATATTTATACAGATAGCAGTGTAGTTATTTCCATGTTAATAGAGATAGCAGTGTAGATATTGCCATTGATATACAGATAGCTGTGTAGATATTTGCATGGTCATACAGATAGCGGTGTAGATATTTCCATGTTCGTACAGATAGCGGTGTAGATATTTCCATGTTCATACAGATAGCGGTGTAGATATTTCCATGTTCATACAGATAACGGTGTAGATATTTCCATGTTCATACAGATAGCGGTGTAGATATTTCCATGTTCATACAGTTAGCGGTGTAGATATTTCCATGTTCATAGAGATGGCGGTGTAGATATTTCCATGTTCATACAGATGGCGGTGTAGATATTTCCATGTTCATACAGATAGCGGTGTAGATATTTCCATGTTCATACCAATAACGGTGTAGACATTTCCATGTTCATTTATTTAGCGGTGTAGATATTTCCATGTTCATACAGATGGCGGTGTAGATATTTCCATGTTCATAGAGATGGCGGTGTAGATATTTCCATATTTATACATATAGCAGTGTAGTTATTTCCATGTTAATAGAGATAGCAGTGTAGATATTGCCATTGATATACAGATAGCTGTGTAGATATTTGCATGGTCATACAGATAGCGGTGTAGATATTTCCATGTTCGTACAGATAGCGGTGTAGATATTTCCATGTTCATAGAGATAACGGTGTAGATATTTCCGTGTTCATACAGATATCGGTGTAGATATTTCCATGTTCATACAGTTAGCGGTGTAGATATTTACATGTTCATACAGATGGCGGTGTAGATATTTACATGTTCATACAGATGGCGGTATAGATATTTCCATGTTCGTACATATGGCAGTGTAGATATTTCCATGTTCATAGAGATGGCGGTGTAGATAGTTCCATGTTTATGCAGATAGCGGTATAGATATTTCCATGTTTATACAGTTGGTGGTGTAGATATTTCCATGTTTATAGAGATGACGGTCTAGATATTTCCATGTTTACAGAGATAGTGGCGTAGTTATTTCCAAGTTTATAGAGACAGCGTTGTAGATATTTCCATGTTTATACAGATAGCAGTGAAGATATTTCCATGTTTATACAGATTGCGGTGTAGATATTTCCATGTTTATACAGATAGCAGTGTAGATATTTCCATGTTTATAGAGATAGTGGTGTAGATAATTTCAATTTAATACAGAGAGCAGTGTAGGTATTTCCAAGTTCATACAGATAGCGGTGTAGATATTTCCACGTTTATAGAGATGGCGGTGCAGATATTTCCATGTTCATACAGAGGACGGTGTAGATATTTCCATGTTTATTGGGATGGCGGTGTAGATATTTTCATGTTTACACACATGGCGGTGTAGATATTTCCATGTTTACACAGATAGCCGTGCAGACATTTCCATGTTTACACAGATAGCGGTGTGGATATTTCCATGTTTATGCAGATATCAGTGTAGATATTTCCATGTTTATACAGATAGCGGTGCGAATATTTCCATGTTTATTCAGATAGAGGTGCAGATATTTCCATGTTTATACAGATATTTGGGCAGATTTTCCATGTTTATACAGATAGCGGTGTAGATATTTCCATCTTAATACAGATGGCGGTGAAGATATGTCCATGTTTGTACAGATGGCGGTGTAGATATTTCCATGTTCATACAGATGGCTGTGTAGATATTTCGAAGTTTATAGAGATAGCGCTGTAGTTATTTCCATATTTATAGAGAAATCTGTGTAGATATTTCCATGTATATTCAGATAGCTGTGTAGATAGATCCATGTTCATGCAGATAGCGGTGTAGATATTTCCATGTTCATCCTGATGCCGGTGTACATATATCCATGCTCATATAGATGGCGGTGAAGATATTTCCATGTTCATACAGATGGTGGTGTAGATATTTCCATGTTCATACTAATGGCGGTGTAGATATTTCCATGTTCATAGAGATGGCGCTGTAGATATTACCATGTTCATACAAATGGCGGTGTAGATATTTCCAAGATCATAGAGATGGCGGTGTTGATATTTCCATATTTATAGAGATAGCAGTGTAGTTAATTCCATGTTTATAGAGATAGTAGTGTAGATATTTACAGATAGCTGTGTAGATATTTGCATGTTCATAGATATACCGGTGTAGATATTTCCATGTTCATACAGATAGCGGTGTAGATATTTCCATGTTCATACATATAGCGGTGTAGATATTTCCATGTTCATACAGATAGTGGTGTAGAAATTTCCATGTTCATACAGATAGCGGTGAACATATTTCCATGTTCATACAGTTATCGGTTTAGATATTTCCATGTTCATAAAGATGGCGGTGTAGATATTTACATGTTCATACAGATGGCGGTGTAGGTATTTCCATGTTCATACAGATAGCGGTGTAGATATTTCCATGTTCATACAGATAGCGGTGTAGATATTTCCATGTTCATACAGATGGCGGTGTAGATATTTCCATGTTCATACAGATAGCGGTGTAGATATTTCCATGTTCATACCAATAACGGTGTAGACATTTCCATGTTCATTTATTTAGCGGTGTAGATATTTCCATGTTCATACAGATGGCGGTGTAGATATTTCCATGTTCATAGAGATGGCGGTGTAGATATTTCCATATTTATACAGATAGCAGTGTAGTTATTTCCATGTTAATAGAGATAACAGTGTAGATATTGCCATTGATATACAGATAGCTGTGTAGATATTTGCATGGTCATACAGATAGCGGTGTAGATATTTCCATGTTCGTACAGATAGCGGTGTAGATATTTCCATGTTCATACAGATAGCGGTGTAGATATTTCCATGTTCATACAGATAACGGTGTAGATATTTCCATGTTCATACAGATAGCGGTGTAGATATTTCCATGTTCATACAGTTAGCGGTGTAGATATTTCCATGTTCATAGAGATGGCGGTGTAGATATTTCCATGTTTATGCAGATAGCGGTATGGATATTTCCATGTTTATGCAGACGGTGGTGTAGATATTTCCATGTTTATAGAGATGGCGGCGTAGATATTTCCATGTTCATACAGATAGCGGTGAAGATATTTCCATGTTTATACAGATTGCGGTGTAGATATTTCCATGTTTATACAGATAGCGGTGTAGATATTTCCAAGTTTATAGAGATAGTGGTGTAGATAATTTCAATTTAATACAGACAGCAGTGTAGGTATTTCCAAGTTCATACAGATAGCGATGTAGATATTTCCACGTTTATAGAGATGGCGGTGCAGATATTTCCATGTTCATACAGAGGACGGTGAAGATATTTCCATGTTTATTGGGATGGCGGTGTAGATATTTTCATGTTTACACACATGGCGGTGTAGATATTTCCATGTTTACACAGATAGCGGTGTAGACATTTCCATGTTTACACAGATAGCGGTGTGGATATTTCCATGTTTATGAAGATATCAGTGTAGATATTTCCATGTTTATACAGATAGCGGTGCGAATATTTCCATGTTTATTCAGATAGCGGTGCGGATATTTCCATGTTTCTACAGATATTTGGGCAGATATTTCCATGTTTATACAGATAGCGGTGTAGATATTTCCATCTTAATACAGATGGCGGTGAAGATATCTCCATGTTTGTACAGATGGCGGTGTAGATATTTCCATGTTCATACAGATAGCGGTGTAGATATTTCCATGTTCATACAGATAGCGGTGTAGATATTTCCATGTTCATACAGATAGCGGTGTAGATATTTCCATGTTCATACAGATAGCGGTGTAGATATTTCCATGTTCATACAGATAGCGGTGTAGATATTTCCATGTTCATACAGTTAGCGGTGTACATATTTCTATGTTCATACAGATGGCGGTGTAGATATTTACATTTTCATACAGATGGCGGTGTAGGTATTTCCATGTTCATACAGATAGCGGTGTAGATATTTCCATGTTCATACAGATAGCGGTGTAGTTATTTCCATGTTCATACAGATAGCGGTGTAGATATTTCCATGTTCATACCAATAGCGGTGTAGACATTTCCATGTTCATATATTTAGCGGTGTAGATATTTCCATGTTCATACAGATGGCGGTGTAGATATTTCCATATTCATAGAGATGGCGGTGTAGATATTTCCATATTTATACAGATAGCAGTGTAGTTATTTCCATGTTAATAGAGATAGCAGTGTAGGTATTGCCATTGATATAGAGATAGCTGTGCAGATATTTGCATGGTCATACAGATAGCAGTGTAGATATTTCCATGTTCGTACAGATAGCGGTGTAGATATTTCCATGTTCATACAGATAGCGGTGTAGATATTTCCATGTTCATACAGATAACGGTGTAGATATTTCCATGTTCATACAGATAGCGGTGTAGATATTTCCATGTTCATACAGTTAGCGGTGTAGATATTTCCATGTTCATAGAGATGGCGGTGTAGATATTTCCATGTTTATGCAGATAGCGGTATAGATATTTCCATGTTTATACAGACGGTGGTGTAGATATTTCCATGTTTATAGAGATGGCGGCGTAGATATTTCCGTGTTCATAAAGACGGCGGTGTAAATATTTCCATGTTCGTACGGATGGCAGTGTAGATATTTCCATGTTCATACAGGTGGCGGTGTATATATTTCCATGTTTGTTCAGATAGCTGTGTAGATATTTCCATGTTCATACAGATAGCGGTGTAGATATTTCCATGTTCATACAGATAACGGTGTAGATATTTCCATGTTCATACAGATAGCGGTGTAGATATTTCCATGTTCATACAGTTAGGGGTGTAGATATTTCCATGTTCATACAAATGGCGGTGTAGATATTTCCATGTTTATACAGATAGCAGTGTAGATATTTCCATGTTTATAGAGATAGCAGTGTAGATATTTCCATTGATATACAGATAGCTGTGTAGATATTTGCATGTTCCTACACATAGCGGTGTAGATATTTCAATGTTCATACAGATAGCGGTGTAGATATTTCCATGTTCGTACAGAGAGCGGTACAGATATTTCCATGTTCATACAGTAAGCGGTGTAGATATTTCCATGTTCTTACAGATGGCAGTGTAGATATTTACATGTTCATTCTGATGTCGGTGTAGATATTTCCATATTCGTACAGATGGCGTTGTAGATATTTCCATGTTCATACAGATAGCGGTGTTGATATTTCCATGTTCATACAGAAAGCGGTGTAGATATTTCCATGTTCATACAGATAGCGGTGTAGGTATTTCCAAGTTCATACAGATAGCGGTGTAGATATTTCCATGTTCGTACAGTTAGCGGTGTAGTTATTTCCATGTTCATACAGAGGGCGGTGTGGATATTTACATGTTCATACAGATGGCGGTGTAGATATTTCCATGTTCATACAGATAGCGGTGTAGAGATTTCCATGTTCATACAGATAGCGGAGTAGATATTTCCATGTTCATACAGATCTCGGTCTAGATATTTCCAGGTTCATTCCAATAGCGGTGTAGACATTTCCATGTTCATACAGTTAGCGGCGTTGATATTTCCATGTTCATACAGATGGCGGTGTAGATATTTCCATGTTCATACAGATGGCGGTGTAGATATTTACATGTTCATACAGATGGCGGTATAGATATTTCCATGTTCGTACAGATGGCGGTGTAGATATTTCCATGTTTATACAGATAGCAGTGTAGTTATTTCCTTGTTTATAGAGATAGCAGTGTAGATATTTCCATTGATATACAGATAGATCTGTAGATATTTGCATGGTCATACAGATTGCGGTGTAGATATTTCCATGTTCGTACAGATAGCGGTGTAGATATTTCCATGTTGATACAGATAGCGGTGTAGATATTTCCATGTTCATACAGATAATGGTGTAGATATTTCCATGTTCATACAGATAGCGGTGTAGATATTTCCATGTTCATACAGTTGGCGGTGTAGATATTTCCATGTTCATACAGATGGCGGTGTAGATATTTACATGTTCATACAGATGGTGGTGTAGATATTTCCATGTTTATAGAGATGACGGTCTAGATATTTCCATGTTTATAGAGATAATGGCGTAGTTATTTCCAAGTTTATAGAGACAGCGTTGTAGATATTTCCATGTTTATACAGATAGCGATGAAGGTATTTCCATGTTTATACAGATAGCGGTGTAGATATTTCCATGCTTATACAGATAGCAGTGTAGATATTTCCATGTTTATAGAGATAGTGGTGTAGATAATTTCAATTTTATACAGAGAGCAGTGTAGATATTTCCACGTTCATACGGATAGCGGTGTAGATATTTCCACGTTTATAGAGATGGTGGTGCAGATATTTCCATGTTCATACAGAGGACGGTGTAGATATTTCCATGTTTATTGGGATGGCGGTGTAGATGTTTTCATGTTTACACAGATGGCGGTGTAGATATTTCCATGTTTACACAGATGGCGGTGTAGACATTTCCATGTTTACACAGATAGCAGTGTGGATATTTCCATGTTTATGCAGACAGCATTGTAGTTATTTCCATGTTTATACAGATAGCGGTGCGGATATTTTCATGTTTATTCAGATAGCGGTGCGGATATTTCCATGTTTATACAGATAGTTGGGCAGATATTTCCATGTTTATACAGATAGCGGTGTAGATATTTCCATGTTCATACAGTTGGCGGTGTAGATATTTCCATGCTCATACAGATGGCGGTGTAGATATTTACATGTTCATACAGATGGTGGTGTAGATATTTCCATGTTTATAGTGATGACGTTCTAGATATTTCCATGTTTATAGAGATAGTGGCGTAGTTATTTCCAAGTTTATAGAGACAGCGATGTAGATATTTCCATGTTTATACAGATAGCGATGAAGATATTTCCATGTTTATACAGATAGCGGTGTAGATATTTCCATGCTTATACAGATAGCAGTGTAGATATTTCCATGTTTAAGAGATAGTGGTGTAGATAATTTCAATTTTATACAGAGAGCAGTGTAGATATTTCCACGTTCATACGGATAGCGGTGTAGATATTTCCACGTTTATAGAGATGGCGGTGCAGATATTTCCATGTTCATACAGAGGACGGTGTAGATATTTCCATGTTTATTGGGATGGCCGTGTAGATGTTTTCATGTTTACACAGATGGCGGTGTAGATATTTCCATGTTTACACAGATGGCGGTGTAGACATTTCCATGTTTACACAGATAGCGGTGTGGATATTTCCATGTTTATGCGGATAGCAGTGTAGTTATTTCCATGTTTATACAGATAGCGGTGCGGATATTTCCATGTTTATTCAGATAGCGGTGCGGATATTTCCATGTTTATACAGATAGTTGGGCAGATATTTCCATGTTTATACAGATAGCGGTGTAGATATTTCCATCTTAATACAGATGGCGGTGTAGATATGTCCATGTTTGTACAGATGGCGGTGTAGATATTTCCATGTTCATACAGATGGCGGTGTAGATATTTCGAAGTTTATAGAGATAGCGCTGTAGTTATTTCCATATTTATAGAGAAATCTGTGTAGATATTTCCGTGTATATTCAGATAGCTGTGTAGATATTTCCATGTTCATGCAGATAGCGGTGTAGATATTTCCATGTTCATCCAGATGCCGGTGTACATATATCCATGTTCATACAGATGGCGGTGAAGATATTTCCATGTTCGTACAGATGGTGGTGTAGATATTTCCATGTTCATACAAATGGCGGTGTAGATATTTCCATGTTCATAGAGATGGCGGTGTAGATATTTCCATGTTCATACAAATGGCGGTGTAGATATTTCCATGTTCATACAAATGGCGGTGTAGATATTTCCATGTTCATACAGATGGCGGTGTAGATATTTCCATGTTCATACAGATAGCCGTGTAGATATTTCCATGTTCATACAGATAGCGGTGTAGATATTTCCATGTTCATACAGATAGCGGTGTAGATATTTCCATGTTCATACCGATAGCGGTGTAGATATTTCCATGTTCATACAGTTAGCGGTGTAGATATTTCCATGTTCATACAGATGGCGGTGTAGATATTTACATGTACATACAGATGGCGGTGTAGATATTTCCATGTTCGTACGGATGGCAGTGTAGATATTTCCATGTTCATACAGGTGGCGGTGTAGATATTTCCATGTTTATACAAATAGCAGTGTAGTTATTTCCATGTTTATAGAGAGAGCTGTGTAGATATTTCCATTGATATACAGATAGCTGTGTAGATATTTGCATGTTCATACAGATAGCGGTGTAGATATTTTCATGTTCATACAGATAGCGGTGTAGATATTTCCATGTTCATACAGATAGCGGTTTAGATATTTCCATGTTCATACAGATAACGGTGTAGATATTTCCATGTTCATACAGATAGCTGTGAAGATATTTCCATGTTCATACAGTTAGCGGTGTAGATATTCCCATGTTCATACAGATGGCGGTGTAGATATTTACATGTTCATACAGATGGCAGTATAGATATTTGCATGTTCGCAGAGATGGCGGTGTAGATATTTGCATGTTCATAGAGATGGCGGTGTAGGTATTTCCATGTTTATGCACATAGCGGTATAGATATTTCCATGTTTATACAGATGGTGGTGTAGATATTTCCATTTTCATAGAGATGGTGGTCTAGATATTTCCATGTTTTCAGAGATAGTGGTGTAGTTATTTCCAAGTTTATAGAGACAGCGTTGTAGATATTTCCATGTTCATACAGATAGCGGTGTAGGTATTTCCATGTTCATACAGATAGCGGTGTAGATATTTCCATGTTCATACCAATAGCGTTGTAGACATTTCCATGTTCATGTATTTAGCGGTGTAGATATTTCCATGTTCATACAGATGGCGAAGATATTTCCTTGTTCATACACATAGCGGTGTAAATATTTCCATGTTCATACAGTTAGCGGTGTAGATATTTCCATGTTCATAGAGATGGTGGTGTAGATATTTCCATATTTATACAGTTAGCAGTGTAGTTATTTCCATGTTTATAGAGATAGCAGTGTAGATATTTCCATTGATATACACATAGCTGTGTAGATATTTGCATGGTCATACAGATAGCGGTGTAGATATTTCCATGTTCATACAGTTAGCGGTGTAGATATTTCCATGTTCATACAGATGGCGGTGTGGATATTTTCGTGTTCATACAGGTGGCGGTATAGATATTTCCATGTTCGTACAGATGGCGTTGTAGATATTTCCATGTTCATAGAGATGGTGGTGTAGATATTTCCATGTTTATGCAGATAGCGGTATAGATATTTCCATGTTTATACAGATGGTGGTGTAGATATTTCCATGTTTATAGAGATGTCAGTGTAAATATTTCCATGTTCATACAGATGGCGGTGTAAATATTTCCATGTTTATAGGGATGGCGGTGTAGATATTTTCATGTTTACACAGACGGCGGTGAAGATATTTCCATGTTTACACAGATAGCAGTGTAGACATTTCCATGTTTACACAGATAGCGGTGTGGATATTTCCATGTTTATGCAGATAGCAGTGTAGATATTTCCATGGTTATAGAGATAGCAGTGCAGATATTTCCATTGATATACAGATAGCTGTGTAGATATCTGCATGTTCATACACATAGCGGTGTAGATATTTCCATGTTTATACACATAGCGGTGTAGATATTTCCATGTTCGTACAGATGGCGGTGTAGATATTTGCATGTTCATACAGATGGCGGTGTAGATATTTCGAAGTTTATAGAGATAGCGCTGTAGTTATTTCCATATTTATAGAGAAATCTGTGTAGATATTTCCATGTATATTCAGATAGCTGTGTAGATAGATCCATGTTCATGCAGATAGCGGTGTAGATATTTCCATGTTCATCCAGATGCCGGTGTACATATATCCATGTTCATATAGATGGCGGTGAAGATATTTCCATGTTCATACAGATGGTGGTGTAGATATTTCCATGTTCATACTAATGGCGGTGTAGATATTTCCATGTTCATAGAGATGGCGCTGTAGATATTACCATGTTCATACAAATGGCGGTGTAGATATTTCCAAGTTCATAGAGATGGCGGTGTTGATATTTCCATATTTATAGAGATAGCAGTGTAGTTATTTCCATGTTTATACAGATAGTACTGTAGATATTTCCATTTATTTACAGATAGCTGTGTAGATATTTGCATGTTCATAGAGATAGCGGTGTAGATATTTCCATGTTCATACAGATAGCGGTGTAGATATTTCCATGTTCATACAGATAGCGGTGTAGATATTTCCATGTTTACACAGATGGCGGTGTAGACATTTCCATGTTTACACAGATAGCGGTGTGGATATTTCCATGTTTATGCAGATAGCAGTGTAGTTATTTCCATGTTTATACAGATAGCGGTGCGGATATTTCCATGTTTATTCAGATTGCGGTGCGGATATTTCCATGTTTATACAGATAGTTGGGCAGATATTTCCATGTTTATACAGATAGCGGTGTAGATATTTCCATCTTAATACAGATGGCGGTGTAGATATGTCCATGTTTGTACAGATGGCGGTGTAGATATTTCCATGTTCATACAGGTGGCGGTGTAGATATTTCGAAGTTTATAGAGATAGCGCAGTAGTTATTTCCATATTTATAGAGAAATCTGTGTAGATATTTCCGTGTATATTCAGATAGCTGTGTAGATATTTCCATGTTCATGCAGATAGCGGTGTAGATATTTCCATGTTCATCCAGATGCCGGTGTACATATATCCATGTTCATACAGATGGTGGTGAAGATATTTCCATGTTCATACAGATGGTGGTGTAGATATTTCCATGTTCATACAAATGGCGGTGTAGATATTTCCATGTTCATAGAGATGGCGGTGTAGATAATTCCATGTTCATACAAATGGCGGTGTAGATATTTACATGTTCATACAGATGGCGGTGTAGATATTTCCATGTTCATACAGATAGCAGTGTAGATATTTCCATGTTCATACAGATGGCGGTGTAGATATTTACATGTTCATACAGATGGCGGTGTAGATATTTCCATGTTCATACAGGTGGCGGTGTAGATATTTCCATGTTTATACAAATAGCAGTGTAGTTATTTCCATGTTTATAGAGAGAGCTGTGTAGATATTTCCATTGATATACAGATAGCTGTGTAGATATTTGCATGTTAATACAGATAGCGGTGTAGATATTTTCATGTTCATACAGATAGCGGTGTAGACATTTCCATGTTCATACAGATAGCGGTGTAGATATTTCCATGTTCATACAGATAACGGTGTAGATATTTCCATGTTCATACAGATAGAAGTGTAGATATTTCCATGTTCATACAGTTAGCGGTGTAGATATTTCCATGTTCATACAGATGGCGGTGTAGATATTTACATGTTCATACAGATGGCAGTATAGATATTAGCATGTTCGCAGAGATGGCGGTGTAGATATTTGCGTGTTCATAGAGATGGCGGTGTAGATATTTCCATGTTCATACAAATGGCGGTGTAGATATTTACATGTTCATACAGATGGCGGTGTAGATATTTCCATGGTCATACAGATAGCAGTGTAGATATTTCCATGTTCATACAGATAGCGGTGTAGATATTTCCATGTTCATACAGATAGCGGTGTAGATATTTCCATGTTCATACCGATAGCGGTGTAGATATTTCCATGTTCATACAGTTAGCGGTGTAGATATTTCCATGTTCATACAGATGGCGGTGTAGATATTTACATGTTCATACAGATGGCGGTGTAGATATTTCCATGTTCGTACGGATGGCAGTGTAGATATTCCCATGTTCATACAGGTGGCGGTGTAGATATTTCCATGTTTATACAAATAGCATTGTAGTTATTTCCATGTTTATAGAGAGAGCTGTGTAGATATTTCCATTGATATACAGATAGCTGTGTAGATATTTGCATGTTCATACAGATAGCGGTGTAGATATTTCCATGTTCATACAGATAGCGGTGTAGATATTTCCATGTTCATACAGATAGCGGTGTAGATATTTCCATGTTCATACAGATAACGGTGTACATATTTCCATGTTCATACAGATAGCAGTGAAGATATTTCCATGTTCATACAGTTAGCGGTGTAGATATTCCCATGTTCATACAGATGGCGGTGTAGATATTTACATGTTCATACAGATGGCAGTATAGATATTTGCATGTTCGCAGAGATGGCGGTGTAGATATTTGCATGTTCATAGAGATGGCGGTGTAGGTATTTCCATGTTTATGCACATAGCGGTATAGATATTTCCATGTTTATACAGATGGTGGTGTAGATATTTCCATGTTTATAGAGATGGTGGTCTAGATATTTCCATGTTTACAGAGATAGTGGTGTAGCTATTTCCAAGTTTATAGAGACAGCGTTGTAGATATTTCCATGTTCATACAGATAGCGGTGTAGATATTTCCATGTTCATACAGATAGCGGTGTAGATATTTCCATGTTCATACCAATAGCGTTGTAGACATTTCCATGTTCATGTATTTAGCGGTGTAGATATTTCCATGTTCATACAGATGGCGAAGATATTTCCTTGTTCATACACATAGCGGTGTAGATATTTCCATGTTCATACAGTTAGCGGTGTAGATATTTCCATGTTCATAGAGATGGCGGTGTAGATATTTCCATATTTATACAGATAGCAGTGTAGTTATTTCCATGTTTATAGAGATAGCAGTGTAGATATTTCCATTGATATACACATAGCTGTGTAGATATTTGCATGGTCATACAGATAGCGGTGTAGATATTTCCATGTTCATACAGTTAGCGGTGTAGATATTTCCATGTTCATACAGATTGCGGTGTGGATATTTTCATGTTCATACAGGTGGCGGTATAGATATTTCCATGTTCGTACAGATGGCGTTGTAGATATTTCCATGTTCATAGAGATGGTGGTGTAGATATTTCCATGTTTATGCAGATAGCGGTATAGATATTTCCATGTTTATACAGATGGTGGTATAGATATTTCCATGTTTATTGAGATGTCATTGTAAATATGTTCATTTTCATACAGATGGCGGTGTAAATATTTCCATGTTTATAGGGATGGCGGTGTAGATATTTTCATGTTTACACAGACGGCGGTGTAGATATTTCCATGTTTACACAGATAGCAGTGTAGACATTTCCATGTTTACACAGATAGCGGTGTGGATATTTCCATGTTTATGCAGATAGCAGTGTAGATATTTCCATGTTTATAGAGATAGCAGTGCAGATATTTCCATTGTTATACAGATAGCTGTGTAGATATTTGCATGTTCATACACATAGCGGTGTAGATATTTCCATGTTTATACACGTAGCGGTGTAGATATTTCCATGTTCGTACAGATGGCGGTGTAGATATTTCCATGTTTATACAGATAGCAGTGTAGTTATTTCCATGTTTATAGAGATAGCAGTGTAGATATTTCCATTGATATACAGATAGCTGTGTAGATATTTGCATGGTCATACAGATAGCGGTGTAGATATTTCCATGTTCGTACAGATAGCTGTGTAGATATTTCCATGTTGATACAGATAGCGGTGTAGATATATCCATGTTCATACAGATAACGGTGTAGATATTTCCGTGTTCATACAGATAGCGGTGTAGATATTTCCATGTTCATACAGTTAGCGGTGTAGATATTTACATGTTCATACAGATGGCGGTGTAGATATTTACATGTTCATACAGATGGCGGTATAGATATTTCCATGTTCGTACAGATGGCGGTGTAGATATTTCCATGTTCATAGAGATGGCGGTGTAGATATTTCCATGTTTATGCAGATAGCGGTATAGATATTTCCATGTTTGTACAGATGGTGGTGTAGATATTTCCATGTTTATAGAGATGACGGTCTAGATATTTCCATGTTTACAGAGATAGTGGCGTAGTTATTTCCAAGTTTATAGAGACAGCGTTGTAGATATTTCCATGTTTATACAGATAGCAGTGAAGGTATTTCCATGTTTATACAGATTGCGGTGTAGATATTTCCATGTTTATACAGATAGTAGTGTAGATATTTCCATGTTTATAGAGATAGTGGTGTAGATAATTTCAATTTAATACAGAGAGCAGTGTAGGTATTTCCAAGTTCATACAGATAGCGGTGTAGATATTTCCACGTTTATAGAGATGGCGGTGCAGATACTTCCATGTTCATACAGAGGACGGAGTAGATATTTCCATGTTTATTGGGATGGCGGTGTAGATATTTTCATGTTTACACACATGGCGGTGTAGATATTTCCATGTTTACACAGATAGCGGTGTAGACATTTCCAAATTTACACAGATAGCGGTGTAGACATTTCCATGTTTACACAGATAGCGGTATGGATATTTCCATGTTTATGCAGATATCAGTGTAGATATTTCCATGTTTATACAGATAGCGGTGCGAATATTTCCATGTTTATTCAGATAGCGGTGCGGATATTTTCATGTTTATACAGATATTTGGGCAGATATTTCCATGTTTATACAGATAGCGGTGTAGATATTTCCATCTTAATACAGATGGCGGTGAAGATATGTCAATGTTTGTACAGATGGCGGTGTAGATATTTCCATGTTCATACAGATGGCGGTGTAGATATTTCGAAGTTTATAGAGATAGCGCTGTAGTTATTTCCATATTTATAGAGAAATCTGTGTAGATATTTCCATGTACATTCAGATAGCTGTGTAGATACATCCATGTTCATGCAGATAGCGGTGTAGATATTTCCATGTTCATTCAGATGCCGGTGTACATATATCCATGTTCATATAGATGGCGGTGAAGTTATCTCCATGTTCATAGAGATGGTGGTGTAGATATTTCCATGTTCATACTAATGGCGGTGTAGATATTTCCATGTTCATAGAGATGGCGCTGTAGATATTACCATGTTCATACAAATGGCGGTGTAGATATTTCCAAGTTCATAGAGATGGCGGTGTTGATATTTCCATATTTATAGAGATAGCAGTGTAGTTATTTCCATGTGTATAGAGATAGTAGTGTAGATATTTCCATTTATTTACAGATAGCTGTGTAGATATTTGCATGTTCATAGAGATAGCGGTGTAGATATTTCCATGTTCATTCTGATAGCGGTGTAGATATTTCCATGTTCATACAGATAGCGGTGTAGATATTTCCATGTTCATACAGATAGCAGTGTAGATATTTCCATGTTCATACAGATAGCGGTGTACATATTTCCATGTTCATACAGTTAGCGGTTTAGATATTTCCATGTTCATACAGATGGCGGTGTAGATATTTACATGTTCATACAGATGGCGGTGTAGGTATTTCCCTGTTCATACAGATAGCGGTGTAGATATTTCCATGTTCATACAGATAGCGGTGTAGATATTTCCATGTTCATACAGATAGCGGTGTAGATATTTCCATGTTCATACCAATAGCGGTGTAGACATTTCCATGTTCATATATTTAGCGGTGTAGATATTTCCATTTTCGTACAGATGGCGGTGTAGATATTTCCATGTTTATACAGATAGCAGTGTAGTTATTTCCATGTTTATAGAGATAGCAGTGTAGATATTTCCATTGATATACAGATAGCTGTGTAGATATTTGCATGGTCATACAGATAGCGGTGTAGATATTTCCATGTTCGTACAGATAGCTGTGTAGATATTTCCATGTTGATACAGATAGCGGTGTAGATATATCCATGTTCATACAGATAACGGTGTAGATATTTCCGTGTTCATACAGATAGCGGTGTAGATATTTCCATGTTCATACAGTTAGCGGTGTAGATATTTACATGTTCATACAGATGGCGGTGTAGATATTTACATGTTCATACAGATGGCGGTATAGATATTTCCATGTTCGTACAGATGGCGGTGTAGATATTTCCATGTTCATAGAGATGGCGGTGTAGATATTTCCATGTTTATGCAGATAGCGGTATAGATATTTCCATGTTTGTACAGATGGTGGTGTAGATATTTCCATGTTTATAGAGATGACGGTCTAGATATTTCCATGTTTACAGAGATAGTGGCGTAGTTATTTCCAAGTTTATAGAGACAGCGTTGTAGATATTTCCATGTTTATACAGATAGCAGTGAAGGTATTTCCATGTTTATACAGATTGAGGTGTAGATATTTCCATGTTTATACAGATAGTAGTGTAGATATTTCCATGTTTATAGAGATAGTGGTGTAGATAATTTCAATTTAATACAGAGAGCAGTGTAGGTATTTCCAAGTTCATACAGATAGCGGTGTAGATATTTCCACGTTTATAGAGATGGCGGTGCAGATACTTCCATGTTCATACAGAGGACGGAGTAGATATTTCCATGTTTATTGGGATGGCGGTGTAGATATTTTCATGTTTACACACATGGCGGTGTAGATATTTCCATGTTTACACAGATAGCGGTGTAGACATTTCCATGTTTACACAGATAGCGGTGTAGACATTTCCATGTTTACACAGATAGCGGTATGGATATTTCCATGTTTATGCAGATATCAGTGTAGATATTTCCATGTTTATACAGATAGCGGTGCGAATATTTCCATGTTTATTCAGATAGCGGTGCGGATATTTTCATGTTTATACAGATATTTGGGCAGATATTTCCATGTTTATACAGATAGCGGTGTAGATATTTCCATCTTAATACAGATGGCGGTGAAGATATGTCCATGTTTGTACAGATGGCGGTGTAGATATTTCCATGTTCATACAGATGGCGGTGTAGATATTTCGAAGTTTATAGAGATAGCGCTGTAGTTATTTCCATATTTATAGAGAAATCTGTGTAGATATTTCCATGTACATTCAGATAGCTGTGTAGATACATCCATGTTCATGCAGATAGCGGTGTAGATATTTCCATGTTCATCCAGATGCCGGTGTACATATATCCATGTTCATATAGATGGCGGTGAAGTTATTTCCATGTTCATAGAGATGGTGGTGTAGATATTTCCATGTTCATACTAATGGCGGTGTAGATATTTCCATGTTCATAGAGATGGCGCTGTAGATATTACCATGTTCATACAAATGGCGGTGTAGATATTTCCAAGTTCATAGAGATGGCGGTGTTGATATTTCCATATTTATAGAGATAGCAGTGTAGTTATTTCCATGTGTATAGAGATAGTAGTGTAGATATTTCCATTTATTTACAGATAGCTGTGTAGATATTTGCATGTTCATAGAGATAGCGGTGTAGATATTTCCATGTTCATTCAGATAGCGGTGTAGATATTTCCATGTTCATACAGATAGCGGTGTAGATATTTCCATGTTCATACAGATAGCAGTGTAGATATTTCCATGTTCATACAGATAGCGGTGTACATATTTCCATGTTCATACAGTTAGCGGTTTAGATATTTCCATGTTCATACAGATGGCGGTGTAGATATTTACATGTTCATACAGATGGCGGTGTAGGTATTTCCCTGTTCATACAGATAGCGGTGTAGATATTTCCATGTTCATACAGATAGCGGTGTAGATATTTCCATATTCATACAGATAGCGGTGTAGATATTTCCATGTTCATACCAATAGCGGTGTAGACATTTCCATGTTCATATATTTAGCGGTGTAGATATTTCCATTTTCGTACAGATGGCGGTGTAGATATTTCCATGTTTATACAGATAGCAGTGTAGTTATTTCCATGTTTATAGAGATAGCAGTGTAGATATTTCCATTGATATACAGATAGCTGTGTAGATATTTGCATGGTCATACAGATAGCGGTGTAGATATTTCCATGTTCGTACAGATAGCTGTGTAGATATTTCCATGTTGATACAGATAGCGGTGTAGATATATCCATGTTCATACAGATAACGGTGTAGATATTTCCGTGTTCATACAGATAGCGGTGTAGATATTTCCATGTTCATACAGTTAGCGGTGTAGATATTTACATGTTCATACAGATGGCGGTGTAGATATTTACATGTTCATACAGATGGCGGTATAGATATTTCCATGTTCGTACAGATGGCGGTGTAGATATTTCCATGTTCATAGAGATGGCGGTGTAGATATTTCCATGTTTATGCAGATAGCGGTATAGATATTTCCATGTTTGTACAGATGGTGGTGTAGATATTTCCATGTTTATAGAGATGACGGTCTAGATATTTCCATGTTTACAGAGATAGTGGCGTAGTTATTTCCAAGTTTATAGAGACAGCGTTGTAGATATTTCCATGTTTATACAGATAGCAGTGAAGATATTTCCATGTTTATACAGATTGCGGTGTAGATATTTCCATGTTTATACAGATAGTAGTGTAGATATTTCCATGTTTATAGAGATAGTGGTGTAGATAATTTCAATTTAATACAGAGAGCAGTGTAGGTATTTCCAAGTTCATAGAGATAGCGGTGTAGATATTTCCACGTTTATAGAGATGGCGGTGCAGATACTTCCATGTTCATACAGAGGACGGAGTAGATATTTCCATGTTTATTGGGATGGCGGTGTAGATATTTTCATGTTTACACACATGGCGGTGTAGATATTTCCATGTTTACACAGATAGCGGTGTAGACATTTCCATGTTTACACAGATAGCGGTGTAGACATTTCCATGTTTACACAGATAGCGGTATGGATATTTCCATGTTTATGCAGATATCAGTGTAGATATTTCCATGTTTATACAGATAGCGGTGCGAATATTTCCATGTTTATTCAGATAGCGGTGCGGATATTTTCATGTTTATACAGATATTTGGGCAGATATTTCCATGTTTATACAGATAGCGGTGTAGATATTTCCATCTTAATACAGATGGCGGTGAAGATATGTCCATGTTTGTACAGATGGCGGTGTGGATATTTCCATGTTCATACAGATGGCGGTGTGGATATTTCGAAGTTTATAGAGATAGCGCTGTAGTTATTTCCATATTTATAGAGAAATCTGTGTAGATATTTCCATGTACATTCAGATAGCTGTGTAGATACATCCATGTTCATGCAGATAGCGGTGTAGATATTTCCATGTTCATCCAGATGCCGGTGTACATATATCCATGTTCATATAGATGGCGGTGAAGTTATTTCCATGTTCATAGAGATGGTGGTGTAGATATTTCCATGTTCATACTAATGGCGGTGTAGATATTTCCATGTTCATAGAGATGGCGCTGTAGATATTACCATGTTCATACAAATGGCGGTGTAGATATTTCCAAGTTCATAGAGATGGCGGTGTTGATATTTCCATATTTATAGAGATAGCAGTGTAGTTATTTCCATGTGTATAGAGACAGTAGTGTAGATATTTCCATTTATTTACAGATAGCTGTGTAGATATTTGCATGTTCATAGAGATAGCGGTGTAGATATTTCCATGTTCATTCAGATAGCGGTGTAGATATTTCCATGTTCATACAGATAGCGGTGTAGATATTTCCATGTTCATACAGATAGCAGTGTAGATATTTCCATGTTCATACAGATAGCGGTGTACATATTTCCATGTTCATACAGTTAGCGGTTTAGATATTTCCATGTTCATACAGATGGCGGTGTAGATATTTACATGTTCATACAGATGGCGGTGTAGGTATTTCCCTGTTCATACAGATAGCGGTGTAGATATTTCCATGTTCATACAGATAGCGGTGTAGATATTTCCATGTTCATACAGATAGCGGTGTAGATATTTCCATGTTCATACCAATAGCGGTGTAGACATTTCCATGCTCATATATTTAGCGGTGTAGATATTTCCATGTTCATACAGATTGCGGTGTAGATATTTCCATGTTCATAGAGATGGTGGTGTAGATATTTCCATATTTATACAGATAGCAGTGTATTTATTTCCATGTTAATAGAGATAGCAGTGTAGATATTGCCATTGATATACAGATAGCTGTGTAGATATTTGCATGGTCATACAGATAGCGGTGTAGATATTTCCATGTACATACAGATAACGGTGTAGATATTTCCATGTTCATACAGATAGCGGTGTAGATATTTCCATGTTCATACAGTTAGCGGTGTAGATATTTCCATGTTCATAGAGATGGCGGTGTAGATATTTCCATGTTTATGCAGATAGCGGTATAGATATTTCCATGTTTATACAGACGGTGGTGTAGATATTTCCATGTTTATAGAGATGGCGGCGTAGATATTTCCATGTTCATAAAGATGGCGGTGTAAATATTTCCATGTTCGTACGGATGGCAGTGTAGATATTTCCATGTTCATACAGGTGGCGGTGTATATATTTCCATGTTTATACAGATAGCTGTGTTGATATTTCCATGTTCATACAGATAGCGGTGTAGATATTTCCATGTTCATACTGATAACGGTGTAGATATTTCCATGTTCATACAGATAGCGGTGTAGATATTTCCATGTTCATACAGTTAGGGGTGTAGATATTTCCATGTTCATACAAATGGCGGTGTAGATATTTCCTGTTTATACAGATAGCAGTGTAGATATTTCCATGTTTATAGAGATAACAGTGTAGATATTTCCATTGATATACAGATAGCTGTGTAGATATTTGCATGTTCCTACACATAGCGGTGTAGATATTTCAATGTTCATACAGATAGCGGTGTAGATATTTCCATGTTCCTACAGAGAGCGGTACAGATATTTCCATGTTCATACAGTAAGCGGTGTAGATATTACCATGTTCATACAGATGGCAGTGTAGATATTTACATGTTCATTCAGATGTCGGTGTAGATATTTCCATATTCGTACAGATGGCGTTGTAGATATTTCCATGTTCATAGAGATACCGGTGTAGATATTTCCATGTTCAAACAGATAGCGGTGTAGATATTTCCATGTTCATACAGATAGCGGTGTTGGTATTTCCATGTTCATACAGATAGCGGTGTAGATATTTCCATGTTCGTACAGTTAGCGGTGTAGATATTTCCATGTTCATACAGATGGGGGTGTAGATATTTCCATGTTCGTACAGATAGCGGTGTAGAGATTTCCATGTTCATACAGATAGCGGTGTAGATATTTCCATGTTCATACAGATAGCGGTCTAGATATTTCCAGGTTCATTCCAATAGCGGTGTAGACATTTCCATGTTCATACAGTTAGCGGCGTTGATATTTCCATGTTCATACAGATGGCGGTGTAGATATTTCCATGTTCATATAGATGGCGGTGTAGATATTTACATGTTCATACAGATGGCGGTATAGATATTTCCATGTTCGTACAGACGGCGGTGTAGATATTTCCATGTTTATACAGATAGCAGTGTAGTTATTTCCATGTTTATAGAGATAGCAGTGTAGATATTTCCATTGATATACAGATAGCTGTGTAGATATTTGCATGGTCATACAGATAGCGGTGTAGATATTTCCATGTTCGTACAGATAGCGGTGTAGATATTTCCATGTTGATACAGATAGCGGTGTAGATATTTCCGTGTTCATACAGATAACGGTGTAGATATTTCCATGTTCATACAGATATCGGTGTAGATATTTCCATGTTCATACAGTTAGCGGTGTAGATATTTCCATGTTCATACAGATGGCGGTGTAGATATTTACATGTTCATACAGATGGTGGTGTAGATATTTCCATGTTTATAGAGAAGACGGTCTAGATATTTCCATGTTTACAGAGATAGTGGCGTAGTTATTTCCAAGTTTATAGAGACAGCGTTGTAGATATTTCCATGTTTAAACAGATAGCGGTGAAGATATTTCCATGTTTATACAGATAGCGGTGTAGATATTTCCATGTTTATACAGATAGCCGTGTAGATATATCCATGTTTATAGAGATAGTGGTGTAGATAATTTCAAATTTATACAGAGATCAGTGTAGATATTTCCACGTTCATACAGATAGCGGTGTAGATATTTCCACGTTTATAGAGATGGCGGTGCAGATATTTCCATGTTCATACAGAGGACGGTGTAGATATTTCCATGTTTATTGGGATGGCGGTGTAGATGTTTTCATGTTTACACAGATGGCGGTGTAGATATTTCCAAGTTTGCCCAGATGGCGGTGTAGACATTTCCATGTTTACACAGATAGCGGTGTGGATATTTCCATGTTTATGCAGATAGCAGTGTAGATATTTCCATGTTTATACAGATAGCGGTGCGGATATTTCCATGTTTATTCAGATAGCGGTGCGGATATTTCCATGTTTATGCAGATAATTGGGCAGATATTTCCATGTTTATACAGAAAGCGGTGTAGATATTTCCATCTTAATACAGATGGCGGTGTAGATATGTCCATGTTTGTACAGATGGCGGTGTAGATATTTCCATGTTCATACAGATGGCGGTGTAGATATTTCGAAGTTTATAGAGATAGCGCTGTAGTTATTTCCATATTTATAGAGAAATCTGTGGATATATTTCCATGTATATTCAGATAGCTGTGTAGATAGATCCAGGTTCATGCAGACAGCGGTGTAGATATTTCCATGTTCCTCCAGATGCCGGTGTACATATATCCATGTTCATACAGATGGCGGTGAAGATATTTCTATGTTCATACAGATGGTCGTGTAGTTATTTCCATGTTCATACAAATGGCGGTGTAGTTATTTCCATGTTTACAGAGATGGCGGTGTAGATATTTCCATGTTCATAAAAATATCGGCACAGATATTTCCATGTTCATAGAGATGGTGGTGTTGATGTTTCCATATTTATAGTGATAGCAGTGTAGTTATTTCCATGTTTATAGAGATAGTAGTGTAGATATTTCCATTGATATACAGATAGCTGTGTAGATATTTGCATGTTCATAAAGATACCAGTGAAGATATTTCCATGTTCATACAGATAGTTGAGTAGATATTTCCATGTTCATACAGATAGCGGTGTAGATATTTCCATGTTCATACAGATAGCGGTGTAGATATTTCCATGTTCATACAGATAGCGGTGTAGATATTTCCATGTTCATACAGTTAGCGGTTTAGATATTTCCATGTTCATACAGATGGCGGTGTAGATATTTACATGTTCATACAGATGGCGGTGTAGTTATTTCCATGTTCATACAGATAGCGGTGTAGATATTTCCATGTTCATACAGTTAGCGGTGTAGATATTTCCATGTTCATACAGATAGCGGTGTAGATATTTCCAAGTTCATAACAGCAGCGGTGTAGACATTTCCATGTTCATGTATTTAGCGGTGTAGATATTTCCATGTTCATACAGATGGCGAAGATATTTCCATGTTCATACAGATAGCGGTGTAGATATTTCCATGTTCATGCAGTTAGCGGTTTAGATATTTCCATGTTCATACAGATGGCGGTGTAGATATTTCCATGTTCAT
Organism: Gorilla gorilla gorilla; assembly: GCF_029281585.2. Taxonomy (NCBI): domain Eukaryota; kingdom Metazoa; phylum Chordata; class Mammalia; order Primates; family Hominidae; genus Gorilla; species Gorilla gorilla. The sequence goes on along the minus strand of NC_073235.2, from coordinate 12,900,500 downwards.
AGAGATGGCGGTGTAGATATTTCCATATTTATACAGATAGCAGTGTAGTTATTTCCATGTTTATAGAGATAGCAGTGTAGATATTTCCATTGATATACAGATAGCTGTGTAGATATTTGCATGGTCATACAGATAGCGCTGTAGATATTTCCATGTTCGTACAGATAGCTGTGTAGATATTTCCATGTTCATACAGATAGCATTGTAGATATTTCCATGTTCATACAGATAACGGTGTAGATATTTCCATGTTCATACAGATAGCGGTGTAGATGTTTCCATGTTCATACAGTTAGCGGTGTAGATATTTCCATGTTCATACAGATGGCGGTGTAGATATTTTCATGTTCATACAGATGGCGGTATAGATATTTCCATGTTCATACAGATGGCGTTGTAGATATTTCCATGTTCATGGAGATGGTGGTATAAATATTTCCATGTTTATGCAGATAGCGGTATAGATATTTCCATGTTTATACAGATGGTGGTGTAGATATTTCCATGTTTATGGAGATGGCGGTGTAGATATTTCTATGTTCATGGAGATGGCGGTGTAAATATTTCCATGTTTATAGGGATGGCGGAGTAGATATTTTCATGTTTACACAGATGTCGGTGTAGATATTTCCATGTTTACACAGATAACGGTGTAGACATTTCCATGTTTACACAGATAGCGGTGTGGATATTTCCATGTTTATGCAGATAGCGGTGTAGATATTTCCATGTTTATACAGATAGCGGTGCGGATATTTCCATGTTTATACAGATAGTTGGGCAGATATTTCCATGTTTATACAGATAGCGGTGTAGATATTTCCATCTTAATACAGATGGCGGTGTAGATATGTCCATGTTTGTAAAGATGGCGGTGTAGATATTTCTATGTTCATACAGATGGCGGTGTAGATATTTCGAAGTTTATTGAGATAGCGCTGTAGTTATTTCCATATTTATAGAGAAATCTGTGTAGATATTTCCATTTATATTCAGATAGCGGTGTAGATATTTCCATGTTCATACAGAGAGCAGTGTAGATATTTCCAAGTTCATACAGATAGCGGTGTAGATATTTCCACGTTTATAGAGATGGCGGTGTAGATATTTCCATGTTCATACAGAAGATGGTGTAGGTATTTCCATGTTTATAGGGATGGCGGTGTAGATATTGTCATGTTTACACAGATGGCGGTGTAGATATTTCCATGTTTACACAGATAGCGGTGTAGACATTTCCATGTTTACACAGATAGCGGTGTGGATATTTCCATGTTTATGCAGATAGCAGTGTAGATATTTCCATGTTTATACAGATAGCGGTGCGGATATTTCCATGTTTATTCAGATACCGGTGCGGATATTTCCATGTTTATACAGATAGTTGGGCAGATATTTCCATGTTTATACAGACAGCGGTGTAGATATTTCCATCTTAATACAGATGGCTGTGTAGATATGTCCATGATCGTACAGATGGCGGTGTAGATATTTCCATGTTCATACAGAAGGCGGTGTAGATATGTCGAAGTTTATAGAGATAGCGATGTAGTTATTTCCATATTTATAGAGAAATCTGTGTAGATATTTCCATGTAATTTCAGATAGCTGTGTAGATATTTCCATGTTCATCCAGATGCCGTTGTACATATATCCATGTTAATACAAATGGCGGTGAAGATATTTCCATGTTCATACAGATGGCGGTGTAGGTATTTCCATGTTCATACAAATGGCGGTGTAGATATTTCCATATTCATAGAGATGGCGGTGTAGATATTTCCAGGTTCATACAAATTGCGGTGTAGATATTTCCATGTTCATAGAGATGGCGGTGTAGATATTTCCATGTTTATACCGATAGCAGTGTAGTTATTTCCATGTTTATAGAGATACCAGTGTAGATATTTCCATTGATATACAGATAGCTGTGTAGATATTTGCATGTTCATACAGATAGCGGTGAAGATATTTCCATGTTCATACAGATAGTGGTGTAGATATTTCCATGTTCATACAGATATCGGTGTAGATATTTCCATGTTGATACAGATAGCGGTGTAGATATTTCCAAGTTCATACAGATAGCGGTGTAGATATTTAAATGTTCATAGAGATAGCGGTGTAGATATTTCCATGTTCATATAGATGGCGGTGTAGATATTTTCATGTTGATACAGATGGCCGTGTAGATATTTCCATGTTCATACAGATAGCGGTGTAGATATTTCCATGTTCATACAGATAGCGGTGTAGATATTTCCATGTTCATACCAATAGCGGTGTAGACATTTCCATGTTCATACATATAGCGGTGTAGATATTTCCAAGTTCATACAGATGGCGGTGAAGATATTTCCATGTTTATAGGGATGGCGGTGTTGATATTTTCATGTTTACACAGATGGCGGTGTAGATATTTCCCTGTTTACACAGATAGCGGTGTAGACATTTCCATGTTTACACAGATAGCGGTGTGGATATTTCCATGTTTATGCAGATAGCAGTGTAGATATTTCCATGTTTATACAGATAGCGGTGCGGATATTTCCATGTTTATACAGATACTTGGGCAGATATTTCCATGTTTATACAGATAGCGGTGTAGATATTTCCATCTTAATACAGATGGCGGTGTAGATATGTCCATGTTCATCCAGATGCCTGTGTACATATATCCATGTTCATACAGATGGCGGTGAAGATATCTCCATGTTCATACAGATGGTGGTGTAGATATTTCCATGTTCATACAAATGGCGGTGTAGATATTTCCATGTTCATAGAGATGGCGGTGTAGATATTTCCATGTTCATACAAATGGCGGAGTAGATATTTCCATGTTCATAGAGATGGCGGTGTAGATATTTCCATATTTATAGAGATAGCAGTGTAGTTATTTCCATGTTTATAGAGATAGCAGTGTAGATATTTCCATTGATATACAGATAGCTGTGTAGATATTTGCATGTTCATAGAGGTAGCGGTGTAGATATTTGCATGTTCATAGAGATAGCGGTGTATATATTTCCATGTTCATACAGATAGCGGTGTAGATATTTACATGTTCATACAGATAGCGGTGTAGATATTTCCATGTTCATACAGATAGCGGTGTAGATATTTCCATGTTCATACAGTTAGCGGTGTAGATATTCCCCTGTTCATACAGATGGCGGTGTAGATATTTCCATGTTCACACAGATAGCGGTGTAGATATTTCCATGTTCATACAGATAGCCGTTTAGATATTTCCATGTTCATACAGATTGCGGTGTAGATATTTCCATGTTTATACAGATAACCGTGTAGATATTTCCATGTTTATAGAGATAGTGGTGTAGATAATTTCAATTTTATTCAGATAGCAGTGTAGATATTTGCAAATTCATATAGATAGCGGTGTAGATATTTCCACGTTTATAGAGATGGCGGTGTAGATATATCCATGTTCATCCACATGGCGGTGTAGATATTTCCATGTTCATACAGGTGGCGGTGAAGATATTTCCATTTTCATACAGATGGTGGTGTAGATATTTCCATGTTCACACAAATGGCGGTGTAGATATTTCCATGTTCATAGAGATGGCGGTGTAGATATTTCCATGTTCATACCAATGGCAGTGCAGATATTTCCATGCTCATATAGATGGCGATTTAGATATTTCCATGTTTATACAGATAGCAGTGTAGTTATTTCCATGTTTATAGAGATAGCAGTGTAGATATTTCCATTGATATACAGATAGCTGTGTAGATATTTGCATGTTCATAGAGGTAGCGGTGTAGATATTTGCATGTTCATAGAGATAGCGGTGTATATATTTCCATGTTCATACAGATAGCGGTGTAGATATTTCCATGTTCATACAGATAGCCGTTTAGATATTTCCATGTTCATACAGATTGCGGTGTAGATATTTCCATGTTTATACAGATAACCGTGTAGATATTTCCATGTTTATAGAGATAGTGGTGTAGATAATTTCAATTTTATTCAGATAGCAGTGTAGATATTTGCAAATTCATATAGATAGTGGTGTAGATATTTCCACGTTTATAGAGATGGCGGTGTAGATATATCCATGTTCATCCACATGGCGGTGTAGATATTTCCATGTTCATACAGGTGGCGGTGAAGATATTTCCATTTTCATACAGATGGTGGTGTAGATATTTCCATGTTCACACAAATGGCGGTGTAGATATTTCCATGTTCATAGAGATGGCGGTGTAGATATTTCCATGTTCATACCAATGGCAGTGCAGATATTTCCATGCTCATATAGATGGCGATTTAGATATTTCCATGTTTATACAGATAGCAGTGTAGTTATTTCCATGTTTATAGAGATAGCAGTGTAGATAGTTCCATTGATATACAGATAGCTGTGTAGATATTTGCATGTTCATACAGATAGCGGTGTAGATATTTCCATGTTCATACAGATAGCGGTGTAGATATTTCCATGTTCATACAGATAGCGGTGTAGGTATTTCCATGTTCATACAGATAGCGTTGTAGATATTTCCATGTTCATACAGATAGCGGTGTAGATATTTCCATGTTCATACAGATAGCGGTGTAGATATTTCCATGTTCATACAGTTAGCTTTGTAGATATTTCCATGTTTATAGAGATGGCGGTGTAGATATTTCCATGTTTACACAGATGGCGTTGTAGACATTTCCATGTTGACACAGATAGCGGTGTGGATATTTCCATGTTTAAGCAGATAGCGGTGTAGATATTTCCATGTTTATACAGATAGCAGTGCGGATATTTCCATGTTTATACAGACAGTTGGGCAGATATTTCCATGTTCATACAGATGGCGGTGTAGAAATTTCCATGTTCATACAGATGGCGGTGTAGATATTTCGAAGTTTATATAGATAGCGCTATAGTTATTTCCATATTTATAGAGAAATCTGTGTAGTTATTTCCATGTATATGCAGATAGCTGTGTAGATATTTCCATATTCATGCAGATAGCGGTGTAGATATTTCCATGTTCATCCAGATGCCGGTGTAGATATTTCCATGCTCATACAGATGGCGGTGAAGATATTTCCATGTTCATACATATGGCGGTGTAGATATTTCCATGTTCATACAAATGGCGGTGTAGATATTTCCATGTTCATAGAGATGGCGGTGTAGATATTTCCATGTTCATACAAATGGCGGTGTAGATATTTCCATGTTCAAAGAGATGGCGGTGTAGATATTTCCATGTTTACAGAGATAGTGGTGTAGTTATTTCCAAGTTTATAGAGACAACGTTGTAGATATTTCCATGTTTATACAGATAGCGGTGAAGATATTTCCATGTTTATACAGATAGCGGTGTAGGTATTTCCATGTTTATACAGATAGCAGTGTAGATATTTCCATGTTTATAGAGATACTGGTGTAGATAATTTCAATTTTATACAGAGAGCAGTGTAGATATTTCCTAGTTCATACAGATAGCGGTGTAGATATTTCCACGTTTATAGAGATGGCGGTGTAGATATTTCCATGTTTATACAGATAGCAGTGTAGTTATTTCCTTGTTTATAGAGATAGCAGTGTAGATATTTCCATTGATATACAGATAGATCTGTAGATATTTGCATGGTCATACAGATTGCGGTGTAGATATTTCCATGTTCGTACAGATAGCGGTGTAGATATTTCCATGTTGATACAGATAGCGGTGTAGATATTTCCATGTTCATACAGATAATGGTGTAGATATTTCCATGTTCATACAGATAGCGGTGTAGATATTTCCATGTTCATACAGTTGGCGGTGTAGATATTTCCATGTTCATACAGATGGCGGTGTAGATATTTACATGTTCATACAGATGGTGGTGTAGATATTTCCATGTTTATAGAGATGACGGTCTAGATATTTCCATGTTTATAGAGATAATGGCGTAGTTATTTCCAAGTTTATAGAGACAGCGTTGTAGATATTTCCATGTTTATACAGATAGCGATGAAGGTATTTCCATGTTTATACAGATAGCGGTGTAGATATTTCCATGCTTATACAGATATCAGTGTAGATATTTCCATGTTTATAGAGATAGTGGTGTAGATAATTTCAATTTTATACAGAGAGCAGTGTAGATATTTCCACGTTCATACGGATAGCGGTGTAGATATTTCCACGTTTATAGAGATGGTGGTGCAGATATTTCCATGTTCATACAGAGGACGGTGTAGATATTTCCATGTTTATTGGGATGGCGGTGTAGATGTTTTCATGTTTACACAGATGGCGGTGTAGATATTTCCATGTTTACACAGATGGCGGTGTAGACATTTCCATGTTTACACAGATAGCAGTGTGGATATTTCCATGTTTATGCAGACAGCATTGTAGTTATTTCCATGTTTATACAGATAGCGGTGCGGATATTTTCATGTTTATTCAGATAGCGGTGCGGATATTTCCATGTTTATACAGATAGTTGGGCAGATATTTCCATGTTTATACAGATAGCGGTGTAGATATTTCCATGTTCATACAGTTGGCGGTGTAGATATTTCCATGCTCATACAGATGGCGGTGTAGATATTTACATGTTCATACAGATGGTGGTGTAGATATTTCCATGTTTATAGTGATGACGTTCTAGATATTTCCATGTTTATAGAGATAGTGGCGTAGTTATTTCCAAGTTTATAGAGACAGCGATGTAGATATTTCCATGTTTATACAGATAGCGATGAAGATATTTCCATGTTTATACAGATAGCGGTGTAGATATTTCCATGCTTATACAGATAGCAGTGTAGATATTTCCATGTTTAAGAGATAGTGGTGTAGATAATTTCAATTTTATACAGAGAGCAGTGTAGATATTTCCACGTTCATACGGATAGCGGTGTAGATATTTCCACGTTTATAGAGATGGCGGTGCAGATATTTCCATGTTCATACAGAGGACGGTGTAGATATTTCCATGTTTATTGGGATGGCCGTGTAGATGTTTTCATGTTTACACAGATGGCGGTGTAGATATTTCCATGTTTACACAGATGGCGGTGTAGACATTTCCATGTTTACACAGATAGCGGTGTGGATATTTCCATGTTTATGCGGATAGCAGTGTAGTTATTTCCATGTTTATACAGATAGCGGTGCGGATATTTCCATGTTTATTCAGATAGCGGTGCGGATATTTCCATGTTTATACAGATAGTTGGGCAGATATTTCCATGTTTATACAGATAGCGGTGTAGATATTTCCATCTTAATACAGATGGCGGTGTAGATATGTCCATGTTTGTACAGATGGCGGTGTAGATATTTCCATGTTCATACAGATGGCGGTGTAGATATTTCGAAGTTTATAGAGATAGCGCTGTAGTTATTTCCATATTTATAGAGAAATCTGTGTAGATATTTCCGTGTATATTCAGATAGCTGTGTAGATATTTCCATGTTCATGCAGATAGCGGTGTAGATATTTCCATGTTCATCCAGATGCCGGTGTACATATATCCATGTTCATACAGATGGCGGTGAAGATATTTCCATGTTCGTACAGATGGTGGTGTAGATATTTCCATGTTCATACAAATGGCGGTGTAGATATTTCCATGTTCATAGAGATGGCGGTGTAGATATTTCCATGTTCATACAAATGGCGGTGTAGATATTTCCATGTTCATACAAATGGCGGTGTAGATATTTCCATGTTCATACAGATGGCGGTGTAGATATTTCCATGTTCATACAGATAGCCGTGTAGATATTTCCATGTTCATACAGATAGCGGTGTAGATATTTCCATGTTCATACAGATAGCGGTGTAGATATTTCCATGTTCATACCGATAGCGGTGTAGATATTTCCATGTTCATACAGTTAGCGGTGTAGATATTTCCATGTTCATACAGATGGCGGTGTAGATATTTACATGTACATACAGATGGCGGTGTAGATATTTCCATGTTCGTACGGATGGCAGTGTAGATATTTCCATGTTCATACAGGTGGCGGTGTAGATATTTCCATGTTTATACAAATAGCAGTGTAGTTATTTCCATGTTTATAGAGAGAGCTGTGTAGATATTTCCATTGATATACAGATAGCTGTGTAGATATTTGCATGTTCATACAGATAGCGGTGTAGATATTTTCATGTTCATACAGATAGCGGTGTAGATATTTCCATGTTCATACAGATAGCGGTTTAGATATTTCCATGTTCATACAGATAACGGTGTAGATATTTCCATGTTCATACAGATAGCTGTGAAGATATTTCCATGTTCATACAGTTAGCGGTGTAGATATTCCCATGTTCATACAGATGGCGGTGTAGATATTTACATGTTCATACAGATGGCAGTATAGATATTTGCATGTTCGCAGAGATGGCGGTGTAGATATTTGCATGTTCATAGAGATGGCGGTGTAGGTATTTCCATGTTTATGCACATAGCGGTATAGATATTTCCATGTTTATACAGATGGTGGTGTAGATATTTCCATTTTCATAGAGATGGTGGTCTAGATATTTCCATGTTTTCAGAGATAGTGGTGTAGTTATTTCCAAGTTTATAGAGACAGCGTTGTAGATATTTCCATGTTCATACAGATAGCGGTGTAGATATTTCCATGTTCATACAGATAGCGGTGTAGATATTTCCATGTTCATACCAATAGCGTTGTAGACATTTCCATGTTCATGTATTTAGCGGTGTAGATATTTCCATGTTCATACAGATGGCGAAGATATTTCCTTGTTCATACACATAGCGGTGTAGATATTTCCATGTTCATACAGTTAGCGGTGTAGATATTTCCATGTTCATAGAGATGGTGGTGTAGATATTTCCATATTTATACAGATAGCAGTGTAGTTATTTCCATGTTTATAGAGATAGCAGTGTAGATATTTCCATTGATATACACATAGCTGTGTAGATATTTGCATGGTCATACAGATAGCGGTGTAGATATTTCCATGTTCATACAGTTAGCGGTGTAGATATTTCCATGTTCATACAGATGGCGGTGTGGATATTTTCGTGTTCATACAGGTGGCGGTATAGATATTTCCATGTTCGTACAGATGGCGTTGTAGATATTTCCATGTTCATAGAGATGGTGGTGTAGATATTTCCATGTTTATGCAGATAGCGGTATAGATATTTCCATGTTTATACAGATGGTGGTGTAGATATTTCCATGTTTATAGAGATGTCAGTGTAAATATTTCCATGTTCATACAGATGGCGGTGTAAATATTTCCATGTTTATAGGGATGGCGGTGTAGATATTTTCATGTTTACACAGACGGCGGTGAAGATATTTCCATGTTTACACAGATAGCAGTGTAGACATTTCCATGTTTACACAGATAGCGGTGTGGATATTTCCATGTTTATGCAGATAGCAGTGTAGATATTTCCATGGTTATAGAGATAGCAGTGCAGATATTTCCATTGATATACAGATAGCTGTGTAGATATCTGCATGTTCATACACATAGCGGTGTAGATATTTCCATGTTTATACACATAGCGGTGTAGATATTTCCATGTTCGTACAGATGGCGGTGTAGATATTTGCATGTTCATACAGATGGCGGTGTAGATATTTCGAAGTTTATAGAGATAGCGCTGTAGTTATTTCCATATTTATAGAGAAATCTGTGTAGATATTTCCATGTATATTCAGATAGCTGTGTAGATAGATCCATGTTCATGCAGATAGCGGTGTAGATATTTCCATGTTCATCCAGATGCCGGTGTACATATATCCATGTTCATATAGATGGCGGTGAAGATATTTCCATGTTCATACAGATGGTGGTGTAGATATTTCCATGTTCATACTAATGGCGGTGTAGATATTTCCATGTTCATAGAGATGGCGCTGTAGATATTACCATGTTCATACAAATGGCGGTGTAGATATTTCCAAGTTCATAGAGATGGCGGTGTTGATATTTCCATATTTATAGAGATAGCAGTGTAGTTATTTCCATGTTTATACAGATAGTACTGTAGATATTTCCATTTATTTACAGATAGCTGTGTAGATATTTGCATGTTCATAGAGATAGCGGTGTAGATATTTCCATGTTCATACAGATAGCGGTGTAGATATTTCCATGTTCATACAGATAGCGGTGTAGATATTTCCATGTTTACACAGATGGCGGTGTAGACATTTCCATGTTTACACAGATAGCGGTGTGGATATTTCCATGTTTATGCAGATAGCAGTGTAGTTATTTCCATGTTTATACAGATAGCGGTGCGGATATTTCCATGTTTATTCAGATAGCGGTGCGGATATTTCCATGTTTATACAGATAGTTGGGCAGATATTTCCATGTTTATACAGATAGCGGTGTAGATATTTCCATCTTAATACAGATGGCGGTGTAGATATGTCCATGTTTGTACAGATGGCGGTGTAGATATTTCCATGTTCATACAGGTGGCGGTGTAGATATTTCGAAGTTTATAGAGATAGCGCAGTAGTTATTTCCATATTTATAGAGAAATCTGTGTAGATATTTCCGTGTATATTCAGATAGCTGTGTAGATATTTCCATGTTCATGCAGATAGCGGTGTAGATATTTCCATGTTCATCCAGATGCCGGTGTACATATATCCATGTTCATACAGATGGTGGTGAAGATATTTCCATGTTCATACAGATGGTGGTGTAGATATTTCCATGTTCATACAAATGGCGGTGTAGATATTTCCATGTTCATAGAGATGGCGGTGTAGATAATTCCATGTTCATACAAATGGCGGTGTAGATATTTACATGTTCATACAGATGGCGGTGTAGATATTTCCATGTTCATACAGATAGCAGTGTAGATATTTCCATGTTCATACAGATGGCGGTGTAGATATTTACATGTTCATACAGATGGCGGTGTAGATATTTCCATGTTCATACAGGTGGCGGTGTAGATATTTCCATGTTTATACAAATAGCAGTGTAGTTATTTCCATGTTTATAGAGAGAGCTGTGTAGATATTTCCATTGATATACAGATAGCTGTGTAGATATTTGCATGTTAATACAGATAGCGGTGTAGATATTTTCATGTTCATACAGATAGCGGTGTAGACATTTCCATGTTCATACAGATAGCGGTGTAGATATTTCCATGTTCATACAGATAACGGTGTAGATATTTCCATGTTCATACAGATAGAAGTGTAGATATTTCCATGTTCATACAGTTAGCGGTGTAGATATTTCCATGTTCATACAGATGGCGGTGTAGATATTTACATGTTCATACAGATGGCAGTATAGATATTAGCATGTTCGCAGAGATGGCGGTGTAGATATTTGCGTGTTCATAGAGATGGCGGTGTAGATATTTCCATGTTCATACAAATGGCGGTGTAGATATTTACATGTTCATACAGATGGCGGTGTAGATATTTCCATGGTCATACAGATAGCAGTGTAGATATTTCCATGTTCATACAGATAGCGGTGTAGATATTTCCATGTTCATACAGATAGCGGTGTAGATATTTCCATGTTCATACCGATAGCGGTGTAGATATTTCCATGTTCATACAGTTAGCGGTGTAGATATTTCCATGTTCATACAGATGGCGGTGTAGATATTTACATGTTCATACAGATGGCGGTGTAGATATTTCCATGTTCGTACGGATGGCAGTGTAGATATTCCCATGTTCATACAGGTGGCGGTGTAGATATTTCCATGTTTATACAAATAGCATTGTAGTTATTTCCATGTTTATAGAGAGAGCTGTGTAGATATTTCCATTGATATACAGATAGCTGTGTAGATATTTGCATGTTCATACAGATAGCGGTGTAGATATTTCCATGTTCATACAGATAGCGGTGTAGATATTTCCATGTTCATACAGATAGCGGTGTAGATATTTCCATGTTCATACAGATAACGGTGTACATATTTCCATGTTCATACAGATAGCAGTGAAGATATTTCCATGTTCATACAGTTAGCGGTGTAGATATTCCCATGTTCATACAGATGGCGGTGTAGATATTTACATGTTCATACAGATGGCAGTATAGATATTTGCATGTTCGCAGAGATGGCGGTGTAGATATTTGCATGTTCATAGAGATGGCGGTGTAGGTATTTCCATGTTTATGCACATAGCGGTATAGATATTTCCATGTTTATACAGATGGTGGTGTAGATATTTCCATGTTTATAGAGATGGTGGTCTAGATATTTCCATGTTTACAGAGATAGTGGTGTAGCTATTTCCAAGTTTATAGAGACAGCGTTGTAGATATTTCCATGTTCATACAGATAGCGGTGTAGATATTTCCATGTTCATACAGATAGCGGTGTAGATATTTCCATGTTCATACCAATAGCGTTGTAGACATTTCCATGTTCATGTATTTAGCGGTGTAGATATTTCCATGTTCATACAGATGGCGAAGATATTTCCTTGTTCATACACATAGCGGTGTAGATATTTCCATGTTCATACAGTTAGCGGTGTAGATATTTCCATGATCATAGAGATGGCGGTGTAGATATTTCCATATTTATACAGATAGCAGTGTAGTTATTTCCATGTTTATAGAGATAGCAGTGTAGATATTTCCATTGATATACACATAGCTGTGTAGATATTTGCATGGTCATACAGATAGCGGTGTAGATATTTCCATGTTCATACAGTTAGCGGTGTAGATATTTCCATGTTCATACAGATTGCGGTGTGGATATTTTCATGTTCATACAGGTGGCGGTATAGATATTTCCATGTTCGTACAGATGGCGTTGTAGATATTTCCATGTTCATAGAGATGGTGGTGTAGATATTTCCATGTTTATGCAGATAGCGGTATAGATATTTCCATGTTTATACAGATGGTGGTATAGATATTTCCATGTTTATTGAGATGTCATTGTAAATATGTTCATTTTCATACAGATGGCGGTGTAAATATTTCCATGTTTATAGGGATGGCGGTGTAGATATTTTCATGTTTACACAGACGGCGGTGTAGATATTTCCATGTTTACACAGATAGCAGTGTAGACATTTCCATGTTTACACAGATAGCGGTGTGGATATTTCCATGTTTATGCAGATAGCAGTGTAGATATTTCCATGTTTATAGAGATAGCAGTGCAGATATTTCCATTGATATACAGATAGCTGTGTAGATATTTGCATGTTCATACACATAGCGGTGTAGATATTTCCATGTTTATACACGTAGCGGTGTAGATATTTCCATGTTCGTACAGATGGCGGTGTAGATATTTCCATGTTTATACAGATAGCAGTGTAGTTATTTCCATGTTTATAGAGATAGCAGTGTAGATATTTCCATTGATATACAGATAGCTGTGTAGATATTTGCATGGTCATACAGATAGCGGTGTAGATATTTCCATGTTCGTACAGATAGCTGTGTAGATATTTCCATGTTGATACAGATAGCGGTGTAGATATATCCATGTTCATACAGATAACGGTGTAGATATTTCCGTGTTCATACAGATAGCGGTGTAGATATTTCCATGTTCATACAGTTAGCGGTGTAGATATTTACATGTTCATACAGATGGCGGTGTAGATATTTACATGTTCATACAGATGGCGGTATAGATATTTCCATGTTCGTACAGATGGCGGTGTAGATATTTCCATGTTCATAGAGATGGCGGTGTAGATATTTCCATGTTTATGCAGATAGCGGTATAGATATTTCCATGTTTGTACAGATGGTGGTGTAGATATTTCCATGTTTATAGAGATGACGGTCTAGATATTTCCATGTTTACAGAGATAGTGGCGTAGTTATTTCCAAGTTTATAGAGACAGCGTTGTAGATATTTCCATGTTTATACAGATAGCAGTGAAGGTATTTCCATGTTTATACAGATTGCGGTGTAGATATTTCCATGTTTATACAGATAGTAGTGTAGATATTTCCATGTTTATAGAGATAGTGGTGTAGATAATTTCAATTTAATACAGAGAGCAGTGTAGGTATTTCCAAGTTCATACAGATAGCGGTGTAGATATTTCCACGTTTATAGAGATGGCGGTGCAGATACTTCCATGTTCATACAGAGGACGGAGTAGATATTTCCATGTTTATTGGGATGGCGGTGTAGATATTTTCATGTTTACACACATGGCGGTGTAGATATTTCCATGTTTACACAGATAGCGGTGTAGACATTTCCAAATTTACACAGATAGCGGTGTAGACATTTCCATGTTTACACAGATAGCGGTATGGATATTTCCATGTTTATGCAGATATCAGTGTAGATATTTCCATGTTTATACAGATAGCGGTGCGAATATTTCCATGTTTATTCAGATAGCGGTGCGGATATTTTCATGTTTATACAGATATTTGGGCAGATATTTCCATGTTTATACAGATAGCGGTGTAGATATTTCCATCTTAATACAGATGGCGGTGAAGATATGTCCATGTTTGTACAGATGGCGGTGTAGATATTTCCATGTTCATACAGATGGTGGTGTAGATATTTCCATGTTCATACAAATGGCGGTGTAGATATTTCCATGTTCATAGAGATGGCGGTGTAGATAATTCCATGTTCATACAAATGGCGGTGTAGATATTTACATGTTCATACAGATGGCGGTGTAGATATTTCCATGTTCATACAGATAGCAGTGTAGATATTTCCATGTTCATACAGATGGCGGTGTAGATATTTACATGTTCATACAGATGGCGGTGTAGATATTTCCATGTTCATACAGGTGGCGGTGTAGATATTTCCATGTTTATACAAATAGCAGTGTAGTTATTTCCATGTTTATAGAGAGAGCTGTGTAGATATTTCCATTGATATACAGATAGCTGTGTAGATATTTGCATGTTAATACAGATAGCGGTGTAGATATTTTCATGTTCATACAGATAGCGGTGTAGACATTTCCATGTTCATACAGATAGCGGTGTAGATATTTCCATGTTCATACAGATAACGGTGTAGATATTTCCATGTTCATACAGATAGAAGTGTAGATATTTCCATGTTCATACAGTTAGCGGTGTAGATATTTCCATGTTCATACAGATGGCGGTGTAGATATTTACATGTTCATACAGATGGCAGTATAGATATTAGCATGTTCGCAGAGATGGCGGTGTAGATATTTGCGTGTTCATAGAGATGGCGGTGTAGATATTTCCATGTTCATACAAATGGCGGTGTAGATATTTACATGTTCATACAGATGGCGGTGTAGATATTTCCATGGTCATACAGATAGCAGTGTAGATATTTCCATGTTCATACAGATAGCGGTGTAGATATTTCCATGTTCATACAGATAGCGGTGTAGATATTTCCATGTTCATACCGATAGCGGTGTAGATATTTCCATGTTCATACAGTTAGCGGTGTAGATATTTCCATGTTCATACAGATGGCGGTGTAGATATTTACATGTTCATACAGATGGCGGTGTAGATATTTCCATGTTCGTACGGATGGCAGTGTAGATATTCCCATGTTCATACAGGTGGCGGTGTAGATATTTCCACGTTTATACAAATAGCATTGTAGTTATTTCCATGTTTATAGAGAGAGCTGTGTAGATATTTCCATTGATATACAGATAGCTGTGTAGATATTTGCATGTTCATACAGATAGCGGTGTAGATATTTCCATGTTCATACAGATAGCGGTGTAGATATTTCCATGTTCATACAGATAGCGGTGTAGATATTTCCATGTTCATACAGATAACGGTGTACATATTTCCATGTTCATACAGATAGCAGTGAAGATATTTCCATGTTCATACAGTTAGCGGTGTAGATATTCCCATGTTCATACAGATGGCGGTGTAGATATTTACATGTTCATACAGATGGCAGTATAGATATTTGCATGTTCGCAGAGATGGCGGTGTAGATATTTGCATGTTCATAGAGATGGCGGTGTAGGTATTTCCATGTTTATGCACATAGCGGTATAGATATTTCCATGTTTATACAGATGGTGGTGTAGATATTTCCATGTTTATAGAGATGGTGGTCTAGATATTTCCATGTTTACAGAGATAGTGGTGTAGCTATTTCCAAGTTTATAGAGACAGCGTTGTAGATATTTCCATGTTCATACAGATAGCGGTGTAGATATTTCCATGTTCATACAGATAGCGGTGTAGATATTTCCATGTTCATACCAATAGCGTTGTAGACATTTCCATGTTCATGTATTTAGCGGTGTAGATATTTCCATGTTCATACAGATGGCGAAGATATTTCCTTGTTCATACACATAGCGGTGTAGATATTTCCATGTTCATACAGTTAGCGGTGTAGATATTTCCATGTTCATAGAGATGGCGGTGTAGATATTTCCATATTTATACAGATAGCAGTGTAGTTATTTCCATGTTTATAGAGATAGCAGTGTAGATATTTCCATTGATATACACATAGCTGTGTAGATATTTGCATGGTCATACAGATAGCGGTGTAGATATTTCCATGTTCATACAGTTAGCGGTGTAGATATTTCCATGTTCATACAGATTGCGGTGTGGATATTTTCATGTTCATACAGGTGGCGGTATAGATATTTCCATGTTCGTACAGATGGCGTTGTAGATATTTCCATGTTCATAGAGATGGTGGTGTAGATATTTCCATGTTTATGCAGATAGCGGTATAGATATTTCCATGTTTATACAGATGGTGGTATAGATATTTCCATGTTTATTGAGATGTCATTGTAAATATGTTCATTTTCATACAGATGGCGGTGTAAATATTTCCATGTTTATAGGGATGGCGGTGTAGATATTTTCATGTTTACACAGACGGCGGTGTAGATATTTCCATGTTTACACAGATAGCAGTGTAGACATTTCCATGTTTACACAGATAGCGGTGTGGATATTTCCATGTTTATGCAGATAGCAGTGTAGATATTTCCATGTTTATAGAGATAGCAGTGCAGATATTTCCATTGATATACAGATAGCTGTGTAGATATTTGCATGTTCATACACATAGCGGTGTAGATATTTCCATGTTTATACACGTAGCGGTGTAGATATTTCCATGTTCGTACAGATGGCGGTGTAGATATTTCCATGTTTATACAGATAGCAGTGTAGTTATTTCCATGTTTATAGAGATAGCAGTGTAGATATTTCCATTGATATACAGATAGCTGTGTAGATATTTGCATGGTCATACAGATAGCGGTGTAGATATTTCCATGTTCGTACAGATAGCTGTGTAGATATTTCCATGTTGATACAGATAGCGGTGTAGATATATCCATGTTCATACAGATAACGGTGTAGATATTTCCGTGTTCATACAGATAGCGGTGTAGATATTTCCATGTTCATACAGTTAGCGGTGTAGATATTTACATGTTCATACAGATGGCGGTGTAGATATTTACATGTTCATACAGATGGCGGTATAGATATTTCCATGTTCGTACAGATGGCGGTGTAGATATTTCCATGTTCATAGAGATGGCGGTGTAGATATTTCCATGTTTATGCAGATAGCGGTATAGATATTTCCATGTTTGTACAGATGGTGGTGTAGATATTTCCATGTTTATAGAGATGACGGTCTAGATATTTCCATGTTTACAGAGATAGTGGCGTAGTTATTTCCAAGTTTATAGAGACAGCGTTGTAGATATTTCCATGTTTATACAGATAGCAGTGAAGGTATTTCCATGTTTATACAGATTGCGGTGTAGATATTTCCATGTTTATACAGATAGTAGTGTAGATATTTCCATGTTTATAGAGATAGTGGTGTAGATAATTTCAATTTAATACAGAGAGCAGTGTAGGTATTTCCAAGTTCATACAGATAGCGGTGTAGATATTTCCACGTTTATAGAGATGGCGGTGCAGATACTTCCATGTTCATACAGAGGACGGAGTAGATATTTCCATGTTTATTGGGATGGCGGTGTAGATATTTTCATGTTTACACACATGGCGGTGTAGATATTTCCATGTTTACACAGATAGCGGTGTAGACATTTCCAAATTTACACAGATAGCGGTGTAGACATTTCCATGTTTACACAGATAGCGGTATGGATATTTCCATGTTTATGCAGATATCAGTGTAGATATTTCCATGTTTATACAGATAGCGGTGCGAATATTTCCATGTTTATTCAGATAGCGGTGCGGATATTTTCATGTTTATACAGATATTTGGGCAGATATTTCCATGTTTATACAGATAGCGGTGTAGATATTTCCATCTTAATACAGATGGCGGTGAAGATATGTCCATGTTTGTACAGATGGCGGTGTAGATATTTCCATGTTCATACAGATGGCGGTGTAGATATTTCGAAGTTTATAGAGATAGCGCTGTAGTTATTTCCATATTTATAGAGAAATCTGTGTAGATATTTCCATGTACATTCAGATAGCTGTGTAGATACATCCATGTTCATGCAGATAGCGGTGTAGATATTTCCATGTTCATTCAGATGCCGGTGTACATATATCCATGTTCATATAGATGGCGGTGAAGTTATCTCCATGTTCATAGAGATGGTGGTGTAGATATTTCCATGTTCATACTAATGGCGGTGTAGATATTTCCATGTTCATAGAGATGGCGCTGTAGATATTACCATGTTCATACAAATGGCGGTGTAGATATTTCCAAGTTCATAGAGATGGCGGTGTTGATATTTCCATATTTATAGAGATAGCAGTGTAGTTATTTCCATGTGTATAGAGATAGTAGTGTAGATATTTCCATTTATTTACAGATAGCTGTGTAGATATTTGCATGTTCATAGAGATAGCGGTGTAGATATTTCCATGTTCATTCTGATAGCGGTGTAGATATTTCCATGTTCATACAGATAGCGGTGTAGATATTTCCATGTTCATACAGATAGCAGTGTAGATATTTCCATGTTCATACAGATAGCGGTGTACATATTTCCATGTTCATACAGTTAGCGGTTTAGATATTTCCATGTTCATACAGATGGCGGTGTAGATATTTACATGTTCATACAGATGGCGGTGTAGGTATTTCCCTGTTCATACAGATAGCGGTGTAGATATTTCCATGTTCATACAGATAGCGGTGTAGATATTTCCATGTTCATACAGATAGCGGTGTAGATATTTCCATGTTCATACCAATAGCGGTGTAGACATTTCCATGTTCATATATTTAGCGGTGTAGATATTTCCATTTTCGTACAGATGGCGGTGTATATATTTCCATGTTTATACAGATAGCAGTGTAGTTATTTCCATGTTTATAGAGATAGCAGTGTAGATATTTCCATTGATATACAGATAGCTGTGTAGATATTTGCATGGTCATACAGACAGCGGTGTAGATATTTCCATGTTCGTACAGATAGCTGTGTAGATATTTCCATGTTGATACAGATAGCGGTGTAGATATATCCATGTTCATACAGATAACGGTGTAGATATTTCCGTGTTCATACAGATAGCGGTGTAGATATTTCCATGTTCATACAGTTAGCGGTGTAGATATTTACATGTTCATACAGATGGCGGTGTAGATATTTACATGTTCATACAGATGGCGGTATAGATATTTCCATGTTCGTACAGATGGCGGTGTAGATATTTCCATGTTCATAGAGATGGCGGTGTAGATATTTCCATGTTTATGCAGATAGCGGTATAGATATTTCCATGTTTGTACAGATGGTGGTGTAGATATTTCCATGTTTATAGAGATGACGGTCTAGATATTTCCATGTTTACAGAGATAGTGGCGTAGTTATTTCCAAGTTTATAGAGACAGCGTTGTAGATATTTCCATGTTTATACAGATAGCAGTGAAGGTATTTCCATGTTTATACAGATTGAGGTGTAGATATTTCCATGTTTATACAGATAGTAGTGTAGATATTTCCATGTTTATAGAGATAGTGGTGTAGATAATTTCAATTTAATACAGAGAGCAGTGTAGGTATTTCCAAGTTCATACAGATAGCGGTGTAGATATTTCCACGTTTATAGAGATGGCGGTGCAGATACTTCCATGTTCATACAGAGGACGGAGTAGATATTTCCATGTTTATTGGGATGGCGGTGTAGATATTTTCATGTTTACACACATGGCGGTGTAGATATTTCCATGTTTACACAGATAGCGGTGTAGACATTTCCATGTTTACACAGATAGCGGTGTAGACATTTCCATGTTTACACAGATAGCGGTATGGATATTTCCATGTTTATGCAGATATCAGTGTAGATATTTCCATGTTTATACAGATAGCGGTGCGAATATTTCCATGTTTATTCAGATAGCGGTGCGGATATTTTCATGTTTATACAGATATTTAGGCAGATATTTCCATGTTTATACAGATAGCGGTGTAGATATTTCCATCTTAATACAGATGGCGGTGAAGATATGTCCATGTTTGTACAGATGGCGGTGTAGATATTTCCATGTTCATACAGATGGCGGTGTAGATATTTCGAAGTTTATAGAGATAGCGCTGTAGTTATTTCCATATTTATAGAGAAATCTGTGTAGATATTTCCATGTACATTCAGATAGCTGTGTAGATACATCCATGTTCATGCAGATAGCGGTGTAGATATTTCCATGTTCATCCAGATGCCGGTGTACATATATCCATGTTCATATAGATGGCGGTGAAGTTATTTCCATGTTCATAGAGATGGTGGTGTAGATATTTCCATGTTCATACTAATGGCGGTGTAGATATTTCCATGTTCATAGAGATGGCGCTGTAGATATTACCATGTTCATACAAATGGCGGTGTAGATATTTCCAAGTTCATAGAGATGGCGGTGTTGATATTTCCATATTTATAGAGATAGCAGTGTAGTTATTTCCATGTGTATAGAGATAGTAGTGTAGATATTTCCATTTATTTACAGATAGCTGTGTAGATATTTGCATGTTCATAGAGATAGCGGTGTAGATATTTCCATGTTCATTCAGATAGCGGTGTAGATATTTCCATGTTCATACAGATAGCGGTGTAGATATTTCCATGTTCATACAGATAGCAGTGTAGATATTTCCATGTTCATACAGATAGCGGTGTACATATTTCCATGTTCATACAGTTAGCGGTTTAGATATTTCCATGTTCATACAGATGGCGGTGTAGATATTTACATGTTCATACAGATGGCGGTGTAGGTATTTCCCTGTTCATACAGATAGCGGTGTAGATATTTCCATGTTCATACAGATAGCGGTGTAGATATTTCCATGTTCATACAGATAGCGGTGTAGATATTTCCATGTTCATACCAATAGCGGTGTAGACATTTCCATGTTCATATATTTAGCGGTGTAGATATTTCCATTTTCGTACAGATGGCGGTGTAGATATTTCCATGTTTATACAGATAGCAGTGTAGTTATTTCCATGTTTATAGAGATAGCAGTGTAGATATTTCCATTGATATACAGATAGCTGTGTAGATATTTGCATGGTCATACAGATAGCGGTGTAGATATTTCCATGTTCGTACAGATAGCTGTGTAGATATTTCCATGTTGATACAGATAGCGGTGTACATATATCCATGTTCATACAGATAACGGTGTAGATATTTCCGTGTTCATACAGATAGCGGTGTAGATATTTCCATGTTCATACAGTTAGCGGTGTAGATATTTACATGTTCATACAGATGGCGGTGTAGATATTTACATGTTCATACAGATGGCGGTATAGATATTTCCATGTTCGTACAGATGGCGGTGTAGATATTTCCATGTTCATAGAGATGGCGGTGTAGATATTTCCATGTTTATGCAGATAGCGGTATAGATATTTCCATGTTTGTACAGATGGTGGTGTAGATATTTCCATGTTTATAGAGATGACGGTCTAGATATTTCCATGTTTACAGAGATAGTGGCGTAGTTATTTCCAAGTTTATAGAGACAGCGTTGTAGATATTTCCATGTTTATACAGATAGCAGTGAAGATATTTCCATGTTTATACAGATTGCGGTGTAGATATTTCCATGTTTATACAGATAGTAGTGTAGATATTTCCATGTTTATAGAGATAGTGGTGTAGATAATTTCAATTTAATACAGAGAGCAGTGTAGGTATTTCCAAGTTCATAGAGATAGCGGTGTAGATATTTCCACGTTTATAGAGATGGCGGTGCAGATACTTCCATGTTCATACAGAGGACGGAGTAGATATTTCCATGTTTATTGGGATGGCGGTGTAGATATTTTCATGTTTACACACATGGCGGTGTAGATATTTCCATGTTTACACAGATAGCGGTGTAGACATTTCCATGTTTACACAGATAGCGGTGTAGACATTTCCATGTTTACACAGATAGCGGTATGGATATTTCCATGTTTATGCAGATATCAGTGTAGATATTTCCATGTTTATACAGATAGCGGTGCGAATATTTCCATGTTTATTCAGATAGCGGTGCGGATATTTTCATGTTTATACAGATATTTGGGCAGATATTTCCATGTTTATACAGATAGCGGTGTAGATATTTCCATCTTAATACAGATGGCGGTGAAGATATGTCCATGTTTGTACAGATGGCGGTGTGGATATTTCCATGTTCATACAGATGGCGGTGTGGATATTTCGAAGTTTATAGAGATAGCACTGTAGTTATTTCCATATTTATAGAGAAATCTGTGTAGATATTTCCATGTACATTCAGATAGCTGTGTAGATACATCCATGTTCATGCAGATAGCGGTGTAGATATTTCCATGTTCATCCAGATGCCGGTGTACATATATCCATGTTCATATAGATGGCGGTGAAGTTATTTCCATGTTCATAGAGATGGTGGTGTAGATATTTCCATGTTCATACTAATGGCGGTGTAGATATTTCCATGTTCATAGAGATGGCGCTGTAGATATTACCATGTTCATACAAATGGCGGTGTAGATATTTCCAAGTTCATAGAGATGGCGGTGTTGATATTTCCATATTTATAGAGATAGCAGTGTAGTTATTTCCATGTGTATAGAGACAGTAGTGTAGATATTTCCATTTATTTACAGATAGCTGTGTAGATATTTGCATGTTCATAGAGATAGCGGTGTAGATATTTCCATGTTCATTCAGATAGCGGTGTAGATATTTCCATGTTCATACAGATAGCGGTGTAGATATTTCCATGTTCATACAGATAGCAGTGTAGATATTTCCATGTTCATACAGATAGCGGTGTACATATTTCCATGTTCATACAGTTAGCGGTTTAGATATTTCCATGTTCATACAGATGGCGGTGTAGATATTTACATGTTCATACAGATGGCGGTGTAGGTATTTCCCTGTTCATACAGATAGCGGTGTAGATATTTCCATGTTCATACAGATAGCGGTGTAGATATTTCCATGTTCATACAGATAGCGGTGTAGATATTTCCATGTTCATACCAATAGCGGTGTAGACATTTCCATGCTCATATATTTAGCGGTGTAGATATTTCCATGTTCATACAGATTGCGGTGTAGATATTTCCATGTTCATAGAGATGGTGGTGTAGATATTTCCATATTTATACAGATAGCAGTGTATTTATTTCCATGTTAATAGAGATAGCAGTGTAGATATTGCCATTGATATACAGATAGCTGTGTAGATATTTGCATGGTCATACAGATAGCGGTGTAGATATTTCCATGTACATACAGATAACGGTGTAGATATTTCCATGTTCATACAGATAGCGGTGTAGATATTTCCATGTTCATACAGTTAGCGGTGTAGATATTTCCATGTTCATAGAGATGGCGGTGTAGATATTTCCATGTTTATGCAGATAGCGGTATAGATATTTCCATGTTTATACAGACGGTGGTGTAGATATTTCCATGTTTATAGAGATGGCGGCGTAGATATTTCCATGTTCATAAAGATGGCGGTGTAAATATTTCCATGTTCGTACGGATGGCAGTGTAGATATTTCCATGTTCATACAGGTGGCGGTGTATATATTTCCATGTTTATACAGATAGCTGTGTTGATATTTCCATGTTCATACAGATAGCGGTGTAGATATTTCCATGTTCATACTGATAACGGTGTAGATATTTCCATGTTCATACAGATAGCGGTGTAGATATTTC
This sequence comes from Gorilla gorilla gorilla, assembly GCF_029281585.2. Lineage (NCBI taxonomy): Eukaryota > Metazoa > Chordata > Mammalia > Primates > Hominidae > Gorilla > Gorilla gorilla. The sequence goes on along the minus strand of NC_073235.2, from coordinate 12,876,327 downwards.
CATGTTCATACAGTTAGGGGTGTAGATATTTCCATGTTCATACAAATGGCGGTGTAGATATTTCCTGTTTATACAGATAGCAGTGTAGATATTTCCATGTTTATAGAGATAACAGTGTAGATATTTCCATTGATATACAGATAGCTGTGTAGATATTTGCATGTTCCTACACATAGCGGTGTAGATATTTCAATGTTCATACAGATAGCGGTGTAGATATTTCCATGTTCCTACAGAGAGCGGTACAGATATTTCCATGTTCATACAGTAAGCGGTGTAGATATTACCATGTTCATACAGATGGCAGTGTAGATATTTACATGTTCATTCAGATGTCGGTGTAGATATTTCCATATTCGTACAGATGGCGTTGTAGATATTTCCATGTTCATAGAGATACCGGTGTAGATATTTCCATGTTCAAACAGATAGCGGTGTAGATATTTCCATGTTCATACAGATAGCGGTGTTGGTATTTCCATGTTCATACAGATAGCGGTGTAGATATTTCCATGTTCGTACAGTTAGCGGTGTAGATATTTCCATGTTCATACAGATGGGGGTGTAGATATTTCCATGTTCGTACAGATAGCGGTGTAGAGATTTCCATGTTCATACAGATAGCGGTGTAGATATTTCCATGTTCATACAGATAGCGGTCTAGATATTTCCAGGTTCATTCCAATAGCGGTGTAGACATTTCCATGTTCATACAGTTAGCGGCGTTGATATTTCCATGTTCATACAGATGGCGGTGTAGATATTTCCATGTTCATATAGATGGCGGTGTAGATATTTACATGTTCATACAGATGGCGGTATAGATATTTCCATGTTCGTACAGACGGCGGTGTAGATATTTCCATGTTTATACAGATAGCAGTGTAGTTATTTCCATGTTTATAGAGATAGCAGTGTAGATATTTCCATTGATATACAGATAGCTGTGTAGATATTTGCATGGTCATACAGATAGCGGTGTAGATATTTCCATGTTCGTACAGATAGCGGTGTAGATATTTCCATGTTGATACAGATAGCGGTGTAGATATTTCCGTGTTCATACAGATAACGGTGTAGATATTTCCATGTTCATACAGATATCGGTGTAGATATTTCCATGTTCATACAGTTAGCGGTGTAGATATTTCCATGTTCATACAGATGGCGGTGTAGATATTTACATGTTCATACAGATGGTGGTGTAGATATTTCCATGTTTATAGAGAAGACGGTCTAGATATTTCCATGTTTACAGAGATAGTGGCGTAGTTATTTCCAAGTTTATAGAGACAGCGTTGTAGATATTTCCATGTTTAAACAGATAGCGGTGAAGATATTTCCATGTTTATACAGATAGCGGTGTAGATATTTCCATGTTTATACAGATAGCCGTGTAGATATATCCATGTTTATAGAGATAGTGGTGTAGATAATTTCAATTTTATACAGAGATCAGTGTAGATATTTCCACGTTCATACAGATAGCGGTGTAGATATTTCCACGTTTATAGAGATGGCGGTGCAGATATTTCCATGTTCATACAGAGGACGGTGTAGATATTTCCATGTTTATTGGGATGGCGGTGTAGATGTTTTCATGTTTACACAGATGGCGGTGTAGATATTTCCAAGTTTGCCCAGATGGCGGTGTAGACATTTCCATGTTTACACAGATAGCGGTGTGGATATTTCCATGTTTATGCAGATAGCAGTGTAGATATTTCCATGTTTATACAGATAGCGGTGCGGATATTTCCATGTTTATTCAGATAGCGGTGCGGATATTTCCATGTTTATGCAGATAATTGGGCAGATATTTCCATGTTTATACAGAAAGCGGTGTAGATATTTCCATCTTAATACAGATGGCGGTGTAGATATGTCCATGTTTGTACAGATGGCGGTGTAGATATTTCCATGTTCATACAGATGGCGGTGTAGTTATTTCGAAGTTTATAGAGATAGCGCTGTAGTTATTTCCATATTTATAGAGAAATCTGTGGATATATTTCCATGTATATTCAGATAGCTGTGTAGATAGATCCAGGTTCATGCAGACAGCGGTGTAGATATTTCCATGTTCATCCAGATGCCGGTGTACATATATCCATGTTCATACAGATGGCGGTGAAGATATTTCTATGTTCATACAGATGGTCGTGTAGTTATTTCCATGTTCATACAAATGGCGGTGTAGTTATTTCCATGTTTACAGAGATGGCGGTGTAGATATTTCCATGTTCATAAAAATATCAGTACAGATATTTCCATGTTCATAGAGATGGTGGTGTTGATGTTTCCATATTTATAGTGATAGCAGTGTAGTTATTTCCATGTTTATAGAGATAGTAGTGTAGATATTTCCATTGATATACAGATAGCTGTGTAGATATTTGCATGTTCATAAAGATACCAGTGAAGATATTTCCATGTTCATACAGATAGTTGAGTAGATATTTCCATGTTCATACAGATAGCGGTGTAGATATTTCCATGTTCATACAGATAGCGGTGTAGATATTTCCATGTTCATACAGATAGCGGTGTAGATATTTCCATGTTCATACAGTTAGCGGTTTAGATATTTCCATGTTCATACAGATGGCGGTGTAGATATTTACATGTTCATACAGATGGCGGTGTAGTTATTTCCATGTTCATACAGATAGCGGTGTAGATATTTCCATGTTCATACAGTTAGCGGTGTAGATATTTCCATGTTCATACAGATAGCGGTGTAGATATTTCCAAGTTCATAACAGCAGCGGTGTAGACATTTCCATGTTCATGTATTTAGCGGTGTAGATATTTCCATGTTCATACAGATGGCGAAGATATTTCCATGTTCATACAGATAGCGGTGTAGATATTTCCATGTTCATGCAGTTAGCGGTTTAGATATTTCCATGTTCATACAGATGGCGGTGTAGATATTTCCATGTTCATAGAGATGGCGGTGTAGATATTTCCATATTTATACAGATAGCAGTGTAGTTATTTCCATGTTTATAGAGATAGCAGTGTAGATATTTCCATTGATATACAGATAGCTGTGTAGATATTTGCATGGTCATACAGATAGCGCTGTAGATATTTCCATGTTCGTACAGATAGCTGTGTAGATATTTCCATGTTCATACAGATAGCATTGTAGATATTTCCATGTTCATACAGATAACGGTGTAGATATTTCCATGTTCATACAGATAGCGGTGTAGATGTTTCCATGTTCATACAGTTAGCGGTGTAGATATTTCCATGTTCATACAGATGGCGGTGTAGATATTTTCATGTTCATACAGATGGCGGTATAGATATTTCCATGTTCATACAGATGGCGTTGTAGATATTTCCATGTTCATGGAGATGGTGGTATAAATATTTCCATGTTTATGCAGATAGCGGTATAGATATTTCCATGTTTATACAGATGGTGGTGTAGATATTTCCATGTTTATGGAGATGGCGGTGTAGATATTTCTATGTTCATGGAGATGGCGGTGTAAATATTTCCATGTTTATAGGGATGGCGGAGTAGATATTTTCATGTTTACACAGATGTCGGTGTAGATATTTCCATGTTTACACAGATAACGGTGTAGACATTTCCATGTTTACACAGATAGCGGTGTGGATATTTCCATGTTTATGCAGATAGCGGTGTAGATATTTCCATGTTTATACAGATAGCGGTGCGGATATTTCCATGTTTATACAGATAGTTGGGCAGATATTTCCATGTTTATACAGATAGCGGTGTAGATATTTCCATCTTAATACAGATGGCGGTGTAGATATGTCCATGTTTGTAAAGATGGCGGTGTAGATATTTCTATGTTCATACAGATGGCGGTGTAGATATTTCGAAGTTTATTGAGATAGCGCTGTAGTTATTTCCATATTTATAGAGAAATCTGTGTAGATATTTCCATTTATATTCAGATAGCGGTGTAGATATTTCCATGTTCATACAGAGAGCAGTGTAGATATTTCCAAGTTCATACAGATGGCGGTGTAGATATTTCCACGTTTATAGAGATGGCGGTGTAGATATTTCCATGTTCATACAGAAGATGGTGTAGGTATTTCCATGTTTATAGGGATGGCGGTGTAGATATTCTCATGTTTACACAGATGGCGGTGTAGATATTTCCATGTTTACACAGATAGCGGTGTAGACATTTCCATGTTTACACAGATAGCGGTGTGGATATTTCCATGTTTATGCAGATAGCAGTGTAGATATTTCCATGTTTATACAGATAGCGGTGCGGATATTTCCATGTTTATTCAGATACCGGTGCGGATATTTCCATGTTTATACAGATAGTTGGGCAGATATTTCCATGTTTATACAGACAGCGGTGTAGATATTTCCATCTTAATACAGATGGCTGTGTAGATATGTCCATGATCGTACAGATGGCGGTGTAGATATTTCCATGTTCATACAGAAGGCGGTGTAGATATGTCGAAGTTTATAGAGATAGCGATGTAGTTATTTCCATATTTATAGAGAAATCTGTGTAGATATTTCCATGTAATTTCAGATAGCTGTGTAGATATTTCCATGTTCATCCAGATGCCGTTGTACATATATCCATGTTAATACAAATGGCGGTGAAGATATTTCCATGTTCATACAGATGGCGGTGTAGGTATTTCCATGTTCATACAAATGGCGGTGTAGATATTTCCATATTCATAGAGATGGCGGTGTAGATATTTCCAGGTTCATACAAATTGCGGTGTAGATATTTCCATGTTCATAGAGATGGCGGTGTAGATATTTCCATGTTTATACCGATAGCAGTGTAGTTATTTCCATGTTTATAGAGATACCAGTGTAGATATTTCCATTGATATACAGATAGCTGTGTAGATATTTGCATGTTCATACAGATAGCGGTGAAGATATTTCCATGTTCATACAGATAGTGGTGTAGATATTTCCATGTTCATACAGATATCGGTGTAGATATTTCCATGTTGATACAGATAGCGGTGTAGATATTTCCAAGTTCATACAGATAGCGGTGTAGATATTTAAATGTTCATAGAGTTAGCGGTGTAGATATTTCCATGTTCATATAGATGGCGGTGTAGATATTTACATGTTGATACAGATGGCCGTGTAGATATTTCCATGTTCATACAGATAGCGGTGTAGATATTTCCATGTTCATACAGATAGCGGTGTAGATATTTCCATGTTCATACCAATAGCGGTGTAGACATTTCCATGTTCATACATATAGCGGTGTAGATATTTCCAAGTTCATACAGATGGCGGTGAAGATATTTCCATGTTTATAGGGATGGCGGTGTTGATATTTTCATGTTTACACAGATGGCGGTGTAGATATTTCCCTGTTTACACAGATAGCGGTGTAGACATTTCCATGTTTACACAGATAGCGGTGTGGATATTTCCATGTTTATGCAGATAGCAGTGTAGATATTTCCATGTTTATACAGATAGCGGTGCGGATATTTCCATGTTTATACAGATACTTGGGCAGATATTTCCATGTTTATACAGATAGCGGTGTAGATATTTCCATCTTAATACAGATGGCGGTGTAGATATGTCCATGTTCATCCAGATGCCTGTGTACATATATCCATGTTCATACAGATGGCGGTGAAGATATCTCCATGTTCATACAGATGGTGGTGTAGATATTTCCATGTTCATACAAATGGCGGTGTAGATATTTCCATGTTCATAGAGATGGCGGTGTAGATATTTCCATGTTCATACAAATGGCGGAGTAGATATTTCCATGTTCATAGAGATGGCGGTGTAGATATTTCCATATTTATAGAGATAGCAGTGTAGTTATTTCCATGTTTATAGAGATAGCAGTGTAGATATTTCCATTGATATACAGATAGCTGTGTAGATATTTGCATGTTCATAGAGGTAGCGGTGTAGATATTTGCATGTTCATAGAGATAGCGGTGTATATATTTCCATGTTCATACAGATAGCGGTGTAGATATTTACATGTTCATACAGATAGCGGTGTAGATATTTCCATGTTCATACAGATAGCGGTGTAGATATTTCCATGTTCATACAGTTAGCGGTGTAGATATTCCCCTGTTCATACAGATGGCGGTGTAGATATTTCCATGTTCACACAGATAGCGGTGTAGATATTTCCATGTTCATACAGATAGCCGTTTAGATATTTCCATGTTCATACAGATTGCGGTGTAGATATTTCCATGTTTATACAGATAACCGTGTAGATATTTCCATGTTTATAGAGATAGTGGTGTAGATAATTTCAATTTTATTCAGATAGCAGTGTAGATATTTGCAAATTCATATAGATAGCGGTGTAGATATTTCCACGTTTATAGAGATGGCGGTGTAGATATATCCATGTTCATCCACATGGCGGTGTAGATATTTCCATGTTCATACAGGTGGCGGTGAAGATATTTCCATTTTCATACAGATGGTGGTGTAGATATTTCCATGTTCACACAAATGGCGGTGTAGATATTTCCATGTTCATAGAGATGGCGGTGTAGATATTTCCATGTTCATACCAATGGCAGTGCAGATATTTCCATGCTCATATAGATGGCGATTTAGATATTTCCATGTTTATACAGATAGCAGTGTAGTTATTTCCATGTTTATAGAGATAGCAGTGTAGATATTTCCATTGATATACAGATAGCTGTGTAGATATTTGCATGTTCATAGAGGTAGCGGTGTAGATATTTGCATGTTCATAGAGATAGCGGTGTATATATTTCCATGTTCATACAGATAGCGGTGTAGATATTTCCATGTTCATACAGATAGCCGTTTAGATATTTCCATGTTCATACAGATTGCGGTGTAGATATTTCCATGTTTATACAGATAACCGTGTAGATATTTCCATGTTTATAGAGATAGTGGTGTAGATAATTTCAATTTTATTCAGATAGCAGTGTAGATATTTGCAAATTCATATAGATAGTGGTGTAGATATTTCCACGTTTATAGAGATGGCGGTGTAGATATATCCATGTTCATCCACATGGCGGTGTAGATATTTCCATGTTCATACAGGTGGCGGTGAAGATATTTCCATTTTCATACAGATGGTGGTGTAGATATTTCCATGTTCACACAAATGGCGGTGTAGATATTTCCATGTTCATAGAGATGGCGGTGTAGATATTTCCATGTTCATACCAATGGCAGTGCAGATATTTCCATGCTCATATAGATGGCGATTTAGATATTTCCATGTTTATACAGATAGCAGTGTAGTTATTTCCATGTTTATAGAGATAGCAGTGTAGATAGTTCCATTGATATACAGATAGCTGTGTAGATATTTGCATGTTCATACAGATAGCGGTGTAGATATTTCCATGTTCATACAGATAGCGGTGTAGATATTTCCATGTTCATACAGATAGCGGTGTAGGTATTTCCATGTTCATACAGATAGCGTTGTAGATATTTCCATGTTCATACAGATAGCGGTGTAGATATTTCCATGTTCATACAGATAGCGGTGTAGATATTTCCATGTTCATACAGTTAGCTTTGTAGATATTTCCATGTTTATAGAGATGGCGGTGTAGATATTTCCATGTTTACACAGATGGCGTTGTAGACATTTCCATGTTGACACAGATAGCGGTGTGGATATTTCCATGTTTAAGCAGATAGCGGTGTAGATATTTCCATGTTTATACAGATAGCAGTGCGGATATTTCCATGTTTATACAGACAGTTGGGCAGATATTTCCATGTTCATACAGATGGCGGTGTAGAAATTTCCATGTTCATACAGATGGCGGTGTAGATATTTCGAAGTTTATATAGATAGCGCTATAGTTATTTCCATATTTATAGAGAAATCTGTGTAGTTATTTCCATGTATATGCAGATAGCTGTGTAGATATTTCCATATTCATGCAGATAGCGGTGTAGATATTTCCATGTTCATCCAGATGCCGGTGTAGATATTTCCATGCTCATACAGATGGCGGTGAAGATATTTCCATGTTCATACATATGGCGGTGTAGATATTTCCATGTTCATACAAATGGCGGTGTAGATATTTCCATGTTCATAGAGATGGCGGTGTAGATATTTCCATGTTCATACAAATGGCGGTGTAGATATTTCCATGTTCATAGAGATGGCGGTGTAGATATTTCCATGTTTACAGAGATAGTGGTGTAGTTATTTCCAAGTTTATAGAGACAACGTTGTAGATGTTTCCATGTTTATACAGATAGCGGTGAAGATATTTCCATGTTTATACAGATAGCGGTGTAGGTATTTCCATGTTTATACAGATAGCAGTGTAGATATTTCCATGTTTATAGAGATACTGGTGTAGATAATTTCAATTTTATACAGAGAGCAGTGTAGATATTTCCTAGTTCATACAGATAGCGGTGTAGATATTTCCACGTTTATAGAGATGGCGGTGTAGATATTTCCATGTTCATACAGATGGCGGTGTAGATATTCCCATGTTTATGGGGATGGCGGTGTAGATATTTTCATGTTTACACAGAGGGCGGTGTAGATATTTCCATGTTTACACAGATAGCGGTGTAGACATTTCCATGTTTACACAGATAGTGGAGTGGATATTTCCATGTTTATGCAGATAGCAGTGCAGATATTTCCATGTTTATACAGATAGTTGGGCAGATATTTCCATGTTCATACAGATAGCGGTGTAGATATTTCCATGATCATACAGTTAGCGGTGTAGATATTTCCATGTTCATACAGAAGGTGGTGTAGATATTTCTATGTTCATACAGATGGCGGTGTAGATATTTCCATGTTCGCACAGATGGCGGTGTAGATATTTCCATGTTCGCACAGATGGCGGTGAAGATATTTCCATGTTCATAGAGATGGCTTTGTAGATATTCCCATGTTTATGCAGATAGCGGTACAGATATTTCCATGTTTATACAGATGGTGGTGTAGGTATTTCCATGTCTATAGAGATGGCGCTCAAGATATTTCCGTGTTTATAGAGATAGTGGTGTAGATATTTCCATGTTCATATAGATAACGGTGAAGATATTCCCATGTTCATACAAATGGCGGTATAGTTATTTCCATGTTCATACGGATGTCGGTGTGGATATTTCCATGTTCATACCAATAGCGGTGTAGATATTTCCATGTTCATACAGTTAGCGGAGTAGATATTTCCATGTTCATACAGAAGGTGGTGTAGATATTTACATGTTCATACAGATGGTGGTGTAGATATTTCCATGTTCGTATGGATGGCAGTGTAGATATTTCCATGTTCATACAGGTGGCGGTGTAGATATTTCCATGTTCATACAGATAGCGGTGTAGATATTTCCATGTTCATACAGATAGCGGTGTAGATAATTCCATGTTCATACAGTTAGCTGTGTAGATATTGCCATGTTCATACAGATGACGGTGTAGATATTTACATGTTCATACAGATGGCGGTGTAGATATTTCCATGTTCATACAGATAGCGGTGTAGATATTTCCATGTTCATACAGATAGCGGTGTAGATATTTCCATGTTCATACAGATAGCGGTGTAGATATTTCCATGTTCATATAGATAACGGTGAAGATATTTCCATGTTCATACAGATGGCGGTGTAGATATTTCCATGTTTGTACGGATGGCAGTGTAGATATTTCCATGTTCATACAGGTGGCGGTGTAGATATTTCCATGCTTATACAGATAGCAGAGTAGTTATTTCCATGTTAATAGAGATAGCTGTGTGGATATTTCCATTGAAATACAGATAGCTGTGTAGATATTTGCATGTTCATACAGATATCGGTGTAGATATTTCCATGTTCGTACAGATAGCGGTGTAGATATTTCCATGTTCGTACAGATAGCGGTGTAGTAGATATTTCAATGTTCATACAGATAACGGTGTAGATATTTCCGTGTTCATACAGATAGCGGTGTAGATATTTCCATGTTCATACAGTTAGCGGTGTAGATATTTCCATGTTCATACAGATGGCGGTGTAGATATTTACATGTTCATACAAATGGCGATATAGATATTTCCATGTTCGTACAGATGGCGGTGTAGATATTTCCATGTTCATAGAGATGGCGGTGTAGATATTTCCATGTTTATACAGATAGCGGTATAGTTATTTCCATGTTTATACAGATGGTGGTGTAGATATTTCCATGTTTATAGAGATGGCGGTCTAGATATTTCCATGTTTACAGTGATAGTGGTGTAGTTATTTCCAAGTGTATAGAGACAGCGTTGTAGATATTTCCATGTTTATACAGATAGCGGTATAGATATTTCCATGTTTATACAGATGGTGGTGAGGATATTTCCATGTATATAGAGATGGCGGTCTAGATATTTCCATGTTTACAGAGATAGTGGTGTAGATATTTCCAAGTTTATAGAGACAGCGTTGTAGATATTTCCATGTTTATACAGATAGCAGTGAAGATATTTCCATGTTTATACAGATAGCGGTGTAGACATTTCCATGTTTATGCAGATAGCAGTGAAGATATTTCCATGTTTATAGAGATAGTGGTGTAGATAATTTCAGTTTTATACAAAGTGCAGTGTAGATATTTCCAACTTCATACAGATAGTGGTGTAGATATTTCCAGGTTCATACAAATTGCGGTGTAGATATTTACATGTTCATACAAATGGCGGTATAGTTATTTCCATGTTCGTACAGATGGCGGTGTGGATATTTCCATGTTCATACCAATAGCGGTGTAGATATTTCCATGTTCATACAGATAGCGGTGTAGATATTTCCATGTTCATACAGAAGGCGGTGTAGATATTTACATGTTCATACAGATGGCGGTGTAGATATTTACATGTTCATACAAATGGCGATATAGATATTTCCATGTTCGTACATATGGCGGTGTAGATATTTCCATGTTCATAGAGATGGCGGTGTAGATATTTCCATGTTTATGCAGATAGCGGTATGGTTATTTCCATGTTTATACAGATGGTGGTGTAGATATTTCCATTGATATACAGATAGCTGTGTAGATATTTGCGTGTTCATAGAGATAGCGGTGTAGATATTTTCATGTTCATACAGATTGCGGTGTAGATATTTCCATGTTCATACTGTTAGCGGTGTAGATATTTCCATGTTCATTCAGATAGCGGTGTAGATATTTCCATGTTCATACAGTTAGCGGTATAGATATTTCCATGTTCATACAGATGGCGGTGTAGATATTTACATGTTCATACAGATGGCGGTGTAGATATTTCCATGTTCATACAGATAGCGGTGTAGATATTTCCATGTTCATACAGATAGCGGTGTAGATATTTCCATGTTCATACAGATAGAGGCGTAGATATTTCCATGTTCATACCAATAGCGGTGTAGACATTTCCATGTTCATACATTTAGCGGTGTAGATATTTCCATGTTCATACAGATGGCGGTGAAGATATTTCCATGTTCATACAGATGGCGGTGTAGATATTTCCATGTTTGTACGGATGGCAGTGTAGATATTTCCATGTTCATACAGGTGGCGGTGTAGATATTTCCATGTTTATACAGATAGCAGTGTAGTTATTTCCATGTTAATAGAGATATCTGTGTAGATATTTCCATTGATATACAGATAGCTGTGTAGATATTTGCATGTTCATACAGATAGCGGTGTAGATATTTCCATGTTCGTACAGATAGCGGTGTAGATATTTCCATGTTCATACAGATAGCGGTGTAGATATTTCCATGTTCATACAGATAACGGTGTAGACATTTCCATGTTCATACAGACAGCGGTGTAGATATTTACATGTTCATACAGTTAGCGGTGTAGGTATTTCCATGTTCATACAGATGGCGGTGTAGATATTTACATGTTCATACAGATGGCGGTGTAGATATTTCCATGTTTATGCAGATAGCGGTATAGATATTTCCATGTTTATATAGATGGTGGTGTAGATATTTCCATGTATATAGAGATGGCGGTCTAGATATTTCCATGTTTACAGAGATAGTGGTGTAGTTATTTCCAAGTTTATAGTGACAGCGTTGTAGATATTTCCGTGTTTATACAGATAGCGGTGAAGATATTTCCATGTTTATACAGATAGCGGTGAAGATATTTCCATGTTTATAGAGATAGCAGTGTAGATAGGTCCATTTTTATAGAGATAGTGGTGTAGATAATTTCAATTCTATACAGAGAGCAGTGTAGATATTTCCAAGTTCATACAGATAGCGGTGTAGATATTTCCACGTTTATAGAGATGGCGGTGTAGATATTTCCATGTTCATACTGATGGCGGTGTAGATATTTCCATGTTTATAGGGATGGCGGTGTAGATATTTTCATGTTTACACAGATGGCGGTGTAGATATTTCCATGTTTACACAGATAGCGGTGTAGACATTTCCATGTTTACACAGATAGCGGTGTGGATATTTCCATGTTTATGCAGATAGCAGTGTAGATATTTCCATGTTTATACAGATAGCAGTGCCGATATTTCCATGTTTATACAGATAGTTGGGCAGATATTTCCATGTTTATACAGATAGCGGTGTAGATATTTCCATTTTAATACAGATGGCGGTGTAGATATGTCCATGTTTGTTCAGATGGCAATGTAGATATTTCCATGTTCATACAGATGGCGGTGTAGATATTTCGAAGTTTATAGAGATAGCGCTGTAGTTATTTCCATATTTATAGAGAAATCTATGTAGATATTTCCACGTATATTCAGATAGCTGTGTAGATATTTCCATGTTCAGGCAGATAGCGGTGTAGATATTTCCATGTTCATCCAGATGCCGGTGTACATATATCCATGTTCATACAGATGGTGGTGAAGATATTTCCATGTTCATACAGACGGTGGTGTAGATATTTCCATGTTCATACAAATGGCGGTGTAGATATTTCCATGTTCATAGAGATGGCGGTGCAGATATTTCCATGTTCATACAAATCGCGTGCAGATATTTCCATCTTCATAGAGATGGCGGTGTAGATATTTCCGTATTTATACAGATAGCAGTGTAGTTATTTCCACGTTTATAGAGATAGCAGTGTAGATATTTCCATTGATATACAGATAGCTGTGTAGATATTTGCATGGTCATACAGATAGCGGTGTAGATATTTCCATGTTCATATAGATAGCGGTGTAGATATTTCCATGTTTTTACAGATAGCAGTGTAGATATTTCCATGTTCATACAGATAGCGGTGTAGATATTTCCATGTTCATACAGGTGGCGGTGTAGCTATTTCCATGTTTATACAGATAGCAGTGTAGTTATTTCCATGTTTATAAAGACAGCTGTGTAGATATTTCCATTGATATACAGATAGCTGTGTAGATATTTGCGTGTTCATACAGATATCAGTGTAGATATTTCCATGTTCGTACTGATAGCAGTGTAGATATTTCCATGTTCATACAGATAGCGGTGTAGATATTTCCATGTTCATACAGATAACGGTGTAGATATTTCCATGTTCATACAGATAGCGGTGTAGATATTTCCATGTTCATACAGTTAGCGGTGTAGATATTTCCATGTTCATACAGATGGCAGTGTAGATATTTACATGTTCATACAGATGGCGGTATAGATATTTCCACGTTCGTACAGATGGCGGTGTAGATATTTCCATGTTCATAGAGATGGCGGTGTAGATACTTCCATGTTTATGCCGATAACGGTATAGATATTTCCATGTTTATACAGATGGTGGTGTAGATATTTCCATGTTTATAGAGATTGCGGTCTAGATATTTCCATGTTTACAGAGATAGTGGTGTAGTTATTTCCAAGTTTATAGAGACAGCGTTGTAGATATTTCCATGTTTATACAGATAGCGGTAAAGATATTTCCATGTTTATACAGATAGCAGTGTAGATATTTCCAAGTTTATACAGATAGCAGTGTAGATATTTCCATGTTTATAGAGATAGTGGTGTAGATAATTTCAATTTCATACAGAGAGCAGTGTAGATATTTCCAAGTTCATACAGATAGCGGTGTAGTTATTTCCACGTTTACAGAGATGGCGGTGTAGATATTTCCATGTTCATACAGAGGACGGTGTATATATTTCCATGTTTATAGGGATAGCGGTGTAGATATTTTCATGTTTACACAGATGGCGGCGTAGATATTTCCATGTTTACGCAGATAGCGGTGTAGACATTTCCATGTTTACACAGATAGCGGTGTGGATATTTCCATGTTTATGCAGATAGCAGTGTAGATATTTCCATGTTTATACAGATAGCGGTGCGGATATTTCCATTTTTATTCAGATAGCGGAGCGGATATTTCCATGTTTATACAGATAGTTGGGCAGATATTTCCATGTTTATGCAGATAGCGGTGTAGATATTTCCATCTTAATATAGATGGCGGTGTAGATATGTCCATGTTCATACAGATGGCGGTGTAGATATTTCCATGTTCATAGAGATGGCGGTGTAGATATTTCCATATTTATGCAGATAGCGGTATAGATATTTCCATGTTTATTCAGATGGTGGTGTAGATATTTCCATGTTTATAGAGATGGAGGTCTAGATATTTCCATGTTTACAGAGATAGTGGTGTAGTTATTTCCAAGTTTATAGAGACAGCGTTGTAAATATTTCCATGTTTATACAGATAGCTGTGATGATATTTCCTTGTTTATACAGAGAGCGGTGTAGATATTTCCATGTTTATAGAGATAGTGGTGTAGATAATTTCAATTTTATACAGAGAGCAGTGTAGATATTTCCAAGTTCATACAGATAGCGGTGTAGATATTTCCACGTTTATAGAGATGGCGGTGTAGATATTTCCATGTTCATACAGATGGCGGTGTAGATATTTCCATGTTTATAGGGATGGCGGTGTAGATATTTTCATGTTTACACAGATGGCGGTGTAGATATTTCCATGTTTACACAGATAGCGGTGTAGACATTTCCATGTTTACACAGATAGCGGTGTGGATATTTCCATGTTTATGCAGATAGCTGTGTAGTTATTTCCATGTTTATAGAGATAGCAGTGTAGATATTTCCATTGATATACAGATAGCTGTGTAGATATTTGCATGGTCATACAGATTGCGGTGTAGATATTTCCATGTTCATATAGATAGCGGTGTAGATATTTCCATGTTCGTACTGATAGCAGTGTAGATATTTCCATGTTCATACAGATAGCGGTGTAGATATTTCCATGTTCATACAGTTAGCGGTATAGATATTTCCATGTTCATACAGATGGCGGTGTAGATATTTACATGTTCATACAGATGGCGGTGTAGACATTTCCATGTTCATACAGCGAGCGGTGTAGATATTTCCATGTTCATACAGATAGAGGTGTAGATATTTCCATGTTCATACAGATAGAGGCGTAGATATTTCCATGTTCATACCAATAGCGTTGTAGACATTTCCATGTTCATACATTTATCGGTGTAGATATTTCAATGTTCATACAGATGGCGGTCAAGATATTTCCATGTTCATACAGATGGCGGTGTAGATATTTCCATGTTTGTACGGATGGCAGTGTAGATATTTCCATGTTCATTCAGGTGGCGGTGTAGATATTTCCATGTTTGTACAGATAGCAGTGTAGTTATTTCCATGTTAATAGAGATATCTGTGTAGATATTTCCATTGATATACAGATAGCTGTGTAGATATTTGCATGTTCATACAGATAGCGGTGAAGATATTTCCATGTTTATACAGATAGCGGTGAAGATATTTCCATGTTTATAGAGATAGCAGTGTAGATAGGTCCATTTTTATAGAGATAGTGGTGTAGATAATTTCAATTCTATACAGAGAGCAGTGTAGATATTTCCAAGTTCATACAGATAGCGTTGTAGATATTTCCACGTTTATAGAGATGGCGGTGTAGATATTTCCATGTTCATACTGATGGCGGTGTAGATATTTCTATGTTTATACGGATGGCGGTGTAGATATTTTCATGTTTACACAGATGGCGGTGTAGATATTTCCATGTTTACACAGATAGCGATGTGGATATTTCCATGTTTATGCAGATAGCAGTGTAGATATTTCCATGTTTATACAGATAGCGGTGCGGATATTTCCATGTTTATACAGATAGTTGGGCAGACATTTCCATGTTTATACAGATAGCGGTGTAGATATTTCCATCTTAATACAGATGGCGGTGTAGATATGTCCATGTTTGTACAGATGGCAGTGTAGATATTTCCATGTTCATACAGATGGCGGTGTAGATATTTCGAAGTTTATAGAGATAGCGCTGTAGTTATTTCCATATTTATAGAGAAATCTATGTAGATATTTCCACGTATATTCAGATAGCTGTGTAGATATTTCCATGTTCAGGCAGATAGCGGTGTAGATATTTCCATGTTCATCCAGATGCCGGTGTACATATATCCATGTTCATACAGATGGTGGTGAAGATATTTCCATGTTCATACAGATGGTGGTGTAGATATTTCCATGTTCATACAAATGGCGGTGTAGATATTTCCATGTTCATAGAGATGGCGGTGCAGATATTTCCATGTTCATACAAATCGCGTGCAGATATTTCCATCTTCATAGAGATGGCGGTGTAGATATTTCCGTATTTATACAGATAGCAGTGTAGTTATTTCCACGTTTATAGAGATAGCAGTGTAGATATTTCCATTGATATACAGATAGCTGTGTAGATATTTGCATGGTCATACAGATAGCGGTGTAGATATTTCCATGTTCATATAGATAGCGGTGTAGATATTTCCATGTTTTTACAGATAGCAGTGTAGATATTTCCATGTTCATACAGATAGCGGTGTAGATATTTCCATGTTCATACAGGTGGCGGTGTAGCTATTTCCATGTTTATACAGATAGCAGTGTAGTTATTTCCATGTTTATAAAGACAGCTGTGTAGATATTTCCATTGATATACAGATAGCTGTGTAGATATTTGCGTGTTCATACAGATATCAGTGTAGATATTTCCATGTTCGTACTGATAGCAGTGTAGATATTTCCATGTTCATACAGATAGCGGTGTAGATATTTCCATGTTCATACAGATAACGGTGTAGATATTTCCATGTTCATACAGATAGCGGTGTAGATATTTCCATGTTCATACAGTTAGCGGTGTAGATATTTCCATGTTCATACAGATGGCAGTGTAGATATTTACATGTTCATACAGATGGCGGTATAGATATTTCCACGTTCGTACAGATGGCGGTGTAGATATTTCCATGTTCATAGAGATGGCGGTGTAGATACTTCCATGTTTATGCCGATAACGGTATAGATATTTCCATGTTTATACAGATGGTGGTGTAGATATTTCCATGTTTATAGAGATTGCGGTCTAGATATTTCCATGTTTACAGAGATAGTGGTGTAGTTATTTCCAAGTTTATAGAGACAGCGTTGTAGATATTTCCATGTTTATACAGATAGCGGTAAAGATATTTCCATGTTTATACAGATAGCAGTGTAGATATTTCCAAGTTTATACAGATAGCAGTGTAGATATTTCCATGTTTATAGAGATAGTGGTGTAGATAATTTCAATTTCATACAGAGAGCAGTGTAGATATTTCCAAGTTCATACAGATAGCGGTGTAGTTATTTCCACGTTTACAGAGATGGCGGTGTAGATATTTCCATGTTCATACAGAGGACGGTGTATATATTTCCATGTTTATAGGGATAGCGGTGTAGATATTTTCATGTTTACACAGATGGCGGCGTAGATATTTCCATGTTTACGCAGATAGCGGTGTAGACATTTCCATGTTTACACAGATAGCGGTGTGGATATTTCCATGTTTATGCAGATAGCAGTGTAGATATTTCCATGTTTATACAGATAGCGGTGCGGATATTTCCATTTTTATTCAGATAGCGGAGCGGATATTTCCATGTTTATACAGATAGTTGGGCAGATATTTCCATGTTTATGCAGATAGCGGTGTAGATATTTCCATCTTAATATAGATGGCGGTGTAGATATGTCCATGTTCATACAGATGGCGGTGTAGATATTTCCATGTTCATAGAGATGGCGGTGTAGATATTTCCATATTTATGCAGATAGCGGTATAGATATTTCCATGTTTATTCAGATGGTGGTGTAGATATTTCCATGTTTATAGAGATGGAGGTCTAGATATTTCCATGTTTACAGAGATAGTGGTGTAGTTATTTCCAAGTTTATAGAGACAGCGTTGTAAATATTTCCATGTTTATACAGATAGCTGTGATGATATTTCCTTGTTTATACAGAGAGCGGTGTAGATATTTCCATGTTTATAGAGATAGTGGTGTAGATAATTTCAATTTTATACAGAGAGCAGTGTAGATATTTCCAAGTTCATACAGATAGCGGTGTAGATATTTCCACGTTTATAGAGATGGCGGTGTAGATATTTCCATGTTCATACAGATGGCGGTGTAGATATTTCCATGTTTATAGGGATGGCGGTGTAGATATTTTCATGTTTACACAGATGGCGGTGTAGATATTTCCATGTTTACACAGATAGCGGTGTAGACATTTCCATGTTTACACAGATAGCGGTGTGGATATTTCCATGTTTATGCAGATAGCTGTGTAGTTATTTCCATGTTTATAGAGATAGCAGTGTAGATATTTCCATTGATATACAGATAGCTGTGTAGATATTTGCATGGTCATACAGATTGCGGTGTAGATATTTCCATGTTCATATAGATAGCGGTGTAGATATTTCCATGTTCGTACTGATAGCAGTGTAGATATTTCCATGTTCATACAGATAGCGGTGTAGATATTTCCATGTTCATACAGTTAGCGGTATAGATATTTCCATGTTCATACAGATGGCGGTGTAGATATTTACATGTTCATACAGATGGCGGTGTAGACATTTCCATGTTCATACAGCGAGCGGTGTAGATATTTCCATGTTCATACAGATAGAGGTGTAGATATTTCCATGTTCATACAGATAGAGGCGTAGATATTTCCATGTTCATACCAATAGCGTTGTAGACATTTCCATGTTCATACATTTATCGGTGTAGATATTTCAATGTTCATACAGATGGCGGTCAAGATATTTCCATGTTCATACAGATGGCGGTGTAGATATTTCCATGTTTGTACGGATGGCAGTGTAGATATTTCCATGTTCATTCAGGTGGCGGTGTAGATATTTCCATGTTTGTACAGATAGCAGTGTAGTTATTTCCATGTTAATAGAGATATCTGTGTAGATATTTCCATTGATATACAGATAGCTGTGTAGATATTTGCATGTTCATACAGATAGCGGTGAAGATATTTCCATGTTTATACAGATAGCGGTGAAGATATTTCCATGTTTATAGAGATAGCAGTGTAGATAGGTCCATTTTTATAGAGATAGTGGTGTAGATAATTTCAATTCTATACAGAGAGCAGTGTAGATATTTCCAAGTTCATACAGATAGCGTTGTAGATATTTCCACGTTTATAGAGATGGCGGTGTAGATATTTCCATGTTCATACTGATGGCGGTGTAGATATTTCTATGTTTATACGGATGGCGGTGTAGATATTTTCATGTTTACACAGATGGCGGTGTAGATATTTCCATGTTTACACAGATAGCGATGTGGATATTTCCATGTTTATGCAGATAGCAGTGTAGATATTTCCATGTTTATACAGATAGCGGTGCGGATATTTCCATGTTTATACAGATAGTTGGGCAGACATTTCCATGTTTATACAGATAGCGGTGTAGATATTTCCATCTTAATACAGATGGCGGTGTAGATATGTCCATGTTTGTACAGATGGCAGTGTAGATATTTCCATGTTCATACAGATGGCGGTGTAGATATTTCGAAGTTTATAGAGATAGCGCTGTAGTTATTTCCATATTTATAGAGAAATCTATGTAGATATTTCCACGTATATTCAGATAGCTGTGTAGATATTTCCATGTTCAGGCAGATAGCGGTGTAGATATTTCCATGTTCATCCAGATGCCGGTGTACATATATCCATGTTCATACAGATGGTGGTGAAGATATTTCCATGTTCATACAGATGGTGGTGTAGATATTTCCATGTTCATACAAATGGCGGTGTAGATATTTCCATGTTCATAGAGATGGCGGTGCAGATATTTCCATGTTCATACAAATCGCGTGCAGATATTTCCATCTTCATAGAGATGGCGGTGTAGATATTTCCGTATTTATACAGATAGCAGTGTAGTTATTTCCACGTTTATAGAGATAGCAGTGTAGATATTTCCATTGATATACAGATAGCTGTGTAGATATTTGCATGGTCATACAGATAGCGGTGTAGATATTTCCATGTTCATATAGATAGCGGTGTAGATATTTCCATGTTTTTACAGATAGCAGTGTAGATATTTCCATGTTCATACAGATAGCGGTGTAGATATTTCCATGTTCATACAGGTGGCGGTGTAGCTATTTCCATGTTTATACAGATAGCAGTGTAGTTATTTCCATGTTTATAAAGACAGCTGTGTAGATATTTCCATTGATATACAGATAGCTGTGTAGATATTTGCGTGTTCATACAGATATCAGTGTAGATATTTCCATGTTCGTACTGATAGCAGTGTAGATATTTCCATGTTCATACAGATAGCGGTGTAGATATTTCCATGTTCATACAGATAACGGTGTAGATATTTCCATGTTCATACAGATAGCGGTGTAGATATTTCCATGTTCATACAGTTAGCGGTGTAGATATTTCCATGTTCATACAGATGGCAGTGTAGATATTTACATGTTCATACAGATGGCGGTATAGATATTTCCACGTTCGTACAGATGGCGGTGTAGATATTTCCATGTTCATAGAGATGGCGGTGTAGATACTTCCATGTTTATGCCGATAACGGTATAGATATTTCCATGTTTATACAGATGGTGGTGTAGATATTTCCATGTTTATAGAGATTGCGGTCTAGATATTTCCATGTTTACAGAGATAGTGGTGTAGTTATTTCCAAGTTTATAGAGACAGCGTTGTAGATATTTCCATGTTTATACAGATAGCGGTAAAGATATTTCCATGTTTATACAGATAGCAGTGTAGATATTTCCAAGTTTATACAGATAGCAGTGTAGATATTTCCATGTTTATAGAGATAGTGGTGTAGATAATTTCAATTTCATACAGAGAGCAGTGTAGATATTTCCAAGTTCATACAGATAGCGGTGTAGTTATTTCCACGTTTACAGAGATGGCGGTGTAGATATTTCCATGTTCATACAGAGGACGGTGTATATATTTCCATGTTTATAGGGATAGCGGTGTAGATATTTTCATGTTTACACAGATGGCGGCGTAGATATTTCCATGTTTACGCAGATAGCGGTGTAGACATTTCCATGTTTACACAGATAGCGGTGTGGATATTTCCATGTTTATGCAGATAGCAGTGTAGATATTTCCATGTTTATACAGATAGCGGTGCGGATATTTCCATTTTTATTCAGATAGCGGAGCGGATATTTCCATGTTTATACAGATAGTTGGGCAGATATTTCCATGTTTATGCAGATAGCGGTGTAGATATTTCCATCTTAATATAGATGGCGGTGTAGATATGTCCATGTTCATACAGATGGCGGTGTAGATATTTCCATGTTCATAGAGATGGCGGTGTAGATATTTCCATATTTATGCAGATAGCGGTATAGATATTTCCATGTTTATTCAGATGGTGGTGTAGATATTTCCATGTTTATAGAGATGGAGGTCTAGATATTTCCATGTTTACAGAGATAGTGGTGTAGTTATTTCCAAGTTTATAGAGACAGCGTTGTAAATATTTCCATGTTTATACAGATAGCTGTGATGATATTTCCTTGTTTATACAGAGAGCGGTGTAGATATTTCCATGTTTATAGAGATAGTGGTGTAGATAATTTCAATTTTATACAGAGAGCAGTGTAGATATTTCCAAGTTCATACAGATAGCGGTGTAGATATTTCCACGTTTATAGAGATGGCGGTGTAGATATTTCCATGTTCATACAGATGGCGGTGTAGATATTTCCATGTTTATAGGGATGGCGGTGTAGATATTTTCATGTTTACACAGATGGCGGTGTAGATATTTCCATGTTTACACAGATAGCGGTGTAGACATTTCCATGTTTACACAGATAGCGGTGTGGATATTTCCATGTTTATGCAGATAGCTGTGTAGTTATTTCCATGTTTATAGAGATAGCAGTGTAGATATTTCCATTGATATACAGATAGCTGTGTAGATATTTGCATGGTCATACAGATTGCGGTGTAGATATTTCCATGTTCATATAGATAGCGGTGTAGATATTTCCATGTTCGTACTGATAGCAGTGTAGATATTTCCATGTTCATACAGATAGCGGTGTAGATATTTCCATGTTCATACAGTTAGCGGTATAGATATTTCCATGTTCATACAGATGGCGGTGTAGATATTTACATGTTCATACAGATGGCGGTGTAGACATTTCCATGTTCATACAGCGAGCGGTGTAGATATTTCCATGTTCATACAGATAGAGGTGTAGATATTTCCATGTTCATACAGATAGAGGCGTAGATATTTCCATGTTCATACCAATAGCGTTGTAGACATTTCCATGTTCATACATTTATCGGTGTAGATATTTCAATGTTCATACAGATGGCGGTCAAGATATTTCCATGTTCATACAGATGGCGGTGTAGATATTTCCATGTTTGTACGGATGGCAGTGTAGATATTTCCATGTTCATTCAGGTGGCGGTGTAGATATTTCCATGTTTGTACAGATAGCAGTGTAGTTATTTCCATGTTAATAGAGATATCTGTGTAGATATTTCCATTGATATACAGATAGCTGTGTAGATATTTGCATGTTCATACAGATAGCGGTGAAGATATTTCCATGTTTATACAGATAGCGGTGAAGATATTTCCATGTTTATAGAGATAGCAGTGTAGATAGGTCCATTTTTATAGAGATAGTGGTGTAGATAATTTCAATTCTATACAGAGAGCAGTGTAGATATTTCCAAGTTCATACAGATAGCGTTGTAGATATTTCCACGTTTATAGAGATGGCGGTGTAGATATTTCCATGTTCATACTGATGGCGGTGTAGATATTTCTATGTTTATACGGATGGCGGTGTAGATATTTTCATGTTTACACAGATGGCGGTGTAGATATTTCCATGTTTACACAGATAGCGATGTGGATATTTCCATGTTTATGCAGATAGCAGTGTAGATATTTCCATGTTTATACAGATAGCGGTGCGGATATTTCCATGTTTATACAGATAGTTGGGCAGACATTTCCATGTTTATACAGATAGCGGTGTAGATATTTCCATCTTAATACAGATGGCGGTGTAGATATGTCCATGTTTGTACAGATGGCAGTGTAGATATTTCCATGTTCATACAGATGGCGGTGTAGATATTTCGAAGTTTATAGAGATAGCGCTGTAGTTATTTCCATATTTATAGAGAAATCTATGTAGATATTTCCACGTATATTCAGATAGCTGTGTAGATATTTCCATGTTCAGGCAGATAGCGGTGTAGATATTTCCATGTTCATCCAGATGCCGGTGTACATATATCCATGTTCATACAGATGGTGGTGAAGATATTTCCATGTTCATACAGATGGTGGTGTAGATATTTCCATGTTCATACAAATGGCGGTGTAGATATTTCCATGTTCATAGAGATGGCGGTGCAGATATTTCCATGTTCATACAAATCGCGTGCAGATATTTCCATCTTCATAGAGATGGCGGTGTAGATATTTCCGTATTTATACAGATAGCAGTGTAGTTATTTCCACGTTTATAGAGATAGCAGTGTAGATATTTCCATTGATATACAGATAGCTGTGTAGATATTTGCATGGTCATACAGATAGCGGTGTAGATATTTCCATGTTCATATAGATAGCGGTGTAGATATTTCCATGTTTTTACAGATAGCAGTGTAGATATTTCCATGTTCATACAGATAGCGGTGTAGATATTTCCATGTTCATACAGGTGGCGGTGTAGCTATTTCCATGTTTATACAGATAGCAGTGTAGTTATTTCCATGTTTATAAAGACAGCTGTGTAGATATTTCCATTGATATACAGATAGCTGTGTAGATATTTGCGTGTTCATACAGATATCAGTGTAGATATTTCCATGTTCGTACTGATAGCAGTGTAGATATTTCCATGTTCATACAGATAGCGGTGTAGATATTTCCATGTTCATACAGATAACGGTGTAGATATTTCCATGTTCATACAGATAGCGGTGTAGATATTTCCATGTTCATACAGTTAGCGGTGTAGATATTTCCATGTTCATACAGATGGCAGTGTAGATATTTACATGTTCATACAGATGGCGGTATAGATATTTCCACGTTCGTACAGATGGCGGTGTAGATATTTCCATGTTCATAGAGATGGCGGTGTAGATACTTCCATGTTTATGCCGATAACGGTATAGATATTTCCATGTTTATACAGATGGTGGTGTAGATATTTCCATGTTTATAGAGATTGCGGTCTAGATATTTCCATGTTTACAGAGATAGTGGTGTAGTTATTTCCAAGTTTATAGAGACAGCGTTGTAGATATTTCCATGTTTATACAGATAGCGGTAAAGATATTTCCATGTTTATACAGATAGCAGTGTAGATATTTCCAAGTTTATACAGATAGCAGTGTAGATATTTCCATGTTTATAGAGATAGTGGTGTAGATAATTTCAATTTCATACAGAGAGCAGTGTAGATATTTCCAAGTTCATACAGATAGCGGTGTAGTTATTTCCACGTTTACAGAGATGGCGGTGTAGATATTTCCATGTTCATACAGAGGACGGTGTATATATTTCCATGTTTATAGGGATAGCGGTGTAGATATTTTCATGTTTACACAGATGGCGGCGTAGATATTTCCATGTTTACGCAGATAGCGGTGTAGACATTTCCATGTTTACACAGATAGCGGTGTGGATATTTCCATGTTTATGCAGATAGCAGTGTAGATATTTCCATGTTTATACAGATAGCGGTGCGGATATTTCCATTTTTATTCAGATAGCGGAGCGGATATTTCCATGTTTATACAGATAGTTGGGCAGATATTTCCATGTTTATGCAGATAGCGGTGTAGATATTTCCATCTTAATATAGATGGCGGTGTAGATATGTCCATGTTCATACAGATGGCGGTGTAGATATTTCCATGTTCATAGAGATGGCGGTGTAGATATTTCCATATTTATGCAGATAGCGGTATAGATATTTCCATGTTTATTCAGATGGTGGTGTAGATATTTCCATGTTTATAGAGATGGAGGTCTAGATATTTCCATGTTTACAGAGATAGTGGTGTAGTTATTTCCAAGTTTATAGAGACAGCGTTGTAAATATTTCCATGTTTATACAGATAGCTGTGATGATATTTCCTTGTTTATACAGAGAGCGGTGTAGATATTTCCATGTTTATAGAGATAGTGGTGTAGATAATTTCAATTTTATACAGAGAGCAGTGTAGATATTTCCAAGTTCATACAGATAGCGGTGTAGATATTTCCACGTTTATAGAGATGGCGGTGTAGATATTTCCATGTTCATACAGATGGCGGTGTAGATATTTCCATGTTTATAGGGATGGCGGTGTAGATATTTTCATGTTTACACAGATGGCGGTGTAGATATTTCCATGTTTACACAGATAGCGGTGTAGACATTTCCATGTTTACACAGATAGCGGTGTGGATATTTCCATGTTTATGCAGATAGCTGTGTAGTTATTTCCATGTTTATAGAGATAGCAGTGTAGATATTTCCATTGATATACAGATAGCTGTGTAGATATTTGCATGGTCATACAGATTGCGGTGTAGATATTTCCATGTTCATATAGATAGCGGTGTAGATATTTCCATGTTCGTACTGATAGCAGTGTAGATATTTCCATGTTCATACAGATAGCGGTGTAGATATTTCCATGTTCATACAGTTAGCGGTATAGATATTTCCATGTTCATACAGATGGCGGTGTAGATATTTACATGTTCATACAGATGGCGGTGTAGACATTTCCATGTTCATACAGCGAGCGGTGTAGATATTTCCATGTTCATACAGATAGAGGTGTAGATATTTCCATGTTCATACAGATAGAGGCGTAGATATTTCCATGTTCATACCAATAGCGTTGTAGACATTTCCATGTTCATACATTTATCGGTGTAGATATTTCAATGTTCATACAGATGGCGGTCAAGATATTTCCATGTTCATACAGATGGCGGTGTAGATATTTCCATGTTTGTACGGATGGCAGTGTAGATATTTCCATGTTCATTCAGGTGGCGGTGTAGATATTTCCATGTTTGTACAGATAGCAGTGTAGTTATTTCCATGTTAATAGAGATATCTGTGTAGATATTTCCATTGATATACAGATAGCTGTGTAGATATTTGCATGTTCATACAGATAGCGGTGAAGATATTTCCATGTTTATACAGATAGCGGTGAAGATATTTCCATGTTTATAGAGATAGCAGTGTAGATAGGTCCATTTTTATAGAGATAGTGGTGTAGATAATTTCAATTCTATACAGAGAGCAGTGTAGATATTTCCAAGTTCATACAGATAGCGTTGTAGATATTTCCACGTTTATAGAGATGGCGGTGTAGATATTTCCATGTTCATACTGATGGCGGTGTAGATATTTCTATGTTTATACGGATGGCGGTGTAGATATTTTCATGTTTACACAGATGGCGGTGTAGATATTTCCATGTTTACACAGATAGCGATGTGGATATTTCCATGTTTATGCAGATAGCAGTGTAGATATTTCCATGTTTATACAGATAGCGGTGCGGATATTTCCATGTTTATACAGATAGTTGGGCAGACATTTCCATGTTTATACAGATAGCGGTGTAGATATTTCCATCTTAATACAGATGGCGGTGTAGATATGTCCATGTTTGTACAGATGGCAGTGTAGATATTTCCATGTTCATACAGATGGCGGTGTAGATATTTCGAAGTTTATAGAGATAGCGCTGTAGTTATTTCCATATTTATAGAGAAATCTATGTAGATATTTCCACGTATATTCAGATAGCTGTGTAGATATTTCCATGTTCAGGCAGATAGCGGTGTAGATATTTCCATGTTCATCCAGATGCCGGTGTACATATATCCATGTTCATACAGATGGTGGTGAAGATATTTCCATGTTCATACAGATGGTGGTGTAGATATTTCCATGTTCATACAAATGGCGGTGTAGATATTTCCATGTTCATAGAGATGGCGGTGCAGATATTTCCATGTTCATACAAATCGCGTGCAGATATTTCCATCTTCATAGAGATGGCGGTGTAGATATTTCCGTATTTATACAGATAGCAGTGTAGTTATTTCCACGTTTATAGAGATAGCAGTGTAGATATTTCCATTGATATACAGATAGCTGTGTAGATATTTGCATGGTCATACAGATAGCGGTGTAGATATTTCCATGTTCATATAGATAGCGGTGTAGATATTTCCATGTTTTTACAGATAGCAGTGTAGATATTTCCATGTTCATACAGATAGCGGTGTAGATATTTCCATGTTCATACAGGTGGCGGTGTAGCTATTTCCATGTTTATACAGATAGCAGTGTAGTTATTTCCATGTTTATAAAGACAGCTGTGTAGATATTTCCATTGATATACAGATAGCTGTGTAGATATTTGCGTGTTCATACAGATATCAGTGTAGATATTTCCATGTTCGTACTGATAGCAGTGTAGATATTTCCATGTTCATACAGATAGCGGTGTAGATATTTCCATGTTCATACAGATAACGGTGTAGATATTTCCATGTTCATACAGATAGCGGTGTAGATATTTCCATGTTCATACAGTTAGCGGTGTAGATATTTCCATGTTCATACAGATGGCAGTGTAGATATTTACATGTTCATACAGATGGCGGTATAGATATTTCCACGTTCGTACAGATGGCGGTGTAGATATTTCCATGTTCATAGAGATGGCGGTGTAGATACTTCCATGTTTATGCCGATAACGGTATAGATATTTCCATGTTTATACAGATGGTGGTGTAGATATTTCCATGTTTATAGAGATTGCGGTCTAGATATTTCCATGTTTACAGAGATAGTGGTGTAGTTATTTCCAAGTTTATAGAGACAGCGTTGTAGATATTTCCATGTTTATACAGATAGCGGTAAAGATATTTCCATGTTTATACAGATAGCAGTGTAGATATTTCCAAGTTTATACAGATAGCAGTGTAGATATTTCCATGTTTATAGAGATAGTGGTGTAGATAATTTCAATTTCATACAGAGAGCAGTGTAGATATTTCCAAGTTCATACAGATAGCGGTGTAGTTATTTCCACGTTTACAGAGATGGCGGTGTAGATATTTCCATGTTCATACAGAGGACGGTGTATATATTTCCATGTTTATAGGGATAGCGGTGTAGATATTTTCATGTTTACACAGATGGCGGCGTAGATATTTCCATGTTTACGCAGATAGCGGTGTAGACATTTCCATGTTTACACAGATAGCGGTGTGGATATTTCCATGTTTATGCAGATAGCAGTGTAGATATTTCCATGTTTATACAGATAGCGGTGCGGATATTTCCATTTTTATTCAGATAGCGGAGCGGATATTTCCATGTTTATACAGATAGTTGGGCAGATATTTCCATGTTTATGCAGATAGCGGTGTAGATATTTCCATCTTAATATAGATGGCGGTGTAGATATGTCCATGTTCATACAGATGGCGGTGTAGATATTTCCATGTTCATAGAGATGGCGGTGTAGATATTTCCATATTTATGCAGATAGCGGTATAGATATTTCCATGTTTATTCAGATGGTGGTGTAGATATTTCCATGTTTATAGAGATGGAGGTCTAGATATTTCCATGTTTACAGAGATAGTGGTGTAGTTATTTCCAAGTTTATAGAGACAGCGTTGTAAATATTTCCATGTTTATACAGATAGCTGTGATGATATTTCCTTGTTTATACAGAGAGCGGTGTAGATATTTCCATGTTTATAGAGATAGTGGTGTAGATAATTTCAATTTTATACAGAGAGCAGTGTAGATATTTCCAAGTTCATACAGATAGCGGTGTAGATATTTCCACGTTTATAGAGATGGCGGTGTAGATATTTCCATGTTCATACAGATGGCGGTGTAGATATTTCCATGTTTATAGGGATGGCGGTGTAGATATTTTCATGTTTACACAGATGGCGGTGTAGATATTTCCATGTTTACACAGATAGCGGTGTAGACATTTCCATGTTTACACAGATAGCGGTGTGGATATTTCCATGTTTATGCAGATAGCTGTGTAGTTATTTCCATGTTTATAGAGATAGCAGTGTAGATATTTCCATTGATATACAGATAGCTGTGTAGATATTTGCATGGTCATACAGATTGCGGTGTAGATATTTCCATGTTCATATAGATAGCGGTGTAGATATTTCCATGTTCGTACTGATAGCAGTGTAGATATTTCCATGTTCATACAGATAGCGGTGTAGATATTTCCATGTTCATACAGTTAGCGGTATAGATATTTCCATGTTCATACAGATGGCGGTGTAGATATTTACATGTTCATACAGATGGCGGTGTAGACATTTCCATGTTCATACAGCGAGCGGTGTAGATATTTCCATGTTCATACAGATAGAGGTGTAGATATTTCCATGTTCATACAGATAGAGGCGTAGATATTTCCATGTTCATACCAATAGCGTTGTAGACATTTCCATGTTCATACATTTATCGGTGTAGATATTTCAATGTTCATACAGATGGCGGTCAAGATATTTCCATGTTCATACAGATGGCGGTGTAGATATTTCCATGTTTGTACGGATGGCAGTGTAGATATTTCCATGTTCATTCAGGTGGCGGTGTAGATATTTCCATGTTTGTACAGATAGCAGTGTAGTTATTTCCATGTTAATAGAGATATCTGTGTAGATATTTCCATTGATATACAGATAGCTGTGTAGATATTTGCATGTTCATACAGATAGCGGTGAAGATATTTCCATGTTTATACAGATAGCGGTGAAGATATTTCCATGTTTATAGAGATAGCAGTGTAGATAGGTCCATTTTTATAGAGATAGTGGTGTAGATAATTTCAATTCTATACAGAGAGCAGTGTAGATATTTCCAAGTTCATACAGATAGCGTTGTAGATATTTCCACGTTTATAGAGATGGCGGTGTAGATATTTCCATGTTCATACTGATGGCGGTGTAGATATTTCTATGTTTATACGGATGGCGGTGTAGATATTTTCATGTTTACACAGATGGCGGTGTAGATATTTCCATGTTTACACAGATAGCGATGTGGATATTTCCATGTTTATGCAGATAGCAGTGTAGATATTTCCATGTTTATACAGATAGCGGTGCGGATATTTCCATGTTTATACAGATAGTTGGGCAGACATTTCCATGTTTATACAGATAGCGGTGTAGATATTTCCATCTTAATACAGATGGCGGTGTAGATATGTCCATGTTTGTACAGATGGCAGTGTAGATATTTCCATGTTCATACAGATGGCGGTGTAGATATTTCGAAGTTTATAGAGATAGCGCTGTAGTTATTTCCATATTTATAGAGAAATCTATGTAGATATTTCCACGTATATTCAGATAGCTGTGTAGATATTTCCATGTTCAGGCAGATAGCGGTGTAGATATTTCCATGTTCATCCAGATGCCGGTGTACATATATCCATGTTCATACAGATGGTGGTGAAGATATTTCCATGTTCATACAGATGGTGGTGTAGATATTTCCATGTTCATACAAATGGCGGTGTAGATATTTCCATGTTCATAGAGATGGCGGTGCAGATATTTCCATGTTCATACAAATCGCGTGCAGATATTTCCATCTTCATAGAGATGGCGGTGTAGATATTTCCGTATTTATACAGATAGCAGTGTAGTTATTTCCACGTTTATAGAGATAGCAGTGTAGATATTTCCATTGAAATACAGATAGCTGTGTAGATATTTGCATGTTCATACAGATATCGGTGTAGATATTTCCATGTTCGTACAGATAGCGGTGTAGATATTTCCATGTTCGTACAGATAGCGGTGTAGTAGATATTTCAATGTTCATACAGATAACGGTGTAGATATTTCCGTGTTCATACAGATAGCGGTGTAGATATTTCCATGTTCATACAGTTAGCGGTGTAGATATTTCCATGTTCATACAGATGGCGGTGTAGATATTTACATGTTCATACAAATGGCGATATAGATATTTCCATGTTCGTACAGATGGCGGTGTAGATATTTCCATGTTCATAGAGATGGCGGTGTAGATATTTCCATGTTTATACAGATAGCGGTATAGTTATTTCCATGTTTATACAGATGGTGGTGTAGATATTTCCATGTTTATAGAGATGGCGGTCTAGATATTTCCATGTTTACAGTGATAGTGGTGTAGTTATTTCCAAGTGTATAGAGACAGCGTTGTAGATATTTCCATGTTTATACAGATAGCGGTATAGATATTTCCATGTTTATACAGATGGTGGTGAGGATATTTCCATGTATATAGAGATGGCGGTCTAGATATTTCCATGTTTACAGAGATAGTGGTGTAGATATTTCCAAGTTTATAGAGACAGCGTTGTAGATATTTCCATGTTTATACAGATAGCAGTGAAGATATTTCCATGTTTATACAGATAGCGGTGTAGACATTTCCATGTTTATGCAGATAGCAGTGAAGATATTTCCATGTTTATAGAGATAGTGGTGTAGATAATTTCAGTTTTATACAAAGTGCAGTGTAGATATTTCCAACTTCATACAGATAGTGGTGTAGATATTTCCAGGTTCATACAAATTGCGGTGTAGATATTTACATGTTCATACAAATGGCGGTATAGTTATTTCCATGTTCGTACAGATGGCGGTGTGGATATTTCCATGTTCATACCAATAGCGGTGTAGATATTTCCATGTTCATACAGATAGCGGTGTAGATATTTCCATGTTCATACAGAAGGCGGTGTAGATATTTACATGTTCATACAGATGGCGGTGTAGATATTTACATGTTCATACAAATGGCGATATAGATATTTCCATGTTCGTACATATGGCGGTGTAGATATTTCCATGTTCATAGAGATGGCGGTGTAGATATTTCCATGTTTATGCAGATAGCGGTATGGTTATTTCCATGTTTATACAGATGGTGGTGTAGATATTTCCATTGATATACAGATAGCTGTGTAGATATTTGCGTGTTCATAGAGATAGCGGTGTAGATATTTTCATGTTCATACAGATTGCGGTGTAGATATTTC
The DNA here is from genome assembly GCF_029281585.2 of Gorilla gorilla gorilla. Taxonomy (NCBI): domain Eukaryota; kingdom Metazoa; phylum Chordata; class Mammalia; order Primates; family Hominidae; genus Gorilla; species Gorilla gorilla. The sequence continues at coordinate 12,843,787 of NC_073235.2, read as the reverse complement.
CATGTTCATACTGTTAGCGGTGTAGATATTTCCATGTTCATTCAGATAGCGGTGTAGATATTTCCATGTTCATACAGTTAGCGGTATAGATATTTCCATGTTCATACAGATGGCGGTGTAGATATTTACATGTTCATACAGATGGCGGTGTAGATATTTCCATGTTCATACAGATAGCGGTGTAGATATTTCCATGTTCATACAGATAGCGGTGTAGATATTTCCATGTTCATACAGATAGAGGCGTAGATATTTCCATGTTCATACCAATAGCGGTGTAGACATTTCCATGTTCATACATTTAGCGGTGTAGATATTTCCATGTTCATACAGATGGCGGTGAAGATATTTCCATGTTCATACAGATGGCGGTGTAGATATTTCCATGTTTGTACGGATGGCAGTGTAGATATTTCCATGTTCATACAGGTGGCGGTGTAGATATTTCCATGTTTATACAGATAGCAGTGTAGTTATTTCCATGTTAATAGAGATATCTGTGTAGATATTTCCATTGATATACAGATAGCTGTGTAGATATTTGCATGTTCATACAGATAGCGGTGTAGATATTTCCATGTTCGTACAGATAGCGGTGTAGATATTTCCATGTTCATACAGATAGCGGTGTAGATATTTCCATGTTCATACAGATAACGGTGTAGACATTTCCATGTTCATACAGACAGCGGTGTAGATATTTACATGTTCATACAGTTAGCGGTGTAGGTATTTCCATGTTCATACAGATGGCGGTGTAGATATTTACATGTTCATACAGATGGCGGTGTAGATATTTCCATGTTTATGCAGATAGCGGTATAGATATTTCCATGTTTATATAGATGGTGGTGTAGATATTTCCATGTATATAGAGATGGCGGTCTAGATATTTCCATGTTTACAGAGATAGTGGTGTAGTTATTTCCAAGTTTATAGTGACAGCGTTGTAGATATTTCCGTGTTTATACAGATAGCGGTGAAGATATTTCCATGTTTATACAGATAGCGGTGAAGATATTTCCATGTTTATAGAGATAGCAGTGTAGATAGGTCCATTTTTATAGAGATAGTGGTGTAGATAATTTCAATTCTATACAGAGAGCAGTGTAGATATTTCCAAGTTCATACAGATAGCGGTGTAGATATTTCCACGTTTATAGAGATGGCGGTGTAGATATTTCCATGTTCATACTGATGGCGGTGTAGATATTTCCATGTTTATAGGGATGGCGGTGTAGATATTTTCATGTTTACACAGATGGCGGTGTAGATATTTCCATGTTTACACAGATAGCGGTGTAGACATTTCCATGTTTACACAGATAGCGGTGTGGATATTTCCATGTTTATGCAGATAGCAGTGTAGATATTTCCATGTTTATACAGATAGCAGTGCCGATATTTCCATGTTTATACAGATAGTTGGGCAGATATTTCCATGTTTATACAGATAGCGGTGTAGATATTTCCATTTTAATACAGATGGCGGTGTAGATATGTCCATGTTTGTTCAGATGGCAATGTAGATATTTCCATGTTCATACAGATGGCGGTGTAGATATTTCGAAGTTTATAGAGATAGCGCTGTAGTTATTTCCATATTTATAGAGAAATCTATGTAGATATTTCCACGTATATTCAGATAGCTGTGTAGATATTTCCATGTTCAGGCAGATAGCGGTGTAGATATTTCCATGTTCATCCAGATGCCGGTGTACATATATCCATGTTCATACAGATGGTGGTGAAGATATTTCCATGTTCATACAGACGGTGGTGTAGATATTTCCATGTTCATACAAATGGCGGTGTAGATATTTCCATGTTCATAGAGATGGCGGTGCAGATATTTCCATGTTCATACAAATCGCGTGCAGATATTTCCATCTTCATAGAGATGGCGGTGTAGATATTTCCGTATTTATACAGATAGCAGTGTAGTTATTTCCACGTTTATAGAGATAGCAGTGTAGATATTTCCATTGATATACAGATAGCTGTGTAGATATTTGCATGGTCATACAGATAGCGGTGTAGATATTTCCATGTTCATATAGATAGCGGTGTAGATATTTCCATGTTTTTACAGATAGCAGTGTAGATATTTCCATGTTCATACAGATAGCGGTGTAGATATTTCCATGTTCATACAGGTGGCGGTGTAGCTATTTCCATGTTTATACAGATAGCAGTGTAGTTATTTCCATGTTTATAAAGACAGCTGTGTAGATATTTCCATTGATATACAGATAGCTGTGTAGATATTTGCGTGTTCATACAGATATCAGTGTAGATATTTCCATGTTCGTACTGATAGCAGTGTAGATATTTCCATGTTCATACAGATAGCGGTGTAGATATTTCCATGTTCATACAGATAACGGTGTAGATATTTCCATGTTCATACAGATAGCGGTGTAGATATTTCCATGTTCATACAGTTAGCGGTGTAGATATTTCCATGTTCATACAGATGGCAGTGTAGATATTTACATGTTCATACAGATGGCGGTATAGATATTTCCACGTTCGTACAGATGGCGGTGTAGATATTTCCATGTTCATAGAGATGGCGGTGTAGATACTTCCATGTTTATGCCGATAACGGTATAGATATTTCCATGTTTATACAGATGGTGGTGTAGATATTTCCATGTTTATAGAGATTGCGGTCTAGATATTTCCATGTTTACAGAGATAGTGGTGTAGTTATTTCCAAGTTTATAGAGACAGCGTTGTAGATATTTCCATGTTTATACAGATAGCGGTAAAGATATTTCCATGTTTATACAGATAGCAGTGTAGATATTTCCAAGTTTATACAGATAGCAGTGTAGATATTTCCATGTTTATAGAGATAGTGGTGTAGATAATTTCAATTTCATACAGAGAGCAGTGTAGATATTTCCAAGTTCATACAGATAGCGGTGTAGTTATTTCCACGTTTACAGAGATGGCGGTGTAGATATTTCCATGTTCATACAGAGGACGGTGTATATATTTCCATGTTTATAGGGATAGCGGTGTAGATATTTTCATGTTTACACAGATGGCGGCGTAGATATTTCCATGTTTACGCAGATAGCGGTGTAGACATTTCCATGTTTACACAGATAGCGGTGTGGATATTTCCATGTTTATGCAGATAGCAGTGTAGATATTTCCATGTTTATACAGATAGCGGTGCGGATATTTCCATTTTTATTCAGATAGCGGAGCGGATATTTCCATGTTTATACAGATAGTTGGGCAGATATTTCCATGTTTATGCAGATAGCGGTGTAGATATTTCCATCTTAATATAGATGGCGGTGTAGATATGTCCATGTTCATACAGATGGCGGTGTAGATATTTCCATGTTCATAGAGATGGCGGTGTAGATATTTCCATATTTATGCAGATAGCGGTATAGATATTTCCATGTTTATTCAGATGGTGGTGTAGATATTTCCATGTTTATAGAGATGGAGGTCTAGATATTTCCATGTTTACAGAGATAGTGGTGTAGTTATTTCCAAGTTTATAGAGACAGCGTTGTAAATATTTCCATGTTTATACAGATAGCTGTGATGATATTTCCTTGTTTATACAGAGAGCGGTGTAGATATTTCCATGTTTATAGAGATAGTGGTGTAGATAATTTCAATTTTATACAGAGAGCAGTGTAGATATTTCCAAGTTCATACAGATAGCGGTGTAGATATTTCCACGTTTATAGAGATGGCGGTGTAGATATTTCCATGTTCATACAGATGGCGGTGTAGATATTTCCATGTTTATAGGGATGGCGGTGTAGATATTTTCATGTTTACACAGATGGCGGTGTAGATATTTCCATGTTTACACAGATAGCGGTGTAGACATTTCCATGTTTACACAGATAGCGGTGTGGATATTTCCATGTTTATGCAGATAGCTGTGTAGTTATTTCCATGTTTATAGAGATAGCAGTGTAGATATTTCCATTGATATACAGATAGCTGTGTAGATATTTGCATGGTCATACAGATTGCGGTGTAGATATTTCCATGTTCATATAGATAGCGGTGTAGATATTTCCATGTTCGTACTGATAGCAGTGTAGATATTTCCATGTTCATACAGATAGCGGTGTAGATATTTCCATGTTCATACAGTTAGCGGTATAGATATTTCCATGTTCATACAGATGGCGGTGTAGATATTTACATGTTCATACAGATGGCGGTGTAGACATTTCCATGTTCATACAGCGAGCGGTGTAGATATTTCCATGTTCATACAGATAGAGGTGTAGATATTTCCATGTTCATACAGATAGAGGCGTAGATATTTCCATGTTCATACCAATAGCGTTGTAGACATTTCCATGTTCATACATTTATCGGTGTAGATATTTCAATGTTCATACAGATGGCGGTCAAGATATTTCCATGTTCATACAGATGGCGGTGTAGATATTTCCATGTTTGTACGGATGGCAGTGTAGATATTTCCATGTTCATTCAGGTGGCGGTGTAGATATTTCCATGTTTGTACAGATAGCAGTGTAGTTATTTCCATGTTAATAGAGATATCTGTGTAGATATTTCCATTGATATACAGATAGCTGTGTAGATATTTGCATGTTCATACAGATAGCGGTGAAGATATTTCCATGTTTATACAGATAGCGGTGAAGATATTTCCATGTTTATAGAGATAGCAGTGTAGATAGGTCCATTTTTATAGAGATAGTGGTGTAGATAATTTCAATTCTATACAGAGAGCAGTGTAGATATTTCCAAGTTCATACAGATAGCGTTGTAGATATTTCCACGTTTATAGAGATGGCGGTGTAGATATTTCCATGTTCATACTGATGGCGGTGTAGATATTTCTATGTTTATACGGATGGCGGTGTAGATATTTTCATGTTTACACAGATGGCGGTGTAGATATTTCCATGTTTACACAGATAGCGATGTGGATATTTCCATGTTTATGCAGATAGCAGTGTAGATATTTCCATGTTTATACAGATAGCGGTGCGGATATTTCCATGTTTATACAGATAGTTGGGCAGACATTTCCATGTTTATACAGATAGCGGTGTAGATATTTCCATCTTAATACAGATGGCGGTGTAGATATGTCCATGTTTGTACAGATGGCAGTGTAGATATTTCCATGTTCATACAGATGGCGGTGTAGATATTTCGAAGTTTATAGAGATAGCGCTGTAGTTATTTCCATATTTATAGAGAAATCTATGTAGATATTTCCACGTATATTCAGATAGCTGTGTAGATATTTCCATGTTCAGGCAGATAGCGGTGTAGATATTTCCATGTTCATCCAGATGCCGGTGTACATATATCCATGTTCATACAGATGGTGGTGAAGATATTTCCATGTTCATACAGATGGTGGTGTAGATATTTCCATGTTCATACAAATGGCGGTGTAGATATTTCCATGTTCATAGAGATGGCGGTGCAGATATTTCCATGTTCATACAAATCGTGGTGCAGATATTTCCATCTTCATAGAGATGGCGGTGTAGATATTTCCGTATTTATAGAGATAGCAGTGTAGTTATTTCCATGTTTATAGAGATAGCAGTGTAGATATTTCCATTGATATACAGATAGCTGGGTAGATATTTGCATGGTCATACAGATATCGGTGTAGATATTTCCATGTTCATATAGATAGCGGTGTAGATATTTCCATGTTTTTACAGATAGCAGTGTAGATATTTCCATGTTCATACAGATAGCGGTGTAGATATTTCCATGTTCATACAGTTGGCGGTGTAGCTATTTCCATGTTTATACAGATAGCAGTGTAGTTATTTCCATGTTTATAAAGACAGCTGTGTAGATATTTCCATTGATATACAGATAGCTGTGTAGATATTTGCGTGTTCATACAGATAGCAGTGTAGATATTTCCATGTTCGTACTGATAGCAGTGTAGATATTTCCATGTTCATACAGATAGCGGTGTAGATATTTCCATGTTCATACAGATAACGGTGTAGATATTTCCATGTTCATACAGATAGCGGTGTAGATATTTCCATGTTCATACAGTTAGCGGTGTAGATATTTCCATGTTCATACAGATGGCGGTGTAGATATTTACATGTTCATACAGATGGCGGTATAGATATTTCCACGTTCGTACAGATGGCGGTGTAGATATTTCCATGTTCATAGAGATGGCGGTGTAGATACTTCCATGTTTATGCCGATAACGGTATAGATATTTCCATGTTTATACAGATGGTGGTGTAGATATTTCCATGTTTATAGAGATGGCGGTCTAGATATTTCCATGTTTACAGAGATAGTGGTGTAGTTATTTCCAAGTTTATAGAGACAGCGTTGTAGATATTTCCATGTTTATACAGATAGCGGTAAAGATATTTCCATGTTTATACAGATAGCGGTGTAGATATTTCCACGTTTACAGAGATGCCGGTGTAGATATTTCCATGTTCATACAGAGGACGGTGTAGATATTTCCATGTTTATAGGGATGGCGGTGTAGATATTTTCATGTTTACACAGATGGCGGCGTAGATATTTCCATGTTTACGCAGATAGCGGTGTAGACATTTCCATGTTTACACAGATAGCGGTGTGGATATTTCCATGCTTATGAAGATAGCAGTGTAGATATTTCCATGTTTATACAGATAGCGGTGCAGATATTTCCATGTTTATTCAGATAGCGGAGCGGATATTTCCATGTTTATACAAATAGTTGGGCAGATATTTCCATGTTTATGCAGATAGCGGTGTAGATATTTCCATCTTAATTCAGATGGCGGTGTAGATATGTCCATGTTCATACAGATGGCGGTGTAGATATTTCCATGTTCATACAGATGTCGGTGTAGATATTTCGAAGTTTATAGAGATAGCGCTGTAGTTATTTCCATATTTATGGAGAAATCTGTGTAGATATTTCCATGTATATTCAGATAGCTGTGTAGATATTTCCATGTTCATACAGATAGCAGTGTAGATATTTCCATGTTCATCCAGATGCTAGTGTACATCTATCCATGTTCATACAGATGGCGGTGAAGATATTTCCATGTTCATACAGATGGTGGTGTAGATATTTCCATGTTTATAGGGATGGCGGTGTAGATATTTTCATGTTTTCACAGATGGCGGTGTAGATATTTCCATGTTTACACAGATAGCGGTGTGGATATTTCCATGTTTATGCAGATAGCAGTGTAGATATTTCCATGTTTATACAGATAGCGGTGAGGATATTTCCATGTTTATTCAGATAGCGGAGCGGATATTTCCATGTTTTTACAGATAGTTTGGCAGATATTTCCATGTTTATGCAGATAGCGGTGTAGATATTTCCATCTAAATACAGATGGCGGTGTAGATATGTCCATGTTCATATAGATGGCGGTGTAGATATTTCCATGTTCATAGAGATGGCGGTGTAGATATTTCCATGTTTATGCAGATAGCGGTATAGATATTTCCATGTTTATTCAGATGGCGGTGTAGATATTTCCATGTTTATAGAGATGGAGGTCTAGATATTTCCATGTTTACAGAGATAGTGGTGTAGTTATTTCCAAGTTTATAGAGACAGCGTTGTAAATATTTCCATGTTTATACAGATAGCTGTGATGATATTTCCTTGTTTATACAGAGAGCGGTGTAGATATTTCCATGTTTATAGTGATAGTGGTGTAGATAATTTCAATTTTATACAGAGAGCAGTGTAGATATTTCCAAGTTCATACAGATAGCGGTGTAGATATTTCCACGTTTATAGAGATGGCGGTGTAGATATTTCCATGTTCATACAGATGGCGGTGTAGATATTTCCATGTTTATAGGGATGGCGGTGTAGATATTTTCATGTTTACACGGATGGCGGTGTAGATATTTCCATGTTTACACAGATAACGGTGTAGACATTTCCATGTTTACACAGATAGCGGTGTGGATATTTCCATGTTTATGCAGATAGCTGTGTAGATATTTGCATGTTCATACAGATAGCGGTGTAGATATTTCCATGTTCATACAGATAGCGGTGTAGATATTTCCATATTCATACAGATAGCGGTGTAGATATTTCCATGTCCATACAGATAGCGGTGTAGATATTTCCATGTTCATACAGATAGCGGTGTAGATATTTCCATGTTCATACAGTTAGCCGTGTAGATATTTAAATGTTCATACAGATGGCGGTGTAGATATTTACATGTTCATACAGATGGAGGTGTAGATATTTCCATGTTCATAGAGATAGCGGTGTAGAGATTTCCATGTTCATACAGATAGCGGTGTAGATATTTCCATGTTTATACAGATAGCGGTGTAGAGATTTCCATGTTCATACAGATAGCGGTGTAGATATTTACATGTTCATACAAATGGCGATATTGATATTTCCATGTTCGTACAGATGGCGGTGTAGATATTTCCATGTTCATAGAGATGGCGGTGTAGATATTTCCATGTTTATGCAGATAGCGGTATAGTTATTTCCATGTTTATAAAGACAGCTGTGTAGATATTTCCATTGATATACAGATAGCTGTGTAGATATTTGCGTGTTCATACAGATAGCAGTGTAGATATTTCCATGTTCGTACTGATAGCAGTGTAGATATTTCCATGTTCATACAGATAGCGGTGTAGATATTTCCATGTTCATACAGATAACGGTGTAGATATTTCCATGTTCATACAGATAGCGGTGTAGATATTTCCATGTTCATACAGTTAGCGGTGTAGATATTTCCATGTTCATACAGATGGCGGTGTAGATATTTACATGTTCATACAGATGGCGGTATAGATATTTCCACGTTCGTACAGATGGCGGTGTAGATATTTCCATGTTCATAGAGATGGCGGTGTAGATACTTCCATGTTTATGCCGATAACGGTATAGATATTTCCATGTTTATACAGATGGTGGTGTAGATATTTCCATGTTTATAGAGATGGCGGTCTAGATATTTCCATGTTTACAGAGATAGTGGTGTAGTTATTTCCAAGTTTATAGAGACAGCGTTGTAGATATTTCCATGTTTATACAGATAGCGGTAAAGATATTTCCATGTTTATACAGATAGCGGTGTAGATATTTCCACGTTTACAGAGATGCCGGTGTAGATATTTCCATGTTCATACAGAGGACGGTGTAGATATTTCCATGTTTATAGGGATGGCGGTGTAGATATTTTCATGTTTACACAGATGGCGGCGTAGATATTTCCATGTTTACGCAGATAGCGGTGTAGACATTTCCATGTTTACACAGATAGCGGTGTGGATATTTCCATGCTTATGCAGATAGCAGTGTAGATATTTCCATGTTTATACAGATAGCGGTGCAGATATTTCCATGTTTATTCAGATAGCGGAGCGGATATTTCCATGTTTATACAAATAGTTGGGCAGATATTTCCATGTTTATGCAGATAGCGGTGTAGATATTTCCATCTTAATTCAGATGGCGGTGTAGATATGTCCATGTTCATACAGATGGCGGTGTAGATATTTCCATGTTCATACAGATGTCGGTGTAGATATTTCGAAGTTTATAGAGATAGCGCTGTAGTTATTTCCATATTTATGGAGAAATCTGTGTAGATATTTCCATGTATATTCAGATAGCTGTGTAGATATTTCCATGTTCATACAGATAGCAGTGTAGATATTTCCATGTTCATCCAGATGCTAGTGTACATATATCCATGTTCATACAGATGGCGGTGAAGATATTTCCATGTTCATACAGATGGTGGTGTAGATATTTCCATGTTTATAGGGATGGCGGTGTAGATATTTTCATGTTTTCACAGATGGCGGTGTAGATATTTCCATGTTTACACAGATAGCGGTGTGGATATTTCCATGTTTATGCAGATAGCAGTGTAGATATTTCCATGTTTATACAGATAGCGGTGAGGATATTTCCATGTTTATTCAGATAGCGGAGCGGATATTTCCATGTTTTTACAGATAGTTTGGCAGATATTTCCATGTTTATGCAGATAGCGGTGTAGATATTTCCATCTAAATACAGATGGCGGTGTAGATATGTCCATGTTCATATAGATGGCGGTGTAGATATTTCCATGTTCATAGAGATGGCGGTGTAGATATTTCCATGTTTATGCAGATAGCGGTATAGATATTTCCATGTTTATTCAGATGGCGGTGTAGATATTTCCATGTTTATAGAGATGGAGGTCTAGATATTTCCATGTTTACAGAGATAGTGGTGTAGTTATTTCCAAGTTTATAGAGACAGCGTTGTAAATATTTCCATGTTTATACAGATAGCTGTGATGATATTTCCTTGTTTATACAGAGAGCGGTGTAGATATTTCCATGTTTATAGTGATAGTGGTGTAGATAATTTCAATTTTATACAGAGAGCAGTGTAGATATTTCCAAGTTCATACAGATAGCGGTGTAGATATTTCCACGTTTATAGAGATGGCGGTGTAGATATTTCCATGTTCATACAGATGGCGGTGTAGATATTTCCATGTTTATAGGGATGGCGGTGTAGATATTTTCATGTTTACACGGATGGCGGTGTAGATATTTCCATGTTTACACAGATAACGGTGTAGACATTTCCATGTTTACACAGATAGCGGTGTGGATATTTCCATGTTTATGCAGATAGCTGTGTAGATATTTGCATGTTCATACAGATAGCGGTGTAGATATTTCCATGTTCATACAGATAGCGGTGTAGATATTTCCATATTCATACAGATAGCGGTGTAGATATTTCCATGTCCATACAGATAGCGGTGTAGATATTTCCATGTTCATACAGATAGCGGTGTAGATATTTCCATGTTCATACAGTTAGCCGTGTAGATATTTAAATGTTCATACAGATGGCGGTGTAGATATTTACATGTTCATACAGATGGAGGTGTAGATATTTCCATGTTCATAGAGATAGCGGTGTAGAGATTTCCATGTTCATACAGATAGCGGTGTAGATATTTCCATGTTTATACAGATAGCGGTGTAGAGATTTCCATGTTCATACAGATAGCGGTGTAGATATTTACATGTTCATACAAATGGCGATATAGATATTTCCATGTTCGTACAGATGGCGGTGTAGATATTTCCATGTTCATAGAGATGGCGGTGTAGATATTTCCATGTTTATGCAGATAGCGGTATAGTTATTTCCATGTTTATACAGATGGTGGTGTAGATATTTCCATGTTTATAGAGATGGCGGTCTAGATATTTCCATGTTTACAGAGATAGTGGTGTAGTTATTTCCAAGTTTATAGAGACAGCGTTGTAGTTATTTCCATGTTTATACAGATAGCGGTATAGATATTTCCATGTTTATACAGATGGTGGTGTGGATATTTCCATGTATATAGAGATGGCGGTCTAGATATTTCCATGTTTACAGAGATAGTGGTGTAGTTATTTCCAAGTTTATAGAGACAGCGTTGTAGATATTTCCATGTTTATACAGATAGCAGTGAAGATATTTCCATGTTTATACAGATAGCGGTGTAGACATTTCCATGTTTATGCAGATAGCAGTGAAGATATTTCCATGTTTATAGAGATAGTGGTGTAGATAATTTCAATTTTATACAAAGTGCAGTGTAGATATTTCCAAGTTCATACAGATAGTGTAGGTATTTCCAGGTTCATACAAATGGCGGTGTAGATATTTACATGTTCATACAAATGGCGGTATAGTTATTTCCATGTTCGTACAGATGGCGGTGTGGATATTTCCATGTTCATACCAATAGCGGTGTAGATATTTCCATGTTCATACAGATAGCGGTGTAGATATTTCCATGTTCATACAGAAGGCGGTGTAGATATTTACATGTTCATACAGATGGCGGTGTAGATATTTCCATGTTCGTACGGATGGCAGTGTAGATATTTCCATGTTCATACAGGTGGCGGTGTAGATATTTCCATGTTTATACAGATAGCAGTGTAGTTATTTCCATGTTTATAGAGAGAGCTGTGTAGATATTTCCATTGATATACAGATAGCTGTGTAGATATTTGCATGTTCATACAGACATCGGTGTAGATATTTCCATGTTCGTACAGGTAGCGATGTAGATATTTCCATGTTCATACAGATAACGGTGTAGATATTTCCGTGTTCATACAGATAGCGGTGTAGATATTTCCATGTTCATACAGTTAGCGGTGTAGATATTTCCATGTTCATACAGATGGCGGTGTAGATATTTCCATGTTCATACAGATGGCGGTGTAGATATTTCCATGTTCATAGAGATGGCTGAGTAGATATTTCCATGTTTATGCAGATAGCGGTATGGTTATTTCCATGTTTATACAGATGGTGGTGTAGATATTTCCATGTTTATAGAGATGGCGATCTAGATATTTCCATGTTTACAGAGATAGTGGTGTAGTTATTTCCAAGTTTATAGAGACAGCGTTGTAGATATTTCCATGTTTATACAGATAGCGGTGAAGATATTTCCATGTTTACACAGATAGCGGTGTAGATATTTCCATGTTCATACAGGTGGCGGTGTAGATATTTCCATGTTTATACAGATAGCAGTGTAGTTATTACCATGTTTATAGAGATAGCACTGTAGATATTTCCATTGATATACAGATAGCTGTGTAGATATTTGCGTGTTCATAGAGATAGCGGTGTAGATATTTTCATGTTCATACAGATAGCGGTGTAGATATTTCCATTTTCATACTGTTAGCGGTGTAGATATTTCCATGTTCATACAGATAGCGGTGTAGATATTTCCATGTTCATACAGTTAGCGGTATAGATATTTCCATGTTCATACAGATGGCGGAGTGGATATTTACATGTTCATACAGATGGCGGTGTAGATATTTCCATGTTCATACAGATAGCGGTGTAGATATTTCCATGTTCATACAGTTAGCGGTGTAGATATTTCCATGTTCATACAGATGGCGGTGTAGACATTTCCATGTTCATACAGATCGCGGTGCAGGTATTTCCATGTTCATACAGATAGCGGTGTAGATATTTCCATGTTCATACAGATAGTGGTGTAGATAATTCCATGTTCATACAGTTAGCTGAGTAGATATTTCCATGTTCATACAGATGGCGGTGTAGATATTTACATGTTCATACAGATGGCGGTGTAGATATTTCCATGTTCATACATTTAGCGGTGTAGATATTTCCATGTTCATACAGATGGCGGTGAAGATATTTCCATGTTCATACAGATGGCGGTGTAGATATTTCCATGTTTGTACGGATGGCTGTGTAGATATTTCCATGTTCATACAGGTGGCGGTGTAGTTATTTCCATGTTTATACAGATAGCAGTGTAGTTATTTCCATGTTAATAGAGATAGCTGTGTGGATATTTCCATTGATATACATATAGCTGTGTAGATATTTGCATGTTCATACAGATAGCGGTGTAGATATTTCCATGTTCGTACAGATAGCGGTGTAGATATTTCCATGTTCATACAGATAGCGGTGTAGATATTTCCATGTTCATACAGATAACGGTGTAGATATTTCCATGTTCATACAAACAGCGGTGTAGATATTTCCATGTTTATACAGATGGTGGTGTAGATATTTCCATGTATATAGAGATGGCGTTCTAGATATTTCCATGTTTACAGAGATAGTGGTGTAGTTATTTCCAAGTTTATAGAGACAGCGTTGTAGATATTTCCATGTTTATACAGATAGCAGTGAAGATATTTCCATGTTTATACAGATAGCGGTGTAGATATTTCCATGTTTATACAGATAGCAGTGAAGATATTTCCATGTTTATAGAGATAGTGGTGTAGATAATTTCAATTTTATACAGAGAGCAGTGTAGATATTTCCAAGTTCATACAGATAGCGGTGTAGATATTTCCACGTTTATAGAGATGGTGGTGTAGATATTTCCATGTTCATACAGACGACGGTGTAGATATTTCCATGTTTATAGGGATGGCGGTGTAGATATTTTCATGTTTACACAGATGGCGGTGTAGATATTTCCATGCTCATACAGATGGCGGTGTAGATATTTACATGTTCATACAGATGGCGGTGTAGATATTTCCATGTTCATACAGATAGCGGTGTAGATATTTCCATGTTCATACAGATAGCGGTGCAGATAATTCCATGTTCATACAGTTAGCTCTGTAGATATTTCCATGTTCATACAGATGGCGGTGTAGGTATTTGTATGTTCATACAGATGGCGGTGTAGATATTTCCATGTTCATACAGATAGCGGTGTAGATTTTTCCATGTTCATACAGATAGCGGTGTAGATATATCCATGTTTATATAGATAGTGGTGTAGATAATTTCAATTTTATACAAAGTGCAGTGTAGATATTTCCAAGTTCATACAGATAGTGGTGTAGATATTTCCAGGTTCATACAAATGGCGGTGTAGATATTTACATGTTCATACAAATGGCGGTATAGTTATTTCCATGTTCGTACAGATGTCGGTGTGGATATTTCCATGTTCATACCAATAGCGGTGTAGTTATTTCCATGTTCATACAGTTAGCGGTGTAGATATTTCCATGTTCATACAGAAGGCGGTGTAGATATTTACATGTTCATACAGATGGCGGTGTAGATATTTCCATGTTCGTACGGATGGCAGTGTAGATATTTCCATGTTCATACAGGTGGCGGTGTAGATATTTCCATGTTCATACAGATAGCGGTGTAGGTATTTCCATGTTCATACAGATAGCGGTGTAGATAATTCCATGTTCATACAGTTAGCTGTGTAGATATTTCCATGTTCATACAGATGGCGGTGTAGATATTTACATGTTCATACAGATGGCGGTGTAGATATTTCCATGTTCATACAGATAGCGGTGTAGATATTTCCATGTTCATACAGATAGCGGTGTATATATTTCCATGTTCATACAGATAACGGTGTAGATATTTCCATGTTCGTACAGATAGCGGTGAAGATATTTCCATGTTTATACAGATAGCGGCGTAGATATATCCATGTTTATACAGATAGCAGTGTAGATATTTCCATGTTTATAGAGATATTGGTGTAGATAATTTCAATTTTATACAGAGAGCAGTGTAGATATTTCCAAGTTCATACAGATAGTGGTGTCGATATTTCCAGGTTCATACAAATGGCGGTGTAGATATTTCCATGTTCTTCCAGATAGCGGTTTAGTTATTTCCATGTTCATTCAGATAGCGGTGTAGATATTTCCATGTTCATACAGATGGCGGTGTAGATATTTACATGTTCACACAGATGGCGGTGTAGATATTTCCATGTTCGTACAGATAGCGGTGTAGTTATTTCCATGTTCATACAGATAGCGGTGTAGATATTTCCATGTTCACAGATAGCGGTGTAGATATTTCCATGTTCATACACTTAGCGGTGTAGATATTTCCATGTTCATACAGATGGCGGTGTAGATATTTACATGTTCATACAGATGGCGGTGTAGTTATTTCCATGTTCATACAGATAGCGGTGTAGAGATTTCCATGTTCATACAGATAGCGGTGTAGATATTTCCATGTTGATACAGATAGCGGTGTAGATATTTCCATGTTCATACCAATAGCGTTGTATACATTTCCATGTTCATACAGTTAGCGGTGTAGATATTTCCATGTTCATACAGATAGCGGTGTCGATATTTCCATGTTCATACAGATAGCGGTGTACATATTTCCATGTTCATACAGATAGCGGTGTAGATATTTCCATGTTCATACAGATAGCGGTATAGATAATTCCATGTTCATACAGTTAGCGGTGTAGATATTTCCATGTTCATACAGATGGCGGTGTAGATATTTCCATGTTCATACAGATCGCGGTGCAGGTATTTCCATGTTCATACAGATAGCGGTGTAGATATTTCCATGTTCATACAGATAGTGGTGTAGATAATTCCATGTTCATACAGTTAGCTGAGTAGATATTTCCATGTTCATACAGATGGCGGTGTAGATATTTACATGTTCATACAGATGGCGGTGTAGATATTTCCATGTTCATACATTTAGCGGTGTAGATATTTCCATGTTCATACAGATGGCGGTGAAGATATTTCCATGTTCATACAGATGGCGGTGTAGATATTTCCATGTTTGTATGGATGGCTGTGTAGATATTTCCATGTTCATACAGGTGGCGGTGTAGTTATTTCCATGTTTATACAGATAGCAGTGTAGTTATTTCCATGTTAATAGAGATAGCTGTGTGGATATTTCCATTGATATACATATAGCTGTGTAGATATTTGCATGTTCATACAGATAGCGGTGTAGATATTTAAATGTTCGTACAGATAGCGGTGTAGATATTTCCATGTTCATACAGATAGCGGTGTAGATATTTCCATGTTCATACAGATAATGGTGTAGATATTTCCATGTTCATACAAACAGCGGTGTAGATATTTCCATGTTCATACAGATGGTGGTGTAGATATTTCCATGTATATAGAGATGGCGTTCTAGATATTTCCATGTTTACAGAGATAGTGGTGTAGTTATTTCCAAGTTTATAGAGACAGCGTTGTAGATATTTCCATGTTTATACAGATAGCAGTGAAGATATTTCCATGTTTATACAGATAGCGGTGTAGATATTTCCATGTTTATACAGATAGCAGTGAAGATATTTCCATGTTTATAGAGATAGTGGTGTAGATAATTTCAATTTTATACAGAGAGCAGTGTAGATATTTCCAAGTTCATACAGATAGCGGTGTAGATATTTCCACGTTTATAGAGATGGTGGTGTAGATATTTCCATGTTCATACAGACGACGGTGTAGATATTTCCATGTTTATAGGGATGGCGGTGTAGATATTTTCATGTTTACACAGATGGCGGTGTAGATATTTCCATGTTCATACAGATGGCGGTGTAGATATTTACATGTTCATACAGATGGCGGTGTAGATATTTCCATGTTCATACAGATAGCGGTGTAGATATTTCCATGTTCATACAGATAGCGGTGCAGATAATTCCATGTTCATACAGTTAGCTCTGTAGATATTTCCATGTTCATACAGATGGCGGTGTAGGTATTTGTATGTTCATACAGATGGCGGTGTAGATATTTCCATGTTCATACAGATAGCGGTGTAGATTTTTCCATGTTCATACAGATAGCGGTGTAGATATATCCATGTTTATATAGATAGTGGTGTAGATAATTTCAATTTTATACAAAGTGCAGTGTAGATATTTCCAAGTTCATACAGATAGTGGTGTAGATATTTCCAGGTTCATACAAATGGCGGTGTAGATATTTACATGTTCATACAAATGGCGGTATAGTTATTTCCATGTTCGTACAGATGTCGGTGTGGATATTTCCATGTTCATACCAATAGCGGTGTAGTTATTTCCATGTTCATACAGTTAGCGGTGTAGATATTTCCATGTTCATACAGAAGGCGGTGTAGATATTTACATGTTCATACAGATGGCGGTGTAGATATTTCCATGTTCGTACGGATGGCAGTGTAGATATTTCCATGTTCATACAGGTGGCGGTGTAGATATTTCCATGTTCATACAGATAGCGGTGTAGGTATTTCCATGTTCATACAGATAGCGGTGTAGATAATTCCATGTTCATACAGTTAGCTGTGTAGATATTTCCATGTTCATACAGATGGCGGTGTAGATATTTACATGTTCATACAGATGGCGGTGTAGATATTTCCATGTTCATACAGATAGCAGTGTAGATATTTCCATGTTCATACAGATAGCGGTGTATATATTTCCATGTTCATACAGATAGCGGTGTAGATATTTCCATGTTCGTACAGATAGCGGTGAAGATATTTCCATGTTTATACAGATAGCGGCGTAGATATATCCATGTTTATACAGATAGCAGTGTAGATATTTCCATGTTTATAGAGATAGTGGTGTAGATAATTTCAATTTTATACAGAGAGCAGTGTAGATATTTCCAAGTTCATACAGATAGTGGTGTCGATATTTCCAGGTTCATACAAATGGCGGTGTAGATATTTCCATGTTCTTCCAGATAGCGGTTTAGTTATTTCCATGTTCATTCAGATAGCGGTGTAGATATTTCCATTTTCATACAGATGGCGGTGTAGATATTTACATGTTCACACAGATGGCGGTGTAGATATTTCCATGTTCGTACAGATAGCGGTGTAGTTATTTCCATGTTCATACAGATAGCGGTGTAGATATTTCCATGTTCACAGATAGCGGTGTAGATATTTCCATGTTCATACACTTAGCGGTGTAGATATTTCCATGTTCATACAGATGGCGGTGTAGATATTTACATGTTCATACAGATGGCGGTGTAGTTATTTCCATGTTCATACAGATAGCGGTGTAGAGATTTCCATGTTCATACAGATAGCGGTGTAGATATTTCCATGTTGATACAGATAGCGGTGTAGATATTTCCATGTTCATACCAATAGCGTTGTATACATTTCCATGTTCATACAGTTAGCGGTGTAGATATTTCCATGTTCATACAGATAGCGGTGTCGATATTTCCATGTTCATACAGATAGCGGTGTACATATTTCCATGTTCATACAGATAGCGGTGTAGATATTTCCATGTTCATACAGATAGCGGTGTAGATAATTCCATGTTCATACAGTTAGCGGTGTAGATATTTCCATGTTCATACAGATGGCGGTGTAGATATTTCCATGTTCATACAGATCGCGGTGCAGGTATTTCCATGTTCATACAGATAGCGGTGTAGATATTTCCATGTTCATACAGATAGTGGTGTAGATAATTCCATGTTCATACAGTTAGCTGAGTAGATATTTCCATGTTCATACAGATGGCGGTGTAGATATTTACATGTTCATACAGATGGCGGTGTAGATATTTCCATGTTCATATATTTAGCGGTGTAGATATTTCCATGTGCATACAGATGGCGGTGAAGATATTTCCATGTTCATACAGATGGCGGTGTAGATATTTCCATGTTTGTACGGATGGCTGTGTAGATATTTCCATGTTCATACAGGTGGCGGTGTAGTTATTTCCATGTTTATACAGATAGCAGTGTAGTTATTTCCATGTTAATAGAGATAGCTGTGTGGATATTTCCATTGATATACATATAGCTGTGTAGATATTTGCATGTTCATACAGATAGCGGTGTAGATATTTCCATGTTCGTACAGATAGCGGTGTAGATATTTCCATGTTCATACAGATAGCGGTGTAGATATTTCCATGTTCATACAGATAACGGTGTAGATATTTCCATGTTCATACAAACAGCGGTGTAGATATTTCCATATTTATACAGATGGTGGTGTAGATATTTCCATGTATATAGAGATGGCGTTCTAGATATTTCCATGTTTACAGAGATAGTGGTGTAGTTATTTCCAAGTTTATAGAGACAGCGTTGTAGATATTTCCATGTTTATACAGATAGCAGTGAAGATATTTCCATGTTTATACAGATAGCGGTGTAGATATTTCCATGTTTATACAGATAGCAGTGAAGATATTTCCATGTTTATAGAGATAGTGGTGTAGATAATTTCAATTTTATACAGAGAGCAGTGTAGATATTTCCAAGTTCATACAGATAGCGGTGTAGATATTTCCACGTTTATAGAGATGGTGGTGTAGATATTTCCATGTTCATACAGACGACGGTGTAGATATTTCCATGTTTATAGGGATGGCGGTGTAGATATTTTCATGTTTACACAGTTGGCGGTGTAGATATTTCCATGTTCATACAGATGGCGGTATAGATGTTTCCATGTTCATACAAATGGCGGTGAAGATATTTCCATGTTCATACAGATGGCGGTGTAGGTATTTCCATGTTTGTACGGATGGCTGTGTAGATATTTCCATGTTCATACAGGTGGCGGTGTAGTTATTTCCATGTTTATACAGATAGCAGTGTAGTTATTTCCATGTTAATAGAGATACCTGTGTGGATATTTCCATTGATATACATATAGCTGTGTAGATATTTGCATGTTCATACAGATAGCGGTGTAGATATTTCCATGTTCGTACAGATAGCGGTGTAGATATTTCCATGTTCATACAGATAGCGGTGTAGATATTTCCATGTTCATACAGATAACGGTGTAGATATTTCCATGTTCATACAAACAGCGGTGTAGATATTTCCATGTTTATACAGATGGTGGTGTAGATATTTCCATGTATATAGAGATGGCGTTCTAGATATTTCCATGTTTACAGAGATAGTGGTGTAGTTATTTCCAAGTTTATAGAGACAGCGTTGTAGATATTTCCATGTTTATACAGATAGCAGTGAAGATATTTCCATGTTTATACAGATAGCGGTGTAGATATTTCCATGTTTATACAGATAGCAGTGAAGATATTTCCATGTTTATAGAGATAGTGGTGTAGATAATTTCAATTTTATACAGAGAGCAGTGTAGATATTTCCAAGTTCATACAGATAGCGGTGTAGATATTTCCACGTTTATAGAGATGGTGGTGTAGATATTTCCATGTTCATACAGACGACGGTGTAGATATTTCCATGTTTATAGGGATGGCGGTGTAGATATTTTCATGTTTACACAGATGGCGGTGTAGATATTTCCATGCTCATACAGATGGCGGTGTAGATATTTACATGTTCATACAGATGGCGGTGTAGATATTTCCATGTTCATACAGATAGCGGTGTAGATATTTCCATGTTCATACAGATAGCGGTGCAGATAATTCCATGTTCATACAGTTAGCTCTGTAGATATTTCCATGTTCATACAGATGGCGGTGTAGGTATTTGTATGTTCATACAGATGGCGGTGTAGATATTTCCATGTTCATACAGATAGCGGTGTAGATTTTTCCATGTTCATACAGATAGCGGTGTAGATATATCCATGTTTATATAGATAGTGGTGTAGATAATTTCAATTTTATACAAAGTGCAGTGTAGATATTTCCAAGTTCATACAGATAGTGGTGTAGATATTTCCAGGTTCATACAAATGGCGGTGTAGATATTTACATGTTCATACAAATGGCGGTATAGTTATTTCCATGTTCGTACAGATGTCGGTGTGGATATTTCCATGTTCATACCAATAGCGGTGTAGTTATTTCCATGTTCATACAGTTAGCGGTGTAGATATTTCCATGTTCATACAGAAGGCGGTGTAGATATTTACATGTTCATACAGATGGCGGTGTAGATATTTCCATGTTCGTACGGATGGCAGTGTAGATATTTCCATGTTCATACAGGTGGCGGTGTAGATATTTCCATGTTCATACAGATAGCGGTGTAGGTATTTCCATGTTCATACAGATAGCGGTGTAGATAATTCCATGTTCATACAGTTAGCTGTGTAGATATTTCCATGTTCATACAGATGGCGGTGTAGATATTTACATGTTCATACAGATGGCGGTGTAGATATTTCCATGTTCATACAGATAGCGGTGTAGATATTTCCATGTTCATACAGATAGCGGTGTATATATTTCCATGTTCATACAGATAACGGTGTAGATATTTCCATGTTCGTACAGATAGCGGTGAAGATATTTCCATGTTTATACAGATAGCGGCGTAGATATATCCATGTTTATACAGATAGCAGTGTAGATATTTCCATGTTTATAGAGATAGTGGTGTAGATAATTTCAATTTTATACAGAGAGCAGTGTAGATATTTCCAAGTTCATACAGATAGTGGTGTCGATATTTCCAGGTTCATACAAATGGCGGTGTAGATATTTCCATGTTCTTCCAGATAGCGGTTTAGTTATTTCCATGTTCATTCAGATAGCGGTGTAGATATTTCCATGTTCATACAGATGGCGGTGTAGATATTTACATGTTCACACAGATGGCGGTGTAGATATTTCCATGTTCGTACAGATAGCGGTGTAGTTATTTCCATGTTCATACAGATAGCGGTGTAGATATTTCCATGTTCACAGATAGCGGTGTAGATATTTCCATGTTCATACACTTAGCGGTGTAGATATTTCCATGTTCATACAGATGGCGGTGTAGATATTTACATGTTCATACAGATGGCGGTGTAGTTATTTCCATGTTCATACAGATAGCGGTGTAGAGATTTCCATGTTCATACAGATAGCGGTGTAGATATTTCCATGTTGATACAGATAGCGGTGTAGATATTTCCATGTTCATACCAATAGCGTTGTATACATTTCCATGTTCATACAGTTAGCGGTGTAGATATTTCCATGTTCATACAGATAGCGGTGTCGATATTTCCATGTTCATACAGATAGCGGTGTACATATTTCCATGTTCATACAGATAGCGGTGTAGATATTTCCATGTTCATACAGATAGCGGTATAGATAATTCCATGTTCATACAGTTAGCGGTGTAGATATTTCCATGTTCATACAGATGGCGGTGTAGATATTTCCATGTTCATACAGATCGCGGTGCAGGTATTTCCATGTTCATACAGATAGCGGTGTAGATATTTCCATGTTCATACAGATAGTGGTGTAGATAATTCCATGTTCATACAGTTAGCTGAGTAGATATTTCCATGTTCATACAGATGGCGGTGTAGATATTTACATGTTCATACAGATGGCGGTGTAGATATTTCCATGTTCATACATTTAGCGGTGTAGATATTTCCATGTTCATACAGATGGCGGTGAAGATATTTCCATGTTCATACAGATGGCGGTGTAGATATTTCCATGTTTGTATGGATGGCTGTGTAGATATTTCCATGTTCATACAGGTGGCGGTGTAGTTATTTCCATGTTTATACAGATAGCAGTGTAGTTATTTCCATGTTAATAGAGATAGCTGTGTGGATATTTCCATTGATATACATATAGCTGTGTAGATATTTGCATGTTCATACAGATAGCGGTGTAGATATTTAAATGTTCGTACAGATAGCGGTGTAGATATTTCCATGTTCATACAGATAGCGGTGTAGATATTTCCATGTTCATACAGATAATGGTGTAGATATTTCCATGTTCATACAAACAGCGGTGTAGATATTTCCATGTTCATACAGATGGTGGTGTAGATATTTCCATGTATATAGAGATGGCGTTCTAGATATTTCCATGTTTACAGAGATAGTGGTGTAGTTATTTCCAAGTTTATAGAGACAGCGTTGTAGATATTTCCATGTTTATACAGATAGCAGTGAAGATATTTCCATGTTTATACAGATAGCGGTGTAGATATTTCCATGTTTATACAGATAGCAGTGAAGATATTTCCATGTTTATAGAGATAGTGGTGTAGATAATTTCAATTTTATACAGAGAGCAGTGTAGATATTTCCAAGTTCATACAGATAGCGGTGTAGATATTTCCACGTTTATAGAGATGGTGGTGTAGATATTTCCATGTTCATACAGACGACGGTGTAGATATTTCCATGTTTATAGGGATGGCGGTGTAGATATTTTCATGTTTACACAGATGGCGGTGTAGATATTTCCATGTTCATACAGATGGCGGTGTAGATATTTACATGTTCATACAGATGGCGGTGTAGATATTTCCATGTTCATACAGATAGCGGTGTAGATATTTCCATGTTCATACAGATAGCGGTGCAGATAATTCCATGTTCATACAGTTAGCTCTGTAGATATTTCCATGTTCATACAGATGGCGGTGTAGGTATTTGTATGTTCATACAGATGGCGGTGTAGATATTTCCATGTTCATACAGATAGCGGTGTAGATTTTTCCATGTTCATACAGATAGCGGTGTAGATATATCCATGTTTATATAGATAGTGGTGTAGATAATTTCAATTTTATACAAAGTGCAGTGTAGATATTTCCAAGTTCATACAGATAGTGGTGTAGATATTTCCAGGTTCATACAAATGGCGGTGTAGATATTTACATGTTCATACAAATGGCGGTATAGTTATTTCCATGTTCGTACAGATGTCGGTGTGGATATTTCCATGTTCATACCAATAGCGGTGTAGTTATTTCCATGTTCATACAGTTAGCGGTGTAGATATTTCCATGTTCATACAGAAGGCGGTGTAGATATTTACATGTTCATACAGATGGCGGTGTAGATATTTCCATGTTCGTACGGATGGCAGTGTAGATATTTCCATGTTCATACAGGTGGCGGTGTAGATATTTCCATGTTCATACAGATAGCGGTGTAGGTATTTCCATGTTCATACAGATAGCGGTGTAGATAATTCCATGTTCATACAGTTAGCTGTGTAGATATTTCCATGTTCATACAGATGGCGGTGTAGATATTTACATGTTCATACAGATGGCGGTGTAGATATTTCCATGTTCATACAGATAGCAGTGTAGATATTTCCATGTTCATACAGATAGCGGTGTATATATTTCCATGTTCATACAGATAGCGGTGTAGATATTTCCATGTTCGTACAGATAGCGGTGAAGATATTTCCATGTTTATACAGATAGCGGCGTAGATATATCCATGTTTATACAGATAGCAGTGTAGATATTTCCATGTTTATAGAGATAGTGGTGTAGATAATTTCAATTTTATACAGAGAGCAGTGTAGATATTTCCAAGTTCATACAGATAGTGGTGTCGATATTTCCAGGTTCATACAAATGGCGGTGTAGATATTTCCATGTTCTTCCAGATAGCGGTTTAGTTATTTCCATGTTCATTCAGATAGCGGTGTAGATATTTCCATTTTCATACAGATGGCGGTGTAGATATTTACATGTTCACACAGATGGCGGTGTAGATATTTCCATGTTCGTACAGATAGCGGTGTAGTTATTTCCATGTTCATACAGATAGCGGTGTAGATATTTCCATGTTCACAGATAGCGGTGTAGATATTTCCATGTTCATACACTTAGCGGTGTAGATATTTCCATGTTCATACAGATGGCGGTGTAGATATTTACATGTTCATACAGATGGCGGTGTAGTTATTTCCATGTTCATACAGATAGCGGTGTAGAGATTTCCATGTTCATACAGATAGCGGTGTAGATATTTCCATGTTGATACAGATAGCGGTGTAGATATTTCATGTTCATACCAATAGCGTTGTATACATTTCCATGTTCATACAGTTAGCGGTGTAGATATTTCCATGTTCATACAGATAGCGGTGTCGATATTTCCATGTTCATACAGATAGCGGTGTACATATTTCCATGTTCATACAGATAGCGGTGTAGATATTTCCATGTTCATACAGATAGCGGTGTAGATAATTCCATGTTCATACAGTTAGCGGTGTAGATATTTCCATGTTCATACAGATGGCGGTGTAGATATTTCCATGTTCATACAGATCGCGGTGCAGGTATTTCCATGTTCATACAGATAGCGGTGTAGATATTTCCATGTTCATACAGATAGTGGTGTAGATAATTCCATGTTCATACAGTTAGCTGAGTAGATATTTCCATGTTCATACAGATGGCGGTGTAGATATTTACATGTTCATACAGATGGCGGTGTAGATATTTCCATGTTCATATATTTAGCGGTGTAGATATTTCCATGTGCATACAGATGGCGGTGAAGATATTTCCATGTTCATACAGATGGCGGTGTAGATATTTCCATGTTTGTACGGATGGCTGTGTAGATATTTCCATGTTCATACAGGTGGCGGTGTAGTTATTTCCATGTTTATACAGATAGCAGTGTAGTTATTTCCATGTTAATAGAGATAGCTGTGTGGATATTTCCATTGATATACATATAGCTGTGTAGATATTTGCATGTTCATACAGATAGCGGTGTAGATATTTCCATGTTCGTACAGATAGCGGTGTAGATATTTCCATGTTCATACAGATAGCGGTGTAGATATTTCCATGTTCATAGAGATAACGGTGTAGATATTTCCATGTTCATACAAACAGCGGTGTAGATATTTCCATATTTATACAGATGGTGGTGTAGATATTTCCATGTATATAGAGACGGCGTTCTAGATATTTCCATGTTTACAGAGATAGTGGTGTAGTTATTTCCAAGTTTATAGAGACAGCGTTGTAGATATTTCCATGTTTATACAGATAGCAGTGAAGATATTTCCATGTTTATACAGATAGCGGTGTAGATATTTCCATGTTTATACAGATAGCAGTGAAGATATTTCCATGTTTATAGAGATAGTGGTGTAGATAATTTCAATTTTATACAGAGAGCAGTGTAGATATTTCCAAGTTCATACAGATAGCGGTGTAGATATTTCCACGTTTATAGAGATGGTGGTGTAGATATTTCCATGTTCATACAGACGACGGTGTAGATATTTCCATGTTTATAGGGATGGCGGTGTAGATATTTTCATGTTTACACAGATGGCGGTGTAGATATTTCCATGTTCATACAGATGGCGGTATAGATGTTTCCATGTTCATACAAATGGCGGTGAAGATATTTCCATGTTCATACAGATGGCGGTGTAGGTATTTCCATGTTTGTACGGATGGCTGTGTAGATATTTCCATGTTCATACAGGTGGCGGTGTAGTTATTTCCATGTTTATACAGATAGCAGTGTAGTTATTTCCATGTTAATAGAGATACCTGTGTGGATATTTCCATTGATATACATATAGCTGTGTAGATATTTGCATGTTCATACAGATAGCGGTGTAGATATTTCCATGTTCGTACAGATAGCGGTGTAGATATTTCCATGTTCATACAGATAGCGGTGTAGATATTTCCATGTTCATACAGATAACGGTGTAGATATTTCCATGTTCATACAAACAGCGGTGTAGATATTTCCATGTTTATACAGATGGTGGTGTAGATATTTCCATGTATATAGAGATGGCGTTCTAGATATTTCCATGTTTACAGAGATAGTGGTGTAGTTATTTCCAAGTTTATAGAGACAGTGTTGTAGATATTTCCATGTTTATACAGATAGCAGTGAAGATATTTCCATGTTTATACAGATAGCGGTGTAGATATTTCCATGTTTATACAGATAGCAGTGAAGATATTTCCATGTTTATAGAGATAGTGGTCTAGATAATTTCAATTTTATACAGAGAGCAGTGTAGATATTTCCAAGTTCATACAGATAGCGGTGTAGATATTTCCACGTTTATAGAGATGGTGGTGTAGATATTTCCATGTTCATACAGACGACGGTGTAGATATTTCCATGTTTATAGGGATGGCGGTGTAGATATTTTCATGTTTACACAGATGGCGGTGTAGATATTTCCATGTTCATACAGATGGCGGTGTAGATATTTACATGTTCATACAGATGGCGGTGTAGATATTTCCATGTTCATACAGATAGCGGTGTAGATATTTCCATGTTCATACAGATAGCGGTGCAGATAATTCCATGTTCATACAGTTAGCTCTGTAGATATTTCCATGTTCATGCAGATGGCGGTGTAGGTATTTGTATGTTCATACAGATGGCGGTGTAGATATTTCCATGTTCATACAGATAGCGGTGTAGATTTTTCCATGTTCATACAGATAGCGGTGTAGATATATCCATGTTTATATAGATAGTGGTGTAGATAATTTCAATTTTATACAAAGTGCAGTGTAGATATTTCCAAGTTCATACAGATAGTGGTGTAGATATTTCCAGGTTCATACAAATGGCGGTGTAGATATTTACATGTTCATACAAATGGCGGTATAGTTATTTCCATGTTCGTACAGATGTCGGTGTGGATATTTCCATGTTCATACCAATAGCGGTGTAGATATTTCCATGTTCATACAGTTAGCGGTGTAGATATTTCCATGTTCATACAGAAGGCGGTGTAGATATTTAAATGTTCATACAGATGGCGGTGTAGATATTTCCATGTTCGTACGGATGGCAGTGTAGATATTTCCATGTTCATACAGGTGGCGGTGTAGATATTTCCATGTTCATACAGATAGCGGTGTAGGTATTTCCATGTTCATACAGATAGCGGTGTAGATAATTCCATGTTCATACAGTTAGCTGTGTAGATATTTCCACGTTTATAGAGATGGTGGTGTAGATATTTACATGTTCATACAGATGGCGGTGTAGATATTTCCATGTTCATACAGATAGCGGTGTATATATTTCCATGTTCATACAGATAGCGGTGTAGATATTTCCATGTTCGTACAGATAGCGGTGAAGATATTTCCATGTTTATACAGATAGCGGCGTAGATATATCCATGTTTATACAGATAGCAGTGTAGATATTTCCATGTTTATAGAGATAGTGGTGTAGATAATTTCAATTTTATACAGAGAGCAGTGTAGATATTTCCAAGTTCATACAGATAGCGGTGTAGATATTTCCACGTTTATAGAGATGGTGGTGTAGATATTTCCATGTTCATACAGACGACGGTGTAGATATTTCCATGTTCATACAGATAGCGGTGTAGATATTTCCACGTTTATAGAGATGTTGGTGTAGATATTTTCATGTTCATACAGATGGCGGTGTAGATATTTCCATGTTCATACAGATAGCGGTGTAGATATTTCCATGTTCATACAGATAGCGGTGTAGATATTTCCATGTTCATACAGATGGCGGTGTAGATATTTACATGTTCGTACAGATGGCGGTGTAGATATTTCCATGTTCATACAGATAGCGGTGTAGATATTTCCATGTTCATACAGATAGCGGTGTATATATTTCCATGTTCATACAGATAGCGGTGTAGATATTTCCATGTTCGTACAGATAGCGGTGAAGATATTTCCATGTTTATACAGATAGCGGCGTAGATATATCCATGTTTATACAGATAGCAGTGTAGATATTTCCATGTTTATAGAGATAGTGGTGTAGATAATTTCAATTTTATACAGAGAGCAGTGTAGATATTTCCAAGTTCATACAGATAGTGGTGTCGATATTTCCAGGTTCATACAAATGGCGGTGTAGATATTTCCATGTTCTTCCAGATAGCGGTTTAGTTATTTCCATGTTCATTCAGATAGCGGTGTAGATATTTCCATGTTCATACAGATGGCGGTGTAGATATTTACATGTTCACACAGATGGCGGTGTAGATTTTTCCATGTTCGTACAGATAGCGGTGTAGTTATTTCCATGTTCATACAGATAGCGGTGTAGATATTTCCATGTTCACAGATAGCGGTGTAGATATTTCCATGTTCATACACTTAGTGGTGTAGATATTTCCATGTTCATACAGATGGCGGTGTAGATATTTACATGTTCATACAGATTGCGGTGTAGTTATTTCCATGTTCATACAGATAGCGGTGTAGAGATTTCCATGTTCATACAGATAGCGGTGTAGATATTTCCATGTTGATACAGATAGCGGTGTAGATATTTCCATGTTCATACCAATAGCGTTGTATACATTTCCATGTTCATACAGTTAGCGGTGTAGATATTTCCATGTTCATACAGATAGCGGTGTCGATATTTCCATGTTCATACAGATAGCGGTGTACATATTTCCATGTTCATACAGATAGCGGTGTAGATATTTCCATGTTCATACAGATAGCGGTGTAGATAATTCCATGTTCATACAGTTAGCGGTGTAGATATTTCCATGTTCATACAGATGGCGGTGTAGATATTTCCATGTTCATACAGATCGCGGTGCAGTTATTTCCATGTTCATACAGATAGCGGTGTAGATATTTCCATGTTCATACAGATAGTGGTGTAGATAATTCCATGTTCATACAGTTAGCTGAGTAGATATTTCCATGTTCATACAGATGGCGGTGTAGATATTTACATGTTCATACAGATGGCGGTGTAGATATTTCCATGTTCATACATTTAGCGGTGTAGATATTTCCATGTTCATACAGATGGCGGTGAAGATATTTCCATGTTCATACAGATGGCGGTGTAGATATTTCCATGTTTGTACGGATGGCTGTGTAGATATTTCCATGTTCATACAGGTGGCGGTGTAGTTATTTCCATGTTTATACAGATAGCAGTGTAGTTATTTCCATGTTAATAGAGATAGCTGTGTGGATATTTCCATTGATATACATATAGCTGTGTAGATATTTGCATGTTCATACAGATAGCGGTGTAGATATTTCCATGTTCGTACAGATAGCGGTGTAGATATTTCCATGTTCATACAGATGGCGGTGTAGATATTTCCATGTTCATACAGATGGCGGTGTAGATATTTCCATGTTTATAGGGATGGCGGTGTAGATATTTTCATGTTTATACAGATGGCGGTGTAGATATTTCCATGTTTACACAGATAGCAGTGTAGACATTTCCATGTTTACACAGATAGCGGTGTGGATATTTCCATGTTTATGCAGATAACAGTGTAGATATTTCCATGTTTATACAGATAGCAGTGCAGATATTTCCATGTTTATACAGATAGCGGTGTAGATATTTCCATCTTAATACAGATGGCGGTGTAGATATGTCCATGTTCGTACAGATGGCGGTGTAGAATTTCCATGTTCATACAGATGGCGGTGTAGATATTTCGAAGTTTATAGAGATAGCGCTGTAGTTATTTCCATATTTATAGAGAAATCGGTGTAGATATTTCCATGTATATTCAGATAGCTGTGTAGATATTTCCATGTTCATGCAGATAGCGGTGTAGATATTTCCATGTTTATACAGATAGCAGTGTAGATATTTCCATGTTTATAGAGATAGTGGTGTAGATAATTTCAATTTTATACAGAGAGCAGTGTAGATATTTCCAAGTTCACACAGATAGCGGTGTAGATATTTCCATGTTTATAGGGATGGCCGTGTAGATATTTTCATGTTTACACAGATGGCAGTGTAGATATTTCCATGTTTACACAGATAGCGGTGTGGATATTTCCAAGTTTATGCAGATAGCAGTGTATATATTTCCATGTTTATACAGATAGCGGTGCGGATATTTCCATGTTTATACAGATAGTTGAACAGATATTTCCATGTTTATACAGATAGCGGTGTAGATATTTCCATCTTAATACAGATGGGGGTGTAGATATGTCCATGTTTGTACAGATGGCGGTGTAGATATTTCCCTGTTCATACAGATGGCGGTGTAGATATTTCGAAGTTTATAGAGATAGCGCTGTAGTTATTTCCATATTTATAGAGAAATCTCTGTAGATATTTCCAAGTATATTCAGATAGCTGTGTAGATATTTCCATGTTCATGCAGATAACGGTGTAGATATTTCCATGTTCATCCAGATGCCGGTGTACATATATCCATGTTCATACAGATGGCGGTGAAGATATTTCCATGTTAATACAGATGGTGGTGTAGATATTTCCATGTTCATACAAATGGCGGTGTAGATATTTCCATATTCATAGAGATGGCAGTGTAGATATTTCCATATTTATACAGATAGCAGTGTAGTTATTTCCATGTTTATAGAGATAGCAGTGTAGATATTTCCATTGATATACAGATAGCTGTGTAGATATTTGCATGTTCATACAGATAGCGGTGTAGATATTTCCATGTTCATACAGATAGCGGTGTAGATATTTCCATGTTCATACTGATAGCGGTGTAGATATTTCCATGTTCATACAGATAGCGGTGTAGATATTTCCATGTTCAAGCAGATAGCGGTGTAGATATTTCCATGTTCATACATTTAGCGGTGTAGATATTTCCATGTTCATACAGATGGCGGTGTAGATATTTACATGTTCATACAGATGGCGGTGTAGATATATCCATGTTCATACAGATAGCGGTGTAGCTATTTCCATGTTCATACAGATAGCGGTGTAGATATTTCCATCTTCATACAGATAGCGGTGTAGATATTTGAATGT
Organism: Gorilla gorilla gorilla; assembly: GCF_029281585.2. Lineage (NCBI taxonomy): Eukaryota > Metazoa > Chordata > Mammalia > Primates > Hominidae > Gorilla > Gorilla gorilla. The sequence continues at coordinate 12,811,926 of NC_073235.2, read as the reverse complement.
TCTTACCGAGAGTTGTGTAGATATTTCCATGTTCATACAGTTAGCGGTGTAGATATTTCCATGTTCATACAGATGGCGGTGTAGATATTTACATGTTCATAGAGATGGCGGTGTAGATATTTCCATGTTCGTACGGATGGCAGTGTAGATATTTCCAAGTTCATACAGGTTGCGGTGTAGATATTTCCATGTTTATACAGATAGCAGAGTAGTTATTTCCATGTTTATAGAGATAGCTGTGTAGATATTCGCATTGATATACAGATAGCTGTGTATATATTTGCATGTTCATACAGAAAGCGGGGTAGATGTTTCCATGTTCGTACAGATAGCCGTGTAGATATTTCCATGTTCATACAGATAGCGGTGTAGATATTTCCACGTTTATAGAGATGGCGGTGTAGATATTTCCATGTTCATACAGATGGCGGTGTAGATATTGCCATGTTTATAGGGATGGCGGTGTAGATATTTTCATGTTTACACAGAAGGCGGTGTAGATATTTCCATGTTTACACAGATAGCTTTGTACACATTTCCATGTTTACACAGATGGCGGTGTGGATATTTCCATGTTTATGCAAATAGCAGTGTAGATATTTCCATGTTTACACAGATAGCGGTGCGGATATTTCCATGTTTATACAGATAGTTGGGCAGATATTTCCATGTTTATACAGATAGCGGTGTAGATATTTCCATCTTAATACAGATGTCGGTGTAGATATGTCCATGTTCAGATGGCGGTGTAGATATTTCCATGTACATAAAGATGGCGGTGTATATGTTTCGATGTTTATAGAGGTAGCGCTGTACTTATTTCCATGTTTATAGAGATAGCGGTGTAGATATTTCCATGTTCATACAGGTAGCGGTGTAGATATTTCCATGTTCATTCAGATGGCGGTGTAGATATTTACATGTTCATACAGATGGCGGAGTAGATATTTCCATGTTCATACAGATAGCGGTGTAGATATTTCCATGTTCATACAGAGAGCGGTGTAGATAATTTCATGTTCATACAGTTAGCTGTGTAGATATTTCCATGTTCATACAGATGGCGGTGTAGATATTTACATGTTCATACAGATGGCGGTGTAGATATTTCCATGTTCATACAGATAGCGGTGTAGATATTTCCATGTTCATACAGATAGCGGTGTAGATATTTCCATGTTCATACAGATAGCGGTGCAGATATTTCCATGTTCATAGCAATAGCGGTGTAGACATTTCCATGTTCATACATTTAGCGGTGTAGATATTTCCATGTTCATACAGATGGCGGTGAAGATATTTCCATGTTCATACAGATGGCGGTGTAGATATTTCCATGTTCATACAGATGGCGGTGTAGATATTTCCATGTTTATAGGGATGGCGGTGTAGATATTTTCATGTTTATACAGATGGCGGTGTAGATATTTCCATGTTTACACAGATAGCAGTGTAGACATTTCCATGTTTACACATATAGCGGTGTGGATATTTCCATGTTTATGCAGATAACAGTGTAGATATTTCCATGTTTATACAGATAGCAGTGCGGATATTTCCATGTTTATACAGATAGCGGTGTAGATATTTCCATCTTAATACAGATGGCGGTGTAGATATGTCCATGTTCGTACAGATGGCGGTGTAGAATTTCCATGTTCATACAGATGGCGGTGTAGATATTTCGAAGTTTATAGAGATAGCGCTGTAGTTATTTCCATATTTATAGAGAAATCGGTGTAGATATTTCCATGTATATTCAGATAGCTGTGTAGATATTTCCATGTTCATGCAGATAGCGGTGTAGATATTTCCATGTTTATACAGATAGCAGTGTAGATATTTCCATGTTTATAGAGATAGTGGTGTAGATAATTTCAATTTTATACAGAGAGCAGTGTAGATATTTCCAAGTTCACACAGATAGCGGTGTAGATATTTCCATGTTTATAGGGATGGCCGTGTAGATATTTTCATGTTTACACGGATGGCAGTGTAGATATTTCCATGTTTATACAGATAGCAGTGTAGTTATTTCCATGTTAATAGAGATAGCTGTGTGGATATTTCCATTGATATACATATAGCTGTGTAGATATTTGCATGTTCATACAGATAGCGGTGTAGATATTTCCATGTTCGTACAGATAGCGGTGTAGATATTTCCATGTTCATACAGATGGCGGTGTAGATATTTCCATGTTCATACAGAGGACGGTGTAGATATTTCCATGTTTATTGGGATGGCCGTGTAGAAGTTTTCATGTTTACACAGATGGCGGTGTAGATATTTCCATGTTTACACAGATGGCGGTGTAGACATTTCCATGTTTACACAGATAGCGGTGTGGATATTTCCATGTTTATGCGGATAGCAGTGTAGTTATTTCCATGTTTATACAGATAGCGGTGCGGATATTTCCATGTTTATTCAGATAGCGGTGCGGATATTTCCATGTTTATACAGATAGTTGGGCAGATATTTCCATGTTTATACAGATAGCGGTGTAGATATTTCCATCTTAATACAGATGGCGGTGTAGATATGTCCATGTTTGTACAGATGGCGGTGTAGATATTTCCATGTTCATACAGATGGCGGTGTAGATATTTCGAAGTTTATAGAGATAGCGCTGTAGTTATTTCCATATTTATAGAGAAATCTGTGTAGATATTTCCGTGTATATTCAGATAGCTGTGTAGATATTTCCATGTTCATGCAGATAGCGGTGTAGATATTTCCATGTTCATCCAGATGCCGGTGTACATATATCCATGTTCATACAGATGGCGGTGAAGATATTTCCATGTTCGTACAGATGGTGGTGTAGATATTTCCATGTTCATACAAATGGCGGTGTAGATATTTCCATGTTCATAGAGATGGCGGTGTAGATATTTCCATGTTCATACAAATGGCGGTGTAGATATTTCCATGTTCATACAAATGGCGGTGTAGATATTTCCATGTTCATACAGATGGCGGTGTAGATATTTCCATGTTCATACAGATAGCCGTGTAGATATTTCCATGTTCATACAGATAGCGGTGTAGATATTTCCATGTTCATACAGATAGCGGTGTAGATATTTCCATGTTCATACCGATAGCGGTGTAGATATTTCCATGTTCATACAGTTAGCGGTGTAGATATTTCCATGTTCATACAGATGGCGGTGTAGATATTTACATGTACATACAGATGGCGGTGTAGATATTTCCATGTTCGTACGGATGGCAGTGTAGATATTTCCATGTTCATACAGGTGGCGGTGTAGATATTTCCATGTTTATACAAATAGCAGTGTAGTTATTTCCATGTTTATAGAGAGAGCTGTGTAGATATTTCCATTGATATACAGATAGCTGTGTAGATATTTGCATGTTCATACAGATAGCGGTGTAGATATTTTCATGTTCATACAGATAGCGGTGTAGATATTTCCATGTTCATACAGATAGCGGTTTAGATATTTCCATGTTCATACAGATAACGGTGTAGATATTTCCATGTTCATACAGATAGCTGTGAAGATATTTCCATGTTCATACAGTTAGCGGTGTAGATATTCCCATGTTCATACAGATGGCGGTGTAGATATTTACATGTTCATACAGATGGCAGTATAGATATTTGCATGTTCGCAGAGATGGCGGTGTAGATATTTGCATGTTCATAGAGATGGCGGTGTAGGTATTTCCATGTTTATGCACATAGCGGTATAGATATTTCCATGTTTATACAGATGGTGGTGTAGATATTTCCATTTTCATAGAGATGGTGGTCTAGATATTTCCATGTTTTCAGAGATAGTGGTGTAGTTATTTCCAAGTTTATAGAGACAGCGTTGTAGATATTTCCATGTTCATACAGATAGCGGTGTAGATATTTCCATGTTCATACAGATAGCGGTGTAGATATTTCCATGTTCATACCAATAGCGTTGTAGACATTTCCATGTTCATGTATTTAGCGGTGTAGATATTTCCATGTTCATACAGATGGCGAAGATATTTCCTTGTTCATACACATAGCGGTGTAGATATTTCCATGTTCATACAGTTAGCGGTGTAGATATTTCCATGTTCATAGAGATGGTGGTGTAGATATTTCCATATTTATACAGATAGCAGTGTAGTTATTTCCATGTTTATAGAGATAGCAGTGTAGATATTTCCATTGATATACACATAGCTGTGTAGATATTTGCATGGTCATACAGATAGCGGTGTAGATATTTCCATGTTCATACAGTTAGCGGTGTAGATATTTCCATGTTCATACAGATGGCGGTGTGGATATTTTCGTGTTCATACAGGTGGCGGTATAGATATTTCCATGTTCGTACAGATGGCGTTGTAGATATTTCCATGTTCATAGAGATGGTGGTGTAGATATTTCCATGTTTATGCAGATAGCGGTATAGATATTTCCATGTTTATACAGATGGTGGTGTAGATATTTCCATGTTTATAGAGATGTCAGTGTAAATATTTCCATGTTCATACAGATGGCGGTGTAAATATTTCCATGTTTATAGGGATGGCGGTGTAGATATTTTCATGTTTACACAGACGGCGGTGAAGATATTTCCATGTTTACACAGATAGCAGTGTAGACATTTCCATGTTTACACAGATAGCGGTGTGGATATTTCCATGTTTATGCAGATAGCAGTGTAGATATTTCCATGGTTATAGAGATAGCAGTGCAGATATTTCCATTGATATACAGATAGCTGTGTAGATATCTGCATGTTCATACACATAGCGGTGTAGATATTTCCATGTTTATACACATAGCGGTGTAGATATTTCCATGTTCGTACAGATGGCGGTGTAGATATTTGCATGTTCATACAGATGGCGGTGTAGATATTTCGAAGTTTATAGAGATAGCGCTGTAGTTATTTCCATATTTATAGAGAAATCTGTGTAGATATTTCCATGTATATTCAGATAGCTGTGTAGATAGATCCATGTTCATGCAGATAGCGGTGTAGATATTTCCATGTTCATCCAGATGCCGGTGTACATATATCCATGTTCATATAGATGGCGGTGAAGATATTTCCATGTTCATACAGATGGTGGTGTAGATATTTCCATGTTCATACTAATGGCGGTGTAGATATTTCCATGTTCATAGAGATGGCGCTGTAGATATTACCATGTTCATACAAATGGCGGTGTAGATATTTCCAAGTTCATAGAGATGGCGGTGTTGATATTTCCATATTTATAGAGATAGCAGTGTAGTTATTTCCATGTTTATACAGATAGTACTGTAGATATTTCCATTTATTTACAGATAGCTGTGTAGATATTTGCATGTTCATAGAGATAGCGGTGTAGATATTTCCATGTTCATACAGATAGCGGTGTAGATATTTCCATGTTCATACAGATAGCGGTGTAGATATTTCCATGTTTACACAGATGGCGGTGTAGACATTTCCATGTTTACACAGATAGCGGTGTGGATATTTCCATGTTTATGCAGATAGCAGTGTAGTTATTTCCATGTTTATACAGATAGCGGTGCGGATATTTCCATGTTTATTCAGATAGCGGTGCGGATATTTCCATGTTTATACAGATAGTTGGGCAGATATTTCCATGTTTATACAGATAGCGGTGTAGATATTTCCATCTTAATACAGATGGCGGTGTAGATATGTCCATGTTTGTACAGATGGCGGTGTAGATATTTCCATGTTCATACAGGTGGCGGTGTAGATATTTCGAAGTTTATAGAGATAGCGCAGTAGTTATTTCCATATTTATAGAGAAATCTGTGTAGATATTTCCGTGTATATTCAGATAGCTGTGTAGATATTTCCATGTTCATGCAGATAGCGGTGTAGATATTTCCATGTTCATCCAGATGCCGGTGTACATATATCCATGTTCATACAGATGGTGGTGAAGATATTTCCATGTTCATACAGATGGTGGTGTAGATATTTCCATGTTCATACAAATGGCGGTGTAGATATTTCCATGTTCATAGAGATGGCGGTGTAGATAATTCCATGTTCATACAAATGGCGGTGTAGATATTTACATGTTCATACAGATGGCGGTGTAGATATTTCCATGTTCATACAGATAGCAGTGTAGATATTTCCATGTTCATACAGATGGCGGTGTAGATATTTACATGTTCATACAGATGGCGGTGTAGATATTTCCATGTTCATACAGGTGGCGGTGTAGATATTTCCATGTTTATACAAATAGCAGTGTAGTTATTTCCATGTTTATAGAGAGAGCTGTGTAGATATTTCCATTGATATACAGATAGCTGTGTAGATATTTGCATGTTAATACAGATAGCGGTGTAGATATTTTCATGTTCATACAGATAGCGGTGTAGACATTTCCATGTTCATACAGATAGCGGTGTAGATATTTCCATGTTCATACAGATAACGGTGTAGATATTTCCATGTTCATACAGATAGAAGTGTAGATATTTCCATGTTCATACAGTTAGCGGTGTAGATATTTCCATGTTCATACAGATGGCGGTGTAGATATTTACATGTTCATACAGATGGCAGTATAGATATTAGCATGTTCGCAGAGATGGCGGTGTAGATATTTGCGTGTTCATAGAGATGGCGGTGTAGATATTTCCATGTTCATACAAATGGCGGTGTAGATATTTACATGTTCATACAGATGGCGGTGTAGATATTTCCATGGTCATACAGATAGCAGTGTAGATATTTCCATGTTCATACAGATAGCGGTGTAGATATTTCCATGTTCATACAGATAGCGGTGTAGATATTTCCATGTTCATACCGATAGCGGTGTAGATATTTCCATGTTCATACAGTTAGCGGTGTAGATATTTCCATGTTCATACAGATGGCGGTGTAGATATTTACATGTTCATACAGATGGCGGTGTAGATATTTCCATGTTCGTACGGATGGCAGTGTAGATATTCCCATGTTCATACAGGTGGCGGTGTAGATATTTCCATGTTTATACAAATAGCATTGTAGTTATTTCCATGTTTATAGAGAGAGCTGTGTAGATATTTCCATTGATATACAGATAGCTGTGTAGATATTTGCATGTTCATACAGATAGCGGTGTAGATATTTCCATGTTCATACAGATAGCGGTGTAGATATTTCCATGTTCATACAGATAGCGGTGTAGATATTTCCATGTTCATACAGATAACGGTGTACATATTTCCATGTTCATACAGATAGCAGTGAAGATATTTCCATGTTCATACAGTTAGCGGTGTAGATATTCCCATGTTCATACAGATGGCGGTGTAGATATTTACATGTTCATACAGATGGCAGTATAGATATTTGCATGTTCGCAGAGATGGCGGTGTAGATATTTGCATGTTCATAGAGATGGCGGTGTAGGTATTTCCATGTTTATGCACATAGCGGTATAGATATTTCCATGTTTATACAGATGGTGGTGTAGATATTTCCATGTTTATAGAGATGGTGGTCTAGATATTTCCATGTTTACAGAGATAGTGGTGTAGCTATTTCCAAGTTTATAGAGACAGCGTTGTAGATATTTCCATGTTCATACAGATAGCGGTGTAGATATTTCCATGTTCATACAGATAGCGGTGTAGATATTTCCATGTTCATACCAATAGCGTTGTAGACATTTCCATGTTCATGTATTTAGCGGTGTAGATATTTCCATGTTCATACAGATGGCGAAGATATTTCCTTGTTCATACACATAGCGGTGTAGATATTTCCATGTTCATACAGTTAGCGGTGTAGATATTTCCATGATCATAGAGATGGCGGTGTAGATATTTCCATATTTATACAGATAGCAGTGTAGTTATTTCCATGTTTATAGAGATAGCAGTGTAGATATTTCCATTGATATACACATAGCTGTGTAGATATTTGCATGGTCATACAGATAGCGGTGTAGATATTTCCATGTTCATACAGTTAGCGGTGTAGATATTTCCATGTTCATACAGATTGCGGTGTGGATATTTTCATGTTCATACAGGTGGCGGTATAGATATTTCCATGTTCGTACAGATGGCGTTGTAGATATTTCCATGTTCATAGAGATGGTGGTGTAGATATTTCCATGTTTATGCAGATAGCGGTATAGATATTTCCATGTTTATACAGATGGTGGTATAGATATTTCCATGTTTATTGAGATGTCATTGTAAATATGTTCATTTTCATACAGATGGCGGTGTAAATATTTCCATGTTTATAGGGATGGCGGTGTAGATATTTTCATGTTTACACAGACGGCGGTGTAGATATTTCCATGTTTACACAGATAGCAGTGTAGACATTTCCATGTTTACACAGATAGCGGTGTGGATATTTCCATGTTTATGCAGATAGCAGTGTAGATATTTCCATGTTTATAGAGATAGCAGTGCAGATATTTCCATTGATATACAGATAGCTGTGTAGATATTTGCATGTTCATACACATAGCGGTGTAGATATTTCCATGTTTATACACGTAGCGGTGTAGATATTTCCATGTTCGTACAGATGGCGGTGTAGATATTTCCATGTTTATACAGATAGCAGTGTAGTTATTTCCATGTTTATAGAGATAGCAGTGTAGATATTTCCATTGATATACAGATAGCTGTGTAGATATTTGCATGGTCATACAGATAGCGGTGTAGATATTTCCATGTTCGTACAGATAGCTGTGTAGATATTTCCATGTTGATACAGATAGCGGTGTAGATATATCCATGTTCATACAGATAACGGTGTAGATATTTCCGTGTTCATACAGATAGCGGTGTAGATATTTCCATGTTCATACAGTTAGCGGTGTAGATATTTACATGTTCATACAGATGGCGGTGTAGATATTTACATGTTCATACAGATGGCGGTATAGATATTTCCATGTTCGTACAGATGGCGGTGTAGATATTTCCATGTTCATAGAGATGGCGGTGTAGATATTTCCATGTTTATGCAGATAGCGGTATAGATATTTCCATGTTTGTACAGATGGTGGTGTAGATATTTCCATGTTTATAGAGATGACGGTCTAGATATTTCCATGTTTACAGAGATAGTGGCGTAGTTATTTCCAAGTTTATAGAGACAGCGTTGTAGATATTTCCATGTTTATACAGATAGCAGTGAAGATATTTCCATGTTTATACAGATTGCGGTGTAGATATTTCCATGTTTATACAGATAGTAGTGTAGATATTTCCATGTTTATAGAGATAGTGGTGTAGATAATTTCAATTTAATACAGAGAGCAGTGTAGGTATTTCCAAGTTCATACAGATAGCGGTGTAGATATTTCCACGTTTATAGAGATGGCGGTGCAGATACTTCCATGTTCATACAGAGGACGGAGTAGATATTTCCATGTTTATTGGGATGGCGGTGTAGATATTTTCATGTTTACACACATGGCGGTGTAGATATTTCCATGTTTACACAGATAGCGGTGTAGACATTTCCAAATTTACACAGATAGCGGTGTAGACATTTCCATGTTTACACAGATAGCGGTATGGATATTTCCATGTTTATGCAGATATCAGTGTAGATATTTCCATGTTTATACAGATAGCGGTGCGAATATTTCCATGTTTATTCAGATAGCGGTGCGGATATTTTCATGTTTATACAGATATTTGGGCAGATATTTCCATGTTTATACAGATAGCGGTGTAGATATTTCCATCTTAATACAGATGGCGGTGAAGATATGTCCATGTTTGTACAGATGGCGGTGTAGATATTTCCATGTTCATACAGATGGTGGTGTAGATATTTCCATGTTCATACAAATGGCGGTGTAGATATTTCCATGTTCATAGAGATGGCGGTGTAGATAATTCCATGTTCATACAAATGGCGGTGTAGATATTTACATGTTCATACAGATGGCGGTGTAGATATTTCCATGTTCATACAGATAGCAGTGTAGATATTTCCATGTTCATACAGATGGCGGTGTAGATATTTACATGTTCATACAGATGGCGGTGTAGATATTTCCATGTTCATACAGGTGGCGGTGTAGATATTTCCATGTTTATACAAATAGCAGTGTAGTTATTTCCATGTTTATAGAGAGAGCTGTGTAGATATTTCCATTGATATACAGATAGCTGTGTAGATATTTGCATGTTAATACAGATAGCGGTGTAGATATTTTCATGTTCATACAGATAGCGGTGTAGACATTTCCATGTTCATACAGATAGCGGTGTAGATATTTCCATGTTCATACAGATAACGGTGTAGATATTTCCATGTTCATACAGATAGAAGTGTAGATATTTCCATGTTCATACAGTTAGCGGTGTAGATATTTCCATGTTCATACAGATGGCGGTGTAGATATTTACATGTTCATACAGATGGCAGTATAGATATTAGCATGTTCGCAGAGATGGCGGTGTAGATATTTGCGTGTTCATAGAGATGGCGGTGTAGATATTTCCATGTTCATACAAATGGCGGTGTAGATATTTACATGTTCATACAGATGGCGGTGTAGATATTTCCATGGTCATACAGATAGCAGTGTAGATATTTCCATGTTCATACAGATAGCGGTGTAGATATTTCCATGTTCATACAGATAGCGGTGTAGATATTTCCATGTTCATACCGATAGCGGTGTAGATATTTCCATGTTCATACAGTTAGCGGTGTAGATATTTCCATGTTCATACAGATGGCGGTGTAGATATTTACATGTTCATACAGATGGCGGTGTAGATATTTCCATGTTCGTACGGATGGCAGTGTAGATATTCCCATGTTCATACAGGTGGCGGTGTAGATATTTCCACGTTTATACAAATAGCATTGTAGTTATTTCCATGTTTATAGAGAGAGCTGTGTAGATATTTCCATTGATATACAGATAGCTGTGTAGATATTTGCATGTTCATACAGATAGCGGTGTAGATATTTCCATGTTCATACAGATAGCGGTGTAGATATTTCCATGTTCATACAGATAGCGGTGTAGATATTTCCATGTTCATACAGATAACGGTGTACATATTTCCATGTTCATACAGATAGCAGTGAAGATATTTCCATGTTCATACAGTTAGCGGTGTAGATATTCCCATGTTCATACAGATGGCGGTGTAGATATTTACATGTTCATACAGATGGCAGTATAGATATTTGCATGTTCGCAGAGATGGCGGTGTAGATATTTGCATGTTCATAGAGATGGCGGTGTAGGTATTTCCATGTTTATGCACATAGCGGTATAGATATTTCCATGTTTATACAGATGGTGGTGTAGATATTTCCATGTTTATAGAGATGGTGGTCTAGATATTTCCATGTTTACAGAGATAGTGGTGTAGCTATTTCCAAGTTTATAGAGACAGCGTTGTAGATATTTCCATGTTCATACAGATAGCGGTGTAGATATTTCCATGTTCATACAGATAGCGGTGTAGATATTTCCATGTTCATACCAATAGCGTTGTAGACATTTCCATGTTCATGTATTTAGCGGTGTAGATATTTCCATGTTCATACAGATGGCGAAGATATTTCCTTGTTCATACACATAGCGGTGTAGATATTTCCATGTTCATACAGTTAGCGGTGTAGATATTTCCATGTTCATAGAGATGGCGGTGTAGATATTTCCATATTTATACAGATAGCAGTGTAGTTATTTCCATGTTTATAGAGATAGCAGTGTAGATATTTCCATTGATATACACATAGCTGTGTAGATATTTGCATGGTCATACAGATAGCGGTGTAGATATTTCCATGTTCATACAGTTAGCGGTGTAGATATTTCCATGTTCATACAGATTGCGGTGTGGATATTTTCATGTTCATACAGGTGGCGGTATAGATATTTCCATGTTCGTACAGATGGCGTTGTAGATATTTCCATGTTCATAGAGATGGTGGTGTAGATATTTCCATGTTTATGCAGATAGCGGTATAGATATTTCCATGTTTATACAGATGGTGGTATAGATATTTCCATGTTTATTGAGATGTCATTGTAAATATGTTCATTTTCATACAGATGGCGGTGTAAATATTTCCATGTTTATAGGGATGGCGGTGTAGATATTTTCATGTTTACACAGATGGCGGTGTAGATATTTCCATGTTTACACAGATAGCAGTGTAGACATTTCCATGTTTACACAGATAGCGGTGTGGATATTTCCATGTTTATGCAGATAGCAGTGTAGATATTTCCATGTTTATAGAGATAGCAGTGCAGATATTTCCATTGATATACAGATAGCTGTGTAGATATTTGCATGTTCATACACATAGCGGTGTAGATATTTCCATGTTTATACACGTAGCGGTGTAGATATTTCCATGTTCGTACAGATGGCGGTGTAGATATTTCCATGTTTATACAGATAGCAGTGTAGTTATTTCCATGTTTATAGAGATAGCAGTGTAGATATTTCCATTGATATACAGATAGCTGTGTAGATATTTGCATGGTCATACAGATAGCGGTGTAGATATTTCCATGTTCGTACAGATAGCTGTGTAGATATTTCCATGTTGATACAGATAGCGGTGTAGATATATCCATGTTCATACAGATAACGGTGTAGATATTTCCGTGTTCATACAGATAGCGGTGTAGATATTTCCATGTTCATACAGTTAGCGGTGTAGATATTTACATGTTCATACAGATGGCGGTGTAGATATTTACATGTTCATACAGATGGCGGTATAGATATTTCCATGTTCGTACAGATGGCGGTGTAGATATTTCCATGTTCATAGAGATGGCGGTGTAGATATTTCCATGTTTATGCAGATAGCGGTATAGATATTTCCATGTTTGTACAGATGGTGGTGTAGATATTTCCATGTTTATAGAGATGACGGTCTAGATATTTCCATGTTTACAGAGATAGTGGCGTAGTTATTTCCAAGTTTATAGAGACAGCGTTGTAGATATTTCCATGTTTATACAGATAGCAGTGAAGGTATTTCCATGTTTATACAGATTGCGGTGTAGATATTTCCATGTTTATACAGATAGTAGTGTAGATATTTCCATGTTTATAGAGATAGTGGTGTAGATAATTTCAATTTAATACAGAGAGCAGTGTAGGTATTTCCAAGTTCATACAGATAGCGGTGTAGATATTTCCACGTTTATAGAGATGGCGGTGCAGATACTTCCATGTTCATACAGAGGACGGAGTAGATATTTCCATGTTTATTGGGATGGCGGTGTAGATATTTTCATGTTTACACACATGGCGGTGTAGATATTTCCATGTTTACACAGATAGCGGTGTAGACATTTCCAAATTTACACAGATAGCGGTGTAGACATTTCCATGTTTACACAGATAGCGGTATGGATATTTCCATGTTTATGCAGATATCAGTGTAGATATTTCCATGTTTATACAGATAGCGGTGCGAATATTTCCATGTTTATTCAGATAGCGGTGCGGATATTTTCATGTTTATACAGATATTTGGGCAGATATTTCCATGTTTATACAGATAGCGGTGTAGATATTTCCATCTTAATACAGATGGCGGTGAAGATATGTCCATGTTTGTACAGATGGCGGTGTAGATATTTCCATGTTCATACAGATGGCGGTGTAGATATTTCGAAGTTTATAGAGATAGCGCTGTAGTTATTTCCATATTTATAGAGAAATCTGTGTAGATATTTCCATGTACATTCAGATAGCTGTGTAGATACATCCATGTTCATGCAGATAGCGGTGTAGATATTTCCATGTTCATTCAGATGCCGGTGTACATATATCCATGTTCATATAGATGGCGGTGAAGTTATCTCCATGTTCATAGAGATGGTGGTGTAGATATTTCCATGTTCATACTAATGGCGGTGTAGATATTTCCATGTTCATAGAGATGGCGCTGTAGATATTACCATGTTCATACAAATGGCGGTGTAGATATTTCCAAGTTCATAGAGATGGCGGTGTTGATATTTCCATATTTATAGAGATAGCAGTGTAGTTATTTCCATGTGTATAGAGATAGTAGTGTAGATATTTCCATTTATTTACAGATAGCTGTGTAGATATTTGCATGTTCATAGAGATAGCGGTGTAGATATTTCCATGTTCATTCTGATAGCGGTGTAGATATTTCCATGTTCATACAGATAGCGGTGTAGATATTTCCATGTTCATACAGATAGCAGTGTAGATATTTCCATGTTCATACAGATAGCGGTGTACATATTTCCATGTTCATACAGTTAGCGGTTTAGATATTTCCATGTTCATACAGATGGCGGTGTAGATATTTACATGTTCATACAGATGGCGGTGTAGGTATTTCCCTGTTCATACAGATAGCGGTGTAGATATTTCCATGTTCATACAGATAGCGGTGTAGATATTTCCATGTTCATACAGATAGCGGTGTAGATATTTCCATGTTCATACCAATAGCGGTGTAGACATTTCCATGTTCATATATTTAGCGGTGTAGATATTTCCATTTTCGTACAGATGGCGGTGTATATATTTCCATGTTTATACAGATAGCAGTGTAGTTATTTCCATGTTTATAGAGATAGCAGTGTAGATATTTCCATTGATATACAGATAGCTGTGTAGATATTTGCATGGTCATACAGACAGCGGTGTAGATATTTCCATGTTCGTACAGATAGCTGTGTAGATATTTCCATGTTGATACAGATAGCGGTGTAGATATATCCATGTTCATACAGATAACGGTGTAGATATTTCCGTGTTCATACAGATAGCGGTGTAGATATTTCCATGTTCATACAGTTAGCGGTGTAGATATTTACATGTTCATACAGATGGCGGTGTAGATATTTACATGTTCATACAGATGGCGGTATAGATATTTCCATGTTCGTACAGATGGCGGTGTAGATATTTCCATGTTCATAGAGATGGCGGTGTAGATATTTCCATGTTTATGCAGATAGCGGTATAGATATTTCCATGTTTGTACAGATGGTGGTGTAGATATTTCCATGTTTATAGAGATGACGGTCTAGATATTTCCATGTTTACAGAGATAGTGGCGTAGTTATTTCCAAGTTTATAGAGACAGCGTTGTAGATATTTCCATGTTTATACAGATAGCAGTGAAGGTATTTCCATGTTTATACAGATTGCGGTGTAGATATTTCCATGTTTATACAGATAGTAGTGTAGATATTTCCATGTTTATAGAGATAGTGGTGTAGATAATTTCAATTTAATACAGAGAGCAGTGTAGGTATTTCCAAGTTCATACAGATAGCGGTGTAGATATTTCCACGTTTATAGAGATGGCGGTGCAGATACTTCCATGTTCATACAGAGGACGGAGTAGATATTTCCATGTTTATTGGGATGGCGGTGTAGATATTTTCATGTTTACACACATGGCGGTGTAGATATTTCCATGTTTACACAGATAGCGGTGTAGACATTTCCATGTTTACACAGATAGCGGTGTAGACATTTCCATGTTTACACAGATAGCGGTATGGATATTTCCATGTTTATGCAGATATCAGTGTAGATATTTCCATGTTTATACAGATAGCGGTGCGAATATTTCCATGTTTATTCAGATAGCGGTGCGGATATTTTCATGTTTATACAGATATTTAGGCAGATATTTCCATGTTTATACAGATAGCGGTGTAGATATTTCCATCTTAATACAGATGGCGGTGAAGATATGTCCATGTTTGTACAGATGGCGGTGTAGATATTTCCATGTTCATACAGATGGCGGTGTAGATATTTCGAAGTTTATAGAGATAGCGCTGTAGTTATTTCCATATTTATAGAGAAATCTGTGTAGATATTTCCATGTACATTCAGATAGCTGTGTAGATACATCCATGTTCATGCAGATAGCGGTGTAGATATTTCCATGTTCATCCAGATGCCGGTGTACATATATCCATGTTCATATAGATGGCGGTGAAGTTATTTCCATGTTCATAGAGATGGTGGTGTAGATATTTCCATGTTCATACTAATGGCGGTGTAGATATTTCCATGTTCATAGAGATGGCGCTGTAGATATTACCATGTTCATACAAATGGCGGTGTAGATATTTCCAAGTTCATAGAGATGGCGGTGTTGATATTTCCATATTTATAGAGATAGCAGTGTAGTTATTTCCATGTGTATAGAGATAGTAGTGTAGATATTTCCATTTATTTACAGATAGCTGTGTAGATATTTGCATGTTCATAGAGATAGCGGTGTAGATATTTCCATGTTCATTCAGATAGCGGTGTAGATATTTCCATGTTCATACAGATAGCGGTGTAGATATTTCCATGTTCATACAGATAGCAGTGTAGATATTTCCATGTTCATACAGATAGCGGTGTACATATTTCCATGTTCATACAGTTAGCGGTTTAGATATTTCCATGTTCATACAGATGGCGGTGTAGATATTTACATGTTCATACAGATGGCGGTGTAGGTATTTCCCTGTTCATACAGATAGCGGTGTAGATATTTCCATGTTCATACAGATAGCGGTGTAGATATTTCCATGTTCATACAGATAGCGGTGTAGATATTTCCATGTTCATACCAATAGCGGTGTAGACATTTCCATGTTCATATATTTAGCGGTGTAGATATTTCCATTTTCGTACAGATGGCGGTGTAGATATTTCCATGTTTATACAGATAGCAGTGTAGTTATTTCCATGTTTATAGAGATAGCAGTGTAGATATTTCCATTGATATACAGATAGCTGTGTAGATATTTGCATGGTCATACAGATAGCGGTGTAGATATTTCCATGTTCGTACAGATAGCTGTGTAGATATTTCCATGTTGATACAGATAGCGGTGTAGATATATCCATGTTCATACAGATAACGGTGTAGATATTTCCGTGTTCATACAGATAGCGGTGTAGATATTTCCATGTTCATACAGTTAGCGGTGTAGATATTTACATGTTCATACAGATGGCGGTGTAGATATTTACATGTTCATACAGATGGCGGTATAGATATTTCCATGTTCGTACAGATGGCGGTGTAGATATTTCCATGTTCATAGAGATGGCGGTGTAGATATTTCCATGTTTATGCAGATAGCGGTATAGATATTTCCATGTTTGTACAGATGGTGGTGTAGATATTTCCATGTTTATAGAGATGACGGTCTAGATATTTCCATGTTTACAGAGATAGTGGCGTAGTTATTTCCAAGTTTATAGAGACAGCGTTGTAGATATTTCCATGTTTATACAGATAGCAGTGAAGATATTTCCATGTTTATACAGATTGCGGTGTAGATATTTCCATGTTTATACAGATAGTAGTGTAGATATTTCCATGTTTATAGAGATAGTGGTGTAGATAATTTCAATTTAATACAGAGAGCAGTGTAGGTATTTCCAAGTTCATAGAGATAGCGGTGTAGATATTTCCACGTTTATAGAGATGGCGGTGCAGATACTTCCATGTTCATACAGAGGACGGAGTAGATATTTCCATGTTTATTGGGATGGCGGTGTAGATATTTTCATGTTTACACACATGGCGGTGTAGATATTTCCATGTTTACACAGATAGCGGTGTAGACATTTCCATGTTTACACAGATAGCGGTGTAGACATTTCCATGTTTACACAGATAGCGGTATGGATATTTCCATGTTTATGCAGATATCAGTGTAGATATTTCCATGTTTATACAGATAGCGGTGCGAATATTTCCATGTTTATTCAGATAGCGGTGGGGATATTTTCATGTTTATACAGATATTTGGGCAGATATTTCCATGTTTATACAGATAGCGGTGTAGATATTTCCATCTTAATACAGATGGCGGTGAAGATATGTCCATGTTTGTACAGATGGCGGTGTGGATATTTCCATGTTCATACAGATGGCGGTGTGGATATTTCGAAGTTTATAGAGATAGCACTGTAGTTATTTCCATATTTATAGAGAAATCTGTGTAGATATTTCCATGTACATTCAGATAGCTGTGTAGATACATCCATGTTCATGCAGATAGCGGTGTAGATATTTCCATGTTCATCCAGATGCCGGTGTACATATATCCATGTTCATATAGATGGCGGTGAAGTTATTTCCATGTTCATAGAGATGGTGGTGTAGATATTTCCATGTTCATACTAATGGCGGTGTAGATATTTCCATGTTCATAGAGATGGCGCTGTAGATATTACCATGTTCATACAAATGGCGGTGTAGATATTTCCAAGTTCATAGAGATGGCGGTGTTGATATTTCCATATTTATAGAGATAGCAGTGTAGTTATTTCCATGTGTATAGAGACAGTAGTGTAGATATTTCCATTTATTTACAGATAGCTGTGTAGATATTTGCATGTTCATAGAGATAGCGGTGTAGATATTTCCATGTTCATTCAGATAGCGGTGTAGATATTTCCATGTTCATACAGATAGCGGTGTAGATATTTCCATGTTCATACAGATAGCAGTGTAGATATTTCCATGTTCATACAGATAGCGGTGTACATATTTCCATGTTCATACAGTTAGCGGTTTAGATATTTCCATGTTCATACAGATGGCGGTGTAGATATTTACATGTTCATACAGATGGCGGTGTAGGTATTTCCCTGTTCATACAGATAGCGGTGTAGATATTTCCATGTTCATACAGATAGCGGTGTAGATATTTCCATGTTCATACAGATAGCGGTGTAGATATTTCCATGTTCATACCAATAGCGGTGTAGACATTTCCATGCTCATATATTTAGCGGTGTAGATATTTCCATGTTCATACAGATTGCGGTGTAGATATTTCCATGTTCATAGAGATGGTGGTGTAGATATTTCCATATTTATACAGATAGCAGTGTATTTATTTCCATGTTAATAGAGATAGCAGTGTAGATATTGCCATTGATATACAGATAGCTGTGTAGATATTTGCATGGTCATACAGATAGCGGTGTAGATATTTCCATGTACATACAGATAACGGTGTAGATATTTCCATGTTCATACAGATAGCGGTGTAGATATTTCCATGTTCATACAGTTAGCGGTGTAGATATTTCCATGTTCATAGAGATGGCGGTGTAGATATTTCCATGTTTATGCAGATAGCGGTATAGATATTTCCATGTTTATACAGACGGTGGTGTAGATATTTCCATGTTTATAGAGATGGCGGCGTAGATATTTCCATGTTCATAAAGATGGCGGTGTAAATATTTCCATGTTCGTACGGATGGCAGTGTAGATATTTCCATGTTCATACAGGTGGCGGTGTATATATTTCCATGTTTATACAGATAGCTGTGTTGATATTTCCATGTTCATACAGATAGCGGTGTAGATATTTCCATGTTCATACTGATAACGGTGTAGATATTTCCATGTTCATACAGATAGCGGTGTAGATATTTCCATGTTCATACAGTTAGGGGTGTAGATATTTCCATGTTCATACAAATGGCGGTGTAGATATTTCCTGTTTATACAGATAGCAGTGTAGATATTTCCATGTTTATAGAGATAACAGTGTAGATATTTCCATTGATATACAGATAGCTGTGTAGATATTTGCATGTTCCTACACATAGCGGTGTAGATATTTCAATGTTCATGCAGATAGCGGTGTAGATATTTCCATGTTCCTACAGAGAGCGGTACAGATATTTCCATGTTCATACAGTAAGCGGTGTAGATATTACCATGTTCATACAGATGGCAGTGTAGATATTTACATGTTCATTCAGATGTCGGTGTAGATATTTCCATATTCGTACAGATGGCGTTGTAGATATTTCCATGTTCATAGAGATACCGGTGTAGATATTTCCATGTTCAAACAGATAGCGGTGTAGATATTTCCATGTTCATACAGATAGCGGTGTTGGTATTTCCATGTTCATACAGATAGCGGTGTAGATATTTCCATGTTCGTACAGTTAGCGGTGTAGATATTTCCATGTTCATACAGATGGGGGTGTAGATATTTCCATGTTCGTACAGATAGCGGTGTAGAGATTTCCATGTTCATACAGATAGCGGTGTAGATATTTCCATGTTCATACAGATAGCGGTCTAGATATTTCCAGGTTCATTCCAATAGCGGTGTAGACATTTCCATGTTCATACAGTTAGCGGCGTTGATATTTCCATGTTCATACAGATGGCGGTGTAGATATTTCCATGTTCATATAGATGGCGGTGTAGATATTTACATGTTCATACAGATGGCGGTATAGATATTTCCATGTTCGTACAGACGGCGGTGTAGATATTTCCATGTTTATACAGATAGCAGTGTAGTTATTTCCATGTTTATAGAGATAGCAGTGTAGATATTTCCATTGATATACAGATAGCTGTGTAGATATTTGCATGGTCATACAGATAGCGGTGTAGATATTTCCATGTTCGTACAGATAGCGGTGTAGATATTTCCATGTTGATACAGATAGCGGTGTAGATATTTCCGTGTTCATACAGATAACGGTGTAGATATTTCCATGTTCATACAGATATCGGTGTAGATATTTCCATGTTCATACAGTTAGCGGTGTAGATATTTCCATGTTCATACAGATGGCGGTGTAGATATTTACATGTTCATACAGATGGTGGTGTAGATATTTCCATGTTTATAGAGAAGACGGTCTAGATATTTCCATGTTTACAGAGATAGTGGCGTAGTTATTTCCAAGTTTATAGAGACAGCGTTGTAGATATTTCCATGTTTAAACAGATAGCGGTGAAGATATTTCCATGTTTATACAGATAGCGGTGTAGATATTTCCATGTTTATACAGATAGCCGTGTAGATATATCCATGTTTATAGAGATAGTGGTGTAGATAATTTCAATTTTATACAGAGATCAGTGTAGATATTTCCACGTTCATACAGATAGCGGTGTAGATATTTCCACGTTTATAGAGATGGCGGTGCAGATATTTCCATGTTCATACAGAGGACGGTGTAGATATTTCCATGTTTATTGGGATGGCGGTGTAGATGTTTTCATGTTTACACAGATGGCGGTGTAGATATTTCCAAGTTTGCCCAGATGGCGGTGTAGACATTTCCATGTTTACACAGATAGCGGTGTGGATATTTCCATGTTTATGCAGATAGCAGTGTAGATATTTCCATGTTTATACAGATAGCGGTGCGGATATTTCCATGTTTATTCAGATAGCGGTGCGGATATTTCCATGTTTATGCAGATAATTGGGCAGATATTTCCATGTTTATACAGAAAGCGGTGTAGATATTTCCATCTTAATACAGATGGCGGTGTAGATATGTCCATGTTTGTACAGATGGCGGTGTAGATATTTCCATGTTCATACAGATGGCGGTGTAGATATTTCGAAGTTTATAGAGATAGCGCTGTAGTTATTTCCATATTTATAGAGAAATCTGTGGATATATTTCCATGTATATTCAGATAGCTGTGTAGATAGATCCAGGTTCATGCAGACAGCGGTGTAGATATTTCCATGTTCATCCAGATGCCGGTGTACATATATCCATGTTCATACAGATGGCGGTGAAGATATTTCTATGTTCATACAGATGGTCGTGTAGTTATTTCCATGTTCATACAAATGGCGGTGTAGTTATTTCCATGTTTACAGAGATGGCGGTGTAGATATTTCCATGTTCATAAAAATATCGGTACAGATATTTCCATGTTCATAGAGATGGTGGTGTTGATGTTTCCATATTTATAGTGATAGCAGTGTAGTTATTTCCATGTTTATAGAGATAGTAGTGTAGATATTTCCATTGATATACAGATAGCTGTGTAGATATTTGCATGTTCATAAAGATACCAGTGAAGATATTTCCATGTTCATACAGATAGTTGAGTAGATATTTCCATGTTCATACAGATAGCGGTGTAGATATTTCCATGTTCATACAGATAGCGGTGTAGATATTTCCATGTTCATACAGATAGCGGTGTAGATATTTCCATGTTCATACAGTTAGCGGTTTAGATATTTCCATGTTCATACAGATGGCGGTGTAGATATTTACATGTTCATACAGATGGCGGTGTAGTTATTTCCATGTTCATACAGATAGCGGTGTAGATATTTCCATGTTCATACAGTTAGCGGTGTAGATATTTCCATGTTCATACAGATAGCGGTGTAGATATTTCCAAGTTCATAACAGCAGCGGTGTAGACATTTCCATGTTCATGTATTTAGCGGTGTAGATATTTCCATGTTCATACAGATGGCGAAGATATTTCCATGTTCATACAGATAGCGGTGTAGATATTTCCATGTTCATGCAGTTAGCGGTTTAGATATTTCCATGTTCATACAGATGGCGGTGTAGATATTTCCATGTTCATAGAGATGGCGGTGTAGATATTTCCATATTTATACAGATAGCAGTGTAGTTATTTCCATGTTTATAGAGATAGCAGTGTAGATATTTCCATTGATATACAGATAGCTGTGTAGATATTTGCATGGTCATACAGATAGCGCTGTAGATATTTCCATGTTCGTACAGATAGCTGTGTAGATATTTCCATGTTCATACAGATAGCATTGTAGATATTTCCATGTTCATACAGATAACGGTGTAGATATTTCCATGTTCATACAGATAGCGGTGTAGATGTTTCCATGTTCATACAGTTAGCGGTGTAGATATTTCCATGTTCATACAGATGGCGGTGTAGATATTTTCATGTTCATACAGATGGCGGTATAGATATTTCCATGTTCATACAGATGGCGTTGTAGATATTTCCATGTTCATGGAGATGGTGGTATAAATATTTCCATGTTTATGCAGATAGCGGTATAGATATTTCCATGTTTATACAGATGGTGGTGTAGATATTTCCATGTTTATGGAGATGGCGGTGTAGATATTTCTATGTTCATGGAGATGGCGGTGTAAATATTTCCATGTTTATAGGGATGGCGGAGTAGATATTTTCATGTTTACACAGATGTCGGTGTAGATATTTCCATGTTTACACAGATAACGGTGTAGACATTTCCATGTTTACACAGATAGCGGTGTGGATATTTCCATGTTTATGCAGATAGCGGTGTAGATATTTCCATGTTTATACAGATAGCGGTGCGGATATTTCCATGTTTATACAGATAGTTGGGCAGATATTTCCATGTTTATACAGATAGCGGTGTAGATATTTCCATCTTAATACAGATGGCGGTGTAGATATGTCCATGTTTGTAAAGATGGCGGTGTAGATATTTCTATGTTCATACAGATGGCGGTGTAGATATTTCGAAGTTTATTGAGATAGCGCTGTAGTTATTTCCATATTTATAGAGAAATCTGTGTAGATATTTCCATTTATATTCAGATAGCGGTGTAGATATTTCCATGTTCATACAGAGAGCAGTGTAGATATTTCCAAGTTCATACAGATAGCGGTGTAGATATTTCCACGTTTATAGAGATGGCGGTGTAGATATTTCCATGTTCATACAGAAGATGGTGTAGGTATTTCCATGTTTATAGGGATGGCGGTGTAGATATTCTCATGTTTACACAGATGGCGGTGTAGATATTTCCATGTTTACACAGATAGCGGTGTAGACATTTCCATGTTTACACAGATAGCGGTGTGGATATTTCCATGTTTATGCAGATAGCAGTGTAGATATTTCCATGTTTATACAGATAGCGGTGCGGATATTTCCATGTTTATTCAGATACCGGTGCGGATATTTCCATGTTTATACAGATAGTTGGGCAGATATTTCCATGTTTATACAGACAGCGGTGTAGATATTTCCATCTTAATACAGATGGCTGTGTAGATATGTCCATGATCGTACAGATGGCGGTGTAGATATTTCCATGTTCATACAGAAGGCGGTGTAGATATGTCGAAGTTTATAGAGATAGCGATGTAGTTATTTCCATATTTATAGAGAAATCTGTGTAGATATTTCCATGTAATTTCAGATAGCTGTGTAGATATTTCCATGTTCATCCAGATGCCGTTGTACATATATCCATGTTAATACAAATGGCGGTGAAGATATTTCCATGTTCATACAGATGGCGGTGTAGGTATTTCCATGTTCATACAAATGGCGGTGTAGATATTTCCATATTCATAGAGATGGCGGTGTAGATATTTCCAGGTTCATACAAATTGCGGTGTAGATATTTCCATGTTCATAGAGATGGCGGTGTAGATATTTCCATGTTTATACCGATAGCAGTGTAGTTATTTCCATGTTTATAGAGATACCAGTGTAGATATTTCCATTGATATACAGATAGCTGTGTAGATATTTGCATGTTCATACAGATAGCGGTGAAGATATTTCCATGTTCATACAGATAGTGGTGTAGATATTTCCATGTTCATACAGATATCGGTGTAGATATTTCCATGTTGATACAGATAGCGGTGTAGATATTTCCAAGTTCATACAGATAGCGGTGTAGATATTTAAATGTTCATAGAGTTAGCGGTGTAGATATTTCCATGTTCATATAGATGGCGGTGTAGATATTTACATGTTGATACAGATGGCCGTGTAGATATTTCCATGTTCATACAGATAGCGGTGTAGATATTTCCATGTTCATACAGATAGCGGTGTAGATATTTCCATGTTCATACCAATAGCGGTGTAGACATTTCCATGTTCATACATATAGCGGTGTAGATATTTCCAAGTTCATACAGATGGCGGTGAAGATATTTCCATGTTTATAGGGATGGCGGTGTTGATATTTTCATGTTTACACAGATGGCGGTGTAGATATTTCCCTGTTTACACAGATAGCGGTGTAGACATTTCCATGTTTACACAGATAGCGGTGTGGATATTTCCATGTTTATGCAGATAGCAGTGTAGATATTTCCATGTTTATACAGATAGCGGTGCGGATATTTCCATGTTTATACAGATACTTGGGCAGATATTTCCATGTTTATACAGATAGCGGTGTAGATATTTCCATCTTAATACAGATGGCGGTGTAGATATGTCCATGTTCATCCAGATGCCTGTGTACATATATCCATGTTCATACAGATGGCGGTGAAGATATCTCCATGTTCATACAGATGGTGGTGTAGATATTTCCATGTTCATACAAATGGCGGTGTAGATATTTCCATGTTCATAGAGATGGCGGTGTAGATATTTCCATGTTCATACAAATGGCGGAGTAGATATTTCCATGTTCATAGAGATGGCGGTGTAGATATTTCCATATTTATAGAGATAGCAGTGTAGTTATTTCCATGTTTATAGAGATAGCAGTGTAGATATTTCCATTGATATACAGATAGCTGTGTAGATATTTGCATGTTCATAGAGGTAGCGGTGTAGATATTTGCATGTTCATAGAGATAGCGGTGTATATATTTCCATGTTCATACAGATAGCGGTGTAGATATTTACATGTTCATACAGATAGCGGTGTAGATATTTCCATGTTCATACAGATAGCGGTGTAGATATTTCCATGTTCATACAGTTAGCGGTGTAGATATTCCCCTGTTCATACAGATGGCGGTGTAGATATTTCCATGTTCACACAGATAGCGGTGTAGATATTTCCATGTTCATACAGATAGCCGTTTAGATATTTCCATGTTCATACAGATTGCGGTGTAGATATTTCCATGTTTATACAGATAACCGTGTAGATATTTCCATGTTTATAGAGATAGTGGTGTAGATAATTTCAATTTTATTCAGATAGCAGTGTAGATATTTGCAAATTCATATAGATAGCGGTGTAGATATTTCCACGTTTATAGAGATGGCGGTGTAGATATATCCATGTTCATCCACATGGCGGTGTAGATATTTCCATGTTCATACAGGTGGCGGTGAAGATATTTCCATTTTCATACAGATGGTGGTGTAGATATTTCCATGTTCACACAAATGGCGGTGTAGATATTTCCATGTTCATAGAGATGGCGGTGTAGATATTTCCATGTTCATACCAATGGCAGTGCAGATATTTCCATGCTCATATAGATGGCGATTTAGATATTTCCATGTTTATACAGATAGCAGTGTAGTTATTTCCATGTTTATAGAGATAGCAGTGTAGATATTTCCATTGATATACAGATAGCTGTGTAGATATTTGCATGTTCATAGAGGTAGCGGTGTAGATATTTGCATGTTCATAGAGATAGCGGTGTATATATTTCCATGTTCATACAGATAGCGGTGTAGATATTTCCATGTTCATACAGATAGCCGTTTAGATATTTCCATGTTCATACAGATTGCGGTGTAGATATTTCCATGTTTATACAGATAACCGTGTAGATATTTCCATGTTTATAGAGATAGTGGTGTAGATAATTTCAATTTTATTCAGATAGCAGTGTAGATATTTGCAAATTCATATAGATAGTGGTGTAGATATTTCCACGTTTATAGAGATGGCGGTGTAGATATATCCATGTTCATCCACATGGCGGTGTAGATATTTCCATGTTCATACAGGTGGCGGTGAAGATATTTCCATTTTCATACAGATGGTGGTGTAGATATTTCCATGTTCACACAAATGGCGGTGTAGATATTTCCATGTTCATAGAGATGGCGGTGTAGATATTTCCATGTTCATACCAATGGCAGTGCAGATATTTCCATGCTCATATAGATGGCGATTTAGATATTTCCATGTTTATACAGATAGCAGTGTAGTTATTTCCATGTTTATAGAGATAGCAGTGTAGATAGTTCCATTGATATACAGATAGCTGTGTAGATATTTGCATGTTCATACAGATAGCGGTGTAGATATTTCCATGTTCATACAGATAGCGGTGTAGATATTTCCATGTTCATACAGATAGCGGTGTAGGTATTTCCATGTTCATACAGATAGCGTTGTAGATATTTCCATGTTCATACAGATAGCGGTGTAGATATTTCCATGTTCATACAGATAGCGGTGTAGATATTTCCATGTTCATACAGTTAGCTTTGTAGATATTTCCATGTTTATAGAGATGGCGGTGTAGATATTTCCATGTTTACACAGATGGCGTTGTAGACATTTCCATGTTGACACAGATAGCGGTGTGGATATTTCCATGTTTAAGCAGATAGCGGTGTAGATATTTCCATGTTTATACAGATAGCAGTGCGGATATTTCCATGTTTATACAGACAGTTGGGCAGATATTTCCATGTTCATACAGATGGCGGTGTAGAAATTTCCATGTTCATACAGATGGCGGTGTAGATATTTCGAAGTTTATATAGATAGCGCTATAGTTATTTCCATATTTATAGAGAAATCTGTGTAGTTATTTCCATGTATATGCAGATAGCTGTGTAGATATTTCCATATTCATGCAGATAGCGGTGTAGATATTTCCATGTTCATCCAGATGCCGGTGTAGATATTTCCATGCTCATACAGATGGCGGTGAAGATATTTCCATGTTCATACATATGGCGGTGTAGATATTTCCATGTTCATACAAATGGCGGTGTAGATATTTCCATGTTCATAGAGATGGCGGTGTAGATATTTCCATGTTCATACAAATGGCGGTGTAGATATTTCCATGTTCATAGAGATGGCGGTGTAGATATTTCCATGTTTACAGAGATAGTGGTGTAGTTATTTCCAAGTTTATAGAGACAACGTTGTAGATATTTCCATGTTTATACAGATAGCGGTGAAGATATTTCCATGTTTATACAGATAGCGGTGTAGGTATTTCCATGTTTATACAGATAGCAGTGTAGATATTTCCATGTTTATAGAGATACTGGTGTAGATAATTTCAATTTTATACAGAGAGCAGTGTAGATATTTCCTAGTTCATACAGATAGCGGTGTAGATATTTCCACGTTTATAGAGATGGCGGTGTAGATATTTCCATGTTCATACAGATGGCGGTGTAGATATTCCCATGTTTATGGGGATGGCGGTGTAGATATTTTCATGTTTACACAGAGGGCAGTGTAGATATTTCCATGTTTACACAGATAGCGGTGTAGACATTTCCATGTTTACACAGATAGTGGAGTGGATATTTCCATGTTTATGCAGATAGCAGTGCAGATATTTCCATGTTTATACAGATAGTTGGGCAGATATTTCCATGTTCATACAGATAGCGGTGTAGATATTTCCATGATCATACAGTTAGCGGTGTAGATATTTCCATGTTCATACAGAAGGTGGTGTAGATATTTCTATGTTCATACAGATGGCGGTGTAGATATTTCCATGTTCGCACAGATGGCGGTGTAGATATTTCCATGTTCGCACAGATGGCGGTGAAGATATTTCCATGTTCATAGAGATGGCTTTGTAGATATTCCCATGTTTATGCAGATAGCGGTACAGATATTTCCATGTTTATACAGATGGTGGTGTAGGTATTTCCATGTCTATAGAGATGGCGCTCAAGATATTTCCGTGTTTATAGAGATAGTGGTGTAGATATTTCCATGTTCATATAGATAACGGTGAAGATATTCCCATGTTCATACAAATGGCGGTATAGTTATTTCCATGTTCATACGGATGTCGGTGTGGATATTTCCATGTTCATACCAATAGCGGTGTAGATATTTCCATGTTCATACAGTTAGCGGAGTAGATATTTCCATGTTCATACAGAAGGTGGTGTAGATATTTACATGTTCATACAGATGGTGGTGTAGATATTTCCATGTTCGTATGGATGGCAGTGTAGATATTTCCATGTTCATACAGGTGGCGGTGTAGATATTTCCATGTTCATACAGATAGCGGTGTAGATATTTCCATGTTCATACAGATAGCGGTGTAGATAATTCCATGTTCATACAGTTAGCTGTGTAGATATTGCCATGTTCATACAGATGACGGTGTAGATATTTACATGTTCATACAGATGGCGGTGTAGATATTTCCATGTTCATACAGATAGCGGTGTAGATATTTCCATGTTCATACAGATAGCGGTGTAGATATTTCCATGTTCATACAGATAGCGGTGTAGATATTTCCATGTTCATATAGATAACGGTGAAGATATTTCCATGTTCATACAGATGGCGGTGTAGATATTTCCATGTTTGTACGGATGGCAGTGTAGATATTTCCATGTTCATACAGGTGGCGGTGTAGATATTTCCATGCTTATACAGATAGCAGAGTAGTTATTTCCATGTTAATAGAGATAGCTGTGTGGATATTTCCATTGAAATACAGATAGCTGTGTAGATATTTGCATGTTCATACAGATATCGGTGTAGATATTTCCATGTTCGTACAGATAGCGGTGTAGATATTTCCATGTTCGTACAGATAGCGGTGTAGTAGATATTTCAATGTTCATACAGATAACGGTGTAGATATTTCCGTGTTCATACAGATAGCGGTGTAGATATTTCCATGTTCATACAGTTAGCGGTGTAGATATTTCCATGTTCATACAGATGGCGGTGTAGATATTTACATGTTCATACAAATGGCGATATAGATATTTCCATGTTCGTACAGATGGCGGTGTAGATATTTCCATGTTCATAGAGATGGCGGTGTAGATATTTCCATGTTTATACAGATAGCGGTATAGTTATTTCCATGTTTATACAGATGGTGGTGTAGATATTTCCATGTTTATAGAGATGGCGGTCTAGATATTTCCATGTTTACAGTGATAGTGGTGTAGTTATTTCCAAGTGTATAGAGACAGCGTTGTAGATATTTCCATGTTTATACAGATAGCGGTATAGATATTTCCATGTTTATACAGATGGTGGTGAGGATATTTCCATGTATATAGAGATGGCGGTCTAGATATTTCCATGTTTACAGAGATAGTGGTGTAGATATTTCCAAGTTTATAGAGACAGCGTTGTAGATATTTCCATGTTTATACAGATAGCAGTGAAGATATTTCCATGTTTATACAGATAGCGGTGTAGACATTTCCATGTTTATGCAGATAGCAGTGAAGATATTTCCATGTTTATAGAGATAGTGGTGTAGATAATTTCAGTTTTATACAAAGTGCAGTGTAGATATTTCCAACTTCATACAGATAGTGGTGTAGATATTTCCAGGTTCATACAAATTGCGGTGTAGATATTTACATGTTCATACAAATGGCGGTATAGTTATTTCCATGTTCGTACAGATGGCGGTGTGGATATTTCCATGTTCATACCAATAGCGGTGTAGATATTTCCATGTTCATACAGATAGCGGTGTAGATATTTCCATGTTCATACAGAAGGCGGTGTAGATATTTACATGTTCATACAGATGGCGGTGTAGATATTTACATGTTCATACAAATGGCGATATAGATATTTCCATGTTCGTACATATGGCGGTGTAGATATTTCCATGTTCATAGAGATGGCGGTGTAGATATTTCCATGTTTATGCAGATAGCGGTATGGTTATTTCCATGTTTATACAGATGGTGGTGTAGATATTTCCATTGATATACAGATAGCTGTGTAGATATTTGCGTGTTCATAGAGATAGCGGTGTAGATATTTTCATGTTCATACAGATTGCGGTGTAGATATTTCCATGTTCATACTGTTAGCGGTGTAGATATTTCCATGTTCATTCAGATAGCGGTGTAGATATTTCCATGTTCATACAGTTAGCGGTATAGATATTTCCATGTTCATACAGATGGCGGTGTAGATATTTACATGTTCATACAGATGGCGGTGTAGATATTTCCATGTTCATACAGATAGCGGTGTAGATATTTCCATGTTCATACAGATAGCGGTGTAGATATTTCCATGTTCATACAGATAGAGGCGTAGATATTTCCATGTTCATACCAATAGCGGTGTAGACATTTCCATGTTCATACATTTAGCGGTGTAGATATTTCCATGTTCATACAGATGGCGGTGAAGATATTTCCATGTTCATACAGATGGCGGTGTAGATATTTCCATGTTTGTACGGATGGCAGTGTAGATATTTCCATGTTCATACAGGTGGCGGTGTAGATATTTCCATGTTTATACAGATAGCAGTGTAGTTATTTCCATGTTAATAGAGATATCTGTGTAGATATTTCCATTGATATACAGATAGCTGTGTAGATATTTGCATGTTCATACAGATAGCGGTGTAGATATTTCCATGTTCGTACAGATAGCGGTGTAGATATTTCCATGTTCATACAGATAGCGGTGTAGATATTTCCATGTTCATACAGATAACGGTGTAGACATTTCCATGTTCATACAGACAGCGGTGTAGATATTTACATGTTCATACAGTTAGCGGTGTAGGTATTTCCATGTTCATACAGATGGCGGTGTAGATATTTACATGTTCATACAGATGGCGGTGTAGATATTTCCATGTTTATGCAGATAGCGGTATAGATATTTCCATGTTTATATAGATGGTGGTGTAGATATTTCCATGTATATAGAGATGGCGGTCTAGATATTTCCATGTTTACAGAGATAGTGGTGTAGTTATTTCCAAGTTTATAGTGACAGCGTTGTAGATATTTCCGTGTTTATACAGATAGCGGTGAAGATATTTCCATGTTTATACAGATAGCGGTGAAGATATTTCCATGTTTATAGAGATAGCAGTGTAGATAGGTCCATTTTTATAGAGATAGTGGTGTAGATAATTTCAATTCTATACAGAGAGCAGTGTAGATATTTCCAAGTTCATACAGATAGCGGTGTAGATATTTCCACGTTTATAGAGATGGCGGTGTAGATATTTCCATGTTCATACTGATGGCGGTGTAGATATTTCCATGTTTATAGGGATGGCGGTGTAGATATTTTCATGTTTACACAGATGGCGGTGTAGATATTTCCATGTTTACACAGATAGCGGTGTAGACATTTCCATGTTTACACAGATAGCGGTGTGGATATTTCCATGTTTATGCAGATAGCAGTGTAGATATTTCCATGTTTATACAGATAGCAGTGCCGATATTTCCATGTTTATACAGATAGTTGGGCAGATATTTCCATGTTTATACAGATAGCGGTGTAGATATTTCCATTTTAATACAGATGGCGGTGTAGATATGTCCATGTTTGTTCAGATGGCAATGTAGATATTTCCATGTTCATACAGATGGCGGTGTAGATATTTCGAAGTTTATAGAGATAGCGCTGTAGTTATTTCCATATTTATAGAGAAATCTATGTAGATATTTCCACGTATATTCAGATAGCTGTGTAGATATTTCCATGTTCAGGCAGATAGCGGTGTAGATATTTCCATGTTCATCCAGATGCCGGTGTACATATATCCATGTTCATACAGATGGTGGTGAAGATATTTCCATGTTCATACAGACGGTGGTGTAGATATTTCCATGTTCATACAAATGGCGGTGTAGATATTTCCATGTTCATAGAGATGGCGGTGCAGATATTTCCATGTTCATACAAATCGCGTGCAGATATTTCCATCTTCATAGAGATGGCGGTGTAGATATTTCCGTATTTATACAGATAGCAGTGTAGTTATTTCCACGTTTATAGAGATAGCAGTGTAGATATTTCCATTGATATACAGATAGCTGTGTAGATATTTGCATGGTCATACAGATAGCGGTGTAGATATTTCCATGTTCATATAGATAGCGGTGTAGATATTTCCATGTTTTTACAGATAGCAGTGTAGATATTTCCATGTTCATACAGATAGCGGTGTAGATATTTCCATGTTCATACAGGTGGCGGTGTAGCTATTTCCATGTTTATACAGATAGCAGTGTAGTTATTTCCATGTTTATAAAGACAGCTGTGTAGATATTTCCATTGATATACAGATAGCTGTGTAGATATTTGCGTGTTCATACAGATAGCAGTGTAGATATTTCCATGTTCGTACTGATAGCAGTGTAGATATTTCCATGTTCATACAGATAGCGGTGTAGATATTTCCATGTTCATACAGATAACGGTGTAGATATTTCCATGTTCATACAGATAGCGGTGTAGATATTTCCATGTTCATACAGTTAGCGGTGTAGATATTTCCATGTTCATACAGATGGCAGTGTAGATATTTACATGTTCATACAGATGGCGGTATAGATATTTCCACGTTCGTACAGATGGCGGTGTAGATATTTCCATGTTCATAGAGATGGCGGTGTAGATACTTCCATGTTTATGCCGATAACGGTATAGATATTTCCATGTTTATACAGATGGTGGTGTAGATATTTCCATGTTTATAGAGATTGCGGTCTAGATATTTCCATGTTTACAGAGATAGTGGTGTAGTTATTTCCAAGTTTATAGAGACAGCGTTGTAGATATTTCCATGTTTATACAGATAGCGGTAAAGATATTTCCATGTTTATACAGATAGCAGTGTAGATATTTCCAAGTTTATACAGATAGCAGTGTAGATATTTCCATGTTTATAGAGATAGTGGTGTAGATAATTTCAATTTCATACAGAGAGCAGTGTAGATATTTCCAAGTTCATACAGATAGCGGTGTAGTTATTTCCACGTTTACAGAGATGGCGGTGTAGATATTTCCATGTTCATACAGAGGACGGTGTATATATTTCCATGTTTATAGGGATAGCGGTGTAGATATTTTCATGTTTACACAGATGGCGGCGTAGATATTTCCATGTTTACGCAGATAGCGGTGTAGACATTTCCATGTTTACACAGATAGCGGTGTGGATATTTCCATGTTTATGCAGATAGCAGTGTAGATATTTCCATGTTTATACAGATAGCGGTGCGGATATTTCCATTTTTATTCAGATAGCGGAGCGGATATTTCCATGTTTATACAGATAGTTGGGCAGATATTTCCATGTTTATGCAGATAGCGGTGTAGATATTTCCATCTTAATATAGATGGCGGTGTAGATATGTCCATGTTCATACAGATGGCGGTGTAGATATTTCCATGTTCATAGAGATGGCGGTGTAGATATTTCCATATTTATGCAGATAGCGGTATAGATATTTCCATGTTTATTCAGATGGTGGTGTAGATATTTCCATGTTTATAGAGATGGAGGTCTAGATATTTCCATGTTTACAGAGATAGTGGTGTAGTTATTTCCAAGTTTATAGAGACAGCGTTGTAAATATTTCCATGTTTATACAGATAGCTGTGATGATATTTCCTTGTTTATACAGAGAGCGGTGTAGATATTTCCATGTTTATAGAGATAGTGGTGTAGATAATTTCAATTTTATACAGAGAGCAGTGTAGATATTTCCAAGTTCATACAGATAGCGGTGTAGATATTTCCACGTTTATAGAGATGGCGGTGTAGATATTTCCATGTTCATACAGATGGCGGTGTAGATATTTCCATGTTTATAGGGATGGCGGTGTAGATATTTTCATGTTTACACAGATGGCGGTGTAGATATTTCCATGTTTACACAGATAGCGGTGTAGACATTTCCATGTTTACACAGATAGCGGTGTGGATATTTCCATGTTTATGCAGATAGCTGTGTAGATATTTGCATGTTCATACAGATAGCAGTGTAGATATTTCCATGTTCAGATAGCGGTGTAGATATTTCCATATTCATACAGATAGCGGTGTAGATATTTCCATGTTCATACAGATAGCGGTGTAGATATTTCAATGTTCATACAGATAGCGGTGTAGATATTTCCATGTTCATACAGTTAGCGGTGTAGATATTTCCATGTTCATACAGATGGCGGTGTAGATATTTACATGTTCATACAGATGGCCGTGTAGATATTTCCATGTTCATAGAGATAGCGGTGTAGAGATTTCCATGTTCCTACAGATAGCGGTGTAGATATTTCCATGTTGATACAGATAGCGGTGTAGAGATTTCCATGTTCATACAGATAGCGGTGTAGATATTTCCATGTTCATACAGATAGCGGTATAGGTATATCCATGTTTATACAGATGGTGGTGTGGATATTTCCATGTATATAGAGATGGCGGTCTAGATATTTCCATGTTTACAGAGATAGTGGTGTAGTTATTTCCAAGTTTATAGAGACAGCGTTGTAGATATTTCCATGTTTATACAGATAGCAGTGAAGATATTTCCATGTTTATACAGATAGCGGTGTAGACATTTCCATGTTTATACAGATGGTGGTGTAGATATTTCCATGTATATAGAGATGGCGGTCTAGATATTTCCATGTTTACAGAGATAGTGGTGTAGTTATTTCCAAGTTTATAGTGACAGCGTTGTAGATATTTCCATGTTTATACAGATAGCGGTGAAGATATTTCCATGTTTATACAGATAGCGGTGGAGATATTTCCATGTTAATAGAGATAGCAGTGTTGATAGGTCCATTTTTATAGAGATAGTGTTGTAGATAATTTCAATTCTATACAGAGAGCAGTGTAGATATTTCCAAGTTCATACAGATAGCGGTGTAGTTATTTCCACGTTTATAGAGATGGCGGTGTAGATATTTCCATGTTCATACTGATGGCGGTGTAGATATTTCCATGTTTATAGGGATGGCGGTGTAGATATTTTCATGTTTACACAGATGGCGGTGTAGATATTTCCATGTTTACCCAGATAGCGGTGTAGACATTTCCATGTTTACACAGATAGCGGTGTGGATATTTCCATGTTTATGCAGATAGCAGTGTAGTTATTTCCATGTTTATAGAGATAGCAGTGTAGATATTTCCATTGATATACAGATAGCTGTGTAGATATTTGCATGGTCATACAGATTGCGGTGTAGATATTTCCATGTTCATATAGATAGCGGTGTAGATATTTCCATGTTCGTACTGATAGCAGTGTAGATATTTCCATGTTCATACAGATAGCGGTGTAGATATTTCCATGTTCATACAGTTAGCGGTATAGATATTTCCATGTTCATACAGATGGCGGTGTAGATATTTACATGTTCATACAGATGGCGGTGTAGACATTTCCATGTTCATACAGCGAGCGGTGTAGATATTTCCATGTTCATACAGATAGAGGTGTAGATATTTCCATGTTCATACAGATAGAGGCGTAGATATTTCCATGTTCATACCAATAGCGTTGAAGACATTTCCATGTTCATACATTTATCGGTGTAGATATTTCAATGTTCATACAGATGGCGGTCAAGATATTTCCATGTTCATACAGATGGCGGTGTAGATATTTCCATGTTTGTACGGATGGCAGTGTAGATATTTCCATGTTCATTCAGGTGGCGGTGTAGATATTTCCATGTTTGTACAGATAGCAGTGTAGTTATTTCCATGTTAATAGAGATATCTGTGTAGATATTTCCATTGATATACAGATAGCTGTGTAGATATTTGCATGTTCATACAGATAGCGGTGAAGATATTTCCATGTTTATACAGATAGCGGTGAAGATATTTCCATGTTTATAGAGATAGCAGTGTAGATAGGTCCATTTTTATAGAGATAGTGGTGTAGATAATTTCAATTCTATACAGAGAGCAGTGTAGATATTTCCAAGTTCATACAGATAGCGTTGTAGATATTTCCACGTTTATAGAGATGGCGGTGTAGATATTTCCATGTTCATACTGATGGCGGTGTAGATATTTCTATGTTTATACGGATGGCGGTGTAGATATTTTCATGTTTACACAGATGGCGGTGTAGATATTTCCATGTTTACACAGATAGCGATGTGGATATTTCCATGTTTATGCAGATAGCAGTGTAGATATTTCCATGTTTATACAGATAGCGGTGCGGATATTTCCATGTTTATACAGATAGTTGGGCAGACATTTCCATGTTTATACAGATAGCGGTGTAGATATTTCCATCTTAATACAGATGGCGGTGTAGATATGTCCATGTTTGTACAGATGGCAGTGTAGATATTTCCATGTTCATACAGATGGCGGTGTAGATATTTCGAAGTTTATAGAGATAGCGCTGTAGTTATTTCCATATTTATAGAGAAATCTATGTAGATATTTCCACGTATATTCAGATAGCTGTGTAGATATTTCCATGTTCAGGCAGATAGCGGTGTAGATATTTCCATGTTCATCCAGATGCCGGTGTACATATATCCATGTTCATACAGATGGTGGTGAAGATATTTCCATGTTCATACAGATGGTGGTGTAGATATTTCCATGTTCATACAAATGGCGGTGTAGATATTTCCATGTTCATAG
This sequence comes from Gorilla gorilla gorilla, assembly GCF_029281585.2. Lineage (NCBI taxonomy): Eukaryota > Metazoa > Chordata > Mammalia > Primates > Hominidae > Gorilla > Gorilla gorilla. Next base: position 12,774,756 of record NC_073235.2, on the reverse strand, counting down.
AGATGGCGGTGCAGATATTTCCATGTTCATACAAATCGTGGTGCAGATATTTCCATCTTCATAGAGATGGCGGTGTAGATATTTCCGTATTTATAGAGATAGCAGTGTAGTTATTTCCATGTTTATAGAGATAGCAGTGTAGATATTTCCATTGATATACAGATAGCTGGGTAGATATTTGCATGGTCATACAGATATCGGTGTAGATATTTCCATGTTCATATAGATAGCGGTGTAGATATTTCCATGTTTTTACAGATAGCAGTGTAGATATTTCCATGTTCATACAGATAGCGGTGTAGATATTTCCATGTTCATACAGCTGGCGGTGTAGCTATTTCCATGTTTATACAGATAGCAGTGTAGTTATTTCCATGTTTATAAAGACAGCTGTGTAGATATTTCCATTGATATACAGATAGCTGTGTAGATATTTGCGTGTTCATACAGATAGCAGTGTAGATATTTCCATGTTCGTACTGATAGCAGTGTAGATATTTCCATGTTCATACAGATAGCGGTGTAGATATTTCCATGTTCATACAGATAACGGTGTAGATATTTCCATGTTCATACAGATAGCGGTGTAGATATTTCCATGTTCATACAGTTAGCGGTGTAGATATTTCCATGTTCATACAGATGGCGGTGTAGATATTTACATGTTCATACAGATGGCGGTATACATATTTCCACGTTCGTACAGATGGCGGTGTAGATATTTCCATGTTCATAGAGATGGCGGTGTAGATACTTCCATGTTTATGCCGATAACGGTATAGATATTTCCATGTTTATACAGATGGTGGTGTAGATATTTCCATGTTTATAGAGATGGCGGTCTAGATATTTCCATGTTTACAGAGATAGTGGTGTAGTTATTTCCAAGTTTATAGAGACAGCGTTGTAGATATTTCCATGTTTATACAGATAGCGGTAAAGATATTTCCATGTTTATACAGATAGCGGTGTAGATATTTCCACGTTTACAGAGATGCCGGTGTAGATATTTCCATGTTCATACAGAGGACGGTGTAGATATTTCCATGTTTATAGGGATGGCGGTGTAGATATTTTCATGTTTACACAGATGGCGGCGTAGATATTTCCATGTTTACGCAGATAGCGGTGTAGACATTTCCATGTTTACACAGATAGCGGTGTGGATATTTCCATGCTTATGCAGATAGCAGTGTAGATATTTCCATGTTTATACAGATAGCGGTGCAGATATTTCCATGTTTATTCAGATAGCGGAGCGGATATTTCCATGTTTATACAAATAGTTGGGCAGATATTTCCATGTTTATGCAGATAGCGGTGTAGATATTTCCATCTTAATTCAGATGGCGGTGTAGATATGTCCATGTTCATACAGATGGCGGTGTAGATATTTCCATGTTCATACAGATGTCGGTGTAGATATTTCGAAGTTTATAGAGATAGCGCTGTAGTTATTTCCATATTTATGGAGAAATCTGTGTAGATATTTCCATGTATATTCAGATAGCTGTGTAGATATTTCCATGTTCATACAGATAGCAGTGTAGATATTTCCATGTTCATCCAGATGCTAGTGTACATCTATCCATGTTCATACAGATGGCGGTGAAGATATTTCCATGTTCATACAGATGGTGGTGTAGATATTTCCATGTTTATAGGGATGGCGGTGTAGATATTTTCATGTTTTCACAGATGGCGGTGTAGATATTTCCATGTTTACACAGATAGCGGTGTGGATATTTCCATGTTTATGCAGATAGCAGTGTAGATATTTCCATGTTTATACAGATAGCGGTGAGGATATTTCCATGTTTATTCAGATAGCGGAGCGGATATTTCCATGTTTTTACAGATAGTTTGGCAGATATTTCCATGTTTATGCAGATAGCGGTGTAGATATTTCCATCTAAATACAGATGGCGGTGTAGATATGTCCATGTTCATATAGATGGCGGTGTAGATATTTCCATGTTCATAGAGATGGCGGTGTAGATATTTCCATGTTTATGCAGATAGCGGTATAGATATTTCCATGTTTATTCAGATGGCGGTGTAGATATTTCCATGTTTATAGAGATGGAGGTCTAGATATTTCCATGTTTACAGAGATAGTGGTGTAGTTATTTCCAAGTTTATAGAGACAGCGTTGTAAATATTTCCATGTTTATACAGATAGCTGTGATGATATTTCCTTGTTTATACAGAGAGCGGTGTAGATATTTCCATGTTTATAGTGATAGTGGTGTAGATAATTTCAATTTTATACAGAGAGCAGTGTAGATATTTCCAAGTTCATACAGATAGCGGTGTAGATATTTCCACGTTTATAGAGATGGCGGTGTAGATATTTCCATGTTCATACAGATGGCGGTGTAGATATTTCCATGTTTATAGGGATGGCGGTGTAGATATTTTCATGTTTACACGGATGGCGGTGTAGATATTTCCATGTTTACACAGATAACGGTGTAGACATTTCCATGTTTACACAGATAGCGGTGTGGATATTTCCATGTTTATGCAGATAGCTGTGTAGATATTTGCATGTTCATACAGATAGCGGTGTAGATATTTCCATGTTCATACAGATAGCGGTGTAGATATTTCCATATTCATACAGATAGCGGTGTAGATATTTCCATGTCCATACAGATAGCGGTGTAGATATTTCCATGTTCATACAGATAGCGGTGTAGATATTTCCATGTTCATACAGTTAGCCGTGTAGATATTTAAATGTTCATACAGATGGCGGTGTAGATATTTACATGTTCATACAGATGGAGGTGTAGATATTTCCATGTTCATAGAGATAGCGGTGTAGAGATTTCCATGTTCATACAGATAGCGGTGTAGATATTTCCATGTTTATACAGATAGCGGTGTAGAGATTTCCATGTTCATACAGATAGCGGTGTAGATATTTACATGTTCATACAAATGGCGATATAGATATTTCCATGTTCGTACAGATGGCGGTGTAGATATTTCCATGTTCATAGAGATGGCGGTGTAGATATTTCCATGTTTATGCAGATAGCGGTATAGTTATTTCCATGTTTATAAAGACAGCTGTGTAGATATTTCCATTGATATACAGATAGCTGTGTAGATATTTGCGTGTTCATACAGATAGCAGTGTAGATATTTCCATGTTCGTACTGATAGCAGTGTAGATATTTCCATGTTCATACAGATAGCGGTGTAGATATTTCCATGTTCATACAGATAACGGTGTAGATATTTCCATGTTCATACAGATAGCGGTGTAGATATTTCCATGTTCATACAGTTAGCGGTGTAGATATTTCCATGTTCATACAGATGGCGGTGTAGATATTTACATGTTCATACAGATGGCGGTATAGATATTTCCACGTTCGTACAGATGGCGGTGTAGATATTTCCATGTTCATAGAGATGGCGGTGTAGATACTTCCATGTTTATGCCGATAACGGTATAGATATTTCCATGTTTATACAGATGGTGGTGTAGATATTTCCATGTTTATAGAGATGGCGGTCTAGATATTTCCATGTTTACAGAGATAGTGGTGTAGTTATTTCCAAGTTTATAGAGACAGCGTTGTAGATATTTCCATGTTTATACAGATAGCGGTAAAGATATTTCCATGTTTATACAGATAGCGGTGTAGATATTTCCACGTTTACAGAGATGCCGGTGTAGATATTTCCATGTTCATACAGAGGACGGTGTAGATATTTCCATGTTTATAGGGATGGCGGTGTAGATATTTTCATGTTTACACAGATGGCGGCGTAGATATTTCCATGTTTACGCAGATAGCGGTGTAGACATTTCCATGTTTACACAGATAGCGGTGTGGATATTTCCATGCTTATGCAGATAGCAGTGTAGATATTTCCATGTTTATACAGATAGCGGTGCAGATATTTCCATGTTTATTCAGATAGCGGAGCGGATATTTCCATGTTTATACAAATAGTTGGGCAGATATTTCCATGTTTATGCAGATAGCGGTGTAGATATTTCCATCTTAATTCAGATGGCGGTGTAGATATGTCCATGTTCATACAGATGGCGGTGTAGATATTTCCATGTTCATACAGATGTCGGTGTAGATATTTCGAAGTTTATAGAGATAGCGCTGTAGTTATTTCCATATTTATGGAGAAATCTGTGTAGATATTTCCATGTATATTCAGATAGCTGTGTAGATATTTCCATGTTCATACAGATAGCAGTGTAGATATTTCCATGTTCATCCAGATGCTAGTGTACATATATCCATGTTCATACAGATGGCGGTGAAGATATTTCCATGTTCATACAGATGGTGGTGTAGATATTTCCATGTTTATAGGGATGGCGGTGTAGATATTTTCATGTTTTCACAGATGGCGGTGTAGATATTTCCATGTTTACACAGATAGCGGTGTGGATATTTCCATGTTTATGCAGATAGCAGTGTAGATATTTCCATGTTTATACAGATAGCGGTGAGGATATTTCCATGTTTATTCAGATAGCGGAGCGGATATTTCCATGTTTTTACAGATAGTTTGGCAGATATTTCCATGTTTATGCAGATAGCGGTGTAGATATTTCCATCTAAATACAGATGGCGGTGTAGATATGTCCATGTTCATATAGATGGCGGTGTAGATATTTCCATGTTCATAGAGATGGCGGTGTAGATATTTCCATGTTTATGCAGATAGCGGTATAGATATTTCCATGTTTATTCAGATGGCGGTGTAGATATTTCCATGTTTATAGAGATGGAGGTCTAGATATTTCCATGTTTACAGAGATAGTGGTGTAGTTATTTCCAAGTTTATAGAGACAGCGTTGTAAATATTTCCATGTTTATACAGATAGCTGTGATGATATTTCCTTGTTTATACAGAGAGCGGTGTAGATATTTCCATGTTTATAGTGATAGTGGTGTAGATAATTTCAATTTTATACAGAGAGCAGTGTAGATATTTCCAAGTTCATACAGATAGCGGTGTAGATATTTCCACGTTTATAGAGATGGCAGTGTAGATATTTCCATGTTCATACAGATGGCGGTGTAGATATTTCCATGTTTATAGGGATGGCGGTGTAGATATTTTCATGTTTACACGGATGGCGGTGTAGATATTTCCATGTTTACACAGATAACGGTGTAGACATTTCCATGTTTACACAGATAGCGGTGTGGATATTTCCATGTTTATGCAGATAGCTGTGTAGATATTTGCATGTTCATACAGATAGCGGTGTAGATATTTCCATGTTCATACAGATAGCGGTGTAGATATTTCCATATTCATACAGATAGCGGTGTAGATATTTCCATGTCCATACAGATAGCGGTGTAGATATTTCCATGTTCATACAGATAGCGGTGTAGATATTTCCATGTTCATACAGTTAGCCGTGTAGATATTTAAATGTTCATACAGATGGCGGTGTAGATATTTACATGTTCATACAGATGGAGGTGTAGATATTTCCATGTTCATAGAGATAGCGGTGTAGAGATTTCCATGTTCATACAGATAGCGGTGTAGATATTTCCATGTTTATACAGATAGCGGTGTAGAGATTTCCATGTTCATACAGATAGCGGTGTAGATATTTACATGTTCATACAAATGGCGATATAGATATTTCCATGTTCGTACAGATGGCGGTGTAGATATTTCCATGTTCATAGAGATGGCGGTGTAGATATTTCCATGTTTATGCAGATAGCGGTATAGTTATTTCCATGTTTATACAGATGGTGGTGTAGATATTTCCATGTTTATAGAGATGGCGGTCTAGATATTTCCATGTTTACAGAGATAGTGGTGTAGTTATTTCCAAGTTTATAGAGACAGCGTTGTAGTTATTTCCATGTTTATACAGATAGCGGTATAGATATTTCCATGTTTATACAGATGGTGGTGTGGATATTTCCATGTATATAGAGATGGCGGTCTAGATATTTCCATGTTTACAGAGATAGTGGTGTAGTTATTTCCAAGTTTATAGAGACAGCGTTGTAGATATTTCCATGTTTATACAGATAGCAGTGAAGATATTTCCATGTTTATACAGATAGCGGTGTAGACATTTCCATGTTTATGCAGATAGCAGTGAAGATATTTCCATGTTTATAGAGATAGTGGTGTAGATAATTTCAATTTTATACAAAGTGCAGTGTAGATATTTCCAAGTTCATACAGATAGTGTAGGTATTTCCAGGTTCATACAAATGGCGGTGTAGATATTTACATGTTCATACAAATGGCGGTATAGTTATTTCCATGTTCGTACAGATGGCGGTGTGGATATTTCCATGTTCATACCAATAGCGGTGTAGATATTTCCATGTTCATACAGATAGCGGTGTAGATATTTCCATGTTCATACAGAAGGCGGTGTAGATATTTACATGTTCATACAGATGGCGGTGTAGATATTTCCATGTTCGTACGGATGGCAGTGTAGATATTTCCATGTTCATACAGGTGGCGGTGTAGATATTTCCATGTTTATACAGATAGCAGTGTAGTTATTTCCATGTTTATAGAGAGAGCTGTGTAGATATTTCCATTGATATACAGATAGCTGTGTAGATATTTGCATGTTCATACAGACATCGGTGTAGATATTTCCATGTTCGTACAGGTAGCGATGTAGATATTTCCATGTTCATACAGATAACGGTGTAGATATTTCCGTGTTCATACAGATAGCGGTGTAGATATTTCCATGTTCATACAGTTAGCGGTGTAGATATTTCCATGTTCATACAGATGGCGGTGTAGATATTTCCATGTTCATACAGATGGCGGTGTAGATATTTCCATGTTCATAGAGATGGCTGAGTAGATATTTCCATGTTTATGCAGATAGCGGTATGGTTATTTCCATGTTTATACAGATGGTGGTGTAGATATTTCCATGTTTATAGAGATGGCGATCTAGATATTTCCATGTTTACAGAGATAGTGGTGTAGTTATTTCCAAGTTTATAGAGACAGCGTTGTAGATATTTCCATGTTTATACAGATAGCGGTGAAGATATTTCCATGTTTACACAGATAGCGGTGTAGATATTTCCATGTTCATACAGGTGGCGGTGTAGATATTTCCATGTTTATACAGATAGCAGTGTAGTTATTACCATGTTTATAGAGATAGCACTGTAGATATTTCCATTGATATACAGATAGCTGTGTAGATATTTGCGTGTTCATAGAGATAGCGGTGTAGATATTTTCATGTTCATACAGATAGCGGTGTAGATATTTCCATTTTCATACTGTTAGCGGTGTAGATATTTCCATGTTCATACAGATAGCGGTGTAGATATTTCCATGTTCATACAGTTAGCGGTATAGATATTTCCATGTTCATACAGATGGCGGAGTGGATATTTACATGTTCATACAGATGGCGGTGTAGATATTTCCATGTTCATACAGATAGCGGTGTAGATATTTCCATGTTCATACAGTTAGCGGTGTAGATATTTCCATGTTCATACAGATGGCGGTGTAGACATTTCCATGTTCATACAGATCGCGGTGCAGGTATTTCCATGTTCATACAGATAGCGGTGTAGATATTTCCATGTTCATACAGATAGTGGTGTAGATAATTCCATGTTCATACAGTTAGCTGAGTAGATATTTCCATGTTCATACAGATGGCGGTGTAGATATTTACATGTTCATACAGATGGCGGTGTAGATATTTCCATGTTCATACATTTAGCGGTGTAGATATTTCCATGTTCATACAGATGGCGGTGAAGATATTTCCATGTTCATACAGATGGCGGTGTAGATATTTCCATGTTTGTACGGATGGCTGTGTAGATATTTCCATGTTCATACAGGTGGCGGTGTAGTTATTTCCATGTTTATACAGATAGCAGTGTAGTTATTTCCATGTTAATAGAGATAGCTGTGTGGATATTTCCATTGATATACATATAGCTGTGTAGATATTTGCATGTTCATACAGATAGCGGTGTAGATATTTCCATGTTCGTACAGATAGCGGTGTAGATATTTCCATGTTCATACAGATAGCGGTGTAGATATTTCCATGTTCATACAGATAACGGTGTAGATATTTCCATGTTCATACAAACAGCGGTGTAGATATTTCCATGTTTATACAGATGGTGGTGTAGATATTTCCATGTATATAGAGATGGCGTTCTAGATATTTCCATGTTTACAGAGATAGTGGTGTAGTTATTTCCAAGTTTATAGAGACAGCGTTGTAGATATTTCCATGTTTATACAGATAGCAGTGAAGATATTTCCATGTTTATACAGATAGCGGTGTAGATATTTCCATGTTTATACAGATAGCAGTGAAGATATTTCCATGTTTATAGAGATAGTGGTGTAGATAATTTCAATTTTATACAGAGAGCAGTGTAGATATTTCCAAGTTCATACAGATAGCGGTGTAGATATTTCCACGTTTATAGAGATGGTGGTGTAGATATTTCCATGTTCATACAGACGACGGTGTAGATATTTCCATGTTTATAGGGATGGCGGTGTAGATATTTTCATGTTTACACAGATGGCGGTGTAGATATTTCCATGCTCATACAGATGGCGGTGTAGATATTTACATGTTCATACAGATGGCGGTGTAGATATTTCCATGTTCATACAGATAGCGGTGTAGATATTTCCATGTTCATACAGATAGCGGTGCAGATAATTCCATGTTCATACAGTTAGCTCTGTAGATATTTCCATGTTCATACAGATGGCGGTGTAGGTATTTGTATGTTCATACAGATGGCGGTGTAGATATTTCCATGTTCATACAGATAGCGGTGTAGATTTTTCCATGTTCATACAGATAGCGGTGTAGATATATCCATGTTTATATAGATAGTGGTGTAGATAATTTCAATTTTATACAAAGTGCAGTGTAGATATTTCCAAGTTCATACAGATAGTGGTGTAGATATTTCCAGGTTCATACAAATGGCGGTGTAGATATTTACATGTTCATACAAATGGCGGTATAGTTATTTCCATGTTCGTACAGATGTCGGTGTGGATATTTCCATGTTCATACCAATAGCGGTGTAGTTATTTCCATGTTCATACAGTTAGCGGTGTAGATATTTCCATGTTCATACAGAAGGCGGTGTAGATATTTACATGTTCATACAGATGGCGGTGTAGATATTTCCATGTTCGTACGGATGGCAGTGTAGATATTTCCATGTTCATACAGGTGGCGGTGTAGATATTTCCATGTTCATACAGATAGCGGTGTAGGTATTTCCATGTTCATACAGATAGCGGTGTAGATAATTCCATGTTCATACAGTTAGCTGTGTAGATATTTCCATGTTCATACAGATGGCGGTGTAGATATTTACATGTTCATACAGATGGCGGTGTAGATATTTCCATGTTCATACAGATAGCGGTGTAGATATTTCCATGTTCATACAGATAGCGGTGTATATATTTCCATGTTCATACAGATAACGGTGTAGATATTTCCATGTTCGTACAGATAGCGGTGAAGATATTTCCATGTTTATACAGATAGCGGCGTAGATATATCCATGTTTATACAGATAGCAGTGTAGATATTTCCATGTTTATAGAGATAGTGGTGTAGATAATTTCAATTTTATACAGAGAGCAGTGTAGATATTTCCAAGTTCATACAGATAGTGGTGTCGATATTTCCAGGTTCATACAAATGGCGGTGTAGATATTTCCATGTTCTTCCAGATAGCGGTTTAGTTATTTCCATGTTCATTCAGATAGCGGTGTAGATATTTCCATGTTCATACAGATGGCGGTGTAGATATTTACATGTTCACACAGATGGCGGTGTAGATATTTCCATGTTCGTACAGATAGCGGTGTAGTTATTTCCATGTTCATACAGATAGCGGTGTAGATATTTCCATGTTCACAGATAGCGGTGTAGATATTTCCATGTTCATACACTTAGCGGTGTAGATATTTCCATGTTCATACAGATGGCGGTGTAGATATTTACATGTTCATACAGATGGCGGTGTAGTTATTTCCATGTTCATACAGATAGCGGTGTAGAGATTTCCATGTTCATACAGATAGCGGTGAAGATATTTCCATGTTCATACAGATGGCGGTGTAGATATTTACATGTTCATACAGATGGCGGTGTAGATATTTCCATGTTCATACATTTAGCGGTGTAGATATTTCCATGTTCATACAGATGGCGGTGAAGATATTTCCATGTTCATACAGATGGCGGTGTAGATATTTCCATGTTCGTACGGATGGCAGTGTAGATATTTCCATGTTCATACAGGTGGCGGTGTAGATATTTCCATGTTCATACAGATAGCGGTGTAGGTATTTCCATGTTCATACAGATAGCGGTGTAGATAATTCCATGTTCATACAGTTAGCTGTGTAGATATTTCCATGTTCATACAGATGGCGGTGTAGATATTTACATGTTCATACAGATGGCGGTGTAGATATTTCCATGTTCATACAGATAGCAGTGTAGATATTTCCATGTTCATACAGATAGCGGTGTATATATTTCCATGTTCATACAGATAGCGGTGTAGATATTTCCATGTTCGTACAGATAGCGGTGAAGATATTTCCATGTTTATACAGATAGCGGCGTAGATATATCCATGTTTATACAGATAGCAGTGTAGATATTTCCATGTTTATAGAGATAGTGGTGTAGATAATTTCAATTTTATACAGAGAGCAGTGTAGATATTTCCAAGTTCATACAGATAGTGGTGTCGATATTTCCAGGTTCATACAAATGGCGGTGTAGATATTTCCATGTTCTTCCAGATAGCGGTTTAGTTATTTCCATGTTCATTCAGATAGCGGTGTAGATATTTCCATTTTCATACAGATGGCGGTGTAGATATTTACATGTTCACACAGATGGCGGTGTAGATATTTCCATGTTCGTACAGATAGCGGTGTAGTTATTTCCATGTTCATACAGATAGCGGTGTAGATATTTCCATGTTCACAGATAGCGGTGTAGATATTTCCATGTTCATACACTTAGCGGTGTAGATATTTCCATGTTCATACAGATGGCGGTGTAGATATTTACATGTTCATACAGATGGCGGTGTAGTTATTTCCATGTTCATACAGATAGCGGTGTAGAGATTTCCATGTTCATACAGATAGCGGTGTAGATATTTCCATGTTGATACAGATAGCGGTGTAGATATTTCCATGTTCATACCAATAGCGTTGTATACATTTCCATGTTCATACAGTTAGCGGTGTAGATATTTCCATGTTCATACAGATAGCGGTGTCGATATTTCCATGTTCATACAGATAGCGGTGTACATATTTCCATGTTCATACAGATAGCGGTGTAGATATTTCCATGTTCATACAGATAGCGGTGTAGATAATTCCATGTTCATACAGTTAGCGGTGTAGATATTTCCATGTTCATACAGATGGCGGTGTAGATATTTCCATGTTCATACAGATCGCGGTGCAGGTATTTCCATGTTCATACAGATAGCGGTGTAGATATTTCCATGTTCATACAGATAGTGGTGTAGATAATTCCATGTTCATACAGTTAGCTGAGTAGATATTTCCATGTTCATACAGATGGCGGTGTAGATATTTACATGTTCATACAGATGGCGGTGTAGATATTTCCATGTTCATATATTTAGCGGTGTAGATATTTCCATGTGCATACAGATGGCGGTGAAGATATTTCCATGTTCATACAGATGGCGGTGTAGATATTTCCATGTTTGTACGGATGGCTGTGTAGATATTTCCATGTTCATACAGGTGGCGGTGTAGTTATTTCCATGTTTATACAGATAGCAGTGTAGTTATTTCCATGTTAATAGAGATAGCTGTGTGGATATTTCCATTGATATACATATAGCTGTGTAGATATTTGCATGTTCATACAGATAGCGGTGTAGATATTTCCATGTTCGTACAGATAGCGGTGTAGATATTTCCATGTTCATACAGATAGCGGTGTAGATATTTCCATGTTCATACAGATAACGGTGTAGATATTTCCATGTTCATACAAACAGCGGTGTAGATATTTCCATATTTATACAGATGGTGGTGTAGATATTTCCATGTATATAGAGATGGCGTTCTAGATATTTCCATGTTTACAGAGATAGTGGTGTAGTTATTTCCAAGTTTATAGAGACAGCGTTGTAGATATTTCCATGTTTATACAGATAGCAGTGAAGATATTTCCATGTTTATACAGATAGCGGTGTAGATATTTCCATGTTTATACAGATAGCAGTGAAGATATTTCCATGTTTATAGAGATAGTGGTGTAGATAATTTCAATTTTATACAGAGAGCAGTGTAGATATTTCCAAGTTCATACAGATAGCGGTGTAGATATTTCCACGTTTATAGAGATGGTGGTGTAGATATTTCCATGTTCATACAGACGACGGTGTAGATATTTCCATGTTTATAGGGATGGCGGTGTAGATATTTTCATGTTTACACAGTTGGCGGTGTAGATATTTCCATGTTCATACAGATGGCGGTATAGATGTTTCCATGTTCATACAAATGGCGGTGAAGATATTTCCATGTTCATACAGATGGCGGTGTAGGTATTTCCATGTTTGTACGGATGGCTGTGTAGATATTTCCATGTTCATACAGGTGGCGGTGTAGTTATTTCCATGTTTATACAGATAGCAGTGTAGTTATTTCCATGTTAATAGAGATACCTGTGTGGATATTTCCATTGATATACATATAGCTGTGTAGATATTTGCATGTTCATACAGATAGCGGTGTAGATATTTCCATGTTCGTACAGATAGCGGTGTAGATATTTCCATGTTCATACAGATAGCGGTGTAGATATTTCCATGTTCATACAGATAACGGTGTAGATATTTCCATGTTCATACAAACAGCGGTGTAGATATTTCCATGTTTATACAGATGGTGGTGTAGATATTTCCATGTATATAGAGATGGCGTTCTAGATATTTCCATGTTTACAGAGATAGTGGTGTAGTTATTTCCAAGTTTATAGAGACAGCGTTGTAGATATTTCCATGTTTATACAGATAGCAGTGAAGATATTTCCATGTTTATACAGATAGCGGTGTAGATATTTCCATGTTTATACAGATAGCAGTGAAGATATTTCCATGTTTATAGAGATAGTGGTGTAGATAATTTCAATTTTATACAGAGAGCAGTGTAGATATTTCCAAGTTCATACAGATAGCGGTGTAGATATTTCCACGTTTATAGAGATGGTGGTGTAGATATTTCCATGTTCATACAGACGACGGTGTAGATATTTCCATGTTTATAGGGATGGCGGTGTAGATATTTTCATGTTTACACAGATGGCGGTGTAGATATTTCCATGCTCATACAGATGGCGGTGTAGATATTTACATGTTCATACAGATGGCGGTGTAGATATTTCCATGTTCATACAGATAGCGGTGTAGATATTTCCATGTTCATACAGATAGCGGTGCAGATAATTCCATGTTCATACAGTTAGCTCTGTAGATATTTCCATGTTCATACAGATGGCGGTGTAGGTATTTGTATGTTCATACAGATGGCGGTGTAGATATTTCCATGTTCATACAGATAGCGGTGTAGATTTTTCCATGTTCATACAGATAGCGGTGTAGATATATCCATGTTTATATAGATAGTGGTGTAGATAATTTCAATTTTATACAAAGTGCAGTGTAGATATTTCCAAGTTCATACAGATAGTGGTGTAGATATTTCCAGGTTCATACAAATGGCGGTGTAGATATTTACATGTTCATACAAATGGCGGTATAGTTATTTCCATGTTCGTACAGATGTCGGTGTGGATATTTCCATGTTCATACCAATAGCGGTGTAGTTATTTCCATGTTCATACAGTTAGCGGTGTAGATATTTCCATGTTCATACAGAAGGCGGTGTAGATATTTACATGTTCATACAGATGGCGGTGTAGATATTTCCATGTTCGTACGGATGGCAGTGTAGATATTTCCATGTTCATACAGGTGGCGGTGTAGATATTTCCATGTTCATACAGATAGCGGTGTAGGTATTTCCATGTTCATACAGATAGCGGTGTAGATAATTCCATGTTCATACAGTTAGCTGTGTAGATATTTCCATGTTCATACAGATGGCGGTGTAGATATTTACATGTTCATACAGATGGCGGTGTAGATATTTCCATGTTCATACAGATAGCGGTGTAGATATTTCCATGTTCATACAGATAGCGGTGTATATATTTCCATGTTCATACAGATAACGGTGTAGATATTTCCATGTTCGTACAGATAGCGGTGAAGATATTTCCATGTTTATACAGATAGCGGCGTAGATATATCCATGTTTATACAGATAGCAGTGTAGATATTTCCATGTTTATAGAGATAGTGGTGTAGATAATTTCAATTTTATACAGAGAGCAGTGTAGATATTTCCAAGTTCATACAGATAGTGGTGTCGATATTTCCAGGTTCATACAAATGGCGGTGTAGATATTTCCATGTTCTTCCAGATAGCGGTTTAGTTATTTCCATGTTCATTCAGATAGCGGTGTAGATATTTCCATGTTCATACAGATGGCGGTGTAGATATTTACATGTTCACACAGATGGCGGTGTAGATATTTCCATGTTCGTACAGATAGCGGTGTAGTTATTTCCATGTTCATACAGATAGCGGTGTAGATATTTCCATGTTCACAGATAGCGGTGTAGATATTTCCATGTTCATACACTTAGCGGTGTAGATATTTCCATGTTCATACAGATGGCGGTGTAGATATTTACATGTTCATACAGATGGCGGTGTAGTTATTTCCATGTTCATACAGATAGCGGTGTAGAGATTTCCATGTTCATACAGATAGCGGTGTAGATATTTCCATGTTGATACAGATAGCGGTGTAGATATTTCCATGTTCATACCAATAGCGTTGTATACATTTCCATGTTCATACAGTTAGCGGTGTAGATATTTCCATGTTCATACAGATAGCGGTGTCGATATTTCCATGTTCATACAGATAGCGGTGTACATATTTCCATGTTCATACAGATAGCGGTGTAGATATTTCCATGTTCATACAGATAGCGGTATAGATAATTCCATGTTCATACAGTTAGCGGTGTAGATATTTCCATGTTCATACAGATGGCGGTGTAGATATTTCCATGTTCATACAGATCGCGGTGCAGGTATTTCCATGTTCATACAGATAGCGGTGTAGATATTTCCATGTTCATACAGATAGTGGTGTAGATAATTCCATGTTCATACAGTTAGCTGAGTAGATATTTCCATGTTCATACAGATGGCGGTGTAGATATTTACATGTTCATACAGATGGCGGTGTAGATATTTCCATGTTCATACATTTAGCGGTGTAGATATTTCCATGTTCATACAGATGGCGGTGAAGATATTTCCATGTTCATACAGATGGCGGTGTAGATATTTCCATGTTTGTATGGATGGCTGTGTAGATATTTCCATGTTCATACAGGTGGCGGTGTAGTTATTTCCATGTTTATACAGATAGCAGTGTAGTTATTTCCATGTTAATAGAGATAGCTGTGTGGATATTTCCATTGATATACATATAGCTGTGTAGATATTTGCATGTTCATACAGATAGCGGTGTAGATATTTAAATGTTCGTACAGATAGCGGTGTAGATATTTCCATGTTCATACAGATAGCGGTGTAGATATTTCCATGTTCATACAGATAATGGTGTAGATATTTCCATGTTCATACAAACAGCGGTGTAGATATTTCCATGTTCATACAGATGGTGGTGTAGATATTTCCATGTATATAGAGATGGCGTTCTAGATATTTCCATGTTTACAGAGATAGTGGTGTAGTTATTTCCAAGTTTATAGAGACAGCGTTGTAGATATTTCCATGTTTATACAGATAGCAGTGAAGATATTTCCATGTTTATACAGATAGCGGTGTAGATATTTCCATGTTTATACAGATAGCAGTGAAGATATTTCCATGTTTATAGAGATAGTGGTGTAGATAATTTCAATTTTATACAGAGAGCAGTGTAGATATTTCCAAGTTCATACAGATAGCGGTGTAGATATTTCCACGTTTATAGAGATGGTGGTGTAGATATTTCCATGTTCATACAGACGACGGTGTAGATATTTCCATGTTTATAGGGATGGCGGTGTAGATATTTTCATGTTTACACAGATGGCGGTGTAGATATTTCCATGTTCATACAGATGGCGGTGTAGATATTTACATGTTCATACAGATGGCGGTGTAGATATTTCCATGTTCATACAGATAGCGGTGTAGATATTTCCATGTTCATACAGATAGCGGTGCAGATAATTCCATGTTCATACAGTTAGCTCTGTAGATATTTCCATGTTCATACAGATGGCGGTGTAGGTATTTGTATGTTCATACAGATGGCGGTGTAGATATTTCCATGTTCATACAGATAGCGGTGTAGATTTTTCCATGTTCATACAGATAGCGGTGTAGATATATCCATGTTTATATAGATAGTGGTGTAGATAATTTCAATTTTATACAAAGTGCAGTGTAGATATTTCCAAGTTCATACAGATAGTGGTGTAGATATTTCCAGGTTCATACAAATGGCGGTGTAGATATTTACATGTTCATACAAATGGCGGTATAGTTATTTCCATGTTCGTACAGATGTCGGTGTGGATATTTCCATGTTCATACCAATAGCGGTGTAGTTATTTCCATGTTCATACAGTTAGCGGTGTAGATATTTCCATGTTCATACAGAAGGCGGTGTAGATATTTACATGTTCATACAGATGGCGGTGTAGATATTTCCATGTTCGTACGGATGGCAGTGTAGATATTTCCATGTTCATACAGGTGGCGGTGTAGATATTTCCATGTTCATACAGATAGCGGTGTAGGTATTTCCATGTTCATACAGATAGCGGTGTAGATAATTCCATGTTCATACAGTTAGCTGTGTAGATATTTCCATGTTCATACAGATGGCGGTGTAGATATTTACATGTTCATACAGATGGCGGTGTAGATATTTCCATGTTCATACAGATAGCAGTGTAGATATTTCCATGTTCATACAGATAGCGGTGTATATATTTCCATGTTCATACAGATAGCGGTGTAGATATTTCCATGTTCGTACAGATAGCGGTGAAGATATTTCCATGTTTATACAGATAGCGGCGTAGATATATCCATGTTTATACAGATAGCAGTGTAGATATTTCCATGTTTATAGAGATAGTGGTGTAGATAATTTCAATTTTATACAGAGAGCAGTGTAGATATTTCCAAGTTCATACAGATAGTGGTGTCGATATTTCCAGGTTCATACAAATGGCGGTGTAGATATTTCCATGTTCTTCCAGATAGCGGTTTAGTTATTTCCATGTTCATTCAGATAGCGGTGTAGATATTTCCATTTTCATACAGATGGCGGTGTAGATATTTACATGTTCACACAGATGGCGGTGTAGATATTTCCATGTTCGTACAGATAGCGGTGTAGTTATTTCCATGTTCATACAGATAGCGGTGTAGATATTTCCATGTTCACAGATAGCGGTGTAGATATTTCCATGTTCATACACTTAGCGGTGTAGATATTTCCATGTTCATACAGATGGCGGTGTAGATATTTACATGTTCATACAGATGGCGGTGTAGTTATTTCCATGTTCATACAGATAGCGGTGTAGAGATTTCCATGTTCATACAGATAGCGGTGTAGATATTTCCATGTTGATACAGATAGCGGTGTAGATATTTCCATGTTCATACCAATAGCGTTGTATACATTTCCATGTTCATACAGTTAGCGGTGTAGATATTTCCATGTTCATACAGATAGCGGTGTCGATATTTCCATGTTCATACAGATAGCGGTGTACATATTTCCATGTTCATACAGATAGCGGTGTAGATATTTCCATGTTCATACAGATAGCGGTGTAGATAATTCCATGTTCATACAGTTAGCGGTGTAGATATTTCCATGTTCATACAGATGGCGGTGTAGATATTTCCATGTTCATACAGATCGCGGTGCAGGTATTTCCATGTTCATACAGATAGCGGTGTAGATATTTCCATGTTCATACAGATAGTGGTGTAGATAATTCCATGTTCATACAGTTAGCTGAGTAGATATTTCCATGTTCATACAGATGGCGGTGTAGATATTTACATGTTCATACAGATGGCGGTGTAGATATTTCCATGTTCATATATTTAGCGGTGTAGATATTTCCAAGTGCATACAGATGGCGGTGAAGATATTTCCATGTTCATACAGATGGCGGTGTAGATATTTCCATGTTTGTACGGATGGCTGTGTAGATATTTCCATGTTCATACAGGTGGCGGTGTAGTTATTTCCATGTTTATACAGATAGCAGTGTAGTTATTTCCATGTTAATAGAGATAGCTGTGTGGATATTTCCATTGATATACATATAGCTGTGTAGATATTTGCATGTTCATACAGATAGCGGTGTAGATATTTCCATGTTCGTACAGATAGCGGTGTAGATATTTCCATGTTCATACAGATAGCGGTGTAGATATTTCCATGTTCATACAGATAACGGTGTAGATATTTCCATGTTCATACAAACAGCGGTGTAGATATTTCCATATTTATACAGATGGTGGTGTAGATATTTCCATGTATATAGAGATGGCGTTCTAGATATTTCCATGTTTACAGAGATAGTGGTGTAGTTATTTCCAAGTTTATAGAGACAGCGTTGTAGATATTTCCATGTTTATACAGATAGCAGTGAAGATATTTCCATGTTTATACAGATAGCGGTGTAGATATTTCCATGTTTATACAGATAGCAGTGAAGATATTTCCATGTTTATAGAGATAGTGGTGTAGATAATTTCAATTTTATACAGAGAGCAGTGTAGATATTTCCAAGTTCATACAGATAGCGGTGTAGATATTTCCACGTTTATAGAGATGGTGGTGTAGATATTTCCATGTTCATACAGACGACGGTGTAGATATTTCCATGTTTATAGGGATGGCGGTGTAGATATTTTCATGTTTACACAGATGGCGGTGTAGATATTTCCATGTTCATACAGATGGCGGTATAGATGTTTCCATGTTCATACAAATGGCGGTGAAGATATTTCCATGTTCATACAGATGGCGGTGTAGGTATTTCCATGTTTGTACGGATGGCTGTGTAGATATTTCCATGTTCATACAGGTGGCGGTGTAGTTATTTCCATGTTTATACAGATAGCAGTGTAGTTATTTCCATGTTAATAGAGATACCTGTGTGGATATTTCCATTGATATACATATAGCTGTGTAGATATTTGCATGTTCATACAGATAGCGGTGTAGATATTTCCATGTTCGTACAGATAGCGGTGTAGATATTTCCATGTTCATACAGATAGCGGTGTAGATATTTCCATGTTCATACAGATAACGGTGTAGATATTTCCATGTTCATACAAACAGCGGTGTAGATATTTCCATGTTTATACAGATGGTGGTGTAGATATTTCCATGTATATAGAGATGGCGTTCTAGATATTTCCATGTTTACAGAGATAGTGGTGTAGTTATTTCCAAGTTTATAGAGACAGTGTTGTAGATATTTCCATGTTTATACAGATAGCAGTGAAGATATTTCCATGTTTATACAGATAGCGGTGTAGATATTTCCATGTTTATACAGATAGCAGTGAAGATATTTCCATGTTTATAGAGATAGTGGTCTAGATAATTTCAATTTTATACAGAGAGCAGTGTAGATATTTCCAAGTTCATACAGATAGCGGTGTAGATATTTCCACGTTTATAGAGATGGTGGTGTAGATATTTCCATGTTCATACAGACGACGGTGTAGATATTTCCATGTTTATAGGGATGGCGGTGTAGATATTTTCATGTTTACACAGATGGCGGTGTAGATATTTCCATGTTCATACAGATGGCGGTGTAGATATTTACATGTTCATACAGATGGCGGTGTAGATATTTCCATGTTCATACAGATAGCGGTGTAGATATTTCCATGTTCATACAGATAGCGGTGCAGATAATTCCATGTTCATACAGTTAGCTCTGTAGATATTTCCATGTTCATGCAGATGGCGGTGTAGGTATTTGTATGTTCATACAGATGGCGGTGTAGATATTTCCATGTTCATACAGATAGCGGTGTAGATTTTTCCATGTTCATACAGATAGCGGTGTAGATATATCCATGTTTATATAGATAGTGGTGTAGATAATTTCAATTTTATACAAAGTGCAGTGTAGATATTTCCAAGTTCATACAGATAGTGGTGTAGATATTTCCAGGTTCATACAAATGGCGGTGTAGATATTTACATGTTCATACAAATGGCGGTATAGTTATTTCCATGTTCGTACAGATGTCGGTGTGGATATTTCCATGTTCATACCAATAGCGGTGTAGATATTTCCATGTTCATACAGTTAGCGGTGTAGATATTTCCATGTTCATACAGAAGGCGGTGTAGATATTTAAATGTTCATACAGATGGCGGTGTAGATATTTCCATGTTCGTACGGATGGCAGTGTAGATATTTCCATGTTCATACAGGTGGCGGTGTAGATATTTCCATGTTCATACAGATAGCGGTGTAGGTATTTCCATGTTCATACAGATAGCGGTGTAGATAATTCCATGTTCATACAGTTAGCTGTGTAGATATTTCCACGTTTATAGAGATGGTGGTGTAGATATTTACATGTTCATACAGATGGCGGTGTAGATATTTCCATGTTCATACAGATAGCGGTGTATATATTTCCATGTTCATACAGATAGCGGTGTAGATATTTCCATGTTCGTACAGATAGCGGTGAAGATATTTCCATGTTTATACAGATAGCGGCGTAGATATATCCATGTTTATACAGATAGCAGTGTAGATATTTCCATGTTTATAGAGATAGTGGTGTAGATAATTTCAATTTTATACAGAGAGCAGTGTAGATATTTCCAAGTTCATACAGATAGCGGTGTAGATATTTCCACGTTTATAGAGATGGTGGTGTAGATATTTCCATGTTCATACAGACGACGGTGTAGATATTTCCATGTTCATACAGATAGCGGTGTAGATATTTCCACGTTTATAGAGATGTTGGTGTAGATATTTACATGTTCATACAGATGGCGGTGTAGATATTTCCATGTTCATACAGATAGCGGTGTAGATATTTCCATGTTCATACAGATAGCGGTGTAGATATTTCCATGTTCATACAGATGGCGGTGTAGATATTTACATGTTCGTACAGATGGCGGTGTAGATATTTCCATGTTCATACAGATAGCGGTGTAGATATTTCCATGTTCATACAGATAGCGGTGTATATATTTCCATGTTCATACAGATAGCGGTGTAGATATTTCCATGTTCGTACAGATAGCGGTGAAGATATTTCCATGTTTATACAGATAGCGGCGTAGATATATCCATGTTTATACAGATAGCAGTGTAGATATTTCCATGTTTATAGAGATAGTGGTGTAGATAATTTCAATTTTATACAGAGAGCAGTGTAGATATTTCCAAGTTCATACAGATAGTGGTGTCGATATTTCCAGGTTCATACAAATGGCGGTGTAGATATTTCCATGTTCTTCCAGATAGCGGTTTAGTTATTTCCATGTTCATTCAGATAGCGGTGTAGATATTTCCATGTTCATACAGATGGCGGTGTAGATATTTACATGTTCACACAGATGGCGGTGTAGATTTTTCCATGTTCGTACAGATAGCGGTGTAGTTATTTCCATGTTCATACAGATAGCGGTGTAGATATTTCCATGTTCACAGATAGCGGTGTAGATATTTCCATGTTCATACACTTAGTGGTGTAGATATTTCCATGTTCATACAGATGGCGGTGTAGATATTTACATGTTCATACAGATTGCGGTGTAGTTATTTCCATGTTCATACAGATAGCGGTGTAGAGATTTCCATGTTCATACAGATAGCGGTGTAGATATTTCCATGTTGATACAGATAGCGGTGTAGATATTTCCATGTTCATACCAATAGCGTTGTATACATTTCCATGTTCATACAGTTAGCGGTGTAGATATTTCCATGTTCATACAGATAGCGGTGTCGATATTTCCATGTTCATACAGATAGCGGTGTACATATTTCCATGTTCATACAGATAGCGGTGTAGATATTTCCATGTTCATACAGATAGCGGTGTAGATAATTCCATGTTCATACAGTTAGCGGTGTAGATATTTCCATGTTCATACAGATGGCGGTGTAGATATTTCCATGTTCATACAGATCGCGGTGCAGGTATTTCCATGTTCATACAGATAGCGGTGTAGATATTTCCATGTTCATACAGATAGTGGTGTAGATAATTCCATGTTCATACAGTTAGCTGAGTAGATATTTCCATGTTCATACAGATGGCGGTGTAGATATTTACATGTTCATACAGATGGCGGTGTAGATATTTCCATGTTCATACATTTAGCGGTGTAGATATTTCCATGTTCATACAGATGGCGGTGAAGATATTTCCATGTTCATACAGATGGCGGTGTAGATATTTCCATGTTTGTACGGATGGCTGTGTAGATATTTCCATGTTCATACAGGTGGCGGTGTAGTTATTTCCATGTTTATACAGATAGCAGTGTAGTTATTTCCATGTTAATAGAGATAGCTGTGTGGATATTTCCATTGATATACATATAGCTGTGTAGATATTTGCATGTTCATACAGATAGCGGTGTAGATATTTCCATGTTCGTACAGATAGCGGTGTAGATATTTCCATGTTCATACAGATGGCGGTGTAGATATTTCCATGTTCATACAGATGGCGGTGTAGATATTTCCATGTTTATAGGGATGGCGGTGTAGATATTTTCATGTTTATACAGATGGCGGTGTAGATATTTCCATGTTTACACAGATAGCAGTGTAGACATTTCCATGTTTACACAGATAGCGGTGTGGATATTTCCATGTTTATGCAGATAACAGTGTAGATATTTCCATGTTTATACAGATAGCAGTGCAGATATTTCCATGTTTATACAGATAGCGGTGTAGATATTTCCATCTTAATACAGATGGCGGTGTAGATATGTCCATGTTCGTACAGATGGCGGTGTAGAATTTCCATGTTCATACAGATGGCGGTGTAGATATTTCGAAGTTTATAGAGATAGCGCTGTAGTTATTTCCATATTTATAGAGAAATCGGTGTAGATATTTCCATGTATATTCAGATAGCTGTGTAGATATTTCCATGTTCATGCAGATAGCGGTGTAGATATTTCCATGTTTATACAGATAGCAGTGTAGATATTTCCATGTTTATAGAGATAGTGGTGTAGATAATTTCAATTTTATACAGAGAGCAGTGTAGATATTTCCAAGTTCACACAGATAGCGGTGTAGATATTTCCATGTTTATAGGGATGGCCGTGTAGATATTTTCATGTTTACACAGATGGCAGTGTAGATATTTCCATGTTTACACAGATAGCGGTGTGGATATTTCCAAGTTTATGCAGATAGCAGTGTATATATTTCCATGTTTATACAGATAGCGGTGCGGATATTTCCATGTTTATACAGATAGTTGAACAGATATTTCCATGTTTATACAGATAGCGGTGTAGATATTTCCATCTTAATACAGATGGGGGTGTAGATATGTCCATGTTTGTACAGATGGCGGTGTAGATATTTCCCTGTTCATACAGATGGCGGTGTAGATATTTCGAAGTTTATAGAGATAGCGCTGTAGTTATTTCCATATTTATAGAGAAATCTCTGTAGATATTTCCAAGTATATTCAGATAGCTGTGTAGATATTTCCATGTTCATGCAGATAACGGTGTAGATATTTCCATGTTCATCCAGATGCCGGTGTACATATATCCATGTTCATACAGATGGCGGTGAAGATATTTCCATGTTAATACAGATGGTGGTGTAGATATTTCCATGTTCATACAAATGGCGGTGTAGATATTTCCATATTCATAGAGATGGCAGTGTAGATATTTCCATATTTATACAGATAGCAGTGTAGTTATTTCCATGTTTATAGAGATAGCAGTGTAGATATTTCCATTGATATACAGATAGCTGTGTAGATATTTGCATGTTCATACAGATAGCGGTGTAGATATTTCCATGTTCATACAGATAGCGGTGTAGATATTTCCATGTTCATACTGATAGCGGTGTAGATATTTCCATGTTCATACAGATAGCGGTGTAGATATTTCCATGTTCAAGCAGATAGCGGTGTAGATATTTCCATGTTCATACATTTAGCGGTGTAGATATTTCCATGTTCATACAGATGGCGGTGTAGATATTTACATGTTCATACAGATGGCGGTGTAGATATATCCATGTTCATACAGATAGCGGTGTAGCTATTTCCATGTTCATACAGATAGCGGTGTAGATATTTCCATCTTCATACAGATAGCGGTGTAGATATTTGAATGTTCTTACCGAGAGTTGTGTAGATATTTCCATGTTCATACAGTTAGCGGTGTAGATATTTCCATGTTCATACAGATGGCGGTGTAGATATTTACATGTTCATAGAGATGGCGGTGTAGATATTTCCATGTTCGTACGGATGGCAGTGTAGATATTTCCAAGTTCATACAGGTTGCGGTGTAGATATTTCCATGTTTATACAGATAGCAGAGTAGTTATTTCCATGTTTATAGAGATAGCTGTGTAGATATTCGCATTGATATACAGATAGCTGTGTATATATTTGCATGTTCATACAGAAAGCGGGGTAGATGTTTCCATGTTCGTACAGATAGCCGTGTAGATATTTCCATGTTCATACAGATAGCGGTGTAGATATTTCCACGTTTATAGAGATGGCGGTGTAGATATTTCCATGTTCAAACAGATGGCGGTGTAGATATTGCCATGTTTATAGGGATGGCGGTGTAGATATTTTCATGTTTACACAGAAGGCGGTGTAGATATTTCCATGTTTACACAGATAGCTTTGTACACATTTCCATGTTTACACAGATGGCGGTGTGGATATTTCCATGTTTATGCAAATAGCAGTGTAGATATTTCCATGTTTACACAGATAGCGGTGCGGATATTTCCATGTTTATACAGATAGTTGGGCAGATATTTCCATGTTTATACAGATAGCGGTGTAGATATTTCCATCTTAATACAGATGTCGGTGTAGATATGTCCATGTTCAGATGGCGGTGTAGATATTTCCATGTACATAAAGATGGCGGTGTATATGTTTCGATGTTTATAGAGGTAGCGCTGTACTTATTTCCATGTTTATAGAGATAGCGGTGTAGATATTTCCATGTTCATACAGGTAGCGGTGTAGATATTTCCATGTTCATTCAGATGGCGGTGTAGATATTTACATGTTCATACAGATGGCGGAGTAGATATTTCCATGTTCATACAGATAGCGGTGTAGATATTTCCATGTTCATACAGAGAGCGGTGTAGATAATTTCATGTTCATACAGTTAGCTGTGTAGATATTTCCATGTTCATACAGATGGCGGTGTAGATATTTACATGTTCATACAGATGGCGGTGTAGATATTTCCATGTTCATACAGATAGCGGTGTAGATATTTCCATGTTCATACAGATAGCGGTGTAGGTATTTCCATGTTCATACAGATAGCGGTGCAGATATTTCCATGTTCATAGCAATAGCGGTGTAGACATTTCCATGTTCATACATTTAGCGGTGTAGATATTTCCATGTTCATACAGATGGCGGTGAAGATATTTCCATGTTCATACAGATGGCGGTGTAGATATTTCCATGTTCATACAGATGGCGGTGTAGATATTTCCATGTTTATAGGGATGGCGGTGTAGATATTTTCATGTTTATACAGATGGCGGTGTAGATATTTCCATGTTTACACAGATAGCAGTGTAGACATTTCCATGTTTACACATATAGCGGTGTGGATATTTCCATGTTTATGCAGATAACAGTGTAGATATTTCCATGTTTATACAGATAGCAGTGCGGATATTTCCATGTTTATACAGATAGCGGTGTAGATATTTCCATCTTAATACAGATGGCGGTGTAGATATGTCCATGTTCGTACAGATGGCGGTGTAGAATTTCCATGTTCATACAGATGGCGGTGTAGATATTTCGAAGTTTATAGAGATAGCGCTGTAGTTATTTCCATATTTATAGAGAAATCGGTGTAGATATTTCCATGTATATTCAGATAGCTGTGTAGATATTTCCATGTTCATGCAGATAGCGGTGTAGATATTTCCATGTTTATACAGATAGCAGTGTAGATATTTCCATGTTTATAGAGATAGTGGTGTAGATAATTTCAATTTTATACAGAGAGCAGTGTAGATATTTCCAAGTTCACACAGATAGCGGTGTAGATATTTCCATGTTTATAGGGATGGCCGTGTAGATATTTTCATGTTTACACGGATGGCAGTGTAGATATTTCCATGTTTACACAGATAGCGGTGTGGATATTTCCAAGTTTATGCAGATAGCAGTGTATATATTTCCATGTTTATACAGATAGCGGTGCGGATATTTCCATGTTTATACAGATAGTTGAACAGATATTTCCATGTTCATACAGATAGTGGTGTAGATATTTCCATGTTGATACAGATGGCGGTCTAGATATTTCCATGTTCATACCAATAGCGTGGTAGACATTTCCATGTTCATACAGATAGCGGTGTAGATATTTCCATGTTCATACAGATAGCGGTGTAGATATTTCCATGTTCATACAGATAGCGGTGTCGATATTTCCATGTTCATACAGATAGCAGTGTAGATATTTCCATGTTCATGCAGATAGAGGTGTAGATATTTCCATGTTCATCCAGATGCCGGTGTACATATATCCATGTTCATACCGATGGCAGTGAAGATATTTCCATGTTCATACAGATGGCGGTTTAGGTATTTCCATGTTCATACAAATGGCGGTGTAGATATTTCCATGTTCATAGAGATAGCTGTGTAGATATTTCCAGGTTCATACAAATGGCGGTGTAGATATTTCCATGTTCATAGAGATGGCGGTGTAGATATTTCCAAGTTTATACAGATAGCAGTGTAGTTATTTCCATGTTTATAGAGATAGCAGTGTAGATATTTCCATTGATATAAAGATAGCTGTGTAGATATTTGCATGTTCATACAGATAGCGGTGTAGATATTTCCATGTTTATACAGATAGCGGTGTAGATATTTCCATATTCATACAGATAGCGGTGTAGATATTTCCATGTTCATACAGATAGCGGTGTAGATATTTCCATGTTCACAGATAGCGGTGTAGATATTTCCATGTTCATACACTTAGCGGTGTAGATATTTCCATGTTCATACAGATGGCGGTGTAGATATTTACATGTTCATACAGATGGCGGTGTAGTTATTTCCATGTTCATACAGATAGCGGTGTAGAGATTTCCATGTTCATACAGATAGCGGTGTAGATATTTCCATGTTGATACAGATAGCGGTGTAGATATTTCCATGTTCATACCAATAGCGTTGTATACATTTCCATGTTCATACAGTTAGCGGTGTAGATATTTCCATGTTCATACAGATAGCGGTGTCGATATTTCCATGTTCATACAGATAGCGGTGTACATATTTCCATGTTCATACAGATAGCGGTGTAGATATTTCCATGTTCATACAGATAGCGGTGTAGATAATTCCATGTTCATACAGTTAGCGGTGTAGATATTTCCATGTTCATACAGATGGCGGTGTAGATATTTCCATGTTCATACAGATCGCGGTGCAGGTATTTCCATGTTCATACAGATAGCGGTGTAGATATTTCCATGTTCATACAGATAGTGGTGTAGATAATTCCATGTTCATACAGTTAGCTGAGTAGATATTTCCATGTTCATACAGATGGCGGTGTAGATATTTACATGTTCATACAGATGGCGGTGTAGATATTTCCATGTTCATACATTTAGCGGTGTTGATATTTCCATGTTCATACAGATGGCGTTGAAGATATTTCCATGTTCATACAGATGGCGGTGTAGATATTTCCATGTTTGTACGGATGGCTGTGTAGATATTTCCATGTTCATACAGGTGGTGGTGTAGTTATTTCCATGTTTATACAGATAGCAGTGTAGTTATTTCCATGTTAATAGAGATAGCTGTGTGGATATTTCCATTGATATACATATAGCTGTGTAGATATTTGCATGTTCATACCGATAGCGGTGTAGATATTTCCATGTTCGTACAGATAGCGGTGTAGATATTTCCATGTTCATACAGATAGCGGTGTAGATATTTCCATGTTCATACAGATAACGGTGTAGATATTTCCATGTTCATACAAACAGCGGTGTAGATATTTCCATGTTTATACAGATAGTGGTGTAGATATTTCCATGTATATAGAGATGGCGTTCTAGATATTTCCATGTTTACAGAGATAGTGGTGTAGTTATTTCCAAGTTTATAGAGACAGCGTTGTAGATATTTCCATGTTTATACAGATAGCAGTGAAGATATTTCCATGTTTATACAGATAGCGGTGTAGATATTTCCATGTTTATACAGATAGCAGTGAAGATATTTCCATGTTTATAGAGATAGTGGTGTAGATAATTTCAATTTTATACAGAGAGCAGTGTAGATATTTCCAAGTTCATACAGATAGCGGTGTAGATATTTCCACGTTTATAGAGATGGTGGTGTAGATATTTCCATGTTCATACAGACGACGGTGTAGATATTTCCATGTTTATAGGGATGGCGGTGTAGATATTTTCATGTTTACACAGATGGCGGTGTAGATATTTCCATGCTCATACAGATGGCGGTGTAGATATTTACATGTTCATACAGATGGCGGTGTAGATATTTCCATGTTCATACAGATAGCGGTGTAGATATTTCCATGTTAATACAGATAGCGGTGCAGATAATTCCATGTTCATACAGTTAGCTCTGTAGATATTTCCATGTTCATACAGATGGCGGTGTAGGTATTTGTATGTTCATACAGATGGCGGTGTAGATATTTCCATGTTCATACAGATAGCGGTGTAGATTTTTCCATGTTCATACAGATAGCGGTGTAGATATATCCATGTTTATATAGATAGTGGTGTAGATAATTTCAATTTTATACAAAGTGCAGTGTAGATATTTCCAAGTTCATACAGATAGTGGTGTAGATATTTCCAGGTTCATACAAATGGCGGTGTAGATATTTACATGTTCATACAAATGGCGGTATAGTTATTTCCATGTTCGTACAGATGTCGGTGTGGATATTTCCATGTTCATACCAATAGCGGTGTAGTTATTTCCATGTTCATACAGTTAGCGGTGTAGATATTTCCATGTTCATACAGAAGGCGGTGTAGATATTTACATGTTCATACAGATGGCGGTGTAGATATTTCCATGTTCGTACGGATGGCAGTGTAGATATTTCCATGTTCATACAGGTGGCGGTGTAGATATTTCCATGTTCATACAGATAGCGGTGTAGGTATTTCCATGTTCATACAGATAGCGGTGTAGATAATTCCATGTTCATACAGTTAGCTGTGTAGATATTTCCATGTTCATACAGATGGCGGTGTAGATATTTACATGTTCATACAGATGGCGGTGTAGATATTTCCATGTTCATACAGATAGCGGTGTAGATATTTCCATGTTCATACAGATAGCGGTGTATATATTTCCATGTTCATACAGATAGCGGTGTAGATATTTCCATGTTCGTACAGATAGCGGTGAAGATATTTCCATGTTTATACAGATAGCGGCGTAGATATATCCATGTTTATACAGATAGCAGTGTAGATATTTCCATGTTTATAGAGATAGTGGTGTAGATAATTTCAATTTTATACAGAGAGCAGTGTAGATATTTCCAAGTTCATACAGATAGTGGTGTCGATATTTCCAGGTTCATACAAATGGCGGTGTAGATATTTCCATGTTCTTCCAGATAGCGGTTTAGTTATTTCCATGTTCATTCAGATAGCGGTGAAGATATTTCCATGTTCATACAGATGGCGGTGTAGATATTTACATGTTCACACAGATGGCGGTGTAGATATTTCCATGTTCGTACAGATAGCGGTGTAGTTATTTCCATGTTCATACAGATAGCGGTGTAGATATTTCCATGTTCACAGATAGCGGTGTAGATATTTCCATGTTCATACACTTAGCGGTGTAGATATTTCCATGTTCATACAGATGGCGGTGTAGATATTTACATGTTCATACAGATGGCGGTGTAGTTATTTCCATGTTCATACAGATAGCGGTGTAGAGATTTCCATGTTCATACAGATAGCGGTGTAGATATTTCCATGTTGATACAGATAGCGGTGTAGATATTTCCATGTTCATACCAATAGCGTTGTATACATTTCCATGTTCATACAGTTAGCGGTGTAGATATTTCCATGTTCATACAGATAGCGGTGTCGATATTTCCATGTTCATACAGATAGCGGTGTACATATTTCCATGTTCATACAGATAGCGGTGTAGATATTTCCATGTTCATACAGATAGCGGTATAGATAATTCCATGTTCATACAGTTAGTGGTGTAGATATTTCCATGTTCATACAGATGGCGGTGTAGATATTTCCATGTTCATACAGATCGCGGTGCAGGTATTTCCATGTTCATACAGATAGCGGTGTAGATATTTCCATGTTCATACAGATAGTGGTGTAGATAATTCCATGTTCATACAGTTAGCTGAGTAGATATTTCCATGTTCATACAGATGGCGGTGTAGATATTTACATGTTCATACAGATGGCGGTGTAGATATTTCCATGTTCATACATTTAGCGGTGTAGATATTTCCATGTTCATACAGATGGCGGTGAAGATATTTCCATGTTCATACAGATGGCGGTGTAGATATTTCCATGTTTGTATGGATGGCTGTGTAGATATTTCCATGTTCATACAGGTGGCGGTGTAGTTATTTCCATGTTTATACAGATAGCAGTGTAGTTATTTCCATGTTAATAGAGATAGCTGTGTGGATATTTCCATTGATATACATATAGCTGTGTAGATATTTGCATGTTCATACAGATAGCGGTGTAGATATTTCCATGTTCGTACAGATAGCGGTGTAGATATTTCCATGTTCATACAGATAGCGGTGTAGATATTTCCATGTTCATACAGATAACGGTGTAGATATTTCCATGTTCATACAAACAGCGGTGTAGATATTTCCATGTTTATACAGATGGTGGTGTAGATATTTCCATGTATATAGAGATGGCGTTCTAGATATTTCCATGTTTACAGAGATAGTGGTGTAGTTATTTCCAAGTTTATAGAGACAGCGTTGTAGATATTTCCATGTTTATACAGATAGCAGTGAAGATATTTCCATGTTTATACAGATAGCGGTGTAGATATTTCCATGTTTATACAGATAGCAGTGAAGATATTTCCATGTTTATAGAGATAGTGGTGTAGATAATTTCAATTTTATACAGAGAGCAGTGTAGATATTTCCAAGTTCATACAGATAGCGGTGTAGATATTTCCACGTTTATAGAGATGGTGGTGTAGATATTTCCATGTTCATACAGACGACGGTGTAGATATTTCCATGTTTATAGGGATGGCGGTGTAGATATTTTCATGTTTACACAGATGGTGGTGTAGATATTTCCATGCTCATACAGATGGCGGTGTAGATATTTACATGTTCATACAGATGGCGGTGTAGATATTTCCATGTTCATACAGATAGCGGTGTAGATATTTCCATGTTCATACAGATAGCGGTGCAGATAATTCCATGTTCATACAGTTAGCTCTGTAGATATTTCCATGTTCATACAGATGGCGGTGTAGGTATTTGTATGTTCATAGAGATGGCGGTGTAGATATTTCCATGTTCATACAGATAGCGGTGTAGATTTTTCCATGTTCATACAGATAGCGGTGTAGATATATCCATGTTTATATAGATAGTGGTGTAGATAATTTCAATTTTATACAAAGTGCAGTGTAGATATTTCCAAGTTCATACAGATAGTGGTGTAGATATTTCCAGGTTCATACAAATGGCGGTGTAGATATTTACATGTTCATACAAATGGCGGTATAGTTATTTCCATGTTCGTACAGATGTCGGTGTGGATATTTCCATGTTCATACCAATAGCGGTGTAGTTATTTCCATGTTCATACAGTTAGCGGTGTAGATATTTCCATGTTCATACAGAAGGCGGTGTAGATATTTACATGTTCATACAGATGGCGGTGTAGATATTTCCATGTTCGTACGGATGGCAGTGTAGATATTTCCATGTTCATACAGGTGGCGGTGTAGATATTTCCATGTTCATACAGATAGCGGTGTAGGTATTTCCATGTTCATACAGATAGCGGTGTAGATAATTCCATGTTCATACAGTTAGCTGTGTAGATATTTCCATGTTCATACAGATGGCGGTGTAGATATTTACATGTTCATACAGATGGCGGTGTAGATATTTCCATGTTCATACAGATAGCAGTGTAGATATTTCCATGTTCATACAGATAGCGGTGTATATATTTCCATGTTCATACAGATAGCGGTGTAGATATTTCCATGTTCGTACAGATAGCGGTGAAGATATTTCCATGTTTATACAGATAGCGGCGTAGATATATCCATGTTTATACAGATAGCAGTGTAGATATTTCCATGTTTATAGAGATAGTGGTGTAGATAATTTCAATTTTATACAGAGAGCAGTGTAGATATTTCCAAGTTCATACAGATAGTGGTGTCGATATTTCCAGGTTCATACAAATGGCGGTGTAGATATTTCCATGTTCTTCCAGATAGCGGTTTAGTTATTTCCATGTTCATTCAGATAGCGGTGTAGATATTTCCATGTTCATACAGATGGCGGTGTAGATATTTACATGTACACACAGATGGCGGTGTAGATATTTCCATGTTCGTACAGATAGCGGTGTAGTTATTTCCATGTTCATACAGATAGCGGTGTAGATATTTCCATGTTCACAGATAGCGGTGTAGATATTTCCATGTTCATACACTTAGCGGTGTAGATATTTCCATGTTCATACAGATGGCGGTGTAGATATTTACATGTTCATACAGATGGCGGTGTACATATTTCCATGTTCATACAGATAGCGGTGTAGATATTTCCATGTTCATACAGATAGCGGTGTAGATAATTCCATGTTCATACAGTTAGCGGTGTAGATATTTCCATGTTCATACAGATGGCGGTGTAGATATTTCCATGTTCATACAGATCGCGGTGCAGGTATTTCCATGTTCATACAGATAGCGGTGTAGATATTTCCCTGTTCATACAGATAGTGGTGTAGATAATTCCATGTTCATACAGTTAGCTGAGTAGATATTTCCATGTTCATACAGATGGCGGTGTAGATATTTACATGTTCATACAGATGGCGGTGTAGATATTTCCATGTTCATACATTTAGCGGTGTAGATATTTCCATGTTCATACAGATGGCGGTGAAGATATTTCCATGTTCATACAGATGGCGGTGTAGATATTTCCATGTTTGTACGGATGGCTGTGTAGATATTTCCATGTTCATACAGGTGGCGGTGTAGTTATTTCCATGTTTATACAGATAGCAGTGTAGTTATTTCCATGTTAATAGAGATAGCTGTGTGGATATTTCCATTGATATACATATAGCTGTGTAGATATTTGCATGTTCATACAGATAGCGGTGTAGATATTTCCATGTTCATACAGATAGCGGTGTAGATATTTCCATGTTCATACAGATAACGGTGTAGATATTTCCATGTTCATACAAACAGCGGTGTAGATATTTCCATATTTATACAGATGGTGGTGTAGATATTTCCATGTATATAGAGATGGCGTTCTAGATATTTCCATGTTTACAGAGATAGTGGTGTAGTTATTTCCAAGTTTATAGAGACAGCGTTGTAGATATTTCCATGTTTATACAGATAGCAGTGAAGATATTTCCATGTTTATACAGATATCGGTGTAGATATTTCCATGTTTATACAGATAGCAGTGAATGTATTTCCATGTTTATAGAGATAGTGGTGTAGATAATTTCAATTTTATACAGAGAGCAGTGTAGATATTTCCAAGTTCATACAGATAGCGGTGTAGATATTTCCACGTTTATAGAGATGGTGGTGTAGATATTTCCATGTTCATACAGACGACGGTGTAGATATTTCCATGTTTATAGGGATGGCGGTGTAGATATTTTCATGTTTACACAGATGGCGGTGTAGATATTTCCATGTTCATACAGATGGCGGTATAGATATTTCCATGTTCATACAAATGGCGGTGAAGATATTTCCATGTTCATACAGATGGCGGTGTAGGTATTTCCATGTTTGTACGGATGGCTGTGTAGATATTTCCATGTTCATACAGGTGGCGGTGTAGTTATTTCCATGTTTATACAGATAGCAGTGTAGTTATTTCCATGTTAATAGAGATAGCTGTGTGGATATTTCCATTGATATACATATAGCTGTGTAGATATTTGCATGTTCATACAGATAGCGGTGTAGATATTTCCATGTTCGTACAGATAGCGGTGTAGATATTTCCATGTTCATACAGATAGCGGTGTAGATATTTCCATGTTCATACAGATAACGGTGTAGATATTTCCATGTTCATACAAACAGCGGTGTAGATATTTCCATGTTTATACAGATGGTGGTGTAGATATTTCCATGTATATAGAGATGGCGTTCTAGATATTTCCATGTTTACAGAGATAGTGGTGTAGTTATTTCCAAGTTTATAGAGACAGCGTTGTAGATATTTCCATGTTTATACAGATAGCAGTGAAGATATTTCCATGTTTATACAGATAGCGGTGTAGATATTTCCATGTTTATACAGATAGCAGTGAAGATATTTCCATGTTTATAGAGATAGTGGTGTAGATAATTTCAATTTTATACAGAGAGCAGTGTAGATATTTCCAAGTTCATACAGATAGCGGTGTAGATATTTCCACGTTTATAGAGATGGTGGTGTAGATATTTCCATGTTCATACAGACGACGGTGTAGATATTTCCATGTTTATAGGGATGGCGGTGTAGATATTTTCATGTTTACACAGATGGCGGTGTAGATATTTCCATGTTCATACAGATGGCGGTGTAGATATTTCCATGTTCATACAGATAGTGGTGTAGATATTTCCATGTTCATACAGATAGCGGTGCAGATAATTCCATGTTCATACAGTTAGCTCTGTAGATATTTCCATGTTCATACAGATGGCGGTGTAGGTATTTGTATGTTCATACAGATGGCGGTGTAGATATTTCCATGTTCATACAGATAGCGGTGTAGATTTTTCCATGTTCATACAGATAGCGGTGTAGATATATCCATGTTTATATAGATAGTGGTGTAGATAATTTCAATTTTATACAAAGTGCAGTGTAGATATTTCCAAGTTCATACAGATAGTGGTGTAGATATTTCCAGGTTCATACAAATGGCGGTGTAGATATTTACATGTTCATACAAATGGCGGTATAGTTATTTCCATGTTCGTACAGATGTCGGTGTGGATATTTCCATGTTCATACCAATAGCGGTGTAGATATTTCCATGTTCATACAGTTAGCGGTGTAGATATTTCCATGTTCATACAGAAGGCGGTGTAGATATTTACATGTTCATACAGAAGGCGGTGTAGATATTTCCATGTTCGTACGGATGGCAGTGTAGATATTTCCATGTTCATACAGGTGGCGGTGTAGATATTTCCATGTTCATACAGATAGCGGTGTAGGTATTTCCATGTTCATACAGATAGCGGTGTAGATAATTCCATGTTCATACAGTTAGCTGTGTAGATATTTCC
Organism: Gorilla gorilla gorilla; assembly: GCF_029281585.2. Taxonomy (NCBI): domain Eukaryota; kingdom Metazoa; phylum Chordata; class Mammalia; order Primates; family Hominidae; genus Gorilla; species Gorilla gorilla. Next base: position 12,738,663 of record NC_073235.2, on the reverse strand, counting down.
ATGTTCATACAGATGGCGGTGTAGATATTTACATGTTCATACAGATGGCGGTGTAGATATTTCCATGTTCATACAGATAGCGGTGTAGATATTTCCATGTTCATACAGATAGCGGTGTATATATTTCCATGTTCATACAGATAGCGGTGTAGATATTTCCATGTTCGTACAGATAGCGGTGAAGATATTTCCATGTTTATACAGATAGCGGCGTAGATATATCCATGTTTATACAGATAGCAGTGTAGATATTTCCATGTTTATAGAGATAGTGGTGTAGATAATTTCAATTTTATACAGAGAGCAGTGTAGATATTTCCAAGTTCATACAGATAGTGGTGTCGATATTTCCAGGTTCATACAAATGGCGGTGTAGATATTTCCATGTTCTTCCAGATAGCGGTTTAGTTATTTCCATGTTCATTCAGATAGCGGTGTAGATATTTCCATGTTCATACAGATGGCGGTGTAGATATTTACATGTTCACACAGATGGCGGTGTAGATATTTCCATGTTCGTACAGATAGCGGTGAAGATATTTCCATGTTTATACAGATAGCGGCGTAGATATATCCATGTTTATACAGATAGCAGTGTAGATATTTCCATGTTTATAGAGATAGTGGTGTAGATAATTTCAATTTTATACAGAGAGCAGTGTAGATATTTCCAAGTTCATACAGATAGTGGTGTCGATATTTCCAGGTTCATACAAATGGCGGTGTAGGTATTTCCATGTTCTTCCAGATAGCGGTTTAGTTATTTCCATGTTCATTCAGATAGCGGTGTAGATATTTCCATGTTCATACAGATGGCGGTGTAGATATTTACATGTTCACACAGATGGCGGTGTAGATATTTCCATGTTCGTACAGATAGCGGTGTAGTTATTTCTATGTTCATACAGATAGCGGTGTAGATATTTCCATGTTCACAGATAGCGGTTTAGATATTTCCATGTTCATACAGATAGCGGTGCAGATAATTCCATGTTCATACAGTTAGCTCTGTAGATATTTCCATGTTCATACAGATGGCGGTGTAGGTATTTGTATGTTCATACAGATGGCGGTGTAGATATTTCCATGTTCATACAGATAGCGGTGTAGATTTTTCCATGTTCATACAGATAGCGGTGTAGATATATCCATGTTTATATAGATAGTGGTGTAGATAATTTCAATTTTATACAAAGTGCAGTGTAGATATTTCCAAGTTCATACAGATAGTGGTGTAGATATTTCCAGGTTCATACAAATGGCGGTGTAGATATTTACATGTTCATACAAATGGCGGTATAGTTATTTCCATGTTCGTACAGATGTCGGTGTGGATATTTCCATGTTCATACCAATAGCGGTGTAGTTATTTCCATGTTCATACAGTTAGCGGTGTAGATATTTCCATGTTCATACAGAAGGCGGTGTAGATATTTACATGTTCATACAGATGGCGGTGTAGATATTTCCATGTTCATACAGATGGCGGTGTAGTTATTTCCATGTTCATACATATAGCGGTGCAGATAATTCCATGTTCATACAGTTAGCTCTGTAGATATTTCCATGTTCATACAGATGGCGGTGTAGGTATTTGTATGTTCATACAGATGGCGGTGTAGATATTTCCATGTTCATACAGATAGCGGTGTAGATTTTTCCATGTTCATACAGATAGCGGTGTAGATATATCCATGTTTATATAGATAGTGGTGTAGATAATTTCAATTTTATACAAAGTGCAGTGTAGTTATTTCCAAGTTCATACATAAAGTGGTGTAGATATTTCCAGGTTCAAACAAATGGCGGTGTAGATATTTACATGTTCATACAAATGGCGGTATAGTTATTTCCATGTTCGTACAGATGTCGGTGTGGATATTTCCATGTTCATACCAATAGCGGTGTAGTTATTTCCATGTTCATACAGTTAGCGGTGTAGATATTTCCATGTTCATACAGAAGGCGGTGTAGATATTTCCATGTTCATACATTTAGCGGTGTAGATATTTCCATGTTCATACAGATGGCGGTGAAGATATTTCCATGTTCATACAGATGGCGGTGTAGATATTTCCATGTTTGTACGGATGGCTGTGTAGATATTTCCATGTTCATACAGGTGGCGGTGTAGTTATTTCCATGTTTATACAGATAGCAGTGTAGTTATTTCCATGTTAATAGAGATAGCTGTGTGGATATTTCCATTGATATACATATAGCTGTGTAGATATTTGCATGTTCATACAGATAGCGGTGTAGATATTTCCATGTTCGTACAGATAGCGGTGTAGATATTTCCATGTTCATACAGATAGCGGTGTAGATATTTCCATGTTCATACAGATAACAGTGTAGATATTTCCATGTTCATACAAACAGCGGTGTAGATATTTCCATGTTTATACAGATGGTGGTGTAGATATTTCCATGTATATAGAGATGGCGTTCTAGATATTTCCATGTTTACAGAGATAGTGGTGTAGTTATTTCCAAGTTTATAGAGACAGCGTTGTAGATATTTCCATGTTTATACAGATAGCAGTGAAGATATTTCCATGTTTATACAGATAGCGGTGTAGATATTTCCATGTTTATACAGATAGCAGTGAAGATATTTCCATGTTTATAGAGATAGTGGTGTAGATAATTTCAATTTTATACAGAGAGCAGTGTAGATATTTCCAAGTTCATACAGATAGCGGTGTAGATATTTCCACGTTTATAGAGATGGTGGTGTAGATATTTCCATGTTCATACAGACGACGGTGTAGATATTTCCATGTTTATAGGGATGGCGGTGTAGATATTTTCATGTTTACACAGATGGCGGTGTAGATATTTCCATGTTCATACAGATGGCGGTGTAGATATTTACATGTTCATACAGATGGCGGTGTAGATATTTCCATGTTCATACAGATAGCGGTGTAGATATTTCCATGTTCATACAGATAGCGGTGCAGATAATTCCATGTTCATACAGTTAGCTCTGTAGATATTTCCATGTTCATACAGATGGCGGTGTAGGTATTTGTATGTTCATACAGATGGCGGTGTAGATATTTCCATGTTCATACAGATAGCGGTGTAGATTTTTCCATGTTCATACAGATAGCGGTGTAGATATATCCATGTTTATATAGATAGTGGTGTAGATAATTTCAATTTTATACAAAGTGCAGTGTAGATATTTCCAAGTTCATACAGATAGTGGTGTAGATATTTCCAGGTTCATACAAATGGCGGTGTAGATATTTACATGTTCATACAAATGGCGGTATAGTTATTTCCATGTTCGTACAGATGTCGGTGTGGATATTTCCATGTTCATACCAATAGCGGTGTAGTTATTTCCATGTTCATACAGTTAGCGGTGTAGATATTTCCATGTTCATACAGAAGGCGGTGTAGATATTTACATGTTCATACAGATGGCAGTGTAGATATTTCCATGTTCATACAGGTGGCGGTGTAGATATTTCCATGTTCATACAGATAGCGGTGTAGGTATTTCCATGTTCATACAGATAGCGGTGTAGATAATTCCATGTTCATACAGTTAGCTGTGTAGATATTTCCATGTTCATACAGATGGCGGTGTAGATATTTACATGTTCATACAGATGGCGGTGTAGATATTTCCATGTTCATACAGATAGCGGTGTAGATAATTCCATGTTCATACAGTTAGCTGTGTAGATATTTCCATGTTCATACAGATGGCGGTGTAGATATTTACATGTTCATACAGATAGCGGTGTATATATTTCCATGTTCATACAGATAGCGGTGTAGATATTTCCATGTTCGTACAGATAGCGGTGAAGATATTTCCATGTTTATACAGATAGCGGCGTAGATATATCCATGTTTATACAGATAGCAGTGTAGATATTTCCATGTTTATAGAGATAGTGGTGTAGATAATTTCAATTTTATACAGAGAGCAGTGTAGATATTTCCAAGTTCATACAGATAGTGGTGTCGATATTTCCAGGTTCATACAAATGGCGGTGTAGATATTTCCATGTTCTTCCAGATAGCGGTTTAGTTATTTCCATGTTCATTCAGATAGCGGTGTAGATATTTCCATGTTCATACAGATGGCGGTGTAGATATTTACATGTACACACAGATGGCGGTGTAGATATTTCCATGTTCGTACAGATAGCGGTGTAGTTATTTCCATGTTCATACAGATAGCGGTGTAGATATTTCCATGTTCACAGATAGCGGTGTAGATATTTCCATGTTCATACACTTAGCGGTGTAGATATTTCCATGTTCATACAGATGGCGGTGTAGATATTTACATGTTCATACAGATGGCGGTGTACATATTTCCATGTTCATACAGATAGCGGTGTAGATATTTCCATGTTCATACAGATAGCGGTGTAGATAATTCCATGTTCATACAGTTAGCGGTGTAGATATTTCCATGTTCATACAGATGGCGGTGTAGATATTTCCATGTTCATACAGATCGCGGTGCAGGTATTTCCATGTTCATACAGATAGCGGTGTAGATATTTCCATGTTCATACAGATAGTGGTGTAGATAATTCCATGTTCATACAGTTAGCTGAGTAGATATTTCCATGTTCATACAGATGGCGGTGTAGATATTTACATGTTCATACAGATGGCGGTGTAGATATTTCCATGTTCATACATTTAGCGGTGTAGATATTTCCATGTTCATACAGATGGCGGTGAAGATATTTCCATGTTCATACAGATGGCGGTGTAGATATTTCCATGTTTGTACGGATGGCTGTGTAGATATTTCCATGTTCATACAGGTGGCGGTGTAGTTATTTCCATGTTTATACAGATAGCAGTGTAGTTATTTCCATGTTAATAGAGATAGCTGTGTGGATATTTCCATTGATATACATATAGCTGTGTAGATATTTGCATGTTCATACAGATAGCGGTGTAGATATTTCCATGTTCATACAGATAGCGGTGTAGATATTTCCATGTTCATACAGATAACGGTGTAGATATTTCCATGTTCATACAAACAGCGGTGTAGATATTTCCATATTTATACAGATGGTGGTGTAGATATTTCCATGTATATAGAGATGGCGTTCTAGATATTTCCATGTTTACAGAGATAGTGGTGTAGTTATTTCCAAGTTTATAGAGACAGCGTTGTAGATATTTCCATGTTTATACAGATAGCAGTGAAGATATTTCCATGTTTATACAGATAGCGGTGTAGATATTTCCATGTTTATACAGATAGCAGTGAAGGTATTTCCATGTTTATAGAGATAGTGGTGTAGATAATTTCAATTTTATACAGAGAGCAGTGTAGATATTTCCAAGTTCATACAGATAGCGGTGTAGATATTTCCACGTTTATAGAGATGGTGGTGTAGATATTTCCATGTTCATACAGACGACGGTGTAGATATTTCCATGTTTATAGGGATGGCGGTGTAGATATTTTCATGTTTACACAGATGGCGGTGTAGATATTTCCATGTTCATACAGATGGCGGTATAGATATTTCCATGTTCATACAAATGGCGGTGAAGATATTTCCATGTTCATACAGATGGCGGTGTAGGTATTTCCATGTTTGTACGGATGGCTGTGTAGATATTTCCATGTTCATACAGGTGGCGGTGTAGTTATTTCCATGTTTATACAGATAGCAGTGTAGTTATTTCCATGTTAATAGAGATAGCTGTGTGGATATTTCCATTGATATACATATAGCTGTGTAGATATTTGCATGTTCATACAGATAGCGGTGTAGATATTTCCATGTTCGTACAGATAGCGGTGTAGATATTTCCATGTTCATACAGATAGCGGTGTAGATATTTCCATGTTCATACAGATAACGGTGTAGATATTTCCATGTTCATACAAACAGCGGTGTAGATATTTCCATGTTTATACAGATGGTGGTGTAGATATTTCCATGTATATAGAGATGGCGTTCTAGATATTTCCATGTTTACAGAGATAGTGGTGTAGTTATTTCCAAGTTTATAGAGACAGCGTTGTAGATATTTCCATGTTTATACAGATAGCAGTGAAGATATTTCCATGTTTATACAGATAGCGGTGTAGATATTTCCATGTTTATACAGATAGCAGTGAAGATATTTCCATGTTTATAGAGATAGTGGTGTAGATAATTTCAATTTTATACAGAGAGCAGTGTAGATATTTCCAAGTTCATACAGATAGCGGTGTAGATATTTCCACGTTTATAGAGATGGTGGTGTAGATATTTCCATGTTCATACAGACGACGGTGTAGATATTTCCATGTTTATAGGGATGGCGGTGTAGATATTTTCATGTTTACACAGATGGCGGTGTAGATATTTCCATGTTCATACAGATGGCGGTGTAGATATTTCCATGTTCATACAGATAGTGGTGTAGATATTTCCATGTTCATACAGATAGCGGTGCAGATAATTCCATGTTCATACAGTTAGCTCTGTAGATATTTCCATGTTCATACAGATGGCGGTGTAGGTATTTGTATGTTCATACAGATGGCGGTGTAGATATTTCCATGTTCATACAGATAGCGGTGTAGATTTTTCCATGTTCATACAGATAGCGGTGTAGATATATCCATGTTTATATAGATAGTGGTGTAGATAATTTCAATTTTATACAAAGTGCAGTGTAGATATTTCCAAGTTCATACAGATAGTGGTGTAGATATTTCCAGGTTCATACAAATGGCGGTGTAGATATTTACATGTTCATACAAATGGCGGTATAGTTATTTCCATGTTCGTACAGATGTCGGTGTGGATATTTCCATGTTCATACCAATAGCGGTGTAGATATTTCCATGTTCATACAGTTAGCGGTGTAGATATTTCCATGTTCATACAGAAGGCGGTGTAGATATTTACATGTTCATACAGATGGCGGTGTAGATATTTCCATGTTCGTACGGATGGCAGTGTAGATATTTCCATGTTCATACAGGTGGCGGTGTAGATATTTCCATGTTCATACAGATAGCGGTGTAGGTATTTCCATGTTCATACAGATAGCGGTGTAGATAATTCCATGTTCATACAGTTAGCTGTGTAGATATTTCCATGTTCATACAGATGGCGGTGTAGATATTTACATGTTCATACAGATGGCGGTGTAGATATTTCCATGTTCATACAGATAGCGGTGTAGATATTTCCATGTTCATACAGATAGCGGTGTATATATTTCCATGTTCATACAGATAGCGGTGTAGATATTTCCATGTTCGTACAGATAGCGGTGAAGATATTTCCATGTTTATACAGATAGCGGCGTAGATATATCCATGTTTATACAGATAGCAGTGTAGATATTTCCATGTTTATAGAGATAGTGGTGTAGATAATTTCAATTTTATACAGAGAGCAGTGTAGATATTTCCAAGTTCATACAGATAGTGGTGTCGATATTTCCAGGTTCATACAAATGGCGGTGTAGATATTTCCATGTTCTTCCAGATAGCGGTTTAGTTATTTCCATGTTCATTCAGATAGCGGTGTAGATATTTCCATGTTCATACAGATGGCGGTGTAGATATTTACATGTTCACACAGATGGCGGTGTAGATATTTCCATGTTCGTACAGATAGCGGTGAAGATATTTCCATGTTTATACAGATAGCGGCGTAGATATATCCATGTTTATACAGATAGCAGTGTAGATATTTCCATGTTTATAGAGATAGTGGTGTAGATAATTTCAATTTTATACAGAGAGCAGTGTAGATATTTCCAAGTTCATACAGATAGTGGTGTCGATATTTCCAGGTTCATACAAATGGCGGTGTAGATATTTCCATGTTCTTCCAGATAGCGGTTTAGTTATTTCCATGTTCATTCAGATAGCGGTGTAGATATTTCCATGTTCATACAGATGGCGGTGTAGATATTTACATGTTCACACAGATGGCGGTGTAGATATTTCCATGTTCGTACAGATAGCGGTGTAGTTATTTCTATGTTCATACAGATAGCGGTGTAGATATTTCCATGTTCACAGATAGCGGTTTAGATATTTCCATGTTCATACAGATAGCGGTGCAGATAATTCCATGTTCATACAGTTAGCTCTGTAGATATTTCCATGTTCATACAGATGGCGGTGTAGGTATTTGTATGTTCATACAGATGGCGGTGTAGATATTTCCATGTTCATACAGATAGCGGTGTAGATTTTTCCATGTTCATACAGATAGCGGTGTAGATATATCCATGTTTATATAGATAGTGGTGTAGATAATTTCAATTTTATACAAAGTGCAGTGTAGATATTTCCAAGTTCATACAGATAGTGGTGTAGATATTTCCAGGTTCATACAAATGGCGGTGTAGATATTTACATGTTCATACAAATGGCGGTATAGTTATTTCCATGTTCGTACAGATGTCGGTGTGGATATTTCCATGTTCATACCAATAGCGGTGTAGTTATTTCCATGTTCATACAGTTAGCGGTGTAGGTATTTCCATGTTCATACAGAAGGCGGTGTAGATATTTACATGTTCATACAGATGGCGGTGTAGATATTTCCATGTTCGTACGGATGGCAGTGTAGATATTTCCATGTTCATACAGGTGGCGGTGTAGATATTTCCATGTTCATACAGATAGCGGTGTAGGTATTTCCATGTTCATACAGATAGCGGTGTAGATAATTCCATGTTCATACAGTTAGCTGTGTAGATATTTCCATGTTCATACAGATGGCGGTGTAGATATTTACATGTTCATACAGATGGCGGTGTAGATATTTCCATGTTCATACAGATAGCGGTGTAGATATTTCCATGTTCATACAGATAGCGGTGTATATATTTCCATGTTCATACAGATAGCGGTGTAGATATTTCCATGTTCGTACAGATAGCGGTGAAGATATTTCCATGTTTATACAGATAGCGGCGTAGATATATCCATGTTTATACAGATAGCAGTGTAGATATTTCCATGTTCATACAGATGGCGGTGTAGATATTTACATGTTCATACAGATGGCGGTGTAGATATTTCCATGTTCATACAGATGGCGGTGTAGTTATTTCCATGTTCATACATATAGCGGTGCAGATAATTCCATGTTCATACAGTTAGCTCTGTAGATATTTCCATGTTCATACAGATGGCGGTGTAGGTATTTGTATGTTCATACAGATGGCGGTGTAGATATTTCCATGTTCATACAGATAGCGGTGTAGATTTTTCCATGTTCATACAGATAGCGGTGTAGATATATCCATGTTTATATAGATAGTGGTGTAGATAATTTCAATTTTATACAAAGTGCAGTGTAGATATTTCCAAGTTCATACATATAGTGGTGTAGATATTTCCAGGTTCATACAAATGGCGGTGTAGATATTTACATGTTCATACAAATGGCGGTATAGTTATTTCCATGTTCGTACAGATGTCGGTGTGGATATTTCCATGTTCATACCAATAGCGGTGTAGTTATTTCCATGTTCATACAGTTAGCGGTGTAGATATTTCCATGTTCATACAGAAGGCGGTGTAGATATTTCCATGTTCATACATTTAGCGGTGTAGATATTTCCATGTTCATACAGATGGCGGTGAAGATATTTCCATGTTCATACAGATGGCGGTGTAGATATTTCCATGTTTGTACGGATGGCTGTGTAGATATTTCCATGTTCATACAGGTGGCGGTGTAGTTATTTCCATGTTTATACAGATAGCAGTGTAGTTATTTCCATGTTAATAGAGATAGCTGTGTGGATATTTCCATTGATATACATATAGCTGTGTAGATATTTGCATGTTCATACAGATAGCGGTGTAGATATTTCCATGTTCGTACAGATAGCGGTGTAGATATTTCCATGTTCATACAGATAGCGGTGTAGATATTTCCATGTTCATACAGATAACGGTGTAGATATTTCCATGTTCATACAAACAGCGGTGTAGATATTTCCATGTTTATACAGATGGTGGTGTAGATATTTCCATGTATATAGAGATGGCGTTCTAGATATTTCCATGTTTACAGAGATAGTGGTGTAGTTATTTCCAAGTTTATAGAGACAGCGTTGTAGATATTTCCATGTTTATACAGATAGCAGTGAAGATATTTCCATGTTTATACAGATAGCGGTGTAGATATTTCCATGTTTATACAGATAGCAGTGAAGATATTTCCATGTTTATAGAGATAGTGGTGTAGATAATTTCAATTTTATACAGAGAGCAGTGTAGATATTTCCAAGTTCATACAGATAGCGGTGTAGATATTTCCACGTTTATAGAGATGGTGGTGTAGATATTTCCATGTTCATACAGACGACGGTGTAGATATTTCCATGTTTATAGGGATGGCGGTGTAGATATTTTCATGTTTACACAGATGGCGGTGTAGATATTTCCATGTTCATACAGATGGCGGTGTAGATATTTACATGTTCATACAGATGGCGGTGTAGATATTTCCATGTTCATACAGATAGCGGTGTAGATATTTCCATGTTCATACAGATAGCGGTGCAGATAATTCCATGTTCATACAGTTAGCTCTGTAGATATTTCCATGTTCATACAGATGGCGGTGTAGGTATTTGTATGTTCATACAGATGGCGGTGTAGATATTTCCATGTTCATACAGATAGCGGTGTAGATTTTTCCATGTTCATACAGATAGCGGTGTAGATATATCCATGTTTATATAGATAGTGGTGTAGATAATTTCAATTTTATACAAAGTGCAGTGTAGATATTTCCAAGTTCATACAGATAGTGGTGTAGATATTTCCAGGTTCATACAAATGGCGGTGTAGATATTTACATGTTCATACAAATGGCGGTATAGTTATTTCCATGTTCGTACAGATGTCGGTGTGGATATTTCCATGTTCATACCAATAGCGGTGTAGTTATTTCCATGTTCATACAGTTAGCGGTGTAGATATTTCCATGTTCATACAGAAGGCGGTGTAGATATTTACATGTTCATACAGATGGCGGTGTAGATATTTCCATGTTCGTACGGATGGCAGTGTAGATATTTCCATGTTCATACAGGTGGCGGTGTAGATATTTCCATGTTCATACAGATAGCGGTGTAGGTATTTCCATGTTCATACAGATAGCGGTGTAGATAATTCCATGTTCATACAGTTAGCTGTGTAGATATTTCCATGTTCATACACATGGCGGTGTAGATATTTACATGTTCATACAGATGGCGGTGTAGATATTTCCATGTTCATACAGATAGCGGTGTAGATATTTCCATGTTCATACAGATAGCGGTGTATATATTTCCATGTTCATACAGATAGCGGTGTAGATATTTCCATGTTCGTACAGATAGCGGTGAAGATATTTCCATGTTTATACAGATAGCGGCGTAGATATATCCATGTTTATACAGATAGCAGTGTAGATATTTCCATGTTTATGGAGATAGTGGTGTAGATAATTTCAATTTTATACAGAGAGCAGTGTAGATATTTCCAAGTTCATACAGATAGTGGTGTCGATATTTCCAGGTTCATACAAATGGCGGTGTAGATATTTCCATGTTCTTCCAGATAGCGGTTTAGTTATTTCCATGTTCATTCAGATGGCGGTGTTGATATTTCCATGTTCATACAGATAACGGTGTAGATAATTCCATGTTCATACAGATAGCGGTATAGATATTTCCATGTTCGTACAGATGGCGGTGTAGATATTTCCATGTTCATAGAGATGGCGGTGTAGATATTTCCATGTTTATGCAGATAGCGGTGTAGATATTTCCATGTTTATTCAGATGGTGGTGTAGATATTTCCATGTTTATAGAGATGGAGGTCTAGATATTTTCATGTTTACAGAGATAGTGGTGTAGTTATTTCCAAGTTTATAGAGACAGCGTTGTAAATATTTCCATGTTTATACAGATAGCTGTGAAGATATTTCCTTGTTTATACAGAGAGCATTGTAGATATTTCCATGTTTATACAGATAGCAGTGTAGATATTTCCATGTTTATAGAGATAGTGGTGTAGATAATTTCAATTTTATACAGAGAGCAGTGTAGATATTTCCAAGTTCATACAGATAGCGGTGTAGTTATTTCCACGTTTATAGAGATGGCGGTGTAGACATGTCCATGTTCGTACAGATGGCGGTGTAGAATTTCCATGTTCATACAGATGGCGGTGTAGATATTTCGAAGTTTATAGAGATAGCGCTGTAGTTATTTCCATATTTATAGAGAAATCGGTGTAGATATTTCCATGTATATTCAGATAGCTGTGTAGATATTTCCATGTTCATGCAGATAGCGGTGTAGATATTTCCATGTTCATCCAGATGCCGGTGTACATATATCCATGTTAATACCGATGGCAGTGAAGATATTTCCATGTTCATACAGATGGCGGTTTAGGTATTTCCATGTTCATACAAATGGCGGTGTAGATATTTCCATGTTCATAGAGATGGCGGTGTAGATATTTCCAAGTTTATACAGATAGTAGTGTAGTTATTTCCATGTTTATAGAGATAGCAGTGTAGATATTTCCATTGATATAAAGATAGCTGTGTAGATATTTGCATGTTCATACAGATAGCGGTGTAGATATTTCCATGTTTATACAGATAGCGGTGTAGATATTTCCATATTCATACAGATAGCGGTGTAGATATTTCCATGTTCATACAGATAGGGGTGTAGATATTTCCATGTTCACAGATAGCGGTGTAGATATTTCCATGTTCATACACTTAGCGGTGTAGATATTTCCATGTTCATACAGATGGCGGTGTAGATATTTACATGTTCATACAGATGGCGGTGTAGTTATTTCCATGTTCATACAGATAGCGGTGTAGAGATTTCCATGTTAATACAGATAGCGGTGTAGATATTTCCATGTTGATACAGATAGCGGTGTAGATATTTCCATGTTCATACCAATTGCGTTGTAGACATTTCCATGTTCTTACAGTTAGCGGTGTAGATATTTCCATGTTCATACAGATAGCGGTGTCGATATTTCCATGTTCATACAGATAGCGGTGTAGATATTTCCATGTTCATACAGATAGCGGTGTAGATATTTCCATGTTCATACAGATAGCGGTGTAGATAATTCCATGTTCATACAGTTAGCGGTGTAGATATTTCCATGTTCATACATATGGCGGTGTAGATATTTACATGTTCATACAGATCGCGGTGTAGGTATTTCCATGTTCATACTGATAGCGGTGTAGATATTTCCATGTTCATACAGATAGTGGTGTAGATAATTCCATGTTCATACAGTTAGCTGTGTAGATATTTCCATGTTCATACAGATGGCGGCGTAGATATTTACATGTTCATACAGATGGCGGTGTAGATATTTCCATGTTCATACATTTAGCGGTGTAGATATTTCCATGTTCATACAGATGGCGGTGAAGATATTTCCATGTTCATACAGATGGCGGTGTAGATATTTCCATGTTTGTACGGATGGCTGTGTTGATATTTCCATGTTCATACAGGTGGCGGTGTAGATTTTTCCATGTTTATACAGATAGCAGTGTAGTTATTTCCATGTTTATAGAGACAGCTGTGTAGATATTTCCATTGATATACAGATAGCTGTGTAGATATTTGCATGTTCATACAGATATCGGTGTAGATATTTCCATGTTCGTACAGATAGCGGTGTAGATATTTCCATGTTCGTACAGATAGCGGTGTAGATATTTCCGTGTTCATACAGATAACGGTGTAGATATTTCCGTGTTCATACAGATAGTGGTATAGATATTTCCATGTTCATACAGTTAGCGGTGTAGATATTTCCATGTTCATACAGATGGCGGTGTAGATGTTTACATGTTCATACAAATGGCGGTATAGGTATTTCCATGTTCGTACAGATGGCGGTGTAGATATTTCCATGTTCATAGAGATGGCGGTGTAGATATTTCCATGTTTATGCAGAGAGCGCTATAGTTATTTCCATGTTTATACAGATGGTGGTGTAGATATTTCCATGTTTATAGAGATGGCGGTCTAGATATTTCCATGTTTACAGAGATAGTGGTGTAGTTATTTCCAAGTTTATAGAGACAGCGTTGTAGATATTTCCATGTTTATACAGATAGCGGTGAAGATATTTCCATGTTTATACAGATAGCGGTGTAGATATTTCCATGTTTATACAGATAGCAGTGTAGATATTTCCATGTTTATAGAGATAGTGGTGTAGATAATTTCAATTTTATACAGAGAGCAGTGTAGATATTTCCAAGTTCATACAGATAGCGGTGTAGATATTTCCATGTTTATAGCGATGGCGGTGTAGATATTTCCATGTTCATACAGAGGACGGTGCAGATATTTCCATGTACATACAGATGGCGGTGTAGATATTTTCATGTTTACACAGATGGCGGTGTAGATATATCCATGTTTACATGGATAGCGGTGTAGACATTTCCATGTTTACAGAGATTACGGTGTGGATATTTCCATGTTTATGCAGATAGCAGTGTAGATATTTCCATGTTTATACAGATAGCGGTGCGGATATTTCCATGTTTATTCAGATAGCGGTGCGCATATTTCCAGGTTTATACAGATAGTTGGGCAGATATTTCCATGTTTATACAGATAGCGGTGTAGATATTTCCATCTTAATACAGATGGCGGTGTAGATATGTCCATGTTCGTACAGACGGCGGTGTAGATATTTCCAAGTTCATACAGATGGCGGTGTAGATATTTCGAAGTTTATGGAGATAGCGCTGTAGTTATTTCCATATTTATTGAGAAATTGGTGTAGATATTTCCATGTATATTCAGATAGCTGTGTAGATATTTCCATGTTCATGCAGATAGCGGTGTAGATATTTCCATGTTCATCCAGATGCCGGTGTACATATATCCATGTTCATACAGATGGCGGTGAAGATATTTCCATGTTCATACAGATGGCGGTTTAGGTATTTCCATGTTCATACAAATGGCGGTGTAGATATTTCCATGTTAATAGAGATGGCGGTGTAGATACTTCCAGGTTCATACAAATGGCGGTGTAGATATTTCCATGTTCATAGAGATGGCGGTGTAGATATTTCCATGTTTATACAGATAGCAGTGTAGTTATTTCCATGTTTATAGAGATACCAGTGTGGATATTTCCATTGATATACAGATAGCTTTGTAGATATTTGCATGTTTGTACAGATAGCGGTGTAGATATTTCCATGTTCATACAGACAGCGGTGTTGATATTTCCATGTTCATACAGACAGCGGTGTAGATATTTCCATGTTCATACAGATAGCGGTGTAGATATTTCCATGTTCATACAGATAGCGGTGTAGATATTTCCATGTTCATACAGATGGCGGTGTAGATATTTACATGTTCATACAGATGGCGGTGTAGATATTTCCATGTTCATACAGATGGCGGTGTAGAGATTTCCATGTTCATGCAGATGGCGGTGTAGATATTTCCAAGTTCATACAGATAGCGGTGTAGATATTTCCATGTTCATACCAATAGCGGTGTAGTCATTTCCATGTTCCTACAGTTAGCGGTGTAGATATTTCCATGTTCATACAGATGGCGGTGTAGATATTTACATGTTCATACAGATGGCGGTGTAGATATTTCCATGTTCGTACGGATGGCAGTGTAAATATTTCCATGTTCATACAGGTGGCGGTGTAGATATTTCCATGTTTATACAGATAGCAGTGTAGTTATTTCCATGTTTATAGAGATAGCAGTGTATACATTTCTATTGATATACAGATAGCTGTGTAGATATTTGCATGGTCACACAGATAGCGGTGTAGATATTTCCATGTTCGTACAGATAGCGGTGTAGATATTTCCATGTTCATACAGACGGCGGTATAGATATTTCCATGTTCGTACAGATAGCGGTGTAGATATTTCCATGTTCATACAGTTAGCGGTGTAGATATTTCCATGTTCATACAGATGGCGGTGTAGATATTTACATGTTCATACAGATGGAGGTATAGATATTTCCATGTTCGTACAGATGGCGGTGTAGGTATTTCCATGTTCATAGAGATGGCGGTGTAGATATTTCCATGTTTATGCAGATAGCGGTTTAGATATTTCCATGTTTATACAGATGGTGGTGTAGATATTTCCATGTTTATAGAGATGGCAGTCCAGAAATTTTCATGTTTACAGAGATAGTGGTGTAGTTATTTCCAAGTTTATATAGACAGTGTTTTAGATATTTCCTTGTTTATACAGATAGCGGTGAAGATATTTCCATGTTTATACAGATAGCGGTGTAGATATTTCCATGTTTATACAGATAACAGTGTAGATATTTCGATGTTTATAGAGATAGTGGTGTAGATAATTTCAATTTTATACAGAGAGCAGTGTAGATATTTCCAAGTTCATACAGATAGCGGTGTAGATATTTCCACGTTTATAGAGATGGCGGAGTAGATATTTCCATGTTCATACAGAGGACGGTGTAGATATTTCCATGTGTATAGGGATGGCGGTGTAGATATTTTCATGTTTACACCGATGGCGGTGTAGATATTTCCATGTTTACACAGATAGCGGTGTAGACATTTCCATGTTTACACAGATAGCGGTGTGGATATTTCCATGTTTATGCAGATAGCAGTGTAGATATTTCCATGTTTATACATATAGCGGTGTGGATATTTCCATGTTTATTCAGATAGCGGTGCGGATATTTCCATGTTTATACAGATAGTTGGGCAGATATTTCCATGTTTCTACAGATAGCAGTGTAGATATTTCCATCTTAATACAGATGGCGGTGTAGATATGTCCATGTTTGTAAAGATGGCTTTGTAGATATTTCCATGTTCATACAGATGGTGGTGTAGATATTTTGAAGTTTATATAGATAGCGCTGTAGTTATTTCCATATTTATTGAGAAATGTGTGTAGATATTTCCATGTATATTCAGATAGCTGAGTAGATATTTCCATGTTCATCCAGATGCCGGTGTACATATATCCATGTTCATACAGCTGGCGGTGAAGATATTTCCATGTTCATACAGATGGTGGTGTAGATATTTCCATGTCCATACAAATGGCGGTGTAGATATTTCCATGTTCATAGAGATGGCGGTGTAGATATTTCCATGTTCATACAAATGGCGGTGTAGATATTTCCATGTTCATAGAGATGGCGGTGTAGATATTTCCATATTTATAGAGATAGCAGTGTAGTTATTACCGTGTTTATAGAGATAGCAGTGTAGATATTTCCATTGATATACGGATAGCTGTGTAGATATTTGCATGTTCATAGAGATAGCGGTGTAGATATTTTCATGTTCATACAGATAGCGGTGTAGATATTTCCATGTTCATACAGTTAGCGTTGTAGATATTTCCATGTTCATACAGATAGCGGTGTAGATATTTCCATGTTCATACAGATAGCGGTGTAGATATTTCCATGTTCATACAGTTAGCTGTGTAGATATTTCCATGTTCATACAGATGGCGGTGTAGATATTTAC
Source organism: Gorilla gorilla gorilla (assembly GCF_029281585.2). Lineage (NCBI taxonomy): Eukaryota > Metazoa > Chordata > Mammalia > Primates > Hominidae > Gorilla > Gorilla gorilla. The sequence goes on along the minus strand of NC_073235.2, from coordinate 12,721,104 downwards.
ATGTTCATACAGATGGCGGTGTAGATATTTCCATGTTCATACAGATAGCGGTGTAGATATTTCCATGTTCATACAGATAGCGGTGTAGATATTTCCAAGTTCATACAGATAGAGGCGTAGATATTTCCATGTTCATACCAATAGCGGTGTAGACATTTCCATGTTCATACATTTAGCGGTGTAGATATTTCCATGTTCATACAGATGGCAGTGAAGATATTTCCATGTTCATACAGATGGCGGTGTAGATATTTCCATGTTTGTACGGATGGCAGTGTAGATATTTCCATGTTCATACAGGTGGCGGTGTAGTTATTTCCATGTTTATACAGATAGCAGTGTAGTTATTTCCATGTTAATAGAGATAGCTGTGTAGATATTTCCATTGATATACAGATAGCTGTGTAGATATTTGCATGTTCATACAGATAGCGGTGTAGATATTTCCATGTTCGTACAGATAGCGGTGTAGATATTTCCATGTTCCTACAGATAGCGGTGTAGATATTTCCATGTTCATACAGATAACGCTGTAGATATTTCCATGATCATACAGACAGCGGTGTAGATACTTCCATGTTCATACAGATGGCGGTGTAGATATTTACATATTCATACAGATGGCGGTATAGATATTTCCATGTTCGTACAGATGGCGGTGTAGATATTTCCATGTTCATACAGATAGCGGTATAGATATTTCCATGTTTATACAGATGGTGGTGTAGATATTTCCATGTATATAGAGATGGCGGTCTAGATATTTCCATGTTTACAGAGATAGTGGTGTAGTTATTTCCAAGTTTATAGAGACAGCGTTGTAGATATTTCCATGTTTATGCAGATAGCGGTGTAGATATTTCCATGTTCATCCAGATGCCGGTGTACATATATCCATGTTCATACAGATGGCGGTGAAGATATTTCCATGTTCATACAGATGGCGGTGTAGATATTTACATGTTCATACAGATGGCGGTGTAGATATTTCCATGTTAATACAGATAGCGGTGTAGATATTTCCATGTTCATACAGATAGCGGTGTAGATAATTCCATGTTCATACAGTTAGCTCTGTAGATATTTCCATGTTCATACAGATGGGTTATAGGTATTTGTATGTTCATACAGATGGCAGTGTAGATATTTCCATGTTCGTACAGATGGCGGTGTAGATATTTCCATGTTCATACAGATGGCGGTGTAGATATTTCCATGTTCATACAGATGGCGGTGTAGATATTTACATGTTCATACAGATGGTTGTATAGATATTTCCATGTTCGTACAGATGGCGGTGTAGGTATTTCCATGATCATAGAGATGGCGGTGTAGATATTTCCATGTTTATGCAGATGGCGGTTTAGATATTTCCATTTTTATACAGATGGTGGTGTAGATATTTCCATGTTTATAGAGATGGCAGTCCAGATATTTCCATGTTTACAGAGATAGTGGTGTAGTTATTTCCAAGTTTATAGAGACAGCGTTGTAGATATTTCCTTGTTTATACAGATAGCGGTGAAGATATTTCCATGTTTATACAGATAGCGGTGTAGATATTTCCATGTTTATACAGATAGCTGTGTAGATATTTCGATGTTTATGGAGATAGTGGTGTAGATAATTTCAATTTTATACAGAGAGCAGTGTGGATATTTCCAAGTTCATACAGATAGCGGTGTAGATATTTCCACATTTATAGAGATGGCGGTGTAGATATTTCCATGTTCATACAGAGGACGGTGTAGATATTTCCATGTTTATAGGGATGGCGGTTTAGATATTTTCATGTTTACGCAGATGGCGGTGTAGATATTTCCATGTTTACAAGGATAGCAGTGTAGACATTTCCATGTTTTTTCAGATAGCGGTGCGGATATTTCCATGTTTATACAGATAGTTGGGCAGATATTTCCATGTTTATACAGATAGCGGTGTAGATATTTCCATCTTAATACAGATGGCGGTGTAGATATGTCCATGTTCGTACAGATGGCGGTGTAGATATTTTCAAGTTCATACAGATGGTGGTGTAGATATTTCGAAGTTTATAGAGGTAGCCCTGTAGTTATTTCCATATTTATTGAGAAATCGGTGTAGATATTTCCATGTATATTCAGATAGCTGTGTAGATATTTCCATGTTCATGCAGATAGTGGTGTAGATATTTCCATGTTCATCCAGATGCCAGTGTACATATATCCATGTTCATACAGATGGCGGTGAAGATATTTCCATGTTCATACAGATGGCGGTTTAGGTATTTCCATGTTCATACAAATGGCGGTGTAGATATTTCCATGTTCATAGAGATGGCGGTGTAGATATTTCCAGGATCATACAAATGGCGGTGTAGATATTTCCATGTTCATAGAGATGGCGGTGTAGATATTTCCATGTTTATACAGATAGCAGTGTAGTTATTTCCATGTTTATAGAGATAACAGTGTGGATATTTCCATTGATATACAGACAGCTGTGTAGATATTTGAATGTTCGTACAGATAGCGGTGTAGATATTTCCATGTTAATACAGATAGCGGTGTTGATATTTCCATGTTCATACAGATAGCGGTGTAGATATTTCCATGTTCATACAGATAGTGGTGTAGATATTTCCATGTTCATACAGATAGCGGTGTAGATATTTCCATGTTCATACAGATGGCGGTGTAGAGATTTCCATGTTCATACAGATAGCGGTGTAGATATTTCCATGTTCATACAGATAGCGGTGTAGATATTTCCATGTTCATACCAATAGCGGTGTAGACATTTCCATGTTCATACAGATAGCGGTGTAGAGATTTCCATGTTCATACAGATGGCGGTGTAGATATTTCCATGTTCATACAGATAGCGGTGTAGATATTTCCATGTTCATACCAATAGCGGTGTAGTCATTTCCATGTTCCTACAGTTAGCGGTGTAGATATTTCCATGTTCATACAGATGGCGGTGTAGATATTTACATGTTCATACAGATGGCGGTGTAGATATTTCCATGTTCGTACGGATGGCAGTGTAAATATTTCCATGTTCATACAGGTGGCGGTGTAGATATTTCCATGTTTATACAGAAGGCAGTGTAGTTATTTCCATGTTTATAGAGATAGCAGTGTATACATTTCCATTGATATACATATAGCTGTGTAGATATTTGCATGGTCACACAGATAGCGGTGTAGATATTTCCATGTTCGTACAGATAGCGGTGTAGATATTTCCATGTTCATACAGATAGCGGTGTAGTTATTTCCATGTTCTTACAGATAGCGGTGTAGATATTTCCATGTCCATACAGACGGCGGTATAGATATTTCCATGTTCGTACAGATAGCGGTGTAGTTATTTCCATGTTCATACAGTTAGCGGTGTAGATATTTCCATGTTCATACAGATGGCGGTGTAGATATTTACACGTTCATACAGATGGCTGTATAGATATTTCCATGTTCGTACAGATGGCGGCGTAGGTATTTCCATGATCATAGAGATGGCGGTGTAGATATTTCCATGTTTATGCAGATGGCGGTTTAGATATTTCCATGTTTATACAGATGGTGGTGTAGATATTTCCATGTTTATAGAGATGGCAGTCCAGATATTTCCATGTTTACAGAGATAGTGGTGTAGTTATTTCCAAGTTTATAGAGACAGCGTTGTAGATATTTCCTTGTTTATACAGATAGCGGTGAAGATATTTCCATGTTTATACAGATAGCGGTGTAGATATTTCCATGTTTATACAGATAGCAGTGTAGATATTTCGATGTTTATGGAGATAGTGGTGTAGATAATTTCAATTTTATACAGAGAGCAGTGTGGATATTTCCAAGTTCATACAGATAGCGGTGTAGATATTTCCATGTTTATAGAGATGGCGGTGTAGATATTTCCATGTTCATACAGAGGACGGTGTCGATATTTCCATGTTTATAGGGATGGCGGTTTAGATATTTTCATGTTTACGCAGATGGCGGTGTAGATATTTCCATGTTTACACGGATAGCAGTGTAGACATTTCCATGTTTTTTCAGATAGCGGTGCGGATATTTCCATGTTTATACAGATAGTTGGGCAGATATTTCCATGTTTATACAGATAGCGGTGTAGATATTTCCATCTTAATACAGATGGCGGTGTAGATATGTCCATGTTCGTACAGATGGCGGTGTAGATATTTCCAAGTTCATACAGATGGCGGTGTAGATATTTCGAAGTTTATAAAGGTAGCGCTGTAGTTATTTCCATATTTATTGAGAAATCCGTGTAGATATTTCCATGTATATTCAGATAGCTGTGTAGATATTTCCATGTTCATGCAGATAGTGGTGTAGATATTTCCATGTTCATCCAGATGCCAGTGTACATATATCCATGTTCATACAGATGGCGGTGAAGATATTTCCATGTTCATACAGATGGCGGTTTAGGTATTTCCATGTTCATACAAATGGCGGTGTAGATATTTCCATGTTCATAGAGATGGCGGTGTAGATATTTCCAGGATCATACAAATGGCGGTGTAGATATTTCCATGTTCATAGAGATGGCGGTGTAGATATTTCCATGTTTATACAGATAGCAGTGTAGATATTTCCATGTTTATTGAGATACCAGTGTGGATATTTCCATTGATATACAGATAGCTGTGTAGATATTTGAATGTTCGTACAGATAGCGGTGTAGATATTTCCATGTTAATACAGATAGCGGTGTTGATATTTCCATGTTCATACAGATAGCGGTGTAGATATTTCCATGTTCATACAGATAGCGGTGTAGATATTTCCATGTTCATACAGATAGCGGTGTAGATATTTCCATCTTCATACAGATGGCGGTGTAGAGATTTCCATGTTCATACAGATAACGGTGTAGATATTTCCATGTTCATACAGATAGCGGTGTAGATATTTCCATGTTCATACCAATAGCGGTGTAGTCATTTCCATGTTCCTACAGTTAGCGGTGTAGATATTTCCATGTTCATACAGATGGCGGTGTAGATATTTCCATGTTCATACAGATAGCGGTGTAGATATTTCCATGTTCGTACGGATGGCAGTGTAAATATTTCCATGTTCATACAGGTGGCGGAGTAGATATTTCCATGTTTATACAGATAGCAGTGTAGTTATTTCCATGTTTATAGAGATAGCAGTGTATACATTTCCATTGATATACAGATAGCTGTGTAGATATTTGCATGGTCACACAGATAGCGGTGTAGATATTTCCATGTTCGTACAGATAGCGGTGTAGATATTTCCATGTTCATACAGATAGCGGTGTAGATATTTCCATGTTCTTACAAATAACGGTGTAGATATTCCCATGTCCATACAGACGGCGGTATAGATATTTCCATGTTCGTACAGATAGCGGTGTAGATATTTCCATGTTCATACAGTTAGCGGTGTAGATATTTCCATGTTCATACAGATGGCGGTGTAGATATTTACATGTTCATACAGATGGCGGTATAGATATTTCCATGTTCGTACAGATGGCGGTGTAGGTATTTCCATGATCATAGAGATGGCGGTGTAGATATTTCCATGTTTATGCAGATGGCGGTTTAGATATTTCCATGTTTATACAGATGGTGGTGTTGATATTTCCATGTTTATAGAGATGGCAGTCCAGATATTTCCATGTTTACAGAGATCGTGGTGTAGTTATTTCCAAGTTTATAGAGACAGCGTTGTAGATATTTCCTTGTTTATACAGATAGCCGTGAAGATATTTCCATGTTTATACAGATAGCGGTGTAGATATTTCCATGTTTATACAGATAGCAGTGTAGATATTTCGATGTTTATGGAGATAGTGGTGTAGATAATTTCAATTTTATACAGAGAGCAGTGTAGATATTTCCAAGTTCATACAGATAGCGGTGTAGATATTTCCACGTTTATAGAGATGGCGGTGTAGATATTTCCATGTTCATACAGAGGACGGTGTAGATATTTCCATGTTTATAGGGATGGCGGTGTAGATATTTTCATGTTTTCACCGATGGTGGTGTAGATATTTCCATGTTTACACAGATAGCGGTGTAGACATTTCCATGTTTACACAGATAGCGGTGTGGATATTTCCATGTTTATGCAGATAGCAGTGTAGATATTTCCATGTTTATACATATAGCGGTGTGGATATTTCCATGTTTATTCAGATAGCGGTGCGGATATTTCCATGTTTATACAGATAGCGGTGTAGATATTTCCATCTTAATACAGATGGCGGTGTAGATATGTCCATGTTTGTACAGATGGCGGTGTAGATATTTCCATGTTCATGCAGATGGTGGTGTAGATATTTCGAAGTTTATAGAGATAGCGCTGTAGTTATTTCCATATTTATTGAGAAATCTGTGTAGATATTTCCAGGTATTTTCAGATAGCTGTGTAGATATTTCCATGTTCATGCAGAGAGCGGTGCAGATATTTCCATGTTCATCCAGATGCCGGTGTACATATATCCATGTTCATACAGATGGCGGTGAAGATATTTCCATGTTCATACAGATGGTTGTGTAGATATATCCAAGTCCATACAAATGGCGGTGTAGATATTGCCATGTTCATAGAGATGGCGGTGTAGATATTTCCATGTTCATACAATTGGCGGTGTAGATATTTCCATGTTCATAGAGATGGCGGTGTAGATATTTCCATATTTATAGAGATAGCAGTGTAGTTATTACCATGTTTATAGAGATAGCAGTGTAGATATTTCCATTGATATACAGAGAGCTGTGTAGATATTTGCATGTTCATAGAGATAGCGGTGTAGATATTTTCATGTTCATTCAGATAGCGGTGTAGATATTTCCATGTTCATACAGTTAGCGTGGTAGATATTTCCATGTTCATACAGATAATGGTGTAGGTATTTCCATGTTCATACAGATAGCGGTGTAGATATTTCCATGTTCATACAGTTAGCTGTGTAGATATTTCCATGTTCATACAGATGGTGGTGTAGATATTTACATGTTCATTCAGATGGCGGTGTAGTTATTTCCATGTTCATACAGATAGCGGTGTAGATATTTCCATGTTCATACAGATAGCGGTGTAGATATTTCCATGTTCATACAGATAGAGGCGTAGATATTTCCATGTTCATACCAATAGCGGTGTAGACATTTCCATGTTCATACATTTAGCGGTGTAGATATTTCCATGTTCATACAGATGGCGGTGAAGATATTTCCATGTTCATACAGATGGCGGTGTAGATATTTCCATGTTTGTACGGATGGCAGTGTAGATATATCCATGATCATTCAGGTGGCGGTGTATTTATTTCCATGTTTATACAGATAGCAGTGTAGTTATTTCCATATTAATAGAGATAGCTGTGTAGATATTTCCATTGATATACAGATAGCTGTGTAGATATTTGCATGTTCATACAGATAGCGGTGTAGATATTTCCATGTTCGTACAGATGGCGGTGTAGATATTTCCATGTTCATACAGATAGCGGTGTAGATATTTCCATGTTCATACAGATAACGGTGTAGATACTTCCATGTTCATACAGATGGCGGTGTAGATATTTACATGTTCATACAGATGGCGGTATAGATATTTCCATGTTCGTACAGATGGCGGTGTAGATATTTCCATGTTCATACAGATAGCGGTATAGATATTTCCATGTTTATACAGATGTTTGTGTAGATATTTCCATGTATATAGAGATGGCGGTCTAGATATTTCCATGTTTACAGAGATAGTGGTGTAGTTATTTCCAAGTTTATAGAGACAGCGTTGTAGATATTTCCATGTTTATACAGATAGCGGTGAAGATATTTCCATGTTTATACAGATAGCGGTGTAGATATTTCCATGTTTATACAGATAGCAGTGTAGATATTTCCATGTTTATAGAGATAGTGGTGTAGATAATTTCAATTTTATACAGAAAGCAGTGTAGATATTTCGAAGTTCATACAGATAGCGGTGTAGATATTTCCACGTTCATAGAGATGGTGGTGTAGATATTTCCATGTTCATACAGAAGACGGTGTAGATATTTCCATGTTTATAGGGATGGCGGTGTAGATATTTTCATGTTTACACAGATGGCGGTGTAGATATTTCCATGTTTACACGGATAGCGGTGTAGACATTTCCATGTTTACACAGATAGCGGTGTGGATATTTCCATGTTTATGCAGATAGCAGTGTAGATATTTCCATGTTTATACAGATAGCGGTGCGGATATTTCCATGTTTATTCAGATAGCGGTGCGGATATTTCCATGTTTATACAGATAGTTGGGCAGATATTTCCATGTTTATACAGATAGCGGTGTAGATATTTCCATCTTAATACAGATGGAGGTGTAGATATGTCCATGTTTGTACAGATGGCTGTGTAGATATTTCCATGTTCATACAGATGGCGGTGTAGATATTTTGAAGTTTATAGAGATAGCGTTGTAGTTATTTCCATAATTATAGAGAAATCTGTGTAGATATTTCCATGTATATTCATATAGCTGTGTAGATATTTCCATGTTCATGCAGATAGCGGTGTAGATATTTCCATGTTCATCCAGATGCCGGTGTACATATATCCATGTTCATACAGATGGCGGTGAAGATATTTCCATGTTCATACAGATGGTGGTGTAGATATTTCCATGTTCATACAAATGGCAGTGTAGATATTTCCATGTTCATAGAGATGGTGGTGTAGATATTTCCATGTTCATACAAATGGTGGTGTAGATATTTCCATGTTCATAGAGATGGCGGTGTAGATATTTCCATTTTTATAGAGATAGCAGTGTAGTTATTTCCATGTTTATAGAGATAGCAGTGTTGATATTTCCATTGATATACAGATAGCTGTGTAGATATTTGCATGTTCATAGAGATAGCGGTGTAGATATTTACATGTTCATACAGATGGCGGTGTACATATTTCCATGTTCATACAGATGGCGGTGTAGATATTTCCATGGTCATACAGATAGCGGTGTAGATAATTCCATGTTCATACAGTTAGCTCTGTAGATATTTCCATGTTCATACAGATGGCGGTGTAGGTATTTGTATGTTCATACAGATGGCGGTGTAGATATTTCCATCTTCATACAGATAGCGGTGTAGATATTTCCATGTTCATACAGATAGCGGTGTAGATATATCCATGTTCATACAGATAGCGGTGTAGATATTTCCATGTTCATACCAATAGCGGTGTAGACATTTCCATGTTCATTCATTTAGCGGTGTAGATATTTCCATGTTCATACAGATGGCGGTGAAGTTATTTCCATGTTTATACAGATGGCAGTGTAGATATTTCCATGTTTGTACGGATGGCAGTGTAGATATTTCCATGTTCATACAGGAGGCGGTGTAGATATTTCCATGTTTATACTGGTAGCAGTGTATTTATTTCCATGTTAATAGAGATAGCTGTGTGGATATTTCCATTGATATACAGATAGCTGTGTAGATATTTGCATGTTCATACAGATAGCGGTGTAGATATTTCCATGTTCGTACAGATAGCGGTGTAGATATTTCCATGTTCATACAGTTCGCGGTGTAGATATTTCCATGTTCATACAGATGGCGCTGTAGATATTTCCATGTCCATACAGATGGCGGTATAGATATTTCCATGTTCGTACAGATAGCGGTGTAGATATTTCCATGTTCATACAGTTAGCGGTGTAGATATTTCCATGTTCATACAGATGGCGGTGTAGATATTTCCATGTCCATACAGATGGCGGTATAGATATTTCCATGTTCGTACAGATAGCGGTGTAGATATTTCCATGTTCATACAGATAGCGGTATAGATATTTCCATGTTTATACAGATGGTGGTGTGGATATTTCCATGTATATAGAGATGGCGGTCTAGATATTTCCATGTTTACAGAGATAGTGGTGTAGTTATTTTCAAGTTTATAGAGACAGTGTTGTAGATATTTCCATGTTTATACAGATAGCAGTGAAGATATTTCCATGTTTTTACAGATAGCGGTGTAGACATTTCCATGTTTATGCAGGTAGCAGTGAAGATATTTCCATGTTTATAGAGATAGTGGTGTAGATAATTTCAATTTTATACAAAGTGCAGTGTAGATATTTCCAAGTTCGTACAGATAGTGGTGTAGATATTTCCAGGTTCATACTAATAGCGGTGTAGATATTTACATGTTCATACAAATGGCGGTATAGTTATTTCCATGTTCTTACAGATGGCGGTGTGGATATTTCCATGTTCATACCAATAGCGGTGTAGATATTTCCATGTTCATACAGTTAGCGGTGTAGATATTTCCATGTTCATACAGAAGGCGGTGTAGATATTTACATGTTCATACAGATGGCGGTGTAGATATTTCCATGTTCGTACGGATGGCAGTGTAGATATTTCCATGTTCATACAGGTGGCGGTGTAGATATTTCCATGTTTATACAGATAGCAGTGTAGTTATTTCCATGTTTATAGAGACAGCTGTGAAGATATTTCCATTGATATACAGATAGCTGTGTAGATATTTGCATGTTCATACAGATATCGGTTTAGATATTTCCATGTTCGTACAGATAGCGGTGTAGATATTTCCATGTTCGTACAGATAGCGGTGTAGATATTTCCATGTTCATACAGATAACGGTGTAGATATTTCCGTGTTCATACAGATAGCGGTGTAGATATTTCCATGTTCATACAGTTAGCGGTGTAGATATTTCCATGTTCATACAGATGGCGGTGTAGATATTTACATGTTCATACAAATGGCGGTATAGATATTTCCATGTTCGTACAGATGGCGGTGTAGATATTTCCATGTTCATAGAGATGGCGGAGTAGATATTTCCATGTTTATGCAGATAGCGGTATAGCTATTTCCATGTTTATACAGATGGTTGTGTAGATATTTCCATGTTTATAGAGATGGCGGTCTTGATATTTCCATGTTTACAGAGATAGTGGTGTAGTTATTTCCAAGTTTACAGAGACAGCGTTGTAGATATTTCCATGTTTATACAGATAGCGGTGAAAATATTTCCATGTTTATACAGATAGCGGTGTAGATATTTCCATGTTTATACAGATAGCAGTGTAGATATTTCCATGTTTATAGAGATAGTGGTGTAGATAATTTCAATTTTATACAGAGAGCAGTGTAGATATTTCCAAGTTCATACAGATAGCGGTGTAGATATTTCCACGTTTATAGAGATGGCGGTGCAGATATTTCCATGTTCATACAGAGGACGATGTAGATATTTCCATGTTTATAGGGATGGCGGTGTAGATATTTTCATGTTTACGCAGATGGCGGTGTAGATATTTCCATGTTTACACGGATAGCGGTGTAAACATTTCCATGTTTACACAGATAGCGGTGTGGATATTTCCAGGTTTATGCAGATAGCAGTGTAGATATTTCCATGTTTATACATATAGCGGTGTGGATATTTCCATGTTTATTCAGATAGCGGTGCGGATATTTCCATGTTTATACAGATAGTTGGGCAGATATTTCCATGTTTCTACAGATAGCGGTGTAGATATTTCCATCTTAATACAGATGGCGGTGTAGATATGTCCATGTTCGTACAGATGGCGGTGTAGATATTTCCAAGTTCATACAGATGGCGGTGTAGATATTTCCAAGTTCATAGAGGTAGCGCTGTAGTTATTTCCATATTTATTGAGAAATCGGTGTAGATATTTCCATGTATATTCAGATAGCTGTGTAGATATTTCCATGTTCATGCAGATAGCGGTGTAGATATTTCCATGTTCATCCAGATGCCGGTGTACATATATCCATGTTCATACAGATGGCGGTGAAGATATTTCCATGTTCATACAGATGGCGGTTTAGGTATTTCCATGTTCATACAAATGGCGGTGTAGATATTTCCATGTTCATAGAGATGGCAGTGTAGATATTTCCAGGTTCATACAAATGGCGGTGTAGATATTTCCATGTTCATAGAGATGGCGGTGTAGATATTTCCATTTTTATACAGATAGCAGTGTAGTTATTTCCATGTTTATAGAGATACCAGTGTGGATATTTCCATTGATATACAGATAGCTGTGTAGATATTTGAATGTTCGTACAGATAGCGGTGTAGATATTTCCATGTTCATACAGATAGCGGTGTTGATATTTCCATGGTCATACAGATAGCGGTGTAGATATTTCCATGTGCATACAGATAGCGGTGTAGATATTTCCATGTTCATACAGATGGCGGTGTACATATTTACATGTTCATACAGATGGCGGTGTAGATATTTCCATGTTCATACAGATGGCGGTGTAGAGATTTCCATGTTCATACAGATAGCGGTGTACATATTTCCATGTTCATACAGATAGCGGTGTAGATATTTCCATGTTCATACAGATAGCGGTATAGATAATTCCATGTTCATACAGTTAGCGGTGTAGATATTTCCATGTTCATACAGATGGCGGTGTAGATATTTCCATGTTCATACAGATCGCGGTGCAGGTATTTCCATGTTCATACAGATAGCGGTGTAGATATTTCCATGTTCATACAGATAGTGGTGTAGATAATTCCATGTTCATACAGTTAGCTGAGTAGATATTTCCATGTTCATACAGATGGCGGTGTAGATATTTACATGTTCATACAGATGGCGGTGTAGATATTTCCATGTTCATACATTTAGCGGTGTAGATATTTCCATGTTCATACAGATGGCGGTGAAGATATTTCCATGTTCATACAGATGGCGGTGTAGATATTTCCATGTTTGTACGGATGGCTGTGTAGATATTTCCATGTTCATACAGGTGGCGGTGTAGTTATTTCCATGTTTATACAGATAGCAGTGTAGTTATTTCCATGTTAATAGAGATAGCTGTGTGGATATTTCCATTGATATACATATAGCTGTGTAGATATTTGCATGTTCATACAGATAGCGGTGTAGATATTTCCATGTTCGTACAGATAGCGGTGTAGATATTTCCATGTTCATACAGATAGCGGTGTAGATATTTCCATGTTCATACAGATAACGGTGTAGATATTTCCATGTTCATACAAACAGCGGTGTAGATATTTCCATGTTTATACAGATGGTGGTGTAGATATTTCCATGTATATAGAGATGGCGTTCTAGATATTTCCATGTTTACAGAGATAGTGGTGTAGTTATTTCCAAGTTTATAGAGACAGCGTTGTAGATATTTCCATGTTTATACAGATAGCAGTGAAGATATTTCCATGTTTATACAGATAGCGGTGTAGATATTTCCATGTTTATACAGATAGCAGTGAAGATATTTCCATGTTTATAGAGATAGTGGTGTAGATAATTTCAATTTTATACAGAGAGCAGTGTAGATATTTCCAAGTTCATACAGATAGCGGTGTAGATATTTCCACGTTTATAGAGATGGTGGTGTAGATATTTCCATGTTCATACAGACGACGGTGTAGATATTTCCATGTTTATAGGGATGGCGGTGTAGATATTTTCATGTTTACACAGATGGCGGTGTAGATATTTCCATGCTCATACAGATGGCGGTGTAGATATTTACGTGTTCATACAGATGGCGGTGTAGATATTTCCATGTTCATACAGATAGCGATGTAGATATTTCCATGTTCATACAGATAGCGGTGCAGATAATTCCATGTTCATACAGTTAGCTCTGTAGATATTTCCATGTTCATACAGATGGCGGTGTAGGTATTTGTATGTTCATACAGATGGCGGTGTAGATATTTCCATGTTCATACAGATAGCGGTGTAGATTTTTCCATGTTCATACAGATAGCGGTGTAGATATATCCATGTTTATATAGATAGTGGTGTAGATAATTTCAATTTTATACAAAGTGCAGTGTAGATATTTCCAAGTTCATACAGATAGTGGTGTAGATATTTCCAGGTTCATACAAATGGCGGTGTAGATATTTACATGTTCATACAAATGGCGGTATAGTTATTTCCATGTTCGTACAGATGTCGGTGTGGATATTTCCATGTTCATACCAATAGCGGTGTAGTTATTTCCATGTTCATACAGTTAGCGGTGTAGATATTTCCATGTTCATACAGAAGGCGGTGTAGATATTTACATGTTCATACAGATGGCGGTGTAGATATTTCCATGTTCGTACGGATGGCAGTGTAGATATTTCCATGTTCATACAGGTGGCGGTGTAGATATTTCCATGTTCATACAGATAGCGGTGTAGGTATTTCCATGTTCATAAAGATAGCGGTGTAGATAATTCCATGTTCATACAGTTAGCTGTGTAGATATTTCCATGTTCATACAGATGGCGGTGTAGATATTTACATGTTCATACAGATGGCGGTGTAGATATTTCCATGTTCATACAGATAGCGGTGTAGATATTTCCATGTTCATACAGATAGCGGTATATATATTTCCATGTTCATACAGATAGCGGTGTAGATATTTCCATGTTCGTACAGATAGCGGTGAAGATATTTCCATGTTTATACAGATAGCGGCGTAGATATATCCATGTTTATACAGATAGCAGTGTAGATATTTCCATGTTTATAGAGATAGTGGTGTAGATAATTTCAATTTTATACAGAGAGCAGTGTAGATATTTCCAAGTTCATACAGATAGTGGTGTCGATATTTCCAGGTTCATACAAATGGCGGTGTAGATATTTCCATGTTCTTCCAGATAGCGGTTTAGTTATTTCCATGTTCATTCAGATAGCGGTGTAGATATTTCCATGTTCATACAGATGGCGGTGTAGATATTTACATGTTCACACAGATGGCGGTGTAGATATTTCCATGTTCGTACAGATAGCGGTGTAGTTATTTCCATGTTCATACAGATAGCGGTGTAGATATTTCCATGTTCACAGATAGCGGTGTAGATATTTCCATGTTCATACACTTAGCGGTGTAGATATTTCCATGTTCATACAGATGGCGGTGTAGATATTTACATGTTCATACAGATGGCGGTGTAGTTATTTCCATGTTCATACAGATAGCGGTGTAGAGATTTCCATGTTCATACAGATAGCGGTGTAGATATTTCCATGTTGATACAGATAGCGGAGTAGATATTTCCATGTTCATACCAATAGCGTTGTATACATTTCCATGTTCATACAGTTAGCGGTGTAGATATTTCCATGTTCATACAGATAGCGGTGTCGATATTTCCATGTTCATACAGATAGCGGTGTACATATTTCCATGTTCATACAGATAGCGGTGTAGATATTTCCATGTTCATACAGATAGCGGTGTAGATAATTCCATGTTCATACAGTTAGCGGTGTAGATATTTCCATGTTCATACAGATGGCGGTGTAGATATTTCCATGTTCATACAGATCGCGGTGCAGGTATTTCCATGTTCATACAGATAGCGGTGTAGATATTTCCATGTTCATACAGATAGTGGTGTAGATAATTCCATGTTCATACAGTTAGCTGAGTAGATATTTCCATGTTCATACAGATGGCGGTGTAGATATTTACATGTTCATACAGATGGCGGTGTAGATATTTCCATGTTCATACATTTAGCGGTGTAGATATTTCCATGTTCATACAGATGGCGGTGAAGATATTTCCATGTTCATACAGATGGCGGTGTAGATATTTCCATGTTTGTACGGATGGCTGTGTAGATATTTCCATGTTCATACAGGTGGCGGTGTAGTTATTTCCATGTTTATACAGATAGCAGTGTAGTTATTTCCATGTTAATAGAGATAGCTGTGTGGATATTTCCATTGATATACATATAGCTGTGTAGATATTTGCATGTTCATACAGATAGCGGTGTAGATATTTCCATGTTCGTACAGATAGCGGTGTAGATATTTCCATGTTCATACAGATGGCGGTGTAGATATTTCCATGTTCATACAGATGGCGGTGTAGATATTTCCATGTTTATAGGGATGGCGGTGTAGATATTTTCATGTTTATACAGATGGCGGTGTAGATATTTCCATGTTTACACAGATAGCAGTGTAGACATTTTCATGTTTACACAGATAGCGGTGTGGATATTTCCATGTTTATGCAGATAACAGTGTAGATATTTCCATGTTTATACAGATAGCAGTGCGGATATTTCCATGTTTATACAGATAGCGGTGTAGATATTTCCATCTTAATACAGATGGCGGTGTAGATATGTCCATGTTCGTACAGATGGCGGTGTAGAATTTCCATGTTCATACAGATGGCGGTGTAGATATTTCGAAGTTTATAGAGATAGCGCTGTAGTTATTTCCATATTTATAGAGAAATCGGTGTAGATATTTCCATGTATATTCAGATAGCTGTGTAGATATTTCCATGTTCATGCAGATAGCGGTGTAGATATTTCCATGTTTATACAGATAGCAGTGTAGATATTTCCATGTTTATAGAGATAGTGGTGTAGATAATTTCAATTTTATACAGAGAGCAGTGTAGATATTTCCAAGTTCACACAGATAGCGGTGTAGATATTTCCATGTTTATAGGGATGGCCGTGTAGATATTTTCATGTTTACACAGATGGCAGTGTAGATATTTCCATGTTTACACAGATAGCGGTGTGGATATTTCCAAGTTTATGCAGATAGCAGTGTATATATTTCCATGTTTATACAGATAGCGGTGCGGATATTTCCATGTTTATACAGATAGTTGAACAGATATTTCCATGTTTATACAGATAACGGTGTAGATATTTCCATCTTAATACAGATGGGGGTGTAGATATGTCCATGTTTGTACAGATGGCGGTGTAGATATTTCCCTGTTCATACAGATGGCGGTGTAGATATTTCGAAGTTTATAGAGATAGCGCTGTAGTTATTTCCATATTTATAGAGAAATCTCTGTAGATATTTCCAAGTATATTCAGATAGCTGTGTAGATATTTCCATGTTCATGCAGATAACGGTGTAGATATTTCCATGTTCATCCAGATGCCGGTGTACATATATCCATGTTCATACAGATGGCGGTGAAGATATTTCCATGTTAATACAGATGGTGGTGTAGATATTTCCATGTTCATACAAATGGCGGTGTAGATATTTCCATATTCATAGAGATTGCGGTGTAGATATTTCCATATTTATACAGATAGCAGTGTAGTTATTTCCATGTTTATAGAGATAGCAGTGTAGATATTTCCATTGATATACAGATAGCTGTGTAGATATTTGCATGTTCATACAGATAGCGGTGTAGATATTTCCATGTTCATACAGATAGCGGTGTAGATATTTCCATGTTCATACAGATAGCGGTGTAGATATTTCCATGTTCATACAGATAGCGGTGTAGATATTTCCATGTTCAAGCAGATAGCGGTGTAGATATTTCCATGTTCATACATTTAGCGGTGTAGATATTTCCATGTTCATACAGATGGCGGTGTAGATATTTACATGTTCATACAGATGGCGGTGTAGATATATCCATGTTCATACAGATAGCGGTGTAGCTATTTCCATGTTCATACAGATAGCGGTGTAGATATTTCCATCTTCATGCAGATAGCGGTGTAGATATTTGAATGTTCTTACCGAGAGTTGTGTAGATATTTCCATGTTCATACAGTTAGCGGTGTAGATATTTCCATGTTCATACAGATGGCGGTGTAGATATTTACATGTTCATAGAGATGGCGGTGTAGATATTTCCATGTTCGTACGGATGGCAGTGTAGATATTTCCAAGTTCATACAGGTGGCGGTGTAGATATTTCCATGTTTATATAGATAGCAGAGTAGTTATTTCCATGTTTATAGAGATAGCTGTGTAGATATTCGCATTGATATACAGATAGCTGTGTAGATATTTGCATGTTCATACAGAAAGCGGGGTAGATGTTTCCATGTTCGTACAGATAGCCGTGTAGATATTTCCATGTTCATACAGATAGCGGTGTAGATATTTCCACGTTTATAGAGATGGCGGTGTAGATATTTCCATGTTCATACAGATGGCGGTGTAGATATTGCCATGTTTATAGGGATGGCGGTGTAGATATTTTCATGTTTACACAGAAGGCGGTGTAGATATTTCCATGTTTACACAGATAGCTTTGTACACATTTCCATGTTTACACAGATGGCGGTGTGGATATTTCCATGTTTATGCAAATAGCAGTGTAGATATTTCCATGTTTACACAGATAGCGGTGCGGATATTTCCATGTTTATACAGATAGTTGGGCAGATATTTCCATGTTTATACAGATAGCGGTGTAGATATTTCCATCTTAATACAGATGTCGGTGTAGATATGTCCATGTTCAAACAGATGGCGGTGTAGATATTTCCATGTACATAAAGATGGCGGTGTATATGTTTCGATGTTTATAGAGGTAGCGCTGTAGTTATTTCCATGTTTATAGAGATAGCGGTGTAGATATTTCCATGTTCATACAGGTAGCGGTGTAGATATTTCCATGTTCATACAGATAGCGGTGTAGATATTTCCATGTTCATACAGATAGCGGTGTAGATAATTCCATGTTCATACAGTTAGCGGTGTAGATATTTCCATGTTCATTCAGATGGCGGTGTAGATATTTACATGTTCATACAGATGGCGGAGTAGATATTTCCATGTTCATACAGATAGCGGTGTAGATATTTCCATGTTCATACAGAGAGCGGTGTAGATAATTTCATGTTCATACAGTTAGCTGTGTAGATATTTCCATGTTCATACAGATGGCGGTGTAGATATTTACATGTTCATACAGATGGCGGTGTAGATATTTCCATGTTCATACAGATAGCGGTGTAGATATTTCCATGTTCATACAGATAGCGGTGTAGATATTTCCATGTTCATACAGATAGCGGTGCAGATATTTCCATGTTCATAGCAATAGCGGTGAAGACATTTCCATGTTCATACATTTAGCGGTGTAGATATTTCCATGTTCATACAGATGGCGGTGAAGATATTTCCATGTTCATACAGATGGCGGTGTAGATATTTCCATGTTCATACAGATGGCGGTGTAGATATTTCCATGTTTATAGGGATGGCGGTGTAGATATTTTCATGTTTATACAGATGGCGGTGTAGATATTTCCATGTTTACACAGATAGCAGTGTAGACATTTCCATGTTTACACATATAGTGGTGTGGATATTTCCATGTTTATGCAGATAACAGTGTAGATATTTCCATGTTTATACAGATAGCAGTGCGGATATTTCCATGTTTATACAGATAGCGGTGTAGATATTTCCATCTTAATACAGATGGCGGTGTAGATATGTCCATGTTCGTACAGATGGCGGTGTAGAATTTCCATGTTCATACAGATGGCGGTGTAGATATTTCGAAGTTTATAGAGATAGCGCTGTAGTTATTTCCATATTTATAGAGAAATCGGTGTAGATATTTCCATGTATATTCAGATAGCTGTGTAGATATTTCCATGTTCATGCAGATAGCGGTGTAGATATTTCCATGTTTATACAGATAGCAGAGTAGATATTTCCATGTTTATAGAGATAGTGGTGTAGATAATTTCAATTTTATACAGAGAGCAGTGTAGATATTTCCAAGTTCACACAGATAGCGGTGTAGATATTTCCATGTTTATAGGGATGGCCGTGTAGATATTTTCATGTTTACACAGATGGCAGTGTAGATATTTCCATGTTTACACAGATAGCGGTGTGGATATTTCCAAGTTTATGCAGATAGCAGTGTATATATTTCCATGTTTATACAGATAGCGGTGCGGATATTTCCATGTTTATACAGATAGTTGAACAGATATTTCCATGTTCATACAGATAGTGGTGTAGATATTTCCATGTTGATACAGATGGCGGTCTAGATATTTCCATGTTCATACCAATAGCGTGGTAGACATTTCCATGTTCATACAGATAGCGGTGTAGATATTTCCATGTTCATACAGATAGCGGTGTAGATATTTCCATGTTCATACAGATAGCGGTGTCGATATTTCCATGTTCATACAGATAGCAGTGTAGATATTTCCATGTTCATGCAGATAGAGGTGTAGATATTTCCATGTTCATCCAGATGCCGCTGTACATATATCCATGTTCATACCGATGGCAGTGAAGATATTTCCATGTTCATACAGATGGCGGTTTAGGTATTTCCATGTTCATACAAATGGCGGTGTAGATATTTCCATGTTCATAGAGATAGCTGTGTAGATATTTCCAGGTTCATACAAATGGCGGTGTAGATATTTCCATGTTCATAGAGATGGCGGTGTAGATATTTCCAAGTTTATACAGATAGCAGTGTAGTTATTTCCATGTTTATAGAGATAGCAGTGTAGATATTTCCATTGATATAAAGATAGCTGTGTAGATATTTGCATGTTCATACAGATAGCGGTGTGGATATTTCCATGTTTATACAGATAGCGGTGTAGATATTTCCATATTCATACAGATAGCGGTGTAGATATTTCCATGTTCATACAGATAGCGGTGTAGATATTTCCATGTTCACAGATAGCGGTGTAGATATTTCCATGTTCATACACTTAGCGGTGTAGATATTTCCATGTTCATACAGATGGCGGTGTAGATATTTACATGTTCATACAGATGGCGGTGTAGTTATTTCCATGTTCATACAGATAGCGGTGTAGAGATTTCCATGTTCATACAGATAGCGGTGTAGATATTTCCATGTTGATACAGATAGCGGTGTAGATATTTCCATGTTCATACCAATAGCGTTGTATACATTTCCATGTTCATACAGTTAGCGGTGTAGATATTTCCATGTTCATACAGATAGCCGTGTCGATATTTCCATGTTCATACAGATAGCGGTGTACATATTTCCATGTTCATACAGATAGCGGTGTAGATATTTCCATGTTCATACAGATAGCGGTGTAGATAATTCCATGTTCATACAGTTAGCGGTGTAGATATTTCCATGTTCATACAGATGGCGGTGTAGATATTTCCATGTTCGTACAGATAGCGGTGTAGATATTTCCATGTTCATACAGATAGCGGTGTAGATATTTCCATGTTCATACAGATAACGGTGTAGATATTTCCATGTTCATACAAACAGCGGTGTAGATATTTCCATGTTTATACAGATGGTGGTGTAGATATTTCCATGTATATAGAGATGGCGTTCTAGATATTTCCATGTTTACAGAGATAGTGGTGTAGTTATTTCCAAGTTTATAGAGACAGCGTTGTAGATATTTCCATGTTTATACAGATAGCAGTGAAGATATTTCCATGTTTATACAGATAGCGGTGTAGATATTTCAATGTTTATACAGATAGCAGTGAAGATATTTCCATGTTTATAGAGATAGTGGTGTAGATAATTTCAATTTTATACAGAGAGCAGTGTAGATATTTCCAAGTTCATACAGATAGCGGTGTAGATATTTCCACGTTTATAGAGATGGTGGTGTAGATATTTCCATGTTCATACAGACGACGGTGTAGATATTTCCATGTTTATAGGGATGGCGGTGTAGATATTTTCATGTTTACACAGATGGCGGTGTAGATATTTCCATGTTCATACAGATGGCGGTGTAGATATTTACATGTTCATACAGATGGCGGTGTAGATATTTCCATGTTCATACAGATAGCGGTGTAGATATTTCCATGTTCATACAGATAGCGGTGCAGATAATTCCATGTTCATACAGTTAGCTCTGTAGATATTTCCATGTTCATACAGATGGCGGTGTAGGTATTTGTATGTTCATACAGATGGCGGTGTAGATATTTCCATGTTCATACAGATAGCGGTGTAGATTTTTCCATGTTCATACAGATAGCGGTGTAGATATATCCATGTTTATATAGATAGTGGTGTAGATAATTTCAATTTTATACAAAGTGCAGTGTAGATATTTCCAAGTTCATACAGATAGTGGTGTAGATATTTCCAGGTTCATACAAATGGCGGTGTAGATATTTACATGTTCATACAAATGGCGGTATAGTTATTTCCATGTTCGTACAGATGTTGGTGTGGATATTTCCATGTTCATACCAATAGCGGTGTAGTTATTTCCATGTTCATACAGTTAGCGGTGTAGATATTTCCATGTTCATACAGAAAGCGGTGTAGATATTTACATGTTCATACAGATGGCGGTGTAGATATTTCCATGTTCGTACGGATGGCAGTGTAGATATTTCCATGTTCATACAGGTGGCGGTGTAGATATTTCCATGTTCATACAGATAGCGGTGTAGGTATTTCCATGTTCATACAGATGGCGGTGTAGATAATTCCATGTTCATACAGTTAGCTGTGTAGATATTTCCATGTTCATACAGATGGCGGTGTAGATATTTACATGTTCATACAGATGGCGGTGTAGATATTTCCATGTTCATACAGATGGCGGTGTAGATATTTCCATGTTCATACAGATAGCGGTGTATATATTTCCATGTTCATACAGATAGCGGTGTAGATATTTCCATGTTCGTACAGATAGCGGTGAAGATATTTCCATGTTTATACAGATAGCGGCGTAGATATATCCATGTTTATACAGATAGCAGTGTAGATATTTCCATGTTTATAGAGATAGTGGTGTAGATAATTTCAATTTTATACAGAGAGCAGTGTAGATATTTCCAAGTTCATACAGATAGTGGTGTCGATATTTCCAGGTTCATACAAATGGCGGTGTAGATATTTCCATGTTCTTCCAGACAGCGGTTTAGTTATTTCCATGTTCATTCAGATAGCGGTGTTGATATTTCCATGTTCATACAGATAACGGTGTAGATAATTCCATGTTCATACAGATAGCGGTATAGATATTTCCATGTTCGTACAGATGGCGGTGTAGATATTTCCATGTTCATAGAGATGGCGGTGTAGATATTTCCATGTTTATGCAGATAGCGGTGTAGATATTTCCATGTTTATTCAGATGGTGGTGTAGATATTTCCATGTTTATAGAGATGGAGGTCTAGATATTTTCATGTTTACAGAGATAGTGGTGTAGTTATTTCCAAGTTTATAGAGACAGCGTTGTAAATATTTCCATGTTTATACAGATAGCTGTGAAGATATTTCCTTGTTTATACAGAGAGCATTGTAGATATTTCCATGTTTATACAGATAGCAGTGTAGATATTTCCATGTTTATAGAGATAGTGGTGTAGATAATTTCAATTTTATACAGAGAGCAGTGTAGATATTTCCAAGTTCATACAGATAGCGGTGTAGTTATTTCCACGTTTATAGAGATGGCGGTGTAGACATGTCCATGTTCGTACAGATGGCGGTGTAGAATTTCCATGTTCATACAGATGGCGGTGTAGATATTTCGAAGTTTATAGAGATAGCGCTGTAGTTATTTCCATATTTATAGAGAAATCGGTGTAGATATTTCCATGTATATTCAGATAGCTGTGTAGATATTTCCATGTTCATGCAGATAGCGGTGTAGATATTTCCATGTTCATCCAGATGCCGGTGTACATATATCCATGTTAATACCGATGGCAGTGAAGATATTTCCATGTTCATACAGATGGCGGTTTAGGTATTTCCATGTTCATACAAATGGCGGTGTAGATATTTCCATGTTCATAGAGATGGCGGTGTAGATATTTCCAAGTTTATACAGATAGTAGTGTAGTTATTTCCATGTTTATAGAGATAGCAGTGTAGATATTTCCATTGATATAAAGATAGCTGTGTAGATATTTGCATGTTCATACAGATAGCGGTGTAGATATTTCCATGTTTATACAGATAGCGGTGTAGATATTTCCATATTCATACAGATAGCGGTGTAGATATTTCCATGTTCATACAGATAGGGATGTAGATATTTCCATGTTCACAGATAGCGGTGTAGATATTTCCATGTTCATACACTTAGCGGTGTAGATATTTCCATGTTCATACAGATGGCGGTGTAGATATTTACATGTTCATACAGATGGCGGTGTAGTTATTTCCATGTTCATACAGATAGCGGTGTAGAGATTTCCATGTTAATACAGATAGCGGTGTAGATATTTCCATGTTGATACAGATAGCGGTGTAGATATTTCCATGTTCATACCAATAGCGTTGTAGACATTTCCATGTTCATACAGTTAGCGGTGTAGATATTTCCATGTTCATACAGATAGCGGTGTCGATATTTCCATGTTCATACAGATAGCGGTGTAGATATTTCCATGTTCATACAGATAGCGGTGTAGATATTTCCATGTTCATACAGATAGCGGTGTAGATAATTCCATGTTCATACAGTTAGCGGTGTAGATATTTCCATGTTCATACATATGGCGGTGTAGATATTTACATGTTCATACAGATCGCGGTGTAGATATTTCCATGTTCATACTGATAGCGGTGTAGATATTTCCATGTTCATACAGATAGTGGTGTAGATAATTCCATGTTCATACAGTTAGCTGTGTAGATATTTCCATGTTCATACAGATGGCGGCGTAGATATTTACATGTTCATACAGATGGCGGTGTAGATATTTCCATGTTCATACATTTAGCGGTGTAGATATTTCCATGTTCATACAGATGGCGGTGAAGATATTTCCATGTTCATACAGATGGCGGTGTAGATATTTCCATGTTTGTACGGATGGCTGTGTAGATATTTCCATGTTCATACAGGTGGCGGTGTAGATTTTTCCATGTTTATACAGATAGCAGTGTAGTTATTTCCATGTTTATAGAGACAGCTGTGTAGATATTTCCATTGATATACAGATAGCTGTGTAGATATTTGCATGTTCATACAGATATCGGTGTAGATATTTCCATGTTCGTACAGATAGCGGTGTAGATATTTCCATGTTCGTACAGATAGCGGTGTAGATATTTCCGTGTTCATACAGATAACGGTGTAGATATTTCCGTGTTCATACAGATAGTGGTATAGATATTTCCATGTTCATACAGTTAGCGGTGTAGATATTTCCATGTTCATACAGATGGCGTTGTAGATGTTTACATGTTCATACAAATGGCGGTATAGGTATTTCCATGTTCGTACAGATGGCGGTGCAGATATTTCCATGTTCATAGAGATGGCGGTGTAGATATTTCCATGTTTATGCAGAGAGCGGTATAGTTATTTCCATGTTTATACAGATGGTGGTGTAGATATTTCCATGTTTATAGAGATGGCGGTCTAGATATTTCCATGTTTACAGAGATAGTGGTGTAGTTATTTCCAAGTTTATAGAGACAGCGTTGTAGATATTTCCATGTTTATACAGATAGCGGTGAAGATATTTCCATGTTTATACAGATAGCGGTGTAGATATTTCCATGTTTATACAGATAGCAGTGTAGATATTTCCATGTTTATAGAGATAGTGGTGTAGATAATTTCAATTTTATACAGAGAGCAGTGTAGATATTTCCAAGTTCATACAGATAGCGGTGTAGATATTTCCATGTTTATAGCGATGGCGGTGTAGATATTTCCATGTTCATACAGAGGACGGTGCAGATATTTCCATGTACATACAGATGGCGGTGTAGATATTTTCATGTTTACACAGATGGCGCTGTAGATATATCCATGTTTACATGGATAGCGGTGTAGACATTTCCATGTTTACAGAGATTACGGTGTGGATATTTCCATGTTTATGCAGATAGGAGTGTAGATATTTCCATGTTTATACAGATAGCGGTGCGGATATTTCCATGTTTATTCAGATAGCGGTGCGCATATTTCCAGGTTTATACAGATAGTTGGGCAGATATTTCCATGTTTATACAGATAGCGGTGTAGATATTTCCATCTTAATACAGATGGCGGTGTAGATATGTCCATGTTCGTACAGACGGCGGTGTAGTTATTTCCAAGTTCATACAGATGGCGGTGTAGATATTTCGAAGTTTATAGAGATAGCGCTGTAGTTATTTCCATATTTATTGAGAAATTGGTGTAGATATTTCCATGTATATTCAGATAGCTGTGTAGATATTTCCATGTTCATGCAGATAGCGGTGTAGATATTTCCATGTTCATCCAGATGCCGGTGTACATATATCCATGTTCAAGCAGATGGCGGTGAAGATATGTCCATGTTCATACAGATGGCGGTTTAGGTATTTCCATGTTCATACAAATGGCGGTGTAGATATTTCCATGTTAATAGAGATGGCGGTGTAGATACTTCCAGGTTCATACAAATGGCGGTGTAGATATTTCCATGTTCATAGAGATGGCGGTGTAGATATTTCCATGTTTATACAGATAGCAGTGTAGTTATTTCCATGTTTATAGAGATACCAGTGTGGATATTTCCATTGATATACAGATAGCTGTGTAGATATTTGCATGGTCACACAGATAGCGGTGTAGATATTTCCATGTTCGTACAGATAGCGGTGTAGATATTTCCATGTTCATACAGATAGCGGTGTAGATATTTCCATGTTCTTACAGATAACGGTGTAGATATTTCCATGTCCATACAGACGGCGGTATAGATATTTCCATGTTCGTACAGATAGCGGTGTAGATATTTCCATGTTCATACAGTTAGCGGTGTAGATATTTCCATGTTCATACAGATGGCGGTGTAGATATTTACATGTTCATACAGATGGAGGTATAGATATTTCCATGTTCGTTCAGATGGCGGTGTAGGTATTTCCATGTTCATAGAGATGGCGGTGTAGATATTTCCATGTTTATGCAGATAGCGGTTTAGATATTTCCATGTTTATACAGATGGTGGTGTAGATATTTCCATGTTTATAGAGATGGCAGTCCAGAAATTTTCATGTTTACAGAGATAGTGGTGTAGTTATTTCCAAGTTTATATAGACAGTGTTTTAGATATTTCCTTGTTTATACAGATAGCGGTGAAGATATTTCCATGTTTATACAGATAGCGGTGTAGATATTTCCATGTTTATACAGATAACAGTGTAGATATTTCGATGTTTATAGAGATAGTGGTGTAGATAATTTCAATTTTATACAGAGAGCAGTGTAGATATTTCCAAGTTCATACAGATAGCGGTGTAGATATTTCCACGTTTATAGAGATGGCGGAGTAGATATTTCCATGTTCATACAGAGGACGGTGTAGATATTTCCATGTCTATAGGGATGGCGGTGTAGATATTTTCATGTTTACACCGATGGCGGTGTAGATATTTCCATGTTTACACAGATAGCGGTGTAGACATTTCCATGTTTACACAGATAGCGGTGTGGATATTTCCATGTTTATGCAGATAGCAGTGTAGATATTTCCATGTTTATACATATAGCGGTGTGGATATTTCCATGTTTATTCAGATAGCGGTGCGGATATTTCCATGTTTATACAGATAGTTGGGCAGATATTTCCATGTTTCTACAGATAGCAGTGTAGATATTTCCATCTTAATACAGATGGCGGTGTAGATATGTCCATGTTTGTAAAGATGGCTTTGTAGATATTTCCGTGTTCATACAGATGGTGGTGTAGATATTTTGAAGTTTATATAGATAGCGCTGTAGTTATTTCCATATTTATTGAGAAATCTGTGTAGATATTTCCATGTATATTCAGATAGCTGAGTAGATATTTCCATGTTCATCCAGATGCCGGTGTACATATATCCATGTTCATACAGCTTGCGGTGAAGATATTTCCATGTTCATACAGATGGTGGTGTAGATATTTCCATGTCCATACAAATGGCGGTGTAGATATTTCCATGTTCATAGAGATGGCGGTGTAGATATTTCCATGTTCATACAAATGGCGGTGTAGATATTTCCATGTTCATAGAGATGGCGGTGTAGATATTTCCATATTTATAGAGATAGCAGTGTAGTTATTACCGTGTTTATAGAGATAGCAGTGTAGATATTTCCATTGATATACGGATAGCTGTGTAGATATTTGCATGTTCATAGAGATAGCGGTGTAGATATTTTCATGTTCATACAGATAGCGGTGTAGATATTTCCATGTTCATACAGTTAGCGTTGTAGATATTTCCATGTTCATACAGATAGCGGTGTAGATATTTCCATGTTCATACAGATAGCGGTGTAGATATTTCCATGTTCATACAGTTAGCTGTGTAGATATTTCCATGTTCATACAGATGGCGGTGTAGATATTTACATGTTCATACAGATGGCGGTGTAGATATTTCCATGTTCATACAGATAGCGGTGTAGATATTTCCATGTTCATACAGATAGCGGTGTAGATATTTCCAAGTTCATACAGATAGAGGCGTAGATATTTCCATGTTCATACCAATAGCGGTGTAGACATTTCCATGTTCATACATTTAGCGGTGTAGATATTTCCATGTTCATACAGATGGCAGTGAAGATATTTCCATGTTCATACAGATGGCGGTGTAGATATTTCCATGTTTGTACGGATGGCAGTGTAGATATTTCCATGTTCATACAGGTGGCGGTGTAGTTATTTCCATGTTTATACAGATAGCAGTGTAGTTATTTCCATGTTAATAGAGATAGCTGTGTAGATATTTCCATTGATATACAGATAGCTGTGTAGATATTTGCATGTTCATACAGATAGCGGTGTAGATATTTCCATGTTCGTACAGATAGCGGTGTAGATATTTCCATGTTCCTACAGATAGCGGTGTAGATATTTCCATGTTCATACAGATAACGCTGTAGATATTTCCATGATCATACAGACAGCGGTGTAGATACTTCCATGTTCATACAGATGGCGGTGTAGATATTTACATATTCATACAGATGGCGGTATAGATATTTCCATGTTCGTACAGATGGCGGTGTAGATATTTCCATGTTCATACAGATAGCGGTATAGATATTTCCATGTTTATACAGATGGTGGTGTAGATATTTCCATGTATATAGAGATGGCGGTCTAGATATTTCCATGTTTACAGAGATAGTGGTGTAGTTATTTCCAAGTTTATAGAGACAGCGTTGTAGATATTTCCATGTTTATGCAGATAGCGGTGTAGATATTTCCATGTTCATCCAGATGCCGGTGTACATATATCCATGTTCATACAGATGGCGGTGAAGATATTTCCATGTTCATACAGATGGCGGTGTAGATATTTACATGTTCATACAGATGGCGGTGTAGATATTTCCATGTTAATACAGATAGCGGTGTAGATATTTCCATGTTCATACAGATAGCGGTGTAGATAATTCCATGTTCATACAGTTAGCTCTGTAGATATTTCCATGTTCATACAGATGGGTTATAGGTATTTGTATGTTCATACAGATGGCAGTGTAGATATTTCCATGTTCGTACAGATGGCGGTGTAGATATTTCCATGTTCATACAGATGGCGGTGTAGATATTTCCATGTTCATACAGATGGCGGTGTAGATATTTACATGTTCATACAGATGGTTGTATAGATATTTCCATGTTCGTACAGATGGCGGTGTAGGTATTTCCATGATCATAGAGATGGCGGTGTAGATATTTCCATGTTTATGCAGATGGCGGTTTAGATATTTCCATTTTTATACAGATGGTGGTGTAGATATTTCCATGTTTATAGAGATGGCAGTCCAGATATTTCCATGTTTACAGAGATAGTGGTGTAGTTATTTCCAAGTTTATAGAGACAGGGTTGTAGATATTTCCTTGTTTATACAGATAGCGGTGAAGATATTTCCATGTTTATACAGATAGCGGTGTAGATATTTCCATGTTTATACAGATAGCTGTGTAGATATTTCGATGTTTATGGAGATAGTGGTGTAGATAATTTCAATTTTATACAGAGAGCAGTGTGGATATTTCCAAGTTCATACAGATAGCGGTGTAGATATTTCCACATTTATAGAGATGGCGGTGTAGATATTTCCATGTTCATACAGAGGACGGTGTAGATATTTCCATGTTTATAGGGATGGCGGTTTAGATATTTTCATGTTTACGCAGATGGCGGTGTAGATATTTCCATGTTTACACGGATAGCAGTGTAGACATTTCCATGTTTTTTCAGATAGCGGTGCGGATATTTCCATGTTTATACAGATAGTTGGGCAGATATTTCCATGTTTATAC
This sequence comes from Gorilla gorilla gorilla, assembly GCF_029281585.2. Lineage (NCBI taxonomy): Eukaryota > Metazoa > Chordata > Mammalia > Primates > Hominidae > Gorilla > Gorilla gorilla. The sequence goes on along the minus strand of NC_073235.2, from coordinate 12,690,993 downwards.
AGATAGCGGTGTAGATATTTCCATCTTAATACAGATGGCGGTGTAGATATGTCCATGTTCGTACAGATGGCGGTGTAGATATTTTCAAGTTCATACAGATGGTGGTGTAGATATTTCGAAGTTTATAGAGGTAGCCCTGTAGTTATTTCCATATTTATTGAGAAATCGGTGTAGATATTTCCATGTATATTCAGATAGCTGTGTAGATATTTCCATGTTCATGCAGATAGTGGTGTAGATATTTCCATGTTCATCCAGATGCCAGTGTACATATATCCATGTTCATACAGATGGCGGTGAAGATATTTCCATGTTCATACAGATGGCGGTTTAGGTATTTCCATGTTCATACAAATGGCGGTGTAGATATTTCCATGTTCATAGAGATGGCGGTGTAGGTATTTCCAGGATCATACAAATGGCGGTGTAGATATTTCCATGTTCATAGAGATGGCGGTGTAGATATTTCCATGTTTATACAGATAGCAGTGTAGTTATTTCCATGTTTATAGAGATAACAGTGTGGATATTTCCATTGATATACAGACAGCTGTGTAGATATTTGAATGTTCGTACAGATAGCGGTGTAGATATTTCCATGTTAATACAGATAGCGGTGTTGATATTTCCATGTTCATACAGATAGCGGTGTAGATATTTCCATGTTCATACAGATAGTGGTGTAGATATTTCCATGTTCATACAGATAGCGGTGTAGATATTTCCATGTTCATACAAATGGCGGTGTAGAGATTTCCATGTTCATACAGATAGCGGTGTAGATATTTCCATGTTCATACAGATAGCGGTGTAGATATTTCCATGTTCATACAGATAGCGGTGTAGATATTTCCATGTTCATACCAATAGCGGTGTAGACATTTCCATGTTCATACAGATAGCGGTGTAGAGATTTCCATGTTCATACAGATGGCGGTGTAGATATTTCCATGTTCATACAGATAGCGGTGTAGATATTTCCATGTTCATACCAATAGCGGTGTAGTCATTTCCATGTTCCTACAGTTAGCGGTGTAGATATTTCCATGTTCATACAGATGGCGGTGTAGATATTTACATGTTCATACAGATGGCGGTGTAGATATTTCCATGTTCGTACGGATGGCAGTGTAAATATTTCCATGTTCATACAGGTGGCGGTGTAGATATTTCCATGTTTATACAGAAGGCAGTGTAGTTATTTCCATGTTTATAGAGATAGCAGTGTATACATTTCCATTGATATACATATAGCTGTGTAGATATTTGCATGGTCACACCGATAGCGGTGTAGATATTTCCATGTTCGTACAGATAGCGGTGTAGATATTTCCATGTTCATACAGATAGCGGTGTAGTTATTTCCATGTTCTTACAGATAGCGGTGTAGATATTTCCATGTCCATACAGACGGCGGTATAGATATTTCTATGTTCGTACAGATAGCGGTGTAGTTATTTCCATGTTCATACAGTTAGCGGTGTAGATATTTCCATGTTCATACAGATGGCGGTGTAGATATTTACACGTTCATACAGATGGCGGTATAGATATTTCCATGTTCGTACAGATGGCGGCGTAGGTATTTCCATGATCATAGAGATGGCGGTGTAGATATTTCCATGTTTATGCAGATGGCGGTTTAGATATTTCCATGTTTATACAGATGGTGGTGTAGATATTTCCATGTTTATAGAGATGGCAGTCCAGATATTTCCATGTTTACAGAGATAGTGGTGTAGTTATTTCCAAGTTTATAGAGACAGCGTTGTAGATATTTCCTTGTTTATACAGATAGCGGTGAAGATATTTCCATGTTTATACAGATAGCGGTGTAGATATTTCCATGTTTATACAGATAGCAGTGTAGATATTTCGATGTTTATGGAGATAGTGGTGTAGATAATTTCAATTTTATACAGAGAGCAGTGTGGATATTTCCAAGTTCATACAGATAGCGGTGTAGATATTTCCATGTTTATAGAGATGGCGGTGTAGATATTTCCATGTTCATACAGAGGACGGTGTAGATATTTCCATGTTTATAGGGATGGCGGTTTAGATATTTTCATGTTTACGCAGATGGCGGTGTAGATATTTCCATGTTTACACGGATAGCAGTGTAGACATTTCCATGTTTTTTCAGATAGCGGTGCGGATATTTCCATGTTTATACAGATAGTTGGGCAGATATTTCCATGTTTATACAGATAGCGGTGTAGATATTTCCATCTTAATACAGATGGCGGTGTAGATATGTCCATGTTCGTACAGATGGCGGTGTAGATATTTCCAAGTTCATACAGATGGCGGTGTAGATATTTCGAAGTTTATAAAGGTAGCGCTGTAGTTATTTCCATATTTATTGAGAAATCGGTGTAGATATTTCCATGTATATTCAGATAGCTGTGTAGATATTTCCATGTTCATGCAGATAGTGGTGTAGATATTTCCATGTTCATCCAGATGCCAGTGTACATATATCCATGTTCATACAGATGGCGGTGAAGATATTTCCATGTTCATACAGATGGCGGTTTAGGTATTTCCATGTTCATACAAATGGCGGTGTAGATATTTCCATGTTCATAGAGATGGCGGTGTAGATATTTCCAGGATCATACAAATGGCGGTGTAGATATTTCCATGTTCATAGAGATGGCGGTGTAGATATTTCCATGTTTATACAGATAGCAGTGTAGTTATTTCCATGTTTATTGAGATACCAGTGTGGATATTTCCATTGATATACAGATAGCTGTGTAGATATTTGAATGTTCGTACAGATAGCGGTGTAGATATTTCCATGTTAATACAGATAGCGGTGTTGATATTTCCATGTTCATACAGATAGCGGTGTAGATATTTCCATGTTCATACTCATAGCGGTGTAGATATTTCCATGTTCATACAGATAGCGGTGTAGATATTTCCATCTTCATACAGATGGCGGTGTAGAGATTTCCATGTTCATACAGATAACGGTGTAGATATTTCCATGTTCATACAGATAGCGGTGTAGATATTTCCATGTTCATACCAATAGCGGTGTAGTCATTTCCATGTTCCTACAGTTAGCGGTGTAGATATTTCCATGTTCATACAGATGGCGGTGTAGATATTTCCATGTTCATACAGATAGCGGTGTAGATATTTCCATGTTCGTACGGATGGCAGTGTAAATATTTCCATGTTCATACAGGTGGCGGTGTAGATATTTCCATGTTTATACAGATAGCAGTGTAGTTATTTCCATGTTTATAGAGATAGCAGTGTATACATTTCCATTGATATACAGATAGCTGTGTAGATATTTGCATGGTCACACAGATAGCGGTGTAGATATTTCCATGTTCGTACAGATAGCGGTGTAGATATTTCCATGTTCATACAGATAGCGGTGTAGATATTTCCATGTTCTTACAGATAACGGTGTAGATATTTCCATGTCCATACAGACGGCGGTATAGATATTTCCATGTTCGTACAGATAGCGGTGTAGATATTTCCATGTTCATACAGTTAGCGGTGTAGATATTTCCATGTTCATACAGATGGCGGTGTAGATATTTACATGTTCATACAGATGGCGGTATAGATATTTCCATGTTCGTACAGATGGCGGTGTAGGTATTTCCCTGATCATAGAGATGGCGGTGTAGATATTTCCATGTTTATGCAGATGGCGGTTTAGATATTTCCATGTTTATACAGATGGTGGTGTAGATATTTCCATGTTTATAGAGATGGCAGTCCAGATATTTCCATGTTTACAGAGATCGTGGTGTAGTTATTTCCAAGTTTATAGAGACAGCGTTGTAGATATTTCCTTGTTTATACAGATAGCCGTGAAGATATTTCCATGTTTATACAGATAGCGGTGTAGATATTTCCATGTTTATACAGATAGCAGTGTAGATATTTCGATGTTTATGGAGATAGTGGTGTAGATAATTTCAATTTTATACAGAGAGCAGTGTAGATATTTCCAAGTTCATACAGATAGCGGTGTAGATATTTCCACGTTTATAGAGATGGCGGTGTAGATATTTCCATGTTCATACAGAGGACGGTGTAGATATTTCCATGTTTATAGGGATGGCGGTGTAGATATTTTCATGTTTTCACCGATGGCGGTGTAGATATTTCCATGTTTACACAGATAGCGGTGTAGACATTTCCATGTTTACACAGATAGCGGTGTGGATATTTCCATGTTTATGCAGATAGCAGTGTAGATATTTCCATGTTTATACATATAGCGGTGTGGATATTTCCATGTTTATTCAGATAGCGGTGCGGATATTTCCATGTTTATACAGATAGCGGTGTAGATATTTCCATCTTAATACAGATGGCGGTGTAGATATGTCCATGTTTGTACAGATGGCGGTGTAGATATTTCCATGTTCATGCAGATGGTGGTGTAGATATTTCGAAGTTTATAGAGATAGCGCCTTAGTTATTTCCATATTTATTGAGAAATCTGTGTAGATATTTCCAGGTATTTTCAGATAGCTGTGTAGATATTTCCATGTTCATGCAGAGAGCGGTGCAGATATTTCCATGTTCATCCAGATGCCGGTGTACATATATCCATGTTCATACAGATGGCGGTGAAGATATTTCCATGTTCATACAGATGGTGGTGTAGATATTTCCACGTTCATAGAGATGGTGGTGTAGATATTTCCATGTTCATACAGAAGACGGTGTAGATATTTCCATGTTTATAGGGATGGCGGTGTAGATATTTTCATGTTTACACAGATGGCGGTGTAGATATTTCCATGTTTACACGGATAGCGGTGTAGACATTTCCATGTTTACACAGATAGCGGTGTGGATATTTCCATGTTTATGCAGATAGCAGTGTAGATATTTCCATGTTTATACAGATAGCGGTGCGGATATTTCCATGTTTATTCAGATAGCGGTGCGGATATTTCCATGTTTATACAGATAGTTGGGCAGATATTTCCATGTTTATACAGATAGTGGTGTAGATATTTCCATCTTAATACAGATGGCGGTGTAGATATGTCCATGTTTGTACAGATGGCTGTGTAGATATTTCCATGTTCATACAGATGGCGGTGTAGATATTTCGAAGTTTATAGAGATAGCGTTGTAGTTATTTCCATAATTATAGAGAAATCTGTGTAGATATTTCCATGTATATTCAGATAGCTGTGTAGATATTTCCATGTTCATGCAGATAGCGGTGTAGATATTTCCATGTTCATCCAGATGCCGGTGTACATATATCCATGTTCATACAGATGGCGGTGAAGATATTTCCATGTTCATACAGATGGTGGTGTAGATATTTCCATGTTCATACAAATGGCAGTGTAGATATTTCCATGTTCATAGAGATGGTGGTGTAGATATTTCCATGTTCATACAAATGGTGGTGTAGATATTTCCATGTTCATAGAGATGGCGGTGTAGATATTTCCATTTTTATAGAGATAGCAGTGTAGTTATTTCCATGTTTATAGAGATAGCAGTGTTGATATTTCCATTGATATACAGATAGCTGTGTAGATATTTGCATGTTCATAGAGATAGCGGTGTAGATATTTACATGTTCATACAGATGGCGGTGTACATATTTCCATGTTCATACAGATGGCGGTGTAGATATTTCCATGGTCATACAGATAGCGGTGTAGATAATTCCATGTTCATACAGTTAGCTCTGTAGATATTTCCATGTTCATACAGATGGCGGTGTAGGTATTTGTATGTTCATACAGATGGCGGTGTAGATATTTCCATCTTCATACAGATAGCGGTGTAGATATTTCCATGTTCATACAGATAGCGGTGTAGATATATCCATGTTCATACAGATAGCGGTGTAGATATTTCCATGTTCATACCAATAGCGGTGTAGACATTTCCATGTTCATTCATTTAGCGGTGTAGATATTTCCATGTTCATACAGATGGCGGTGAAGTTATTTCCATGTTTATACAGATGGCAGTGTAGATATTTCCATGTTTGTACGGATGGCAGTGTAGATATTTCCATGTTCATACAGGAGGCGGTGTAGATATTTCCATGTTTATACTGGTAGCAGTGTATTTATTTCCATGTTAATAGAGATAGCTGTGTGGATATTTCCATTGATATACAGATAGCTGTGTAGATATTTGCATGTTCATACAGATAGCAGTGTAGATATGTCCATGTTCGTACAGATAGCGGTGTAGATATTTCCATGTTCATACAGTTCGCGGTGTAGATATTTCCATGTTCATACAGATGGCGCTGTAGATATTTCCATGTCCATACAGATGGCGGTATAGATATTTCCATGTTCGTACAGATAGCGGTGTAGATATTTCCATGTTCATACAGTTAGCGGTGTAGATATTTCCATGTTCATACAGATGGCGGTGTAGATATTTCCATGTCCATACAGATTGCGGTATAGATATTTCCATGTTCGTACAGATAGCGGTGTAGATATTTCCATGTTCATACAGATAGCGGTATAGATATTTCCATGTTTATACAGATGGTGGTGTGGATATTTCCATGTATATAGAGATGGCGGTCTAGATATTTCCATGTTTACAGAGATAGTGGTGTAGTTATTTTCAAGTTTATAGAGACAGTGTTGTAGATATTTCCATGTTTATACAGATAGCAGTGAAGATATTTCCATGTTTTTACAGATAGCGGTGTAGACATTTCCATGTTTATGCAGGTAGCAGTGAAGATATTTCCATGTTTATAGAGATAGTGGTGTAGATAATTTCAATTTTATACAAAGTGCAGTGTAGATATTTCCAAGTTCGTACAGATAGTGGTGTAGATATTTCCAGGTTCATACAAATAGCGGTGTAGATATTTACATGTTCATACAAATGGCGGTATAGTTATTTCCATGTTCTTACAGATGGCGGTGTGGATATTTCCATGTTCATACCAATAGCGGTGTAGATATTTCCATGTTCATACAGTTAGCGGTGTAGATATTTCCATGTTCATACAGAAGGCGGTGTAGATATTTACATGTTCATACAGATGGCGGTGTAGATATTTCCATGTTCGTACGGATGGCAGTGTAGATATTTCCATGTTCATACAGGTGGCGGTGTAGATATTTCCATGTTTATACATATAGCAGTGTAGTTATTTCCATGTTTATAGAGATAGCTGTGAAGATATTTCCATTGATATACAGATAGCTGTGTAGATATTTGCATGTTCATACAGATATCGGTTTAGATATTTCCATGTTCGTACAGATAGCGGTGTAGATATTTCCATGTTCGTACAGATAGCGGTGTAGATATTTCCATGTTCATACAGATAACGGTGTAGATATTTCCGTGTTCATACAGATAGCGGTGTAGATATTTCCATGTTCATACAGTTAGCGGTGTAGATATTTCCATGTTCATACAGATGGCGGTGTAGATATTTACATGTTCATACAAATGGCGGTATAGATATTTCCATGTTCGTACAGATGGCGGTGTAGATATTTCCATGTTCATAGAGATGGCGGTGTAGATATTTCCATGTTTATGCAGATAGCGGTATAGCTATTTCCATGTTTATACAGATGGTTGTGTAGATATTTCCATGTTTATAGAGATGGCGGTCTTGATATTTCCATGTTTACAGAGATAGTGGTGTAGTTATTTCCAAGTTTACAGAGACAGCGTTGTAGATATTTCCATGTTTATACAGATAGCGTTGAAAATATTTCCATGTTTATACAGATAGCGGTGTAGATATTTCCATGTTTATACAGATAGCAGTGTAGATATTTCCATGTTTATAGAGATAGTGGTGTAGATAATTTCAATTTTATACAGAGAGCAGTGTAGATATTTCCAAGTTCATACAGATAGCGGTGTAGATATTTCCACGTTTATAGAGATGGCGGTGCAGATATTTCCATGTTCATACAGAGGACGATGTAGATATTTCCATGTTTATAGGGATGGCGGTGTAGATATTTTCATGTTTACGCAGATGGCGGTGTAGATATTTCCATGTTTACACGGATAGCGGTGTAAACATTTCCATGTTTACACAGATAGCGGTGTGGATATTTCCAGGTTTATGCAGATAGCAGTGTAGATATTTCCATGTTTATACATATAGCGGTGTGGATATTTCCATGTTTATTCAGATAGCGGTGCGGATATTTCCATGTTTATACAGATAGTTGGGCAGATATTTCCATGTTTCTACAGATAGCGGTGTAGATATTTCCATCTTAATACAGATGGCGGTGTAGATATGTCCATGTTCGTACAGATGGTGGTGTAGATATTTCCAAGTTCATACAGATGGCGGTGTAGATATTTCCAAGTTCATAGAGGTAGCGCTGTAGTTATTTCCATATTTATTGAGAAATCGGTGTAGATATTTCCATGTATATTCAGATAGCTGTGTAGATATTTCCATGTTCATGCAGATAGCGGTGTAGATATTTCCATGTTCATCCAGATGCCGGTGTACATATATCCATGTTCATACAGATGGCGGTGAAGATATTTCCATGTTCATACAGATGGCGGTTTAGGTATTTCCATGTTCATACAAATGGCGGTGTAGATATTTCCATGTTCATAGAGATGGCAGTGTAGATATTTCCAGGTTCATACAAATGGCGGTGTAGATATTTCCATGTTCATAGAGATGGCGGTGTAGATATTTCCATTTTTATACAGATAGCAGTGTAGTTATTTCCAAGTTTATAGAGATACCAGTGTGGATATTTCCATTGATATACAGATAGCTGTGTAGATATTTGAATGTTCGTACAGATAGCGGTGTAGATATTTCCATGTTCATACAGATAGCGGTGTTGATATTTCCATGTTCATACAGATAGCGGTGTAGATATTTCCATGTGCATACAGATAGCGGTGTAGATATTTCCATGTTCATACAGATGGCGGTGTACATATTTACATGTTCATACAGATGGCGGTGTAGATATTTCCATGTTCATACAGATGGCGGTGTAGAGATTTCCATGTTCATACAGATAGCAGTGTAGATATTTCCATGTTCAAACAGATAGAGGTGTAGATATTTCCATGTTCATACCAATAGCGGTGTAGTCATTTCCATGTTCCTACAGTTAGCGGTGTAGATATTTCCATGTTCATACAGATGGTGGTGTAGATATTTACATGTTCATACAGATGGCGGTGTAGATATTTCCATGTTCGTATGGATGGCAGTGTAAATATTTCCATGTTCATACAGGTGGCGGTGTAGATATTTCCATGTTTATACAGATAGCAGTGTATTTATTTCCATGTTTATAGAGATAGCAGTGTATACATTTCCATTGATATACAGATAGCTGTGTAGATATTTGCATGGTCACACAGATAGCGGTGTAGATATTTCCATCTTCGTACAGATAGCGGTGTAGATATTTCCATGTTCATACAGATAGCGGTGTAGATATTTCCATGTTCTTACAGATAACGGTGTAGATATTTCCATGTACATACAGACGGCGGTATAGATATTTCCATGTTCGTACAGATAGCGGTGTAGATATTTCCATGTTCATACAGTTAGCGGTGTAGATATTTCCATGTTCATACAGATGGCGGTGTAGATATTTACATGTTCATACAGATGGCGGTATAGATATTTCCATGTTCGTACAGATGGCGGTGTAGGTATTTCCATGTTCATAGAGATGGCGGTGTAGATATTTCCATGTTTATGCAGATGGCGGTTTAGATATTTCCATGTTTATACAGATGGTGGTGTAGATATTTCCATGTTTATAGAGATGGCAGTCCAGATATTTCCATGTTTACATAGATAGTGGTGTAGTTATTTCCAAGTTTATAGAGACAGCGTTGTAGATATTTCCTTGTTTATACAGATAGCGGTGAAGATATTTCCATGTTTATACAGATAGCGGTGTAGATATTTCCATGTTTATACAGATAGCAGTGTAGATATTTCGATGTTTATGGAGATAGTGGTTTAGATAATTTCAATTTTATACAGAGAGCAGTGTAGATATTTCCAAGTTCATACAGATAGCGGTGTAGATATTTCCACGTTTATAGAGATGGCGGTGTAGATATTTCCATGTTCATACAGAGGACGGTGTAGATATTTCCATGTTTATAGGGATGGCGGTGTAGATATTTTCATGTTTACACCGATGGCGGTGTAGATATTTCCATGTTTACACAGATAGCGGTGTAGACATTTCCATGTTTACACAGATAGCGGTGTGGATATTTCCATGTTTATTCAGATAGCAGTTTAGATATTTCCATGTTTATACATATAGCGGTGTGGATATTTCCATGTTTATTCAGATAGTGGTGCGGATATTTCCATGTTTATACAGATAGCGGTGTAGATATTTCCATCTTAATACAGATGGCGGTGTAGATATGTCCATGTTTGTACAGATGGCGTTGTAGATATTTCCATGTTCATACAGATGGTGGTGTAGATATTTCGAAGTTTATAGAGATAGCGCTGTAGTTATTTCCATATTTATGGAGAAATCTGTGTAGATATTTCCATGTATATTCAGATAGCTGTGTAGATATTTCCATGTTCATGCAGAGAGCGGTGTAGATATTTCCATGTTCATACAATTGGCGGTGTAGATATTTACATGTTCATTCAGATGGCTGTGTTGATATTTCATATTCGCACAGATGGCAGTGTAGATATTTCCATGTTCATACAGGTGGTGGTGTAGATATTTCCATGTTTATACAGATAGCAGTGTAGTTATTTCCATGTTTATAGATTTAGCAGTGTAGCTATTTCCATTGATATACAGATAGCTCTGTAGATATTTGCATGTTCATACAGATAGCGGTGTAGATATTTCCATGCTCATACAGATAGCAGTGTAGATATTTCCATACTCATACAGATAGCGGTGTAGATATATTCATGTTCATACAGTTAGCGGTGTAGATATTTCCATGTTCATACAAATGGCGGTGTAGATATTTACATGTTCTTACAGATGGCGGTGTAGATATTTCATGTTCGCACAGATGGCAGTGTACATATTTCCATGTTCATACAGGTGGCGGTGTAGATATTTCCAGGTTTATACAGATAGCAGTGTAGTTATTTCCATGTTTATAGATTTAGCAGTGTAGCTATTTCCATTGATATACAGATAGCTGTGTAGATATTTGCATGTTCATACAGATGGCGGTGTAGATATTTCGAAGGTTATAGAGATAGCGCTGTAGTTATTTCCATATTTATAGAGAAATCTGTGTAGATATTTCCATGTATATGCAGATAGGTGTGTAGATATTTCCATGTTCATGCAGATAGCGGTGTAGATATTTCCATCTTCATCCAGATGCCGGTGTAGATATATCCATGTTCATACAGATTGCGGTGAAGATATTTCCATGTTCATACAGATGGCGGTGTAGATATTTCCATGTTCATACAAATGGCGGTGTAGATATTTCCATGTTCATAGAGATGGCGGTGTAGATATTTCCATGTTCATACAAATGGCGGTGTAGATATTTCCGTGTTCATAGAGATGGCAGTGTAGATATTTCCATGTGTATACACATAGCAGTGTAGTTATTTCCATGTTTATAGAGATAGCAGTGTAGATATTTCCATTGATATTCAGATATCTGTGTAGATATTTCCATGTTCATACAGATAGCGGTGTAGATATTTCCATGTTCATACAGATGGCGGTGTAGATATTTCCATGTTGATACAGATGGCGGTGTAGATATTTACATGTTCATACAGATGGCAGTGTAGATATTTCCATGTTCGTATGGATGGCAGTGTAGATATTTCCATGTTCATACAGGTGGCGGTGTAGATATTTCCATGTTTTTAGAGATGGCGGTGTAGATATTTTCACGTTTACACAGATGGCGGTGGAGATATTTCCATGTTTACACAGATAGCGGTGCAGACATTTCCATGTTTACACAGATAGCTGTGTGGATATTTCCATGTTTATGCAGATAGCAGTGTAGATATTTCCATGTTTATACAGATAGCGGTGTAGATATTTCCATTTTAATACAGATGGCGGTGTAGATATGTCCATGTTCGTACAGATGGCCGTGTAGATATTTCCTTGTTCATACAGATGGTGGTGTAGATATTTCGAAGTTTATGGAGATAGCGCGGTAGTTATTTCCATATTTATAGAGAAATCTCTGTAGATATTTCCATGTATATGCAGATAGCTGTGTAGATATTTCCATGTTCATACAGATAGCGGTGCAGATATTTCCATCTTCATCCAGATGCCGGTGTAGATATATCCATGTTCATACAGATGGTGGTGTAGATATTTCGAAGTTTATGTAGATAGCGCGGTAGTTATTTCCATATTTATAGAGAAATCTCTTTAGATATTTCCATGTATATGCAGATAGCTGTGTAGATATTTCCATGTTCATACAGATAGCGGTGCAGATATTTCCATCTTCATCCAGATGGCCGTGTAGATATTTCCTTGTTCATACAGATGGTGGTGTAGATATTTCGAAGTTTATGGAGATAGCGCGGTAGTTATTTCCATATTTATAGAGAAATCTCTGTAGATATTTCCATGTATATGCAGATAGCTGTGTAGATATTTCCATGTTCATACAGATAGCGGTGCAGATATTTCCATCTTCATCCAGATGCCGGTGTAGATATATCCATGTTCATACAGATGGCGGTGAAGATATTTCCGTGTTCATACAGATGGCGGTGTAGATATTTCCATATTCATAGAGATGGCGTTGTAGATATTTCCATGTTCATAGAGATGGCGGTGTAGATATTTCATTGTTTGTACAGATAGCAGTGTAGTTATTTCCATGTTTATAGAGATAGCAGTGTAGATATTTCCATTGATATACAGATAGCTGTGTAGATATTTGCATGTGCATACAGATAGCGGTGTAGATATTTCCATCCTCATACAGATAGCAGTGTAGATATTTTCATGTTCATACAGATAGCGGTGTAGATATTTCCATGTTCATACAGATAGCGGTGTAGATATTTAAATGTTCGCACGGATGGCAGTGTAGATATTTCCATGTTCATACAGGTGGCGGTGTAGATATTTCCATGTTTATACAGATAGCAGTGTAGTTATTTCCATGTTTATACAGATAGCAGTGTAGATATTTCCGTTGACATACAGATAGCTGTGTAGATGTTTGCATGTTCATACAGATAGCGGTGTAGATATTTCCATGTTCGTACAGATAGCGGTGTAGATATTTCCACGTTTATAGAGATGGCAGTGCAGATATTTCCATGTTTATAGAGATAGTGGTGTAGATAATTTCAATTTTATACAGATAGCAGCGTAGATATTTCCAAGTTCATACAGATAGCGGTGTAGATATTTCCACGTTTATAGAGATGGCGGTGTAGATATTTCCGTGTTCATACAGATGGCGGTGTAGATATTTCCATGTTTTTAGATATGGCGGTGTAGATATTTTCACGTTTACAGAGATGGCGGTGGAGATATTTCCATGTTTACAAAGATAGCGCTGTGTATATTTCCATGTTTATGCAGATAGCGGTGTAGATATTTCCATGTTTATACAGATAGCGGTGCGGATATTTCCATGTTTATACAGATATTTGGGCAGATATTTCCATGTTTAAACAGATAGCGGTGTAGATATTTCCATCTTAATACAGATGGCGGTGTAGATATTTCCATGTTCATACAGATAGCAGTGTAGATATTTCCATGTTCATACAGATAGCGGTGTATATATTTCCATGTTCATACAGATAGCGGTGTAGATATTTCCATGTTCGTACAGATAGCGGTGAAGATATTTCCATGTTTATACAGATAGCGGCGTAGATATATCCATGTTTATACAGATAGCAGTGTAGATATTTCCATGTTTATAGAGATAGTGGTGTAGATAATTTCAATTTTATACAGAGAGCAGTGTAGATATTTCCAAGTTCATACAGATGGTGGTGTCGATATTTCCAGGTTCATACAAATGGCGGTGTAGATATTTCCATGTTCTTCCAGATAGCGGTTTAGTTATTTCCATGTTCATTCAGATAGCGGTGTAGATATTTCCATGTTCATACAGATGGCGGTGTAGATATTTACATGTTCACACAGATGGCGGTGTAGATATTTCCATGTTCGTACAGATAGCGGTGTAGTTATTTCCATGTTCATACAGATAGCGGTGTAGATATTTCCATGTTCACAGATAGCGGTGTAGATATTTCCATGTTCATACACTTAGCGGTGTAGATATTTCCATGTTCATACAGATGGCGGTGTAGATATTTACATGTTCATACAGATGGCGGTGTAGTTATTTCCATGTTCATACAGATAGCGGTGTAGAGATTTCCATGTTCATACAGATAGCGGTGTAGATATTTCCATGTTGATACAGATAGCGGTGTAGATATTTCCATGTTCATACCAATAGCGTTGTATACATTTCCATGTTCATACAGTTAGCGGTGTAGATATTTCCATGTTCATACAGATAGCGGTGTCGATAATTCCATGTTCATACAGATAGCGGTGTACATATTTCCATGTTCATACAGATAGCGGTGTAGATATTTCCATGTTCATACAGATAGCGGTATAGATAATTCCATGTTCATACAGTTAGCGGTGTAGATATTTCCATGTTCATACAGATGGCGGTGTAGATATTTCCATGTTCATACAGATCGCGGTGCAGGTATTTCCATGTTCATACAGATAGCGGTGTAGATATTTCCATGTTCATACAGATAGTGGTGTAGATAATTCCATGTTCATACAGTTAGCTGAGTAGATATTTCCATGTTCATACAGATGGCGGTGTAGATATTTACATGTTCATACAGATGGCGGTGTAGATATTTCCATGTTCATACATTTAGCGGTGTAGATATTTCCATGTTCATACAGATGGCGTTGAAGATATTTCCATGTTCATACAGATGGCGGTGTAGATATTTCCATGTTTGTACGGATGGCTGTGTAGATATTTCCATGTTCATACAGGTGGCGGTGAAGTTATTTCCATGTTTATACAGATAGCAGTGTAGTTATTTCCATGTTAATAGAGATAGCTGTGTGGATATTTCCATTGATATACATATAGCTGTGTAGATATTTGCATGTTCATACAGATAGCGGTGTAGATATTTCCATGTTCGTACAGATAGCGGTGTAGATATTTCCATGTTCATACAGATAGCGGTGTAGATATTTCCATGTTCATACAGATAACGGTGTAGATATTTCCATGTTCATACAAACAGCGGTGTAGATATTTCCATGTTTATACAGATGGTGGTGTAGATATTTCCATGTATATAGAGATGGCGTTCTAGATATTTCCATGTTTACAGAGATAGTGGTGTAGTTATTTCCAAGTTTATAGAGACAGCGTTGTAGATATTTCCATGTTTATACAGATAGCAGTGAAGATATTTCCATGTTTATACAGATAGCGGTGTAGATATTTCCATGTTTATACAGATAGCAGTGAAGATATTTCCATGTTTATAGAGATAGTGGTGTAGATAATTTCAATTTTATACAGAGAGCAGTGTAGATATTTCCAAGTTCATACAGATAGCGGTGTAGATATTTCCACGTTTATAGAGATGGTGGTGTAGATATTTCCATGTTCATACAGACGACGGTGTAGATATTTCCATGTTTATAGGGATGGCGGTGTAGATATTTTCATGTTTACACAGATGGCGGTGTAGATATTTCCATGCTCATACAGATGGCGGTGTAGATATTTACATGTTCATACAGATGGCGGTGTAGATATTTCCATGTTCATACAGATAGCGGTGTAGATATTTCCATGTTCATACAGATAGCGGTGCAGATAATTCCATGTTCATACAGTTAGCTCTGTAGATATTTCCATGTTCATACAGATGGCGGTGTAGGTATTTGTATGTTCATACAGATGGCGGTGTAGATATTTCCATGTTCATACAGATAGCGGTGTAGATTTTTCCATGTTCATACAGATAGCGGTGTAGATATATCCATGTTTATATAGATAGTGGTGTAGATAATTTCAATTTTATACAAAGTGCAGTGTAGATATTTCCAAGTTCATACAGATAGTGGTGTAGATATTTCCAGGTTCATACAAATGGCGGTGTAGATATTTACATGTTCATACAAATGGCGGTATAGTTATTTCCATGTTCGTACAGATGTCGGTGTGGATATTTCCATGTTCATACCAATAGCGGTGTAGTTATTTCCATGTTCATACAGTTAGCGGTGTAGATATTTCCATGTTCATACAGAAGGCGGTGTAGATATTTACATGTTCATACAGATGGCGGTGTAGATATTTCCATGTTCGTACGGATGGCAGTGTAGATATTTCCATGTTCATACAGGTGGCGGTGTAGATATTTCCATGTTCATACAGATAGCGGTGTAGGTATTTCCATGTTCATACAGATAGCGGTGTAGATAATTCCATGTTCATACAGTTAGCTGTGTAGATATTTCCATGTTCATACAGATGGCGGTGTAGATATTTACATGTTCATACAGATGGCGGTGTAGATATTTCCATGTTCATACAGATAGCGGTGTAGATATTTCCATGTTCATACAGATAGCGGTGTATATATTTCCATGTTCATACAGATAGCGGTGTAGATATTTCCATGTTCGTACAGATAGCGGTGAAGATATTTCCATGTTTATACAGATAGCGGCGTAGATATATCCATGTTTATACAGATAGCAGTGTAGATATTTCCATGTTTATAGAGATAGTGGTGTAGATAATTTCAATTTTATACAGAGAGCAGTGTAGATATTTCCAAGTTCATACAGATAGTGGTGTCGATATTTCCAGGTTCATACAAATGGCGGTGTAGATATTTCCATGTTCTTCCAGATAGCGGTTTAGTTATTTCCATGTTCATTCAGATAGCGGTGTAGATATTTCCATGTTCATACAGATGGCGGTGTAGATATTTACATGTTCACACAGATGGCGGTGTAGATATTTCCATGTTCGTACAGATAGCGGTGTAGTTATTTCCATGTTCATACAGATAGCGGTGTAGATATTTCCATGTTCACAGATAGCGGTGTAGATATTTCCATGTTCATACACTTAGCGGTGTAGATATTTCCATGTTCATACAGATGGCGGTGTAGATATTTACATGTTCATACAGATGGCGGTGTAGTTATTTCCATGTTCATACAGATAGCGGTGTAGAGATTTCCATGTTCATACAGATAGCGGTGTAGATATTTCCATGTTGATACAGATAGCGGTGTAGATATTTCCATGTTCATACCAATAGCGTTGTATACATTTCCATGTTCATACAGTTAGCGGTGTAGATATTTCCATGTTCATACAGAAAGCGGTGTCGATATTTCCATGTTCATACAGATAGCGGTGTACATATTTCCATGTTCATACAGATAGCGGTGTAGATAATTCCATGTTCATACAGTTAGCGGTGTAGATATTTCCATGTTCATACAGATGGCGGTGTAGATATTTCCATGTTCATACAGATCGCGGTGCAGGTATTTCCATGTTCATACAGATAGCGGTGTAGATATTTCCATGTTCATACAGATAGTGGTGTAGATAATTCCATGTTCATACAGTTAGCTGAGTAGATATTTCCATGTTCATACAGATGGCGGTGTAGATATTTACATGTTCATACAGATGGCGGTGTAGATATTTCCATGTTCATACATTTAGCGGTGTAGATATTTCCATGTTCATACAGATGGCGGTGAAGATATTTCCATGTTCATACAGATGGCGGTGTAGATATTTCCATGTTTGTACGGATGGCTGTGTAGATATTTCCATGTTCATACAGGTGGCGGTGTAGTTATTTCCATGTTTATACAGATAGCAGTGTAGTTATTTCCATGTTAATAGAGATAGCTGTGTGGATATTTCCATTGATATACATATAGCTGTGTAGATATTTGCATGTTCATACAGATAGCGGTGTAGATATTTCCATGTTCGTACAGATAGCGGTGTAGATATTTCCATGTTCATACAGATAGCGGTGTAGATATTTCCATGTTCATACAGATAACGGTGTAGATATTTCCATGTTCATACAAACAGCGGTGTAGATATTTCCATGTTTATACAGATGGTGGTGTAGATATTTCCATGTATATAGAGATGGCGTTCTAGATATTTCCATGTTTACAGAGATAGTGGTGTAGTTATTTCCAAGTTTATAGAGACAGCGTTGTAGATATTTCCATGTTTATACAGATAGCAGTGAAGATATTTCCATGTTTATACAGATAGCGGTGTAGATATTTCCATGTTTATACAGATAGCAGTGAAGATATTTCCATGTTTATAGAGATAGTGGTGTAGATAATTTCAATTTTATACAGAGAGCAGTGTAGATATTTCCAAGTTCATACAGATAGCGGTGTAGATATTTCCACGTTTATAGAGATGGTGGTGTAGATATTTCCATGTTCATACAGACGACGGTGTAGATATTTCCATGTTTATAGGGATGGCGGTGTAGATATTTTCATGTTTACACAGATGGCGGTGTAGATATTTCCATGCTCATACAGATGGCGGTGTAGATATTTACATGTTCATACAGATGGCGGTGTAGATATTTCCATGTTCATACAGATAGCGGTGTAGATATTTCCATGTTCATACAGATAGCGGTGCAGATAATTCCATGTTCATACAGTTAGCTCTGTAGATATTTCCATGTTCATACAGATGGCGGTGTAGGTATTTGTATGTTCATACAGATGGCGGTGTAGATATTTCCATGTTCATACAGATAGCGGTGTAGATTTTTCCATGTTCATACAGATAGCGGTGTAGATATATCCATGTTTATATAGATAGTGGTGTAGATAATTTCAATTTTATACAAAGTGCAGTGTAGATATTTCCAAGTTCATACAGATAGTGGTGTAGATATTTCCAGGTTCATACAAATGGCGGTGTAGATATTTACATGTTCATACAAATGGCGGTATAGTTATTTCCATGTTCGTACAGATGTCGGTGTGGATATTTCCATGTTCATACCAATAGCGGTGTAGTTATTTCCATGTTCATACAGTTAGCGGTGTAGATATTTCCATGTTCATACAGAAGGCGGTGTAGATATTTACATGTTCATACAGATGGCGGTGTAGATATTTCCATGTTCGTACGGATGGCAGTGTAGATATTTCCATGTTCATACAGGTGGCGGTGTAGATATTTCCATGTTCATACAGATAGCGGTGTAGGTATTTCCATGTTCATACAGATAGCGGTGTAGATAATTCCATGTTCATACAGTTAGCTGTGTAGATATTTCCATGTTCATACAGATGGCGGTGTAGATATTTACATGATCATACAGATGGCGGTGTAGATATTTCCATGTTCATACAGATAGCGGTGTAGATATTTCCATGTTCATACAGATAGCGGTGTATATATTTCCATGTTCATACAGATAGCGGTGTAGATATTTCCATGTTCGTACAGATAGCGGTGAAGATATTTCCATGTTTATACAGATAGCGGCGTAGATATATCCATGTTTATACAGATAGCAGTGTAGATATTTCCATGTTTATAGAGATAGTGGTGTAGATAATTTCAATTTTATACAGAGAGCAGTGTAGATATTTCCAAGTTCATACAGATAGTGGTGTCGATATTTCCAGGTTCATACAAATGGCGGTGTAGATATTTCCATGTTCTTCCAGATAGCGGTTTAGTTATTTCCATGTTCATTCAGATAGCGGTGTAGATATTTCCATGTTCATACAGATGGCGGTGTAGATATTTACATGTTCACACAGATGGCGGTGTAGATATTTCCATGTTCGTACAGATAGCGGTGTAGTTATTTCCATGTTCATACAGATAGCGGTGTAGATATTTCCATGTTCACAGATAGCGGTGTAGATATTTCCATGTTCATACACTTAGCGGTGTAGATATTTCCATGTTCATACAGATGGCGGTGTAGATATTTACATGTTCATACAGATGGCGGTGTAGTTCTTTCCATGTTCATACAGATAGCGGTGTAGAGATTTCCATGTCCATACAGATAGCGGTGTAGATATTTCCATGTTGATACAGATAGCGGAGTAGATATTTCCATGTTCATACCAATAGCGTTGTATACATTTCCATGTTCATACAGTTAGCGGTGTAGATATTTCCATGTTCATACAGATAGCGGTGTCGATATTTCCATGTTCATACAGATAGCGGTGTACATATTTCCATGTTCATACAGATAGCGGTGTAGATATTTCCATGTTCATACAGATAGCGGTGTAGATAATTCCATGTTCATACAGTTAGCGGTGTAGATATTTCCATGTTCATACAGATGGCGGTGTAGATATTTCCATGTTCATACAGATCGCGGTGCAGGTATTTCCATGTTCATACAGATAGCGGTGTAGATATTTCCATGTTCATACAGATAGTGGTGTAGATAATTCCATGTTCATACAGTTAGCTGAGTAGATATTTCCATGTTCATACAGATGGCGGTGTAGATATTTACATGTTCATACAGATGGCGGTGTAGATATTTCCATGTTCATACATTTAGCGGTGTAGATATTTCCATGTTCATACAGATGGCGGTGAAGATATTTCCATGTTCATACAGATGGCGGTGTAGATATTTCCATGTTTGTACGGATGGCTGTGTAGATATTTCCATGTTCATACAGGTGGCGGTGTAGTTATTTCCATGTTTATACAGATAGCAGTGTAGTTATTTCCATGTTAATAGAGATAGCTGTGTGGATATTTCCATTGATATACATATAGCTGTGGAGATATTTGCATGTTCATACAGATAGCGGTGTAGATATTTCCATGTTCATACAGATAGCGGTGTAGATATTTCCATGTTCATACAGATAACGGTGTAGATATTTCCATGTTCATACAAACAGCGGTGTAGATATTTCCATATTTATACAGATGGTGGTGTAGATATTTCCATGTATATAGAGATGGCGTTCTAGATATTTCCATGTTTACAGAGATAGTGGTGTAGTTATTTCCAAGTTTATAGAGACAGCGTTGTAGATATTTCCATGTTTATACAGATAGCAGTGAAGATATTTCCATGTTTATACAGATAGCGGTGTAGATATTTCCGTGTTTATACAGATAGCAGTGAAGGTATTTCCATGTTTATAGAGATAGTGGTGTAGATAATTTCAATTTTATACAGAGAGCAGTGTAGATATTTCCAAGTTCATACAGATAGCGGTGTAGATATTTCCACGTTTATAGAGATGGTGGTGTAGATATTTCCATGTTCATACAGACGACGGTGTAGATATTTCCATGTTTATAGGGATGGCGGTGTAGATATTTTCATGTTTACACAGATGGCGGTGTAGATATTTCCATGTTCATACAGATGGCGGTATAGATATTTCCATGTTCATACAAATGGCGGTGAAGATATTTCCATGTTCATACAGATAGCGGTGTAGATATTTCCATGTTCATACAGATAGCGGTGTATATATTTCCATGTTCATACAGATAGCGGTGTAGATATTTCCATGTTCGTACAGATAGCGGTGAAGATATTTCCATGTTTATACAGATAGCGGCGTAGATATATCCATGTTTATACAGATAGCAGTGTAGATATTTCCATGTTCATACAGATGGCGGTGTAGATATTTACATGTTCATACAGATGGCGGTGTAGATATTTCCATGTTCATACAGATGGCGGTGTAGTTATTTCCATGTTCATACATATAGCGGTGCAGATAATTCCATGTTCATACAGTTAGCTCTGTAGATATTTCCATGTTCATACAGATGGCGGTGTAGGTATTTGTATGTTCATACAGATGGCGGTGTAGATATTTCCATGTTCATACAGATAGCGGTGTAGATTTTTCCATGTTCATACATATAGCGGTGTAGATATATCCATGTTTATATAGATAGTGGTGTAGATAATTTCAATTTTATACAAAGTGCAGTGTAGATATTTCCAAGTTCATACAGATAGTGGTGTAGATATTTCCAGGTTCATACAAATGGCGGTGTAGATATTTACATGTTCATACAAATGGCGGTATAGTTATTTCCATGTTCGTACAGATGTCGGTGTGGATATTTCCATGTTCATACCAATAGCGGTGTAGTTATTTCCATGTTCATACAGTTAGCGGTGTAGATATTTCCATGTTCATACAGAAGGCGGTGTAGATATTTCCATGTTCATACATTTAGCGGTGTAGATATTTCCATGTTCATACAGATGGCGGTGAAGATATTCCCATGTTCATACAGATGGCGGTGTAGATATTTCCATGTTTGTACGGATGGCTGTGTAGATATTTCCATGTTCATACAGGTGGCGGTGTAGTTATTTCCATGTTTATACAGATAGCAGTGTAGTTATTTCCATGTTAATAGAGATAGCTGTGTGGATATTTCCATTGATATACATATAGCTGTGTAGATATTTGCATGTTCATACAGATAGCGGTGTAGATATTTCCATGTTCGTACAGATAGCGGTGTAGATATTTCCATGTTCATACAGATAGCGGTGTAGATATTTCCATGTTCATACAGATAACGGTGTAGATATTTCCATGTTCATACAAACAGCGGTGTAGATATTTCCATGTTTATACAGATGGTGGTGTAGATATTTCCATGTATATAGAGATGGCGTTCTAGATATTTCCATGTTTACAGAGATAGTGGTGTAGTTATTTCCAAGTTTATAGAGACAGCGTTGTAGATATTTCCATGTTTATACAGATAGCAGTGAAGATATTTCCATGTTTATACAGATAGCGGTGTAGATATTTCCATGTTTATACAGATAGCAGTGAAGATATTTCCATGTTTATAGAGATAGTGGTGTAGATAATTTCAATTTTATACAGAGAGCAGTGTAGATATTTCCAAGTTCATACAGATAGCGGTGTAGATATTTCCACGTTTATAGAGATGGTGGTGTAGATATTTCCATGTTCATACAGACGACGGTGTAGATATTTCCATGTTTATAGGGATGGCGGTGTAGATATTTTCATGTTTACACAGATGGCGGTGTAGATATTTCCATGTTTATAGAGATGGAGGTCTAGATATTTTCATGTTTACAGAGATAGTGGTGTAGTTATTTCCAAGTTTATAGAGACAGCGTTGTAAATATTTCCATGTTTATACAGATAGCTGTGAAGATATTTCCTTGTTTATACAGAGAGCATTGTAGATATTTCCATGTTTATACAGATAGCAGTGTAGATATTTCCATGTTTATAGAGATAGTGGTGTAGATACTTTCAATTTTATACAGAGAGCAGTGTAGATATTTCCAAGTTCATACAGATAGCGGTGTAGTTATTTCCACGTTTATAGAGATGGCGGTGTAGACATGTCCATGTTCGTACAGATGGCGGTGTAGAATTTCCATGTTCATACAGATGGCGGTGTAGATATTTCGAAGTTTATAGAGATAGCGCTGTAGTTATTTCCATATTTATAGAGAAATCGGTGTAGATATTTCCATGTATATTCAGATAGCTGTGTAGATATTTCCATGTTCATGCAGATAGCGGTGTAGATATTTCCATGTTCATCCAGATGCCGGTGTACATATATCCATGTTAATACCGATGGCAGTGAAGATATTTCCATGTTCATACATTTAGCGGTGTAGATATTTCCATGTTCATACAGATGGCGGTGAAGATATTTCCATGTTCATACAGATGGCGGTGTAGATATTTCCATGTTTGTACGGATGGCTGTGTAGATATTTCCATGTTCATACAGGTGGCGGTGTAGATTTTTCCATGTTTATACAGATAGCAGTGTAGTTATTTCCATGTTTATAGAGACAGCTGTGTAGATATTTCCATTGATATACAGATAGCTGTGTAGATATTTGCATGTTCATACAGATATCGGTGTAGATATTTCCATGTTCGTACAGATAGCGGTGTAGATATTTCCATGTTCGTACAGATAGCGGTGTAGATATTTCCGTGTTCATACAGATAACGGTGTAGATATTTCCGTGTTCATACAGATAGTGGTATAGATATTTCCATGTTCATACAGTTAGCGGTGTAGATATTTCCATGTTCATACAGATGGCGGTGTAGATGTTTACATGTTCATACAAATGGCGGTATAGGTATTTCCATGTTCGTACAGATGGCGGTGTAGATATTTCCATGTTCATAGAGATGGCGGTGTAGATATTTCCATGTTTATGCAGAGAGCGGTATAGTTATTTCCATGTTTATATAGATGGTGGTGTAGATATTTCCATGTTTACAGAGATAGTGGGATAGTTATTTCCAAGTTTATAGAGACAGCGTTGTAGATATTTCCATGTTTATACAGATAGCCGTGAAGATATTTCCATGTTTATACAGATAGCGGTGTAGATATTTCCATGTTTATACAGATAGCAGTGTAGATATTTCCATGTTTATAGAGATAGTGGTGTAGATAATTTCAATTTTATACAGAGAGCAGTGTAGATATTTCCAAGTTCATGCAGATAGCGGTGTAGATATTTCCATGTTTATAGCGATGGCGGTGTAGATATTTCCATGTTCATACAGAGGACGGTGCAGATATTTCCATGTACATACAGATGGCGGTGTAGATATTTTCATGTTTACACAGATGGCGGTGTAGATATATCCATGTTTACATGGATAGCGGTGTAGACATTTCCATGTTTACAGAGATTACGGTGTGGATATTTCCATGTTTATGCAGATAGCAGTGTAGATATTTCCATGTTTATACAGATAGCGGTGCGGATATTTCCATGTTTATTCAGATAGCGGTGCGCATATTTCCAGGTTTATACAGATAGTTGGGCAGATATTTCCATGTTTATAGAGATAGTGGTGTAGATAATTTCAATTTTATACAAAGTGCAGTGTAGATATTTCCAAGTTCGTACAGATAGTGGTGTAGATATTTCCAGGTTCATACAAATAGCGGTGTAGATATTTACATGTTCATACAAATGGCGGTATAGTTATTTCCATGTTCTTACAGATGGCGGTGTGGATATTTCCATGTTCATACCAATAGCGGTGTAGATATTTCCATGTTCATACAGTTAGCGGTGTAGATATTTCCATGTTCATACAGAAGGCGGTGTAGATATTTACATGTTCATACAGATGGCGGTTTAGATATTTCCATGTTCGTACGGATGGCAGTGTAGATATTTCCATGTTCATACAGGTGGCGGTGTAGATATTTCCATGTTTATACAGATAGCAGTGTAGTTATTTCCATGTTTATAGAGACAGCTGTGAAGATATTTCCATTGATATACAGATAGCTGTGTAGATATTTGCATGTTCATACAGATATCGGTTTAGATATTTCCATGTTCGTACAGATAGCGGTGTAGATATTTCCATGTTCGTACAGATAGCGGTGTAGATATTTCCATGTTCATACAGATAACGGTGTAGATATTTCCGTGTTCATACAGATAGCGGTGTAGATATTTCCATGTTCATACAGTTAGCGGTGTAGATATTTCCATGTTCATACAGATGGCGGTG
Source organism: Gorilla gorilla gorilla (assembly GCF_029281585.2). Taxonomy (NCBI): domain Eukaryota; kingdom Metazoa; phylum Chordata; class Mammalia; order Primates; family Hominidae; genus Gorilla; species Gorilla gorilla. The sequence goes on along the minus strand of NC_073235.2, from coordinate 12,665,359 downwards.
TAGATATTTACATGTTCATACAAATGGCGGTATAGATATTTCCATGTTCGTACAGATGGCGGTGTAGATATTTCCATGTTCATAGAGATGGCGGTGTAGATATTTCCATGTTTATGCAGATGGCGGTATAGCTATTTCCATGTTTATACAGATGGTTGTGTAGATATTTCCATGTTTATAGAGATGGCGGTCTTGATATTTCCATGTTTACAGAGATAGTGGTGTAGTTATTTCCAAGTTTACAGAGACAGCGTTGTAGATATTTCCATGTTTATACAGATAGCGGTGAAAATATTTCCATGTTTATACAGATAGCGGTGTAGATATTTCCATGTTTATACAGATAGCAGTGTAGATATTTCCATGTTTATAGAGATAGTGGTGTAGATAATTTCAATTTTATACAGAGAGCAGTGTAGATATTTCCAAGTTCATACAGATAGCGGTGTAGATATTTCCAAGTTTATAGAGATGGCGGTGCAGATATTTCCATGTTCATACAGAGGACGATGTAGATATTTCCATGTTTATAGGGATGGCGGTGTAGATATTTTCATGTTTACGCAGATGGCGGTGTAGATATTTCCATGTTTACACGGATAGCGGTGTAAACATTTCCATGTTTACACAGATAGCGGTGTTGATATTTCCAGGTTTATGCAGATAGCAGTGTAGATATTTCCATGTTTATACATATAGCGGTGTGGATATTTCCATGTTTATTCAGATAGCGGTGCGGATATTTCCATGTTTATACAGATAGTTGGGCAGATATTTCCATGTTTCTACAGATAGCGGTGTAGATATTTCCATCTTAATACAGATGGCGGTGTAGATATGTCCATGTTCGTACAGATGGCGGTGTAGATATTTCCAAGTTCATACAGATGGCGGTGTAGATATTTCCAAGTTCATAGAGGTAGCGCTGTAGTTATTTCCATATTTATTGAGAAATCGGTGTAGATATTTCCATGTATATTCAGATAGCTGTGTAGATATTTCCATGTTCATGCAGATAGCGGTGTAGATATTTCCATGTTCATCCAGATGCCGGTGTACATATATCCATGTTCATACAGATGGCGGTGAAGATATTTCCATGTTCATACAGATGGCGGTTTAGGTATTTCCATGTTCATACAAATGGCGGTGTAGATATTTCCATGTTCATAGAGATGGCAGTGTAGATATTTCCAGGTTCATACAAATGGCGGTGTAGATATTTCCATGTTCATAGAGATGGCGGTGTAGATATTTCCATTTTTATACAGATAGCAGTGTAGTTATTTCCATGTTTATAGAGATACCAGTGTGGATATTTCCATTGATATACAGATAGCTGTGTAGATATTTGAATGTTCGTACAGATAGCGGTGTAGATATTTCCATGTTCATACAGATAGCGGTGTTGATATTTCCATGTTCATACAGATAGCGGTGTAGATATTTCCATGTGCATACAGATAGCGGTGTAGATATTTCCATGTTCATACAGATGGCGGTGTACATATTTACATGTTCATACAGATGGCGGTGTAGATATTTCCATGTTCATACAGATGGCGGTGTAGAGATTTCCATGTTCATACAGATAGCGGTGTAGATATTTCCATGTTCAAACAGATAGAGGTGTAGATATTTCCATGTTCATACCAATAGCGGTGTAGTCATTTCCATGTTCCTACAGTTAGCGGTGTAGATATTTCCATGTTCATACAGATGGTGGTGTAGATATTTACATGTCCATACAGATGGCGGTGTAGATATTTCCATGTTCGTATGGATGGCAGTGTAAATATTTCCATGTTCATACAGGTGGCGGTGTAGATATTTCCATGTTTATACAGATAGCAGTGTATTTATTTCCATGTTTATAGAGATAGCAGTGTATACATTTCCATTGATATACAGATAGCTGTGTAGATATTTGCATGGTCACACAGATAGCGGTGTAGATATTTCCATCTTCGTACAGATAGCGGTGTAGATATTTCCATGTTCATACAGATAGCGGTGTAGATATTTCCATGTTCTTACAGATAACGGTGTAGATATTTCCATGTACATACAGACGGCGGTATAGATATTTCCATGTTCGTACAGATAGCGGTGTAGATATTTCCATGTTCATACAGTTAGCGGTGTAGATATTTCCATGTTCATACAGATGGCGGTGTAGATATTTACATGTTCATACAGATGGCGGTATAGATATTTCCATGTTCGTACAGATGGCGGTGTAGGTATTTCCATGTTCATAGAGATGGCGGTGTAGATATTTCCATGTTTATGCAGATGGCGGTTTAGATATTTCCATGTTTATACAGATGGTGGTGTAGATATTTCCATGTTTATAGAGATGGCAGTCCAGATATTTCCATGTTTACATAGATAGTGGTGTAGTTATTTCCAAGTTTATAGAGACAGCGTTGTAGATATTTCCTTGTTTATACAGATAGCGGTGAAGATATTTCCATGTTTATACAGATAGCGGTGTAGATATTTCCATGTTTATACAGATAGCAGTGTAGATATTTCGATGTTTATGGAGATAGTGGTTTAGATAATTTCAATTTTATACAGAGAGCAGTGTAGATATTTCCAAGTTCATACAGATAGCGGTGTAGATATTTCCACGTTTATAGAGATGGCGGTGTAGATATTTCCATGTTCATACAGAGGACGGTGTAGAAATTTCCATGTTTATAGGGATGGCGGTGTAGATATTTTCATGTTTACACCGATGGCGGTGTAGATATTTCCATGTTTACACAGATAGCGGTGTAGACATTTCCATGTTTACACAGATAGCGGTGTGGATATTTCCATGTTTATTCAGATAGCAGTTTAGATATTTCCATGTTTATACATATAGCGGTGTGGATATTTCCATGTTTATTCAGATAGTGGTGCGCATATTTCCATGTTTATACAGATAGCGGTGTAGATATTTCCATCTTAATACAGATGGCGGTGTAGATATGTCCATGTTTGTACAGATGGCGTTGTAGATATTTCCATGTTCATACAGATGGTGGTGTAGATATTTCGAAGTTTATAGAGATAGCGCTGTAGTTATTTCCATATTTATTGAGAAATCTGTGTAGATATTTCCATGTATATTCAGATAGCTGTGTAGATATTTCCATGTTCATGCAGAGAGCGGTGTAGATATTTCCATGTTCATACAAATGGCGGTGTAGATATTTACATGTTCATTCAGATGGCTGTGTTGATATTTCATATTCGCACAGATGGCAGTGTAGATATTTCCATGTTCATACAGGTGGTGGTGTAGATATTTCCATGTTTATACAGATAGCAGTGTAGTTATTTCCATGTTTATAGATTTAGCAGTGTAGCTATTTCCATTGATATACAGATAGCTCTGTAGATATTTGCATGTTCATACAGATAGCGGTGTAGATATTTCCATGCTCATACAGATAGCAGTGTAGATATTTCCATACTCATACAGATAGCGGTGTAGATATATTCATGTTCATACAGTTAGCGGTGTAGATATTTCCATGTTCATACAAATGGCGGTGTAGATATTTACATGTTCTTACAGATGGCGGTGTAGATATTTCATGTTCGCACAGATGGCAGTGTACATATTTCCATGTTCATACAGGTGGCGGTGTAGATATTTCCAGGTTTATACAGATAGCAGTGTAGTTATTTCCATGTTTATAGATTTAGCAGTGTAGCTATTTCCATTGATATACAGATAGCTGTGTAGATATTTGCATGTTCATACAGATGGCGGTGTAGATATTTCGAAGTTTATAGAGATAGCGCTGTAGTTATTTCCATATTTATAGAGAAATCTGTGTAGATATTTCCATGTATATGCAGATAGGTGTGTAGATATTTCCATGTTCATGCAGATAGCGGTGTAGATATTTCCATCTTCATCCAGATGCCGGTGTAGATATATCCATGTTCATACAGATTGCGGTGAAGATATTTCCATGTTCATACAGATGGCGGTGTAGATATTTCCATGTTCATACAAATGGCGGTGTAGATATTTCCATGTTCATAGAGATGGCGGTGTAGATATTTCCATGTTCATACAAATGGCGGTGTAGATATTTCCGTGTTCATAGAGATGGCAGTGTAGATATTTCCATGTGTATACACATAGCAGTGTAGTTATTTCCATGTTTATAGAGATAGCAGTGTAGATATTTAAATTGATATTCAGATATCTGTGTAGATATTTCCATGTTCATACAGATAGCGGTGTAGATATTTCCATGTTCATACAGATGGCGGTGTAGATATTTCCATGTTGATACAGATGGCGGTGTAGATATTTACATGTTCATACAGATGGCAGTGTAGATATTTCCATGTTCGTATGGATGGCAGTGTAGATATTTCCATGTTCATACAGGTGGCGGTGTATATATTTCCATGTTTTTAGAGATGGCGGTGTAGATATTTTCACGTTTACACAGATGGCGGTGGAGATATTTCCATGTTTACACAGATAGCGGTGCAGACATTTCCATGTTTACACAGATAGCTGTGTGGATATTTCCATGTTTATGCAGATAGCGGTGTAGATATTTCCATGTTTATACAGATAGCGGTGTAGATATTTCCATTTTAATACAGATGGCGGTGTAGATATGTCCATGTTCGTACAGATGGCCGTGTAGATATTTCCTTGTTCATACAGATGGTGGTGTAGATATTTCGAAGTTTATGGAGATAGCGCGGTAGTTATTTCCATATTTATAGAGAAATCTCTGTAGATATTTCCATGTATATGCAGATAGCTGTGTAGATATTTCCATGTTCATACAGATAGCGGTGCAGATATTTCCATCTTCATCCAGATGCCGGTGTAGATATATCCATGTTCATACAGATGGTGGTGTAGATATTTCGAAGTTTATGGAGATAGCGCGGTAGTTATTTCCATATTTATAGAGAAATCTCTTTAGATATTTCCATGTATATGCAGATAGGTGTGTAGATATTTCCATGTTCATACAGATAGCGGTGCAGATATTTCCATCTTCATCCAGATGGCCGTGTAGATATTTCCTTGTTCATACAGATGGTGGTGTAGATATTTCGAAGTTTATGGAGATAGCGCGGTAGTTATTTCCATATTTATAGAGAAATCTCTGTAGATATTTCCATGTATATGCAGATAGCTGTGTAGATATTTCCATGTTCATACAGATAGCGGTGCAGATATTTCCATCTTCATCCAGATGCCGGTGTAGATATATCCATGTTCATACAGATGGCGGTGAAGATATTTCCGTGTTCATACAGATGGCGGTGTAGATATTTCCATATTCATAGAGATGGCGTTGTAGATATTTCCATGTTCATAGAGATGGCGGTGTAGATATTTCATTGTTTGTACAGATAGCAGTGTAGTTATTTCCATGTTTATAGAGATAGCAGTGTAGATATTTCCATTGATATACAGATAGCTGTGTAGATATTTGCATGTGCATACAGATAGCGGTGTAGATATTTCCATCCTCATACAGATAGCAGTGTAGATATTTTCATGTTCATACAGATAGCGGTGTAGATATTTCCATGTTCATACAGATAGCGGTGTAGATATTTAAATGTTCGCACGGATGGCAGTGTAGATATTTCCATGTTCATACAGGTGGCGGTGTAGATATTTCCATGTTTATACAGATAGCAGTGTAGTTATTTCCATGTTTATACAGATAGCAGTGTAGCTATTTCCGTTGACATACAGATAGCTGTGTAGATGTTTGCATGTTCATACAGATAGCGGTGTAGATATTTCCATGTTCGTACAGATAGCGGTGTAGATATTTCCACGTTTATAGAGATGGCAGTGCAGATATTTCCATGTTTATAGAGATAGTGGTGTAGATAATTTCAATTTTATACAGATAGCAGCGTAGATATTTCCAAGTTCATACAGATAGCGGTGTAGATATTTCCACGTTTATAGAGATGGCGGTGTAGATATTTCCGTGTTCATACAGATGGCGGTGTAGATATTTCCATGTTTTTAGATATGGCGGTGTAGATATTTTCACGTTTACAGAGATGGCGGTGGAGATATTTCCATGTTTACAAAGATAGCGCTGTGTATATTTCCATGTTTATGCAGATAGCGGTGTAGATATTTCCATGTTTATACAGATAGCGGTGCGGATATTTCCATGTTTATACAGATATTTGGGCAGATATTTCCATGTTTAAACAGATAGCGGTGTAGATATTTCCATCTTAATACAGATGGCGGTGTAGATATGTCCATGTTCGTACAGATGGCGGTGTAGATATTTCCATGTTCATACAGATGGCGGTGTAGATATTTCGAAGTTTATAGAGATAGCGCTGTAGTTATTTCCATATTTATAGAGAAATCTGTGTAGATATTTCCATGTATATGCAGATAGCTATGTAGATATTTCCATGTTCATGCAGATAGCGGTGTAGATATTTCCATGTTCATCCAGATGCCGGTGTAGATATATCCATGTTCATACAGATGGCGGTGAAGATATTTCCATGTTCATACAGATGGCGGTGTAGATATTTCCATGTTCATACACATGGCGGTGTAGATATTTCCATGTTCATAGAGATGGCAGTGTAGATATTTCCATGTTCATACAAATGGCGGTGTAGATATTTCCATGTTCATACAGATGGCGGTGTAGATATTTCCGTGCTGATACAAATGGCGGTGTAGATATTTCCATGTTCATAGAGATGGCGTTGTAGATATTTCCATGTTTATGCAGATAGCGGTATAGATATTTCCATGTTTATAGAGATAGTGGTGAAGTTATTTCCAAGTTTATAGAGACAGCATTGTAGATATTTCCATGTTTATACAGATAGCGGTGAAGATATTTCCATGTTTATACAGATAGCGGTGTAGATATTTACAGGTTTATACAGATAGCAGTGTAGATATTTCCATGTTTATTGAGATAGTGGTGTAGATAATTTCAATTTTATAGGGATAGCAGTGTAGATATTTCCAAGTTCGTACAGATACCGGTGTAGATATTTCCACGTTTATAGAGATGGCGGTGTATATATATCCATGTTCATACAGATGGCGGTGTAGATATTTCCATGTTTTTAGAGATGGCGGTTTAGATATTTTCACGTTTACACAGATGGCGGTGGAGATATTTCCATGTTTACACAGATAGCGGTGCAGACATTTCCATGTTTACACAGATAGCGGTGTGTATATTTCCATGTTTATGCAGATAGCGGTGTAGATATTTCCATGTTTATACAGATAGCGGTGTAGATATTTCCATCTTAATACAGATGGCGGTGTAGATATGTCCATGTTCATACAGATGGCGGTGTAGATATTTCCATGTTCATACAGATGGCGGTGTAGATATTTCGAAGTTTATAGAGATAGCGCGTTAGTTTTTTCCATATTTATAGAGAAATCTCTGTAGATATTTCCATGTATATGCAGATAGCTGTGTAGATATTTCCATGTTCATGCAGATAGCGTTGCAGATATTTCCATGTTCATCCAGATGCCGGTGTAGATATATCCATGTTCATACAGATGGCGGTGAAGATATTTCCATGTTCATACAGATGGCGGTGTAGATATTTCCATGTTCACACATGGCGGTGGAGATATTTCCATGTTCATAGAGATGGCGGTGTAGATATTTCCATGTTCATAGAGATGGCGGTGTAGATATTTCCATGTTCATAGAGATGGCGGTGTAGATATTTCATTGTTTGTACAGATAGCAGTGTAGTTATTTCCATTATTATAGAGATAGCAGTGTAGATATTTCCATTGATATACAGATAGCTGTGTAGATATTTGCATGTTCATACAGATAGCGGTGTAGATATTTCCATGCTCATACATATAGCGGTGTAGATATTTCCATGTTCATACAGATAGCGGTGCAGATATTTGCAAGCTCATACAGATAGCGGCGTAGATATTTCCATATTCCTACAGATAGCGGTGTAAATATTTCCATGTTCATACAGTTAGTGGTGTAGATATTTCCATGTTCATACAGATGGCGGTGTAGATATCTACATGTTCATACAGATGGCGGTGTAGATATTCAAATGTTCGCACGGATGGCAGTGTAGATATTTCCATGTTCACACAGATAGCGGTGTAGATATTTCCATGTTCATACATTTAGCGGTGTAGATATTTCCATGTTTTGCAGATAGCGGTGTAGATATTTCCATGTTCATCCAGATGTCGGTGTAGATATATCCATGTTCATACAGATGGCGGTGAAGATATTTCCAAGTTCATACAGATGGCGGTGTAGATATTTCCATGTTCATACAAATGGCGGTGTAGATATTTCCATGTTCATACAGATGGCGGTGTAGATATTTCCGTGTTCATACAAATGGCAGTGTAGATATTTCCATGTTCATAGAGATGGCGGTGTACATATTTCCATGTTTATGCAGATAGCGGTATAGGTATTTCCATGTTTATACAGATGGTGGTGTAGATATTTCCATGTTTATAGAGATGGCGGTCTAGTTATTTCCATGTTTATAGAGATAGTGGTGAAGTTATTTCCAAGTTTATAGAGACAGCATTGTAGATATTTCCATGTTTATAAAGATAGCGGTGAAGATATTTGCATGTTTATACAGACAGCAGTGTAGATATTTCCATGTTTATAGAGATAGTGGTGTAGATAATTTCAATTTTATACAGATAGCAGTGTAGATATTTCCAAGTTCATACAGATAGCGGTGTAGATATTTCTACCTTTATAGAGATGGCGGTGTAGATATTTCCATGTTCATACAGATGGCGGTGTAGATATTTCCATGTTCATACAGGTGGCGGTGTAGATATTTCCATGTTTATACAGATAAAAGTGTGGTTATTTCCATGTTTATAGAGATAGCAATGTAGATATTTCCATTGGTATACATATAGCTGTGTAGATATTTGCATGCTCATACTGATAGCGGTATAGATATTTCCATGTTCGTACTGATAGCGGTGTAGATATTTCCATGTTCATACAGATAGCGGTGTAGGTATTTCCCTGTTCATACAGATAACGGTGTAGATAATTCCATGTTCATGCAGATAGCGGTGTAGATATTTCCATGTTCATACAGTTAGCGGTGTCGATATTTCCATGTTCATACAGATGGCGGTGTAGATATTTACATGTTCATACAGATGGCGGTGTAGATATTTCCATGTTCGTACAGATGGCGGTGTAGATATTTCCATGTTCATAGAGATGGCGGTATAGTTATTTCCAAGTTTATGCACATAGCGGTATAGATATTTCCATGTTTATACAGATGGTGGTGTAGATATTTCCATGTTTATAGAGACGGTGGTCTAGATATTTCCATGTTTATAGAGATAGTGGTGTAGTAATTTCCAAGTTTATAGAGACAGCATTGTAGATATTTCCATGTTTATACAGATAGCGGTGAAGATATTTCCATGTTTATACCGATAGCGGTGTAGATATTTCCATGTTTATACAGATAGCAGTGTAGATATTTCCATGTTTATAGAAATAGTGGTGTAATTTCCATTTTATACAGATAGCAGTGTAGATATTTCCAAGTTCATACTGATAGCGGTGTAGATATTTCCACGTTTATAGAGATGGCGGTGTAGATATTTCCATGTTCATAGAGATGGCGGTGTAGATATTTCCATGTTTTTAGAGATGGCGGTGTAGATATTTTCATGTTTACACAGATGGCGGTGGAGATATTTCCATGTTTACCCAGATAGCGGTGTAGACATTTCCATGTTTACACAGATAGCTGTGAGGATATTTCCATGTTTATGCAGATAGCGGTGTAGATATTTCCATGTTTATACAGATAGCGTTGCGGATATTTCCATGTTTATACAGATAGCAATGTAGATATTTCCATGTTTATAGAGATAGCGGTGTAGATATTTCCATTGATATACAGATAGCTGTGTAGATATTTGCATGTTCATACAGATAGCGGTGTAGATATTTCCATGTTCATACAGATAGCGGTGTAGATATTTCCATGTTCATACAGATAGCGGTGTAGATATTTCCATGTTTTACAGATAGCGGTGTAGATATTTCCATGTTCATACAGTTAGCGGTGTAGATATTTCCATGTTCATACAGATGGCGGTGTAGATATTTCCGTGCTGATACAAATGGCGGTGTAGATATTTCCATGTTCATAGAGATGGCGGTGTACATATTTCCATGTTTATGCAGATAGCGGTATAGGTATTTCCATGTTTATACAGATGGTGGTGTAGATATTTCCATGTTTATAGAGACGGCGGTCTAGATATTTCCATGTTTATAGAGATAGTGGTGTAGTTATTTCCAAGTTTATTGAGACAGCGTTGTAGATATTTCCATGTTTATAAAGATAGCGGTGAAGATATTTCCATGTTTATACAGATAGCGATGTAGATATTTCCATGTTTATACAGACAGCAGTGTAGATATTTCCATGTTTATAGAGATAGTGGTGTAGATAATTTCAATTTTATACAGATAGCAGTGTAGATATTTCCATGTTCATAGAGATGGCGGTGTAGATATTTCCATGTTCATACAAATGGAGGTGTAGATATTTCCATGTTCATAGAGATGGCGGCGTAGATATTTCCATGTTTATACAGATAGCAGTGTAGTTATTTCCATGTTTATAGAGATAGAAGTGTAGATATTTCCATTGATATACACATAGCTGTGTAGATATTTGCATGTTCATACTGATAGCGGTGTTGATATTTCCATCTTCGTACAGATAGCGGTGTAGATATTTCCATGTTCATACAGATAGCGGTATAGATATTTCCATGTTCATACAGATAGCGGTGTAGATATTTCCATGTTCGTACAGATAGCGGTGTAGATATTTCCATGTTCGTACAGATAGCGGTGTAGATATTTCCATGTTCATACAGATAACGGTGTAGATATTTCCATGTTCATACAGATAGCGGTGTAGATATTTCCATGTTTATTCAGTTAGCGGTGTAGATATTTCCATGTTCATACAGATGGCGGTGTATATATGTACATGTTCATACAGATGGCGGTGTAGATATTTCCATGTTCGTACAGATGGCGGTGTAGATATTTCCATGTTCATAGAGATGGCGGTGTAGATATTTCCATGTTTATGCAGATAGCGGTATAGATATTTCCATGTTTATAGAGATAGTGCTGAAGTTATTTCCAAGTTTATAGAGACAGCATTGTAGATATTTCCATGTTTATACAGATAGCGGTGAAGATACTTCCATGTTTATACAGATAGCGGTGTAGATATTTACATGTTTATACAGATAGCAGTGTAGATATTTCCATGTTTATTGAGATAGTGGTGTAGATAATTTCAATTTTATACAGATAGCAGTGTAGATATTTCCAAGTTCATACAGATAGCGGTGTAGATATTTCCACGTTTATAGAGATGGCGGTGTATATATATCCATGTTCATACAGATGGCGGTGTAGATATTTCCATGTTTTTAGAGATGGTGGTGTAGATATTTTCACATTTACACAGATGGCGGTGGAGATATTTCCATGTTTATGCAGATAGCGGTATAGATATTTCCATGTTTATACAGATGGTGGTGTAGATATTTCCATGTTTACAGAGATGGCGGTCTAGATATTTCCATGTTTATAGAAATAGTAGTGTAGTTATTTCCAAGTTTAAAGAGACAGCGTTGTAGATATTTCCATGTTCGTACAGATAGCGGTGTAGATATTTCCATGTTCATACAGATAGCGGTCTAGATATTTCCATGTTCATACAGATAGCGGCGTAGATATTTCCATGTTCATACCAATAGCGGTGTAGACATTTCCATGTTCATACATTTAGCGGTGTACATATTTCCATGTTCATACAGATGGCGGTGAAGATATTCATATGTTCATACAGATGGCGGTGTAGATATTTCCATGTTCGTACGGATTGCAGTGTAGATATTTCCATGTTCATACAGGTAGCAGGGTAGATATTTCCATGTTTATACAGATAGCAGTGTAGTTATTTCCATGTTAATAGAGATAGTTGTGTAGATATTTCCATTGATATACAGATAGCTGTGTAGATATTTGCATGTTCATACAGATAGCGGTGTAGATATTTCCATGTTCGTACAGATAGCGTTGTAGATATTTCCATGTTCATTCAGATAGCGGTGTAGATATTTCCATGTTCATACAGATAACGGTGTAGATATTTCCATGTTCATACAGACAGCGGTGTAGATATTTCCATGTTCATACAGATGGCGGTGTAGATATTTTCATGTTCATACAGATGGCGGTATAGATATTTCCATGTTCGTACAGATGGCGGTGTAGATGTTTCCATGTTCATAGAGATGGCGGTGTAGATATTTCCACGTTTATGCAGATAGCGGTATAGATATTTCCATGTTTATACAGATGGCGGTGTAGATATTTCCATGTTTATAGAGATGGCGGTCTAGATATTTCCATGTTTTCAGAGATAGGTGTGTAGTTATTTCCAAGTTTATAGAGACAGCGTTGTAGATATTTCCATGTTTATACAGATAGCGGTGAAGATATTTCCATGTTTATACAGATAGCGGTGTAGATATTTCCATGTTTATACAGATAGCAGTGTAGATATTTCCATGTTTATAGAGATAGTGGTGTAGATAATTTCAATTTTATACAGAGAGCAGTGTAGATATTTCCAAGTTCACACAGATGGCGGTGTAGATATTTCGATGTTTATAGGGATGGCAGTGTAGATATTTTCATCTTTACACAGATGGCAGTGTAGATATTTCCATGTTTACACAGATAGCGGTGTGGACATTTCCATGTTTATGCAGATAGCAGTGTAGATATTTCCATGTTTATACAGATAGCGGTGCGGATATTTCCATGTTTATACAGATAGTTGGGCAGATATTTCCATGTTTATACAGATAGCGGTGTAGATATTTCCATCTTAATACAGATGGCGGTGTAGATATGTCCATGTTCGTACAGATGGCGGTGTAGATATTTCCATGTTCATACAGATGGCGGTGTAGATATTTCGAAGTTTATAGAGATAGCACTGTAGTTATTTCCATATTTATAGAGAAATCTGTGCAGATATTTCCACGTATATTCAGATAGCTGTGTAGATATTTCCATGTTCATGCAGATAGCGGTGTAAATATTTCCATGTTCATCCAGATGCCGGTGTACATATCTCCATGTTCATACAGATGGCGGTGAAGATATTTCCATGTTCATACAGATGGCGGTGTAGATATTTCCATGTTCATACAAATGGCGGTGTAGATATTTCCATGTTCATAGAGATGGCGGTGTAGATATTTCCATGTTCATACAAATCACGGTGTAGATATTTCCATCTTCATGGAGATGGCGGTGTAGATATTTCCGTATTTATACAGATAGCAGTGTAGTTATTTCCATGTTTATAGAGATAGCAGTGTAGATATTTCCATTGATATACAGATAGCTGTGTAGATATTTGCATGTTCATACAGATAGCGGTGTAGATATTTCCATGTTCATCCAGATAGCGGTGTAGATATTTCCATGTTTTTACAGATAGCAGTGTAGATGTTTCCATGTTCATACAGATAGCGGTCTAGATATTTCCATGTTCATACAGGTGGCGGTGTAGCTATTTCCATGTTTATACAGATAGCAGTGTAGTTATTTCCATGTTTATAAAGACAGCTGTGTAGATATTTCCATTGATATACAGATAGCTGTGTAGATATTTGCGTGTTCATACAGATAGCAGTGTAGATATTTCCATGTTTATACAGATAGTTGGGCAGATATTTCCATGTTTATGCAGATAGCGGTGTAGATATTTCTGTCTTAATACAGATGGCGGTGTAGATATGTCCATGTTTGTACAGATGGCGGTGTGGATATTTCCATGTTCATACAGATGGCGGTGTAGATATTTCGAAGTTTATAGAGATAGCACTGTAGTTATTTCCATATTTATGGAGAAATCTGTGTAGATATTTCCATGTATATTAAGATAGCTGTGTATATATTTCCATGTTCATGCAGACAGCAGTGTAGATATTTCCATGTTCATCCAGATGCTAGTGTACATATATCCATGTTCATACAGATGGCGGTGAAGATATTTCCATGTTCATACAGATGGTGGTGTATATATTTCCATGTTCATACAGATGGTGGTGTAGATCTTTCCATGTTCATAAAAATGGCGGTGTAGATAGTTCCATGTTCATAGAGATGGCGGTGTAGATATTTCCATGTTCATACAAATGGCGGTGTAGATATTTCCATGTTCATAGAGATGGCGGGATAGATATTTCCATATTTATAGAGATAGCAGTGTAGTTATTTCCATGTTTATAGAGATAGCAGTGTAGATATGTCCAAGTTCATACAGGTGGCGCTGTAGATATTTCCATGTTTATACAGATAGCAGAGTAGTTATTTCCATGATTATAGAGATAGCTGTGTAGATATTTGCATTGATATACAGATAGCTGTGTAGATATTTGCATGTTCATACAGAAAGCGGGGTAGATGTTTCCATATTCGTACAGATAGCCGTGTAGATATTTCCATGTTCATACAGATAGCGGTGTAGATATTTCCATGTTTATAGAGATGGCGGTGTAGATATTTCCATGTTCATACAGATGGCGGTGTAGATATTTCCATGTTTATAGGGATGGCGGTGTAGATATTTTCATGTTTACACAGAAGGCGGTGTAGATATTTCCATGTTTACACAGATAGCAGTGTAGACATTTCCATGTTTACACAGATGGCGGTGTGGATATTTCCATGTTTATGCAAATAGCAGTGTAGGTATTTTCAGGTTTACACAGATAGCGGTGCGGATTTTTCCATCTTTATACAGATATTTGGGCAGATATTTCCATGTTTATACAGATAGTGGTGTAGATATTTCCATCTTAATACAGATGGCGGTGTAGATATGTCCATGTTCAAACAGATGGCGGTGTAGATATTTCCATGTACATACAGATGGTGGTGAAGATATTTCGATGTTTATAGAGATAGCGCTGTAGTTATTTCCATACTTATAGAGAAATCTGTGTAGATATTTCCATGTATATTCAGATATTTGTGTAGATATTTCCATGTTCATGCAGATAGCGGTGTAGATATTTCCATGTTCATCCAGATGCCGGTGTACCTATATCCATGTTCATACAGATTGCGATGAAGATAATTCCATGTTCATACAGATGGCGGTGTAGGTATTTCCATGTTCATAAAAATGGCGGTGTAGTAACTTCCATGTTCATAGAGATGGCGGTGTAGATATTTCCAGGTTCATACAAATGGCGGTGTAGATATTTCCATGTTCATAGAGATGGCGGTGTAGATATTTCCATGTTTGAACAGATAGCAATGTAGGTATTTCCATGTTTATAGAGATACCAGTGTGGATATTTCCATTGATATACAGATAGCTGTGTAGATATTTGCATGTTCATACAGATAGCGGTGTAGATATTTCCATGTTCATACAGATAGCGGTGTAGATATTTCCATGTTCATACAGATAGCGGTGTAGATATTTCCATGTTCATACAGATAGCGGTGTAGATATTTCCATGTTCATACAGATAGCGGTGTAGATATTTCCATGTTCATACTCATAGCGGTGTAGATATTTCCATGTTCATACAGATAGCGGTGTAGATATTTCCATGTTCATACAGATAGCGGTGTAGATATTTCCATCTTCGTACAGATAGCGGTGTAGATATTTCCATGTTCATACAGATAGCGGTGTAGGTATTTCCATGTTCATACAGATAACGGTGTAGATATTTCCATGTTCATACTGATAACGGTGTAGATATTTCCATGTTCGTACAGTTAGCGGTGTAGATATATCCATGTTCATACAGATGGCGGTGTAGATATTTACATGTTCATACAGATGGCGGTATGGATATTTCCATGTTCGTACAAATGGCGGTGTAGGTATTTCCATGTTCATAGAGATGGCGGTGTAGATATTTCCATGTTTATGCAGATAGCGGTATAGATATTTCCATGTTTATACAGATGGTGGTGTAGATATTTCCATGTTTATAGAGATGGCGGTCTAGATATTTCCATGTTTACAGAGATAGTGGTGTAGTTATTTCCAAGTTTATAGAGACAGCGTTGTAGATATTTCCATGTTTATACAGATAGCGGTGAAGATATTTCCATGTTTATACAGATAGCGCTGTAGATATTTCCATGTTTATACAGATAGCAGTGTAGATATTTCCATGTTTATAGAGATAGTGGTGTAGATAATTTCAATTTTATACAGAGAGCAGTGTAGATATTTCCAAGTTCATACAGATAGCGGTGTAGATATTTCCACGTTTATAGAGATGGCGGTGTAGATATTTCCATGATCATACAGATAGCGGTGTAGATATTTCCATGTTCATACAGATGGCGGTGTAGATATTTACATGTTCATAGAGATGGCGGTGTAGATACTTCCATGTTTATGCTGATAACGGTATAGATATTTCCATGTTTATAAAGATGGTGGTGTAGATATTTCCATGTTTATAGAGATGGCGGTCTAGATATTTCCATGTTTACAGAGATAGTGGTGTAGTTATTTCCAAGTTTATAGAGACAGCGTTATAGATATTTCCATGTTTATATAGATAGTGGTGAAGATATTTCCGTATTTATACAGATAGAGGTGTAGATATTTCCAAGTTTATACAGATATCAGTGTAGATATTTCCATGTTTATAGAGATAGTGGTGTAGATAATTTCAATTTCATACAGAGAGCAGTGTAGATATTTCCAAGTTCATACAGATAGCGGTGTAGATATTTCCACGTTTCTAGAGCTGGCTGTGTAGATTTTTCCATGTTCATAGATATGGCGGTGTAGATATTTCCGTGTTCATACAAATGGCGGTGTAGATATTTCCATGTTAATAGAGATGGCGGTGTAGATATTTCATTGTTTGTACAGATAGCAGTGTATATATTTCCATGTTTATAGAGATAGCAGTGTAGATATTTCCATTGATATACAGATAGCTCTGTAGATATTTGCATGTTCATACAGATGGCGGTGTAGATATTTCATATTCGCACAGATGGCAGTGTAGATATTTCCATGTTCATACAGGTGGCGGTGTAGATATTTCCATGTTTATACAGATAGCAGTGTAGTTATTTCCATGTTTATAGATTTAGCAGTGTAGCTATTTCCATTGATATACAGATAGCTCTGTAGATATTTGCATGTTCATACAGATAGCGGTGTAGATATTTCCATGCTCATACAGATAGCGGTGTAGATATTTCCAAGCTCATACAGATAGCGGTGTAGATATTTTCATGTTCATACAGTTAGCGGTGTAGATATTTCCATGTTCATACAAATGGCGGTGTAGATATTTACATGTTCTTACAGATGGCGGTGTAGATATTTCATGTTCGCACAGATGGCAGTGTACATATTTCCATGTTCATACAGGTGGCGGTGTAGATATTTCCATGTTTATACAGATAGGGGTGTAGTTATTTCCATGTTTATAGATTTAGCAGTGTAGCTATTTCCATTGATATACAGATAGCTGTGTAGATATTTGCATGTTCATACAGATGGCGGTGTAGATATTTCGAAGTTTATAGAGATAGCGCTGTAGTTATTTCCATATTTATAGAGAAATCTGTGTGGATATTTCCATGTATATGCAGATAGGTGTGTAGATATTTCCATGTTCATGCAGATAGCGGTGTAGATATTTCCATCTTCATCCAGATGCCGGTGTAGATATATCCATGTTCATACAGATTGCAGTGAAGATATTTCCATGTTCATATAGATGGCGGTGTAGATATTTCCATGTTCATACAAATGGCGGTGTAGGTATTTCCATGTTCATAGAGATGGCGGTGTAGATATTTCCATGTTCATACAAATGGCGGTGTAGATATTTCCGTGTTCGTAGAGATGGCAGTGTAGATATTTCCATGTGTATACACATAGCAGTGTAGTTGTTTCCATGTTTATAGAGATAGCAGTGTAGATATTTCCATTGATATTCAGATATCTGTGTAGATATTTGCATGTTCATACAGATAGCGGTGTAGATATTTCCATGTTCATACTGATAGCGGTGTAGATATTTCCATGTTCATACAGTTAGCGGTGTAGATATTTCCATGTTCATACAGATGGCGTTGTAGATATTTCCATGTTCATACAGATGGCGGTGTAGATATTTACATGTTCATACAGATGGCGGTGTAGATATTTCCATGTTCGTACGGATGGCAGTGTAGATATTTCCATGTTCATACAGGTGGCGGTGTAGATATTCCCATGTTTTTACAGATAGCTGTGTAGTTATTTCCATGTTTCTACAGATAGCAGTGTAGATATTTCCATGTTTATAGAGATAGTGGTGTAGATAATTTCAATTTTATACAGATACCAGTGTAGATATTTCCAAGTTCATACAGATAGCGGTGTAGATATTTCCACGTTTATAGAGATGGCGGTGTAGATATATCCATGTTCATACAGATGGCGGTGTAGATATTTCCATGTTTTTAGAGATGGCGGTGTAGATATTTTCACGTTTACACAGATGGCGGTGGAGATATTTCCATGTTTACACAGATAGCGGTGCAGACATTTCCATGTTTACACAGATAGCGGTGTGGATATTTCCATGTTTATGCAGATGGCGGTGTAGATATTTCCATGTTTATACAGATAGCGGTGCGGATATTTCCATGTTTATACAGATATTTGGGCAGATATTTCCATGTTTAAACAGATAGCGGTGTAGATATTTCCATCTTAATACAGATGGTGGTGTAGATATGTCCATGTTCGTACAGATGGCGGTGTAGATATTTCCATGTTCATACAGATGGCGGTGTAGATATTTCGAAGTTTATAGAGATAGCGCTGTAGTTATTTCCATATTTATAGAGAAATCTGTGTAGATATTTCCATGTATATGCAGATAGCTATGTAGATATTTCCATGTTCATCCAGATGCCGGTGTAGATATATCCATGTTCATACAGATGGCGGTGAAGATATTTCCATGTTCATACAGATGGCGGTGTAGATATTTCCATGTTCATACAGATGGCGGTGTAGATATTTCCATGTTCATGCAAATGGCGGTGTAGATATTTCCATGTTCATAGAGATGGCGGTGTAGATATTTCCATGTTTATACAGATAGCAGTGTAGTTATTTCCATGTTTATAGAGATAGCAGTGTAGATATTTCCGTTGATATACAGATAGCTGTGTAGATATTTGCATGTTCATACAGATAGCGGTGTAGATATTTCCATGTTCGTACAGATAGCGGTGAAGATATTTCCATGTTCATACAGATAGCGGTGTAGATATTTCCATGTTCATACAGATAGCGGTGTAGATATTTCCATGTTCATACAGATGGCGGTGTACATATTTCCATCTTCGTACAGATGGCCGTGTAGATATTTCCATGTTCTTAGAGATGGCGGTGTAGATATTTCGAAGTTTATAGAGATAGCACTGTAGTTATTTCCATATTTATAGAGAAATCTGTGTAGATATTTCCATGTTAATCCAGATGGCTGTGTAGATATTTCCATGTTCATACACATGGCGGTGTAGATATTTCCATGTTCATAGAGATGGCGGTGTAGATATTTCCATGTTCATACAAATGGTGGTGTAGATATTTCCGTGTTCATAGAGATGGCAGTGTAGATATTTCCATGTTTATACACATAGCAGTGTAGTTATTTCCATGTTTATAGAGATAGCAGTGTAGATAGTTCGATTGATATACAGATAGCTGTGTAGATATTTATATGTTCATACAGATGGCGGTGTAGATATTTCCATGTTCGTACAGGTGACGGTGTAGGTATTTCCATGTTTATACAGATAGCAGTGTAGTTATTTCCAAGTTTATAGAGATAGCATTGTAGATATTTCCATTGGTATACATATAGTTGTGTAGATATTTGCATGTTCATACTGATAGCGGTGTAGATATTTCCATGTTCGTACAGATAGCGGTGTAGATATTTCCATGTTCATACAGATAGCGGTGTAGATATTTCCATGTTCATACAGATAACGGTGTAGATATTTCCATGTTCATACAGATAGCTGTGTAGATATTTCCATGTTCATACAGTTAGCGGTGTAGATATTTCCATGTTCATAGAGATTGCGGTGTATATATTTCCATGTTTATGCAGATAGCGGTATAGATATTTCCATGTTTATACAGATGGTGTTGTAGATATTTCCATGTTTATAGAGATGGCGGTCTAGATATTTCCATGTTTATAGAGATAGTGGTGTAGTTATTTCCAAGTTCATAGAGACAGCATTGTAGATATTTCCATGTTTATACAGATAGCGGTGAAGATATTTCCATGTTTATACAGAGAGCGGTGTAGATATTTCCATGTTTATACAGATAGCAGTGTAGATATTTCCATGTTTATAGAGATAGTGGTGTAGATAATTTCAATTTTATACAGATAGCTGTGTAGATATTTCCAAGTTCATACAGATAACGGTGTAGATATTTCCACGTTTATAGAGATGGCTGTGTAGATATTTCCATGTTCATACAGATAGCGGTGTAGATATTTCCATGTTTTTAGAGATGGCGGTGTAGATATTTTCACGTTTTCACAGATGGCGGTGGAGATATTTCCATGTTTACACAGATAGCGGTGTAGACATTTCCATGTTTACACAGATAGCGGTGTGGATATTTCCATGTTTATGCAGATAGCGGTGTAGATATTTCCATGTTTATACAGATAGCGGTGCGGATATTTCCATGTTTCTACAGATACTTGGGCAGATATTTCCATGCTTATACAGATAGCGGTGTAGATATTTCCATCTTAATACAGATGGCGGTGTAGATATATCCATGTTCGTACAGATGGCGGTGAAGATATTTCCATGTTCATACAGATGGCGGTGTAGATATTTCCATGTTCATACAAATGGCGGTGTAGATATTTCCGTGTTCATACACATGGCGGTGTAGATATTTCCGTGCTGATACAAATGGCGGTGTAGATATTTCCATGTTCATAGAGATGGCGGTGTACATATTTCCATGTTTATGCAGATAGCGGTATAGGTATTTCCATGTTTATACAGATGGTGGTGTAGATATTTCCATGTTTATAGAGACGGCGGTCTAGATATTTCCATGTTTATAGAGATAGTGGTGTAGTTATTTCCAAGTTTATAGAGACAGCGTTGTAGATATTTCCATGTTTATAAAGATAGCGGTGAAGATATTTCCATGTTTATACAGATAGCGATGTAGATATTTCCATGTTTATACAGACAGCAGTGTAGATATTTCCATGTTTATAGAGATAGTGGTGTAGATAATTTCAATTTTATACAGATAGCAGTGTAGATATTTCCATGTTCATAGAGATGGCGGTGTAGATATTTCCATGTTCATACAAATGGAGGTGTAGATATTTCCATGTTCATAGAGATGGCGGCGTAGATATTTCCATGTTTATACAGATAGCAGTGTAGTTATTTCCATGTTTATAGAGATAGAAGTGTAGATATTTCCATTGATATACACATAGCTGTGTAGATATTTGCATGTTCATACAGATAGCGGTGTAGATATTTACTTGTTCATACTGATAGCGGTGTAGATATTTCCATGTTAATACAGATAGCGGTGTAGATATTTCCATGTTCATACAGATAGCGGTGTAGATATTTCCATGTTCGTACAGATAGCGGTGTAGATATTTCCATGTTCGTACAGATAGCGGTGTAGATATTTCCATGTTCATACAGATAACGGTGTAGATATTTCCATGTTCGTACAGATAGCGGTGTAGATATTTCCATGTTTATTCAGTTAGCGGTGTAGATATTTCCATGTTCATACAGATGGTGGTGTAGATATTTACATGTTCATACAGATGGCGGTGTAGATATTTCCATGTTCGTACAGATGGCGGTGTAGATATTTCCATGTTCATAGAGATGGCGGTGTAGATATTTCCATGTTTATGAAGATAGCGGTATAGATATTTCCATGTTTATAGAGATGGTGGTGAAGTTATTTCCAAGTTTATAGAGACAGCATTGTAGATATTTCCATGTTTATACAGATAGCGGTGAAGATACTTCCATGTTTATACAGATAGCGGTGTAGATATTTCCATGTTTATACAGATAGCAGTGTAGATATTTCCATGTTTATTGAGATAGTGGTGTAGATAATTTCAATTTTATACAGATAGCAGTGTAGATATTTCCAAGTTCATACAGATACCGGTGTAGATATTTCCACGTTTATAGAGATGGCGGTGTATATATATCCATGTTCATACAGATGGCGGTGTAGATATTTCCATGTTTTTAGAGATGGCGGTGTAGATATTTTCACGTTTACACAGATGGCGGTGGAGATATTTCCATGTTTACACAGATAGCGGTGCAGACATTTCCATGTTTACACAGATAGCGGTGTGGATATTTCCATGTTTATGCAGATAGCGGTGTAGATATTTCCATGTTTATACAGATAGCGGTGTAGATATTTCCATCTTAATACAGATGGCGGTGTAGATATGTCCATGTTCGTACAGATGGCGGTGAAGATATTTCCATGTTCATACAGATGGCGGTGTAGATATTTCGAAGTTTATAGAGATAGCGCGTTAGTTATTTCCATATTTATAGAGAAATCTCTGTAGATATTTCCATGTATATGCAGATAGCAGTGTAGATATTTCCATGTTTATGCAGACAGCGGTGCAGATATTTCCATGTTCATCCAGATGCCGGTGTAGATATATCCATGTTCATACAGATGGCGGTGAAGATATTTCCATGTTCATACAGATGGCGGTGTAGATATTTCCATGTTCATACACATGGCGGTGGAGATATTTCCATGTTCATAGAGATGGCGGTGTAGATATTTCCATGTTCATAGAGATGGCGGTGTAGATATTTCCATGTTCATAGAGATGGCGGTGTAGATATTTCATTGTTTGTACAGATAGCAGTGTAGTTATTTCCATTATTATAGAGATAGCAGTGTAGATATTTCCATTGATATACAGATAGCTGTGTAGATATTTGCATGCTCATACAGATAGCGGTGTAGATATTTCCATGCTCATACATATAGCGGTGTAGATATTTCCATGTTCATACAGATAGCGGTGCAGATATTTGCATGTTCATACAGATAGCGGTGTAGATATTTCCATGTTCATACATATAGCGGTGTAAATATTTCCATGTTCATACAGTTAGTGGTGTAGATATTTCCATGTTCATACAGATGGCGGTGTAGATATCTACATGTTCATACAGATGGCGGTGTAGATATTCAAATGTTCGCACGGATGGCAGTGTAGATATTTCCATGTTCATACAGGTGGCAGTGTAGATATTTCCATGTTTATACAGATACCAATGTAGTTATTTCCATGTATATAGAGATAGCAGTGCAGATATTTCCGTTGATATATAGATAGCTGTGTAGATATTTCCAAGTTCATACAGATAACGGTGTAGATATTTCCATGTTCATACAGATATCCTTGTAGATATTTCCATGTTCATACAGTTAGCGGTGTAGCTATTTCCATGTTCATACAGATGGCGGTGTAGATATTTACATGTTCATACAGATGGCGGTGTAGATATTTCCATGTTCGTACAGAAGGCGTTGTAGATATTTCCATGTTCATAGAGATGGCCTTGTAGATATTTCCATGTTTCTGCAGATAGCGGTATAGGTATTTCCATGTTTATACAGATGGTGGTGTAGATATTTCCATGTTTACAGAGATGGCGGTCTAGATATTTCCATGTTTATAGAGATAGTAGTGTAGTTATTCCCAAGTTTAAAGAGACAGCGTTGTAGATATTTACATGTTTATAAAGATAGCGGTGAAGATATTTCCATGTTTATACAGATAGCGGTGTAGATATTTCCATGTTTATACAGACTGCAGTGTAGATATTTCCATGTTTATAGAGATAGTGGTGTGGATAATTTCAATTTTATACAGATAGCAGTGTAGATATTTTCAAGTTCATACAGATAGCGGTGTAGATATTTCCACGTTTATAGAGATGGCGGTGTAGATATTTCCAAGTTCATACAGATGGCGGTGTAGATATTTCCATGTTTTTAGAGATGGCGGTGTAGATATTTTCACGTTTACAGAGATGGCGGTGGAGATATTTCCATGTTTACAAAGATAGCGGTGCAGACATTTCCATGTTTACACAGATAGCGGTGTGGATATTTCCATGTTTATGCGGATAGCGGTGTAGATATTTCCATCTTAATACAGATGTCGGTGTAGATATGCCCATGTTCGTACAGATGGCGGTGTAGATATTTGCATGTTCATACAGATGGCGGTGTAGATATTTCGAAGTTTATAGAGATAGCGCTGTAGTTATTTCCATATTTATAGAGAAATCTGTGTAGATATTTCCATGTATATACAGATAGGTGTGTAGATATTTCCATGTTCATGCAGATAGCGGTGTAGGTATTTCCATGTTCATACACAGGGCGGTGTAGATATTTCCATGTTCATAGAGATGGCGGTGTAGATATATCCATGTTCATACAGATGGCGGTGAAGATATTTAAATGTTCATACAGATGGCGGTGTAGATATTTCCATGTTCATACACAGGGCGGTGTAGATATTTCCATGTTCATAGAGATGGCGGTGTAGATATTTCCATGTTCATACAAATGGCGGTGTAGATATTTCCGTGTTCATAGAGATGGCAGTGTAGATATTTCCATGTTTATACAGATAGCAGTGTAGATATTTCCATGTTTATATAGATAGCAGTGTAGATATTTCCATTGATATACAGATAGCTGTGTAGATATTTGCATGTTCATACAGATAGAGGTGTAGATATTTCCATGTTCATACTAACAGCGGTGTATATATTTCCAAGTTCATACAGTTAGCGGTGTAGATATTTCCATGTTCATACAGATGGCGGTGTAGATATTTCCATGTTCATACAGATGGCGGTGTAGATATTTACATGTTCATACAGATGGCGGTGTAGATATTTAAATGTTAATACAGATAGCGGTGTAGATATTTCCATGTTCACACAGATAGCGGTGTAGATATTTCCATGTTCATACATTTAGCGGTGTAGATATTTCCATGTTTTGCAGATAGCGGTGTAGATATTTCCATGTTCATCCAGATGTCGGTGTAGATATATCCATGTTCATACAGATGGCGGTGAAGATATTTCCAAGTTCATACAGATGGCGGTGTAGATATTTCCATGTTCATACAAATGGCGGTGTAGATATTTCCATGTTCATACAGATGGCGGTGTATATATTTCCGTGTTCATACAAATGGCAGTGTAGATATTTCCATGTTCATAGAGATGGCAGTGTACATATATCCATGTTTATGCAGATAGCGGTATAGGTATTTCCATGTTTATACAGATGGTGGTGTAGATATTTCCATGTTTATAGAGATGGCGGTCTAGATATTTCCATGTTTATAGAGATAGTGGTGAAGTTATTTCCAAGTTTATAGGACAGCGTTGTAGATATTTCCATGTTTATAAAGATAGCGGTGAAGATATTTGCATGTTTATACAGACAGCAGTGTAGATATTTCCATGTTTATGGAGATAGTGGTGTAGATAATTTCAATTTTATACAGATAGCAGTGTAGATATTTCCAAGTTCATACAGATAGCGGTGTAGATATTTCCACCTTTATAGAGATGGCGGTGTAGATATTTCCATGTTAATACAGATGGCGGTGTAGATATTTCCATGTTCATACAGGTGGCGGTGTAGATATTTCCATGTTTATACAGATAAAAGTGTGGTTATTTCCATGTTTATAGAGATAGCAATGTAGATATTTCCATTGGTATACATATAGCTGTGTAGATATTTGCATGCTCATACTGATAGCGGTATAGATATTTCCATGTTCGTACAGATAGCGGTGTAGATATTTCCATGTTCATACAGATAGCGGTGTAGATATTTCCCTGTTCATACAGATAACGGTGTAGATATTTCCATGTTCATGCAGATAGCGGTGTAGATATTTCCATGTTCATACAGTTAGCGGTGTCGATATTTCCATGTTCATACAGATGGCGGTGTAGATATTTACATGTTCATACAGATGGCGGTGTAGATATTTCCATGTTCGTACAGATGGCGGTGTAGATATTTCCATGTTCATAGAGATGGCGGTATAGTTATTTCCACGTTTATGCACATAGCGGTATAGATATTTCCATGTTTAAACAGATGGTGGTGTAGATATTTCCATGTTTATAGAGATGGCGGTCTAGATATTTCCATGTTTATAGAGATAGTGGTGTAGTAATTTCCAAGTTTATAGAGACAGCATTGTAGATATTTCCATGTTTATACAGATAGCGGTGAAGATATTTCCATGTTTATACCGATAGCGGTGTAGATATTTCCATGTTTATACAGACAGCAGTGTAGATATTTCCATGTTTATAGAAATAGTGGTGTAATTTCAATTTTGTACAGATAGCAGTGTAGATATTTCCAAGTTCATACAGATAGCGGTGTAGATATTTCCACGTTTATAGAGATGGCGGTGTAGATATTTCCATGTTCATAGATATGGCGGTGTAGATATTTCCATGTTTTTAGAGATGGCGGTGTAGATATTTTCATGTTTACACAGATGGCGGTGGAGATATTTCCATGTTTACCCAGATAGCTGTGTAGACATTTCCATGTTTACACAGATAGCTGTGAGGATATTTCCATGTTTATGCAGATAGCGGTGTAGATATTTCCATGTTTATACAGATATCGGTGCGGATATTTCCATGTTTATACAGATAGCAATGTAGATATTTCCATGTTTATAGAGATAGCGGTGTAGATATTTCCATTGATATACAGATAGCTGTGTAGATATTTGCATGTTCATACAGATAGCGGTGTAGATATTTCCATGTTCATACAGATAGCGGTGTAGATATTTCCATGTTAATACAGATAGCGGTGTAGATATTTCCATGTTTTACAGATAGCGGTGTAGATATTTCCATGTTCATACAGTTAGCGGTGTAGATATTTCCATGTTCATACAGATGGCGGTGCAGATATTTACATGTTCACACAGATGGCGGTGTAGATATTTCCATGTTCGTACAGATAGCGGTGTAGATATTTCCACGTTCATACAGATAGCGGTGTAGATATTTCCACGTTCATACAGATAACAGTGTAGATATTTCCATGTTGATACTGATAGCAGTGTAGATATTTCCATGTTCATACAGTTAGCGGTGTAGATATTTCCATGTTCATACAGATGGCGGTGTAGATATTTCCATGTTCATAGAGATGGCGGAGTAGGTATTTCCATGTTCGTACAGATGGCGGTGTAGATGTTTCCATGTTCATAGAGATGGCGGAGTAGTTATTTCCATGTTTATGCAGATAGCAGTATAGGTATTTCCATGTTTATACAGATGGTGGTGTAGATATTTCCATGTTTATAGAGATGGAAGTCTACATATCTCCATGTTTATAGAGATAGTGGTGTAGTTATTTCCAAGTTTATAGAGACAGCATTGTAGATATTTCCATGTATATAGAGATAGCGGTGAAGATATTTCCATGTTTATACAGATAGAGGTGTAGATATTTCCATGTTTATACAGATAGCAGTGTAGATATTTCCATGTTTATAGAGATAGTGGTGTAGATAATTTCAATTTTATACAGATAGCAGTGTAGATATTTCCAAGTTCATACAGATAGCGGTGTAGATATTTCCGCGTTTATAGAGATGGCGGTGTAGATATTTCCATGTTCATACAGATGGCGGTGTAGATATTTCCATGTTTACACAGATGGCGGGAGAGATATTTCCATGTTTACACAGATAGCGGTGTAGACATTTCCATGATTACACAGATAGCGGTGTGGATATTTCCATGTTTATGCAGATAGCGGTGTGGATATTTCCATGTTTATACAGATAGCGGTGCGGATATTTCCATGTTTATACAGATAGTTGGGCAGATATTTCCATGTTTATACAGATAGCGTTGTAGATATTTCCATCTTAATACAGATGGCGGTGTAGATATGTCCATGTTCGTACTGATGGTGGTGTAGATATTTCCATGTTCATACAGATGGCTGTGTAGATATTTCGAAGTTTATAGAGATAGCGCTGTAGTTATTTCCATATTTTTAGGGAAATCTCCGTAGATATTTCCATGTATATGAAGATAGCTGTGTAGATATTTCCATGATCATGCAGATAGCGGTGTAGATATTTCCATGTTCATCCAGATGCCGGTGTAGATATATCCATGTTCATACAGATGGCGGTAAAGATATTTCCATGTTCATACAGATGGCGGTGTAGATATTTCCATGTTCATACACATGGCGGTGTAGATATTTCCATGTTCGTAGAGATGGCTGTGTAGATATTTCCATGTTCATACAAATGGTGGTGTAGATATT
This sequence comes from Gorilla gorilla gorilla, assembly GCF_029281585.2. Lineage (NCBI taxonomy): Eukaryota > Metazoa > Chordata > Mammalia > Primates > Hominidae > Gorilla > Gorilla gorilla. The sequence goes on along the minus strand of NC_073235.2, from coordinate 12,636,730 downwards.
TCCATGTTCATATAGATGGCGGTGTAGATATTTCCATGTTTGTACAGATAGCAGTGTAGTTATTTCCATGTTCATAGAGATAGCAGTGTAGATATTTCCATTGATATACAGATAGCTGTGTAGATATTTGCATGTTCATACAGATAGCGGTGTAGATATTTCCATGCTCATACAGATAGCGGTGTAGATATTTCCAGGGTCATACAGATAGCGGTGCAGATATTTCCATGTTCATAGAGATAGCGGTGTAGATATTTCCATGTTCATACAGATAGCGGTGTAGATATTTCCATGTTCATACAGATGGCGGTGTAGATATTTCCATGTTCATACAGATGGCGGTGAAGATATTTCCAAGTTCATACAAATGGCGGTGTAGATATTTCCATGTTCATAGAGATGGCGGTGTAGATATTTCAAAGTTTATACAGATAGCAGTGTATTTATTTTCATGTTTATACTGACAGCAGTGTTGATATTTCAATTGATATACAGATAGCTGTGTAGATATTTGCATGTTCATGCAGATAGCGGTGTAGATATTTCAATGTTAATACTGATAGCGGTGTAGATATTTCCATGTTCATACAGTTAGCGGTGTAGATATTTCCATTTTCATACAGATGGCGGTGTAGATATTTCCATGTTCATACAGATGGCGGTGTAGATATTTACATGTTCATACAGATGGCGGTGTACATATTTCAATGTTTGTACGGATGGCAATGTAGATATTTCCATGTTCATACAGGTGGCGGTGTAGATATTCCCATCTTTTTACAGATAGCTGTTTAGATATTTCCATGTTTATAGAGATAGCAGTGTAGATATTTCCATTGATATACAGATAGCTGTGTAGATATTTCCATGTTCATACACATAACGGTGTAGATATTTCCATGTTAATACAGACAGCGGTGTAGATATTTCCATGTTCACAGAGATAGCGGTTTAGATATTTCCATGTTCATACATTTAGTGGTGTAGATATTTCCATGTTTGTACAGATAGCAGTGTAGTTATTTCCATGTTCATAGAGATAGCAGTGTAGATATTTCCATTGATATACAGATAGCTGTGTAGATATTTCCATGCTCATACAGATAGCGGTGTAGATATTTCCAGGGTCATACAGATAGCGGTGCAGATATTTCCATGTTCATAGAGATAGCGGTGTAGATATTTCCATGTTCATACAGATAGCGGTGTAGATATTTCCATGTTCATACAGATGGCGGTGTAGATATTTCCATGTTCATACAGATGGTGGTGTAGATATTTACATGTTCATACAGATGGCGGTGTAGATATTTCCATGTTCGTACGGATGGCAGTGTAGATATTTCCATGTACATACATGTGGCTGTGTAGATATTTCCATGTTTATACAGATAGCAGTGTAGTTATTTCCATGTTTATAGAGATAGCAGTGTAGATATTTCCACTTATATACAGATAGCTGTGTAGATATTTGCAAGTTCATGCAGATAGCGGTGTAGATATTTCCATGTTCGTACAGATAGCGGTGTAGATATTTCCATGTTCATACAGATAGCAGTGTAGATATTTCCATGTTCATAGGGATAACGGTGTAGATATTTCCATGTTCATACACATAGCCTTGTAGATATTTCCATGTTCATACAGTTAGCGGTGTAGATATTTCCATGCTCATACAGATGGCGGTGTAGATATTTACATGTTCATACAGATGGCGGTGTAGATATTTCCATGTTCATACAGATAACGGTGTAGATATTTCCATCTTCATACAGATAGCGGTTTAGATATTTCCATGTTCACACAGATAGCGGTGTAGATATTTCCATGTTCATTCAGTTAGCGGTGTAGATATTTCCATGTTCATGCAGATAGCGGTGTAGATATTTCCATGTTCATCCTGATGCCGGTGTAGTTATATCCATGTTCATACAGATGGCGGTGAAGATATTTCCATGTTCATACAGATGGCGGTGTAGATATTTCCATGTTCATACAAATGGCGGTGTAGATATTTCTATGTTCATACAGATGGCGGTGTAGATATTTCCGTGTTCATACAAATGGCGGTGTAGATATTTCCATGTTCATAGAGATGGCGGTGTAGATATTTCCATGTTTATTCACATAGCAATGTAGATATTTCCATGTTTATAGAGATAGCGGTGTAGATATTTCCATTGATATACAGATAGCTGTGTAGATACTTGCATGTTCATACAGATAACGGTGTAGATATTTCCATGTTCATACAGATAGCGGTGTAGATATTTCCATGTTCATACAGACAGCAGTGTAGGTATTTCCATGTTTTACAGATAGCGGTGTAGATATTTCCATGTTCATACAGATAGCGGTGTAGATATTTCCATGTTTATAGAGATGGCGGTCTAGATATTTCCATGTTTATAGAGATAGTGGTGTAGGTATTTCCAAGTTTATAGAGACAGCGTTGTAGATATTTCCATATTTATACAGATAGCAGTGTAGATATTTCCATGTTTATAGAGATAGTTGAGTAGATAATTTCAATTTTATACAGATAGCAGTGTAGATATTTCCAAGTTCATACAGATAGCGGTGTAGATATTTCCACGTTTATAGAGATGGTGGTGTAGATATTTCCATGTTCATACAGATGGCGGTGTAGATATTTCCATGTTTTTAGAGATGGCGGTGTAGATATTTTCATGTTTACACAGATGGCGGTGTAGATATTTCCATGTTTACACAGATAGCGGTGTAGACATTTCCATGTTTACACAGATAGCGGTGTGGATATTTCCACGTTTATGCAGATACCGTTGTAGATATTTCCATGTTTATACAGATATCGGTGCGGATATTTCCATGTTTATACAGATAGTTGGGCAGAGATTTCCATGTTTATACAGATAGCAGTGTAGATATTTCCATCTTAATACAGATGGCGGTGTAGATATGTCTATGTTCGTACAGATGGTGGTGTAGATATTTCCATGTTCATACAGATGGCGGTGCAGATATTTCGAAGTTTATACAGATAGCGCTGTACTTATTTCCATATTTATAGAGAAATCTGTGTAGATATTTCCATGTATATGCAGATAGCTGTGTAGATATTTCCATGTTCATGCAGATAGCGGTGTAGATATTTCCACGTTCATCCAGATGCCGGTGTAGATATATCCGTGTTCATACAGATGGCGGTGAAGATATTTCCATGTTCATACAGATGGCGGTGTAGATATATCCATGTTCATTCACATGGCAGTGTAGATATTTCCATGTTCATAGAGATGGCGGTGAAGATATTTCCAAGTTCATACAAATGGCGGTGTAGATATTTCCATGTTCATAGAGATGGCGGTGTAGATATTTCCAAGTTTATACAGATAGCAGTGTAGTTATTTTCATGTTTATACTGACAGCAGTGTTGATATTTCAATTGATATACAGATAGCTGTGTAGATATTTGCATGTTCATGCAGATAGCGGTGTAGATATTTCAATGTTAATACTGATAGCGGTGTAGATATTTCCATGTTCATACAGTTAGCGGTGTAGATATTTCCATTTTCATACAGATGGCGGTGTAGATATTTCCATGTTCATACAGATGGCGGTGTAGATATTTACATGTTCATACAGATGGCGGTGTACATATTTCAATGTTTGTACGGATGGCAATGTAGATATTTCCATGTTCATACAGGTGGCGGTGTAGATATTCCCATGTTTTTACAGATAGCTGTTTAGATATTTCCATGTTTATAGAGATAGCAGTGTAGATATTTTCATTGATATACAGATAGCTGTGTAGATATTTCCATGTTCATACAGATAACGGTGTAGATATTTCCATGTTAATACAGATAGCGGTGTAGATATTTCCATGTTCACACAGATAGCGGTGTAGATATTTCCATGTTCATACATTTAGTGGTGTAGATATTTCCATGTTTTGCAGATGGCGGTGTAGATATTTCCATGTTCATCCAGATGTCGGTGTAGATATATCCATGTTCATACAGATGGCGGTGAAGATATTTCCAAGTTCATACAGATGGCGGTGTAGATATTTCCATGTTCATACAGATGGCGGTGTAGATATTTCCACGTTTATAGAGATGGCGGTGTATATATATCCATGTTCATACAGATGGCGGTGAAGATATTTCCATGTTTTTAGAGATGGCGGTGTAGATATTTTCACGTTTACACAGATGGCGGTGGAGATATTTCCATGTTTACACAGATAGCGGTGCAGACATTTCCATGTTTACACAGATAGCGGTGTGGATATTTCCATGTTTATGCAGATAGCGGTGTAGATATTTCTATGTTTATACAGATAGCGGTGTAGATATTTCCATCTTAATACAGATGGCGGCGTAGATATTTCCATGTTCGTACAGATGGCGGTGTAGATATTTCCATGTTCATACAGATGGCGGTGTAGATATTTCGAAGTTTATAGAGATAGCGCGTTAGTTATTTCCATATTTATAGAGAAATCTCTGTAGATATTTCCATGTATATGCAGATAGCTGTGTAGATATTTCCATGTTCATGCAGATAGCGGTGCAGATATTTCCATGTTCATCCAGATGCCGGTGTAGATATATCCATGTTCATACAGATGGCGGTGAAGATATTTCCATGTTCATACAGATGGCGGTGTAGATATTTCCATGTTCATACACATGGCGGTGGAGATATTTCCATGTTCATAGAGATGGCGGTGTAGATATTTCCATGTTCATAGAGATGGCGGTGTAGATATTTCCATGTTCATAGAGATGGCGGTGTAGATATTTCATTGTTTGTACAGATAGCAGTGTAGTTATTTCCATTATTATAGAGATAGCAGTGTAGATATTTCCATTGATATACAGATAGCTGTGTAGATATTTGCATGTTCATACAGATAGCGGTGTAGATATTTCCATGCTCATACATATAGCGGTGTAGATATTTCCATGTTCATACAGATAGCGGTGCAGATATTTGCATGTTCATACAGATAGCGGTGTAGATATTTCCATGTTCATACATATAGCGGTGTAAATATTTCCATGTTCATACAGTTAGTGGTGTAGATATTTCCATGTTCATACAGATGGCGGTGTAGATATCTACATGTTCATACAGATGGCGCTGTAGATATTCAAATGTTCGCACGGATGGCAGTGTAGATATTTCCATGTTCATACAGGGGGCAGTGTAGATATTTCCATGTTTATACAGATAGCAACGTAGTTATTTCCATGTTTATAGAGATAGCAGTGCAGATATTTCCGTTGATATATAGATAGCTGTGTAGATATTTCCAAGTTCATACAGATAACGGTGTAGATATTTCCATGTTCATACAGATAGCCTTGTAGATATTTCCATGTTCATACAGTTAGCGGTGTAGCTATTTCCATGTTCATACAGATGGCGGTGTAGATATTTCCATGTTCATACAGATGGCGGTGTAGATATTTCCATGTTTCTGCAGATAGCGGTATAGGTATTTCCATGTTTATACATATGGTGGTGTAGATATTTCCATGTTTACAGAGATGGCGGTCTAGATATTTCCATGTTTATAGAGATAGTAGTGTAGTTATTTCCAAGTTTAAAGAGACAGCGTTGTAGATATTTACATGTTTATAAAGATAGCGGTGAAGATATTTCCATGTTTATACAGATAGCGGTGTAGATATTTCCATGTTTATACAGATAGCGGTGTAGATATTTCCATGTTTATACAGATAGCAGTGTAGATATTTCCATGTTTATAGAGATAGTGGTGTAGATAATTTCAATTTTATACAGATAGCAGTGTAGATATTTCCAAGTTCATACAGATAGCGGTGTAGATATTTCCGCGTTTATAGAGATGGCGGTGTAGATATTTCCATGTTCATACAGATGGCGGTGTAGATATTTCCATGTTTACACAGATGGCGGGAGAGATATTTCCATGTTTACACAGATAGCGGTGTAGACATTTCCATGATTACACAGATAGCGGTGTGGATATTTCCATGTTTATGCAGATAGCGGTGTGGATATTTCCATGTTTATACAGATAGCGGTGCGGATATTTCCATGTTTATACAGATAGTTGGGCAGATATTTCCATGTTTATACAGGTAGCGTTGTAGATATTTCCATCTTAATACAGATGGCGGTGTAGATATGTCCATGTTCGTACTGATGGTGGTGTAGATATTTCCATGTTCATACAGATGGCTGTGTAGATATTTCGAAGTTTATAGAGATAGCGCTGTAGTTATTTCCATATTTTTAGGGAAATCTCCGTAGATATTTCCATGTATATGCAGATAGCTGTGTAGATATTTCCATGATCATGCAGATAGCGGTGTAGATATTTCCATGTTCATCCAGATGCCGGTGTAGATATATCCATGTTCATACAGATGGCGGTGAAGATATTTCCATGTTCATACAGATGGCGGTGTAGATATTTCCATGTTCATACACATGGCGGTGTAGATATTTCCATGTTCGTAGAGATGGCTGTGTAGATATTTCCATGTTCATACAAATGGTGGTGTAGATATTTCCATGTTCATATAGATGGCGTTGTAGATATTTCCATGTTTGTACAGATAACAGTGTAGTTATTTCCATGTTCATAGAGATAGCAGTGTAGATATTTCCATTGATATACAGATAGCTGTGTAGATATTTGCATGTTCATACTGATAGCGGTGTAGATATTTCCATGCTCATACAGATAGCGGTGTAGATATTTCCAGGGTCATACAGATAGCGGTGCAGATATTTCCATGTTCATAGAGATAGCGGTGTAGATATTTCCATGTTCATACAGATAGCGGTGTAGATATTTCCATGTTCATACAGATGGCGGTGTAGATATTTCCATGTTCATACAGATGGTGGTGTAGACATTTACATGTTCATACAGATGGCGGTGTAGATATTTCCATGTTCGTACGGATGGCAGTGTAGATATTTCCATGTACATACATGTGGCGGTGTAGTTATTTCCATGTTTATACAGATAGCAGTGTAGTTATTTCCATGTTTATAGAGATAGCAGTGTAGATATTTCCACTTATATACAGATAGCTGTGTAGATATTTGCAAGTTCATGCAGATAGCGGTGTAGATATTTCCATGTTCGTACAGATAGCGGTGTAGATATTTCCATGTTCATACAGATAGCAGTGTAGATATTTCCATGTTCATAGGGATAACGGTGTAGATATTTCCATGTTCATACACATAGCCTTGTAGATATTTCCATGTTCATACAGTTAGCGGTGTAGATATTTCCATGTTCATACAGATGGCGGTGTAGATATTTACATGTTCATACACATGGCGGTGTAGATATTTCCATGTTCATACAGATAACGGTGTAGATATTTCCATGTTCATACAGATAGCGGTGTAGATATTTCCATGTTCACACAGATAGCGGTGTAGATATTTCCATGTTCATACAGTTAGCGGTGTAGATATTTCCATGTTCATGCAGATAGCGGTGTAGATATTTCCATGTTCATCCTGATGCCGGTGTAGTTATATCCATGTTCATACAGATGGCGGTGTAGATATTTCCATGTTTTTAGAGATGGCGGTGTAGATATTTTCATGTTAACACAGATGGCGGTGTAGATATTTCCATGTTTACACAGATAGCGGTGTAGACATTTCCATTTTTACACAGATAGCGGTGTGGATATTTCCACGTTTATGCAGATACCGTTGTAGATATTTCCATGTTTATACAGATATCGGTGCGGATATTTCCATGTTTATACAGATAGTTGGGCAGAGATTTCCATGTTTATACATATAGCAGTTTAGATATTTCCATCTTAATACAGATGGCGGTGTAGATATGTCTATGTTCGTACAGATGGTGGTGTAGATATTTCCATGTTCATACAGATGGCGGTGCAGATATTTCAAAGTTTATACACATAGCGCTGTACTTATTTCCATATTTATAGAGAAAGCTGTGTAGATATTTCCATGTATATGCAGATAGCTGTGTAGATATTTCCATGTTCATGCAGATAGCGGTGTAGATATTTCCACGTTCATCCAGATGCCGGTGTAGATATATCCGTGTTCATACAGATGGCGGTGAAGATATTTCCATGTTCATACAGATGGCGGTGTAGATATATCCATGTTCATTCACATGGCAGTGTAGATATTTCCATGTTCATAGAGATGGCGGTGAAGATATTTCCAAGTTCATACAAATGGCGGTGTAGATATTTCCATGTTCATAGAGATGGCGGTGTAGATATTTCCATGTTTATACAGATAGCAGCGTAGTTATTTCCATGTTTATACTGACAGCAGTGTAGATATTTCAATTGATATACAGATAGCTGTGTAGATATTTGCATGTTCATGCAGATAGCGGATTAGATATTTCAATGTTAATACTGATAGCGGTGTAGATATTTCCATGTTCATACAGATAGCGGTGTAGATATTTCCATGTTCATACAGATGGCGGTGTAGATATTTCCATGTTCATACAGATGGCTGTGTAGATATTTACATGTTCATACAGATGGCGGTGTACATATTTCAATGTTTGTACGGATTGCAATGTAGATATTTCCATGTTCATACAGGTGGCGGTGTAGATATTCCCATGTTTTTACAGATAGCTGTGTAGATATTTCCATGTTTATAGAGATAGCAGTGTAGATATTTCCATTGATATACAGATAGCTGTGTAGATATTTCCATGTTCATACGGATAACGGTGTAGATATTTCCATGTTAATACAGACAGCGGTGTAGATATTTCCATGTTCACACAGGTAGCGGTGTAGATATTTCCATGTTCATACATTTAGCGGTGTAGATATTTCCATGTTTTGCAGATGGCGGTGTAGATACTTCCATGTTCATCCAGATCTCGGTGTAGATATATCCATGTTCATACAGATGGCGGTGAAGATATTTCCAAGTTCATACAGATGGCGGTGTAGATATTTCCATGTTCATACAAATGGCGGTGTAGATATTTCCATGTTCATACAGATGGCGGTGTAGATATTTCCGTGTTCATACAAATGGCAGTGTAGATATTTCCATGTTCATAGAGATGGCCGTGTACATATTTCCATGTTTATGCAGATAGCGGTATAGGTATTTCCATGTTTATACAGATGGTGGTGTAGATATTTCCATGTTTATAGAGATGGCGGTCTAGATATTTCCATGTTTATAGAGATAGTGGTGAAGTTATTTCCAAGTTTATAGAGACAGCGTTGTAGATATTTCCATGTTTATAAAGATAGTGGTGAAGATATTTGCATGTTTATACAGACAGCAGTGCAGATATTTCCATGTTTATAGAGGTAGTGGTGTAGATAATTTCAATTTTATACAGATAGCAGTGTAGATATTTCCAAGTTCATACAGATAGCGGTGTAGATATTTCCACCTTTATAGAGATGGCGGTGTAGATATTTCCATGTTCATACAGATGGCGGTGTAGATATTTCCATGTTCGTACAGGTGGCGGTGTAGATATTTCCATGCTTATACAGATAGAAGTGTGGTTATTTCCATGTTTATAGAGATAGCAATGTAGATATTTCCATTGGTATACATATAGCTGTGTAGATATTTGCATGCTCATACTGATAGCGGTATAGATATTTCCATGTTCGTGCAGATAGCGGTGTAGATATTTCCATGTTCATACAGATAGCGGTGTAGATATTTCCATGTTCATAGAGATAACGGTTTAGATATTTCCATGTTCATACAGATATCGGTGTAGATATTTCCATGTTCATACAGTTTGTGGTGTAGATATTTCCATGTTCATACAGATGGCGGTGTAGATATTTACATGTTCATACAGATAGCGGTGTAGATATTTCCATGTTCGTACAGATGGCGGTGTAGATATTTCCATGTTCATAGAGATGGCGGTATAGTTATTTCCAAGTTTATGCACATAGCGGTATAGATATTTCCATGTTTATACAGATGGTGGTGTAGATATTTCCATGTTTATAGAAATGGCGGTCTAGACATTTCCATGTTTATAGAGATAGTGGTGTAGTTATTTCCAAGTTTATAGAGACAGCGTTGTAGATATTTCCAAGTTTATAGAGACAGCATTGTAGATATTTCCATGTTTATGCCGATAACGGTATAGATATTTCCATGATTATACAGATGGTGGTGTAGATATTTCCATGTTTATAGAGATGGCGGTCTAGATATTTCCATGTTTACAGAGATAGTGGTGTAGTTATTTCCAAGTTTATAGAGACAGCGTTGTAGATATTTCCATGTTTATATAGATAGCGGTGAAGATATTTCCATGTTTATACAGATAGCGGTGTAGATATTTCCAAGTTTATACAGATAGCAGTGTAGATATTTCCATGTTTATAGAGATAGTGGAGTAGATAATTTCAATTTCATACAGAGAGCAGTGTAGATATTTCCAAGTTCATACAGACAGCGGTGTAGATATTTCCACATTTATAGAGATGGCTGTGTAGATATTTCCATGTTCATACAGAGGACGGTGTAGATATTTCCATGTTTATAGGGATGGCGGTGTAGATATTTTCATGTTTACAGAGATGGCGGTGTAGATATTTCCATGTTCACACAGATAGCGGTGTAGATATTTCCATGTTCACACATTTAGCGGTGTAGATATTTCCATGTTTTGCAGATGGCGGTGTAGATACTTCCATGTTCATCCAGATCTCGGTGTAGATATATCCATGTTCATACAGATGGCGGTGAAGATATTTCCAAGTTCATACAGATGGCGGTGTAGATATTTCCATGTTCATACAAATGGCGGTGTAGATATTTCCATGTTCATACAGATGGCGGTGTAGATATTTCCGTGTTCATACAAATGGCAGTGTAGATATTTCCATGTTCATAGAGATGGCCGTGTACATATTTCCATGTTTATGCAGATAGCGGTATAGGTATTTCCATGTTTATACAGATGGTGGTGTAGATATTTCCATGTTTATAGAGATGGCGGTCTAGATATTTCCATGTTTATAGAGATAGTGGTGAAGTTATTTCCAAGTTTATAGAGACAGCGTTGTAGATATTTCCATGTTTATAAAGATAGTGGTGAAGATATTTGCATGTTTATACAGACAGCAGTGCAGATATTTCCATGTTTATAGAGGTAGTGGTGTAGATAATTTCAATTTTATACAGATAGCAGTGTAGATATTTCCAAGTTCATACAGATAGCGGTGTAGATATTTCCACCTTTATAGAGATGGCGGTGTAGATATTTCCAAGTTCATACAAATGGCGGTGTAGATATTTCCATGTTCATAGAGATGGCGGTGTAGATATTTCCATGTTCATACAGATGGCGGTGTAGATATTTCCATGTTCGTACAGGTGGCGGTGTAGATATTTCCATGCTTATACAGATAGAAGTGTGGTTATTTCCATGTTTATAGAGATAGCAATGTAGATATTTCCATTGGTATACATATAGCTGTGTAGATATTTCCATGTTTATACAGATAGCGGTGCGGATATTTCCATGTTTATTCAGGTAGCGGTGCGGATATTTCCATGTTTATACAGATAGTTGGGCAGATATTTCCATGTTTATGCAGATAGCGGTGTAGATATTTCCATCTTAATACAGATGACGGTGTAGATATGTCCATGTTTGTACAGATGGCGGTGTAGATATTTCCATGTTCATACAGATGGCGGTGTAGATATTTCGAAGTTTATAGAGATAGCGCTGTAGTTATTTCCATATTTATGGAGAAATCTGTGTAGATATTTCCATGTATATTAAGATAGCTGTGTATATATTTCCATGTTCATGCAGATAGCAGTGTAGATATTTCCATGTTCATCCAGATGCTAGTGTACATATATCCATGTTTGTACAGATGGCGGTGAAGATATTTCCATGTTCATACAGATGGTGCTGTATATATTTCCATGTTCATACAGATGGTGGTGTAGATCTTTCCATGTTCATACAAATGGCGGTGTAGATAGTTCCATGTTCATAGAGATGGCGGTGTAGATATTTCCATGTTCATACAAATGGCGGTGTAGATATTTACATGTTCATACAGATGGCGGTGTAGATATTTCATGTTCGCACAGATGGCAGTGTACATATTTCCATGTTCATATAGGTGGCGGTGTAGATATTTCCATGTTTATACAGATAGCAGTGTAGTTATTTCCATGTTTATAGATTTAGCAGTGAAGCTATTTCCATTGATATACAGATAGCTGTGTACATATTTGCATGTTCATACAGATGGCGGTGTAGATATTTCGAAGTTTATAGAGATAGCGCTGTAGTTATTTCCATATTTATAGAGAAATCTGTGTAGATATTTCCATGTATATGCAGATAGGTGTTAAGATATTTCCATGTTCATGCAGATAGCGGTGTAGATATTTCCATCTTCATCCAGATGCCGGTGTAGATATATCCATGTTCATACAGATTGCGGTGAAGATATTTCCATGTTCATACAGATGGCGGTGTAGATATTTCCATGTTCATACACATGGCGGTGTAGATATTTCCATGTTCATACACATGGCGGTGTAGATATTTCCATGTTCATACAAATGGCGGTGTAGATATTTCCGTGTTCATACAGATGGCAGTGTAGATATTTCCATGTGTATACACATAGCAGTGTAGTTATTTCCATGTTAATAGAGATAGCAGTGTAGATATTTCCATTGATATTCAGATATCTGTGTAGATATTTGCATGTTCATACAGATAGCGGTGTAGATATTTCCTTGTTCATACTGATAGCGGTGTAGATATTTCCATGTTCATACTGTTAGCGGTGTAGATATTTCCATGTTCATACAGATGGCGGTGTAGATATTTCCATGTTCATTCAGATGGCGGTGTAGATATTTACATGTTCATACAGATGGCGGTGTAGATATTTCCATGTTCGTACGGATGGCAGTGTAGATATTTCCATGTTCATACAGGTGGCGGTGTAGATATTCCCATGTTTTTACAGATAGCTGTGTAGTTATTTCCATGTTTCTACAGATAGCAGTATAGATATTTCCTTGTTTATAGAGATAGTGGTGTAGATAATTTCAATTTTATACAGATAGCAGTGTAGATATTTCCAAGTTCATACAGATAGCGGTGTAGATATTTCCACGTTTATAGAGATGGCGGTGTAGATATATCCATGTTCCTACAGATGGCGGTGTAGATATTTCCATGTTTTTAGAGATGGCGGTGTAGATATTTTCACGTTTACACAGATGGCGGTGGAGATATTTCCATGTTTACACAGATAGCGGTGCAGACATTTCCATGTTTACACTGATAGCGGTGTGGATATTTCCATGTTTATGCAGATAGCGGTGTAGATATTTCCATTTTAATACAGATGGCGGTGTAGATATGTCCATGTACGTACAGACGGCCGTGTAGATATTTCCATCTTCATACAGATGGCGGTGTAGATATTTCGAAGTTTATGGAGATAGCGCGGTAGTTATTTCCATATTTATAGTGAAATCTCTGTAGATATTTCCATGTATATGCAGATAGCTGTGTAGATACTTCCATGTTCATACAGATAGCGGTGCAGATATTTCCATCTTCATCCAGATGCCGGTGTAGATATATTCATGTTCATACAGATGGCGGTGAAGATATTTCCATGTTCATAGAGATGGCGGTGTAGATATTTCCATGTTCATACAAATGGCGGTGTAGATATTTCCATGTTCATAGAGATGGCGGTGTAGATATTTCATTGTTTGTACAGATAGCAGTGTAGTTATTTCCATGTTTATAGAGATAGCTGTGTAGATATTTCCATGTTCATACAGATAGCGGTGCAGATATTTCCATCTTCATCCAGATGCCGGTGTAGATATATCCATGTTCATACAGATTGCGGTGAAGATATTTCCATGTTCATACAGATGGCGGTGTAGATATTTCCATGTTCATACACATGACGGTGTAGATATTTACATGTTCATACACACGGCGGTGTAGATATTTCCATGTTCATACAAATGGCGGTGTAGATATTTCTGTGTTCATAGAGATGGCAGTGTAGATATTTCCATGTGTATACACATAGCAGTGTAGTTATTTCCATGTTAATAGAGATAGCAGTGTAGATATTTCCATTGATATTCAGATATCTGTGTAGATATTTGCATGTTCATACAGATAGCGGTGTAGATATTTCCATGTTCATACTGATAGCGGTGTAGATATTTCCATGTTCATACTGTTAGCGGTGTAGATATTTCCATGTTCATACAGATTGCGGTGTAGATATTTCCATGTTCATACAGATGGCGGTGTAGATATTTACATGTTCATACAGATGGCGGTATAGATATTTCCATGTTCTTACTGATGGCGGTGTAGATATTTCCATGTTCATAGAGATGGCGGTGTAGATATTTCCATGTTTATGCAGATAGCGGTATAGATATTTCCATGTTTATACAGATGGTGGTGTAGATATTTCCATGTTTATAGAAATGGCGGTCTAGACATTTCCATGTTTATAGAGATAGTGGTGTAGTTATTTCCAAGTTTATAGAGACAGCGTTGTAGATATTTCCAAGTTTATAGAGACAGCATTGTAGATATTTCCATGTTTATGCCGATAACGGTATAGATATTTCCATGATTATACAGATGGTGGTGTAGATATTTCCATGTTTATAGAGATGGCGGTCTAGATATTTCCATGTTTACAGAGATAGTGGTGTAGTTATTTCCAAGTTTATAGAGACAGCGTTGTAGATATTTCCATGTTTATATAGATAGCGGTGAAGATATTTCCATGTTTATACAGATAGCGGTGTAGATATTTCCAAGTTTATACAGATAGCAGTGTAGATATTTCCATGTTTATAGAGATAGTGGAGTAGATAATTTCAATTTCATACAGAGAGCAGTGTAGATATTTCCAAGTTCATACAGATAGCGGTGTAGATATTTCCACATTTATAGAGATGGCTGTGTAGATATTTCCATGTTCATACAGAGGACGGTGTAGATATTTCCATGTTTATAGGGATGGCGGTGTAGATATTTTCATGTTTACAGAGATGGCGGTGTAGATATTTCCATGTTTACACAGATAGCGGTGTAGACATTTCCATGTTTACACAGATAGAGGTGTGGATATTTCCATGTTTATGCAGATAGCAGTGTAGATATTTCCATGTTTATACAGATAGCGGTGCGGATATTTCCATGTTTATTCAGGTAGCGGTGCGGATATTTCCATGTTTATACAGATAGTTGGGCAGATATTTCCATGTTTATGCAGATAGCGGTGTAGATATTTCCATCTTAATACAGATGACGGTGTAGATATGTCCATGTTTGTACAGATGGCGGTGTAGATATTTCCATGTTCATACAGATGGCGGTGTAGATATTTCGAAGTTTATAGAGATAGCGCTGTAGTTATTTCCATATTTATGGAGAAATCTGTGTAGATATTTCCATGTATATTAAGATAGCTGTGTATATATTTCCATGTTCATGCAGATAGCAGTATAGATATTTCCATGTTCATCCAGATGCTAGTGTACATATATCCATGTTTGTACAGATGGCGGTGAAGATATTTCCATGTTCATACAAATGGCGGTGTAGATATTTCCATGTTCATACAAATGGCGGTGTAGATATTTACATGTTCATACAGATGGCGGTGTAGATATTTCATGTTCGCACAGATGGCAGTGTACATATTTCCATGTTCATATAGGTGGCGGTGTAGATATTTCCATGTTTATACAGATAGCAGTGTAGTTATTTCCATGTTTATAGATTTAGCAGTGAAGCTATTTCCATTGATATGCAGATAGCTGTGTACATATTTGCATGTTCATACAGATGGCGGTGTATATATTTCGAAGTTTATAGAGATAGCGCTGTAGTTATTTCCATATTTATAGAGAAATCTGTGTAGATATTTCCATGTATATGCAGATAGGTGTGAAGATATTTCCATGTTCATGCAGATAGCGGTGTAGATATTTCCATCTTCATCCAGATGCCGGTGTAGATATATCCATGTTCATACAGATTGCGGTGAAGATATTTCCATGTTCATACAGATGGCGGTGTAGATATTTCCATGTTCATACACATGGCGGTGTAGATATTTCCATGTTCATACACATGGCGGTGTAGATATTTCCATGTTCATACAAATGGCGGTGTAGATATTTCCGTGTTCATACAGATGGCAGTGTAGATATTTCCATGTGTATACACATAGCAGTGTAGTTATTTCCATGTTAATAGAGATAGCAGTGTAGATATTTCCATTGATATTCAGATATCTGTGTAGATATTTGCATGTTCATACAGATAGCGGTGTAGATATTTCCATGTTCATACTGATAGCGGTGTAGATATTTCCATGTTCATACTGTTAGCGGTGTAGATATTTCCATGTTCATACAGATGGCGGTGTAGATATTTACATGTTCATACAGATGGCGGTGTAGATATTTCCATGTTCGTACGGATGGCAGTGTAGATATTTCCATGTTCATACAGGTGGCGGTGTAGATATTCCCATGTTTTTACAGATAGCTGTGTAGTTATTTCCATGTTTCTACAGATAGCAGTATAGATATTTCCTTGTTTATCGAGATAGTGGTGTAGATAATTTCAATTTTATACAGATAGCAGTGTAGATATTTCCAAGTTCATACAGATAGCGGTGTAGATATTTCCACGTTTATAGAGATGGCGGTGTAGATATATCCATGTTCATACAGATGGCGGTGTAGATATTTCCATGTTTTTAGAGATGGCGGCGTAGATATTTTCACGTTTACACAGATGGCGGTGGAGATATTTCCATGTTTACACAGATAGCGGTGCAGACATTTCCATGTTTACACTGATAGCGGTGTGGATATTTCCATGTTTATGCAGATAGCGGTGTAGATATTTCCATTTTAATACAGATGGCGGTGTAGATATGTCCATGTACGTACAGACGGCCGTGTAGATATTTCCATCTTCATACAGATGGCGGTGTAGATATTTCAATGTTCGTACGGATGGCAGTGTAGATATTTCCATGTTCATACAGGTGGCAGGGTAGATATTTCCATGTTTATACAGATAGCAGTGTAGTTATTTCCATGTTAATAGAGATAGTTGTGTAGATATTTCCATTGATATACAGATAGCTGTGTAGATATTTGCATGTTCATACAGATAGCGGTGTAGATATTTCCATGTTCGTACAGATAGCGTTGTAGATATTTCCATGTTCATTCAGATAGCGGTGTAGATATTTCCATGTTCATACAGATAACGGTGTAGATATTTCCATGTTCATACAGACAGCGGTGTAGATATTTCCATGTTCATACAGTTAGCGGTGTAGATATTTCCATGTTCATACAGATGGCGGTGTAGATATTTTCATGTTCATACAGATGGCGGTATAGATATTTCCATGTTCGTACAGATGGCGGTGTAGATGTTTCCATGTTCATAGAGATGGCGGTGTAGATATTTCCACGTTTATGCAGATAGCGGTATAGATATTTCCATGTTTATACAGATGGCGGTGTAGATATGTCCATGTTTATAGAGATGGCGGTCTAGATATTTCCATGTTTTCAGAGATAGGTGTTTTGTTATTTCCAAGTTTATAGAGACAGCGTTGTAGATATTTCCATTTTTATACAGATAGCGGTGAAGATATTTCCATGTTTATACAGATAGCGGTGTAGATATTTCCATGTTTATACAGATAGCAGTGTAGATATTTCCATGTTTATAGAGATAGTGGTGTAGATAATTTCAATTTTATACAGAGAGCAGTGTAGATATTTCCAAGTTCACACAGATGGCGGTGTAGATATTTCGATGTTTATAGGGATGGCAGTGTAGATATTTTCATGTTTACACAGATGGCAGTGTAGATATTTCCATGTTTACACAGATAGCGGTGTGGATATTTCCATGTTTATGCAGATAGCAGTGTAGATATTTCCATGTTTATACAGATAGCGGTGCGGATATTTCCATGTTTATACAGATAGTTGAACAGATATTTCCATGTTTATACGGATAGCGGTGTAGATATTTCCATCTTAATACAGATGGCGGTGTAGATATGTCCATGTTTGTACAGATGGCGGTGTAGATATTTCCATGTTCAAACAGATGGCGGTGTAGATATTTCGAACTTTATAGAGATAGCGCTGTAGTTATTTCCATATTTATAGAGAAATCTCTGTAGATATTTCCAAGTATATTCAGATAGCTGTGTAGATATTTCCATGTTCATGCAGATAACGGTGTAGATATTTCCATGTTCATCCAGATGCCGGTGTACATATTTCCATGTTCATACAGATGGCGGTGAAGATATTTCCATGTTAATACAGATGGTGGTGTAGATATTTCCATGTTCATACAAATGGCGGTGTAGATATTTCCATATTCATAGAGATGGCGGTGTAGATATTTCCATGTTCATACAAATGGCGGTGTAGATATTTCCATCTTCATAGAGATGGCGGTGTAGATATTTCCATATTTATACAGATAGCAGTGTAGTTATTTCCATGTTTATAGAGATAGCAGTGTAGATATTTCCATTGATATACAGATAGCTGTGTAGATATTTTCATGTTCATACAGATAGCGGTGTAGATATTTCCATGTTCATACAGATAGCGGTGTAGATATTTCCATGTTCATACTGATAGCAGTGTAGATATTTCCATGTTCATACAGATAGCGGTGTAGATATTTCCATGTTCATACAGATAGCGGTGTAGATATTTCCATGTTCATACAGTTAGCGGTGTAGATATTTCCATGTTCATACAGATGGCGGTGTAGATATTTACATGTTCATACAGATGGCGGTGTAGATATATCCATGTTCATACAGATGGCGGTGTAGATATTTCCATGTTCATACAGATAGCGGTGTAGATATTTCCATCTTCATACAGATAGCGGTGTAGATATGTCCATGTTTGTACAGATGGCGGTGTAGATATTTCCATGTTCATACAGATGGCGGTGTAGATATTTCGAAGTTTATAGAGATAGCGCTGTAGTTATTTCCATATTTATGAAGAAATCTGTGTAGATATTTCCATGTATATTAAGATAGCTGTGTATATATTTCCATGTTCATGCAGATAGCAGTGTAGATATTTCCATGTTCATCCAGATGCTAGTGTACATATATCCATGTTCATACAGATTGCGATGAAGATATTTCCATGTTCATACAGATGGCGGTGTAGATATTTCCATGTTCATAGAGATGGCGGGATAGATATTTCCATATTTATAGAGAGAGCAGTGTAGTTATTTCCATGTTTATAGAGATAGCAGTGTAGATATTTCCAAGTTCATACAGGTGGCGGTGTAGATATTTCCATGTTTATACAGATAGCAGAGTAGTTATTTCCATGATTATAGAGATAGCTGTGTAGATAATTGCATTGATATACAGATAGCTGTGTAGATATTTGCATGTTCATACAGAAAGCAGGGTAGATGTTTCCATATTCGTACAGATAGCCGTGTAGATATTTCCATGTTCATACAGATAGCGGTGTAGATATTTCCACGTTTATAGAGATGGCGGTGTAGATATTTCCATGTTCATACAGATGGCGGTGTAGATATTTCCATGTTTATAGGGATGGCGGTGTAGATATTTTCATGTTTACACAGAAGGCGGTGTAGATATTTCCATGTTTAAACAGATAGCAGTGTAGACATTTCCATGTTTACACAGATGGCGGTGTGGATATTTCCATGTTTATGCAAATAGCAGTGTAGGTATTTTCGTGTTTACACAGATAGCGGTGCGGATATTTCCAAGTTTATACAGATAGTTGGGCAGATATTTCCATGTTTATACAGATAGCGGTGTAGATATTTCCATCTTAATACAGATGGCGGTGTAGATATGTCCATGTTCAAACAGATGGCGGTGTAGATATTTCCATGTACATACAGATGGCGGTGAAGATATTTCGATGTTTATAGAGATAGCGCTGTAGTTATTTCCATACTTATAGAGAAATCTGTGTAGATATTTCCATGTATATTCAGATATTTGTGTAGATATTTCCATGTTCATGCAGATAGCGGTGTAGATATTTCCATGTTCATCCAGATGCCGGTGTACATATATCCATGTTCATACAGATTGCGATGAAGATATTTCCATGTTCATACAGATGGCGGTGTAGGTATTTCCATGTTCATACAAATGGCGGTGTAGTAACTTCCATGTTCATAGAGATGGCGGTGTAGATATTTCCAGGTTAATACAAATGGCGGTGTAGATATTTCCATGTTCATAGAGATGGCGGTGTAGATATTTCCATGTTTGAACAGATAGCAATGTAGGTATTTCCATGTTTATAGAGATACCAGTGTGGATATTTCCATTGATATACAGATAGCTTTGTAGATATTTGCATGTTCATACAGATAGCGGTGTAGATATTTCCATGTTCATACAGATAGCGGTGTAGATATTTCCATGTTCATACAGATAGAGGTGTGGATATTTCCATGTTCATACAGATAGCGGTGTAGATATTTCCATGTTCATACAGATAGCGGTGTAGATATTTCCATGTTCATACTCATAGCGGTGTAGATATTTCCATGTTCATACAGATAGCGGTGTAGATATTTCCATGTTCATACAGATAGCGGTGTAGATATTTCCATCTTCGTACAGATAGCGGTGTAGATATTTCCATGTTCATACAGATAGCGGTGTAGGTATTTCCATGTTCATACAGATAACGGTGTAGATATTTCCATGTTCATACTGATAACGGTGTAGATATTTCCATGTTCATACAGTTAGCGGTGTAGATATATCCATGTTCATACAGATGGCGGTGTAGATATTTACATGTTCATACAGATGGCGGTATGGATATTTCCATGTTCGTACAGATGGCGGTGTAGGTATTTCCATGTTCATAGAGATGGCGGTGTAGATATTTCCATGTTTATGCAGATAGCGGTATAGATATTTCCATGTTTATACAGATGGTAGTGTAGATATTTCCATGTTTATAGAGATGGCGGTCTAGATATTTCCATGTTTACAGAGATAGTGGTGTAGTTATTTCCAAGTTTATAGAGACTGCGTTGTAGATATTTCCATGTTTATACAGATAGCGGTGAAGATATTTCCATGTTTATACAGATAGCGCTGTAGATATTTCCATGTTTATACAGATAGCAGTGTAGATATTTCCATGTTTATAGAGATAGTGGTGTAGATAATTTCAATTTTATACAGAGAGCAGTGTAGATATTTCCAAGTTAATACAGATAGCGGTGTAGATATTTCCACGTTTATAGAGATGGCGGTGTAGATATTTCCATGTTCATACAGATAGCGGTGTAGATATTTCCATGTTCATACAGTTAGCGTTGTAGATATTTCCATGTTCATACAGATGGCGGTGTAGATATTTACATGTTCATACAGATGGCGGTATAGATATTTCCATGTTCATACAGATGGTGGTGTAGATATTTTCATGTTCATAGAGATGGCGGTGTAGATACTTCCATGTTTATGCTGATAACGGTATAGATATTTCCATGTTTATAAAGATGGTGGTGTAGATATTTCCATGTTTATAGAGATGGCGGTCTAGATATTTCCATGTTTACAGAGATAGTGGTGTAGTTATTTCCAAGTTTATAGAGACAGCGTTATAGATATTTCCATGTTTATATAGATAGCGGTGAAGATATTTCCGTATTTACACAGATAGAGGTGTAGATATTTCCAAGTTTATACAGATATCAGTGTAGATATTTCCATGTTTATAGAGATAGTGGTGTAGATAATTTCAATTTCATACAGAGAGCAGTGTAGATATTTCCAAGTTCATACAGATAGCGGTGTAGATATTTCCACGTTTCTAGAGCTGGCTGTGTAGATATTTCCATGTTCATAGATATGGCGGTGTAGATATTTCCGTGTTCATACAAATGGCGGTGTAGATATTTCCATGTTCATAGAGATGGCGGTGTAGATATTTCATATTCGCACAGATGGCAGTGTAGATATTTCCATGTTCATACAGGTGGCGGTGTAGATATTTCCATGTTTATACAGATAGCAGTGTAGTTATTTCCATGTTTATAGATTTAACAGTGTAGCTATTTCCATTGATATACAGATAGCTCTGTAGATATTTGCATGTTCATACAGATAGCGGTGTAGATATTTCCATGCTCATACAGATAGCGGTGTAGATATTTCCATGCTCATACAGATAGCGGTGTAGATATTTTCATATTCATACAGTTAGCGGTGTAGATATTTCCATGTTCATACAAATGGCGGTGTAGATATTTACATGTTCTTACAGATGGCGGTGTAGATATTTCATGTTCGCACTGATGGCAGTGTACATATTTCCATGTTCATACAGGTGGCGGTGTAGATATTTCCATGTTTATACAGATAGCAGTGTAGTTATTTCCATGTTTATAGATTTAGCAGTGTAGCTATTTCCATAGATATATTGATAGCTGTGTAGATATTTGCATGTTCATACAGATGGCGGTGTAGATATTTCAAAGTTTATAGAGATAGCGCTGTAGTTATTTCCATATTTATAGAGAAATCTGTGTAGATATTTCCATGTATATGCAGATAGGTGTGTAGATATTTCCATGTTCATGCAGATAGCGGTGTAGATATTTCCATCTTCATCCAGATGCCGGTGTAGATATATCCATGTTCATACAGATTGCAGTGAAGATATTTCCATGTTCATACAGATGGCGGTGTAGATATTTCCATGTTCATACACATGGCGGTGTAGATATTTCCATGTTCATAGAGATGGCGGTGTAGATATTTCCATGTTCATACAAATGGCGGTGTAGATATTTCCATGTTCATAGAGATGGCAGTGTAGATATTTCCATGTGTATACACATAGCAGTGTAGTTATTTCCATGTTTATAGAGATAGCAGTGTAGATATTTCCATTGATATTCAGATATCTGTGTAGATATTTGCATGTTCATACAGATAGCGGTGTAGATATTTCCATGTTCATACTGATAGCGGTGTAGATATTTCCATGTTCATACAGTTAGCGGTGTAGATATTTCCATGTTCATACAGATGGCGGTGTAGATATTTCCATGTTCATACAGATGGCGGTGTAGATATTTACATGTTCATACAGATGGCGGTGTAGATATTTCCATGTTCGTACGGATGGCAGTGTAGATATTTCCATGTTCATACAGGTGGCGGTGTAGATATTCCCATGTTTTTACAGATAGCTGTGTAGTTATTTCCATGTTTCTACAGATAGCAGTGTAGATATTTCCATGTTTATAGAGATAGTGGTGTAGATAATTTCAATTTTATACATATAGCTGTGTAGATATTTCCAAGTTCATACAGATAACGGTGTAGATATTTCCACGTTTATAGAGATGGCGGTGTAGATATTTCCATGTTCATACAGATAGCGGTGTAGATATTTCCATGTTTTTAGAGATGGCGGTGTAGATATTTTCACGTTTACACAGACGGCGGTGGAGATATTTCCATGTTTACACAGATAGCGGTGTAGACATTTCCATGTTTACACAGATAGCGGTGCGGATATTTCCATGTTTATGCAGATAGCGGTGTAGATATTTCCATGTTTATACAGATAGCGGTGCGGATATTTCCATGCTTCTACAGATAGTTGGGCAGATATTTCCATGCTTATACAGATAGCGGTGTAGATATTTCCATCTTAATACAGATGGCGGTGTAGATATATCCATGTTCGTAAAGATGGCGGTGAAGATATTTCCATGTTCATACAGATGGCGGTGTAGATATTTCCATGTTCATACAAATGGCGGTGTAGATATTTCCATGTTCATACACATGGCGGTGTAGATATTTCCGTGCTGATACAAATGGCGGTGTAGATATTTCCATGTTCATAGAGATGGCGGTGTACATATTTCCATGTTTATGCAGATAGCGGTATAGGTATTTCCATGTTTATACAGATGGTGGTGTAGATATTTCCATGTTTATAGAGACGGCGGTCTAGATATTTCCATGTTTATAGAGATAGTGGTGTAGTAATTTCCAAGTTTATAGAGACAGCGTTGTAGATATTTCCATGTTTATAAAGATAGCGGTGAAGATATTTCCATGTTTATACAGATAGCGATGTAGATATTTCCATGTTTATACAGACAGCAGTGTAGATATTTCCATGTTTATAGAGATAGTGGTGTAGATAATTTCAATTTTATACAGATAGCAGTGTAGATATTTCCATGTTCATAGAGATGGCGGTGTAGATATTTCCATGTTCATACAAATGGAGGTGTAGATATTTCCATGTTCATAGAGATGGCGGCGTAGGTATTTCCATGTTTATACAGATAGCAGTGTAGTTATTTCCATGTTTATAGAGATAGAAGTGTAGATATCTCCATTGATATACACATAGCTGTGTAGATATTTGCATGTTCATACTGATAGCGGTGTTGATATTTCCATCTTCGTACAGATAGCGGTGTAGATATTTCCATGTTCATACAGATAGCGGTGTAGATATTTCCATGTTCATACAGATAGCGGTGTAGATATTTCCATGTTCGTACAGATAGCGGTGTAGATATTTCCATGTTCGTACAGATAGCGGTGTAGATATTTCCATGTTCATACAGATAACGGTGTAAATATTTCCATGTTCATACAGATAGCGGTGTAGATATTTCCATGTTTATTCAGTTAGCGGTGTAGATATTTCCATGTTCATACAGATGGCGGTGTAGATATTTACATGTTCATACAGATGGCGGTGTAGATATTTCCATGTTCATAGAGATGGCGGTGTATATATTTCCATGTTTATGCAGATAGCGGTATAGATATTTCCATGTTTATAGAGATAGTGGTGAAGTTATTTCCAAGTTTATAGAGACAGCATTGTAGATATTTCCATGTTTATACAGATAGCGGTGAAGATATTTCCATGTTTATACAGATAGCGGTGTAGATATTTACATGTTTATACAGATAGCAGTGTAGATATTTCCATGTTTATTGAGATAGTGGTGTAGATAATTTCAATTTTATACAGATAGCAGTGTAGATATTTCCAAGTTCATACAGATACCGGTGTAGATATTTCCACGTTTATAGAGATGGCGGTGTATATATATCCATGTTCATACAGATGGCGGTGTAGATATTTCCATGTTTTTAGAGATGGCGGTGTAGATATTTTCACGTTTAAACAGATGGCGGTGGAGATATTTCCATGTTTACACAGATAGCGGTGCAGACATTTCCATGTTTACACAGATAGCGGTGTGGATATTTCCATGTTTATGCAGATAGCGGTGTAGATATTTCCATGTTTATACAGATAGCGGTGTAGATATTTCCATCTTAATACAGATGGCGGAGTAGATATGTCCATGTTCGTACAGATGGCGGTGTAGATATTTCCATGTTCATACAGATGGCGGTGTAGATATTTCGAAGTTTATAGACATAGCGCGTTAGTTATTTCCATATTTATAGAGAAATCTCTGTAGATATTTCCATGTATATGCAGATAGCTGTGTAGATATTTCCATGTTCATGCAGATAGCGGTGCAGATATTTCCATGTTCATCCAGATGCCGGTGTAGATATATCCATGTTCATACAGATGGCGGTGAAGATATTTCCATGTTCATACAGATGGCGGTGTAGATATTTCCATGTTCATACACATGGCGGTGTAGATATTTCCATGTTCGTAGAGATGGCTGTGTAGATATTTCCATGTTCATACAAATGGTGGTGTAGATATTTCCATGTTCATATAGATGGCGGTGTAGATATTTCCATGTTTGTACAGATAGCAGTGTAGTTATTTCCATGTTCATAGAGATAGCAGTGTATATATTTCCATTGATATACAGATAGCTGTGTAGATATTTGCATGTTCATACAGATAGCGGTGTAGATATTTCCATGCTCATACAGATAGCGGTGTAGATATTTCCAGGGTCATACAGATAGCGGTGCAGATATTTCCATGTTCATACAGATAGCGGTGTAGAAATTTCCATGTTCATACAGATAGCGGTGTAGATATTTCCATGTTCATACAGATGGCGGTGTAGATATTTCCATGTTCATACAGATGGTGGTGTAGATATTTACATGTTCATACAGATGGCGGTGTAGATATTTCCATGTTCGTACGGATGGCAGTGTAGATATTTCCATGTACATACATGTGGCGGTGTAGATATTTCCATGTTTATACAGATAGCAGTGTAGTTATTTCCATGTTTATAGAGATAGCAGTGTAGATATTTCCACTTATATACAGATAGCTGTGTAGATATTTGGAAGTTCATGCAGATAGCGGTGTAGATATTTCCATGTTCGTTCATATAGCGGTGTAGATATTTCCATGTTCATACAGATAGCAGTGTAGATATTTCCATGTTCATACAGATGGCGGTGTAGATATTTCCATGTTCATACAGGTGGCAGTGTAGATATTTCCATGTTTATACAGATACCAATGTAGTTATTTCCATGTATATAGAGATAGCAGTGCAGATATTTCCGTTGATATATAGATAGCTGTGTAGATATTTCCAAGTTCATACAGATAACGGTGTAGATATTTCCATGTTCATACAGATATCCTTGTAGATATTTCTATGTTCATACAGTTAGCGGTGTAGCTATTTCCATGTTCATACAGATGGCGGTGTAGATATTTACATGTTCATACAGATGGCGGTGTAGATATTTCCATGTTCGTACAGAAGGCGTTGTAGATATTTCCATGTTCATAGAGATGGCGGTGTAGATATTTCCATGTTTCTGCAGATATCGGTATAGGTATTTCCATGTTTATACAGATGGTGGTGTAGATATTTCCATGTTTACAGAGATGGCGGTCTAGATATTTCCATGTTTATAGAGATAGTAGTGTAGTTATTTCCAAGTTTAAAGAGACAGCGTTGTAAATATTTACATGTTTATAAAGATAGCGGTGAAGATATTTCCATGTTTATACAGATAGCGGTGTAGATATTTCCATGTTTATACAGACTGCAGTGTAGATATTTCCATGTTTATAGAGATAGTGGTGTGGATAATTTCAATTTTATACAGATAGCAGTGTAGATATTTTCAAGTTCATACAGATAGCGGTGTAGATATTTCCACGTTTATAGAGATGGCGGTGTAGATATTTCCATGTTCATACAGATGGCGGTGTAGATATTTCCATGTTTTTAGAGATGGCGGTGTAGATATTTTCACGTTTACAGAGATGGCGGTGGAGATATTTCCATGTTTACAAAGATAGCGGTGCAGACATTTCCATGTTTACACAGATAGCGGTGTTGATATTTCCATGTTTATGCAGATAGCGGTGTAGATATTTCCATCTTAATACAGATGTCGGTGTAGATATGCCCATGTTCGTACAGATGGCGGTGTAGATATTTGCATGTTCATACAGATGGCGGTGTAGATATTTCGAAGTTTATAGAGATAGCGCTGTAGTTATTTCCATATTTATAGAGAAATCTGTGTAGATATTTCCATGTATATACAGATAGGTGTGTAGATATTTCCATGTTCATGCAGATAGCGGTGTAGGTATTTCCATGTTCATACACAGGGCGGTGTAGATATTTCCATGTTCATAGAGATGGCGGTGTAGATATATCCATGTTCATACAGATGGCGGTGAAGATATTTCCATGTTCATACAGATGGCGGTGTAGATATTTCCATGTTCATACACAGGGCGGTGTAGATATTTCCATGTTCATAGAGATGGCGGTGTAGATATTTCCATGTTCATACAAATGGCGGTGTAGATATTTCCGTGTTCATAGAGATGGCAGTGTAGATATTTCCATGTTTATACAGATAGCAGTGTAGTTATTTCCATGTTTATATAGATAGCAGTGTAGATATTTCCATTGATATACAGATAGCTGTGTAGATATTTGCATGTTCATACAGATAGAGGTGTAGATATTTCCATGTTCATACTGACAGCGGTGTATATATTTCCAAGTTCATACAGTTAGCGGTGTAGATATTTCCATGTTCATACAGATGGCGGTGTAGATATTTCCATGTTCATACAGATGGCGGTGTAGATATTTACATGTTCATACAGATGGCGGTGTAGATATTTAAATGTTAATACAGATAGCGGTGTAGATATTTCCATGTTCACACAGATAGCGGTGTAGATATTTCCATGTTCATACATTTAGCGGTGTAGATATTTCCATGTTTTGCAGATAGCGGTGTAGATATTTCCATGTTCATCCAGATGTCGGTGTAGATATATCCATGTTCATACAGATGGCGGTGAAGATATTTCCAAGTTCATACAGATGGCGGTGTAGATATTTCCATGTTCATACAAATGGCGGTGTAGATATTTCCATGTTCATACAGATGGCGGTGTATATATTTCCGTGTTCATACAAATGGCAGTGTAGATATTTCCATGTTCATAGAGATGGCGGTGTACATATATCCATGTTTATGCAGATAGCGGTATAGGTATTTCCATGTTTATACAGATGGTGGTGTAGATATTTCCATGTTTATAGAGATGGCGGTCTAGATATTTCCATGTTTATAGAGATAGTGGTGAAGTTATTTCCAAGTTTATAGGACAGCGTTGTAGATATTTCCATGTTTATAAAGATAGCGGTGAAGATATTTGCATGTTTATACAGACAGCAGTGTAGATATTTCCATGTTTATAGAGATAGTGGTGTAGATAATTTCAATTTTATACAGATAGCAGTGTAGATATTTCCAAGTTCATACAGATAGCGGTGTAGATATTTCCACCTTTATAGAGATGGCGGTGTAGATATTTCCATGTTCATACAGATGGCGGTGTAGATATTTCCATGTTCATACAGGTGGCGGTGTAGATATTTCCATGTTTATACAGATAAAAGTGTGGTTATTTCCATGTTTATAGAGATAGCAATGTAGATATTTCCATTGGTATACATATACCTGTGTAGATATTTGCATGCTCATACTGATAGCGGTATAGATATTTCCATGTTCGTACAGATAGCGGTGTAGATATTTCCATGTTCATACAGATAGCGGTGTAGATATTTCCCTGTTCATACAGATAACGGTGTAGATATTTCCATGTTCATGCAGATAGCGGTGTAGATATTTCCATGTTCATACAGTTAGCGGTGTCGATATTTCCATGTTCATACAGATGGCGGTGTAGATATTTACATGTTCATACAGATGGCGGTGTAGATATTTCCATGTTCGTACAGATGGCGGTGTAGATATTTCCATGTTCACAGAGATGGCGGTATAGTTATTTCCAAGTTTATGCACATAGCGGTATAGATATTTCCATGTTTATACAGATGGTGGTGTAGATATTTCCATGTTTATAGAGATGGCGGTCTAGATATTTCCATGTTTATAGAGATAGTGGTGTAGTAATTTCCAGGTTTATAGAGACAGCATTGTAGATATTTCCATGTTTATACAGATAGCGGTGAAGATATTTCCATGTTTATACCGATAGCGGTGTAGATATTTCCATGTTTATACAGACAGCAGTGTAGATATTTCCATGTTTATAGAAATAGTGGTGTAATTTCAATTTTATACAGATAGCAGTGTAGATATTTCCAAGTTCATACAGATAGCGGTGTAGATATTTCCACGTTTATAGAGATGGCGGTGTAGATATTTCCATGTTCATAGATATGGCGGTGTAGATATTTCCATGTTTTTAGAGATGGCGGTGTAGATATTTTCATGTTTACACAGATGGCGGTGGAGATATTTCCATGTTTACCCAGATAGCGGTGTAGACATTTCCATGTTTACACAGATAGCTGTGAGGATATTTCCATGTTTATGCAGATAGCGGTGTAGATATTTCCATGTTTATACAGATATCGGTGCGGATATTTCCATGTTTATACAGATAGTTGGGCAGAGATTTCCATGTTTATACAGATAGCAGTGTAGATATTTCCATCTTAATACAGATGGCGGTGTAGATATGTCTATGTTCGTAGAGATGGTGGTGTAGATATTTCCATGTTCATACAGATGGCGGTGTAGATATTTCCATGTTCATACAGATGGCGGTGTAGATATTTCCATGTTTATAAGGATGGGGTTGTAGGTATTTTCATGTTTACACAGAAGGCGGTGTAGATATTTCCATTTTTACACAGATAGCAGTGTAGACATTTCCATGTTTACACAGATGGCGGTGTGGATATTTCCATGTTTATGCAAATAGCAGTGTAGGTATTTTCATGTTTACACAGATAGCGGTGCGGATATTTCCATGTTTATACAGATAGTTGGGCAGATATTTCCATGTTTATACAGATAGCGGTGTAGATATTTCCATCTTAATACAGATGGCGGTGTAGATATGTCCATGTTCAAACAGATGGCGGTGTAGATATTTCCATGTACATACAGATGGCGGTGAAGATATTTTGATGTTTATAGAGATAGCGCTGTAGTTATTTCCATACTTATAGAGAAATCTGTGTAGATATTTCCATGTATATTCAGATATTTGTGTAGATATTTCCATGTTCATGCAGATAGCGGTGTAGATATTTCCATGTTCATCCAGATGCCGGTTTACATATATCCATGTTCATACAGATTGCGATGAAGATATTTCCATGTTCATACAGATGGGGGTGTAGGTATTTCCATGTTCATACAAATGGCGGTGTAGTA
This sequence comes from Gorilla gorilla gorilla, assembly GCF_029281585.2. Classification (NCBI taxonomy): domain Eukaryota; kingdom Metazoa; phylum Chordata; class Mammalia; order Primates; family Hominidae; genus Gorilla; species Gorilla gorilla. Next base: position 12,605,867 of record NC_073235.2, on the reverse strand, counting down.
ACTTCCATGTTCAGAGAGATGGCGGTGTAGATATTTCCAGGTTCATACAAATGGCGGTGTAGATATTTCCATGTTCATAGAGATGGCGGTGTAGATATTTCCATGTTTGAACAGATAGCAATGTAGGTATTTCCATGTTTATAGAGATACCAGTGTGGATATTTCCATTGATATACAGATAGCTGTGTAGATATTTGCATGTTCATACAGATAGCGGTGTAGATATTTCCATGTTCATACAGATAGCGGTGTAGATATTTCCATGTTCATACAGATAGCGGTGTAGATATTTCCATGTTCATACAGATAGCCGTGTAGATATTTCCATGTTCATACTCATAGCGGTGTAGATATTTCCATGTTCATACAGATAGCGGTGTAGATATTTCCATGTTCATACAGATAGCGGTGTAGATATTTCCATCTTTGTACAGATAGCGGTGTAGATATTTCCATGTTCATACAGATAGCGGTGTAGGTATTTCCATGTTCATACAGATAACGGTGTATATATTTCCATGTTCATACTGATAACGGTGTAGATATTTCCATGTTCATACAGTTAGCGGTGTAGATATATCCATGTTCATACAGATGGCGGTGTAGATATTTACATATTCATACAAATGGCGGTATGGATATTTCCATGTTCGAACAGATGGCGGTGTAGGTATTTCCATGTTCATAGAGATGGCGGTGTAGATATTTCCATGTTTATGCAGATAGCGGTATAGATATTTCCATGTTTATACAGATGGTGGTGTAGATATTTCCATGTTTATAGAGATGGCGGTCTAGATATTTCCATGTTTACAGAGATAGTGGTGTAGTTATTTCCAAGTTTATAGAGACAGCGTTGTAGATATTTCCATGTTTATACAGATAGCGGTGAAGATATGTCCATGTTTATACAGATAGCGCTGTAGATATTTCCATGTTTATACAGATAGCAGTGTAGATATTTCCATGTTTATAGAGATAGTGGTGTAGATAATTTCAATTTTATACAGAGAGCAGTGTAGATATTTCCAAGTTCATACAGATAGCGGTGTAGATATTTCCACGTTTATAGAGATGGCGGTGTAGATATTTCCATGTTCATACAGATAGCGGTGTAGATATTTCCATGTTCATACAGTTAGCGGTGTAGATATTTCCATGTTCATACAGATGGCGGTGTAGATATTTACATGTTCATACAGATGGCGGTATAGATATTTCCATGTTCATACAGATGGTGGTGTAGATATTTCCATGTTCATAGAGTTGGCGGTGTAGATACTTCCATGTTTATGCTGATAACGGTATAGTTATTTCCATGTTTATAAAGATGGTGGTGTAGATATTTCCATGTTTATAGAGATGGCGGTCTAGATATTTCCATGTTTACAGAGATAGTGGTGTAGTTATTTCCAAGTTTATAGAGACAGCGTTATAGATATTTCCATGTTTATATAGATAGCGGTGAAGATATTTCCGTATTTATACAGATAGAGGTGTAGATATTTCCAAGTTTATACAGATATCAGTGTAGATATTTCCATGTTTATAGAGATAGTGGTGTATATAATTTCAATTTCATACAGAGAGCAGTGTAGATATTTCCAAGTTCATACAGATAGCGGTGTAGATATTTCCACGTTTCTAGAGCTGGCTGTGTAGATTTTTCCATGTTCATAGATATGGCGGTGTAGATATTTCCCTGTTCATACAAATGGCGTTGTAGATATTTCCATGTTCATAGAGATGGCGGTGTAGATATTTCATTGTTTGTACAGATAGCAGTGTAGTTATTTCCATGTTTATAGAGATAGCAGTGTAGATATTTACATTGATATACAGATAGCTCTGTAGATATTTGCATGTTCATACAGATAGCGGTGTAGATATTTCCATGCTCATACAGATAGCGGTGTAGATATTTCCATGCTCATACAGATAGCGGTGTAGATATTTTCATGTTCATACAGTTAGCGGTGTAGATATTTCCATCTTCATACAAATGGCGTTGTAGATATTTACATGTTCATACAGATGGCGGTGTAGATATTTCATATTCGCACAGATGGCAGTGTAGATATTTCCATGTTCATACAGGTGGCGGTGTAGATATTTCCATGTTTATACAGATAGCAGTGTAGTTATTTCCATGTTTATAGATTTAGCAGTGTAGCTATTTCCATTGATATACAGATAGCTCTGTAGATATTTGCATGTTCATACAGATAGCGGTGTAGATATTTCCATGCTCATACAGATAGCGGTGTAGATATTTCCATGCTCATACAGATAGCGGTGTAGATATTTTCATGTTCATTCAGTTAGCGGTGTAGATATTTCCATGTTCATACAAATGGCGGTGTAGATATTTACATGTTCTTACAGCTGGCGGTGCAGATATTTCATGTTCGCACAGATGGCAGTGTACATATTTCCATGTTCATACAGGTGGCGGTGTAGATATTTCCATGTTTATACAGATAGCAGTGTAGTTATTTCCATGTTTATAGATTTAGCAGTGTAGCTATTTCCATTGATATACAGATAGCTGTGTAGATATTTGCATGTTCATACAGATGGCGGTGTAGATATTTCGAAGTTTATAGAGATAGCGCTGTAGTTATTTCCATATTTATAGAGAAATCTGTGTAGATATTTCCATGTATATGCAGATAGGTGTGTAGATATTTCCATGTTCATGCAGATAGCGGTGTAGATATTTCCATGTTCATACACAAGGCGGTGTAGATATTTCCATGTTCATAGAGATGGCGGTGTAGATATTTCCATGTTCATACAAATGGCGGTGTAGATATTTCCGTGTTCATAGAGATGGCAGTGTAGATATTTCCATGTGTATACACATAGCAGTGTAGTTATTTCCATGTTTATAGAGATAGCAGTGTAGATAATTCCATTGATATTCAGATATCTGTGTAGATATTTGCATGTTCATACAGATAGCGGTGTAGATATTTCCATGTTCATACTGATAGCGGTGTAGATATTTCCATGTTCATACAGTTAGCGGTGTAGGTATTTCCATGTTCATACAGATGGCGGTGTAGATATTTCCATGTTCATACAGATGGCGGTGTAGATATTTACATGTTCATACAGATGGCGGTGTAGATATTTCCATGTTCGTACGGATGGCAGTGTAGATATTTCCATGTTCATACAGGTGGCGGTGTAGATATTCCCATGTTTTTACAGATAGCTGTGTAGTTATTTTGCATGTTTCTACAGATAGCAGTGTAGATATTTCCATGTTTATAGAGATAGTGGTGTAGATAATTTCAATTTTATACAGATAGCAGTGTAGATATTTCCAAGTTCATACAGATAGCGGTGTAGATATTTCCACGTTTCTAGAGATGGCGGTGTAGATATATCCATGTTCATACAGATGGCGGTTTAGATATTTCCATGTTTTTAGAGATGGCGGTGTAGATATTTTCACGTTTACACAGATGGCGGTGGAGATATTTCCATGTTTACACAGATAGCGGTGCAGACATTTCCATGTTTACACAGATAGCGGTGTGGATATTTCCATGTTTATGCAGATAGCGGTGTAGATATTTCCATGTTTATACAGATAGCGGTGTAGATATTTCCATTTTAATACAGATGGCGGTGAAGATATGTCCATGTTCGTACAGATGGCCGTGTAGATATTTCCATGTTCATACAGATGGCGGTGTAGATATTTCGAAGTTTATGGAGATAGCGCGGTAGTTATTTCCATATTTATAGAGAAATCTCTGTAGATAATTCCATGTATATGCAGATAGCTGTGTAGATATTTCCATGTTCATACAGATAGCGGTGCAGATATTTCCATCTTCATCCAGATGCCGGTGTAGATATATCCATGTTCATACAGATGGCGGTGAAGATATTTCCGTGTTCATACAGATGGCGGTGTAGATATTTCCATGTTCATAGAGATCGCGGTGTAGATATTTCCATGTTCATACAAATGGCGTTGTAGATATTTCCATGTTCATACAGATGGCGGTGTAGATATTTCATTGTTTGTACAGATAGCAGTGTAGTTATTTCCATGTTTATAGAGATAGCAGTGTAGATATTTCCATTGATATACAGATAGCTGTGTAGATATTTGCATGTTCATACAGATAGCGGTGTAGATATTTCCATCCTCATACAGATAGCAGTGTAGATATTTCCATGTTCATACAGATAGCGGTGCAGATATTTCCATGTTCATACAGATAGCGGTGTAGATATTTAAATGTTCGCACGGATGGCAGTGTAGATATTTCCATGTTCATACAGGTGGCGGTGTAGATATTTCCATGTTTATACAGATAGCAGTGTAGTTATTTCCATGTTTATAGAGATAGAAGTGTAGATATTTCTGTTGATATACACATAGCTGTGTAGATATTTGCATGTTCATACTGATAGCGGTGTTGATATTTCCATCTTCGTACAGATAGCGGTGTAGATATTTCCATGTTGATACAGATAGCGGTGTAGATATTTCCATGTTCATACAGATAGCGGTGTAGATATTTCCATGTTCGTACAGATAGCGGTGTAGATATTTCCATGTTCGTACAGATAGCGGTTTAGATATTTCCATGTTCATACAGATAACGGTGTAGATATTTCCATGTTCATACAGATAGCGGTGTAGATATTTCCATGTTTATTCAGTTAGCGGTGTAGATATTTCCATGTTCATACAGATGGCGGTGTAGATATTTACATGTTCATACAGATGGCGGTGTAGATATTTCCATGTTCGTACAGATGGCGGTGTAGATATTTCCATGTTCATAGAGATGGCGGTGTAGATATTTCCATGTTTATGTAGATAGCGGTATAGATATTTCCATGTTTATAGAGATAGTGGTGAAGTTATTTCCAAGTTTATAGAGACAGCATTGTAGATATTTCCATTTTTATACAGATAGCGGTGAAGTTATTTCCATGTTTATACAGATAGCGGTGTAGATATTTAAATGTTTATACAGATAGCAGTGTAGATATTTCCATGTTTATTGAGATAGTGGTGTAGATAATTTCAATTTTATACAGATAGCAGTGTAGATATTTCCAAGTTCATACAGATACCGGTGTAGATATTTCCATGTTTATAGAGATGGCGGTGTATATATATCCATGTTCATACAGATGGCGGTGTAGATATTTCCATGTTTTTAGAGATGGCGGTGTAGATATTTTCACGTTTACACAGATGGCGGTGGAGATATTTCCATGTTTACACAGATAGCGGTGCAGACATTTCCATGTTTACACAGATAGTGGTGTGGATATTTCCATGTTTATGCAGATAGCGGTGTAGATATTTCCATGTTTATACAGATAGCGGTGTAGATATTTCCATCTTAATACAGATGGCGGCGTAGATATTTCCATGTTCGTACAGATGGCGGTGTAGATATTTCCATGTTCATACAGATGGCGGTGTAGATATTTCGAAGTTTATAGAGATAGCGCGTTAGTTATTTCCATATTTATAGAGAAATCTCTGTAGATATTTCCATGTATATGCAGATAGCTGTGTAGATATTTCCATGTTCATGCAGATAGCGGTGCAGATATTTCCATGTTCATCCAGATGCCGGTGTAGATATATCCATGTTCATACAGATGGCGGTGAAGATATTTCCATGTTCATACAGATGGCGGTGTAGATATTTCCATGTTCATACACATGGCGGTGGAGATATTTCCATGTTCATAGAGATGGCGGTGTAGATATTTCCATGTTCATAGAGATGGCGGTGTAGATATTTCCATGTTCATAGAGATGGCGGTGTAGATATTTCATTGTTTGTACAGATAGCAGTGTAGTTATTTCCATTATTATAGAGATAGCAGTGTAGATATTTCCATTGATATACAGATAGCTGTGTAGATATTTGCATGTTCATACAGATAGCGGTGTAGATATTTCCATGCTCATACATATAGCGGTGTAGATATTTCCATGTTCATACAGATAGCGGTGCAGATATTTGCATGTTCATACAGATAGCGGTGTAGATATTTCCGTGTTCATACATATAGCGGTGTAAATATTTCCATGTTCATACAGTTAGTGGTGTAGATATTTCCATGTTCATACAGATGGCGGTGTAGATATCTACATGTTCATACAGATGGCGGTGTAGATATTCAAATGTTCGCACGGATGGCAGTGTAGATATTTCCATGTTCATACAGGTGGCAGTGTAGATATTTCCATGTTTATACAGATAGCAATGTAGTTATTTCCATGTTTATAGAGATAGCAGTGCAGATATTTCCGTTGATATATAGATAGCTGTGTAGATATTTCCAAGTTCATACAGATAACGGTGTAGATATTTCCATGTTCATACAGATAGCCTTGTAGATATTTCCATGTTCATACAGTTAGCGGTGTAGCTATTTCCATGTTCATACAGATGGCGGTGTAGATATTTACATGTTCATACAGATGGCGGTGTAGATATTTCCATGTTCGTACAGAAGGCGTTGTAGATATTTCCATGTTCATAGAGATGGCGGTGTAGATATTTCCATGTTTCTGCAGATAGCGGTATAGGTATTTCCATGTTTATACATATGGTGGTGTAGATATTTCCATGTTTACAGAGATGGCGGTCTAGATATTTCCATGTTTATAGAGATAGTAGTGTAGTTATTTCCAAGTTTAAAGAGACAGCGTTGTAGATATTTACATGTTTATAAAGATAGCGGTGAAGATATTTCCATGTTTATACAGATAGCGGTGTAGATATTTCCATGTTTATACAGATAGCGGTGTAGATATTTCCATGTTTATACAGATAGCAGTGTAGATATTTCCATGTTTATAGAGATAGTGGTGTAGATAATTTCAATTTTATACAGATAGCAGTGTAGATATTTCCAAGTTCATACAGATAGCGGTGTAGATATTTCCGCGTTTATAGAGATGGCGGTGTAGATATTTCCATGTTCATACAGATGGCGGTGTAGATATTTCCATGTTTACACAGATGGCGGGAGAGATATTTCCATGTTTACACAGATAGCGGTGTAGACATTTCCATGATTACACAGATAGCGGTATGGATATTTCCATGTTTATGCAGATAGCGGTGTATATATTTCCATGTTTATACAGATAGCGTTGCGGATATTTCCATGTTTATACAGATAGTTGGGCAGATATTTCCATGTTTATACAGGTAGCGTTGTAGATATTTCCATCTTAATACAGATGGCGGTGTAGATATGTCCATGTTCGTACTGATGGTGGTGTAGATATTTCCATGTTCATACAGATGGCTGTGTAGATATTTCGAAGTTTATAGAGATAGCGCTGTAGTTATTTCCATATTTTTAGGGAAATCTCCGTAGATATTTCCATGTATATGCAGATAGCTGTGTAGATATTTCCATGATCATGCAGATAGCGGTGTAGATATTTCCATGTTCATCCAGATGCCGGTGTAGATATATCCATGTGCATACAGATGGCGGTGAAGATATTTCCATGTTCATACAGATGGCGGTGTAGATATCTCCATGTTCATACACATGGCGGTGTAGATATTTCCATGTTCGTAGAGATGGCTGTGTAGATATTTCCATGTTCATACAAATGGTGGTGTAGATATTTCCATGTTCATATAGATGGCGTTGTAGATATTTCCATGTTTGTACAGATAGCAGTGTAGTTATTTCCATGTTCATAGAGATAGCAGTGTAGATATTTCCATTGATATACAGATAGCTGTGTAGATATTTGCATGTTCATACTGATAGCGGTGTAGATATTTCCATGCTCATACAGATAGCGGTGTAGATATTTCCAGGGTCATACAGATAGCGGTGCAGATATTTCCATGTTCATAGAGATAGCGGTGTAGATATTTCCATGTTCATACAGATAGCGGTGGAGATATTTCCATGTTCATACAGATGGCGGTGTAGATATTTCCATGTTCATACAGATGGTGGTGTAGACATTTACATGTTCATACAGATGGCGGTGTAGATATTTCCATGTTCGTACGGATGGCAGTGTAGATATTTCCATGTACATACATGTGGCGGTGTAGTTATTTCCATGTTTATACAGATAGCAGTGTAGTTATTTCCATGTTTATAGAGATAGCAGTGTAGATATTTCCACTTATATACAGATAGCTGTGTAGATATTTGCAAGTTCATGCAGATAGCGGTGTAGATATTTCCATGTTCGTACAGATAGCGGTGTAGATATTTCCATGTTCATACAGATAGCAGTGTAGATATTTCCATGTTCATAGGGATAACGGTGTAGATATTTCCATGTTCATACACATAGCCTTGTAGATATTTCCATGTTCATACAGTTAGCGGTGTAGATATTTCCATGTTCATACAGATGGCGGTGTAGATATTTACATGTTCATACAGATGGCGGTGTAGATATTTCCATGTTCATACAGATAACGGTGTAGATATTTCCATGTTCATACAGATAGCGGTGTAGATATTTCCATGTTCACACAGATAGCGGTGTAGATATTTCCATGTTCATACAGTTAGCGGTGTAGATATTTCCATGTTCATGCAGATAGCGGTGTAGATATTTCCATGTTCATCCTGATGCCGGTGTAGTTATATCCATGTTCATACAGATGGCGGTGAAGATATTTCCATGTTCATACAGATGGCGGTGTAGATGTTTCCATGTTCATACACATGGCGGTGTAGATATTTCTATGTTCATACAGATGGCGGTGTAGATATTTCCGTGTTCATACAAATGGCGGTGTAGATATTTCCATGTTCATAGAGATGGCGGTGTAGATATTTCCATGTTTATACAGATAGCAATGTAGATATTTCCATGTTTATAGAGATAGCGGTGTAGATATTTCCATTGATATACAGATAGCTGTGTAGATATTTGCATGTTCATACAGATAACGGTGTAGATATTTCCATGTTCATACAGATAGCGGTGTAGATATTTCCATGTTCATACAGACAGCAGTGTAGGTATTTCCATGTTTTACAGATAGCGGTGTAGATATTTCCATGTTCATACAGATAGCGGTGTAGATATTTCCATGTTTATAGAGATGGCGGTCTAGATATTTCCATGTTTATAGAGATATTGGTGTAGTTATTTCCAAGTTTATAGAGACAGCGTTGTAGATATTTCCATATTTATACAGATAGAAGTGTAGATATTTCCATGTTTATAGATATAGTTGTGTAGATAATTTCAATTTTATACAGATAGCAGTGTAGATATTTCCAAGTTCATACAGATAGCGGTGTAGATATTTCCACGTTTATAGAGATGGTGGTGTAGATATTTCCATGTTCATACAGATGGCGGTGTAGATATTTCCATGTTTATAGAGATGGCGGTGTAGATATTTTCATGTTTACACAGATGGCGGTGTAGATATTTCCATGTTTACACAGATAGCGGTGTAGACATTTCCATGTTTACACAGATAGCGGTGTGGATATTTCCACGTTTATGCAGATACCGTTGTAGATATTTCCATGTTTATACAGATATCGGTGCGGATATTTCCATGTTTATACAGATAGTTGGGCAGAGATTTCCATGTTTATACAGATAGCAGTGTAGATATTTCCATCTTAATACAGATGGCGGTGTAGATATGTCTATGTTCGTACAGATGGTGGTGTAGATATTTCCATGTTCATACAGATGGCGGTGCAGATATTTCAAAGTTTATACACATAGCGCTGTACTTATTTCCATATTTATAGAGAAAGCTGTGTAGATATTTCCATGTATATTCAGATAGCTGTGTAGATATTTCCATGTTCATGCAGATAGCGGTGTAGATATTTCCACGTTCATCCAGATGCCGGTGTAGATATATCCGTGTTCATACAGATGGCGGTGAAGATATTTCCATGTTCATACAGATGGCGGTGTAGATATATCCATGTTCATTCACATGGCAGTGTAGATATTTCCATGTTCATAGAGATGGCGGTGAAGATATTTCCAAGTTCATACAAATGGCGGTGTAGATATTTCCATGTTCATAGAGATGGCGGTGTAGATATTTCCATGTTTATACAGATAGCAGTGTAGTTATTTCCATGTTTATACTGACAGCAGTGTAGATATTTCAATTGATATACAGATAGCTGTGTAGATATTTGCATGTTCATGCAGATAGCGGATTAGATATTTCAATGTTAATACTGATAGCGGTGTAGATATTTCCATGTTCATACAGATAGCGGTGTAGATATTTCCATGTTCATACAGATGGCGGTGTAGATATTTCCATGTTCATACAGATGGCTGTGTAGATATTTACATGTTCATACAGATGGCGGTGTACATATTTCAATGTTTGTACGGATTGCAATGTAGATATTTCCATGTTCATACAGGTGGCGGTGTAGATATTCCCATGTTTTTACAGATAGCTGTGTAGGTATTTCCATGTTTATAGAGATAGCAGTGTAGATATTTCCATTGATATACAGATAGTTGTGTAGATATTTCCATGTTCATACGGATAACGGTGTAGATATTTCCATGTTAATACAGATAGCGGTGTAGATATTTCCATGTTCACACAGGTAGCGGTGTAGATATTTCCATGTTCATACATTTAGCGGTGTAGATATTTCCATGTTTTGCAGATGGCGGTGTAGATACTTCCATGTTCATCCAGATCTCGGTGTAGATATATCCATGTTCATACAGATGGCGGTGAAGATATTTCCAAGTTAATACAGATGGCGGTGTAGATATTTCCATGTTCATACAAATGGCGGTGTAGATATTTCCATGTTCATACAGATGGCGGTGTAGATATTTCCGTGTTCATACAAATGGCAGTGTAGATATTTCCATGTTCATAGAGATGGCCGTGTACATATTTCCATGTTTATGCAGATAGCGGTATAGGTATTTCCATGTTTATACAGATGGTGGTGTAGATATTTCCATGTTTATAGAGATGGCGGTCTAGATATTTCCATGTTTATAGAGATAGTGGTGAAGTTATTTCCACGTTTATAGAGACAGCGTTGTAGATATTTCCATGTTTATAAAGATAGTGGTGAAGATATTTGCATGTTTATACAGACAGCAGTGCAGATATTTCCATGTTTATAGAGGTAGTGGTGTAGATAATTTCAATTTTATACAGATAGCAGTGTAGATATTTCCAAGTTCATACAGATAGCGGTGTAGATATTTTCACCTATATAGAGATGGCGGTGTAGATATTTCCATGTTCATACAGATGGCGGTGTAGATATTTCCATGTTCGTACAGGTGGCGGTGTAGATATTTCCATGCTTATACAGATAGAAGTGTGGTTATTTCCATGTTTATAGAGATAGCAATGTAGATATTTCCATTGGTATACATATAGCTGTGTAGATATTTGCATGCTCATACTGATAGCGGTATAGATATTTCCATGTTCGTGCAGATAGCGGTGTAGATATTTCCATGTTCATACAGATAGCGGTGTAGATATTTCCATGTTCATAGAGATAACGGTTTAGATATTTCCATGTTCATACAGATATCGGTGTAGATATTTCCATGTTCATACAGTTTGTGGTGTAGATATTTCCATGTTCATACAGATGGCGGTGTAGATATTTACATGTTCATACAGATAGCGGTGTAGATATTTCCATGTTCGTACAGATGGCGGTGTAGATATTTCCATGTTCATAGAGATGGCGGTATAGTTATTTCCAAGTTTATGCACATAGCGGTATAGATATTTCCATGTTTATACAGATGGTGGTGTAGATATTTCCATGTTTATAGAAATGGCGGTCTAGACATTTCCATGTTTATAGAGATAGTGGTGTAGTTATTTCCAAGTTTATAGAGACAGCGTTGTAGATATTTCCAAGTTTATAGAGACAGCATTGTAGATATTTCCATGTTTATGCCGATAACGGTATAGATATTTCCATGATTATACAGATGGTGGTGTAGATATTTCCATGTTTATAGAGATGGCGGTCTAGATATTTCCATGTTTACAGAGATAGTGGTGTAGTTATTTCCAAGTTTACAGAGACAGCGTTGTAGATATTTCCATGTTTATACAGATAGCGGTAAAGATATTTCCATGTTTATACAGATAGCGGTGTAGATATTTCCAAGTTTATACAGATAGCAGTGTAGATATTTCCATGTTTATAGAGATAGTGGAGTAGATAATTTCAATTTCATACAGAGAGCAGTGTAGATATTTCCAAGTTCATACAGATAGCGGTGTAGATATTTCCACATTTATAGAGATGGCTGTGTAGATATTTCCATGTTCATACAGAGGACGGTGTAGATATTTCCATGTTTATAGGGATGGCGGTGTAGATATTTTCATGTTTACAGAGATGGCGGTGTAGATATTTCCATGTTCACACAGATAGCGGTGTAGATATTTCCATGTTCATACATTTAGCGGTGTAGATATTTCCATGTTTTGCAGATGGCGGTGTAGATACTTCCATGTTCATCCAGATCTCGGTGTAGATATATCCATGTTCATACAGATGGCGGTGAAGATATTTCCAAGTTCATACAGATGGCGGTGTAGATATTTCCATGTTCATACAAATGGCGGTGTAGATATTTCCATGTTCATACAGATGGCGGTTTAGATATTTCCGTGTTCATACAAATGGCAGTGTAGATATTTCCATGTTCATAGAGATGGCTGTGTACATATTTCCATGTTTATGCAGATAGCGGTATAGGTATTTCCATGTTTATACAGATGGTGGTGTAGATATTTCCATGTTTATAGAGATGGCGGTCTAGATATTTCCATGTTTATAGAGATAGTGGTGAAGTTATTTCCAAGTTTATAGAGACAGCGTTGTAGATATTTCCATGTTTATAAAGATAGTGGTGAAGATATTTGCATGTTTATACAGACAGCAGTGCAGATATTTCTATGTTTATAGAGGTAGTGGTGTAGATAATTTCAATTTTATACAGATAGCAGTGTAGATATTTGCAAGTTCATACAGATAGCGGTGTAGATATTTCCACCTTTATAGAGATGGCGGTGTAGATATTTCCATGTTCATACAGATGGCGGTGTAGATATTTCCATGTTCGTACAGGTGGCGGTGTAGATATTTCCATGCTTATACAGATAGAAGTGTGGTTTTTTCCATGTTTATAGAGATAGCAATGTAGATATTTCCATTGGTATACATATAGCTGTGTAGATATTGGCATGCTCATACTGATAGCGGTATAGATATTTCCATGTTCGTGCAGATAGCGGTGTAGATATTTCCATGTTCATACAGATAGCGGTGTAGATATTTCCATGTTCATAGAGATAACGGTTTAGATATTTCCATGTTCATACAGATATCGGTGTAGATATTTCCATGTTCATACAGTTTGTGGTGTAGATATTTCCATGTTCATACAGATGGCGGTGTAGATATTTACATGTTCATACAGATAGCGGTGTAGATATTTCCATGTTCGTACAGATGGCGGTGTAGATATTTCCATGTTCAGAGAGATGGCGGTATAGTTATTTCCAAGTTTATGCACATAGCGGTATAGATATTTCCATGTTTATACAGATGGTGGTGTAGATATTTCCATGTTTATAGAAATGGCGGTCTAGACATTTCCATGTTTATAGAGATAGTGGTGTAGTTATTTCCAAGTTTATAGAGACAGCGTTGTAGATATTTCCAAGTTTATAGAGACAGCATTGTAGATATTTCCATGTTTATGCCGATATCGGTATAGATATTTCCATGATTATACAGATGGTGGTGTAGATATTTCCATGTTTATAGAGATGGCGGTCTAGATATTTCCATGTTTATAGAGATAGTGGTGTAGTTATTTCCAAGTTTATAGAGACAGCGTTGTAGATATTTCCATGTTTATATAGATAGCGGTGAAGGTATTTCCATGTTTATACAGATAGCGGTGTAGATATTTCCAAGTTTATACAGATAGCAGTGTAGATATTTCCATGTTTATAGAGATAGTGGAGTAGATAATTTCAATTTCATACAGAGAGCAGTGTAGATATTTCCAAGTTCATACAGATAGCGGTGTAGATATTTCCACATTTATAGAGATGGCTGTGTAGATATTTCCATGTTCATACAGAGGACGGTGTAGATATTTCCATGTTTATAGGGATGGCGGTGTAGATATTTTCATGTTTACAGAGATGGCGGTGTAGATATTTCCATGTTTACACAGATAGCGGTGTAGACATTTCCATGTTTACACAGATAGCGGTGTGGATATTTCCATGTTTATGCAGATAGCAGTGTAGATATTTCCATGTTTATTCAGATAGCGGTGCGGATATTTCCATGTTTATTCAGGTAGCGGTGCGGATATTTCCATGTTTATACAGATAGTTGGGCAGATATTTCCATGTTTATGCAGATAGCGGTGTAGATATTTCCATCTTAATACAGATGACGGTGTAGATATGTCCATGTTTGTACAGATGGCGGTGTAGATATTTCCATGTTCATACAGATGGCGGTGTAGATATTTCGAAGTTTATAGAGATAGCGCTGTAGTTATTTCCATATTTATGGAGAAATCTGTGTAGATATTTCCATGTATATTAAGATAGCTGTGTATATATTTCCATGTTCATGCAGATAGCAGTGTAGATATTTCCATGTTCATCCAGATGCTAGTGTACATATATCCATGTTCGTACAGATGGCGGTGAAGATATTTCCATGTTCATACAGATGGTGCTGTATATATTTCCATGTTCATACAGATGGTGGTGTAGATCTTTCCATGTTCATACAAATGGCGGTGTAGATAGTTCCATGTTCATAGAGATGGCGGTGTAGATATTTCCATGTTCATACAAATGGCGGTGTAGATATTTACATGTTCATACAGATGGCGGTGTAGATATTTCATGTTCGCACAGATGGCAGTGTACATATTTCCATGTTCATATAGGTGGCGGTGTAGATATTTCCATGTTTATACAGATAGCAGTGTAGTTATTTCCATGTTTATAGATTTAGCAGTGAAGCTATTTCCATTGATATACAGATAGCTGTGTACATATTTGCATGTTCATACAGATGGCGGTGTAGATATTTCGAAGTTTATAGAGATAGCGCTGTAGTTATTTCCATATTTATAGAGAAATCTGTGTAGATATTTCCATGTATATGCAGATAGGTGTGAAGATATTTCCATGTTCATGCAGATAGCGGTGTAGATATTTCCATCTTCATCCAGATGCCGGTGTAGATATATCCATGTTCATACAGATTGCGGTGAAGATATTTCCATGTTCATACAGATGGCGGTGTAGATATTTCCATGTTCATACACATGGCGGTGTAGATATTTCCATGTTCATACACATGGCGGTGTAGATATTTCCATGTTCATACAAATGGCGGTGTAGATATTTCCGTGTTCATAGAGATGGCAGTGTAGATATTTCCATGTGTATACACATAGCAGTGTAGTTATTTCCATGTTAATAGAGATAGCAGTGTAGATATTTCCATTGATATTCAGATATCTGTGTAGATATTTGCATGTTCATACAGATAGCGGTGTAGATATTTCCATGTTCATACTGATAGCGGTGTAGATATTTCCATGTTCATACTGTTAGCGGTGTAGATATTTCCATGTTCATACAGATGGCGGTGTAGATATTTCCCTGTTCATACAGATGGCGGTGTAGATATTTACATGTTCATACAGATGGCGGTGTAGATATTTCCATGTTCGTACGGATGGCAGTGTAGATATTTCCATGTTCATACAGGTGGCGGTGTAGATATTCCCATGTTTTTACAGATCGCTGTGTAGTTATTTCCATGTTTCTACAGATAGCAGTATAGATATTTCCTTGTTTATAGAGATAGTGGTGTAGATAATTTCAATTTTATACAGATAGCAGTGTAGATATTTCCAAGTTCATACAGATAGCGGTGTAGATATTTCCACGTTTATAGAGATGGTGGTGTAGATATATCCATGTTCCTACAGATGGCGGTGTAGATATTTCCATGTTTTTAGAGATGGCGGTGTAGATATTTTCACTTTTACACAGATGGCGGTGGAGATATTTCCATGTTTACACAGATGGCGGTGCAGACATTTCCATGTTTACATTGATAGCGGTGTGGATATTTCCATGTTTATGCAGATAGCAGTGTAGATATTTCCATGTTTATACAGATAGCGGTGCGGATATTTCCATGTTTATTCAGGTAGCGGTGCGGATATTTCCATGTTTATACAGATAGTTGGGCAGATATTTCCATGTTTATGCAGATAGCGGTGTAGATATTTCCATCTTAATACAGATGACGGTGTAGATATGTCCATGTTTGTACAGATGGCGGTGTAGATATTTCCATGTTCATACAGATGGCGGTGTAGATATTTCGAAGTTTATAGAGATAGCGCTGTAGTTATTTCCATATTTATGGAGAAATCTGTGTAGATATTTCCATGTATATTAAGATAGCTGTGTATATATTTCCATGTTCATGCAGATAGCAGTGTAGATATTTCCATGTTCATCCAGATGCTAGTGTACATATATCCATGTTCGTACAGATGGCGGTGAAGATATTTCCATGTTCATACAGATGGTGCTGTATATATTTCCATGTTCATACAGATGGTGGTGTAGATCTTTCCATGTTCATACAAATGGCGGTGTAGATAGTTCCATGTTCATAGAGATGGCGGTGTAGATATTTCCATGTTCATACAAATGGCGGTGTAGATATTTACATGTTCATACAGATGGCGGTGTAGATATTTCATGTTCGCACAGATGGCAGTGTACATATTTCCATGTTCATATAGGTGGCGGTGTAGATATTTCCATGTTTATACAGATAGCAGTGTAGTTATTTCCATGTTTATAGATTTAGCAGTGAAGCTATTTCCATTGATATACAGATAGCTGTGTACATATTTGCATGTTCATACAGATGGCGGTGTAGATATTTCGAAGTTTATAGAGATAGCGCTGTAGTTATTTCCATATTTATAGAGAAATCTGTGTAGATATTTCCATGTATATGCAGATAGATGTGAAGATATTTCCATGTTCATGCAGATAGCGGTGTAGATATTTCCATCTTCATCCAGATGCCGGTGTAGATATATCCATGTTCATACAGATTGCGGTGAAGATATTTCCATGTTCATACAGATGGCGGTGTAGATATTTCCATGTTCATACACATGGCGGTGTAGATATTTCCATGTTCATACACATGGCGGTGTAGATATTTCCATGTTCATACAAATGGCGGTGTAGATATTTCCGTGTTCATAGAGATGGCAGTGTAGATATTTCCATGTGTATACACATAGCAGTGTAGTTATTTCCATGTTAATAGAGATAGCAGTGTAGATATTTCCATTGATATTCAGATATCTGTGTAGATATTTGCATGTTCATACAGATAGCGGTGTAGATATTTCCATGTTCATACTGATAGCGGTGTAGATATTTCCATGTTCATACTGTTAGCGGTGTAGATATTTCCATGTTCATACAGATGGCGGTGTAGATATTTCCATGTTCATACAGATGGCAGTGTAGATATTTACATGTTCATACAGATGGCGGTGTAGATATTTCCATGTTCGTACGGATGGCAGTGTAGATATTTCCATGTTCATACAGGTGGCGGTGTAGATATTCCCATGTTTTTACAGATCGCTGTGTAGTTATTTCCATGTTTCTACAGATAGCAGTATAGATATTTCCTTGTTTATAGAGATAGTGGTGTAGATAATTTCAATTTTATACAGATAGCAGTGTAGATATTTCCAAGTTCATACAGATAGCGGTGTAGATATTTCCACGTTTATAGAGATGGTGGTGTAGATATATCCATGTTCCTACAGATGGCGGTGTAGATATTTCCATGTTTTTAGAGATGGCGGTGTAGATATTTTCACTTTTACACAGATGGCGGTGGAGATATTTCCATGTTTACACAGATGGCGGTGCAGACATTTCCATGTTTACACTGATAGCGGTGTGGATATTTCCATGTTTATGCAGATAGCGGTGTAGATATTTCCATTTTAATACAGATGGCGGTGTAGATATGTCCATGTACGTACAGACGGCCGTGTAGATATTTCCATCTTCATACAGATGGCGGTGTAGATATTTCGAAGTTTATGGAGATAGCGCGGTAGTTATTTCCATATTTATAGAGAAATCTCTGTAGATATTTCCATGTATATGCAGATAGCTGTGTAGATATTTCCATGTTCATACAGATAGCGGTGCAGATATTTCCATCTTCATCCAGATGCCGGTGTAGATATATCCATGTTCATACAGATGGCGGTGAAGATATTTCCATGTTCATAGAGATGGCGGTGTAGATATTTCCATGTTCATACAAATGGCGTTGTAGATATTTCCATGTTCATAGAGATGGCGGTGTAGATATTTCATTGTTTGTACAGATAGCAGTGTAGTTATTTCCATGTTTATAGAGATAGCTGTGTAGATATTTCCATGTTCATACAGATAGCGGTGCAGATATTTCCATCTTCATCCAGATGCCGGTGTAGATATATCCATGTTCATACAGATTGCGGTGAAGATATTTCCATGTTCATACAGATGGCGGTGTAGATATTTCCATGTTCATACACATGACGGTGTAGATATTTCCATGTTCATACACATGGCGGTGTAGATATTTCCATGTTCATACAAATGGCGGTGTAGATATTTCCGTGTTCATAGAGATGGCAGTGTAGATATTTCCATGTGTATACACATAGCAGTGTAGTTATTTCCATGTTAATAGAGATAGCAGTGTAGATATTTCCATTGATATTCAGATATCTGTGTAGATATTTGCATGTTCATACAGATAGCGGTGTAGATATTTCCATGTTCATACTGATAGCGGTGTAGATATTTCCATGTTCATACTGTTAGCGGTGTAGATATTTCCATGTTCATACAGATGGCGGTGTAGATATTTCCATGTTCATACAGATGGCGGTGTAGATATTTACATGTTCATACAGATGGCGGTGTAGATATTTCCATGTTCGTACGGATGGCAGTGTAGATATTTCCATGTTCATACAGGTGGCGGTGTAGATATTCCCATGTTTTTACAGATAGCTGTGTAGTTATTTCCATGTTTCTACAGATAGCAGTGTAGATATTTCCATGTTTATAGAGATAGTGGTGTAGATAATTTCAATTTTATGCAGATAGCAGTGTAGATATTTCCAAGTTCATACAGATAGCGGTGTAGATATTTCCACGTTTATAGAGATGGCGGTGTAGATATTTCCATGTTCATACAAATGGTGGTGTAGATATTTCCGTGTTCATAGAGATCGCGGTGTAGATATTTCCATGTTCATACAAATGGCGTTGTAGATATTTCCATGTTCATACAGATGGCGGTGTAGATATTTCATTGTTTGTACAGATAGCAGTGTAGTTATTTCCATGTTAATAGAGATAGCAGTGTAGATATTTCCATTGATATTCAGATATCTGTGTAGATATTTGCATGTTCATACAGAAAGCGGTGTAGATATTTCCATGTTCATACTGATAGCGGTGTAGATATTTCCATGTTCATACTGTTAGCGGTGTAGATATTTCCATGTTCATAGAGATCGCGGTGTAGATATTTCCATGTTCATACAGATGGCGGTGTAGATATTTCCATGTTCATACAGATGGCGGTGTAGATATTTACATGTTCATACAGATGGCGGTGTAGATATTTCCATGTTCGTACGGATGGCAGTGTAGATATTTCCATGTTCATACAGGTGGCGGTGTAGATATTCCCATGTTTTTACAGATAGCTGTGTAGTTATTTCCATGTTTCTACAGATAGCAGTGTAGATATTTCCATGTTTATAGAGATAGTGGTGTAGATAATTTCAATTTTATGCAGATAGCAGTGTAGATATTTCCAAGTTCATACAGATAGCGGTGTAGATATTTCCACGTTTATAGAGATGGCGGTGTAGATATTTCCATGTTCATACAAATGGTGGTGTAGATATTTCCGTGTTCATAGAGATCGCGGTGTAGATATTTCCATGTTCATACAAATGGCGTTGTAGATATTTCCATGTTCATACAGATGGCGGTGTAGATATTTCATTGTTTGTACAGATAGCAGTGTAGTTATTTCCATGTTTATAGAGATAGCAGTGTAGATAGTTCGATTGATATACAGATAGCTGTGTAGATATTTATATGTTCATACAGATGGCGGTGTAGATATTTCCATGTTCGTACAGGTGACGGTGTAGGTATTTCCATGTTTATACAGATAGCAGTGTAGTTATTTCCAAGTTTATAGAGATAGCATTGTAGATATTTCCATTGGTATACATATAGTTGTGTAGATATTTGCATGTTCATACTGATAGCGGTGTAGATATTTCCATGTTCGTACAGATAGCGGTGTAGATATTTCCAAGTTCATACAGATAGCGGTGTAGATATTTCCATGTTCATACAGATAACGGTGTAGATATTTCCATGTTCATACAGATAGCTGTGTAGATATTTCCATGTTCATACAGTTAGCGGTGTAGATATTTCCATGTTCATACAGAGGGCGGTGTAGATATTTACATGTTCATGCAGATGGCGGTGTAGATATTTCCATGTTGGTACAGATGGCGGTGTAGATATTTCCATGTTCATAGAGATGGCGGTGTATATATTTCCATGTTTATGCAGATAGCGGTATAGATATTTCCATGTTTATACAGATGGTGTTGTAGATATTTCCATGTTTATAGAGATGGCGGTCTAGATATTTCCATGTTTATAGAGATAGTGGTATAGTTATTTCCAAGTTCATAGAGACAGCATTGTAGATATTTCCATGTTTATACAGATAGCGGTGAAGATATTTCCATGTTTATACAGAGAGCGGTGTAGATATTTCCATGTTTATACAGATAGCAGTGTAGATATTTCCATGTTTATAGAGATAGTGGTGTAGATAATTTCAATTTTATACAGATAGCTGTGTAGATATTTCCAAGTTCATACAGATAACGGTGTAGATATTTCCACGTTTATAGAGATGGCGGTGTAGATATTTCCATGTTCATACAGATAGCGGTGTAGATATTTCCATGTTTTTAGAGATGGCGGTGTAGATATTTTCACGTTTACACAGATGGCGGTGGAGATATTTCCATGTTTACACAGATAGCGGTGTAGACATTTCCATGTTTACACAGATAGCGGTGTGGATATTTCCATGTTTATGCAGATAGCGGTGTAGATATTTCCATGTTTATACAGATAGCGGTGTAGACATTTCCATGTTTACACAGATAGCGGTGTGGATATTTCCATGTTTATGCAGATAGCGGTGTAGATATTTCCATGTTTACACAGATAGCGGTGTAGACATTTCCATGTTTACACAGATAGCGGTGTGGATATTTCCATGTTTATGCAGATAGCGGTGTAGATATTTCCATCTTAATACAGGTGGCGGTGTAGATATATCCATGTTCGTACAGATGGCGGTGAAGATATTTCCATGTTCATACAGATGGCGGTGTAGATATTTCCATGTTCATACAAATGGCGGTGTAGATATTTCCATGTTCATAGAGATGGCGGTGTACATATTTCCATGTTTATGCAGATAGCGGTATAGGTATTTCCATGTTTATACAGATGGTGGTGTAGATATTTCCATGTTTATAGAGACGGCGGTCTAGATATATCCATGTTTATAGAGATAGTGGTGTAGTTATTTCCAAGTTTATAGAGACAGCGTTGTAGATATTTCCATGTTTATAAAGATAGCGGTGAAGATATTTCCATGTTTATACAGATAGCGATGTAGATATTTCCATGTTTATACAGACAGCAGTGTAGATATTTCCATGTTTATAGAGATAGTGGTGTAGATAATTTCAATTTTATACAGATAGCAGTGTAGATATTTCCATGTTCATAGAGATGGCGGTGTAGATATTTCCATGTTCATACAAATGGAGGTGTAGATATTTCCATGTTCATAGAGATGGCGGCGTAGATATTTCCATGTTTATACACATAGCAGTGTAGTTATTTCCATGTTTATAGAGATAGAAGTGTAGATATTTCTATTGATATAGACATAGCTGTGTAGATATTTGCATGTTCATACTGATAGCGGTGTTGATATTTCCATCTTCGTACAGATAGCGGTGTAGATATTTCCATGTTGATACAGATAGCGGTGTAGATATTTCCATGTTCATACAGATAGCGGTGTAGATATTTCCATGTTCGTACAGATAGCGGTGTAGATATTTCCATGTTCGTACAGATAGCGGTTTAGATATTTCCATGATCATACAGATAACGGTGTAGATATTTCCATGTTCATACAGATAGCGGTGTAGATATTTCCATGTTTATTCAGTTAGCGGTGTAGATATTTCCATGTTCATACAGATGGCGGTGTAGATATTTCCATGTTCATACAGATACCGGTGTAGATATTTCCACGTTTATAGAGATGGCGGTGTATATATATCCATGTTCATACAGAAGGCAGTGTAGATATTTCCATGTTTTTAGAGATGGCGGTGTAGATATTTTCACGTTTACACAGATGGCGGTGGAGATATTTCCATGTTTACACAGATAGCGGTGCAGACATTTCCATGTTTACACAGATAGCGGTGTGGATATTTCCATGTTTATGCAGATAGCGGTGTAGATATTTCCATGTTTATACAGATAGCGGTGTAGATATTTCCATCTTAATACAGATGGCGGCGTAGATATGTCCATGTTCGTACAGATGGCGGTGTAGATATTTCCATGTTCATACAGATGGCGGTGTAGATATTTCGAAGTTTATAGAGATAGCGCGTTAGTTATTTCCATATTTATAGAGAAATCTCTGTAGATATTTCCATGTATATGCAGATAGCTGTGTAGATATTTCCATGTTCATGCAGATAGCGGTGCAGATATTTCCATGTTCATCCAGATGCCGGTGTAGATATATCCATGTTCATACAGATGGCGGTGAAGATATTTCCATGTTCATACAGATGGCGGTGTAGATATTTCCATGTTCATACACATGGCGGTGGAGATATTTCCATGTTCATAGAGATGGCGGTGTAGATATTTCCATGTTCATAGAGATGGCGGTGTAGATATTTCCATGTTCATAGAGATGGCGGTGTAGATATTTCATTGTTTGTACAGATAGCAGTGTAGTTATTTCCATTATTATAGAGATAGCAATGTAGATATTTCCATTGATATACAGATAGCTGTGTAGATATTTGCATGTTCATACAGATAGCGGTGTAGATATTTCCATGCTCATACATATAGCGGTGTAGATATTTCCATGTTCATACAGATAGCGGTGCAGATATTTGCATGTTCATACAGATAGCGGTGTAGATATTTCCATGTTCATACATATAGCGGTGTAAATATTTCCATGTTCATACAGTTAGTGGTGTAGATATTTCCATGTTCATACAGAAGGCGGTGTAGATATCTACATGTTCATACAGATGGCGGTGTAGATATTCAAATGTTCGCACGGATGGCAGTGTAGATATTTCCATGTTCATACAGGTGGCAGTGTAGATATTTCCATGTTTATACAGATAGCAACGTAGTTATTTCCATGTTTATAGAGATAGCAGTGCAGATATTTCCGTTGATATATAGATAGCTGTGTAGATATTTCCAAGTTCATACAGATAACGGTGTAGATATTTCCATGTTCATACAGATAGCCTTGTAGATATTTCCATGTTCATACAGTTAGCGGTGTAGCTATTTCCATGTTCATACAGATGGCCGTGTAGATATTTACATGTTCATACAGATGGCGGTGTAGATATTTCCATGTTCGTACAGAAGGCGTTGTAGATATTTCCATGTTCATAGAGATGGCGGTGTAGATATTTCCATGTTTCTGCAGATAGCGGTATAGGTATTTCCATGTTTATACATATGGTGGTGTAGATATTTTCATGTTTACAGAGATGGCGGTCTAGATATTTCCATGTTTATAGAGATAGTAGTGTAGTTATTTCCAAGTTTAAAGAGACAGCGTTGTAGATATTTACATGTTTATAAAGATAGCGGTGAAGATATTTCCATGTTTATACAGATAGCGGTGTAGATATTTCCATGTTTATACAGATAGCGGTGTAGATATTTCCATGTTTATACAGATAGCAGTGTAGATATTTCCATGTTTATAGAGATAGTGGTGTAGATAATTTCAATTTTATACAGATAGCAGTGTAGATATTTCCAAGTTCATACAGATAGCGGTGTAGATATTTCCGCGTTTATAGAGATGGCGGTGTAGATATTTCCATGTTCATACAGATGGCGGTGTAGATATTTCCATGTTTACACAGATGGCGGGAGAGATATTTCCATGTTTACACAGATAGCGGTGTAGACATTTCCATGATTACACAGATAGCGGTGTGGATATTTCCATGTTTATGCAGATAGCGGTGTGGATATTTCCATGTTTATACAGATAGCGGTGCGGATATTTCCATGTTTATACAGATAGTTGGGCAGATATTTCCATGTTTATACAGGTAGCGTTGTAGATATTTCCATCTTAATACAGATGGCGGTGTAGATATGTCCATGTTCGTACTGATGGTGGTGTAGATATTTCCATGTTCATACAGATGGCTGTGTAGATATTTCGAAGTTTATAGAGATAGCGCTGTAGTTATTTCCATATTTTTAGGGAAATCTCCGTAGATATTTCCATGTATATGCAGATAGCTGTGTAGGTATTTCCATGATCATGCAGATAGCGGTGTAGATATTTCCATGTTCATCCAGATGCCGGTGTAGATATATCCATGTTCATACAGATGGCGGTGAAGATATTTCCATGTTCGTACAGATGGCAGTGTAGATATTTCCATGTTCATACACATGGCGGTGTAGATATTTCCATGTTCGTAGAGATGGCTGTGTAGATATTTCCATGTTCATACAAATGGTGGTGTAGATATTTCCATGTTCATATAGATGGCGTTGTAGATATTTCCATGTTTGTACAGATAGCAGTGTAGTTATTTCCATGTTCATAGAGATAGCAGTGTAGATATTTCCATTGATATACAGATAGCTGTGTAGATATTTGCATGTTCATACAGATAGCGGTGTAGATATTTCCATGCTCATACAGATAGCGGTGTAGATATTTCCAGGGTCATACAGATAGCGGTGCAGATATTTCCATGTTCATAGAGATAGCGGTGTAGATATTTCCATGTTCATACAGATAGCGGTGTAGATATTTCCATGTTCATACAGATGGCGGTGTAGATATTTCCATGTTCATACAGATGGTGGTGTAGACATTTACATGTTCATACAGATGGCGGTGTAGATATTTCCATGTTCGTACGGATGGCAGTGTAGATATTTCCATGTACATACATGTGGCGGTGTAGTTATTTCCATGTTTATACAGATAGCAGTGTAGTTATTTCCATGTTTATAGAGATAGCAGTGTAGATATTTCCACTTATATACAGATAGCTGTGTAGATATTTGCAAGTTCATGCAGATAGCGGTGTAGATATTTCCATGTTCGTACAGATAGCGGTGTAGATATTTCCATGTTCATACAGATAGCAGTGTAGATATTTCCATGTTCATAGGGATAACGGTGTAGATATTTCCATGTTCATACACATAGCCTTGTAGATATTTCCATGTTCATACAGATAGCGGTGTAGATATTTCCATGTTCATAGAGATGGCGGTGTAGATATTTCCATGTTCATAGAGATGGCGGTGTAGATATTTCCATGTTCATAGAGATGGCGGTGTAGATATTTCATTGTTTGTACAGATAGCAGTGTAGTTATTTCCATTATTATAGAGATAGCAGTGTAGATATTTCCATTGATATACAGATAGCTGTGTAGATATTTGCATGTTCATACAGATAGCGGTGTAGATATTTCCATGCTCATACATATAGCTGTGTAGATATTTCCATGTTCATACAGATAGCGGTGCAGATATTTGCATGTTCATACAGATAGCGGTGTAGATATTTCCATGTTCATACATATAGCGGTGTAAATATTTCCATGTTCATACAGTTAGTGGTGTAGATATTTCCATGTTCATACAGATGGCGGTGTAGATATCTACATGTTCATACAGATGGCGGTGTAGATATTCAAATGTTCGCACGGATGGCAGTGTAGATATTTCCATGTTCATACAGGTGGCAGTGTAGATATTTCCATGTTTATACAGATAGCAACGTAGTTATTTCCATGTTTATAGAGATAGCAGTGCAGATATTTCCGTTGATATATAGATAGCTGTGTAGATATTTCCAAGTTCATACAGATAACGGTGTAGATATTTCCATGTTCATACAGATAGCCTTGTAGATATTTCCATGTTCATACAGTTAGCGGTGTAGCTATTTCCATGTTCATACAGATGGCGGTGTAGATATTTACATGTTCATACAGATGGCGGTGTAGATATTTCCATGTTCGTACAGAAGGCGTTGTAGATATTTCCATGTTCATAGAGATGGCGGTGTAGATATTTCCATGTTTCTGCAGATAGCGGTATAGGTATTTCCATGTTTATACATATGGTGGTGTAGATATTTCCATGTTTACAGAGATGGCGGTCTAGATATTTCCATGTTTATAGAGATAGTAGTGTAGTTATTTCCAAGTTTAAAGAGACAGCGTTGTAGATATTTACATGTTTATAAAGATAGCGGTGAAGATATTTCCATGTTTATACAGATAGCGGTGTAGATATTTCCATGTTTATACAGATAGCAGTGTAGATATTTCCATGTTTATAGAGATAGTGGTGTAGATAATTTCAATTTTATACAGATAGCAGTGTAGATATTTCCAAGTTCATACAGATAGCGGTGTAGATATTTCCGCGTTTATAGAGATGGCGGTGTAGATATTTCCATGTTCATACAGATGGCGGTGTAGATATTTCCATGTTTACACAGATGGCGGGAGAGATATTTCCATGTTTACACAGATAGCGGTGTAGACATTTCCATGATTACACAGATAGCGGTGTGGATATTTCCATGTTTATGCAGATAGCGGTGTGGATATTTCCATGTTTATACAGATAGCGGTGCGGATATTTCCATGTTTATACAGATAGTTGGGCAGATATTTCCATGTTTATACAGGTAGCGTTGTAGATATTTCCATCTTAATACAGATGGCGGTGTAGATATGTCCATGTTCGTACTGATGGTGGTGTAGATATTTCCATGTTCATACAGATGGCTGTGTAGATATTTCGAAGTTTATAGAGATAGCGCTGTAGTTATTTCCATATTTTTAGGGAAATCTCCGTAGATATTTCCATGTATATGCAGATAGCTGTGTAGATATTTCCATGATCATGCAGATAGCGGTGTAGATATTTCCATGTTCATCCAGATGCCGGTGTAGATATATCCATCTTCATACAGATGGCGGTGAAGATATTTCCATGTTCATACAGATGGCGGTGTAGATATTTCCATGTTCATACACATGGCGGTGTAGATATTTCCATGTTCGTAGAGATGGCTGTGTAGATATTTCCATGTTCATACAAATGGTGGTGTAGATATTTCCATGTTCATATAGATGGCGTTGTAGATATTTCCATGTTTGTACAGATAGCAGTGTAGTTATTTCCATGTTCATAGAGATAGCAGTGTAGATATTTCCATTGATATACAGATAGCTGTGTAGATATTTGCATGTTCATACAGATAGCGGTGTAGATATTTCCATGCTCATACAGATAGCGGTGTAGATATTTCCAGGGTCATACAGATAGCGGTGCAGATATTTCCATGTTCATAGAGATAGCGGTGTAGATATTTCCATGTTCATACAGATAGCGATGTAGATATTTCCATGTTCATACAGATGGCGGTGTAGATATTTCCATGTTCATACAGATGGTGGTGTAGACATTTACATGTTCATACAGATGGCGGTGTAGATATTTCCATGTTCGTACGGATGGCAGTGTAGATATTTCCATGTACATACATGTGGCGGTGTAGTTATTTCCATGTTTATACAGATAGCAGTGTAGTTATTTCCATGTTTATAGAGATAGCAGTGTAGATATTTCCACTTATATACAGATAGCTGTGTAGATATTTGCAAGTTCATGCAGATAGCGGTGTAGATATTTCCATGTTCATACAGATAGCAGTGTAGATATTTCCATGTTCATAGGGATAACAGTGTAGATATTTCCATGTTCATACACATAGCCTTGTAGATATTTCCATGTTCATACAGTTAGCGGTGTAGATATTTCCATGTTCATACAGATGGCGGTGTAGATATTTCCATGTTCATACAGATGGCGGTGTAGATATTTCCATGTTCATACAGATAACGGTGTAGATATTTCCATGTTCATACAGATAGCGGTGTAGATATTTCCATGTTCACACAGATAGCGGTGTAGATATTTCCATGTTCATACAGTTAGCGGTGTAGATATTTCCATGTTCATGCAGATAGCGGTGTAGATATTTCCATGTTCATCCTGATGCCGGTGTAGATATATCCATGTTCATACAGATGGCGGTGAAGATATTTCCATGTTCATACAGATGGCGGTGTAGATATTTCCATGTTCATACACATGGCGGTGTAGATATTTCTATGTTCATACAGATGGCGGTGTAGATATTTCCGTGTTCATACAAATGGCGGTGTAGATATTTCCATGTTCATAGAGATGGTGGTGTAGATATTTCCATGTTTATACAGATAGCAATGTAGATATTTCCATGTTTATAGAGATAGCGGTGTAGATATTTCCGTTGATATACAGATAGCTGTGTAGATATTTGCATGTTCATACAGATAACGGTGTAGATATTTCCATGTTCATACAGATAGCGGTGTAGATATTTCCATGTTCATACAGACAGCAGTGTAGGTATTTCCATGTTTTACAGATAGCGGTGTAGATATTTCCATGTTCATACAGATAGCGGTGTAGATATTTCCATGTTTATAGAGATGGCGGTCTAGATATTTCCATGTTTATAGAGATATTGCTGTAGTTATTTCCAAGTTTATAGAGACAGCGTTGTAGATATTTCCATATTTATACAGATAGAAGTGTAGATATTTCCATGTTTATAGATATAGTTGTGTAGATAATTTCAATTTTATACAGATAGCAGTGTAGATATTTCCAAGTTCATACAGATAGCGGTGTAGATATTTCCACGTTTATAGAGATGGTGGTGTAGA
The DNA here is from genome assembly GCF_029281585.2 of Gorilla gorilla gorilla. Lineage (NCBI taxonomy): Eukaryota > Metazoa > Chordata > Mammalia > Primates > Hominidae > Gorilla > Gorilla gorilla. The sequence goes on along the minus strand of NC_073235.2, from coordinate 12,576,499 downwards.
TATTTCCATGTTCATACAGATGGCGGTGTAGATATTTCCATGTTTTTAGAGATGGCGGTGTAGATATTTTCATGTTTACACAGATGGCGGTGTAGATATTTCCATGTTTACACAGATAGCGGTGTAGACATTTCCATGTTTACACAGATAGCGGTGTGGATATTTCCACGTTTATGCAGATACCGTTGTAGATATTTCCAAGTTTATACAGATATCGGTGCGGATATTTCCATGTTTATACAGATAGTTGGGCAGAGATTTCCATGTTTATACAGATAGAAGTGTAGATATTTCCATCTTAATACAGATGGCGGTGTAGATATGTCTATGTTCGTACAGATTGTGGTGTAGATATTTCCATGTTCATACAGATGGCGGTGCAGATATTTTGAAGTTTATACACATAGCGCTGTACTTATTTCCATATTTATAGAGAAATCTGTGTAGATATTTCCATGTATATGCAGATAGCTGTGTAGATATTTCCATGTTCATGCAGATAGCGGTGTAGATATTTCCACGTTCATCCAGATGCCGGTGTAGATATATCCGTGTTCATACAGATGGCGGTGAAGATATTTCCATGTTCATACAGATGGCGGTGTAGATATATCCATGTTCATTCACATGGCAGTGTAGATATTTCCATGTTCATAGAGATGGCGGTGAAGATATTTCCAAGTTCATACAAATGGCGGTGTAGATATTTCCATGTTCATAGAGATGGCGGTGTAGATATTTCCATGTTTATACAGATAGCAGTGTAGTTATTTCCATGTTTATACTGACAGCAGTGTAGATATTTCAATTGATATACAGATAGCTGTGTAGATATTTGCATGTTCATGCAGATAGCGGATTAGATATTTCAATGTTAATACTGATAGCGGTGTAGATATTTCCATGTTCATACAGATAGCGGTGTAGATATTTCCATGTTCATACAGATGGCGGTGTAGATATTTCCATGTTCATACAGATGGCTGTGTAGATATTTACATGTTCATACAGATGGCGGTGTACATATTTCAATGTTTGTACGGATTGCAATGTAGATATTTCCATGTTCATACAGGTGGCGGTGTAGATATTCCCATGTTTTTACAGATAGCTGTGTAGATATTTCCATGTTTATAGAGATAGCAGTGTAGATATTTCCATTGATATACAGATAGCTGTGTAGATATTTCCATGTTCATACAGATAACGGTGTAGATATTTCCATGTTAATACAGATAGCGGTGTAGATATTTCCATGTTCACACAGGTAGTGGTGTAGATATTTCCATGTTCATACATTTAGCGGTGTAGATATTTCCATGTTTTGCAGATGGCGGTGTAGATACTTCCATGTTCATCCAGATCTCGGTGTAGATATATCCATGTTCATACAGATGGCGGTGAAGATATTTCCAAGTTCATACAGATGGCGGTGTAGATATTTCCATGTTCATACAAATGGCGGTGTAGATATTTCCATGTTCATACAGATGGCGGTGTAGATATTTCCGTGTTCATACAAATGGCAGTGTAGATATTTCCATGTTCATAGAGATGGCCGTGTACATATTTCCATGTTTATGCAGATAGCGGTATAGGTATTTCCATGTTTATACAGATGGTGGTGTAGATATTTCCATGTTTATAGAGATGGCGGTCTAGATATTTCCATGTTTATAGAGATAGTGGTGAAGTTATTTCCAAGTTTATAGAGACAGCGTTGTAGATATTTCCATGTTTATAAAGATAGTGGTGAAGATATTTGCATGTTTATACAGACAGCAGTGCAGATATTTCCATGTTTATAGAGGTAGTGGTGTAGATAATTTCAATTTTATACAGATAGCAGTGTAGATATTTCCAAGTTCATACAGATAGCGGTGTAGATATTTCCACCTTTATAGAGATGGCGGTGTAGATATTTCCATGTTCATACAGATGGCGGTGTAGATATTTCCATGTTCGTACAGGTGGCGGTGTAGATATTTCCATGCTTATACAGATAGAAGTGTGGTTATTTCCATGTTTATAGAGATAGCAATGTAGATATTTCCATTGGTATACATATAGCTGTGTAGATATTTGCATGCTCATACTGATAGCGGTATAGATATTTCCATGTTCGTGCAGATAGCGGTGTAGATATTTCCATGTTCATACAGATAGCGGTGTAGATATTTCCATGTTCATAGAGATAACGGTTTAGATATTTCCATGTTCATACAGATATCGGTGTAGATATTTCCATGTTCATACAGTTTGTGGTGTAGATATTTCCATGTTCATACAGATGGCGGTGTAGATATTTACATGTTCATACAGATAGCGGTGTAGATATTTCCATGTTCGTACAGATGGCGGTGTAGATATTTCCATGTTCATAGAGATGGCGGTATAGTTATTTCCAAGTTTATGCACATAGCGGTATAGATATTTCCATGTTTATACAGATGGTGGTGTAGATATTTCCATGTTTATAGAAATGGCGGTCTAGACATTTCCATGTTTATAGAGATAGTGGTGTAGTTATTTCCAAGTTTATAGAGACAGCGTTGTAGATATTTCCAAGTTTATAGAGACAGAATTGTAGATATTTCCATGTTTATGCCGATAACGGTATAGATATTTCCATGATTATACAGATGGTGGTGTAGATATTTCCATGTTTATAGAGATGGCGGTCTAGATATTTCCATGTTTACAGAGATAGTGGTGTAGTTATTTCCAAGTTTATAGAGACAGCGTTGTAGATATTTCCATGTTTATATAGATAGCGGTGAAGATATTTCCATGTTTATACAGATAGCGGTGTAGATATTTCCAAGTTTATACAGATAGCAGTGTAGATATTTCCATGTTTATAGAGATAGTGGAGTAGATAATTTCAATTTCATACAGAGAGCAGTGTAGATATTTCCAAGTTCATACAGATAGCGGTGTAGATATTTCCACATTTATAGAGATGGCTGTGTAGATATTTCCATGTTCATACAGAGGACGGTGTAGATATTTCCATGTTTATAGGGATGGCGGTGTAGATATTTTCATGTTTACAGAGATGGCGGTGTAGATATTTCCATGTTTACACAGATAGCGGTGTAGACATTTCCATGTTTACACAGATAGCGGTGTGGATATTTCCATGTTTATGCAGATAGCAGTGTAGATATTTCCATGTTTATACAGATAGCGGTGCGGATATTTCCATGTTTATTCAGGTAGCGGTGCGGATATTTCCATGTTTATACAGATAGTTGGGCAGATATTTCCATGTTTATGCAGGTAGCGGTGTAGATATTTCCATCTTAATACAGATGACGGTGTAGATATGTCCATGTTTGTACAGATGGCGGTGTAGATATTTCCATGTTCATACAGATGGCGGTGTAGATATTTCGAAGTTTATAGAGATAGGGCTGTAGTTATTTCCATATTTATGGAGAAATCTGTGTAGATATTTCCATGTATATTAAGATAGCTGTGTATATATTTCCATGTTCATGCAGATAGCAGTGTAGATATTTCCATGTTCATCCAGATGCTAGTGTACATATATCCATGTTTGTACAGATGGCGGTGAAGATATTTCCATGTTCATACAGATGGTGCTGTATATATTTCCATGTTCATACAGATGGTGCTGTAGATCTTTCCATGTTCATACAAATGGCGGTGTAGATAGTTCCATGTTCATAGAGATGGCGGTGTAGATATTTCCATGTTCATACAAATGGCGGTGTAGATATTTACATGTTCATACAGATGGCGGTGTAGATATTTCATGTTCGCACAGATGGCAGTGTACATATTTCCATGTTCATATAGGTGGCGGTGTAGATATTTCCATGTTTATACAGATAGCAGTGTAGTTATTTCCATGTTTATAGATTTAGCAGTGAAGCTATTTCCATTGATATACAGATAGCTGTGTACATATTTGCATGTTCATACAGATGGCGGTGTAGATATTTTGAAGTTTATAGAGATAGCGCTGTAGTTATTTCCATATTTATAGAGAAATCTGTGTAGATATTTCCATGTATATGCAGATAGGTGTGAAGATATTTCCATGTTCATGCAGATAGCGGTGTAGATATTTCCATCTTCATCCAGATGCCGGTGTAGATATATCCATGTTCATACAGATTGCGGTGAAGATATTTCCATGTTCATACAGATGGCGGTGTAGATATTTCCATGTTCATACACATGGCGGTGTAGATATTTCCATGTTCATACACATGGCGGTGTAGATATTTCCATGTTCATAGAAATGGCGGTGTAGATATTTCCGTGTTCATACAGATGGCAGTGTAGATATTTCCATGTGTATACACATAGCAGTGTAGTTATTTCCATGTTAATAGAGATAGCAGTGTAGATATTTCCATTGATATTCAGATATCTGTGTAGATATTTGCATGTTCATACAGATAGCGGTGTAGATATTTCCATGTTCATACTGATAGCGGTGTAGATATTTCCATGTTCATACTGTTAGCGGTGTAGATATTTCCATGTTCATACAGATGGCGGTGTAGATATTTCCATGTTCATACAGATGGCGGTGTAGATATTTACATGTTCATACAGATGGCGGTGTAGATATTTCCATGTTCGTACGGATGGCAGTGTAGATATTTCCATGTTCATACAGGTGGCGGTGTAGATATTCCCATGTTTTTACAGATAGCTGTGTAGTTATTTCCATGTTTCTACAGATAGCAGTATAGATATTTCCTTGTTTATAGAGATAGTGGTGTAGATAATTTCAATTTTATACAGATAGCATTGTAGATATTTCCAAGTTCATACAGATAGCGGTGTAGATATTTCCACGTTTATAGAGATGGCGGTGTAGATATATCCATGTTCCTACAGATGGCGGTGTAGATATTTCCATGTTTTTAGAGATGGCGGTGTAGATATTTTCACGTTTACACAGATGGCGGTGGAGATATTTCCATGTTTACACTGATAGCGGTGTGGATATTTCCATGTTTATGCAGATAGCGGTGTAGATATTTCCATTTTAATACAGATGGCGGTGTAGATATGTCCATGTACGTACAGACGGCCGTGTAGATATTTCCATCTTCATACAGATGGCGGTGTAGATATTTCGAAGTTTATGGAGATAGCGCGGTAGTTATTTCCATATTTATAGAGAAATCTCTGTAGATATTTCCATGTATATGCAGATAGCTGTGTAGATACTTCCATGTTCATACAGATAGCGGTGCAGATATTTCCATCTTCATCCAGATGCCGGTGTAGATATATCCATGTTCATACAGATGGCGGTGAAGATATTTCCATGTTCATAGAGATGGCGGTGTAGATATTTCCATGTTCATACAAATGGCGTTGTAGATATTTCCATGTTCATAGAGATGGCGGTGTAGATATTTCATTGTTTGTACAGATAGCAGTGTAGTTATTTCCATGTTTATAGAGATAGCTGTGTAGATATTTCCATGTTCATACAGATAGCGGTGCAGATATTTCCATCTTCATCCAGATGCCGGTGTAGATATATCCATGTTCATACAGATTGCGGTGAAGATATTTCCATGTTCATACAGATGGCGGTGTAGATATTTCCATGTTCATACACATGACGGTGTAGATATTTCCATGTTCATACACATGGCGGTGTAGATATTTCCATGTTCATACAAATGGCGGTGTAGATATTTCCGTGTTCATAGAGATGGCAGTGTAGATATTTCCATGTGTATACACATAGCAGTGTAGTTATTTCCATGTTAATAGAGATAGCAGTGTAGATATTTCCATTGATATTCAGATATCTGTGTAGATATTTGCATGTTCATACAGATAGCGGTGTAGATATTTCCATGTTCATACAGTTAGTGGTGTAGATATTTCCATGTTCATACAGATGGCGGTGTAGATATCTACATGTTCATACAGATGGCGGTGTAGATATTCAAATGTTCGCACGGATGGCAGTGTAGATATTTCCATGTTCATACAGGTGGCAGTGTAGATATTTCCATGTTTATACAGATAGCAACGTAGTTATTTCCATGTTTATAGAGATAGCAGTGCAGATATTTCCGTTGATATATAGATAGCTGTGTAGATATTTCCAAGTTCATACAGATAACGGTGTAGATATTTCCATGTTCATACAGATAGCCTTGTAGATATTTCCATGTTCATACAGTTAGCGGTGTAGCTATTTCCATGTTCATACAGATGGCGGTGTAGATATTTACATGTTCATACAGATGGCGGTGTAGATATTTCCATGTTCGTACAGAAGGCGTTGTAGATATTTCCATGTTCATAGAGATGGCGGTGTAGATATTTCCATGTTTCTGCAGATAGCGGTATAGGTATTTCCATGTTTATACATATGGTGGTGTAGATATTTCCATGTTTACAGAGATGGCGGTCTAGATATTTCCATGTTTATAGAGATAGTAGTGTAGTTATTTCCAAGTTTAAAGAGACAGCGTTGTAGATATTTACATGTTTATAAAGATAGCGGTGAAGATATTTCCATGTTTATACAGATAGCGGTGTAGATATTTCCATGTTTATACAGATAGCAGTGTAGATATTTCCATGTTTATAGAGATAGTGGTGTAGATAATTTCAATTTTATACAGATAGCAGTGTAGATATTTCCAAGTTCATACAGATAGCGGTGTAGATATTTCCGCGTTTATAGAGATGGCGGTGTAGATATTTCCATGTTCATACAGATGGCGGTGTAGATATTTCCATGTTTACACAGATGGCGGGAGAGATATTTCCATGTTTACACAGATAGCGGTGTAGACATTTCCATGATTACACAGATAGCGGTGTGGATATTTCCATGTTTATGCAGATAGCGGTGTGGATATTTCCATGTTTATACAGATAGCGGTGCGGATATTTCCATGTTTATACAGATAGTTGGGCAGATATTTCCATGTTTATACAGGTAGCGTTGTAGATATTTCCATCTTAATACAGATGGCGGTGTAGATATGTCCATGTTCGTACTGATGGTGGTGTAGATATTTCCATGTTCATACAGATGGCTGTGTAGATATTTCGAAGTTTATAGAGATAGCGCTGTAGTTATTTCCATATTTTTAGGGAAATCTCCGTAGATATTTCCATGTATATGCAGATAGCTGTGTAGATATTTCCATGATCATGCAGATAGCGGTGTAGATATTTCCATGTTCATCCAGATGCCGGTGTAGATATATCCATCTTCATACAGATGGCGGTGAAGATATTTCCATGTTCATACAGATGGCGGTGTAGATATTTCCATGTTCATACACATGGCGGTGTAGATATTTCCATGTTCGTAGAGATGGCTGTGTAGATATTTCCATGTTCATACAAATGGTGGTGTAGATATTTCCATGTTCATATAGATGGCGTTGTAGATATTTCCATGTTTGTACAGATAGCAGTGTAGTTATTTCCATGTTCATAGAGATAGCAGTGTAGATATTTCCATTGATATACAGATAGCTGTGTAGATATTTGCATGTTCATACAGATAGCGGTGTAGATATTTCCATGCTCATACAGATAGCGGTGTAGATATTTCCAGGGTCATACAGATAGCGGTGCAGATATTTCCATGTTCATAGAGATAGCGGTGTAGATATTTCCATGTTCATACAGATAGCGATGTAGATATTTCCATGTTCATACAGATGGCGGTGTAGATATTTCCATGTTCATACAGATGGTGGTGTAGACATTTACATGTTCATACAGATGGCGGTGTAGATATTTCCATGTTCGTACGGATGGCAGTGTAGATATTTCCATGTACATACATGTGGCGGTGTAGTTATTTCCATGTTTATACAGATAGCAGTGTAGTTATTTCCATGTTTATAGAGATAGCAGTGTAGATATTTCCACTTATATACAGATAGCTGTGTAGATATTTGCAAGTTCATGCAGATAGCGGTGTAGATATTTCCATGTTCATACAGATAGCAGTGTAGATATTTCCATGTTCATAGGGATAACAGTGTAGATATTTCCATGTTCATACACATAGCCTTGTAGATATTTCCATGTTCATACAGTTAGCGGTGTAGATATTTCCATGTTCATACAGATGGCGGTGTAGATATTTCCATGTTCATACAGATGGCGGTGTAGATATTTCCATGTTCATACAGATAACGGTGTAGATATTTCCATGTTCATACAGATAGCGGTGTAGATATTTCCATGTTCACACAGATAGCGGTGTAGATATTTCCATGTTCATACAGTTAGCGGTGTAGATATTTCCATGTTCATGCAGATAGCGGTGTAGATATTTCCATGTTCATCCTGATGCCGGTGTAGATATATCCATGTTCATACAGATGGCGGTGAAGATATTTCCATGTTCATACAGATGGCGGTGTAGATATTTCCATGTTCATACACATGGCGGTGTAGATATTTCTATGTTCATACAGATGGCGGTGTAGATATTTCCGTGTTCATACAAATGGCGGTGTAGATATTTCCATGTTCATAGAGATGGTGGTGTAGATATTTCCATGTTTATACAGATAGCAATGTAGATATTTCCATGTTTATAGAGATAGCGGTGTAGATATTTCCGTTGATATACAGATAGCTGTGTAGATATTTGCATGTTCATACAGATAACGGTGTAGATATTTCCATGTTCATACAGATAGCGGTGTAGATATTTCCATGTTCATACAGACAGCAGTGTAGGTATTTCCATGTTTTACAGATAGCGGTGTAGATATTTCCATGTTCATACAGATAGCGGTGTAGATATTTCCATGTTTATAGAGATGGCGGTCTAGATATTTCCATGTTTATAGAGATATTGCTGTAGTTATTTCCAAGTTTATAGAGACAGCGTTGTAGATATTTCCATATTTATACAGATAGAAGTGTAGATATTTCCATGTTTATAGATATAGTTGTGTAGATAATTTCAATTTTATACAGATAGCAGTGTAGATATTTCCAAGTTCATACAGATAGCGGTGTAGATATTTCCACGTTTATAGAGATGGTGGTGTAGATATTTCCATGTTCATACAGATGGCGGTGTAGATATTTCCATGTTTTTAGAGATGGCGGTGTAGATATTTTCATGTTTACACAGATGGCGGTGTAGATATTTCCATGTTTACACAGATAGCGGTGTAGACATTTCCATGTTTACACAGATAGCGGTGTGGATATTTCCACGTTTATGCAGATACCGTTGTAGATATTTCCAAGTTTATACAGATATCGGTGCGGATATTTCCATGTTTATACAGATAGTTGGGCAGAGATTTCCATGTTTATACAGATAGAAGTGTAGATATTTCCATCTTAATACAGATGGCGGTGTAGATATGTCTATGTTCGTACAGATTGTGGTGTAGATATTTCCATGTTCATACAGATGGCGGTGCAGATATTTTGAAGTTTATACACATAGCGCTGTACTTATTTCCATATTTATAGAGAAATCTGTGTAGATATTTCCATGTATATGCAGATAGCTGTGTAGATATTTCCATGTTCATGCAGATAGCGGTGTAGATATTTCCACGTTCATCCAGATGCCGGTGTAGATATATCCGTGTTCATACAGATGGCGGTGAAGATATTTCCATGTTCATACAGATGGCGGTGTAGATATATCCATGTTCATTCACATGGCAGTGTAGATATTTCCATGTTCATAGAGATGGCGGTGAAGATATTTCCAAGTTCATACAAATGGCGGTGTAGATATTTCCATGTTCATAGAGATGGCGGTGTAGATATTTCCATGTTTATACAGATAGCAGTGTAGTTATTTCCATGTTTATACTGACAGCAGTGTAGATATTTCAATTGATATACAGATAGCTGTGTAGATATTTGCATGTTCATGCAGATAGCGGATTAGATATTTCAATGTTAATACTGATAGCGGTGTAGATATTTCCATGTTCATACAGATAGCGGTGTAGATATTTCCATGTTCATACAGATGGCGGTGTAGATATTTCCATGTTCATACAGATGGCTGTGTAGATATTTACATGTTCATACAGATGGCGGTGTACATATTTCAATGTTTGTACGGATTGCAATGTAGATATTTCCATGTTCATACAGGTGGCGGTGTAGATATTCCCATGTTTTTACAGATAGCTGTGTAGATATTTCCATGTTTATAGAGATAGCAGTGTAGATATTTCCATTGATATACAGATAGCTGTGTAGATATTTCCATGTTCATACAGATAACGGTGTAGATATTTCCATGTTAATACAGATAGCGGTGTAGATATTTCCATGTTCACACAGGTAGTGGTGTAGATATTTCCATGTTCATACATTTAGCGGTGTAGATATTTCCATGTTTTGCAGATGGCGGTGTAGATACTTCCATGTTCATCCAGATCTCGGTGTAGATATATCCATGTTCATACAGATGGCGGTGAAGATATTTCCAAGTTCATACAGATGGCGGTGTAGATATTTCCATGTTCATACAAATGGCGGTGTAGATATTTCCATGTTCATACAGATGGCGGTGTAGATATTTCCGTGTTCATACAAATGGCAGTGTAGATATTTCCATGTTCATAGAGATGGCCGTGTACATATTTCCATGTTTATGCAGATAGCGGTATAGGTATTTCCATGTTTATACAGATGGTGGTGTAGATATTTCCATGTTTATAGAGATGGCGGTCTAGATATTTCCATGTTTATAGAGATAGTGGTGAAGTTATTTCCAAGTTTATAGAGACAGCGTTGTAGATATTTCCATGTTTATAAAGATAGTGGTGAAGATATTTGCATGTTTATACAGACAGCAGTGCAGATATTTCCATGTTTATAGAGGTAGTGGTGTAGATAATTTCAATTTTATACAGATAGCAGTGTAGATATTTCCAAGTTCATACAGATAGCGGTGTAGATATTTCCACCTTTATAGAGATGGCGGTGTAGATATTTCCATGTTCATACAGATGGCGGTGTAGATATTTCCATGTTCGTACAGGTGGCGGTGTAGATATTTCCATGCTTATACAGATAGAAGTGTGGTTATTTCCATGTTTATAGAGATAGCAATGTAGATATTTCCATTGGTATACATATAGCTGTGTAGATATTTGCATGCTCATACTGATAGCGGTATAGATATTTCCATGTTCGTGCAGATAGCGGTGTAGATATTTCCATGTTCATACAGATAGCGGTGTAGATATTTCCATGTTCATAGAGATAACGGTTTAGATATTTCCATGTTCATACAGATATCGGTGTAGATATTTCCATGTTCATACAGTTTGTGGTGTAGATATTTCCATGTTCATACAGATGGCGGTGTAGATATTTACATGTTCATACAGATAGCGGTGTAGATATTTCCATGTTCGTACAGATGGCGGTGTAGATATTTCCATGTTCATAGAGATGGCGGTATAGTTATTTCCAAGTTTATGCACATAGCGGTATAGATATTTCCATGTTTATACAGATGGTGGTGTAGATATTTCCATGTTTATAGAAATGGCGGTCTAGACATTTCCCTGTTTATAGAGATAGTGGTGTAGTTATTTCCAAGTTTATAGAGACAGCGTTGTAGATATTTCCAAGTTTATAGAGACAGAATTGTAGATATTTCCATGTTTATGCCGATAACGGTATAGATATTTCCATGATTATACAGATGGTGGTGTAGATATTTCCATGTTTATAGAGATGGCGGTCTAGATATTTCCATGTTTACAGAGATAGTGGTGTAGTTATTTCCAAGTTTATAGAGACAGCGTTGTAGATATTTCCATGTTTATATAGATAGCGGTGAAGATATTTCCATGTTTATACAGATAGCGGTGTAGATATTTCCAAGTTTATACAGATAGCAGTGTAGATATTTCCATGTTTATAGAGATAGTGGAGTAGATAATTTCAATTTCATACAGAGAGCAGTGTAGATATTTCCAAGTTCATACAGATAGCGGTGTAGATATTTCCACATTTATAGAGATGGCTGTGTAGATATTTCCATGTTCATACAGAGGACGGTGTAGATATTTCCATGTTTATAGGGATGGCGGTGTAGATATTTTCATGTTTACAGAGATGGCGGTGTAGATATTTCCATGTTTACACAGATAGCGGTGTAGACATTTCCATGTTTACACAGATAGCGGTGTGGATATTTCCATGTTTATGCAGATAGCAGTGTAGATATTTCCATGTTTATACAGATAGCGGTGCGGATATTTCCATGTTTATTCAGGTAGCGGTGCGGATATTTCCATGTTTATACAGATAGTTGGGCAGATATTTCCATGTTTATGCAGGTAGCGGTGTAGATATTTCCATCTTAATACAGATGACGGTGTAGATATGTCCATGTTTGTACAGATGGCGGTGTAGATATTTCCATGTTCATACAGATGGCGGTGTAGATATTTCGAAGTTTATAGAGATAGGGCTGTAGTTATTTCCATATTTATGGAGAAATCTGTGTAGATATTTCCATGTATATTAAGATAGCTGTGTATATATTTCCATGTTCATGCAGATAGCAGTGTAGATATTTCCATGTTCATCCAGATGCTAGTGTACATATATCCATGTTTGTACAGATGGCGGTGAAGATATTTCCATGTTCATACAGATGGTGCTGTATATATTTCCATGTTCATACAGATGGTGCTGTAGATCTTTCCATGTTCATACAAATGGCGGTGTAGATAGTTCCATGTTCATAGAGATGGCGGTGTAGATATTTCCATGTTCATACAAATGGCGGTGTAGATATTTACATGTTCATACAGATGGCGGTGTAGATATTTCATGTTCGCACAGATGGCAGTGTACATATTTCCATGTTCATATAGGTGGCGGTGTAGATATTTCCATGTTTATACAGATAGCAGTGTAGTTATTTCCATGTTTATAGATTTAGCAGTGAAGCTATTTCCATTGATATACAGATAGCTGTGTACATATTTGCATGTTCATACAGATGGCGGTGTAGATATTTTGAAGTTTATAGAGATAGCGCTGTAGTTATTTCCATATTTATAGAGAAATCTGTGTAGATATTTCCATGTATATGCAGATAGGTGTGAAGATATTTCCATGTTCATGCAGATAGCGGTGTAGATATTTCCATCTTCATCCAGATGCCGGTGTAGATATATCCATGTTCATACAGATTGCGGTGAAGATATTTCCATGTTCATACAGATGGCGGTGTAGATATTTCCATGTTCATACACATGGCGGTGTAGATATTTCCATGTTCATACACATGGCGGTGTAGATATTTCCATGTTCATAGAAATGGCGGTGTAGATATTTCCGTGTTCATACAGATGGCAGTGTAGATATTTCCATGTGTATACACATAGCAGTGTAGTTATTTCCATGTTAATAGAGATAGCAGTGTAGATATTTCCATTGATATTCAGATATCTGTGTAGATATTTGCATGTTCATACAGATAGCGGTGTAGATATTTCCATGTTCATACTGATAGCGGTGTAGATATTTCCATGTTCATACTGTTAGCGGTGTAGATATTTCCATGTTCATACAGATGGCGGTGTAGATATTTCCATGTTCATACAGATGGCGGTGTAGATATTTACATGTTCATACAGATGGCGGTGTAGATATTTCCATGTTCGTACGGATGGCAGTGTAGATATTTCCATGTTCATACAGGTGGCGGTGTAGATATTCCCATGTTTTTACAGATAGCTGTGTAGTTATTTCCATGTTTCTACAGATAGCAGTATAGATATTTCCTTGTTTATAGAGATAGTGGTGTAGATAATTTCAATTTTATACAGATAGCATTGTAGATATTTCCAAGTTCATACAGATAGCGGTGTAGATATTTCCACGTTTATAGAGATGGCGGTGTAGATATATCCATGTTCCTACAGATGGCGGTGTAGATATTTCCATGTTTTTAGAGATGGCGGTGTAGATATTTTCACGTTTACACAGATGGCGGTGGAGATATTTCCATGTTTACACTGATAGCGGTGTGGATATTTCCATGTTTATGCAGATAGCGGTGTAGATATTTCCATTTTAATACAGATGGCGGTGTAGATATGTCCATGTACGTACAGACGGCCGTGTAGATATTTCCATCTTCATACAGATGGCGGTGTAGATATTTCGAAGTTTATGGAGATAGCGCGGTAGTTATTTCCATATTTATAGAGAAATCTCTGTAGATATTTCCATGTATATGCAGATAGCTGTGTAGATACTTCCATGTTCATACAGATAGCGGTGCAGATATTTCCATCTTCATCCAGATGCCGGTGTAGATATATCCATGTTCATACAGATGGCGGTGAAGATATTTCCATGTTCATAGAGATGGCGGTGTAGATATTTCCATGTTCATACAAATGGCGTTGTAGATATTTCCATGTTCATAGAGATGGCGGTGTAGATATTTCATTGTTTGTACAGATAGCAGTGTAGTTATTTCCATGTTTATAGAGATAGCTGTGTAGATATTTCCATGTTCATACAGATAGCGGTGCAGATATTTCCATCTTCATCCAGATGCCGGTGTAGATATATCCATGTTCATACAGATTGCGGTGAAGATATTTCCATGTTCATACAGATGGCGGTGTAGATATTTCCATGTTCATACAGATGGCGGTGTAGATATTTCCATGTTCATACACATGGCGGTGTAGATATTTCCATGTTCATACACATGGCGGTGTAGATATTTCCATGTTCATAGAAATGGCGGTGTAGATATTTCCGTGTTCATACAGATGGCAGTGTAGATATTTCCATGTGTATACACATAGCAGTGTAGTTATTTCCATGTTAATAGAGATAGCAGTGTAGATATTTCCATTGATATTCAGATATCTGTGTAGATATTTGTATGTTCATACAGATAGCGGTGTAGATATTTCCATGTTCATACTGATAGCGGTGTAGATATTTCCATGTTCATACTGTTAGCGGTGTAGATATTTCCATGTTCATACAGATGGCGGTGTAGATATTTCCATGTTCATACAGATGGCGGTGTAGATATTTACATGTTCATACAGATGGCGGTGTAGATATTTCCATGTTCGTACGGATGGCAGTGTAGATATTTCCATGTTCATACAGGTGGCGGTGTAGATATTCCCATGTTTTTACAGATAGCTGTGTAGTTATTTCCATGTTTCTACAGATAGCAGTATAGATATTTCCTTGTTTATAGAGATAGTGGTGTAGATAATTTCAATTTTATACAGATAGCATTGTAGATATTTCCAAGTTCATACAGATAGCGGTGTAGATATTTCCACGTTTATAGAGATGGCGGTGTAGATATATCCATGTTCCTACAGATGGCGGTGTAGATATTTCCATGTTTTTAGAGATGGCGGTGTAGATATTTTCACGTTTACACAGATGGCGGTGGAGATATTTCCATGTTTACACTGATAGCGGTGTGGATATTTCCATGTTTATGCAGATAGCGGTGTAGATATTTCCATTTTAATACAGATGGCGGTGTAGATATGTCCATGTACGTACAGACGGCCGTGTAGATATTTCCATCTTCATACAGATGGCGGTGTAGATATTTCGAAGTTTATGGAGATAGCGCGGTAGTTATTTCCATATTTATAGAGAAATCTCTGTAGATATTTCCATGTATATGCAGATAGCTGTGTAGATACTTCCATGTTCATACAGATAGCGGTGCAGATATTTCCATCTTCATCCAGATGCCGGTGTAGATATATCCATGTTCATACAGATGGCGGTGAAGATATTTCCATGTTCATAGAGATGGCGGTGTAGATATTTCCATGTTCATACAAATGGCGTTGTAGATATTTCCATGTTCATAGAGATGGCGGTGTAGATATTTCATTGTTTGTACAGATAGCAGTGTAGTTATTTCCATGTTTATAGAGATAGCTGTGTAGATATTTCCATGTTCATACAGATAGCGGTGCAGATATTTCCATCTTCATCCAGATGCCGGTGTAGATATATCCATGTTCATACAGATTGCGGTGAAGATATTTCCATGTTCATACAGATGGCGGTGTAGATATTTCCATGTTCATACACATGACGGTGTAGATATTTCCATGTTCATACACATGGCGGTGTAGATATTTCCATGTTCATACAAATGGCGGTGTAGATATTTCCGTGTTCATAGAGATGGCAGTGTAGATATTTCCATGTGTATACACATAGCAGTGTAGTTATTTCCATGTTAATAGAGATAGCAGTGTAGATATTTCCATTGATATTCAGATATCTGTGTAGATATTTGCATGTTCATACAGATAGCGGTGTAGATATTTCCATGTTCATACTGATAGCGGTGTAGATATTTCCATGTTCATACTGTTAGCGGTGTAGATATTTCCATGTTCATACAGATGGCGGTGTAGATATTTCCATGTTCATACAGATGGCGGTGTAGATATTTACATGTTCATACAGATGGCGGTGTAGATATTTCCATGTTCGTACGGATGGCAGTGTAGATATTTCCATGTTCATACAGGTGGCGGTGTAGATATTCCCATGTTTTTACAGATAGCTGTGTAGTTATTTCCATGTTTCTACAGATAGCAGTGTAGATATTTCCATGTTTATAGAGATAGTGGTGTAGATAATTTCAATTTTATGCAGATAGCAGTGTAGATATTTCCAAGTTCATACAGATAGCGGTGTAGATATTTCCACGTTTATAGAGATGGCGGTGTAGATATATCCATGTTCATACAGATGGCGGTGTAGATATTTCCATGTTTTTAGAGATGGCGGTGTAGATATTTTCACGTTTACACAGATGGCGGTGGAGATATTTTCATGTTTACACAGATAGCGGTGCAGACATTTCCATGTTTACCCTGATAGCGGTGTGGATATTTCCATGTTTATGCAGATAGCGGTGTAGATATTTCCATGGTTATACAGATAGCGGTGTATATATTTCCATTTTAATACAGATGGCGGTGTAGATATGTCCATGTACGTACAGACGGCCGTGCAGATATTTCCATCTTCATACAGATGGCGGTGTAGATATTTCGAAGTTTATGGAGATAGCGCGGTAGTTATTTCCATATTTATAGAGAAATCTCTGTAGATATTTCCATGTATATGCAGATAGCTGTGTAGATATTTCCATGTTCATACAGATAGCGGTGCAGATATTTCCATCTTCATCCAGATGCCGGTGTAGATATATCCATGTTCATACAGATGGCGGTGAAGATATTTCCATGTTCATAGAGATGGCGGTGTAGATATTTCCATGTTCATACAAATGGCGTTGTAGATATTTCCATGTTCATAGAGATGGCGGTGTAGATATTTCATTGTTTGTACAGATACCAGTGTAGTTATTTCCATGTTTATAGAGATAGCTGTGTAGATATTTCCATGTTCATACAGATAGCGGTGCTGATATTTCCATCTTCATCCAGATGCCGGTGTAGATATATCCATGTTCATACAGATGGCGGTGTAGATATTTCCATGTTCATAGAGATGGCGGTGTAGATATTTCCATGTTCATACAAATGGCGTTGTAGATATTTCCATGTTCATAGAGATGGCGGTGTAGATATTTCATTGTTTGTACAGATAGCAGTGTAGTTATTTCCATGTTTATAGAGATGGCGGTCTAGATATTTCCATGTTTACAGAGATAGTGATGTAGTTATTTCCAAGTTTATAGAGACAGCGTTGTAGATATTTCCATGTTTATACAGATAGCGGTGAAGATATTTCCATGTTTATACAGATAGCGGTGTAGATATTTCCAAGTTTATACAGATAGCAGTGTAGATATTTCCATGTTTATAGAGATAGTGGAGTAGATAATTTCAATTTCATACAGAGAGCAGTGTAGATATTTCCAAGTTCATACAGATAGCGGTGTAGATATTTCCACATTTATAGAGATGGCTGTGTAGATATTTCCATGTTCATACAGAGGACGGTGTAGATATTTCCATGTTTATAGGGATGGCGGTGTAGATATTTTCATGTTTACACAGATGGCGGTGTAGATATTTCCATGTTTACACAGATAGCGGTGTAGACATTTCCATGTTTAAACAGATAGCGGTGTGGATATTTCCATGTTTATGCAGATAGCAGTGTAGATATTTCCATGTTTATACAGATAGCGGTGCGGATATTTCCATGTTTATTCAGGTAGCGGTGCGGATATTTCCATGTTTATACAAATAGTTGGGCAGATATTTCCATGTTTATGCAGATAGCGGTGTAGATATTTCCATCTTAATACAGATGGCGGTGTAGATATGTCCATGTTTGTACAGATGGCGGTGTAGATATTTCCATGTTCATACAGATGGCGGTGTAGATATTTCGAAGTTTATAGAGATAGCGCTGTAGTTATTTCCATATTTATGGAGAAATCTGTGTAGATATTTCCATGTATATTAAGATAGCTGTGTATATATTTCCATGTTCATGCAGATAGCAGTGTAGATATTTCCATGTTCATCCAGATGCTAGTGTACATATATCCATGTTCATACAGATGGCGGTGAAGATATTTCCATGTTCATACAGATGGTGGTGTATATATTTCCATGTTCATACAGATGGTGGTGTAGATCTTTCCATGTTCATACAAATGGCGGTGTAGATAGTTCCATGTTCATAGAGATGGCGGTGCAGATATTTCCATGTTCATACAAATGGCGGTGTAGATATTTACATGTTCATACAGATGGCGGTGTAGATATTTCATGTTCGCACAGATGGCAGTGTACATATTTCCATGTTCATACAGGTGGCGGTGTAGATATTTCCATGTTTATACAGATAGCAGTGTAGTTATTTCCTTGTTTATAGATTTAGCAGTGTAGCTATTTCCATTGATATACAGATAGCTGTGTAGATATTTGCATGTTCATACAGATGGCGGTGTAGATATTTCGAAGTTTATAGAGATAGCGCTGTAGTTATTTCCATATTTATAGAGAAATCTATGTAGATATTTCCATGTATATTCAGATAGCTGTGTAGATATTTCCATGTTCATGCAGATAGCAGTGTAGATATTTCCATGTTCATCCAGATGCTAGTGAACATATATCCATGTTCATACAGATGGCGGTGAAGATATTTCCATGTTCATACAGATGGTGGTGTATATATTTCCATGTTCATACAGATGGTGGTGTAGATCTTTCCATGTTCATACAAATGGCGGTGTAGATAGTTCCATGTTCATAGAGATGGCGGTGTAGATATTTCCATGTTCATACAAATGGCGGTGTAGATATTTCCATGTTCATAGAGATGGCGGGATAGATATTTCCATATTTATAGAGATAGCAGTGTAGTTATTTCCATGTTTATAGAGATAGCAGTGTAGATATTTCCATTGATATACAGATAGCTGTGTAGATATTTGCATGTTCATAGAGATAGCGGTGTAGATATTTCCATGTTCATAAAGATAGCGGTGTAGATATTTCCATGTTCATACAGATAGCGGTGTAGATATTTCCATGTTCATACAGATAACGGTGTGGATATTTCCTTGTTCATACAGTTAGCGGTATAGATATTTCCATGTTCATACAGATGGCGGTGTAGATATTTACATGTTCATATAGATGGCGGTGTAGATATTTCCATGTTCATACAGATAGCGGTGTAGATATTTCCACATTTATAGAGATGGCTGTGTAGATATTTCCATGTTCATACAGAGGACGGTGTAGATATTTCCATGTTTATAGGGATGGCGGTGTAGATATTTTCATGTTTACACAGATGGCGGTGTAGATATTTCCATGTTTACACAGATAGCGGTGTAGACATTTCCATGTTTAAACAGATAGCGGTGTGGATATTTCCATGTTTATGCAGATAGCAGTGTAGATATTTCCATGTTTATACAGATAGCGGTGCGGATATTTCCATGTTTATTCAGGTAGCGGTGCGGATATTTCCATGTTTATACAAATAGTTGGGCAGATATTTCCATGTTTATGCAGATAGCGGTGTAGATATTTCCATCTTAATACAGATGGCGGTGTAGATATGTCCATGTTTGTACAGATGGCGGTGTAGATATTTCCATGTTCATACAGATGGCGGTGTAGATATTTCGAAGTTTATAGAGATAGCGCTGTAGTTATTTCCATATTTATGGAGAAATCTGTGTAGATATTTCCATGTATATTAAGATAGCTGTGTATATATTTCCATGTTCATGCAGATAGCAGTGTAGATATTTCCATGTTCATCCAGATGCTAGTGTACATATATCCATGTTCATACAGATGGCGGTGAAGATATTTCCATGTTCATACAGATGGTGGTGTATATATTTCCATGTTCATACAGATGGTGGTGTAGATCTTTCCATGTTCATACAAATGGCGGTGTAGATAGTTCCATGTTCATAGAGATGGCGGTGCAGATATTTCCATGTTCATACAAATGGCGGTGTAGATATTTACATGTTCATACAGATGGCGGTGTAGATATTTCATGTTCGCACAGATGGCAGTGTACATATTTCCATGTTCATACAGGTGGCGGTGTAGATATTTCCATGTTTATACAGATAGCAGTGTAGTTATTTCCTTGTTTATAGATTTAGCAGTGTAGCTATTTCCATTGATATACAGATAGCTGTGTAGATATTTGCATGTTCATACAGATGGCGGTGTAGATATTTCGAAGTTTATAGAGATAGCGCTGTAGTTATTTCCATATTTATAGAGAAATCTATGTAGATATTTCCATGTATATTCAGATAGCTGTGTAGATATTTCCATGTTCATGCAGATAGCAGTGTAGATATTTCCATGTTCATCCAGATGCTAGTGAACATATATCCATGTTCATACAGATGGCGGTGAAGATATTTCCATGTTCATACAGATGGTGGTGTATATATTTCCATGTTCATACAGATGGTGGTGTAGATCTTTCCATGTTCATACAAATGGCGGTGTAGATAGTTCCATGTTCATAGAGATGGCGGTGTAGATATTTCCATGTTCATACAAATGGCGGTGTAGATATTTCCATGTTCATAGAGATGGCGGGATAGATATTTCCATATTTATAGAGATAGCAGTGTAGTTATTTCCATGTTTATAGAGATAGCAGTGTAGATATTTCCATTGATATACAGATAGCTGTGTAGATATTTGCATGTTCATAGAGATAGCGGTGTAGATATTTCCATGTTCATAAAGATAGCGGTGTAGATATTTCCATGTTCATACAGATAGCGGTGTAGATATTTCCATGTTCATACAGATAACGGTGTGGATATTTCCTTGTTCATACAGTTAGCGGTATAGATATTTCCATGTTCATACAGATGGCGGTGTAGATATTTACATGTTCATATAGATGGCGGTGTAGATATTTCCATGTTCATACAGATAGCGGTGTAGATATTTCCATGTTCATACAGATAGCGGTCTAGATATTTCCATGTTCATACAGATAGCGGCGTAGATATTTCCATGTTCATACCAATAGCGGTGTAGACATTTCCATGTTCATACATTTAGCGGTGTACATATTTCCATGTTCATACAGATGGCGGTGAAGATATTCATATGTTCATACAGATGGCGGTGTAGATATTTCCATGTTCGTACGGATGGCAGTGTAGATATTTCCATGTTCATACAGGTGGCAGGGTAGATATTTCCATGTTTATACAGATAGCAGTTTAGTTATTTCCATGTTAATAGAGATAGTTGTGTAGATATTTCCATTGATATACAGATAGCTGTGTAGATATTTGCATGTTCATACAGATAGCGGTGTAGATATTTCCATGTTCGTACAGATAGCGTTGTAGATATTTCCATGTTCATTCAGATAGCCGTGTAGATATTTCCATGTTCATACAGATAACGGTGTAGATATTTCCATGTTCATACAGACAGCGGTGTAGATATTTCCATGTTCATACAGTTAGCGGTGTAGATATTTCCATGTTCATACAGATGGCGGTGTAGATATTTTCATGTTCATACAGATGGCCGTATAGATATTTCCATGTTCGTACAGATGGCGGTGTAGATGTTTCCATGTTCATAGAGATGGCGGTGTAGATATTTCCACGTTTATGCAGATAGCGGTATAGATATTTCCATGTTTATACAGATGGCGGTGTAGATATGTCCATGTTTATAGAGACGGCGGTCTAGATATTTCCATGTTTTCAGAGATAGGTGTGTAGTTATTTCCAAGTTTATAGAGACAGCGTTGTAGATATTTCCATGTTTATACAGATAGCGGTGAAGATATTTCCATGTTTATACAGATAGCGGTGTAGATATTTCCATGTTTATACAGATAGCAGTGTAGATATTTCCATGTTTATAGAGATAGTGGTGTAGATAATTTCAATTTTATACAGAGAGCAGTGTAGATATTTCCAAGTTCACACAGATGGCGGTGTAGATATTTCGATGTTTATAGGGATGGCAGTGTAGATATTTTCATGTTTACACAGATGGCAGTGTAGATATTTCCATGTTTACACAGATAGCGGTGTGGATATTTCCATGTTTATGCAGATAGCAGTGTAGATATTTCCATGTTTATACAGATAGCGGTGCGGATATTTCCATGTTTATACAGATAGTTGAACAGATATTTCCATGTTTATACAGATAGCGGTGTAGATATTTCCATCTTAATACAGATGGCGGTGTAGATATGTCCATGTTTGTACAGATGGCGGTGTAGATATTTCCATGTTCAAACAGATGGCGGTGTAGATATTTCGAAGTTTATAGAGATAGCGCTGTAGTTATTTCCATATTTATAGAGAAATCTCTGTAGATATTTCCAAGTATATTCAGATAGCTGTGTAGATATTTCCATGTTCATGCAGATAACGGTGTAGATATTTCCATGTTCATCCAGATGCCGGTGTACATATTTCCATGTTCATACAGATGGCGGTGAAGTTATTTCCATGTTAATACAGATGGTGGTGTAGATATTTCCATGTTCATACAAATGGCGGTGTAGATATTTCCATATTCATAGAGATGGCGGTGTAGATATTTCCATGTTCATACAAATGGCGGTGTAGATATTTCCATCTTCATAGAGATGGCGGTGTAGATATTTCCATATTTATACAGATAGCAGTGTAGTTATTTCCATGTTTATAGAGATAGCAGTGTAGATATTTCCATTGATATACAGATAGCTGTGTAGATATTTGCATGTTCATACAGATAGCGGTGTAGATATTTCCATGTTCATACAGATAGCGGTGTAGATATTTCCATGTTCATACTGATAGCAGTGTAGATATTTCCATGTTCATACAGATAGCGGTGTAGATATTTCCATGTTCATACAGATAGCGGTGTAGATATTTCCATGTTCATACAGTTAGCGGTGCGGATATTTCCATGTTTATACAAATAGTTGGGCAGATATTTCCATGTTTATGCAGATAGCGGTGTAGATATTTCCATCTTAATACAGATGGCGGTGTAGATATGTCCATGTTTGTACAGATGGCGGTGTAGATATTTCCATGTTCATACAGATGGCGGTGTAGATATTTCGAAGTTTATAGAGATAGCGCTGTAGTTATTTCCATATTTATGGAGAAATCTGTGTAGATATTTCCATGTATATTAAGATAGCTGTGTATATATTTCCATGTTCATGCAGATAGCAGTGTAGATATTTCCATGTTCATCCAGATGCTAGTGTACATATATCCATGTTCATACAGATGGCGGTGAAGATATTTCCATGTTCATACAGATGGTGGTGTATATATTTCCATGTTCATACAGATGGTGGTGTAGATCTTTCCATGTTCATACAAATGGCGGTGTAGATAGTTCCATGTTCATAGAGATGGCGGTGCAGATATTTCCATGTTCATACAAATGGCGGTGTAGATATTTACATGTTCATACAGATGGCGGTGTAGATATTTCATGTTCGCACAGATGGCAGTGTACATATTTCCATGTTCATACAGGTGGCGGTGTAGATATTTCCATGTTTATACAGATAGCAGTGTAGTTATTTCCTTGTTTATAGATTTAGCAGTGTAGCTATTTCCATTGATATACAGATAGCTGTGTAGATATTTGCATGTTCATACAGATGGCGGTGTAGATATTTCGAAGTTTATAGAGATAGCGCTGTAGTTATTTCCATATTTATAGAGAAATCTATGTAGATATTTCCATGTATATTCAGATAGCTGTGTAGATATTTCCATGTTCATGCAGATAGCAGTGTAGATATTTCCATGTTCATCCAGATGCTAGTGAACATATATCCATGTTCATACAGATGGCGGTGAAGATATTTCCATGTTCATACAGATGGTGGTGTATATATTTCCATGTTCATACAGATGGTGGTGTAGATCTTTCCATGTTCATACAAATGGCGGTGTAGATAGTTCCATGTTCATAGAGATGGCGGTGTAGATATTTCCATGTTCATACAAATGGCGGTGTAGATATTTCCATGTTCATAGAGATGGCGGGATAGATATTTCCATATTTATAGAGATAGCAGTGTAGTTATTTCCATGTTTATAGAGATAGCAGTGTAGATATTTCCATTGATATACAGATAGCTGTGTAGATATTTGCATGTTCATAGAGATAGCGGTGTAGATATTTCCATGTTCATAAAGATAGCGGTGTAGATATTTCCATGTTCATACAGATAGCGGTGTAGATATTTCCATGTTCATACAGATAACGGTGTGGATATTTCCTTGTTCATACAGTTAGCGGTATAGATATTTCCATGTTCATACAGATGGCGGTGTAGATATTTACATGTTCATATAGATGGCGGTGTAGATATTTCCATGTTCATACAGATAGCGGTGTAGATATTTCCATGTTCATACAGATAGCGGTCTAGATATTTCCATGTTCATACAGATAGCGGCGTAGATATTTCCATGTTCATACCAATAGCGGTGTAGACATTTCCATGTTCATACATTTAGCGGTGTACATATTTCCATGTTCATACAGATGGCGGTGAAGATATTCATATGTTCATACAGATGGCGGTGTAGATATTTCCATGTTCGTACGGATGGCAGTGTAGATATTTCCATGTTCATACAGGTGGCAGGGTAGATATTTCCATGTTTATACAGATAGCAGTTTAGTTATTTCCATGTTAATAGAGATAGTTGTGTAGATATTTCCATTGATATACAGATAGCTGTGTAGATATTTGCATGTTCATACAGATAGCGGTGTAGATATTTCCATGTTCGTACAGATAGCGTTGTAGATATTTCCATGTTCATTCAGATAGCCGTGTAGATATTTCCATGTTCATACAGATAACGGTGTAGATATTTCCATGTTCATACAGACAGCGGTGTAGATATTTCCATGTTCATACAGTTAGCGGTGTAGATATTTCCATGTTCATACAGATGGCGGTGTAGATATTTTCATGTTCATACAGATGGCCGTATAGATATTTCCATGTTCGTACAGATGGCGGTGTAGATGTTTCCATGTTCATAGAGATGGCGGTGTAGATATTTCCACGTTTATGCAGATAGCGGTATAGATATTTCCATGTTTATACAGATGGCGGTGTAGATATGTCCATGTTTATAGAGACGGCGGTCTAGATATTTCCATGTTTTCAGAGATAGGTGTGTAGTTATTTCCAAGTTTATAGAGACAGCGTTGTAGATATTTCCATGTTTATACAGATAGCGGTGAAGATATTTCCATGTTTATACAGATAGCGGTGTAGATATTTCCATGTTTATACAGATAGCAGTGTAGATATTTCCATGTTTATAGAGATAGTGGTGTAGATAATTTCAATTTTATACAGAGAGCAGTGTAGATATTTCCAAGTTCACACAGATGGCGGTGTAGATATTTCGATGTTTATAGGGATGGCAGTGTAGATATTTTCATGTTTACACAGATGGCAGTGTAGATATTTCCATGTTTACACAGATAGCGGTGTGGATATTTCCATGTTTATGCAGATAGCAGTGTAGATATTTCCATGTTTATACAGATAGCGGTGCGGATATTTCCATGTTTATACAGATAGTTGAACAGATATTTCCATGTTTATACAGATAGCGGTGTAGATATTTCCATCTTAATACAGATGGCGGTGTAGATATGTCCATGTTTGTACAGATGGCGGTGTAGATATTTCCATGTTCAAACAGATGGCGGTGTAGATATTTCGAAGTTTATAGAGATAGCGCTGTAGTTATTTCCATATTTATAGAGAAATCTCTGTAGATATTTCCAAGTATATTCAGATAGCTGTGTAGATATTTCCATGTTCATGCAGATAACGGTGTAGATATTTCCATGTTCATCCAGATGCCGGTGTACATATTTCCATGTTCATACAGATGGCGGTGAAGTTATTTCCATGTTAATACAGATGGTGGTGTAGATATTTCCATGTTCATACAAATGGCGGTGTAGATATTTCCATATTCATAGAGATGGCGGTGTAGATATTTCCATGTTCATACAAATGGCGGTGTAGATATTTCCATCTTCATAGAGATGGCGGTGTAGATATTTCCATATTTATACAGATAGCAGTGTA
The DNA here is from genome assembly GCF_029281585.2 of Gorilla gorilla gorilla. Lineage (NCBI taxonomy): Eukaryota > Metazoa > Chordata > Mammalia > Primates > Hominidae > Gorilla > Gorilla gorilla. Next base: position 12,549,853 of record NC_073235.2, on the reverse strand, counting down.
GTTATTTCCATGTTTATAGAGATAGCAGTGTAGATATTTCCATTGATATACAGATAGCTGTGTAGATATTTGCATGTTCATACAGATAGCGGTGTAGATATTTCCATGTTCATACAGATAGCGGTGTAGATATTTCCATGTTCATACTGATAGCAGTGTAGATATTTCCATGTTCATACAGATAGCGGTGTAGATATTTCCATGTTCATACAGATAGCGGTGTAGATATTTCCATGTTCATACAGTTAGCGGTGTAGATATTTCCATGTTCATACAGATGGCGGTGTAGATATTTACATGTTCATACAGATGGCGGTGTAGATATATCCATGTTCATACAGATGGCGGTGTAGATATTTACATGTTCATACAGATAGCGGTGTAGATATTTCCATCTTCATACAGATAGCGGTGTAGATATTTCCTTTTTCTTACCGATAGTTGTGTAGATATTTCCATGTTCATACAGTTCGCGGTGTAGATATTTCCATGTTCTTACAGATGGCAGTGTAGATATTTACATGTTCATACAGATGGCGGTGTAGATATTTCCATGTTCGTACGGATGGCAGTGTAGATATTTCCAAGTTCATACAGGTGGCGGTGTAGATATTTCCATGTTTATACAGATAGCAGAGTAGTTATTTCCATGTTTATAGGGATAGCTGTGTAGATATTTGCATTGATATACAGATAGCTGTGTAGATATTTGCATGTTCATACAGAAAGCGGGGTAGATGTTTCCATATTCGTACAGATAGCCGTGTAGATATTTCCATGTTCATACAGATAGCGGTGTAGATATGTCCATGTTTGTACAGATGGCGGTGTAGATATTTCCATGTTCATACAGATGGCGGTGTAGATATTTCGAAGTTTATAGAGATAGCGCTGTAGTTATTTCCATATTTATGAAGAAATCTGTGTAGATATTTCCATGTATATTAAGATAGCTGTGTATATATTTCCATGTTCATGCAGATAGCAGTGTAGATATTTCCATGTTCATCCAGATGCTAGTGTACATATATCCATGTTCATACAGATGGCGGTGAAGATATTTCCATGTTCATACAGATGGTGGTGTATATATTTCCATGTTCATACAGATGGTGGTGTAGATCTTTCCATGTTCATACAAATGGCGGTGTAGATAGTTCCATGTTCATAGTGATGGCGGTGTAGATATTTCCATGTTCATACAAATGGTGGTGTAGATATTTACATGTTCATACAGATGGCGGTGTAGATATTTCATGTTCGCACAGATGGCAGTGTACATATTTCCATGTTCATACAGGTGGCGGTGTAGATATTTCCATGTTTATACAGATAGCAGTGTAGTTATTTCCATGTTTATAGATTTAGCAGTGTAGCTATTTCCATTGATATACAGATAGCTGTGTAGATATTTGCATGTTCATACAGATGGCGGTGTAGATATTTCGAAGTTTATAGAGATAGCGCTGTAGTTATTTCCATATTTATAGAGAAATCTGTGTAGATATTTCCATGTATATTCAGATAGCTGTGTAGATATTTCCATGTTCATGCAGATAGCAGTGTAGATATTTCCATGTTCATCCAGATGCTAGTGAACATATATCCATGTTCATACAGATGGCGGTGAAGATATTTCCATGTTCATACAGATGGTGGTGTATATATTTCCATGTTCATACAGATGGTGGTGTAGATCTTTCCATGTTCATACAAATGGCGGTGTAGATAGTTCCATGTTCATAGAGATGGCGGTGTAGATATTTCCATGTTCATACAAATGGCGGTGTAGATATTTCCATGTTCATAGAGATGGCGGGATAGATATTTCCATATTTATAGAGAGAGCAGTGTAGTTATTTCCATGTTTATAGAGATAGCAGTGTAGATATTTCCAAGTTCATACAGGTGGCGGTGTAGATATTTCCATGTTTATACAGATAGCAGAGTAGTTATTTCCATGATTATAGAGATAGCTGTGTAGATAATTGCATTGATATACAGATAGCTGTGTAGATATTTGCATGTTCATACAGAAAGCGGGGTAGATGTTTCCATATTCGTACAGATAGCCGTGTAGATATTTCCATGTTCATACAGATAGCGGTGTAGATATTTCCACGTTTATAGAGATGGCGGTGTAGATATTTCCATGTTCATACAGATGGCGGTGTAGATATTTCCATGTTTATAGGGATGGCGGTGTAGATATTTTCATGTTTACACAGAAGGCGGTGTAGATATTTCCATGTTTAAACAGATAGCAGTGTAGACATTTCCATGTTTACACAGATGGCGGTGTGGATATTTCCATGTTTATGCAAATAGCAGTGTAGGTATTTTCGTGTTTACACAGATAGCGGTGCGGATATTTCCAAGTTTATACAGATACTTGGGCAGATATTTCCATGTTTATACAGATAGCGGTGTAGATATTTCCATCTTAATACAGATGGCGGTGTAGATATGTCCATGTTCAAACAGATGGCGGTGTAGATATTTCCATGTACATACAGATGGCGGTGAAGATATTTCGATGTTTATAGAGATAGCGCTGTAGTTATTTCCATACTTATAGAGAAATCTGTGTAGATATTTCCATGTATATTCAGATATTTGTGTAGATATTTCCATGTTCATGCAGATAGCGGTGTAGATATTTCCATGTTCATCCAGATGCCGGTGTACATATATCCATGTTCATACAGATTGCGATGAAGATATTTCCATGTTCATACAGATGGCGGTGTAGGTATTTCCATGTTCATACAAATGGCGGTGTAGTAACTTCCATGTTCATAGAGATGGCGGTGTAGATATTTCCAGGTTAATACAAATGGCGGTGTAGATATTTCCATGTTCATAGAGATGGCGGTGTAGATATTTCCATGTTTGAACAGATAGCAATGTAGGTATTTCCATGTTTATAGAGATACCAGTGTGGATATTTCCATTGATATACAGATAGCTTTGTAGATATTTGCATGTTCATACAGATAGCGGTGTAGATATTTCCATGTTCATACAGATAGCGGTGTAGATATTTCCATGTTCATACAGATAGAGGTGTGGATATTTCCATGTTCATACAGATAGCGGTGTAGATATTTCCATGTTCATACAGATAGCGGTGTAGATATTTCCATGTTCATACTCATAGCGGTGTAGATATTTCCATGTTCATACAGATAGCGGTGTAGATATTTCCATGTTCATACAGATAGCGGTGTAGATATTTCCATCTTCGTACAGATAGCGGTGTAGATATTTCCATGTTCATACAGATAGCGGTGTAGGTATTTCCATGTTCATACAGATAACGGTGTAGATATTTCCATGTTCATACTGATAACGGTGTAGATATTTCCATGTTCATACAGTTAGCGGTGTAGATATATCCATGTTAATACAGATGGCGGTGTAGATATTTACATGTTCATACAGATGGCGGTATGGATATTTCCATGTTCGTACAGATGGCGGTGTAGGTATTTCCATGTTCATAGAGATGGCGGTGTAGATATTTCCATGTTTATGCAGATAGCGGTATAGATATTTCCATGTTTATACAGATGGTGGTGTAGATATTTCCATGTTTATAGAGATGGCGGTCTAGATATTTCCATGTTTACAGAGATAGTGGTGTAGTTATTTCCAAGTTTATAGAGACTGCGTTGTAGATATTTCCATGTTTATACAGATAGCGGTGAAGATATTTCCATGTTTATACAGATAGCGCTGTAGATATTTCCATGTTTATACAGATAGCAGTGTAGATATTTCCATGTTTATAGAGATAGTGGTGTAGATAATTTCAATTTTATACAGAGAGCAGTGTAGATATTTCCAAGTTAATACAGATAGCGGTGTAGATATTTCCACGTTTATAGAGATGGCGGTGTAGATATTTCCATGTTCATACAGATAGCGGTGTAGATATTTCCATGTTCATACAGTTAGCGTTGTAGATATTTCCATGTTCATACAGATGGCGTTGTAGATATTTACATGTTCATACAGATGGCGGTATAGATATTTCCATGTTCATACAGATGGTGGTGTAGATATTTCCATGTTCATAGAGATGGCGGTGTAGATACTTCCATGTTTATGCTGATAACGGTATAGATATTTCCATGTTTATAAAGATGGTGGTGTAGATATTTCCATGTTTATAGAGATGGCGGTCTAGATATTTCCATGTTTACAGAGATAGTGGTGTAGTTATTTCCAAGTTTATAGAGACAGCGTTATAGATATTTCCATGTTTATATAGATAGCAGTGAAGATATTTCCGTATTTATACAGATAGAGGTGTAGATATTTCCAAGTTTATACAGATATCAGTGTAGATATTTCCATGTTTATAGAGATAGTGGTGTAGATAATTTCAATTTCATACAGAGAGCAGTGTAGATATTTCCAAGTTCATACAGATAGCGGTGTAGATATTTCCACGTTTCTAGAGCTGGCTGTGTAGATATTTCCATGTTCATAGATATGGCGGTGTAGATATTTCCGTGTTCATACAAATGGCGGTGTAGATATTTCCATGTTCATAGAGATGGCGGTGTAGATATTTCATTGTTTGTACAGATAGCAGTGTAGTTATTTCCATGTTTATAGAGATAGCAGTGTAGATATTTCCATTGATATACAGATAGCTCTGTAGATATTTGCATGTTCATACACATAGCGGTGTAGATATTTCCATGCTCATACAGATAGCGGTGTAGATATTTCCATGCTCATACAGATAGCGGTGTAGATATTTTCATGTTCATACAGTTAGCGGTGTAGATATTTCCATGTTCATACAAATGGCGTTGTAGATATTTACATGTTCATACAGATGGCGGTGTAGATATTTCATATTCGCACAGATGGCAGTGTAGATATTTCCATGTTCATACAGGTGGCGGTGTAGATATTTCCATGTTTATACAGATAGCAGTGTAGTTATTTCCATGTTTATAGATTTAGCAGTGTAGCTATTTCCATTGATATACAGATAGCTCTGTAGATATTTGCATGTTCATACAGATAGCGGTGTAGATATTTCCATGCTCATACAGATAGCGGTGTAGATATTTCCATGCTCATACAGATAGCGGTGTAGATATTTTCATATTCATACAGTTAGCGGTGTAGATATTTCCATGTTCATACAAATGGCAGTGTAGATATTTACATGTTCTTACAGATGGCGGTGTAGATATTTCATGTTCGCACTGATGGCAGTGTACATATTTCCATGTTCATACAGGTGGCGGTGTAGATATTTCCATGTTTATACAGATAGAAGTGTAGTTATTTCCATGTTTATAGATTTAGCAGTGTAGCTATTTCCATAGATATATTGATAGCTGTGTAGATATTTGCATGTTCATACAGATGGCGGTGTAGATATTTCAAAGTTTATAGAGATAGCGCTGTAGTTATTTCCATATTTATAGAGAAATCTGTGTAGATATTTCCATGTATATGCAGATAGGTGTGTAGATATTTCCATCTTCATGCAGATAGCGGTGTAGATATTTCCATCTTCATCCAGATGCCGGTGTAGATATATCCATGTTCATACAGATTGCAGTGAAGATATTTCCATGTTCATACAGATGGCGGTGTAGATATTTCCATCTTCATACACATGGCGGTGTAGATATTTCCATGTTCATAGAGATGGCGGTGTAGATATTTCCATGTTCATACAAATGGCGGTGTAGATATTTCCATGTTCATAGAGATGGCAGTGTAGATATTTCCATGTGTATACACATAGCAGTGTAGTTATTTCCATGTTTATAGAGATAGCAGTGTAGATATTTCCATTGATATTCAGATATCTGTGTAGATATTTGCATGTTCATACAGATAGCGGTGTAGATATTTCCATGTTCATACTGATAGCAGTGTAGATATTTCCATGTTCATACAGTTAGCGGTGTAGATATTTCCATGTTCATACAGATGGCGGTGTAGATATTTCCATGTTCATACAGATGGCGGTGTAGATATTTACATGTTCATACAGATGGCGGTGTAGATATTTCCATGTTCGTACGGATGGCAGTGTAGATATTTCCATGTTCATACAGGTGGCGGTGTAGATATTCCCATGTTTTTACAGATAGCTGTGTAGTTATTTCCATGTTTCTACAGATAGCAGTGTAGATATTTCCATGTTTATAGAGATAGTGGTGTAGATAATTTCAATTTTATACAGATAGCAGTGTAGATATTTCCAAGTTCATACAGATAGCGGTGTAGATATTTCCACGTTTATAGAGATGGCGGTGTAGATATATCCATGTTCATACAGATGGCGGTGTAGATATTTCCATGTTTTTAGAGATGGCGGTGTAGATATTTTCACGTTTACACAGATGGCGGTGGAGATATTTCCATGTTTACACAGATAGCGGTGCAGACATTTCAATGTTTACACAGATAGCGGTGTGGATATTTCCATGTTTATGCAGATAGCGGTGTAGATATTTCCATGTTTATACAGATAGCGGTGTAGATATTTCCATTTTAATACAGATGGCGGTGAAGATATGTCCATGTTCGTACAGATGGCCGTGTAGATATTTCCATGTTCATACGGATGGCGGTGTAGATATTTCGAAGTTTATGGAGATAGCGCGGTAGTTATTTCCATATTTATAGAGAAATCTCTGTAGATATTTCCATGTATATGCAGATAGCTGTGTAGATATTTCCATGTTCATACAGATAGCGGTGCAGATATTTCCATCTTCATCCAGATGCCGGTGTAGATATATCCATGTTCATGCAGATGGCAGTGAAGATATTTCCGTGTTCATACAGATGGCGGTGTAGATATTTCCATGTTCATAGAGATGGCGGTGCAGATATTTCCATGTTCATACAAATGGCGTTGTAGATATTTCCATGTTCATAGAGATGGCGGTGTAGATATTTCATTGTTTGTACAGATAGCAGTGTAGTTATTTCCATGTTTATAGAGATAGCAGTGTAGATATTTCCATTGATATACAGATAGCTGTGTAGATATTTGCATGTTCATACAGATAGCGGTGTAGATATTTCCATCCTCATACAGATAGCAGTGTGGATATTTCCATGTTCATACAGATAGCGGTGCAGATATTTCCATGTTCATACAGATAGCGGTGTAGTTATTTAAATGTTCGCACGGATGGCAGTGTAGATATTTCCATGTTCATACAGGTGGCGGTGTAGATATTTCCATGTTTATACAGATTGCAGTGTAGTTATTTCCATGTTTATAGAGATAGCAGTGTAGATATTTCCGTTGATATACAGATAGCTGTGTAGATATTTGCATGTTCATACAGATAGCGGTGTAGATATTTCCATGTTCGTACAGATAGCGGTGTAGATATTTCCACGTTTATAGAGATGGCAGTGCAGATATTTCCATGTTTATAGAGATAGTGGTGTAGATAATTTCAATTTTATACAGATAGCAGCGTAGATATTTCCAAGTTCATACAGATAGCGGTGTAGATATTTCCACGTTTATAGAGATGGCGGTGTAGATATTTCCATGTTCATACAGATGGCGGTGTAGATATTTCCATGTTTTTAGATATGGCGGTGTAGATATTTTCACGTTTACAGACATGGCGGTGGAGATATTTCCATGTTTACAAAGATAGCGGTGCAGACATTTCCATGTTTACACAGATAGCGGTGTGGATATTTCCATGTTTATGCAGATGGCGGTGTAGATATTTCCATGTTTATACAGATAGCGGTGCGGATATTTCCATGTTTATACAGATATTTGGGCAGATATTTCCATGTTTAAACAGATTGCGGTGTGGATATTTCCATCCTAATACAGATGGCGGTGTAGATATGTGCATGTTCGTACAGATGGCGGTGTAGATATTTCCATGTTCATACAGATGGCGGTGTAGATATTTCGAAGTTTGTAGAGATAGCGCTGTAGTTATTTCCATATTTATAGAGAAATCTGTGTAGATATTTCCATGTATATGCAGATAGCTATGTAGATATTTCCATGTTCATGCAGATAGCGGTGTAGATATTTCCATGTTCATCCAGATGCCGGTGTAGATATATCCATGTTCATACAGATGGCGGTGAAGGTATTTCCATGTTCATACAGATGGCGGTGTAGATATTTCCATGTTCATACACATGGCGGTGTAGATATTTCCATGTTCATACAGATAGCGATGTAGATATTTCCATGGTCATACAGTTAGCGGTTTAGATATTTCCATGTCCATAGAGATGGCCGTGTAGATATTTACATGTTCATACAGATGGCGGTGTACATATTTCCATGTTCGTACAGATGGCCGTGTAGATATTTCCATGTTCTTAGAGATGGCGGTGTAGATATTTCGAAGTTTATAGAGATAGCACTGTAGTTATTTCCATATTTATAGAGAAATCTGTGTAGATATTTCCATGTTCATCCAGATGGCTGTGTAGATATTTCCATGTTCATACACATGGCGGTGTAGATATTTCCATGTTCATAGAGATGGCGGTGTAGATATTTCCATGTTCATACAAATGGTTGTGTAGATATTTCCATGTTCATAGAGATGGCAGTGTAGATATTTCCATGTTTATACACATAGCAGTGTAGTTATTTCCATGTTTATAGAGATAGCAGTGTAGATAGTTCGATTGATATACAGATAGCTGTGTAGATATTTATATGTTCATACAGATGGCGGTGTAGATATTTCCATGTTCGTACAGGTGACGGTGTAGGTATTTCCATGTTTATACAGATAGCAGTGTAGTTATTTCCAAGTTTATAGAGATAGCATTGTAGATATTTCCATTGGTATACATATAGTTGTGTAGATATTTGCATGTTCATACTGATAGCGGTGTAGATATTTCCATGTTCGTACAGATAGCGGTGTAGATAATCCATGTTCATACAGATAGCGGTGTAGATATTTCCATGTTCATACAGATAACGGTGTAGATATTTTCATGTTCATACACATAGCTGTGTAGATATTTCCATGTTCAAACAGTTAGCGGTGTAGATATTTCCATGTTCATACAGAGGGCGGTGTAGATATTTACATGTTCATGCAGATGGCGGTGTAGATATTTCCATGTTCGTACAGATGGCGGTGTAGATATTTCCATGTTCATAGAGATGGTGGTGTATATATTTCCATGTTTATGCAGATAGCGGTATAGATATTTCCATGTTTATACAGATGGTGTTGTAGATATTTCCATGTTTATAGAGATGGCGGTCTAGATATTTCCATGTTTATCGAGATAGTGGTGTAGTTATTTCCAAGTTCATAGGGACAGCATTGTAGATATTTCTATGTTTATACAGATAGCGGTGAAGATATTTCCATGTTTATACAGAGAGCGATGTAGATATTTCCATGTTTATACAGATAGCAGTGTAGATATTTCCATGTTTATAGAGATAGTGGTGTAGATAATTTCAATTTTATACATATAGCTGTGTAGATATTTCCAAGTTCATACAGATAACGGTGTAGATATTTCCACGTTTATAGAGATGGCGGTGTAGATATTTCCATGTTCATACAGATAGCGGTGTAGATATTTCCATGTTTTTAGAGATGGCGGTGTAGATATTTTCACGTTTACACAGACGGCGGTGGAGATATTTCCATGTTTACACAGATAGCGGTGTAGACATTTCCATGTTTACACAGATAGCGGTGTGGATATTTCCATGTTTATGCAGATAGCGGTGTAGATATTTCCATGTTTATACAGATAGCGGTGCGGATATTTCCATGTTTCTACAGATAGTTGGGCAGATATTTCCATGCTTATACAGATAGCGGTGTAGATATTTCCATCTTAATACAGATGGCGGTGTAGATATATCCATGTTCGTAAAGATGGCGGTGAAGATATTTCCATGTTCATACAGATGGCGGTGTAGATATTTCCATGTTCATACAAATGGCGGTGTAGATATTTCCATGTTCATACACATGGCGGTGTAGATATTTCCGTGCTGATACAAATGGCGGTGTAGATATTTCCATGTTCATAGAGATGGCGGTGTACATATTTCCATGTTTATGCAGATAGCGGTATAGGTATTTCCATGTTTATACAGATGGTGGTGTAGATATTTCCATGTTTATAGAGACGGCGGTCTAGATATTTCCATGTTTATAGAGATAGTGGTGTAGTTATTTCCAAGTTTATAGAGACAGCGTTGTAGATATTTCCATGTTTATAAAGATAGCGGTGAAGATATTTCCATGTTTATACAGATAGCGATGTAGATATTTCCATGTTTATACAGACAGCAGTGTAGATATTTCCATGTTTATAGAGATAGTGGTGTAGATAATTTCAATTTTATACAGATAGCAGTGTAGATATTTCCATGTTCATAGAGATGGCGGTGTAGATATTTCCATGTTCATACAAATGGAGGTGTAGATATTTCCATGTTCATAGAGATGGCGGCGTAGGTATTTCCATGTTTATACAGATAGCAGTGTAGTTATTTCCATGTTTATAGAGATAGAAGTGTAGATATTTCCATTGATATACACATAGCTGTGTAGATATTTGCATGTTCATACTGATAGCGGTGTTGATATTTCCATCTTCGTACAGATAGCGGTGTAGATATTTCCATGTTGATACAGATAGCGGTGTAGATATTTCCATGTTCATACAGATAGCGGTGTAGATATTTCCATGTTCGTACAGATAGCGGTGTAGATATTTCCATGTTCGTACAGATAGCGGTGTAGATATTTCCATGTTCATACAGATAACGGTGTAGATATTTCCATGTTCATACAGATAGCGGTGTAGATATTTCCATGTTTATTCAGTTAGCGGTGTAGATATTTCCATGTTCTTACAGATGGCGGTGTAGATATTTACATGTTCATACAGATGGCGGTGTAGATATTTCCATGTTCATAGAGATGGCGGTGTAGATATTTCCATGTTTATGCAGATAGCGGTATAGATATTTCCATGTTTATAGAGATAGTGGTGAAGTTATTTCCAAGTTTATAGAGACAGCATTGTAGATATTTCCATGTTTATACAGATAGCGGTGAAGATATTTCCATGTTTATACAGATAGCGGTGTAGATGTTTACATGTTTATACAGATAGCAGTGTAGATATTTCCATGTTTATTGAGATAGTGGTGTAGATAATTTCAATTTTATACAGATAGCTGTGTAGATATTTCCAAGTTCATACAGATACCGGTGTAGATATTTCCACGTTTATAGAGATGGCGGTGTATATATATCCATGTTCATACAGATGGCGGTGTAGATATTTCCATGTTTTTAGAGATGGCGGTGTAGATATTTTCATGTTAAAACAGATGGCGGTGGAGATATTTCCATGTTTACACAGATAGCGGTGCAGACATTTCCATGTTTACACAGATAGCGGTGTGGATATTTCCATGTTTATGCAGATAGCGGTGTAGATATTTCCATGTTTATACAGATAGCGGTGTAGATATTTCCATCTTAATACAGATGGCGGAGTAGATATGTCCATGTTCGTACAGATGGCGGTGTAGATATTTCCATGTTCATACAGATGGCGGTGTAGATATTTCGAAGTTTATAGACATAGCGCGTTAGTTATTTCCATATTTATAGAGAAATCTCTGTAGATATTTCCATGTATATGCAGATAGCTGTGTAGATATTTCCATGTTCATGCAGATAGCGGTTCAGATATTTCCATGTTCATCCAGATGCCGGTGTAGATATATCCATGTTCATACAGATGGCGGTGAAGATATTTCCGTGTTCATACAGATGGCGGTGTAGATATTTCCATGTTCATACACATGGCGGTGGAGATATTTCCATGTTCATAGAGATGGCGGTGTAGATATTTCCATGTTCATAGAGATGGCGGTGTAGATATTTCCATGTTCATAGAGATGGCGGTGTAGATATTTCATTGTTTGTACAGATAGCAGTGTAGTTATTTCCATTATTATAGAGATAGCAGTGTAGATATTTCCATTGATATACAGATAGCTGTGTAGATATTTGCATGTTCATACAGATAGCGGTGTAGATATTTCCATGCTCATACATATAGCGGTGTAGATATTTCCATGTTCATACAGATAGCGGTGCAGATATTTGCATGTTCATACAGATAGCGGTGTAGATATTTCCATTTTCATACATTTAGCGGTGTAAATATTTCCATGTTCATACAGTTAGTGGTGTAGATATTTCCATGTTCATACAGATGGCGGTGTAGATATCTACATGTTCATACAGATGGCGGTGTAGATATTCAAATGTTCGCACGGATGGCAGTGTAGATATTTCCATGTTCATACTGGTGGCAGTGTAGATATTTCCATGTTTATACAGATAGCAATGTAGTTATTTCCATGTTTATGGAAATAGCAGTGCAGATATTTCCGTTGATATATAGATAGCTGTGTAGATATTTCCAAGTTCATACAGATAATGGGGTAGATATTTCCATGTTCATACAGATAGCCTTGTAGATATTTCCATGTTCATACAGTTAGCGGTGTAGCTATTTCCATGTTCATACAGATGGCGGTGTAGATATTTACATGTTCATACAGATGGCGGTGTAGATATTTCCATGTTCCTACAGAAGGCATTGTAGATATTTCCATGTTCATAGAGATGGCGGTGTAGATATTTCCATGTTTCTGCAGATAGCGGTATAGGTATTTCCATGTTTATACATATGGTGGTGTAGATATTTCCATGTTTACAGAGATGGCGGTCTAGATATTTCCATGTTTATAGAGATAGTAGTGTAGTTATTTCCAAGTTTAAAGAGACAGCGTTGTAGATATTTACATGTTTATAAAGATAGCGGTGAAGATATTTCCATGTTTATACAGATAGCGGTGTAGATATTTCCATGTTTATACAGACAGCAGTGTAGATATTTCCATGTTTATAGAGATAGTGGTGTGGATAATTTCAATTTTATACAGATAGCAGTGTAGATATTTTCAAGTTCATACAGATAGCGGTGTAGATATTTCCACGTTTATAGAGATGGCGGAGTAGATATTTCCATGTTCATACAGATGGCGGTGTAGATATTTCCATGATTTTAGAGATGGCGGTGTAGATATTTTCACGTTTACAGAGATGGCGGTGGAGATATTTTCATGTTTACAAAGATAGCGGTGCAGACATTACCATGTTTACACAGATAGCGGTGTGGATATTTCCATGTTTATGCAGATGGCGGTGTAGATATTTCCATCTTAATACAGATGTCGGTGTAGATATGCCCATGTTCGTACAGATGGCGGTGTAGATATTTGCATGTTCATACAGATGGCGGTGTAGATATTTCGAAGTTTATAGAGATAGCGCTGTAGTTTTTTCCATATTTATAGAGAAATCTGTGTAGATATTTCCATGTATATACAGATAGGTGTGTAGATATTTCCATGTTCATGCAGATAGCGGTGTAGGTATTTCCATGTTCATCCAGATACCGGTGTAGATATATCCATGATCATACAGATGGCGGTGAAGATATTTCCATGTTCATACAGATGGCGGTGTAGATATTTCCATGTTCATACACAGGGCGGTGTAGATATTTCCATGTTCATAGAGATGGCGGTGTAGATATTTCCATGTTCATACAAATGGCAGTGTAGATATTTCCGTGTTCATAGAGATGGCCGTGTAGATATTTCCATGTTTATACAGATAGCAGTGTAGTTATTTCCATGTTTATAGAGATAGCAGTGTAGATATTTCCATTGATATACAGATAGCTGTGTAGATATTTGCATGTTCATACAGATAGAGGTGTAGGTATTTCCATGTTCATACTGACAGCGGTGTAGATATTTCCAAGTTCATACAGTTAGCGGTGTAGATATTTCCATGTTCATACAGATGGCGGTGTAGATATTTCGATTTACATACAGATGGCGGTGTAGATATTTACATGTTCATACAGATGGCGGTGTAGATATTTAAATGTTAATACAGATAGCGGTGTAGATATTTCCATGTTCACACAGATAGCGGTGTAGATATTTCCATGTTCATACATTTAGCGGTGTAGATCTTTCCATGTTTTGCAGATAGCGGTGTAGATATTTCCATGTTCATCCAGATGTCGGTGTAGATATATCCATGTTCATACAGATGGCGGTGAAGATATTTCCAAGTTCATACAGATGGCGGTGTAGATATTTCCATGTTCATACAAATGGCGGTGTAGATATTTCCATGTTCATACAGATGGCGGTGTAGATATTTCCGTGTTCATACAAATGGCAGTGTAGATATTTCCATGTTCATAGAGATGGCGGTGTACATATTTCCATGTTTATGCAGATAGCGGTATAGTTATTTCCATGTTTATACAGATGGTGGTGTAGATATTTCCATGTTTATAGAGATGGCGGTCTAGATATTTCCATGTTTATAGAGATAGTGGTGAAGTTATTTCCAAGTTTATAGAGACAGCGTTGTGGATATTTCCATGTTTATAAAGATAGCGGTGAAGATATTTGCATGTTTATACAGACAGCAGTGTAGATATTTCCATGTTTATAGAGTTTGTGGTGTAGATAATTTCAATTTTATACAGATAGCAGTGTAGATATTTCCAAGTTCATACAGATAGCGGTGTAGATATTTCCACCTTTATAGAGATGGCGGTGTAGATATTTCCATGTTCATACAGATGGCGGTGTAGATATTTCCCTGTTCATACAGGTGGCGGTGTAGATATTTCCATGTTTATACAGATAAAAGTGTGGTTATTTCCATGTTTATAGAGATAGCAATGTAGATATTTCCATTGGTATACATATAGCTGTGTAGATATTTGCATGCTCATACTGATAGCGGTATAGATATTTCCATGTTCGTACAGATAGCAGTGTAGATATTTCCATGTTCATACAGATAGCGGTGTAGATATTTCCCTGTTTATACAGATAACGGTGTAGATATTTCCATGTTCATGCAGATAGCGGTGTAGATATTTCCATGTTCATACAGTTAGCGGTGTCGATATTTCCATGTTCATACAGATGGCGGTGTAGATATTTACATGTTCATACAGATGGCGGTGTAGATATTTCCATGTTCGTACAGATGGCGGTGTAGATATTTCCATGTTCATAGAGATGGCGGTATAGTTATTTCCAAGTTTATGCACATAGCGGTATAGATATTTCCATGTTTATACAGATGGTGGTGTAGATATTTCCATGTTTATAGAGATGGCGGTTTAGATATTTCCATGTTTATAGAGATAGTGCTGTAGTAATTTCCAAGTTTATAGAGACAGCATTGTAGATATTTCCATGTTTATACAGATAGCGGTGAAGATATTTCCATGTTTATACCGATAGTGGTGTAGATATTTCCATGTTTATACAGATAGCAGTGTAGATATTTCCATGTTTATAGAAATAGTGGTGTAATTTCAATTTTATACAGATGGCAGTGTAGATATTTCCAAGTTCATACAGATAGCGGTGTAGATATTTCCACGTTTATAGAGATGGCGGTGTAGATATTTCCATGTTCATAGAGATGGCGGTGTAGATATTTCCATGTTTTTAGAGATGGCGGTGTAGATATTTTCGTGTTTACACAGATGGCGGTGGAGATATTTCCATGTTTACCCAGATAGCGGTGTAGACATTTCCATGTTTACACAGATAGCTGTGAGGATATTTCCATGTTTATGCAGATAGCGGTGTAGATATTTCCATGTTTATACAGATAGCGGTGCGGATATTTCCATGTTTATACAGATAGCAATGTAGATATTTCCATGTTTATAGAGATAGCGGTGTAGATATTTCCATTGATATACAGATAGCTGTGTAGATAATTGCATGTTCATACAGATAGCGGTGTAGATATTTCCATGTTCATACAGATAGCGGTGTAGATATTTCCATGTTCATACAGATAGCGGTGTAGATATTTCCATGTTTTACAGATAGCGGTGTAGATATTTCCATGTTCATACAGTTAGCGGTGTAGATATTTCCAAGTTCATACAGATGGCGGTGTAGATATTTACATGTTCACACAGATGGCGGTGTAGATATTTCCATGTTCGTACAGATACCGGTGTAGATATTTCCATGTTCATACAGATAGCGGTGTAGATATTTCCACGTTCATACAGATAACAGTGTAGATATTTCCATGTTGATACTGATAGCAGTGTAGATATATCCATGTTCATACAGTTAGCGGTGTAGATATTTCCATATTCATACAGATGGCGGTGTAGATATTTCCATGTTCATAGAGATGGCGGAGTAGGTATTTCCATGTTCGTACAGATGGCGGTGTAGATGTTTCCATGTTCATAGAGATGGCGGAGTAGTTATTTCCATGTTTATGCAGATAGCAGTATAGGTATTTCCATGTTTATACAGATGGTGGTGTAGATATTTCCATGTTTATAGAGATGGAAGTCTAGATATCTCCATGTTTATAGAGATAGTGGTGTAGTTATTTCCAAGTTTATAGAGACAGCATTGTAGATATTTCCATGTATATACAGATAGCGGTGAAGATATTTCCATGTTTATACAGATAGCGGTGGAGATATTTCCATGTTTATACAGATAGCAGTGTAGATATTTCCATGTTTATAGAGATAGTGGTGTAGATAATTTCAATTTTATATAGATAGCAGTGTAGATATTTCCAAGTTCATACAGATAGCGGTGTAGATATTTCCGCGTTTCTAGAGATGGCGGTGTAGATATTTCCATGTTCATACAGATGGCGGTGTAGATATTTCCATGTTTACACAGATGGCGGGAGATATATTTCCATGTTTACACAGATAGCGGTGTAGACATTTCCATGATTACACAGATAGCGGTGTGGATATTTCCATGTTTATGCAGATAGCGGTGTGGATATTTCCATGTTTATACAGATAGCGGTGCGGATATTTCCATGTTTATACAGATAGTTGGGCAGATATTTCCATGTTTATACAGATAGCGTTGTAGATATTTCCATCTTAATACAGATGGCGGTGTAGATATGTCCATGTTCGTACTGATGGTGGTGTAGATATTTCCATGTTCATACAGATGGCTGTGTAGATATTTCGAAGTTTATAGAGATAGCACTGTAGTTATTTCCATATTTTTAGGGAAATCTCCGTAGATATTTCCATGTATATGCAGATAGCTGTGTAGATATTTCCATGATCATGCAGATAGCGGTTTAGATATTTCCATGTTCATCCAGATGCCGGTGTAGATATATCCATGTTCATACAGATGGCGGTGAAGATATTTCCATGTTAATACACATGGCGGTGTAGATATTTCCATGTTCGTAGAGATGGCTGTGTAGATATTTCCATGTTCATACAAATGGTGGTGTAGATATTTCCATGTTCATATAGATGGCGGTGTAGATATTTCCATGTTTGTACAGATAGCAGTGTAGTTATTTCCATGTTCATAGAGATAGCAGTGTATATATTTCCATTGATAGACAGATAGCTGTGTAGATATTTGCATGTTCATACAGATAGCGGTGTAGATATTTCCATGCTCATACAGATAGCGGTGTAGATATTTCCAGGGTCATACAGATAGCGGTGCAGATATTTCCATGTTCATACAGATAGCGGTGTAGAAATTTCCATGTTCATACAGATAGCGGTGTAGATATTTCCATGTTCATACAGATGGCGGTGTAGATATTTCCATGTTCATACAGATGGTGGTGTAGATATTTACATGTTCATACAGATGGCGGTGTAGATATTCCCATGTTCGTACGGATGGCAGTGTAGATATTTCCATGTACATACATGTGGCGGTGTAGATATTTCCATGTTTATACAGATAGCAGTGTAGTTATTTCCATGTTTATAGAGATAGCAGTGTAGATATTTCCACTTATATACAGATAGCTGTGTAGATATTTGGAAGTTCATGCAGATAGCGGTGTAGATATTTCCATGTTCGTTCATATAGCGGTGTAGATATTTCCATGTTCATACAGATAGCAGTGTAGATATTTCCATGTTCATACAGATGGCGGTGTAGATATTTACATGTTCATACAGATGGCGGTGTAGATATTTCCATGTTCATACAGATAACGGTGTAGATATTTCCATGTTCATACAGATAGCGGTGTAGATATTTCCATGTTCACACAGATAGCGGTGTAGAAATTTCCATGTTCATACAGTTAGCGGTGTAGATATTTCCATGTTCATGCAGATAGCGGTGTAGATATTTCCATGTTCCTCCTGATGCCGGTGTAGTTATATCCATGTTCATACAGATGGCGGTGAAGATATTTCCATGTTCATACATATGGCGGTGTAGATATTTCCATGTTCATACAAATGGCGGTGTAGATATTTCTATGTTCATACAGATGGCGGTGTAGATATTTCCGTGTTCATACAAATGGCGGTGTAGATATTTCCATGTTCATAGAGATGGCGGTGTAGATATTTCCATGTTTATACAGATAGCAATGTAGATATTTCCATGTTTATAGAGATAGCGGTGTAGATATTTCCATTGATATACAGATAGCTGTGTAGATATTTGCATGTTCATACAGATAACGGTGTAGATATTTCCATGTTCATACAGATTGCGGTGTAGATATTTCCATGTTCATACAGACAGCAGTGTAGGTATTTCCATGTTTTACAGAAAGCGGTGTAGATATTTCCATGTTCATACAGATAGCGGTGTAGATATTTCCATGTTTATAGAGATGGCGGTCTAGATATTTCCATGTTTATAGAGATAGTGGTGTAGTTATTTCCAAGTTTATAGAGACAGCGTTGTAGATATTTCCATATTTATACAGATAGCAGTGTAGATATTTCCATGTTTATAGAGATAGTTGTGTAGATAATTTCAATTTTATACAGATAGCAGTGTAGATATTTCCAAGTTCATACAGATAGCGGTGTAGATATTTCCACGTTTATAGAGATGGTGGTGTAGATATTTCCATGTTCATACAGATGGCGGTGTAGATATTTCCATGTTTTTAGAGATGGCGGTGTAGATATTTTCATGTTTACACAGATGGCGGTGTAGATATTTCCATGTTTACACAGATAGCGGTGTAGACATTTCCATGTTTACACAGATAGCGGTGTGGATATTTCCACATTTATGCAGATACCATTGTAGATATTTCCATGTTTATACAGATATCGGTGCGGATATTTCCATGTTTATACAGATAGTTGGGCAGAGATTTCCATGTTTATACAGATAGCAGTGTAGATATTTCCATCTTAATACAGATGGCGGTGTAGATATGTCTATGTTCGTACAGATGGTGGTGTAGATATTTCCATGTTCATACAGATGGCGGTGCAGATATTTTGAAGTTTATACAGATAGCGCTGTACTTATTTCCATATTTATAGAGAAATCTGTGTAGATATTTCCATGTATATGCAGATAGCTGTGTAGATATTTCCATGTTCATGCAGATAGCGGTGTAGATATTTCCACGTTCATCCAGATGCCGGTGTAGATATATCCGTGTTCATACAGATGGCGGTGAAGATATTTCCATGTTCATACAGATGGCGGTGTAGATATATCCATGTTCATTCACATGGCAGTTTAGATATTTCCATGTTCATAGAGATGGCGGTGAAGATATTTCCAAGTTCATACAAACGGCGGTGTAGATATTTCCATGTTCATAGAGATGGCGGTGTAGATATTTCCATGTTTATACAGATAGCAGTGTAGTTATTTCCATGTTTATACTGACAGCAGTGTAGATATTTCAATTGATATAAATACAGCTGTGTAAATATTTGCATGTTCATGCAGATAGCGGTGTAGATATTTCAATGTTAATACTGATAGCGGTGTAGATATTTCCATGTTCATACAGTTAGCGGTGTAGATATTTCCATGTTCATACAGATGGCGGTGTAGGTATTTCCATGTTCATACAGATGGCAGTGTAGATATTTCCATGTTCATACAGATGGCGGTGTAGATATTTCCATGTTTTTACAGATAGCTGTTTAGATATTTCCATGTTTATAGAGATAGCAGTGTAGATATTTCCATTGATATACAGATAGCTGTGTAGATATTTCCATGTTCATACAGATAACGGTGTAGATATTTCCATGTTAATACAGATAGCGGTGTAGATATTTCCATGTTCACACAGATAGCGGTGTAGATTTTTCCATGTTCATACATTTAGCGGTGTAGATATTTCCATGTTTTGCAGATGGCGGTGTAGATATTTCCATGTTCATCCAGATGTCGGTGTAGATATATCCATGTTCATACAGATGGCGGTGAAGATATTTCCAAGTTCATACAGATGGCGGTGTAGATATTTCCATGTTCATACAAATGGCGGTGTAGATATTTCCATGTTCATACAGATGGCGGTGTAGATATTTCCGTGTTCATACAAATGGCAGTGTAGATATTTCCATGTTCATAGAGATGGCCGTGTACATATTTCCATGTTTATGCAGATAGCGGTATAGGTATTTCCATGTTTATACAGATGGTGGTGTAGATATTTCCATGTTTATAGAGATGGCGGTCTAGATATTTCCATGTTTATAGAGATAGTGGTGAAGTTATTTCCAAGTTTATAGAGACAGCGTTGTAGATATTTCCATGTTTATAAAGATAGCGGTGAAGATATTTGCATGTTTATAAAGACAGCAGTGCAGATATTTCCATGTTTATAGAGATAGTGGTGTAGATAATTTCAATTTTATACAGATAGCAGTGTAGATATTTCCAAGTTCATACAGATAGTGGTGTAGATATTTCCACCTTTATAGAGATGGCGGTGTAGATATTTCCATGTTCATACAGATGGCGGTGTAGATATTTCCATGTTCGTACAGGTGGCGGTGTAGATATTTCCATGCTTATACAGATAGAAGTGTGGTTATTTCCATGTTTATAGAGATAGCAATGTAGATATTTCCATTGGTATACATATAGCTGTGTAGATATTTGCATGCTCATACTGATAGCGGTATAGATATTTCCATGTTCGTACAGATAGCGGTGTAGATATTTCCATGTTCATACAGATAGCGGTGTAGATATTTCCATGTTCATACAGATAACGGTGTAGATATTTCCATGTTCATACAGATAGCGGTGTAGATATTTCCATGTTCATACAGTTTGCGGTGTAGATATTTCTATGTTCATACAGATGGCGGTGTAGATATTTCCGTGTTCATACAAATGGCGGTGTAGATATTTCCATGTTCATAGAGATGGCGGTGTAGATATTTCCATGTTTATACAGATAGCAATGTAGATATTTCCATGTTTATAGAGATAGCGGTGTAGATATTTCCATTGATATACAGATAGCTGTGTAGATATTTGCATGTTCATACAGATAACGGTGTAGATATTTCCATGTTCATACAGATTGCGGTGTAGATATTTCCATGTTCATACAGACAGCAGTGTAGGTATTTCCATGTTTTACAGAAAGCGGTGTAGATATTTCCATGTTCATACAGATAGCGGTGTAGATATTTCCATGTTTATAGAGATGGCGGTCTAGATATTTCCATGTTTATAGAGATAGTGGTGTAGTTATTTCCAAGTTTATAGAGACAGCGTTGTAGATATTTCCATATTTATACAGATAGCAGTGTAGATATTTCCATGTTTATAGAGATAGTTGTGTAGATAATTTCAATTTTATACAGATAGCAGTGTAGATATTTCCAAGTTCATACAGATAGCGGTGTAGATATTTCCACGTTTATAGAGATGGTGGTGTAGATATTTCCATGTTCATACAGATGGCGGTGTAGATATTTCCATGTTTTTAGAGATGGCGGTGTAGATATTTTCATGTTTACACAGATGGCGGTGTAGATATTTCCATGTATACACAGATAGCGGTGTAGACATTTCCATGTTTACACAGATAGCGGTGTGGATATTTCCACGTTTATGCAGATACCATTGTAGATATTTCCATGTTTATACAGATATCGGTGCGGATATTTCCATGTTTATACAGATAGTTGGGCAGAGATTTCCATGTTTATACAGATAGCAGTGTAGATATTTCCATCTTAATACAGATGGCGGTGTAGATATGTCTATGTTCGTACAGATGGTGGTGTAGATATTTCCATGTTCATACAGATGGCGGTGCAGATATTTTGAAGTTTATACAGATAGCGCTGTACTTATTTCCATATTTATAGAGAAATCTGTGTAGATATTTCCATGTATATGCAGATAGCTGTGTAGATATTTCCATGTTCATGCAGATAGCGGTGTAGATATTTCCACGTTCATCCAGATGCCGGTGTAGATATATCCGTGTTCATACAGATGGCGGTGAAGATATTTCCATGTTCATACAGATGGCGGTGTAGATATATCCATGTTCATTCACATGGCAGTTTAGATATTTCCATGTTCATAGAGATGGCGGTGAAGATATTTCCAAGTTCATACAAATGGCGGTGTAGATATTTCCATGTTCATAGAGATGGCGGTGTAGATATTTCCATGTTTATACAGATAGCAGTGTAGTTATTTCCATGTTTATACTGACAGCAGTGTAGATATTTCAATTGATATAAAGATAGCTGTGTAAATATTTGCATGTTCATGCAGATAGCGGTGTAGATATTTCAATGTTAATACTGATAGCGGTGTAGTTATTTCCATGTTCATACAGATAGCGGTGTAGATATTTCCATGTTCATACAGATGGCGGTGTAGGTATTTCCATGTTCATACAGATGGCGGTGTAGATATTTACATGTTCATACAGATGGCGGTGTACATATTTCAATGTTTGTACTGATGGCAATGTAGATATTTCCATGTTCATACAGGTGGCGGTGTAGATATTCCCATGTTTTTACAGATAGCTGTTTAGATATTTCCATGTTTATAGAGATAGCAGTGTAGATATTTCCATTGATATACAGATAGCTGTGTAGATATTTCCATGTTCATACAGATAACGGTGTAGATATTTCCATGTTAATACAGATAGCGGTGTAGATATTTCCATGTTCACACAGATAGCGGTGTAGATATTTCCATGTTCATACATTTAGCGGTGTAGATATTTCCATGTTTTGCAGATGGCGGTGTAGATATTTCCATGTTCATCCAGATGTCGGTGTAGATATATCCATGTTCATACAGATGGCGGTGAAGATATTTCCAAGTTCATACAGATGGCGGTGTAGATATTTCCATGTTCATACAAATGGCGGTGTAGATATTTCCATGTTCATACAGATGGCGGTGTAGATATTTCCGTGTTCATACAAATGGCAGTGTAGATATTTCCATGTTCATAGAGATGGCCGTGTACATATTTCCATGTTTATGCAGATAGCGGTATAGGTATTTCCATGTTTATACAGATGGTGGTGTAGATATTTCCATGTTTATAGAGATGGCGGTCTAGATATTTCCATGTTTATAGAGATAGTGGTGAAGTTATTTCCAAGTTTATAGAGACAGCGTTGTAGATATTTCCATGTTTATAAAGATAGCGGTGAAGATATTTGCATGTTTATAAAGACAGCAGTGCAGATATTTCCATGTTTATAGAGATAGTGGTGTAGATAATTTCAATTTTATACAGATAGCAGTGTAGATATTTCCAAGTTCATACAGATAGTGGTGTAGATATTTCCACCTTTATAGAGATGGTGGTGTAGATATTTCCATGTTCATACAGATGGCGGTGTAGATATTTCCATGTTCGTACAGGTGGCGGTGTAGATATTTCCATGCTTATACAGATAGAAGTGTGGTTATTTCCATGTTTATAGAGATAGCAATGTAGATATTTCCATTGGTATACATATAGCTGTGTAGAT
Source organism: Gorilla gorilla gorilla (assembly GCF_029281585.2). Classification (NCBI taxonomy): domain Eukaryota; kingdom Metazoa; phylum Chordata; class Mammalia; order Primates; family Hominidae; genus Gorilla; species Gorilla gorilla. The sequence continues at coordinate 12,525,928 of NC_073235.2, read as the reverse complement.
ATTTGCATGCTCATACTGATAGCGGTATAGATATTTCCATGTTCGTACAGATAGCGGTGTAGATATTTCCATGTTCATACAGATAGCGGTGTAGATATTTCCATGTTCATACAGATAACGGTGTAGATATTTCCATGTTCATACAGATAGCGGTGTAGATATTTCCATGTTCATACAGTTTGTGGTGTAGATATTTCCATGTTCATACAGATGGCGGTGTAGATATTTACATGTTCATACAGATGGCGGTGTAGATATTTCCATGTTCGTACAGATGGCGGTGTAGATATTTCCATGTTCATAGAGATGGCGGTATAGTTATTTCCAAGTTTATGCACATAGCGGTATAGATATTTCCATGTTTATACAGATGGTGGTGTAGATATTTCCATGTTTATAGAGATGGCGGTCTAGACATTTCCATGTTTATAGAGATAGTGGTGTAGTTATTTCCAAGTTTATAGAGACAGCGTTGTAGATATTTCCAAGTTTATAGAGACAGCATTGTAGATATTTCCATGTTTATGCCGATAACGGTATAGGTATTTCCATGTTTATACAGATGGTGGTGTAGATATTTCCATGTTTATAGAGATGGCGGTCTAGATATTTCCATGTTTACACAGATAGTGGTGTAGTTATTTCCAAGTTTATAGAGACAGCGTTGTAGATATTTCCATGTTTATACAGATAGCGGTGAAGATATTTCCATGTTTATACAGATAGCGGTGTAGATATTTCCAAGTTTATACAGATAGCAGTGTAGATATTTCCATGTTTATAGAGATAGTGGAGTAGATACTTTCAATTTCATACAGAGAGCAGTGTAGATATTTCCAAGTTCATACAGATGGCGGTGTAGATATTTTCATGTTTACAGAGATGGCGGTGTAGATATTTCCATGTTTACACAGATAGCGGTGTAGACATTTCCATGTTTACACAGATAGCGGTGTGGATATTTCCATGTTTATGCAGATAGCAGTGTAGATATTTCCATGTTTATACAGATAGCGGTGCGGATATTTCCATGTTTATTCAGGTAGCGGTGCGGATATTTCCATGTTTATGCAGATAGTTGGGCAGATATTTCCATGTTTATGCAGATAGCGGTGTAGATATTTCCATCTTAATACAGATGGCGGTGTAGATATGTCCATGTTTGTACAGATGGTGGTGTAGATATTTCCATGTTCATACAGATGGCGGTGTAGATATTTCGAAGTTTATAGAGATAGCGCTGTAGTTAATTCCATATTTATGGAGAAATCTGTGTAGATATTTCCATGTATATTAAGATAGCTGTGTATATATTTCCATGTTCATGCAGATAGCAGTGTAGATATTTCCATGTTCATCCAGATGCTAGTGTACATATATCCATGTTCATACAGATGGCGGTGAAGATATTTCCATGTTCATACAGATGGTGGTGTATATATTTCCATGTTCATACAGATGGTGGTGTAGATCTTTCCATGTTCATACAAATGGCGGTGTAGATAGTTCCATGTTCATAGAGATGGCGGTGTAGTTATTTCCATGTTCATACAAATGGCGGTGTAGATATTTACATGTTCATACAGATGGCGGTGTAGATATTTCATGTTCGCACAGATGGCAGTGTACATATTTCCATGTTCATACAGGTGGCGGTGTAGATATTTCCATGTTTATACAGATAGCAGTGTAGTTATTTCCATGTTTATAGATTTAGCAGTGTAGCTATTTCCATTGATATACAGATAGCTGTGTAGATATTTGCATGTTCATACAGATGGCGGTGTAGATATTTCGAAGTTTATAGAGATAGCGCTGTTGTTATTTCCATATTTATAGAGAAATCTGTGTAGATATTTCCATGTATATGCAGATAGGTGTGAAGATATTTCCATGTTCATGCAGATAGCGTTGTAGATATTTCCATCTTCATCCAGATGCCGGTGTAGATATATCCATGTTCATACAGATTGCGGTGAAGATATTTCCATGTTCATACAGATGGCGGTGTAGATATTTCCATGTTCATACACATGGCGGTGTAGATATTTCCATGTTCATACACATGGCGGTGTAGATATTTCCATGTTCATACAAATGGCGGTGTAGTTATTTCCGTGCTCATAGAGATGGCAGTGTAGATATTTCCATGTGAATACACATAGCAGTGTAGTTATTTCCAAGTTAATAGAGATAGCAGTGTAGATATTTCCATTGATATTCAGATATCTGTGTAGATATTTGCATGTTCATACAGATAGCGGTGTAGATATTTCCATGTTCATACTGATAGCGGTGTAGATATTTCCATGTTCATACTGTTAGCGGTGTAGATATTTCCATGTTCATACAGATGGCGGTGTAGATATTTCCATGTTCATACAGATGGCGGTGTAGATATTTACATGTTCATACAGATGGCGGTGTAGATATTTCCATGTTCATACGGATGGCAGTGTAGATATTTCCATGTTCATACAGGTGGCGGTGTAGATATTCCCATGTTTTTACAGATAGCTGTGTAGTTATTTCCATGTTTCTACAGATAGCAGTGTAGATATTTCCATGTTTATAGAGATAGTGGTGTAGATAATTTTAATTTTATACAGATAGCAGTGTAGATATTTCCAAGTTCATACAGATAGCGGTGTAGATATTTCCACGTTTATAGAGATGGCGGTGTAGATATATCCATGTTCCTACAGATGGCGGTGTAGATATTTCCATGTTTTTATAGATGGCGGTGTAGATATTTTCACGTTTACACAGATGGCGGTGGAGATATTTCCATGTTTACACAGATAGTGGTGCAGACATTTCCATGTTTACGCAGATAGCGGTGTGGATATTTCCATGTTTATGCAAATAGCGGTGAAGATATTTCCATGTTTATACAGATAGCGGTGTAGATATTTCCATTTTAATACAGATGGCGGTGTAGATATGTCCATGTACGTACAGATGGCCGTGTAGATATTTCCATCTTCATACAGATGGCGGTGTAGATATTTCGAAGTTTATGGAGATAGCGCGGTAGTTATTTCCATATTTATAGAGAAATCTCTGTAGATATTTCCATGTATATGCAGATAGCTTTGTAGATATTTCCATGTTCATACAGATAGCGGTGCAGATATTTCCATCTTCATCCAGATGCCGGTGTAGATATATCCATGTTCATACAGATGGCGGTGAAGATATTTCCATGTTCATAGAGATGGCAGTGTAGATATTTCCATGTTCATACAAATGGCGTTGTAGATATTTCCATGTTCATAGAGATGGCGGTGTAGATATTTCATAGTTTGTACAGATAGCAGTGTAGTTATTTCCATGTTTATAGAGATAGCTGTGTAGATATTTCCATGTTCATACAGATAGCGGTGCAGATATTTCCATCTTCATCCAGATGCCGGTGTAGATATATTCATGTTCATACAGATGGCGGTGTAGATATTTCCATGTTCATAGAGATGGCGGTGTAGATATTTCCATGTTCATTCAAATGGCGTTGTAGATATTTCCATGTTCATAGAGATGGCGGTGTAGATATTTCATAGTTTGTACAGATAGCAGTGTAGTTATTTCCATGTTTATAGAGATAGCAGTGTAGATATTTCCATTGATATACAGATAGCTGTGTAGATATTTGCATGTTCATACAGATAGCGGTGTAGATATTTCCATTATCATACAGATAGCGGTGTTGATATTTCCATGTTCATACAGATAGCGGTGCAGATATTTCCATGTTCATACAGATAGCGGTGTAGATATTTAAATGTTCGCACGGATGGCAGTGTAGATATTTCCATGTTCATACAGGTGGCGGCGTAGATATTTCCATGTTTATACAGATAGCAGTGTAGTTATTTCCATGTTTATAGAGATAGCAGTGTAGATATTTCCGTTGATATACAGATAGCTGTGTAGATATTTGCATGTTCATACAGATAGCATTGTAGATATTTCCATGTTAGTACACATAGCGGTGTAGATATTTCCATGTTCATACAGATAGCGGTGTAGATATTTCCATGTTCATACAGATAGCCTTGTAGATATTTCCATGTTCATACAGTTAGCGGTGTAGCTATTTCCATGTTCATACACATCGCGGTGTAGTTATTTACATGTTCATACAGATGGCGGTGTAGATATTTCCATGTTCGTACAGAAGGCGGTGTAGATATTTCCATGTTCATAGAGATGGTGGTGTAGATATTTCCATGTTTCTGCAGATAGCGGTATAGGTATTTCCATGTTTATACAGATGGTGGTGTAGATATTTCCATGTTTATAGAGATGGCGGTCTAGATATTTCCATGTTTATAGAGATAGTTGTGTAGTTATTTCCAAGTATATAGAGACAGCGTTGTAGATATTTACATGTTTATAAAGATAGCGGTGAAGATATTTCCATGTTTATACAGATAGCGGTGTAGATATTTCCATGTTTATACAGACAGCAGTGCAGATATTTCCATGTTTATAGAGATAGTGGTGTAGATAATTTCAATTTTATACAGATAGCAGCGTAGATATTTCCAAGTTCATACAGATAGCGGTGTAGATATTTCCACGTTTATAGAGATGGCGGTGTAGATATTTCCATGTTCATACAGATGGCGGTGTAGATATTTCCATGTTTTTAGATATGGCGTTGTAGATATTTTCACGTTTACAGAGATGGCGGTGGAGATATTTCCATGTTTACAAAGATAGCGGTGCAGACATTTCCATGTTTACACAGATAGCGGTGTGGATATTTCCATGTTTATGCAGATAGCGGTGTAGATATTTCCATGTTTATACAGATAGCGGTGCGGATATTTCATGTTTATACAGATATTTGGGCAGATACTTCCATGTTTAAACAGATAGTGGTGTAGATATTTCCATCTTAATACAGATGGCGGTGTAGATATGTCCATGTTCGTACAGATGGCGGTGTAGATATTTCCATGTTCATACAGATGGCGGTGTAGATATTTCGAAGTTTATAGAGATAGCGCTGTAGTTATTTCCATATTTATAGAGAAATCTGTGTAGATATTTCCATGTATATGCAGATAGCTATGTAGATATTTCCATGTTCATGCAGATAGCGGTGTAGATATTTGCATGTTCATACAGATAGCGGTGTAGATATTTCCATGTTCGTACAGATAGCGGTGTAGATATTTCCATGTTCATACAGATACCGGTGTAGATATTTCCATGTTCATACATATAGCGGTGTAGATATTTCCATGTTCATACAGATAGCGATGTAGATATTTCCATGGTCATACAGTTAGCGGTTTCGATATTTCCATGTCCATAGAGATGGCCGTGTAGATATTTACATGTTCATACAGATGGCGGTGTAGATATTTCCATGTTCGTACAGATGGCCGTGTAGATATTTCCATGTTCATACAGTTAGCGGTGTAGATATTTCCATGTTCATACAGAGGGCGCTGTAGATATTTACATGTTCATGCAGATGGCGGTGTAGATATTTCGAAGTTTATAGAGATAGCACTGTAGTTATTTCCATATTTATAGAGAAATCTTTGTAGATATTTCCATGTATATGCAGATAGCTGTGTAGATATTTCCATGTTCATGCAGATAGCGGTGTAGATATTTCCATGTTCATCCAGATGCCGGTGTTGATATATCCATGTTCATACAGATGGCGGTGAAGAGATTTCCATGTTCATACAGATGGCGGTGTAGATATTTCCATGTTCATACACATGGCGCTGTAGATAATTCCATGTTCATAGAGATGGCGGTGTAGATATTTCCATGTTCATACAAATGGCGGTGTAGATATTTCCATGTTCATAGAGATGGCGGTGTAGATATTTCCATGTTTATACAGATAGCAGTGTAGTTATTTCCATGTTTATAGAGATAGCAGTGTAAATATTTCCGTTGATATACAGATAGCTGTGTAGATATTTGCATGTTCATACAGATAGCGGTGTAGATATTTCCATGTTCGTACAGATAGCGGTGTAGATATTTCCATGTTCATACAGATAGCGGTGTAGATATTTCCATGTTCATACAGATAGCGGTGTAGATATTTCCATGTTCATACAGTTAGCGATGTAGATATTTCCATGGTCATACAGTTAGCGGTATAGATATTTCCATGTCCATAGAGATGGCCGTGTAGATATTTACATGTTCATACAGATGGTGGTGTAGATATTTCCATGTTTGTACAGATGGCCGTTTAGATATTTCCATGTTCTTAGAGATGGCGGTGTAGATATTTCGAAGTTTACAGAGATAGCACTGTAGTTATTTCCATATTTATAGAGAAATCTGTGTAGATATTTCCATGTATATGCAGATAGCTGTGTAGATATTTCCATGTTCATGCAGATAGCGGTGTAGATATTTCCATGTTCATCCAGATGGCTGTGTAGATATTTCCATGTTCATACACAAGGCGGTGTAGATATTTCCATGTTCATAGAGATGGCTGTGAAGATATTTCCATGTTCATACAAATGGTGGTGTAGATATTTCCGTGTTCATAGAGATGGCAGTGTAGATATTTCCATGTTTATACACATAGCAGTGTAGTTATTTCCATGTTTATAGAGATAGCAGTGTAGATATTTCGATTGATATACAGATAGCTGTGTGGATATTTATATGTTCATACAGATGGCTGTGTAGATATTTCCATGTTTGTACAGGTGACGGTGTAGGTATTTCCATGTTTATACAGATAGCAGTGTAGTTATTTCCAAGTTTATAGAGATAGCATTGTAGATATTTCCATTGGTATACATATAGCTGTGTAGATATTTGCATGTTCATACTGATAGCGGTGCAGATATTTCCATGTTCGTACAGATAGCGGTGTAGATATTTCCATGTTCATACAGATAGCGGTGTAGATATTTCCATGTTCATACAGATAACGGTGTAGATATTTCCATGTTCATACAGATAGCTGTGTAGATATTTCCATGTTCATACAGTTAGCGGTGTAGATATTTCCATGTTCATACAGAGGGCGCTGTAGATATTTACATGTTCATGCAGATGGCGGTGTAGATATTTCCATGTTCGTCCAGATGGCGGTGTAGATATTTCCATGTTCATAGAGATGGCGGTCTATATATTTCCATGTTAATGCAGATAGCGGTATAGATATTTCCATGTTTATACAGATGGTGTTGTAGATATTTCCATGTTTATAGAGATGGCGGTCTAGATATTTCCATGTTTATAGAGATAGTGGTGTAGTTATTTCCAAGTTTATAGAGACAGCATTGTAGATATTTCCATGTTTATACAGATAGCGGTGAAGATATTTCCATGTTTATACAGAGAGCGGTGTAGATATTTCCATGTTTATACAGATAGCAGTGTAGATATTTCCATGTTTATAGACATAGTGGTGTAGATAATTTCAATTTTATACAGATAGCTGTGTAGATATTTCCAAGTTTATAGAGATGGCGGTGTAGATATTTCCATGTTCATACAGATAGCGGTGTAGATATTTCCATGTTTTTAGAGATGGCGGTGTAGATATTTTCACGTTTACACAGATGGCGGTGGAGATATTTCCATGTTTACACAGATAGCGGTGTAGACATTTCCATGTTTACACAGATAGCGGTGTGGATATTTCCATGTTTATGCAGATAGCGGTGTAGATATTTCCATGTTTATACAGATAGCGGTGCGGATATTTCCATGTTTCTACAGATAGTTGGGCAGATATTTCCATGCTTATACAGATAGCGGTGTAGATATTTCCATCTTAATACAGATGGCGGTGTAGATATATCCATGTTCGTACAGATGGCGGTGAAGATATTTCCATGTTCATACAGATGGCGGTGTAGATATTTCCATGTTCATACAAATGGAGGTGTAGATATTTCCATGTTCATACAGATGGCGGTGTAGATATTTCCGTGTTGATACAAATGGCGGTGTAGATATTTCCATGTTCATAGAGATGGCGGTGTACATATTTCCATGTTTATGCAGATAGCGGTATAGGTATTTCCAAGTTTATACAGATGGTGGTGTAGATATTTCCATGTTTATAGAGACGGCGGTCTAGATATTTCCATGTTTATAGAGATAGTGGTGTAGTTATTTCCAAGTTTATAGAGACAGCGTTGTAGATATTTCCATGTTTATAAAGATAGCGGTGAAGATATTTCCATGTTTATACAGATAGCGATGTAGATATTTCCATGTTTATACAGACAGCAGTGTCGATAGTTCCATGTTTATAGAGATAGTGGTGTAGATAATTTGAAGTTTATACAGATAGCAGTGTAGATATTTCCATGTTCATAGAGATGGCGGTGTAGATATTTCCATGTTCATACAAATGGAGGTGTAGATATTTCCATGTTCACAGAGTTGCGGTGTAGATATTTCCATGTTTATACAGATAGCAGTGTAGTTATTTCCATGTTCATACAGATAGCGGTGCAGATATTTCCATGTTCATACAGATAGTGGTGTAGATATTTCCATGTTCATACAGATAGCGGTGCAGATATTTCCATGTTCATACAATTAGCGGTGTAGATATTTCCATGTTCCTACAGATGGCGGTGTAGTTATTTACATGTTCATACAGATGGCGGTGTAGATATTTCCTTGTTTATACAGATAGCAGTGTAGTTATTTCCATGTTTATGGAGATAGCAGTGTAGATGTTTCCATTGATATACAGATAGCTTTGTAGATATTTGCATGTTCATACAGATAGCGGTGTAGATATTTCCATGTTGGTACAGATAGCGGTGTAGATATTTCCATGTTCATACAGATACCGGTGCAGGTATTTCCATGTTCATACACATAACGGTGTTGATATTTCCATGTTCATACAGATAGCGGTGTAGATATTTCCATGTTCATACAGTTAGTGGAGTAGATATTTCCATGTTCATACAGATGGCGGTGTAGATATTTACATGTTCATACAGATGGCAGTGTAGATATTTCCATGTTCGTACAGATGGCTGTGTAGATATTTCCATGTTCATAGAGATGGCGGTGTACATATTTCCATGTTTATGCCGATAGCGGTATAGATATTTCCATGTTTATACAGATGGTGGTGTAGTTATTTCCATGTTTATAGAGATGGCGGTCTAGATATTTCCATGTTTATAGAGATAGTGGTTTAGTTATTTCCAAGTTTATAGAGACAGCATTGTAGATATTTCCATGTTTATACAGATAGCGGTGAAGATATTTTCATGTTCATACAGATAGCGGTGTAGATATTTCCATGTTTATACAGATATCGGTGTAGATATTTCCATGTTTATAGAGAGAGTGGTGTAGATAATTCCAATTTTATACAGATAGCCGTGTAGATATTTGCAAGTTCATACAGATAGTGGTGTAGATATTTCCACGTTTATAGAGATGGCGGTGTAGTTATTTCCATGTTCATACAGATGGCAGTGTAGATATTTCCATGTTTATTGACATGGCGGTGTAGATATTTGCATGTTTGCAAAGATGGCGGTGTAGATATTTCCATGTTTACACAGATAGCGGTGTAGACATTTCCATGTTTCCACAGATAGCGGAGTGGATATTTCCATGTTTATGCAGATAGCGGTGTAGATATTTCCATGTTTATACAGATAGCGGTGCGGATATTTCCATGTTTATACAGATGGGCAGATATTTCCATGTTTATACAGATAGCGGTGTAGATATTTCCATCTTAATACAGATGGCGGTGTAGATATGTCCATGTTCGTACAGATGGCGGTGTAGATATTTCCATGTTCATACAGATGGCGGTGTAGATAGTTTGAAGTTTACAGAGCTAGCGCTGTAGTTATTTCCATTTTTATAGAGAAATCTGTGAAGATATTTCCAAGTATATGCAGATAGCTCTGTAGATATTTAAATGTTCAAGCAGATAGTGGTGTAGATATTTCCATGTTCATCCAGATGCCGGTGTAGATATATCCATGTTCATGCAGATGGCGGTGAAGATATATCCATGTTCACACAGATGGCGGAGAAAATATTTCCATGTTCATACAAATGGCGGTGTAGATATTTCCATGTTCATAGAGATGACGATGTAGATATTTCCATGTTCATACAAATGGCAGTGTAGATATTTCCATGTTCATACAGATGGCGGTGTAGATATTTCGAAGTTTATAGAGATAGCGCTGTAATTATTTCCATATTTATAGAGAAATCTGTGTAGATATTTCCATTTATATTCAGATAGCTGTGTAGATATTTCCATGTTCATGCAGATAGCTGTGTAGATATTTCCATGTTCATCCAGATACCGGTGTATACATATCCATGTTCATACAGATGGCGGTGAAGATATTTCCATGTTCATACAGATGGCGGTGTAGATATTTCCATGTTCATACAAATGGCGGTGTAGATATTTCCATGTTCATAGAGATGGCGGTGTAGATATTTCCATGTTTATACAGATAGCAGTGTAGTTATTTCCATGTTTATAGAGATAGCTGTGTAGATATTTCCATTGATATACATATAGCTGTGTAGATATTTGCATGTTCATACAGATAGCGGTGTAGATATTTCCATGTTCATACAGATAGCGGTGTAGATATTTCCATGTTCATACAGATAGCGGTGTAGATATTTCCATGTTCATACAGATAGCGGTGTAGATATTTCCATGTTCATACAGATAGCGGTGTAGATATTTCCATGTTCATACAGTTAGCGGTGTAGATATTTCCATGTTCATACAGATGGCGGTGTAGATATTTACATGTTCAGACAGATGGCAGTGTAGATATATCCATGTTTGTACGGATGGCAGTGTAGATATTTCCATGTTCATACAGGTGGCGGTGTAGATATTTCCATGTTTATACAGATAGCAGTGTAGTTATTTCCATGTTTATAGAGATAGCAGTGTAGATATTTCCATTGATATACAGATAGCTGTGTAGATATGTGCATGTTCATACAGATAGCGGTGTAGGTATTTCCATGTTCGTACACATAGCGGTGTAGATATTTCCATGTTGATACAGATAACGGTGTAGATATTTCCATGTTCATACAGATAGCGGTGTTGATATTTCCATGCTCATACAGTTAGCGGTGTAGATATTTCCATGTTCATACAGATGGCGGTGTAGATATTTACATGTTCATACAGATGGCGGTGTAGATATTTCCATGCTCGTACAGATGGCGGTGTAGATATTTACCTGTTCATACAGATGGCGGGGTAGGTATTTCCATGTTTATGCAGATAGCGGTATAGTTATTTCCACGTTTATTCAGATGGTGGGGTAGGTATTTCCATGTTTATAGAGATGGCGGTCTAGATATTTCCATGTTTATAGAGATAGTGGTGTAGTTATTTCCAAGTTTATGGAGACAGCGTTGTAGATATTTCCATGTTTATACAGATAGCGGTGAAGATATTTCCATGTTTATACAGATAGCAGTGCAGATATTTCCATTTTATACAGATAACAGTGTAGATATTTCCATGTATATAGAGATAGTGGTGTAGATAATTTCAATTATTTACAGTTAGTTTGTAGACATTTGCATGTTCATACAGATAGCGGTGTAGATATTTCCATGTTCATACAGATAGCGGTGTAGATGTTTCCATGTTCATGCAGTTAGCGGTGTAGATATTTCCATGTTCCTACCAATAGCGGTGTAGATATTTCCATGTCCATACAGTTAGTGTTGTAGATATTTCCATGTTCATACAGATGGCGGTGTAGATATTTACATGTTCATACAGATGTCGGTGAAGATATTTCCATGTTCGTATGGATGGCAGTGTAGATATTTCCAAGTTCATGCAGGTGGCGGTGTAGATATTTCCATGTTTATACAGATAGTGATGTAGATATTTCCATATTTATAGAGAAATCTGTGTAGATATTTCCATGTATATGCAGATAGCTGTGTAGGTATTTCCATGTTCATGCAGATAGCGGTGTAGATATTTCCATGTTCATCCAGATGATAGTGTAGATATATCCATGCTCATACAGATGGCGGTGAAGATATTTCCATGTTCATACAGATGGCGGTGTAGATATTTCCATATTCATACAAATGGCGGTGTAGATATTTCCATGTTCATAGAGATGGCGGTGTAGATATTTCCATGTTCATACAAATTGCGGTGTAGATATTTCCATGTTCATAGAGATGGTGGTGTAGATATTTCCATGTTTATACAGATAGCAGTGTAGTTATTTCCATGTTTATAGAGATAGCAGTGTAGATATTTCCATTGATATACAGATAGCGTTGTAGTTATTTGCATGTTCATACAGATAGCGGTGTAGATATTTCCATGTTCATACAGATGGCGGTGTAGATATTTCCAAGTTCATACAGATAGTGGTGTAGATATTTCCATGTTCATACAGATAGCGGTGTAGATATTTCCATGTTCATACCAATAGCGGTGTAGATATTTCGATGTTCATACAGTTAGCGGTGTATATATTTCCACGTTCTAACACATAGCGGTGTAGATATTTCCATGTTGATACAGTTAGTGGAGTAGATATTTCCATGTTCATACAGATGGCGGTGTAGATATTTACATGTTCATACAGATGGCGGTGAAGATATTTCCATGTTCTTACAGATGGCGGTGTAGATATTTCCATGTTCATAGAGATGGCGGTGTACATATTTCCATGTTTATGCAGATAGCGGTATTGATATTTCCATGTTTATTCAGAAGGTGGTGTAGGTATTTCCATGTTTATAGAGATGGCGGTCTAGATATTTCCATGTTTATAGAGATAGTGGTGTAGTTATTTCCAAGCTTATAGACACAGCGTTGTAGGTATTTCCATGTTTGTACAGATAGCGGTGAAGATATTTCCATGTTTATACAGATAGCGGTGTAGATATTTCCATGTTTATACAGATAGCGGTGTAGAGATTTCCATGTTTATAGAGATAGTGGTGTAGATAATTCCAATTTTATACAGATAGCAGTGTAGATATTTCCAAGTTCATACAGATAGCGGTGTAGATATTTCCTCGTTTATAGATATGGCGGTGTAGATATTTTCATGTTCACACAGATGGCGGTGTAGTTATTTCCATGTGTATAGAGATTGCAGTGTAGATATTTCCATTGATATACCTATAGCTGTGTAGATATTTGCATGTTCATACAGATAGCGGTGTAGATATTTCCATATTAATACAGATAGCGGTGTAGATATTTCCATGTTCATACAGATAGCGGTGTAGATATTTCCATGTTCATACAGATAGCGGTGTAGATATTTCCATGTTCATACAGATAGCGGTGTAGATATTTCCATGTTCATACAGTTAGCGGTGTAGATATTTCCATGTTCATACAGATGGCGGTGTTGATATTTCCATGTTTATAGAGATGGCGGTGTAGATATTTCCATGTTTACACAGATGGCGGTGTAGATATTTCCATGTTTACACAGATAGCGGTGTAGACATTTCGATGTTTACACAGATAGCGGTGTGGATATTTCCATGCTTATGCAGATATCGGTGTAGATATTTCCATGTTTATACAGATAGCGGTGCAGATATTTCCATGTTTCTACAGATAGTTGGGCAGATATTTCCATGTTTATACAGATAGCGGTGTAGATATTTCCATCTTAATACAGATGGCGGTGTAGACATGTCCATGTACGTACAGATGGCGGTGTAGATGTTTCCATGTTCATACAGATGGCGGTGTAGATATTTCAAAGTTTATAGAGATAGCACTGTAGTTATTTCCATATATATAGAGAAATCTGTGTAGATATTTCCATGTATATGCAGATAGCTGTGTAGATATTTCCATGTTCATGCAGATAGCGGTGTAGATATTTCCATGTTCATCCAGATGCCAGTGTAGATATATCCATGCTCATACAAATGGCGGTGAAGATATTTCCATGGTCATACAGATGTCGGTGTAGATATTTCCATGTTCATACAAATGGCGGTGTAGATATTTCCATGTTCATAGAGATGGCGGTGTAGATATTTCCATGTTCAAGCAAATGGCGGTGTAGATATTTCCCTGTTCGTAGAGATGGCGGTGTGGATATTTCCATGTTTATACAGATAGCAGTGCAGTTATTAACATGTTTATAGAGATAGCGGTGGATATTTCCATTGATATACAGATAGCTGTGTAGATATTTGCATGTTCATACAGATAGCGGTGTAGATATTTCCATGTTCATACAGATGGCGGTGTAGATATTTCCATGTTCATACAGATAGAGGTGTAGATATTTCCATGTTCATAAAGATAGCGGTGTAGATATTTCCATGTTCATACCAATAGTGGTGTAGATATTTCCATGTTCATACAGATGGCGCTGTAGATATTTCCATGTTCATACACATGGCGGTGTAGATATTAACATGTTCATACAGATGGCGGTGTAGATATTTCCATGTTCGTACGGATGGCAGTGTAGATATTTCCATGTTCATACAGGTGGCGGTGTAGATATTTCCATGTTTATACAGATAGCAGTGTAGTTATTTCCATGTTTATAGAGATAGCAGTGTAGATATTTCCATTGATATACAGATAGCTGTGAAGATATGTGCATGTTCATACAGATAGCGGTTTAGGTATTTCCATGTTCGCACAGATAGCGGTGTAGATATTTCCATGTTGATACAGATAACGGTGTAGATATTTCCATGTTCATACAGATAGCGGTGTTGATATTTCCATGTTCATACAGTTAGCGGTGTAGATATTTCCATGTTCGTACAGATGGCGGTGTAGATATTTACATGTTCATACAGATGGCGGTGTAGATATTTCCATGCTCGTACAGATGGCGGTGTAGATATTTACCTGTTCATACAGATGGCGGGGTAGGTATTTCCATGTTTATGCAGATAGCGGTATAGTTATTTCCATGTTTATACAGATGGTGTTGTAGGTATTTCCATGTTTATAGAGATGGCGGTCTAGATATTTCCATGTTTATAGAGATAGTGGTGTAGTTATTTCCAAGTTTATGGAGACAGGGTTGTAGATATTTCCATGTTTATACAGATAGCGGTGAAGATATTTCCATGTTTATGCAGATAGCAGTGCAGATATTTCCATTTTATACAGATAACAGTGTAGATATTTCCATGTATATAGAGATAGTGGTGTAGATAATTTCAATTATTTACAGTTAGTTTGTAGATATTTGCATGTTCATACAGATAGCGGTGTAGATATTTCCATGTTCATACAGATAGCGGTGTAGATGTTTCCAAGTTCATGCAGATAGCGGTGTAGATATTTCCATGTTCCTACCAATAGCGGTGTAGATATTTCCATGTCCATACAGTTAGTGTTGTAGATATTTCCATGTTCATACAGATGGCGGTGTAGATATTTACATGTTCATACAGATGGCGGTGTAGACATTTCCATGTTCGTATGGATGGCAGTGTAGTTATTTCCAAGTTCATGCAGGTGGCGGTGTAGATATTTCCATGTTTATACAGATAGTGATGTAGATATTTCCATATTTATAGAGAAATCTGTGTAGATATTTCCATGTATATGCAGATAGCTGTGTAGATATTTCCATGTTCATGCAGATAGCGGTGTAGATATTTCCATGTTCATCCAGATGATAGTGTAGATATATCCATGCTCATACAGATGGCGGTGAAGATATTTCCATGTTCATACATTTAGCGGTGTAGATATTTCCATGTTCATACAGATGGCAGTATAGATATTTCCTTGTTCGTACAGATGGCGGTGTAGATATTTCCATGTTCATAGAGAAGGCGGTGTAGATATTTCCATGTTTATGCAGATAGCCGTATAGATATTTCCATGTTTATACAGATGGTGGTTTAGATATTTCCATGTTTATAGAGATGGCGGTCTAGATATTTCAATGTTTACAGAGACTGTGGTGTAGTTATTTCCAAGTTTATAGAGACAGCATTGTAGATATTTCAATGTTTATACAGATAGCGGTGTAGATATTTCCATGTTTATACAGATAGCAGTGTAGATATTTCCATGTTTATAGAGATAGTGGTGTAGATAATTTCAATTTTATACAGATAGCAGTGTAGATATTTCCAAGTTCATACAGATAGCGGTGTAGATATTTCCACGTTTATAGAGATGGCGGTGTAGATATTTCCATGTTCATACAGATGGCGGTGTAGATATTTCCATGTTAATGGAGATGGCGTTGTTGATATTTTCATGTTTACACAGATGGCGGTGTAGATATTTCCATGTTTACACAGATAGCGGTGTAGACATTTCCATGTTTACACAGATCTCGGTGTGGATATTTCCATGTTTATGCAGATAGCGGTGTAGATATTTCCACATTTATACAGATAGCGGTGCGGATATTTCCATGTTTATACAGAAAGTTGGGCGGATATTTCCATGTTTATACAGATAGCGGTGTAGATATTTCCATCTTTATACACATGGCTTTGTAGATATATCCATGTTTGTACAGATGGCGGTGTAGATATTTCCATGTTCATACAGATGGCGGTGTAGATATTTCGAAGTTTATAGAGATAGCGCTGTGTTATTTCCATATTTATAGAGAAATCTCTGTAGATATTTCCATGTATATGCAGAAAGCTGTGTAGATATTTCCATGTTCATGCAGACAGCGGTGTAGATATTTCCATGTTCATCTAAATGCCGGTGTAGATATATCCATGTTCATGCAGATGGCGGTGAAGATATTTCCATGTTCATACAGATGGCGGTGTAGATATTTCCATGTTCATGCAGATAACGGTGTAGATATTTCCGTGTTCATACAAATGGCGGTGTAGATATTTCCATGTTCATAGAGGTGGCAGTGTAGATATTTCCATGTTTATACAGATAGCAGTGTAGTTATTTCCATGTTTATAGAGATAGCATTGTAGATATTTCCATTGATATACAGATAGCGGTGTAGATATTTCCATGTTCATACAGATAGCGGTGTAGATATTTCTATGTTCATACAGATAGCGGTGTAGATATTTCCATGTTCATACAGATAGCGGTGTAGATATTTCCATGTTCACACAGATAGCGGTGTAGATATTTCCATGTTCACACAGTTAGCGGTGTAGATATTTCCATGTTCATACAGATGGCGGTGTAGATATTTCCATGTTCATACAGATGGCGGTGTAGATATTTCCATGTTCATGCACATAGCGGTGTAGATATTTCCATGTTCATACAGTTAGCCGTGTAGATATTTCCATGTTCATACAGATGGCGGTGTAGATATTTACATGTTCATACACATGGCGGAGTAGATATTTCCATGTTCGTACAGATGGCGGTGTAGATATTTCCATGTTCGTACAGATGGCGGTGTAGATATTTCCATGTTCATGGAAATGGCGGTATAGATATTTCCATGTTTATGCAGACGGTGGTGTAGATATTTCCATGTTCATGCAGATAGCTGTGTAGATATTTCCATGTTCTTCCAGATACCGGTGTATACATATCCATGTTCATACAGATGGCGGTGAAGATATTTCCATGTTCATACAGATGGCGGTGTAGATATTTCCATGTTCATACAAATGGCGGTATAGATATTTCCATATTCATCGAGATGGCGGTGTAGATATTTCCATGTTTATACAGATAGCAGTGTAGTTATTTCCATGTTTATAGAGATAGCAGTGTAGATATTTCCATTGATATACATATAGCTGTGTAGATATTTGCATGTTCATACAGATAGCGGTGTAGATATTTCCATGTTCATACAGATAGCGGTGTAGATATTTCCATGTTCATACAGATAGCGGTGTAGATATTTCCATGTTCATACAGATAGCGGTGTAGATATTTCCATGTTCATACAGATAGCGGTGTAGACATTTCCATGTTCATACAGTTAGCGGTGTAGATATTTCCATGTTCATACAGATGGCGGTGTAGATTTTTACATGTTCATACAGATGGCAGTGTAGATATATCCATGTTCGTACGGATGGCAGTGTAGATATTTCCATGTTCATACAGGTGGCGGTGTAGATATTTCCATTTTCATAGAGATGGCGGTGTAGATATTTCCATGTTTATGCAGATAGCCGTATAGATATTTCCATGTTTATACAGATGGTGGTTTAGATATTTCCATGTTTATAGAGATGGCGGTCTAGATATTTCAATGTTTACAGAGACAGTGGTGTAGTTATTTCCAAGTTTATAGAGACAGCATTGTAGATATTTCCATGTTTATACAGATAGCGGTGAAGATATTTCCATATTTATACAGATAGCGGTGTAGATATTTCCATGTTTATACAGATAGCAGTGTAGATATTTCCATGTTGATAGAGATAGTGGTGTAGATAATTTCAATTTTATATAGATAGCAGTGTAGATATTTCCAAGTTCATACAGATAGCGGTGTAGATATTTCCGCGTTTATAGAGATGGCGGTGTAGATATTTCCATGTTCATACAGATGGCGGTGTAGATATTTCCATGTTTACACAGATGGCGGTAGATATATTTCCATGTTTACACAGATAGCGTTGTAGACATTTCCATGATTACACAGATTGCGGTGTGGATATTTCCATGTTTATGCAGATAGCGGTGTGGATATTTCCATGTTTATACAGATAGCGGTGCGGATATTTCCATGTTTATACAGATAGTTGGGCAGATATTTCCATGTTTATACAGATAGCGTTGTAGATATTTCCATCTTAATACAGATGGCGGTGTAGATATGTCCATGTTCGTACTGATGGTGGTGTAGATATTTCCATGTTCATACAGATGGCTGTGTAGATATTTCGAAGTTTATAGAGATAGCACTGTAGTTATTTCCATATTTTTAGGGAAATCTCCGTAGATATTTCCATGTATATGCAGATAGCTGTGTAGATATTTCCATGATCATGCAGATAGCGGTTTAGATATTTCCATGTTCATCCAGATGCCGGTGTAGATATATCCATGTTCATACAGATGGCGGTGAAGATATTTCCATGTTCATACAGATGGCGGTGTAGATACTTCCATGTTCATACACATGGCGGTGTAGATATTTCCATGTTCGTAGAGATGGCTGTGTAGATATTTCCATGTTCATACAAATGGTGGTGTAGATATTTCCATGTTCATATAGATGGCGGTGTAGATATTTCCATGTTTGTACAGATAGCAGTGTAGTTATTTCCATGTTCATAGAGATAGCAGTGTAGATATTTCCATTGATATACAGATAGCTGTGTAGATATTTGCATGTTCATACAGATAGCGGTGTAGATATTTCCATGCTCATACAGATAGCGGTGTAGATATTTCCAGGGTCATACAGATAGCGGTGCAGATATTTCCATGTTCATACAGATAGCGGTGTAGAAATTTCCATGTTCATACAGATAGCGGTGTAGATATTTCCATGTTCATACAGATGGCGGTGTAGATATTTCCATGTTCATACAGATGGTGGTGTAGATATTTACATGTTCATACAGATGGCGGTGTAGATATTTCCATGTTCGTACGGATGGCAGTGTAGATATTTCCATGTACATATATGTGGCGGTGTAGATATTTCCATGTTTATACAGATAGCAGTGTAGTTATTTCCATGTTTATAGAGATAGCAGTGTAGATATTTCCACTTATATACAGATAGCTGTGTAGACATTTGCAAGTTCATGCAGATAGCGGTGTAGATATTTCCATGTTCGTTCATATAGCGGTGTATATATTTCCATGTTCATACAGATAGCAGTGTAGATATTTCCATGTTCATACAGATGGCGGTGTAGATATTTACATGTTCATACAGATGGCGGTGTAGATATTTCCATGTTCATACAGATAACGGTGTAGATATTTCCATGTTCATACAGATAGCGGTGTAGATATTTCCATGTTCACACAGATAGCGGTGTAGATATTTCCTTTTTCATACAGTTAGCGGTGTAGATATTTCCATTTTCATGCAGATAGCGGTGTAGATATTTCCATGTTCCTCCTGATGCCGGTGTAGTTATATCCATGTTCATACAGATGGCGGTGAAGATATTTCCATGTTCATACATATGGCGGTGTAGATATTTCCATGTTCATACAAATGGCGGTGTAGATATTTCTATGTTCATACAGATGGCGGTGTAGATATTTCCGTGTTCATACAGATGGCGGTGTAGATTTTTACATGTTCATACAGATGGCAGTGTAGATATATCCATGTTCATACAGATGGCAGTATAGATATTTCCTTGTTCGTACAGATGGCGGTGTAGATATTTCCATGTTCATAGAGAAGGCGGTGTAGATATTTCCATGTTTATGCAGATAGCCGTATAGATATTTCCATGTTTATACAGATGGTGGTTTAGATATTTCCATGTTTATAGAGATGGCGGTCTAGATATTTCAATGTTTACAGAGACTGTGGTGTAGTTATTTCCAAGTTTATAGAGACAGCATTGTAGATATTTCAATGTTTATACAGATAGCGGTGAAGATATTTCCATGTTTATACAGATAGCGGTGTAGATATTTCCATGTTTATACAGATAGCAGTGTAGATATTTCCATGTTTATAGAGATAGTGGTGTAGATAATTTCAATTTTATACAGATAGCAGTGTAGATATTTCCAAGTTCATACAGATAGCGGTGTAGATATTTCCACGTTTATAGAGATGGCGGTGTAGATATTTCCATGTTCATACAGATGGCGGTGTAGATATTTCCATGTTAATGGAGATGGCGTTGTTGATATTTTCATGTTTACACAGATGGCGGTGTAGATATTTCCATGTTTACACAGATAGCGGTGTAGACATTTCCATGTTTACACAGATCTCGGTGTGGATATTTCCATGTTTATGCAGATAGCGGTGTAGATATTTCCACATTTAT